>NC_072384.2:137974738-139224738 GCF_028885625.2 Pongo pygmaeus | reverse complement strand
AAGGAGTACACGATTGCAAGCCAGTGACTCGCCATTTGGGGGAGCTCTGGGGGCTGCATGGCCCTGCAGCAAAGGTCGTGGGATGAGCTGAAGGGACAGATGCAGAGGGCCTCCAAAGTGCAGCAGCCAGAATGGGTCCTAGGCAGCCAGGGGTGATGACAAGGATCACGAGGAGTGTGACCCAAGACAAGAAGCAGAACTGGGCTGATCCCTGCCACCCTGTTCAGCAACACTTCCAGAGCAGCAAGTCTCCAGAAACCCACAAATACCCTCTACACATCCTGGGCCACAAGGATAGGTACATTCTGACCAGGTAATACCATGTGACCTCAGTGCCCATATTTGTTTGGATGTTAAAATCACAATGGCACTAAGAACTTTGTTTTAGGTAACAGAGAAAATAAGAAAGATAAGCTTAGTATTTATTTGTCTATAACAAATATTTGCCAAATATATGTCAATCACTATACTAAGTGTTGGAATTCAATAGCAGTAAGACAGATGCATGGATAAGTGGATGGATGGGGGTAGATGAATGAATGGATGGATGGGTAGGTGGGGGGTGGGTAGGTAGATGTGAATGGATATGAATAGATGGAGGGATAGGTGGATGGGTGGGTGAGTAGATGAGTGAATGAGTGGATGGATGGGTGGACGGATGGGTGGGTAGATGTGGATGGATAAATGCATGGATAGGTGAATAGACGGGTAAGTAAATGAATGGATAGGTCAAAGGGTGGATGAGTGGGTGGATATGGCTAGATGGACAGATATGGATAGGTGAGTAGATGAGTGAATTGATGAATGGGTAGATGGATGGGTGGGTAGATGAGTGAATGGGTGGATGGGTGGGTGAGTGGGTGGGTGGATGGATATGGATAGATGGATAAATACATGGATGGATGTGTGGGTAGATGGGTGAATGGGTAGATGGTTGTGTGGGTGGTTGGATGGATGAGTGAATGGATGAGTGGAGGTAGAGGCCGATGGATATGGATGGATGGTGGGTGAACAGATGTGTGGGTAGATGAGTGAATGGGTGGATAAGTAGATGGATGTGTGAGTAGATGTGTGAATGGGTGAATGGATGTGTGGGTAGATGAGTGAATGGATGGATGGATGGGTGGGGTGGATGTGGATAGATGCATGGGTAGGTGAATAGATGTATGGGTAGATGAGTGAATGGGTGGATAGATGGGTGGGATGGATGCAGATGGATATGGATAGATGCACAGATAGATGGATAGACACCAAGATAAAAAGTTATGTCATCAGATTCAGAGATAAAATTGAATACATAGAAACACTGAGACACAGATAAAGTCCATGAGAGGTTTTGATAAGTACATGTAAAATTTGAGTAGAATAAGGCTGATAGGGATTACCAGCACAGAGGCTGGGGAAAATACTTTTTCATCATTTTGCATCAGATATTGTACATCAGGTGGTCAGGTAGGACCACTGTGATGAGATGGACATTTGAGCAGTGATTGTGAGGAAGTGGGGGCAGGAGCTGGGTAGATCCATCTGGTGTCACACAAACCAGGACACGTGACAGACAGCACACACACCAATCCTGCGGGAGCACCATTCACTGGAGAAAACTCCAGAGACTGGGTGAGCAGCAGGTGTGTAGGTCTCTGCACAGGAATCTGGTGTTCTAGCAGGATGGGGACCTGGAAGTGCCAGACATCAGACTCAAGAAGAGGGATCCTGACTCTTTGGCTACAAAGCTTTGAAGCTACAGGATAACAAAAGTGCCTGCCCCAGCCTGGTGGGATGAGGGAAGGATACAATCGCAATGTGATACAATGGAACCTTGGCCCCAGCACTGGAGCTGGGGGGGGCAGGGTTTCTTGAAGAAGTATTCGTATTATATTATTTACTCAGAAAAATGTCGAAAAACTATGTTTGCAAAATTCTAAATTTGTATATGGTATATATACAGTTCTAGATATGCATATATATATATATATATATATTTTTTTTTTTTTTTTTTTTGAGATAGAGTCTCGCTCTGTCACCCAGGCTGGAGTGCAGTGGTGTGATCTTGGCTCACTGCAACCTTTGCCTCCCAGGTTCAAGCGATTCTCCTGCCTCAGCCTCCCGAGTGGCTGGTACTACAGGCACATGCCATCACGCCTGGCTAATTTTTTGTATTTTTAGTACAGATGGGGTTTCACCATGTTAGCTAGGATGGTCTTGATCTGACCTCATGATCCGCCCACCTCGGCCTCCCAAAGTGCTGGGATTACAGGCGTGAGCCACTGCACGCAGCCTGCAAAGATATTTTCTACCTTAACAGAAAGAATAAACAGAACACATTATATTATGTATTATACTATATGAAGAATAAATATAGAATATATTTTATAATATTATATGTTCTACATGGGTATATGTAAGTATATGTTACTAGTGGTTGTCTCTCTGTGATAAGATCAAGGGGAGGTTTTCTTTTCCTTATATTCCAACATTTCTTCAATGAACAAAATGAACATTAATTCTGTAGCAGAAAAAAACTGAATAATAATTTTTTGAGGAAGATAGAAACAGGAGACCAAGAGCAGAAGCCTGACATGACCTGAAGTTTGTGTAAGTTTGACGTTTAAGAGCTCAGGTGTGTTCAGGTGGAATCTTTACACGTTCAGGTGAGCACAGCCAGGAGCTGGACCAAAGACTGACCAGAAGGCTGGGATGAATGTGTATCCAAGAACACCACAGGCTGTGAGGCTCTTATGCCCACCTTCATGACCCTAAGGGATCCTTGACTTGTTCAGTCTGGTGAATGTGTACTAAGGGCAAATTGCTGATGTTTTTCCCTTTTGTCACCTAGCTGTGAGACTGAACTGAACCAAGTGACAATTGTTCTGGTAGTGAATGAGCATGGCATTGTGGTGAATTGTGCCACTGAAATTGGGCTTTTTATGAAAGACTACAGAACTTAAGTTTGATAAGTGACTGATAACATTATCATGATGTATTTTCTATATATACATTGCTGGACTCCATTGGTTAATAATTTAAGTCTTTTGCATTTACTTTCATGAGTGCCTTTTACCAATAATTGTAGCTTCTCATTTTACCATCAGTCTAATTTTGGCATCAAGGTATACATGCATATCAATTGAAGCAGCAAATATTTTCTTTGTCTATTCTCTGGAACAGATTATATAAATTGAGATTATCTATTCCTTGAATATTTGGTAGAACCTATCTCTAAGCTCTCTGGGCCTGGAAGGAATTTTGCCAGTAGGTTTTTAACTATTTGATTCAATTTTGTTAATGAGTGTATGCAGGTTTTCTACTTCCTCTTAAGTCAGTTTTGGTAATTTGTATTTTTCTAGGAAATTGGCAATTTTGTTATACATTTTCATGGTTATCCACAAGTAGCATCTTTTTAAAAAACATGCCTATGTCTTTGTTGTTTTTAATTCCTGTCTTTGCATTTGTTTATTCACTGCTTACCTCTCTCGTCATTGAAAAATGTAGGCAGAAAATTGTCTGTACTGCTAATCTTTTCCAGAATCAGCTCTTGGTTGCATGGATCTTCTCCATGTATCTTAGTTTTACATTTCACTAATTTCTGCTCATACCTATTTCCTTCCTTCCCATTTTTAGAGTTTACCACGTTTTCTTCTAATTTATTTTTTCTTATTTTTTATTTCCATAGGTTTTTGGGGAACAGGTGGTATTTGGTTACATAAGTTCTTTAGTGGTGATTTGTGAGATTTTGGTGCACCCATCACCCAAGCAGCATACACTGAACTCAATTTGTAGCCTTTTATCCCTCACCCCCTGCCCACCCTTTCTCCCCGAGTCTCCAAAGTCCATTGTATCATTCTTACGCCTTTGCAACCTCATAGCTTAGCTCCCACTGATGAGTGAGAACATACGATGTTTGGTTTTCCATACCTGAGTTACTTAACTTAGAATAATCATCCCCAATCTCATCCAGGTTGCTCTGAATGCCATTAATTCACTTCTTTTTACGGCTGAGTAATATTCCAGTGTGTGTGTGTGTGTGTGTGTGTGTGCACGCGTGTATATATACACATATGTGTATATATAATACACACACATATATACATATATATACTTATATACACACACACATACACATATATATGTACATATATATCAGAGTTTCTTTATCCACCTGTTAATTAATGGGCATTTTGGCTGGTTCCATATTTTTGCAATTGCAAATTGTGCTGCTATAAACATGTATGTGCATGTATCTTTTTTGTATAATGGCCTCTTTTACGCTGGGTAGATGCCCAGTAGTGGGACTGCTGGATCAAATGGTAGTTCTACTTTTAGTTATTTAAGAAATCTCTACACTGTTTTCTATAATGGTTGTACTAGTTTACATTATCACCAGCAGTATAGTAGTGTTTCCTTTTCACCGCATCCACACCACATCTATTATTTTTTTATTATGGCCATTCTTGTGGGAGTAAGGTGGTATCACGTTGTGGTTATGATTTGCATTTCCCTGATCATTAATGATGTTGAGTATTTTTTCATATGTTTGTTGGCCATTTGTATATCTTCTTTGGAGAATTTTTTGTCCATGTCTTTAGCCCAATTTTTGATGGGATTGTTTGTTTTTTTCTTGCTAATTTGTTTGCATTCCTTGTAGATTCTGGCTATTAGCCCTTTGTTGGATGTATAGATTGGAAAGATTTTCTCCCACTCTGTGGGTTGTTTGTTTACTCTGCTGTCTGGTTCCTTTTGCAGTGAAAAAGGTTTTTAGTTTAATTAAGTCCCACCTATTTATCTTTTTGTTGTGTTTGCTTTTGGATTCTTGCTCATGAAATCTTTGCCTAAGCCAATGTCTAGAAAGGTTTTCTGATGTTATCTTCTAGAATTTTTATAGTTTCAGGTCTCAAATTTAAGTTCTTAATCCATTTGAGTTAATTTTTGTATAAAGTGAAAGATGAGGATCCAGTTTCATTCTTCTACGTGTGGCTTGCCAATTATCCCAGCACCATTTGTTGAATAGAGTGTCCTTTCCCCACTTTATGTTTGCTTTTTTGAAGATCAGTTGGCTGTAAGTATTTGGGTTTATTTCTGGGTTCTCTATTCTGTTCCATTGGTCTATGTGTCTATTTTTAATACTAGTACCATGCTGTTTTGGTGACTATAGCCTTAGAGTATAGTTTGAAATCAGGTAATGTGATGCCTCCAGATTTGTTTTTTGGCTTAGTTTTGTTTTGGCTATGCAGGTTCTTTTTTGGTTCCATATGAACTTTATAATTGTTTTATATCTAGTTCTGTGAAGAATGATGGTGGTATTTTGATGGAAATTGCATTAAATTATAGATTGCTTTTGGCAGTATGGTCATTTTCACAATATTGATTCTACCCATCCATAAGCATTTGATGTGTTTCCATGTGTTTGTGTCGTCTATGATTTCTTTCAGCAGTGTTTTGTAGTTTTCCTTGTAGAGGTCTTTCACCTCCTTGGTAAGGTATATTCCTAAGTATTTTTTAACAGCTATTGTAAGAGGGGTTGAGTTCTTGATTTTATTCTCAGCTTGGTCGCTGTTGGTGTATAGCAGAGCTCCTGATTTGTATACATTAATTTTGTATCCTGAAACTTTGCTGAATTCCTTTATCAGTTCTAGGAGCTTTGTGGAGGAGACTTTAGGGTGTTCTAGGTATACGGTCATATCATCAACAAACAGCAACAGTTTGACTTCCTCCTTACCAATTTGGATGCCCTTTATTTCTTTCTCTTGTCTGAATGCTCTGGCTTTCTCTTGTGTGAATGTTCTGGCTAGGACAAGAATTAGAATTTCTAGAATTAGAAAGCTCAGGGTTTCTAATTCTTCCTGATTTAAGCTAGGAGGGTTGTATCTTTCCAGGAATTTATCCATCTCCTCTAGGTTTCCAGTTTATGTGCATAAAGGTGTTCATAGAAGCCTTGACCGTTTCATTTCTAATTGAGCTTATTTGGATCTACTCTCTTCTTTTCTTGGTTAATCTTGCTAATGGTCTATCAATTTTATTTATCTTTTCAAAGAACCAGCTTTTTGTTTCATTTATTTTTTGTATTATTTTTTGTTTGTTTGTTTCAACTTCATTTAGTTATGCTCTGATCTTGATTATTTCCTTTCTTCTGCTGGGTTTAAGTCTGGTTTGTTCTTGTTCCTCTAGTTCCTTGAGGTGTGACCTTAAATTGTTTATTTGTGCTCTTTCAGACTTTTTAATGAAGGCATTTAAGGTATTTAAGGAACCTTCCTCTTAGTATCATCTTTGCTGTGTCCAAGAGGTTTTGATATGTTGTGTCACTATTATTCAGCTCAAAGAATTTTTTAATTTCCATCTTGATTTCATTGTTGACCCAGTGATCATTCAGGAGCAGGTTACTTAATTTCCATGTATTTGCATGGTTTTGAAGGTTCCTTTGGAGTTGATTTCCAGTTTTATTCCACTGCGGTCTGAGAGAGTACTTGATATAATTTCAATTTCCTTAAATATACTGAGAGTTGTTTTGTGGCCTATTATATGGTCTGTCTTGGAGGATGTTCCATGTGCTGATGAATAGAATGTGCATTTTGTAGTTGTTGAGTAGAATATTCTGTAAATATCTGTTAAGTCCATTTGTTCTGAGGTAGAGTTTAAATCCATTGTTTCTTTGTTAACTTTCTGTCTTGATGACCTGTCTAGTGCTGTCAGTGGAGTATTGAAGTCCCCCACTATTATTATGTTGCTGTCTATCTGATTTCTTGGGTCTAGTAGTAATTGTTTTATAAATTTGGGAGCTCCAGTGTTAGGTGCATATATATTTAGAATTGTAATATTTTCCTGTTGGACAAGGACTTTTATCATTATACAATGTCCCTTTTTGTCTTTTTTAACTACTGTTCCTTTAACATTTGTTTTGTCTGATACAGGAATTCTTGCTCACTTTTGGTGTGCATTTGCATGGAATGTCTTTTTCCACCCCTTTACCTTAAGTTTATGTGAATCCTTATGTGTTGGTCAGTCTCTTGAAAGCAGCAGATACTTGGTTGGTGATTTCTTATTTATTCTGCAATTCTGTATCTTCTAAGTGGAGCATTTAGGCCGTTTACATTCAATGTTAGTACTGAGATGCAAGGTACTATGCCACTCATTGTGTTATTTCTCGCCTGTATACCTTGGGGTTATTTTATTACACTTTTGTTTTATAGGTCATGTGAGATTTATACTTTAAAAAGGTCCTGTTTTGATGTGTTTCCAGGATTTGTTTCAAGATTTAGAGCTTCTTTTAGCAGTTCTTGTAGTGCTGGCTTGGTCGTGGCAAATCCTCTCAGCATTTGTTTGTCTGAAAAAGACTGTATCTTTCCTTCATTTATGAAGCTTAGTTTCACTGGATACAAAATTCTTGGCTGATAATTGTTTTGTTTAAAGAGGCTGAAGATAGGGCCCCAATCCCTTCTAGCTTGTAGGGTTTCTGCTGAGAAATCTGCTATTCATCTGATAGTTTTTAAATAAGTTATCTGGTGCTTTTTGCCTCACAGCTCTTAAGATTCTCTCCTTCATCTTGACTTCAGATAACCTAACGACAATGTGCCTAGGCAATGATCTTTTTGCAATAAATTTCCCTGGTGTTCTTTGAGCTTCTTGTGTTTGGATGTCTAGGTCCCTACAAAGGGCAGGGATGTTTTTCTCGATTATTCCCCCAATATGTTTTCCAAACTTTTAGATTTCTCTTCTTCCTCAGGAACACACCAATTATTCTTAGGTTTTATTGTTTACCATAATCCCAAACTTCTTGGAGGCTTTGCTCGTTTTTTTCAGTTCTTTTTTCTTTGTCTTTGTTGGATTGGGTTAATTCAAAAACCTTGTCTTTAAGCTCTGAAGTTCTTCTGCTTCTTTGATTCTATTGCTGAGACTTTCCAGTACATTTTGCATTTCTCTAAGTGTGTCCTTTATTTCCTGAAGTTGTGATTTTTTTTTATTTATGCTATCTATTTCACTGGAGATTTCTCCCCTCATATCTTGTATCTTTCTTTTTTATTTCCTTAAATTGGACTTCACCTTTCTCTGGTGCCTCCTTGATTAGCTTAATAATCAACCTTCAGAATTCTTTTTCAGGTAAATCAGGAATTTCTTCTTGGTTTGGATCTATTGCTGGTGAGCTAGTGTGATTTTTTGGGGGATGTTAAAGAACCTTGTTTTGTTGTATTACCAGAATTATTTTTTCTGGTTCCTTCTCATTTGGGTACGCTATGTCATAGGGAAGATCTGGAGCTCAAGACTGCTGTTCAGATTCTTTTGTCTCGCAGGGTGTTCCCATGATGTAATAGTCTCCCCTTTTTCCTAGGAAAGTGGCTTCCTGAAAGCCAAACCATAGTGATTGCTATTTCTCTGCTGGATCTAAGCCACCCAGCAGGGCTACCAGGCTCCGGGCTGGTACTGGGGGTTGTCTGCTCAGAAAATGTAAACCATCTTCAGGTCTCTCAACCATGAATACCAGCAGCTGCTCTGGTGGAGGTGGCAGGGGAGTGAAATGGACTCTCTGAGGGTCCTTAGTTTTAGTCATTTAATGCACTATTTTTGTACTGGTTGGCCTCTTGCCAGGAGGTAGCACTTTTAAGAGAGCATCAGCTGTGGTAGTATAGGGAGGATTAGGCTGTGGGTGGGGCCCTAGAAATCCCAAGAGAATAATATGCCCTTTGTCTTCAGCTACCTGGGTGGGTAGAGAAGGACCATCGGGTGGGGGCGAGGTTAGGTGTGTCTAAGTTCAGACTCTTCTTGGGCAGGGCTTGCTGCTGCTGCTGCGGGGTTGGGGGTGTTGTTCCCAGGTCAATGGACTTATGTTCCCAGGAGGATTATGGCTGCCTCTGCCGTGTCATCAAGGTTGTCAAGGAAGCGGGGGATAGCTGGCAGTTACAGGCCTCACCCAGCTCCCACACAACCCAACAGGCCGATCTCACTCCCACCGTGCCCCACCCCCAACAGCACTGAGTTTGTTTCCAGGCGATGAGCAGCAGGGCTGAGAACTTGCCCCAGGCTACCAGCCTCCCAGATGAGAAAGCAAGTAGAATTTTCACACCTCCCCACCTGTCACATCTGCACATCTGATTCATGCCCTCCCCTGAGTTCTGGCCAGGAGACTTCACATTTGGTTGGAATTATTACAAAGTTCAGCTGGAGGTTTCCTTCTCCCTGTGGTCTTCTCCCAGTTCCTCTGGCAGCCTCCCCAAGGACACCTGTGAGAAAAGTAAGAAATGGCTTCCCTGGGGACCCCAGAGAGCTTGCTTCCTCTACCCCTGTATTTCACTCAGCTCTCTAAGTTGACTCAGCTCCAGGTAAGGTCAAATCCTTCTCCCCCGATCTAGACCTTCAGGTTCCCCAGTGAGGGTGTGTGTTCAGGGGCGGATAATCCCACTTTTCCACTGTCACAGCTTGGACACTCACAGTATGTGGACTGTCTCCCAGATCCCACAGGAGCAATCTGATTCCTTCAGAGGGTCTGTGGGCTCTCTTGGCTTTCCTGGTATATTCCTGCAGTAGTCGTTTTGGAGCAAAAGTTGATGATCCGAGTCTCCACACCCTGCTCTGTCCATCCGAGCTGGAACTGCAAGCTAGTTCTGCCTCCTATCCTGTGTTCTTTTAATTTCTGTTAGATTAATAGTATCCAGTCTTTTCTCTTTTCTAATGAATGCATTTAGGGCTATAAATTTTGTTCTACATATTACTGTAACAGCATTCCACAAGTGTGGATGTATGGCATTTTTATTATCATTCAGCCTATAATATAGTCTTTTTTATTATGATTTCTTCTTTGGATCATGACTTATTTATAAATATGCTTTAAAAATTCCAAATATATAACTTTATTCAATTTTTTTACTTGAACAATATATAGTGGAGAGAGAACATGGCCTGCATGATCCCACTTTGTTAATATTTGTTGAATTGTATTTTATGACCTAATATGTGATTATTATAACTGTTGCATTTGTACTTGAAGAGAATACACATTATTAATTTTTAGGTATAACATTCTATATGTCATTAGATACAAATTCTTAATTTGTATTTTAAAAATCCATACACTTACTTTGTTACACTGTAAGGGTAGACTTATAAACTTCTCCTTGTAATTCCATCAAATTTTGCTTTATGTATTTTGAGGCCATATTTTTAGGGGTATATAAGTTTATAAATTTTTCCTAGTGAATTCTGTTTTTTTTACCATTTTAAAATAATCCTTTTAGACATGACTAATGTTTTTTTACTTTAAGGCCTTTTTTGTGTTTTAATATGGTTAATAACCTTTCTTTTCATTAATCTTTGTCTGGTACATCTATTTCTCCACTTTTACTTTACACCTTTCTGTTTTCCATATTGTTTAAGAATTGGTCTTGCTAAAAGCATAAAGTCATTTTTTTCTTTATTTAATCTATCAGTCTCTGGTTTTATTCAGCAAACTCAATTTGTTTACATTTTTTGCAGTTACTAACCTATTTGGAATTGTTTCTACCATCTTAATTTGTGCTTTCCATCTTTGTAGCTTTTTACTTCTTTTCTTATCTTCTATAGCAGAGATTGGCAAATTACACCCTTCAGGCCAAATCCAGTTCATTTCCTATTTTTATAAATTAAGTTGAATTGGAGTGCGCCACCATGCTCATTTGTTTAAATCTTCTCTATGGTTGCTTTTGCACTGCAATAGCAGAGTTGAATAGATACAATAGAGACCATATGGCACACAAAGCCAAAAATATGTACTATCCGGCCATTTATAGAAAACGTTTGCTGCCTTGTTCAATAGGATTAGAGAGTTTCTTTTTTCATTTGTCCTTTACTGTTTTGAAAATTACAAATTCTACTTTTATCACGCTCCCCAACTCCCAGCAGTCACGATTAAAATTTTTACATGTGTACTCAGCATTCCAAGATCTCAAGTTAACTCAATTGTTCATGGGATCATTCAATGATTTTGGAATTCTAGATTATTATCCTCCCACCTTACATATTACTAGGGGATTGGGTCATTCTCCTCCCAACTTACATGATACTTAATCCAGTATTTCAGGTCCTATATGTTTTTATACATGTGAAATGTCATTACTATTATTGTTGTCATCCGTTGTCAGTCCTGTTCCAATTTATCCATATGTTTACTAATTTATTTGCTCACCATTCTGCTTTCAGTTCACTTCTTCATTCTGGATTCAGTTTTCTCCTAATAAAGTGCATTCCTGGAAGTTCTTTAGGTGGGACTCTGTTAGTTATCAATTTCCTAATGCTTTGTTTTTCATCCTTTCTCCCTACTTCTTGTATGACAGTTTATTTAGGTAGAAAATTCTATTTTCTCTCAACGCTTTGAAGATATAATTCCACTATCCTTTGGTTATCATTGAGAAGTGGCAGCCAAATTAATTTCATTCCTTCATAGGTCATCTTACATTTCTGGCTACTGTTAAGGTATTATCTTTGTACTTGGCATTCTTACATAGTTTACTCTAATCTATCCAGGGATGCATTTCCTTATGTCTATCCTAATATTTAGGACTACATTTTCCTTGAATCTGAGAGCTCAGAACTGTTCTCAATTTTGAAAATTCTCAGTCACCATCTCTTTCGATGTTGACTCACTCTCATTCTCTCCTTTCTCTCCAACTATAACTCCTATTGTGCTTCTATTAGACCTTCTTGTCCTATTCTCCATATCTATTAATCTTGCTTCCAAATTTTCTATCTCTTTATTTCCATGTGCTCACAGTGATTTTCCACTTAACTAATTCTCCTTTTAATTATGTCTAATTTGCTTTTTAACCTAACCATTAAAGACTTAGTTAAATTTCAATCACTATATTTTTTATTCGTATACATTTCCTTTTGTTCTTTTCAAATCTTCCCTGTCTTTTGTCTTCCCTTGGTGGCAGCTTGCTGTTTTCTCCTTTTTTTTTTTTTTTAATTTTCCATTGTGTCTTTAATTCTATCTCATAATCTCTATTTTGATAATATTGTTGCCTGAAGCTCTTAGGAATTTAATCCCACTGTTTGTTATATCTTTGAACTTGCTCAGAGTTTATTTTTCTCCCTTGGATTGGCAATTTTGGATTGTGAGCTCATCTTCATTGCAGTTTTTCTGTAGGAATTCTTTGTGTACATCCACAGAGATTTTGTTTTCTCCTGCCAGGTGCTCCAGGGTTAATTTTATCTAAATTGCTCAGATTGGGGGCTCCATGCCACTCAGATAGTATAAATTCACACCCCAAATACACCTGAGGACAGCCACTACATACAAATTCTCAAAGGCAACCATTTTCTCCTACTCAGAATCAGGCCAAGGTTGACAGGTTTCTGTTATTTCCCTGTGCCAATGGCTGGATTGTTCTTCTGGTCCACCTTTTCATTGGAAGTGTAATTCTTCAAAGGCAGGGGACAACTCTTGTGTAGGAATCTCAGTTCTAATTTCCAACCTCTTATGGGCTCAAAGATTCATTTCCTATTTCTGCATGGCCATTAAAATCCAAAAATTCATTAGTTGAAAAGACATAGAAAGTAACCTCAACTCTCACCTTTGCCATCCCATGCCTTCCCCCAGCATAGCCCTAGCATCGGCTATCTTATATTTCTGGTTTCTGTTTCCTCTTTGGTTTGGGCCTCCACAAGGGATTTCCCTTATCTTTTCATGAGCAATGTTTATTATACTGCTGTATTTTAGCCAACATCCCTAGACATTTTATATCAAGATGTTTCTCAGGGTATCTGGTTCATCAGACTGCTGAAAACTGAGGTTTAAAATAAACATTTACAATAAACTATTTCATACATTATAAATCCAACTCTAACATCCAGCTTAACTCATCCCCAGTTTATTCATGAAAATGTGTGACTTTGGGAAAGGGCTTCTGGCATTGCAAGGAACATTTCTCATCCCATGCCCTGGCTCCTGTGCCCCAGTCTTGCCACTGAGATTTTCTATAGTTTTAATTCCTGAAAAAGAGATGGGTATATGGGAGAAATAATCTCTTTATGCCTGTCAGTGGTCATCTGAGATGCCAAAAATAATAATGAGGAAATAGAACAGCTAGCGAGGTAGCAGTCTCTCAAATCTTTCACAGTGCTAGAATTTGCCCTTTGGAGCATTTTTGAAACACCAGAGAGGTTAGTGCCTGTGGAAGCACTCACTGTCTTCTAATAAAAGTTCTTTCCAATACCTTGGTCAAAACAGTCATTTGTAAATCAGCCAATATTTTTACAGCTCAAAGAGCATTTTCATGCCACTTATCTTATGAAAGTTGAGTGTCCACCTCTGACGAATGAAAAAAAAATATATGAGACTGAGGAGATTAAGCAAGTTGCTTGCCCTGGTCAATGTTATGTAGTCAGCAGAACTAGAACTTTACTATTTTTAGCAGAAAACACTGTTCATAAATTCTTATAAGGGTAGGTGCCAGAATTTGCTCTCCTGCTGCTACACTGTCCCAGACACTACCTATAGGAGCTTAAGCAACATTAAAAGTTAAATTAAACAGCTCTTAAAATCTTGTCTTAAAATGGTAGTTGTACAATTTCTGAGTGATGCTAGCCAAGGGTGGATTCCCCAGAGCCTGGAAGTAAACCAGAAAAGAACAATGAGATGTCCAGGCATCGGGAAGTGGGTCCTAGAAGGTGAGGCCTGGAGAAACTGGACATTGCATAGTCTGTGGCAACGTGCTGGGGTCCAGCACTGTCTGTGGCTGGCTCCTGTGTCAAAGGCTGCTGGGGGTGCAGCAAGAGGTGTCTTGCTGCTGCCAGGAACATGGAGAGCCCGTGTGACTCACCCTGCCTCTCATCTGCATTTGCTCTCTTGGCAAGAGTGATTTTCATTGTACCATAAACTCGGTGTTACCAAACCCATTTGGAGTGATGCACTGACTGAAATTGCTCCTCAAGGAGAAAGGGCTAACGCCGGCTTCCAAACAGAGGCTTTGCTATGTGAGTCTTGGCTTCTTGGCTTTCCCCATGAAGAACTTCCTGTCGGCCCACAGACAGGAAGTGAGCTGCGGGAAAGCGCTGGCTGCCAGCCTCCTCGTTCTGCACTGGACCAGGGGCAGGGGCTCCTCTCAGAGACCAACCAGAGCAAAGCAGCTCGCAGGGCAAGGCCCAAAGGAGGAGCAGAAGCCCAGAAGCAGAAGTCAGACCACGGATGGGCAGGGACGGGTGACCTGGGGATAGAACCACAGATCTGCAGCCCAAGGGGCAGGAACCACGTGGGCCTGACCCAGGAGGGTCCCTAGAACTGGCCCTGTGGTTGCTGACTGGCTTTCCTTGGAGGCTGGGGCACGATGCAAGAGCAGTGAGTCTGAGTCTAACATGTTAGGGATGGGCAGGCAGCCCCGAGATTGTAGCATGGAGTGGCCAGAACATGCCCCTGGAGGTGCCTGTGCAGCCCTTCTCCACGGTGGGGTAGCACACAGCCTGCTCTCCACTGAACAGGACTCCTCCTCCTTATTCCTTTGTACACTAATTCACCTGTATTCCCACCCTCCATGGGGTAAGCTCTGGGGATGCTATGCTACCCTGAACGGGGCACGGTGCTGGGTGCTGGGTGCTGGGGGCAGGTGTGGGCTGGGCTCTGTCCTGGGGCCTGAGCTAGGATAAGCCACTATCCCGTTTGAGAGTTTCCAGCCCTATCATGTTCAATCCCAGCTCAGCGGATTTTCACACCCAAATCACCACCTCCTGCCCCCAAATCTGGAACTACCAGTTAAAAAAAAAAAAAAAAAAAAAAAAGCCTGTGAGATGGACATGGCACTGAGGAGGGGGAAGCAAGCGTGGAACCACACAGGGGACCAGGCGGGCGCCAGGCCCACCTGGCATCGCCACCCAGGGACGGCTTTAGCCACCCAAGCCTCCAGCGTTGGCGGAGCGTTCATTCTCTGAGGTCGTCATGAGGCTCAAAGGGGAGTGAACATACAGTGTTCTCAAGGTTTTACATTTCTAAAGTCATCTCAAGAGACAGCCAAGCAGAAGGCAAGAGGAAGGAAAAGGCGGTGTCCACACCTGCCGATGGACTCGGGGAAACGTGGACCCTCCGCGGTGTCCCAGGGACCTCGAGCTCCATGTTCCCTAGCAAGGCTTGGGTGACACCACCCCTGTTTGGGCCAAGGTGAGACCACTATGGTGGGACCACTCTCCCGCAGCCCCCGGGACAGGACGGGACGCCCCAGCAGGAAGCCCCCGCCCCACCCACGTCCCGCCACCTCCTCCCAGCTTCCCAGCATCCTCCCCAGCATCTGGCGGGCTGCAGAGCTTCCCACTCCGAGGAGGTCTCCTCCATGGACTCCACGCAGAGGAGGACGCTGTCCTGTGCGCATCGCTCCCTTCAATGTCCCACGCCCGGGAGGCTGCGCCACATTCTTGGCAGGCGGGGCCTGTCTCATCCTGCTTTGCTGTACATGTGGGCCCCATTTGCAGGGGGCACCGCGCTGGGGTAGAGGAGATCCAGAGGGGTGGCTGTGGGACTGGCCTTAAACACTTCCACCTGAGAATGTGGAGGGAACACCCCCCAACGCGATGAAAGGGACCAGAGAGCAGGACGCTGCGCACCAGGAAAAGAGGAGCAGAGAAGCCCCCAGTGTGAGAAGGCAGGAGGGGGTCCTGCGGAGGCCGTCAGTGCCGCTGCTGAGCCTCGAGACCCCCAGCAGGAGGCATGTGGGGGACAGGAGAGCAGTGAGGTGCAGGGCCGGCCCACTGCACATTCTTGCCACTCAGGGCTGGCAGGTACCAGGCTACCACAAGAAGGGCAACCCCCAGGCTCTCATCACGGCTGCTGCCCCAGCATCCATGGCAGCCTATCACTACAGCATTGGTGGGGACATCCGCAGGCTCTGCCGGCCTGGAGCCCTGCCCTGCAGCTGGTGAGGCACCCCCACAAGGTGCCAGAGACCACCCGGTCCAACCACCACTTCCCACACAAACAAACCAAGATGCAGGTGTTTAGTTAGGCATCAACTAGCTTGGGTTAGTATCCGTTGCCTCCAGCAGCTCTTCCTTTCCTGGTCTGAGGGGCTCCAGTGAGGGCTCTGAACAGCCCAGAGTCTTATTGCTTGTATTTGAAAACAAATGCACAAAGCCGCAGGAAGGGCAAAGCCCTCCCAGCACTGGCCGTGCGGAGTGCCTGCAGTCTGGCCTCACTGCTCCAATGCCATTAGCTCCAGAACAACCCCTCTTCTCCAGCAGCAAGGACTTCAGGACTCCCAGGCTGACCCACGTGGGGCAGCACCCCTGCAGATCCAAGCCTCATGCACTCTCTTCCACACCTGGGCCCCTGAGGCTCCTCCACGGGCTGCTGCGTTTCCTATTTCTTCCAAGACAAAATGGACCCATTCACCTTTTTCCATCATGTCCCTCTCTCCCTTCTCCTCCCTGGTCCCACTAAAAGTGTGAGCTTCCAATACTTCCTGGGTTTGAAAAGCTTCACATGATATCAGTACACAAAGGCAGTTCATTTTGGTATTTGGGCTCTTGTCAAGGTTAAAAACCAAAAAATGGATTGACCCATCACTAGACAAAATCAGAATAGTCAAAGAGGTGACGTCATGGGGAGTTCCTAACTCACACATGCGCCACGGTCTGTCTCCTGGTCTTTGTCATTCACACGTTTTAGATAAGCATTTATTTACTATGGCCATAATCTGTGCTGGGCACCGTGCGCCCAGAGATCCCTGAGGCACAGACCCTGTCTCCAAACACAGGAAAACACAGAGATCGTGAGAAAGAGTTGCAGCTTTCGTGGCAGAGTACACGGCATGCCTGTGTGGGGGTAGGCAGGGGCCTCTGAGCAAGCACAGGGTAGAGGGGACCGTGGAGGGTCAGGAACACCTTCCAGAGGGGCTCACAGGGAAGGAGAGGGAGGGAATGACCAGGGCAGAAACGGAAAGGAACAAGGCCAACTCCAAAGGCCAGAGCCCCTGGACACAGCGGGGCACAGGAGGCAGACAGGCAGAGCCAGGCATGGGGGATCCCATGGGGAAGTGAGAACGGGCACAGGGTTCAAGCACAGGCATGGCAGAATGTGCTGTGCATTGTTTCAAGGTCCTCTCGGTGGCTGTGTAAGGAATGGACTGACTCAGAGTGACAGGGTGACCCAGAGACCCAAGAAAAGCGGCAGCAGGAGAACAACCTGTGGCACTTAAGATGCCCGGAGCCGTCCTGCGTGCTTTGCAAACATGAGCCCATGAAATGCTTGTCACCACGCAGTGGGGTGGGCACTGACATTGCCCCGATTTATAGAAAAGGCATCTGAGACACAGAGAAGTCGGCCTGCCGAGGTCTGGGAGTGACCCCGAAAATGGAGCAGGGCCTGAAACCAGGCAGTGGTGAGCGGGTAGGAAGATAAATTTGGTCCAGAAACACTTAGGACTCAGTGCCCAACCAGGGGCAGGAATCTGGGAGAGGTGTGGGATGACCCCCAGGTCCCTGGTTGGGGTAACTGGAAGAGCTCAGGGCTGTAGGGAGAAGAGTCTATTTAAAGGAGAATGGAGGGGTCCCACTGGAGTCGGGACGATTTGGGAACATTAGTGGGATGTTGGGGGAGGATTAGATGTATAAGTCATGGACACCCAGGTCAGCCCCAAAGGGCGAATGTGTGGGGTGAGGAGAGAGCTAAGAAGCCACAGGAGACCCCACATCACTGAGTCCTCCTGCCTGATGGCCCCTCCAGGCCTTGGGGCAACCTGCCCTAGAATTCCTGATTCCCAGTTGAGGGGAGAGAGGTCTGGGGAGAGGCAGAGCTCTTAGAGCCCAGGAGGACATTCTCGCTTCAAGGCTCAAGTAGGGGGATGAGAAGGAGGACCCTTGGCCGAGAAATTTCATGCAGTAGGGAGCACTCAGAGTGGCTTATGCAGGAAGGAGGAAGTTCAAGAGCACCATAAAAGGTTAGGATTTCAGAGAGGAAAAGAACCTCTTAACACTTCCAATAGGTGATTTTCTCTTAAAAAAAAAAAAAAAAAGAAAGAAAGAAAAAGTTTAAGAAGCAAGAAACTTTACAAAGGGAAAAAGTAATGTTCAACCTCTGGGCAAATTCTAGCGGAAAAAGGGAGAGAGAGAGGTGGGTGGGAGGCTAACACAATTTATGGGCCCTCAGAGCCGCGCCAGCTTGAGAAGGTGGCGGAGCCTCTTGGCCCGGGGCCTGCCTGCTGACTTGAACTTTGAAAAACAACTTCCTGTCAATAAATGTGAACAAAAGTTTGGACCCATCTTCAAAGTGATGAGTTATGCTGAAAGTATGTTCCTGCAAACGGGGGGAATGGATTGTTCCTGGCGCTTTGGCATTCAGGAGAGTTTATAAATAACCACTCAGCTCTGCTCGGGTTATGCCCGCTGGGAGTGCCCAATGCCAGCAAGCAGAGCTCCCTGGGGCCGCACTCCCTGGTAGGGCTGGCACAAAGTGCCCGGAGAAGCGCGAGTCACGTCTTGGCGTGGGAGTAGGGGGCTTCCCCAAGCCTCTGTTCAGGGCTGGGCAACAGGGGACCCCCTGGACCAGCTCTTCCATTTGCATTTTGGAGGGAAAAAAGGAAGGAATGGATTCTACATGTGGTTTCCATCGGCCCAGAAAAGTAAAAACATGTGCCGGCGTTTCTAGCAGACATGGTCCTTGTTATTTTAATGAGAAAGACCATAATTAGGGACAACAGTGAAAAAGAAGCCATGGGTCCCCTTTGTGCCCTCCCCTCAATCGATGGGGAGCACTCGCCCCAATGAACAGTCCTCCTGCCCTTAACCTGCTCCACTAGCACAGGAGGAAGGGAGAAAGCTGGGGACAGGCAAGTCCCCCAGCTCCAACAGTTCCTCTCTCAGGGCTGAAGGTGCCGCCCAAGCAGCTCATTTGTCAGCGTTTAAACATCATTACAACGTTAACGGCCTCTCCAATGCCAAAGAGTTGGCTTTGCACGCCTATAAATTAGAGTACATCAAACCAGAGTTTATTGAGTCTTGGCCAATCAGAAGTAAAACTTCCATAACTTTTTACAATTCTCTACATTCTTCCAATTATATTAAAATATTTATTTGCACCCTGCATGATATATATAAACGTTTTATTAAGAACATTTGAAACCTGGTTCTTTAAACAGAAAAAAGATCCACTCCATGCTGGCAGAGGCCCGGCCAGTTATGTGCTGTGTCCAGTTGATTTCATGGAGGGAAACAGCTCTGATTGGATTTTCGAGGGATTAGCAGAGCACGAAGCCGGCTCCGAATTCATGGCTGCGCCTCCCTTAGCAAATCCCCTGCATTTGGTCGTGGACACCAATGAGGAGCAGGTCCCTGTTTTGTCTCTGCCTGGGCTGGCCTGTCTGGAACAGTCTTCTAGGGTCACAGTGCACGTCCTGCCTCTGGGCAGCTGCCTGACCCAGGCCTCCATGAGAGCAGGGAAGAGGCACAGAGACGTTCCGTGATGGCTGGGTGAAGAAGCAGGCAGTCGGGGTGAGCTAGGTTAAAACCCAAAGCCCCTTCTGCCCAGCCCTTTCCTGACTGTGTGCTGTGGGGCCTGGACTCCCCCTCTCTGAATCTCAGTCTCCTGTCTCTAAAGTGGGTGTCACAATGACAGCCGCCACCATTCCTCCACTACCACAAGAATCATAGGTGGTGACCTGCCTCATATTCCCGAAATGTCTCTGCGCGGCAACATCCTCCTTTGAGCCTCGTCTCCTCCCATCATTACCTCCTCCTGAAGGTCCTTCTGCTGCTGACACATCAAGTGCATGGGGACATCTGTAGCACGTGGCCAGCCAGGAGGACACTGAGGCCTGCCTGAGGCCCTATCTGTGGGTGTGATCATAACGCCACCAAGAAGAACAGCTCTTGTGCTTACAGGGTGCTAAGTCCTGACCATCTTGGGAAATCCTTGACACTGCCCTATGGGGTAGGGATTCTCACTGCAGATAAGGGAGGTATGTCTCAGTGGGGTAAAGGGTTTGGCCAAGGTGGTACAGGTCGCCCTCAGGCTGGCCGGTGCATAGCACTCCACAGCCAGAGGAGACAGCATCACAATGAACTACTCAGGAGCAGAAGGGCAGGCTCAGGCCCCAGGAAGAGGAGCATGGCCACAAGCGGGATTACCTGCCTGGCCTGGAAGGGACAACAGAGCAGAATTTGAAATAAGCAGCAGGGAAGAGATTCTGGTTTCTGTGGGACCCTCACCAGAAACCCTCTGCCTGCAGAGACCACCTGCAGATGGGGGCCTCGGCTGCCTGCAGTTGCCCGGGGCATGGAAGCACAAAGCTCATTTCTGTTACCACATCACTAACTGCAGGATTAGACCTCAACATGCATACTGGTTCTGGCACAAAAGGAGCTGATTTCTTGTTCTTGCAACTGTCCCAGGCAGGGGTTCCTGCTCAGCAGATGGTGCCTCTCCTAGAAGTAATTCAGGGACCAGCCACCTTCCATCCTATGCCTCCCTTGGGCCTCACTGTGATACGTACCCCCAGCAGTCAGAAAAGGGGGAGATGGGGAGCACATCTCTGTGGCTGCAGGCATCACTTTCTGCTGTTCTCTTGTCTACACTTTCTGTGTTTTATTGGACAATCCAGTCGTCAGGCCATGCCCACCTGCCATGTTGGATGGGAAATATAGTCTAGCAGTGTGTCCAGAGAGAAGGGAGAAATGATTTTGGTAAACAACCAACCATCTCCACTGCAGGTGATGCAGGCAAACCCCAAATCGGGGGCTCAGCCTGGGTTGGTTCTTGGCTTCATTCAGGAAAGAATTCAAGAACAAGCCAACAGTGAAAGAAAGCAAGTTTACAGAGCATAGTGAACAGCAAGATGGCTGCTTCATTGGCAGAGCAGGGCTATCCCACAGGCAGAGGGGCCCAGAGTAGCACCTGTGGGTTGCTGGCTGGCTCTATTTATACCCACTCTTACTTATATGCTAAATAAGGGTTGGGTTATTCACAAACTTTCTGGAAGTGGGGTAGACTTTATCCAGTCTATCATCGATGGACATTTGGGTTGGTTCCAAGTCTTTGCTATTGTAAATAGTGCTGCAATAAACATATGTATGCATGTGTCTTTATAGTAGAATGATTTATAATCCTTTGGGTATATACCCAGTAATGGGATTGCTGGGTCAAATGGTATTTCTGGTTCTAGATCCTTGAGGAATCGCCCCACTGTCTTCCACAATGGTCTAAATGATTTACACTCAAGACTAGTGGGAAGAATTTTAACTGAGGTAGGAGACGTGCCTGAGAGAACAAGGAGAGGAGAAGGGATGCAATGGCTAAGAATGGAGCCACAGAACTGGTGAAACCGGAGCTAAGCCTAGAATGACAGATAGCAAGTTTCAGTTGCAGAAGGAAAGGGTGATACGAACAGGATTTCCAAGGAGAAGCCGAGGCACATGAAAAGGCACAAAGGTGTAAATACGTGGTGCTCACCGGGGAACGGCAACCAGGCCAAAGAACTTGGGGTTCAGTTTTACCAAGAAGGTTATCATCGCCCAGAAAAGCCCAATTAGGAGTCTTCGAATAGAACTGATTTCTAGACCGACTGCTACTTAGCAAGGCTGCTCTTACTTGGTTAGAGTCGATACAGGCTTTTGGTGCCTGCTCTGCCTCCTCACTGAACGTCTCATCCGTTCATCACGTCAGAGGCACTGCTGGGTGTACATTCAGAACACTGACACTAGGGCCCGAAGGTGTGAATTCAAACCCAGATCCCCCTTCCCAGCTGTGTGTCACTGAGCAAGTTTCTTATCCTGTCTGCGCTTCAGCGTCCTCATCTATAAAATAGGAGGAATAGTAGCGCTCACCTGATAAGCTGGCTGAAAGGATGGAACGGGATAATTTAGGTGGGAAAGTGCCAGGCATTTGAAGAACATTCTAGAAGCATTAGGATTACCTTAAGCCAAGATTGTGAATCACGTTTTGGGCTAGGACTTGAGGAGATTCAGGCCATTCCAGGAGAGCAAGACACAGACGCTGCCTCCAGGGCTTGACCCACTGACAGGGAAGACCACGCTCAGAGGGTCGTGCCACAGAGTGTGGCCAGGAGGGAGGGAGGCCCCAGCTGCTGGGGGAGGAGGGGTAGGTGAGATGGGCACTTGGTTTTAAGTTGTGAAGGTTTGGGAGGTTTGGGGAATCAGAGCCCTACAATCATAATTCAAATTCGAAAATGAAACAAAGGGCCGGGCGCGGTGGCTCACGCCTGTAATCCCAGTACTTTGGGAGGACGAGGCGGGTGGATCACCTGAGGTCAGGAGTTTGAGACCAGCCTGGCCAACACGGCGAAACCTCATCTTTACTAAAAATACAAAAATTAGCTAGGCATGGTGGTGCATGCCTGTAATCCCAGCTATTCAGGAGGCTGAGGTTGGAGAATCACTTGAACCTGGGAAGCAGAAATTGCAGTGAGCCAAGATCGCGCCACTGCACTCCAGCCTGGGTGACAGAGTGAGACTCCATCTCAAAAAAAAAAAAAAATAGAAATGAAACAAAGGAAAAGCAGAAACTGATTCATTTTCTTTCCCATCAAAGGCTAACACCAAATTTTGAGACACAGGTTTGTTTCCTGGGAGTGCTCAGCTTATTTTTCTGGTCCTTACAGGAGTTTCTCTCACCTCCTGTAAAACATTTGCTTGCATTAAATATTTGCTTCTAATTGTATGTAGATATATGGTTTCTTTATATCTGATATTCTTCTCTTTTTATATCGGCCATATCGGGTAATGCGTGAAGCTGAGCTTCAGAGTTGGTCTAAACGCAGGATTTTAAAACTTGAGAGGGCCAGTCAGCTGGTGGTCTCAGCCAGAGAAAACCCAGGTCTTCCTCTTGGGCAGGTAGGCACATTCCTCTGGGTTTACCGCACCACGTGCACCCTTCGTCTTTCAAATACTCATCAAAAAACTGGCAGGGGTATTCTGCATTCATAAGGACAATGGAAATAGTGCTCTATCCATTATTGGTAAAAGTGCCAAGTATTACCTTTCTACTGTACAGTTCAGCAATCGATTTCAAAGCCTTAAAAATACGTACATCACACTTCACAGTCATTAAGATGGCTACTATCAAAAAAAAAAAAACAAAAACCAAAAAAACAGAAAATAACAAGTGGTGGCAATGATGGGGAGAAACTGGAGCCCTCATGCACTGCTGGTGGGAATGTGAAATGGTCCTGCTGCCATGGAAAACAGTACGGCAGTCCCTCAAAAAATTAAACGTACAATTACCAGATGATGCAGCAATTTCGCTTCTGGATATGTACAAAAACAATAGAAAGCAGGGTCTCGAGGAGACATTTGTACATCCATGATCATAGCAGCACTATACACAACAGCCAAAAGGTAGACACCACCAAAGCGGAATAGTATGCAGCCTTAAAAAGGAGGAGAATTCTGACCCACGCTACAACATGATTAAACTTGAAGAAATTATGCCAAGCGAAGTAAGGCACAGAAAAACAAATACTATATGTTTCCACTTATATGCAACATCTAGAAGAGTCAAATTTATAGAGACAAAAACTAGGATGGTGGTTGCCAGAGGCTGTGGGTGAGAGGGAATGGGAAGTTAGTGTTTAATGGGGACAGAATCTCTGCTGTCCAAGATGCAAAGAGATGTGAAACCTTGGCAAAGTGCCAGGCATTTGACAAGCATTCTAGAAGCCAGCCAGCTCTGGTCTGTGGAGGAATGGCGGAGTGGTGATAAAGATAGTGCAACAATGTGAACGTATTCATAGTTAATGCCACTGACCTGTGCACTTAAAAATGGTTAAGATGGTAAATTTTTGTTATGTGTATTTTATCACAACTTGAAAAAATGCACATCATTTGACCTAACATTTCTACTTCCTTTTTTTTTTTTTTTTTTTTTTTTTGAGACAAGGTCTGGCTTTGTTGCCCAGGCTGGAGTGTAGTGGCGTGATCTCAGCTCACTTCAACCTTAACCTCCTGAACTCCAGCAATCCTCCCACCTCAGCCTCCCAAGCAGCTAAGACCACAGGCACACACCACCACGCTCAGCTAATTTTTTTTTATTTTTTGGAGAAATGGGGTTTCGCCATCTTGTCTGGGCTGCTGTACTTCTAGTTTCTTATTTCAACTGATTGGTTTTCAATTACAGAGTTCTAGCTACAAGCAGGTTCTTATCCATATTATTATTTTAAAAAAAATTTTAACAACCTAAATATTCAATAAGAAAGAGTTAGAATTCTGGGCAAGCATTAAAAATGATACGAGGCCGGGCACGGTGGCTCACACCTGTAATCCCAGCACTTTGGGAGGCTGAGGCGGGTGGATCACCTGAGGTCAGGAGTTCAAGACCAGCCTGACCAACATGGAGAAACCCCGTCTCTACTAAAAATACAAAAATTAGCCAGGGTGGTGGCACATGCCTGTAATCCCAGCTACTCGGGAGGCTGAGGCAGGAGAATCGCTTGTACCTGGGAGATGGAGGTTGTGGTGAGCCAAGATCTCACCATTGCACTCCAGCTTGACGCACCATTGCACCCCAGCCTTGGCAACAAAAGCAAAACTCCGTCTCAAAAATAATAAAAATAAAAAAATAAAAATGACATGAAAATATGTGTTGATCCAATTTTTGTAAAAAATAATTATAGTCATATATATGAAAAAATCTGAAAAGATCTACAACAAAACGTTAATTATAGATTATCTCTGAATAATACAATATTTCATTTTTGCTTAAATCTCTATTTTCTGCTTTTTTTCTTATATGTATATAATAGTTAAAATTTTACAAGCCAAAACATTATCTTGGAGATGCAACACTTTCTTTAATTATTATTATATTGATATTGCAGAAGCACCTTCAATATATTAGCTGCCATCACACAGATTATCCTATTTCATCATCAAAGAATTAAATAACAAAAAGACTTTTCCCATTTCACCACTGAAAAGCCTGAGTGCCATCCAGGCTTGGTCTAGAGCGTGCTTTCATAGCACCTCCTCATTTCTATAACACATTAACACACAGTTTTATTGCATGTTTGATGTAGACACAGTGGGTAAAGCAGAAATTGTCATCTCTATTTTCTACAGATGAGAAAACCCAGGTGCACAGAAGTTAAAAATCCCTGCCCCGCCATCGCCGCTGTGGCTAGTGGTCCTGCCTCTTGACTTTCCGATATCACCTGCGCATCTCACAAGCGGGAGAAGAAGAAGCAGTTGGCACAGTGATGTAGACCACTAGAAGTGGATCAACACACAGGCCCCGAGCCTGCCTCTGACACCCCAGGGGTTGGGTAGTGTAGTGCAGGGCCCAGTGACAAACCAGCAGATTCCTCGGGGGCTGAGCCAGCCACTGAGCCCTCCAGAAGCCAACCTTTGCCTCCTTGCCTGGTCCAGTCTGCAAAACAAGCCTCCCTGCTCTATGCCCCCATGCTCAAATGGAGCATCTGTGAGGACCTGGGCTGGGCTCAGCAGTCGGGGGCTCCGGACACACAGGTGTCCATCTACCTGCAAATTCGGCTGACACAGTGAGCGGGCCTGGCGGGTCTCCACCCAGAACTGCTTATTCCAGTCCTCTCCCAGCCCCCCAGGGAGCTCAGGGTCACCCACTCCTGCCTTCCCCTCTGGGATGATGCAGCTGCCACCTCCCGCAGGTGCTAGGGCAGGCCCTTCCTCAGGACAAAGCTGAGCTGAGGCAAGGGCTGCTCCTGGTCTCCTTGGTGCTCCTGTAGTCCTGCCCAGCCCAGACCCCAAAACAGGGCCCAGGGTCACCTGCTGGATCTTAGAAGGCTTCCCCAATTTCCCTGTGCTTCCAGTAAGGGGGGTGTAGAGCGGTAGAGCTTGGCAGCGCCCACTGCTAGGCAAAACGGCCTGTGAACGGGTTAGGAAGAGGTGTCCCTGCTGGACAGCATAGGCCTGTGGGTGGGGGCTTGGCATCCTATCCTCCAGGCGAAGCTGCCAGGTGTGGGAAGCCAGCCTGCCCTCCCTGTGGTGGTAGCCCTGAGAAGGGTCTGCAGACCTAAAACCTACATGGCCTCTGGCCAAAAGTCAGTATTGGCATGTGGGCTATCGGTTTGGGGACTTTTACTCCAGACAGTAGACTATTCTTAGGATGCTAATGACAGTATTTACTGTAAAAGTTTTACCAACGTAAGAGCTATTTGGAATCCTCTGACTGAAGAAGCACTTCCTGGGTGTCCTAAATGAGCCCTAAACAGCACATATGCAGACTGGGGTACAGTCTGCCTTCTGCCTCCCAAATCACTGAAGCTGAGCTTGGCATGAGGAACTTGGGTTTTCAAAGCTCTAGGATAGAAAACTTCAGACAGCGGCTGCCTGGGGGTAGCCTGGCCAGTCATCCACTCTTCTGTCACCGTTGTGTGACAGCTACATGCCTTGTCCCTACACAAAAGGACCCTGGAGCAGGACGCCACCCACCCCCCCCCCCCACACAACCAAAGGATGGGGACGTGAATGCCTCTTGATGCCTCTGTCCCTCCAGAATGCACATCTGGCACATGACCTCTGACCCTCACTACACTTGACCAGGAGAGGCCTCCAATCCCAGGGCTCTGCTGCTACACCCCATTCCCCCCTTAAGGGAAACTCCAAGGGGCTGAGTAGTCATAGTCAGGGGTTATCTCGTGGTGCCCAGTTCCTGGTTACATTTGAAACGCTAATCGTTTAAATTAAAGAAAGGATGCTAGTATAGGCTACAAATCCCAGATTCAGTGCAGTGCATCGGAAATGGTGAAAGTCTTCCATCTTACCATATTCCAGGGCAGGACCTAAATGCATAGGCTGAGATTGGGAGAGAGTGAGGGGATGAGTTCAGGAAGGCTTGAGTCCAGGAGCCTGCAGAAATCCACCCTGGCTCACACAAATCATTGTCACTTATGGAGACAAGCTAGAAGATGAACCAACAGGCAGGGATATTTTGTCAGTAAATACTTCAGAACAATTGCCATGGGAAGCCGCTGAAGAACAAATAAAGGATGGATCTTCAAGGGAGGTGCACAATCCATCGAAACGAGAAGAGAGATTTTTGTAGTTTGTTCAGCAGGCCAAGTCCTGGCTGGGCCCCATGTGGGCATGAGAGACCCAGGCTCCCAGCCCCACCTGCAGCAGGAAAGCTGGTACTATAATACGTGGTTTAAAAGTGTAAATTGTCCCCAAAAGCCTGTCATTTCTTAGTCTCCCATGCAGGCTGTAGTGGGTTGAATGGTGGCCTCTAAAAGATATGCCCACCCAGAGCCTGTGAATGGGATCTTGTTTGGAAAAAGGGTCTTTGCAGATGCAATTAAGAATCTTGAGATGAGATCTTCCTGGATTAGGGTGGGCTCTAAATCCAATGACAGGAGGCTTCATAAAGAAAGAGAAGGAGACAGATGCAGAGAAGAGAAGGTGACGTGAAGACAGAGGAGGTTGAAGCAACACATACCTAAGCCTAGGACCACAAGGGCGGCTGACGCATCCCCAAGCCTAGGACCACAAGGGTGGACACGTCACCAAGCCTAGGACCACAAGGGTGGCAGCATCTCCAGAAACTAGATGAAAAGCAAGGAACCAGTTCTCCCCTAGAGGCTGTGGGAAGAGCGTGGCCCTGTGGACACCTTGGCTTTGGACTGGCTCGTCTCCAGGACTGTGAGGGAATGCATTTCTGTTGTTTAAGGCCCCAGGTCGGGGCAGTTTGTTACAGAAGCCCTTGGCACAGACCTAAGAGTGCCCATTCAGTGGGCAATTTCTCTGATTAATCTTGAGAGCCTCTACCTGCCCACCCACTGACTGACCTGCCGATTTCTTTGAACTCTCTTGTGATTGGGCTCCGCAAGAGGACAAAAGAGGGAGGAGTCTTCGAGGTGGGTGCATGACTCGTTGAAACCAGGAAGAGATGCCTGGGTTTGCTCAGTGGGTGAGCCAAGTCCTGGATGGGTCCATGTGGGCATCAGAGGCCCAGGCTCCCAGCTCTACTTGCAGCAGGAAGCTCTGATGTGACCAGTGGGTCCTGCGATGGCACCAAGTGACCCTGCACAGCCCAGGAGATGCCACATTGGTGATGGTTCTCCTGGCCAACAACCACTGCCCAAATGGCCCTCAAATGGAACCTTCAAGTCTTGGCTCAAATGTCCCCTTCTCAGTGTCCCCTTGGTCCCCCAGGCAGTACCCCTGGCTCACCCACCCTCGCTCTTCCTTTTCTTTTTTCTGTAGCTCTCATTACTATGTTGTATACTATGAGGTTTTCATATTTACTATATTCTGGATGGAAGCGCCAAGAAACAAGCTTGCTCGGTCTCTTGCTCCCTGACATTCCTGGTCCCTGGGACCCTGCACGACCGTGGCAGGTGCTCTGTGACACACCAGCTTGATGAAATGGGGGATCGAGTTTGCATCCAGGAACCAGATGGAATGCTACATATTGCATTCTCTGCTCCCTGCCTGGGGGCTTTCTCTGGCCAAAGGAACTGCTTAGCCCTCTATAGAGCAGCCCAGAAGTACCAGGGACTTAAAGCCAGAGCCAATGAAGCATGCAGCCTGCTTTAGAGTCCCTTGGGGGAACAACAGTTCCTCAGAGGATCCTAGGGCTGAGTCCCAACGACCACAGCAGGACCCTGCTCACTGACTTCCCCCTCAGCTCTCCTCCCTGCTCCCTCTCCCAGGTCACAAGCCTCACCTGGCATCTCCTCCCAACTAAACCACTTGCATCCAAGTCTTCCTTCCCTGTTTTCAGGGAAGCCCAGACTAACACACAAACGTGGGATTCCACTGGCTGCTCCCTCACTCAGCAGCTAAAATATGCTCTTTGTAGTCAGGGGACTCACATGGGTCCTGAAATGAAGTCTGGGAAGGCTTACTTCCAAAACCACCAGGCGCTTTACGCTCATTAGTAGTCATCTAGATTCTGAATCTGCAAAGAACTATCCCCCACCACACAAAACAGCCATTCAGAACACGTTCTTGGCAGGGGAATTGCTCATTCAAAGGCTCAAGACACAAGCCAGAGGCCAGTGCGCCTCCTTTTCATGTTTGAAAGAATTCACATGGACCGCTCACGGGGCTCGGAGAATCGGGTCTGTTCTGCGGCTGCTGCACTTGGGCAGAGAGCAGGCAGTCCCAGGCAGAGATTTTCACGGACTGATTTCACTCCAAGTGGGAAACGTGTTGTCAAAGCAGGAATGCTGCCGTGGAGTGTCTTGGACCCACATGTGACGGGGACTGTGCCTGCCGGTGCACAGAGCCTCGTGGTCTGGTCATCCGCCCCAGCACACCCCCAGCAGCTCCCATCTCCCAGAGGCTGCCACACTTCCACCTGGACCCCCCATGCTGGCCCTGCCGCCTGACCACTCCAGGGCTGGGCCCATCAGCCTGCTTGTCTTGGCCAGGAGACCCTCGTGGCTTTTCAGTCATTCTGCAAAGCAGCTTCTTGCTGTTGCTGTTTTTAGTTTCTGGTTGGAAGAATGTAAATGCCATGGAGCAGATGAAAGCTGGGCTGACAGTGCAGTGGCAGGAAATGAGGAACTTTGCTGAGCTGAACAAGGGAACCTGGAGGGTAGACCCAGCAACCACGGAAACCACTTTCCCCCAAATAGACCAACTTGACCGAAAAATCAGCTACCAACTACATGTGGCTCAGCTGGGAGCCAACACAATGCAGGAAAGTTCAGCCTCACCAAGGTTCAGCTCTAGGGCAGGGGCCTGGCTACCACTAGAGGGGGTGAGCAGGGCAAAAAGATTAGGGGGCCTTCACTCAATGACATTTTATAACAGTTTTTCTAAATATAAATGTAACAAATGTTTATATTACGGAAAATTTGGAATCTATAAAACGTTGAAACACTGAATTTACAAGCTCAAGTCTTGCCTTTCCATGTTGCTCTCAGACTCTTTTTAAACCTAGGTTTCACATTGGCTGCCCTCATTCTGTTCTAACATCAGAGCTCGTATGGTGTTTCCAGACTATTCTTGAAGACTGACCACTGTGGACATCTTTGTTCATGAAGTTTATCTCCCTTTACATGAATTTTATTCTCCCTCTCAGAAAGGAGCATGGTCTCAAGGGTGAGAGGAGAGCCAGGTCCCGGCCCCGCTCTGGGCTTCACATCATACATAAAAGTGTAAGTAGTGGGTCAAAGGTAGGATCCCCCTCAAAATTTAATATTTAAATAACAATTTTTTTATAGAAATAACACATTCTCATCATAGAAAAATAAGTTTTGTATGATGATTTTTTGGTCAAGTCCATCTATTTGGGGGAAAGTGGTTTCCGTGGTTGCTGGTTTCTATTCACTACTTTAAATTTTAAAATAGTGTCAGAATTCAGGTTTCCTTTTCCTCATGTAAGGAGCTTAGAAGTCATCCCTTTATCCTAACAAGTGAAAAGCTTAATGAACTGAAAAATTAACAACTATTCTTGGGTCAACCAGAGAAATGAGGTCACAGGGCAAACTGCTGCTTTCCAAACTGAAGATAAAAAAAGGTTGGGGGGTGGGGGGCTAGGGGAGGGATAGCATTAGGAGAAATACCTAATGTAGATGACGGGTTGATGGGTGCAGCAAGCCACCATGGCACATCTATACCTATGTAACAAACCTGCACGTTCTGCACATGTATCCCAGAACTTAAAGTATAATAAAAAAAAAATTGAACTATGAGAAAGAAAGAAAAAATAAAAAACAGGTGGATACAGAGAATCCAGCCCACCAGAGCAGACACATCTGCAGGAATCAGGGCTGGGTCGAAATCCTGGGCTGTAAATGACAAATTGCCAGAGGCTCACGGTGGGCAAGTTTGAGAGTTAAAAACTACAGGCAGGCCCAATCACAGGGGGCCCTGGCGTCTTTTGTGAATTTTACCTCCAGGAGCTCCACCAGGTTCTCACAATGAAATCAGGGGAGAATCTCCTCATGCTTCTGGCAGGGAGAGAGAAAAAGGAACCAGTTTAAACTACATTGGGGCATTCTGAGGCCTGCCCTCAGAAGAAACTACATTACCAGAGCCTAACCTGCTGGGATTTTAGCAGAGCCTAACTACCTAGGAAGAGAAATACCCAGCTCCAACCCCCTCTACACATTATGTCCTAGCTAGGAGGGGAGAGAAAAACTGAGAAACACTTGTGAAGTTCACAGTCCAGAGGCATAGTCTTACCAAAGGACCAAGACCTACTCATAGAACTATAGGACGCTCCCTCCACTTCTCTCCCCATGCCTTACACCACATCACTGAAGGCCTGTCTTCCAGAGTTCCTTTTACCCAGGATGTCATGTTAGGCTACCAAGAAAATAATTACAAGGCATACCGAAAGGCAAAAAACAGTTTGGAGAGATAGACAAAGCATCAGAACTAGACTCAGATAGGGCAGGAATGTTGGAATTCTCAGACCAGGAATTTAAAATAACTGTGATTAATATGCTAAGGAAAAAAAAGAAAGGAGACATGAATTACTAATAGCAGACATAAAGGAGGGTACATCACTACAGACACTATGGACATTAAAAGGGTAATAAAGGAATACTATGAACAACCCTATGCCCACACATTTGATAACCCAGATGAAATGGGCCCATTTTTTGAAAGATACAATCTGCCAAAACTCACACAAGAAGAAACAGACAATATAAATTGGCTTATATCTGTTAAAGAAATTGAAGCAATAATTAATAACCTTCCAAAACAGAAAGCACTAGACTTAAATGGATTTCCTGGTGAATTCTACCAAACACTTAAGAAAGAAATTATGCCAATACTCTATAATATCTTCCAGAAGACAGAATCAGAAGGAATACTTCCTAACTCATTCTAATACTACTTAATAGTTCCTAACTCATTCTTCCTAACTCATTTCAGCATTAGGCCAGCATTACTCTAATACCAAAACCAAAGACATTGCAAGGAAAGAAACAATAGACCAATATTTCTTATGCATATAGATGTAAAAACTCTCAACAAATATTAGCAAATTGAGTCCAAGAATGTATAAAAAGAATTGTACACCATGACCAAGTGAGATTTATCCCAGGTTGGCAAGGTTGGTTCAACATTTGAAACTCGATTAATGCTTAAGAATGAAAAGAATAGCCACAGACTGGGAGAAAATATTTGCAAAATATCCATCTGATAAAGGACTATTATCTAAAATATACAAAGAACTCTTGAAACTCCACAAGAAAATGTGCAACTCAATTAAAAAGCAGGCAAAAGTCTTGAGCAAATATCTCACCGAAGAAGATATACAGATGGCAAATAAGCATATAGAAAGATGTTCCACATCATATGTCATTAGGGAATTGCAAATCAAAACAATGAGATACCAGTACACACCTATTAGCATGGCCAAAATCCAAAACACTGACAACACCAAATGCTGGCAAGGATGTGGAGCAACAGGAATTCCCATTCATTGCTGGTGGGAATGAAAAAATGGTACAGCTACTAATATGGTTAGGCTTCGTGTCCCCACTCAAATCTCATCTTGAACTATAATCCCCATGATCCCCATAATCCCCATAATCCCCATAATCCCCATAATCCCCATAATCCCCATAATTCCCATGATCCCCATAATCCCCATAATTCCCATAATTCCCATAATCCCCATAATCCCCATAATTCCCATAATCCCCACATGTCAAGGGAGAGACCAGGTGGAGGTAATTGGACCATTGGGGTGGTTTCCTCCATGCTGTTCTCATGATAGTGAATTCTCACAAGATCTGATGGTTTTATAAGTGTTTGGTAGTTCCTCCTGTGCTCATTCTCCTTCCTGCCGCCTTGCGAAGAAAGTGCTTTGCTTCCCCTTTGCTTTCCACCATGATTGTAAGTTTCCTGAGGCCTCCCCAGCCATGCTGAACTGTGAGTCAATTAAACCTCTTTCCTTTATAAATTACCCAGTCTCCGACAGTTCTTTACAGCAGTGTGAAAATGGACTAATACAGCTGCTTTAGAAGATAGTTTGGCAGCTTTTTACAAAATTAAACACACTCTTACCATATGATTCAGCAACTGTGCTCCTTGGTATTTATCCAGATGAGCTGAAAACTTATCACTAAGGTCCTAATTTGTGGATCCCTATAAATCTTACCTTATTTGGAAAAAGGGTTCATGCAGTTGTGATTAAGTTAAGGATCTTGGGATGGGGCTTGGGACTTAACCTGGATTATACAAGTGGGCTCTATATGCAATCACAAGTATCCTTGTAAGAAAGGGGCAGAGAGAGATTTGATACAGAGGAAAAGGTGATGTGACCACAGAGGCAGATCCTGGGTGATGTGACCACAAGTCAAGGAATGCCAGCAGCCAGCAAAAGCTGGAAGAGGCAGGAAACATGCTCCCCTAAAGCCTCTGGAAGGAATGTGGCCTTGCAGACTTCTGGCCTGCAGAATGAGAATAAATTTCTGTTGTTTTAAGCCACCACAACCATCTGTTGCTCTAATGTATTACAACAACCACAGAAAATTCATGCACAGTGACTACCCAGATACTCTCCCTCAGTTACCACTCACATCTTAACTACACTGGCTTTACCAGTTATCCATCCATCCACCCCTCTAGCCATGCACTAATCTATCTTCTTTGTTATGCAACTCAAGGTAAATTACAGATATTCATGCACTTCTAAACACCTCAACATGCTTAGCATTAATTATAATTCAATAATTTTTTCTTTTGATGTAAAATTTATATACAATGTACAAATCTTATATGTGTATTTGCTGAGTTTTGACAAATGTGTGAGCCAACCTCCTGTCAAGACATAGAATAGCACTTCACCCTTCCCGGCCAATCCTCTCTGTGTTCCACAAAGACAATCACTGGTCTGATCTATTTTACCATAAAATAGTTTTGGCTATTCTAGAAGACTATATAATTGGACCATAAGTATGTAACTTGTATGGAAGGCTTCTTCCAATCAGCATAATAGTTTGAGGTCCATCTATGTTGTACATATCAACAGATCACACCTCGTTCCACAAAGGAGCTATGCCCCAACCTGTGCATCCAGGTAACTAAGGATGTATGCCTGAGCTGTTTCCAGTTTGGGGCACTGATGAACAAAACGGCTGTGGTCATTTTTGTATCTGTTTTTTTGTGAATGCATGTTTTTCTTTCTTTGTATCAATACCTAGCAGAGGATCATTGGGTAAAATGATAAGAAGCCACCAGAACTTCCCCAAAGTGACTGCGCCAGGTACTCGCCCACAACAAGGGTGGTTGCATCCTGCGTCCCCAGCCTTGCTGGCATTGGGTGTTGTCAGTCTTTTTCATTTTAGTCCTTCTTGTAAACGCAGACTGCTGTAGAAATCACCACATTCAGCATTGTATATAGAAGGAAACTTTTCTAGTGCTGCTACATATTTTTCTAAGGCATGATTTTAATGGGCCACATGTTACTAATGGTATGAATGTATTTCATCACACCCCCTGCAACCACTCAGTCTTTTAAAAAGTAAATGTCACTGCCTCCCATATTTCAGCCACAGGCAATCCTGTCTGTCCCCTGAGTCTGTAATCCAGTGAGGGACATGCACAGGTCTGCAGGCATCTGTAGGATAACGTGATGTATTCAGGCAAACATAGCAGACTTAGGAAGCCTTAGAGCAGAAGCCTGACTCTGAGAGATTGGAAAAGGTCTCTAGAACTGATGGCCAAGCTCAGTCCCAAAGGATGAGTATGAATTCCTCAGGGCAGGGTGAGGATGTGTACAGAGGAGGAAGATGATGGAAGCAGAGAAGGCTCCTGACAGGTCTAAGGGGTCGGGGGAGGGAGGAGACAGAGGGGCCCAGGAACAGTCCTTCCTGGCTGGCCTGTCCTGCGGACATAGGGTCAGAGTGCTTGGAGCTTGAATCCAAGGCTTCACCTTTGGTGAGTTCACCGAGATCCCCCTCCCATCCCTTTACGGGAACTCTCATCTCAGTCTCTTGGCCAAGGCCAGTGTGGCTCATCCCTCCCTTAGCCCAAGGCTGGTGGCCCCATCTCTAGTTCCTGTCTGCCTAGGTCTTTCCAGCCTCTGGGTGGCCCCTGGTGGACAGGACGTCAGTTGACTCCAAGCCAGCTCTCTCATGGTATGGGGCCTGCACGTGGGCACCCCACCTACCCCAAAGCTCTCTGGGGATGCAGTGTTTCTCAGACAAAGGCCCCACTCTGCAGCTCCAGCCTGTCTCAGGTTCTCCCAAGTGCAGGGGAGTCATCTCCACTGCCCCCCTGGAACCAGAGTCAGAATGAAACCCTCCTCCAGGGCAGGGCTCCCCAACCCCTGCACAGCACTCTTCAAAGGAATCACCTTCCAGTCTCCAACCATCTCTCCTCAGCCTCTCCACCTCTTTTGTAGGCTGGAAATGGATGGTCCACTGAGGGTATAAACTGGTTTTCTTCCACCTCTGCAGGGCCTCCATGACAGTCTTCAGCTCACTCTGGAAGACGGTGCCTTGGGTAGGACCCAGGCCCTGTTTTCATGTCCTGGTTCATTTGCTTTTGCTCTGAATCTTCTCTCTCTCCCCAGCCTGTGGAGTGCGTATCAAGTTGTAAGATGGAGAAACTGCCTCACATTCATCCTGCATTCTTCCAAAACTGTTGTTTATTGTGTGAATATGTTTATAACATTGGGGACAGAAAAATTTAGCCTTCTAAGATTGGAAAAATCTTTTCTCAATATACTATCTCAAGTGGGAAGTTTCAAAAGTTGATTTTGAAGTCCAAATGCTGAAAATAGGCTCCTTTGTTTTCCATTGTCCTAGGAGGGTCTCCCTTCCTTGAGGCAGGGATCTTGGACAATGCTCATGGCTGCAGGGTCTCCAGGCAAGTGTCCTTGGATAAAAGATAATTGCCAGGAATGGACATTACTCTGCAGAACTGCCCCCAGCCCTTTTGGCTTCTCCCCCACACCCAGGTCTATGCTGCCCCAGGACCTTGGCATGCCCTGCCTCCTCTGCTGGCCATGCTTTCCTCTGGTCTTACTATGGTTGGGAAGAGTTTTTATGAGTTAACCTCAATGCTACCTCCTCAGGGTGGCCAGCCCTGAGCACACGACCTAGGTGAGGTCCCATCGTTTTTACTGTGCATTGTCTTTCCTTTATAGCATTTATCACAAATTACAAGTATGCATGTTACTGGCTGCTTGCCTACTTATTAAAAGTCTCCCTCACTCTAAACATAAGTTCCTGAGACTCCATAACACTTTTTAGTATCTGGCACGTAGTACATAGTAAGTGCTCAGGAAAATGCCCTCATAAGCAAAAGTAAGTGAAGGAAGAAATGAACAAATCAAGAAAATCTGCATCTCAGGAGTTCTTCCTGTACTCAATTAATTGTACATTGCAAGAAAATCCAGACACACAGAAGAAAAATGCCAAGCAGTGCAGTGAGAATGAAGAAGTTGTTTCCAGATTTTTCCTATTGTTAACAACGAGGCCAGGAACCTACTGGCATGTTAATGTCTGTGTGTCTCTGATCGTTTTTTAAAAATAAGTAGGTAGAGGCTGGGTGTGGTGGCTCTCGCCTGTAATCCCAGCACTTTGGGAGGCCAAGGCGGATAGATCATGAGGTCAGGAGTTCAAGACCAGCCTGGCCAAGATGGTGAAACCCCATCTCTACTAAAAATACAAAAATTAGCCAGGCATGGTGATGGGCACCTGTAATACCAGCTACTCAAGAGGCTGAGGCAGAGAATTGCTTGAACCTGGGAGGTGGAGGTTGCAATGAGCCGAGATCGCACCACCGCACTCTAGCCTGGGCGACAGAGCGAGACTCCATCTCAAAAAAAAAATAAATAAATAAAAATAAGTAGAAGTGGAATTACTGAGTCAAATGGCACAAACATTCTCAAGAGTTTATGTACTTGTTGCCGTCTAGAAAACTGTCAGTCAGTAGAACTGTGTATCTAGTCCCCAACTCTATGGATACTGGGTGACATTGGCATCAGACAGAGACAGAGACATGAAAAAGAGGGAAATAGAGAGACAGAGATGTGTGGACATATCAGATAGTTGACATAGCACTGACTGCTGGAATAAGCAAATCTAAATGCAGTCTGCGCTGGGCTGTACTGCTGGTCCACGTTCTTCTCTTCCTCCCCTGCCCTGCCATGACTCCACTCATCCGTGGAGGAGTACATCTTCCCCATCCTGTTGGTGCTGGACTGGGTTGTGTGACTGGCTTTGGCCACTGGGGTGCAAGCAGGCATGAGGGTAGCAGAGGATGTAAGTGGTTCTTGCACTTCTGCCGGGAGAGGAACATGCCCTAGGCAGCCAGCAGTCCCAGGATAAGGAGGTGCATGGAGCAGACCTGGAGCCACTCTGACCTCAAGTGAGACCATCAGAGTCCCAGCCAATCCCCAGGTACATGTGCTGTGTAGGGATGGGGGTAAGGTGGCAAGGAAGAGGTGGGGTGAACACTAGGAGGCTGTTGCAATGCTCCAAGCTAGAATTGTTGATAATTTGGGTTAGGGTGACAGGTGGATGTAGTGAAAAAAACAAGTTATAATTACATCTATATTTTGAATGTGAAACTGAAAAGACTTACTGACAGATCGTGTGGTAGGTTAAAAATGACTACAAATTCTTTGCCATTTCTTCCATCAAAGTGACTGATATGGTTTGGATGTCTGTCCCCTCCAAATCTTGCAATGAAATGTGATCCCCAGTGTTGGAAGGGGGCCTGGTGGGAGGTGCCTGGATCATGGCGGCGGATCCCTCATGAATGGCTTAGCACCATCCCCTTGGTGATGGGTGAGTTCTCACTCTTTTCCTCCATGCAAGAGCTGGTTGTTTTAAAATGTGGCATCTCCCCCACCCCTCACTCTCTGTTCCCTCTCTTGCCATGTGATGCACCTGCTTCTCCTTCACCTTACACCATGATTGGAAGCTTCCTGAGGCCTTACCAGAAGCAGGTGTCAGCACCACACTTCTTATACAGTCTGCAGAACTGTGAGCCAAATAAACCTTTTTCCTTTATAAATTACCCAGTCTCCAGCATCCCTTCACAGCAATGCAAAACTGACTAATACAGTGATGGAGTCTTCTTCCCTTCTCCTTGAATCTGGGTTGGCTCCATGCTTTGACCAATAAACTGTGACAGAAGTCACACTGCATAAATTCCAAGGTTGGGCACCAAGATCTGTAGTTTTCACCTTTGTTCTTGGAATGCAGCCACCAAGATGGAGAGGCCACCTGGAGCAGAACCAGGGAACTCTGATAGCTCTTGCTGAGCTCCCAGCCAACAGCCAACACCAGCTTCCAGCAATGTGAATGAATGTCCCAGCCTTCAGACAATTACAGCCCTCCCAATACTAGGCGGAACAGAAGAATCAGCTGGCTAAGCCTAATCAACCCAAAGAGTCGTGAGAGAAAATACATACTGGCTGTTATTTAACTATGGCAAGTATTGTCTTTATAGTTTACTAATGTAGAGGAGCAGCATCCAAGTAGCTTCAGCCAAGGAGCCCCACCCATATCTGGACCTGATTTATAGATGAGATCCTGGACCTCAAGCCTGAGTCTGATGCTGTAATGGGATAGAATGAAAGGACTTTGCTTAGGAGAGATATAAATAATTTGTGGTCATAGAGAAGACTGTGCTGGATTAAAGATGGCCCCACATTCTCTGACACTCTTCCCATAAAGAAGCCAAGCCATGTGGAAAGGCCATATGGAAGACCACCAGGAACTCAGTTCCAGCTGAGCCCCCAGCTGAAAGCCAGCACCAACTACCAGCCATGAGGTGAACTATCCTGGAGATTCCAGCCCAAGTGATCCTCCAGGTGACTGCAGCCCCAGCCAAAACCACAAGAAACTGAAGAACCACCCAGCTGAGCCCAATCAACCCACAGGATTCAAGAGATAACGAATGGATGCTAGGCTGTAAGCCACTAAATTTGGGGATAGTTTGTTGCATAGCAACGGGTAGTTGAAACTATAGGTGGGAGAGGAAAGAGGAGTCAAGACTGACTCCAAGATCGTGGGCCTGAGCACTAGCTGACTGGTGCTGTGGTTGGACCACGGAGGAGAGGGTGGGGTTTTATTCAGGGGTGGAAATCAAGCATTCAAGGTTGAATATTTTAAGTTTGAGATGTCAGTTGGACATTTAGTTGGTGATGGAGAGTAGACGATTTAGCATCTGAGTTTGGAGTTCAGGAGGAAAGTTCATATAAATTCAGGAGTCATCACTGTGCTGATGCTGTATTACACCATGGGCTGGGTGAAGTCTCCCAGAGAACGGACATAGCTGGAGCAGAGAAGAGCCAAGGGCTGAGCTCGGGACACACTAACTTGGAGAGGTTGGAGGAGGAGGAAGAGCCATCTGCATGGACTCGGACGGGAGAGGACAGAGAGGAGAAACTGTGGTGGGGGGTGTCCTTGAAGCAAAGGAAAGGTTTCAAGAAAAGGCTGTGACCAAAGGTGCTGAGAGGGTGAGTGGGGAGAGGGTGAGTGGGATGAGGGTGAGAATTCACCCTTGAAGCTGGCGGGAAGATCATTACTGACCTTGACAGCAGTTTTAGTGGCCCTGAGGCTGTGGAAGCCAATTAGACTGGCTTGAGGAATGGGTGGGAAGTGAAGAAGTGGAGAGAGGTGAGGAAGATCAGGAACACTTGCAAGAAATGTTGCTAAAGGGACACGGGAATGGGGCAGTGGCTAAAGGGACACAGGGGAATGGGGCAGCGGCTGAAGTGACGCAGGGGAATGGGGCAGCGGCTTAAGGGATGCAGGGGAATGGGGCAACAGTTAAAGGGATACAGGGGAATGGTGCAGCATCTAAAGGGACACGGGAATGGCGCAGCAGCTGAAGGGACACAGGGGAATGGCGCAGCGGCTGAAGGGACGCAGGGGAATAGGGCAGTGGCTGAAGGGATGCAGGGGAATGGCACAGTGGCTGAAGGGATGCAGGGGAATGGGGCAGTGGCTAAAGGGACACAGGAGAATGGTGCAGCAGCTAAAGGAGGAGGGGGATTAAGAGAAGATGTGTTTAACAGCACGGCTGTTATGCATGTCTTTAAGGTAATGTGCAAGATCTAAGACCAAAGAAAAATGTGATGATGTAGAAGGTGACTGAGGAGCAAAGTTCTTGAGGTGAGACACGTGTGAAAAGGGGGTTCATCCTTGGCAGGGGTAGTTCATCCTCAACAGGCAGGAAGCATGCGTGGGTATAGATGCCAGTGGGTTTGCAAACTGGGAGATGAGGGCATTTTATTGATAACGAAGTCTTCCAAATAAGAAGTGAGGACATCAATTGAGATTGAAGAATAGAAAGAGAATAAGGAGTTTGAAAAGAAATAAGGGGCTGGGCATGGTGGCTCACGCCTGTAATCCCAGTACTTTGGCAGGTCGAGGTGGGTGCGTCACTTAAGGCCAGGAGTTCGGGACCAGCCTGGCCAACATAGTGAAACCCTGTCTCTACTAAAAATACAAAAATTAGCTGGGCATGGTGGTTCGCACCTGTAGTCCCAACTACTGGGGAGGCTGAGGTGGGAGAATTGCTTGAACCCAGAAGGCAGAGGCTGCAGTGAGCTGAGATCACACCACTGCACTCCAGCCTGGGTGACACAGTGGATGCTCTTATAAAAAGAAGAAAAGAAGTGAGGAACGGTGGTAAGCCTTTTGGAGACACGGAAGTGACTGAGGAAGTGAGTGAGGGGAGACACTGCCTGGTACAGAACACTCAAAAGATGTCCCTAAGAAGGGGAGGAGGAGAGAAAAGGACTGAGCACCAGGGAAAGAACACTCAGGAAGGAGAGAACAACAGAGCATGGAGACAGAGACAAGCATGTGGAGGGAGGTGGTTCTGGACAGCTGGCTTCCCAGGAATGTGGATCCCCTTGGACCAGTATGGGGCACTGACCTAGAAGAGGGTGAGAAGGGGGCGCCATTGCCCGGGAAAAAGGCATGATCAGAAACTCAATGCTCTCAGATTGAGAAAGAAAATCTGGCCAAAGTGCTCACCATTGGGCAATCTCAGCCTTCACTGTTTCATTCTTTCAAACTTTCTGCAGGTTTGAAAAGTTGGGGGGGAAAGAAAAGGAAATTCTGCCTGACCCCCACAGTCATAAGTCTTCAGGTAAGAAAAGGGACCGACTGTGGCTCTGGGTCCCATTGCCCAGAGTTGACCCTCATAGGCCCGGGAGGATCAGGCTTGGAGATGGCAGGGTGTGGGCTTGACAGCACTGGGACCAAGGTCTCTGGGAACATCCGTGGGGGTGACCCTGACCCAGCTTAGTGCAGAGGGAGTGGAAAGTGCTGCCTCAACAAGGCGAGGCCTCCTGGGAGTGGAGCCCAGGAGGCAGCTCACCTCTGGGTGGGCCAGTGTGCCTGTTGGACACTAGACCACGAGTCCTGAACAGTGACCCCAGTGACAGAAGAGGCACCACAGAGGGGACTGATTACAGCCCTTGTGGAAATCAGACACAATGTCCCCAGCGCTCAGACTGTGTAAGACTTGGGTTCTTGGCGGGAGGGGCAAAGGACATTTCAAGAGAGAAAAATCTAGCACTTCAAAAACGTGTGGGGTACCTATTTCAGGGAGCAGAAAAGTTGTCTTTCTCAGGCATCAGGTAGGACGAGAAAAGCAGTAGCAGAACCCGACAGACCAACTGCTCAGCCAGCAGCTGGCATTGGTGGTGTGCCAACAGCCTCCCTGGCCCATGCGGGCCTCAGGACAGCATGTGAGCTGCAGTCTCCTGTCCTCTTGTGATGTCCAGCACAGTGTGTAGCTAGCCAGGGGGCAGGTCTGACACCATGCTGGGGCAGGATGGAAGCAGTGAGGGCTGGGCCCAGGTTTGGCTGCCCGGGAATGAAATCCAATAAGTTCTGAAGGTGGGACTAGAAAGATGAGGGTGATGTAGCCAGAGGGAGCTGGTGGCTATGAGTGGGCAGGGCAGGCAGTGAGTGTGCACGGGGCACAGGGAGGCTGGCAGGATACTTCCGTCTCAGGGAAGGCAGGGCCAACTCTGGGAGACCCGAAGAGGCTCAGTGGGGGGCCCTGTTGGACAAAGCACATCAGGCAGCCAATGGGGAGTTTTAAGGAAAAAAAGCGCTTGGACGAGCTTTGTGTTATCAGACAGGCGGTGTGCACATGGAACGCAAGCGAAGTCTGCCAGCAGGGAGATGTCAGCAGGGCCAGTGATAGGCGCAGCTACCTGAACCAAGTAACAGACAGTGAGAGAAGGGCCTTGGGATGAGGAGAAGCTTGGGAGCTGGGATCCAGATCCCCCAGCACAGCTGCTGAGCCAGCCCCACCACTCACCTGCCCTTGGCATAAGGCCGTCATGGTGCAAGCCATTGGCCCTCAGTGCAGACCTCAGGCCAGGTCAGCTGGGGCAAGGGCACCTGGGGCAGAGGACATCAGCGTCAGGGTGCTCACAGGCGTGTCTGCTGCTGCCCCTACTGGCCATGCAGGAGGATTGCACCTCCCTGCACCTGGAAGCCAGGAGCAGCCACTGACTCACCTTGACCAATGAGGTGTGTGCACGTCCCTTCCTAAGGGCTCGAGAGTGACTCCGTGTCTACCCCCCCAGCTGCAACTACAACCCATGACACTGGATTAATAACCCTGGGTCAGCCTGAGCCCCTCACCAACATGTGAAGAGTGAATGGCAGAGAGATCTCAGGAGTTCCAGCCACCAAGACTTGAGGTGTGTTTGTTACCACACACAAACTAGCCCATTCCTGACTGATACATCCCCTCTGTCACTCCTCCACAGGGATATCTGCCTCTGCCTTCAAAAGGAAAGAGGGCACTGCTGGAACAGTCAACCTTTATTTTTCTTCAAAACAGTGCCATCAGCAAGATTTCTTTAGCAAATACTTAAAATAGCATTTGCAAAGGACATGCCAGGTCCTGTTTGAAAGGCTTTACTTACCATTGACTCCCTTAATTCTCACCACAATCTTATAAAGGGACTACTATTCTTATCCCTATTTAAAAGTGGGAAAGCTCAGGCACAGAGAGAAGTAATTTTCCCAAGGTCACCCAGCTATTAAGTGGCATAGTCAGGATTTGAACCTGGGCCCTCTCACTCCATACTTAGTAGTGGTTCAGCTTAACCACTGAGATCTGCTGTCTCTTGGGAAGTGAGAGCTGCTGGTAAGAATTTCAGGGAAAGGTAATTTCATTTTGTTCTTCATGAAACATTCAAAAGTGCTTATCTGTCCATTGAATAAATGAGGTGCCTTTGCAGACCTGTGGTAGTCCCTGGAGGCCTCCCGCCTCCTAAGAAAAGACAGGCAGGCTTCTGGCCTTCACCAAGGTACTTTCCTGGTGGACTTGAGGCAGGCAGGCTAGTGGGTTTCCTGTCTCCATGTGGTTTAAAGAAAAAGAACAAAAGCCCCTTACTCAAGCTGTGGCTTACGTAACTTCCAACCAATCAGCAACAAAAGACCCCAGAAGCTCCTGCATTAGGAAGCTAGGGACTTCCCCGGGATCCAACATGTGCAGTGACCCCTCCTTCATTTTAATGCTAAAAATCATGCCTGGGGTGGAGATTTAAAATGCAAATGTTACACGTGATGTATGAAGAAGCATGTAGAGCCGCTGGAGAAAACCCTCCTATGCATGGCCTGGCGAGACCCTTCCCTGTGAAATTAACCCACAGACTACTGTCAGGGAGTGGCCCGCCTGCACTTTCCTTTCGTGGTACTGACTTCTTGTGCATAAGCTAAAATAAAGCTTTCTCGTCCTCTTTGCTGCTTTGTCTGGTGATCTCTCTTGATTTCTGTCCTGGGAGATTGCCAGAACCCAGGGCAGCAGTAACAGACTCAGATCCAACCAACTCCCAGAATGCTACAGCCAGGAGGGAGCCCAGAGACTCCTCTCACGCCTTGATAATTCAGGGATAAGGACACTGTTCTGGGCGAGTCATTGCATTCTCTGGGCCTGCTCAGTCCCTCCCACCTCGGCTGCTCATCCCAGGCGAGACAACCATAGCAACAGCTCACACCAATCTATAGTCACTGGGCTCAGCTGCTGCTGTCAGAGTGGCCTTCAGCCCACAATTGAGGGCCTCTCTTATGACACCTATGGAAGAGGACCCACCACCAAGCCTGTGCCAGGGTTGGATGGGCCCCCCAGAGGCTCTGGAGCAGCCCGCAACACAGCCCAGGAGCACGGGGCAGTCGATATCCCACGGGCCAGACCATGGCTGATAAAATATGGAGGGCAGAGGGAGGCAAAGGGCAGTGGCCGGCCCCCAGCAGATACACGGCCCACTCTTCCTGCCGCAGCTGCAGGTGCTTGGTCCTGCCATGATGCAGGCGTCCCCCAAGGACCAAGAAACCGGCTGATGTTGTTGTGGAGCTGGGCCAGCTGGATGGGGCAGCTCTGGCCTCTCCCATCATGACTCACTTCTGTTTCCTCACTCTTTTTTTTCTTCTTCTTCTTCTGAGACAGGGTCTTGCTCTGTCACCCAGGCTGGAGTGCAGTGGCTCAATCTCAGCTCACTGTAGCCTTGACCTCCTTGGGCTCAAGCAATCCCCACACCTTAACCTCCCGAGTAGCTGGGACTACAGGCACACACCACCACACCTGGCTAATTTTTGTATTTTTGTGGAGACAGGGTTTTGCCATGTTGCCCAGGCTGGTCTCAAACTCCTGAGCTCAAGCGATCCACCCACCTCGGCTCCCAAAGTGCTGGGATTATAGGCGTGAGCCACCGCGCCCGGCTGTTTCCTCACTCCTTCCCTGGGTTCACCATCCCACTAAAGCAGTGACGTGGGAAGTTTGGTTTACGGCTCTGTTTTCTGGAGGACCTGGGCTAAGACAGTGGAGTCAAGAAAAATCAGGGGCTGCCCAGAGTCACTTCAGTGTCACCGGCAGAGCTGGGCGGGCCAGCCTCCTGACTCCCAGTCCAGGCTCATTCCGCTGCAGTGCGCTCCCTCCCCAAGCCCCTGACCCCCGGTGGTCTAGACCAGCATTTCCCAAGGGACATTGCGAGAAACACAAGGACAAGGAGACACGCCATGGAAACAAAGCCATCTTGTTAAACAGTTTGAGAACCCCACATTCTAAAGCCCCCTGGAGATTTGCAACACACTCACATATATGACCTTCAGTTGACCCAACAGCTCCCAAACTCATCGCCTGCAGAAACTTTGGTGACGTGATCCTTTGGAGGACGCCTCATCCAGGGCTCTGGGAACTGTTGTGGGAAAGTCTCTTCTGCGTGCCTGTGCCCCTGGGCTGCTGTAACACAGAACAACAGAGATTTATTCTCTCACAGTTGTGGAGTCCTGAAGTCTGAAATCCAGGTGCAGACAGAGTCTTGCTCCCTCCAGAGGCTTTCGGGGCCATCCCTCCCGCCTCCTGCAGCTTCCCGCAGCCCCCTGCATCCCTTGGCAGGTGGCCGCATCACTCTGAGCTGTCTCCACCTTCATGTGGCCTCCTCCCCTGTGCTGCTGTGTCCCCTTCTGTCCCTTATAAGGTCAACTGTCCTCGGATTTAGGCCCCACCCTAATCCAGGACCATCTCCTCCCAAGATTCTTACCTTAATTATATCCTCAAAAGCCCTTATTCCAAACAAGGTCACATTCTGAGGTTCTGGAAGGACATATCTTTTGGGGTCACTCTTCAACTCTCCGCAGCCCCCATTTTCTTCCATCCCTTTTGAAGTTGCCTGCTCAGCCTCCTCCCCTGCTCTCCAGGGCATATTTTCAGCTACTTGTTCCCGTTACCTTTCTCTACCCTCTTTCCACCCTCTGTTAATAAAATCCCCCGGGACCTCCTCCCCCACTGTCCCTGCCATTCCCAGAGGCCATCAGGAAACTGTGGTCCAGCCACAGTGGTCTGGCCACACAGGGAGCCACGTGGTGACCTCCATCTCCAGCCAGGACGACACCAGTCTGCGGTTCCCAGCTCGTCGTCCAGACGGGATCATCCAGGCCCCACACGCCTGCAGCCCCTCACCCGCCCTCTTCCAGGTCCTCTTCGGGCCCTGGCATTTGCTCAGCGACAGTCCAGGCAGTTCAGCCTTCAGGGTGCTGGGTGGGCCACCAAGAGCTGGCTGCCACCCCTCAAGGTGTGTACCGAGCAGAAGGTGAGAAGGCGCTGTGTTCCTGAAAGTGCCTCTGAAATTCCACTGAGCATGTCCTGGCAGGGGCCGCCTGCCTTCTGTTCTGTCCTGAGGGCTGGGGTTAGGCCACCGAGGTTCCAGCACTTACTCTTGGCTGTTACCAGCACTAAGTGGGGAGGCTGAGTGCACGGGAATATTATTTCAACAGCCTTTAAGAAAACCAGCTCCACCTCATAAAACTCTTGGCTGGTACCTTTGCTCTTTAGCTTCAGATTTAAATGCCATCGGCGTGTTTCTCAGCAACATTAATTAAAATCCTTTTAAAGACTGGGCTGTTCTCCACACAGGAAGGCTCTCACCTGGGGAGCACTTTCACAGGTGAATTGGCTCCTTAAAAGCTTTTCAATTAATGTCATTCCCCATAATTCTTATTTTTCCAAAAAGTAAGTTTTTACAACTTCGCTGCCTTCGTCCCCAGTGAGCTGAGCAGTTGAGGGGGAAATGGGGGCAAGGTGGCTCTGAAGAGGGGCTCTCCGTGGGAGGCCGGCCTGGCCGCCAGCGCTAACGTGTGGGGAGTCCGCACAGGGGCATTGCTTCAATGACTCGCTTCTGAAAAGGGAGGGCTCCCCCGCTTGACTTCACACACTGTTTCTGTTCAGAAGAAATGATCTATAGAGGACTCCTCAGCCCCCACGTTTTGATCTTCCGTGGAGATACAGATACAGCCCAGGACTGGCGCTTGGCCCCCTGCTCAGCTCAACACAAGTGACACTCACCCCAGTAACCGGCACCATGGGCACCACTGGTGCCCTGCGCAGGACCAGAGATATTGCATCTAACTTAGTCCTTTCAGCTGTATCATGAGGCAGGTGTCATTACTTCCTTTTAAAAATGCAGAGACAGGCTCAGAGAGGCCAAGTCATTTGTACCAGGTAGCACAGCAAGTAATTGGGAAATGAGAATTTTATTTCAATTCTTCTGGCTCCAAAGTCTGTTTTATTTCACCTAGGCTACTTTGTGAAAATTATGAAGAGTGAGTTAATTTCAATAGTAATTTAATAAAGATTAAGGTAAAACAAAGAATTAGGGATGCCGAAATGCATGGCTGGTGTTGAGAGCCCAGGCTCACACTGTCCACCCCACCCCGCAGGGGTTCTCAGCCACCAGCATCCCCTCTCCACCTGCTAGAGAGACCGTGCGAAAGGCAGAGCTCAAAGGGCTCTCGGGGACTCCCCAGCAGAAGCCTCAGAGGCTGGAGCAGAGCCCGGTGTGGCTGTAGGCCCAGCTGGTTCCAGGTGGACAGATCAGCCCTGGGACCTTCAGTGCCTGTGGGACAACAGGAAACCCAGGCGCAGCACCTCCTAGACGCAGCACCCCCAGGCACAGCACCCCCAGGCGCAGCACCCCCTGAGACGCAGCACCCCCTAGATGCAGCACTCCTGAGATACAGCACCGCCCGAGATGCAGCACCCCCCAGACACAGCACCCTCAGACGCAGCAACCCCCTGAGACGCAGCACCCCCCAGACGCAGCACCCTCTGAGATGCAGCACCCCGAGATGCAGCACCCCCCAGATGCAGCACCCTCAGGCGCAGCACCTCCCGAGATGCAGCACCCCCTGAGACGCAGCACCATCAGGCACAGCACCCCCTGAGACGCAGCACCCCCCAGGCGCAGCACCCCCGGGCCATGGAGCTGCTCCCCTGCATCTGCTGAATCAAGAATGACAGGAGGCACGACATCAGCCGGCTTCAGCTGAAAGCAGAGCCTAAGACGCAGAGCTTTCCAGGCCGTCCTCTGTTGGGGGCTGTGACCCCCACTAACAGGAGTAAGAGCAAGAGTGGGAGTGAAACGAGAAATGTTCCCTCGTCCGCCTCGCAGGGTGTGCAATGGGGGTGTGACTCACTTCTTCATGCCCTGCTCTCAGACCTCTAGGGGAGCATATAGACGGGTAGGCTGTGGGGCTCTGACCCCAGGCAGTGTCTAGGGGTGAATGTTTTCAGCTCCTGAAGCCCCCGTGGGCGTGTGTCACAGTGTTGTCTTTTAGTTTTGCTGTCTCTAGGCAGCTTGTGTTAACCAGCTCAATTACACCCTCTGCCTTGTCGAAAGGACAACGGGCTTTCTGTATCCCAGGTTCTTCCTTGGTGTACCAGAAGGATCAGGTCACACGTGGGCTTGGAGAATGAGTGCAAGGTTTTACTGAGTGGAGGTAGCTCTCAGCAGAGGGGAAGCCAGAAGGGCGATGGAGTGGAAAGGTTTTCCCCGGGAGTTGGGCTGCTCAGTGGCCTGGGCTCTCCTCTGACTGCCCCAGCCAAACTCCACATCATTCTGCTTCTGCCCGTCGGTGTCCTGCCGGCATGCCAGTGTGTGTCAGGGCATTCCTCTCCACATCCAGCCACCCGTGTGTGCCCCCGCTGATGTGCTCCTCTCGACATCCAGCTGCTTGTGTGCCTGCCTGCTGGGGTCTCAGGGCTTTTCATAGGCACAAGATGGGGGCGTGGCAGGCCATGGTGGTCTTGGGAAATGCAACATTTGGGTGTGAAGGCAGGAGTGCCTGTCCTCACCTAGGTCCGTGGGCACAGGCCCGGGGGTGGAGCCCTCGCCAGGGACCCACCCTTCTTCCCTACCCAGCACTTCCCTGCCCCTCTCCCATATCAGGAGGAAGAACCGGCACCAGGGCGGTGCACAGACGGGCCCAGGGCCACCGGGCCGTGGAGGAAGGGTGACGGCTGACTCCATCTCCCACTGACCAGCACTTGCCAGAGGCCAGAACCCCCTAGTGGCACAAGCGTTGATTCCCAGGGGATTCCAGTGTCCTCACCCTGACATCAGCAAGAAGCCAGGGCCTAGGACAAATTATAGGACAGCAGGTAGATGCCCAGCAGGGAGCCTATGAGGGGGGCTTGGCCACCACACTGTCACACCTTCCTCTGCGTCCACGAGGACTCTCCCAGAAAGGTCTATACCGTGCACACATTGCACTGCAGTGCACTCTGAGGGGCTCGAGGAGGTGCTGGGCTTCGCATTAGCACCAACAGGGTTCAATGCAGATGAGGGGCGGGACACAGCAGCCCAGGGAGGAGAGGGCGCCTGGAGAGGTGAACTTCCGGGGGCTTCAGGAGCCCCAGGAGGCTCTGCACGTCCAGAGGCTGAGGAGTCAGCAGAGGTCTCAGATTCCTGGATCCCACAGGCCACAGACAAGGTCTCGCGTGGAAACTGGGGCCACTGCATTCCTGAATGAGCTAGCCTGGGGGGGCGGCCAGGCCTGGGAGATGGGTGCTGTCCCCATCCCTGTCCAGTCTGATCTAAATTAAAACTTGAACTTCTCACCAGTTTAAAGCTTTTCTCCACCCTCAGCTCAGGCCTGACGCACAAAGTCCTTGCACAGCAGGGCGGAGCGGAGGAGGCCATCTGCTTCTACCCCGACGCTTCTCCTTCGCCACCCGCCACCAAGGTTCTCTACAGTGCGAGGAGAGTGGCAGGGGAGACAAGGGGCTGTTGTCGCCTGCACCGATGCCCTGCCCTGACATTTGCCCACACGCTTGCCGTAGGGACCTCGAGCGCTGCCTGTCCTCATGCTGTGCCAGCTGACCGCTGCCCATCCACCCCAGCTCGTGTCCCCAACGGCCCAACTCTCCCACCTTTCCTGCCTTCCCCTTGGGAGAAGCCTTCAAGCTGGCTGGAACTCAGCCATTTTCTGGGGCCCCCACCCAGTAGCTTGGGCTCATCCCAGATTGAGATGCAGAGAGATGTGATTCCCAAGCTGGGATTTGGAAGTGGGGCCTGCAGCCTGGCCAGGATCAATGCCAGTTGGCAACGGGCATGGCAGAGGCTAGCCGAGACCCAGAGAGATGGGCCTGATGCTTCCCCTGCCCACACCAGGCAGGGGCCACCCCATCCCAGCAGAGTCTGGACCCAGCCCAGAAAGACAGAGGGAAGAAACCCAGAATTGGCAGAGTTTACACAACGGGGTTGATCCGGAAGACATTTGGTTACGCTTGTGTTATCGGGCTCCATGGAGCCTTGATTCCAAAAATAAGCTTGCTTATGGAAAAATAATAATCACTTTTTGAAAGTTTTTATTAAAGTATAATACACAGACAGAAAAGTGTGCATATCATAAGTGTTGGGCTCAGTGAATTTTTTTCATGAACTAGGGATACCCATAAAAAAATAGTTACTTTTTAAACTTTACGTGTGTGGCCTAGGAGAATATTGTTCCACTGCACAGGAAATGAGTCTTCCTGCCAACAAGGGTCTTTAATCCCCTTGCAGAGCCCCTCACAGACACACACCGCCCAGAGAGGTCCCAGCCTCCAAGCAGAGCATTTGGGCCTCCAGGAGGAGAGTGGCTAGCACATTTCTTGATGGGGACCTGGGGGCTGATGTAGAACACACAGAATGGCCATGCACGACAATTATCTGTGAAGCTTGCAGAGCCCTGGCTGCACCTCAGGCCAATTAACCAGAACCATGAAAACAGGACCCAAGCATCGTGTTTGTGAAAGCTCCCCAGATAGCCCCACAGACAGCCCAGCCTGACGACCATGATTTGAGTTCACTGTGTAATCTGTGTAACTAACTGGTTTAAATATACACTACACCTAGTTCCCATCCTACCAGTGGTTTAGACAATCTAAATGAATCCTTTAATCTTATGCGAGAAGTTAAAGAACCGCCCAAGGTCTAGTCAGCCTGTGCGGTAGCCTGCTCAGGCTGTCATGACAACGTACCCCAGACAAGGGGCTTGAACAGCAGGTATCCTCACAGTTCTGGAGGCCAAGATCAAGGTTGCAGCAGGAGTGGTTTCTTCTGAGGTCTCTCCCCTTGGCTTGTAGACACCATCCTCCCGCTGTGTCCTCACTTGGGCATCCCTCCCTTGGTGCTGTGTCCTAATTTCCTCTTCCTATAAGGCCATCAGTCACTAGGGTGCACCCCAGTGACCTCACTATAACTTCATTACTTCTTTAAAGACCCTGCTTCCAAATACAGTCACACTCTGAGGTACTGAGGTTAGAACTTCAATATATGAAAATATATTAATTGAGTGGGGCACAGCTCAGCCCATAACAGCCAGATACATCTTACCTGACTAGCAAACGTGCCTGGTGTCAGGTCTGGGAATACGGGGTCGGAGAAGCCCCTTACACAGGATGCTGTCTTCCTGAGAATGCAGTGTGATGGGCCGTCCTCTGGATGAGCTGGGCTTCCAGCACCCGGAAAACCAGACCTTGCCAGCAGCCCCTGCTGAGGCTGGCTTTCCCTGGCTGCTTCCGGAGAAATCTCCACACCTCACGTGGAGGCTCTGCCACGCAAGTGAAGGTGAATTTGAGCAGGAAAAGGTTTGGGAAAGGAGGCACTTCGAGGCTGTTGCAGTAGTCCTGGGAATAGGTCACTGGGACACGCACTGAGGTGTGGGCTGTGAGGGTGCGTGTCATCCGTGGAGTCATTTGCAGACGTCTGCAAGCAGAAAGAGAGCCAGACTGCACGGAGGACTCACCATGGTGGCCTGAGGACGCCACACTTGACGTGCAAGGGGCAGCAGCCCAGCTCCAGGACCTTCTGCAAATGTGTCCCTGTCTGGACTCCATAACTGCAAAGGTGTTTTATTTCCTGGAACTTTTAGATCAAAGGACATTGTTTTAGGACTCTGAGCTGCTATTTCCATTTCTCTGGAGAAATCGTAAGAGGCAACAGCCAATTACTATCAGTGAGGGTTGAAGGAACAAGAAAGAAAAGGGCTGTTATCCCTTCAACAGTGAGGCTCATCAAAGACCACAGAGTTTGCCAGTCTCACTCCTCAGGAAATGCATTGCTTGAAAGAAACTCTGCCCCAGTAGAAGATACTGAATGGAAATTCCTTTGGCAGGAGGAAACAGAATCAGGCCCTGCGAGTGAATTTGCACCAGGAAATAGACTCTTATGTGCTCTTTGAAGCTACCAAGAAAAAAGAATATGCCCCATTTGCTGCTTCTAGGGAGGTGAAGGCCGTCTCTCCACCTACATCAGCTGGTGGGGGAGCCCCCTGGGTGACCTCATCTTGCCCAGACCACCCATCCACCACTGCTTCCCTTAACCTTCTTCCTTAAGAATGGTGAGATGGCTCAACTGGAATGTTCCGGATGAAAAGAGACACTTCGTGATGACTTCCACTTCGTTACTCCCCTTTCGCTTTAAAAGAGTTAAACGTTGCCGGGGTTTTATGTGTAAGTGGATCCGAAGACCACCCACGTGTTGGGAAGCTGAAGTTGCCAGAAACATTCCCTGATTTCCAATATCTCCCTTCCTGGAGCTGAGAGCTTCATCTCACTACTGGCGGCTTAGTGTTTTGCACAAAGGTTTGAGCTCTCAAACAGTTTTAAGCAAGAGAGCCATTTGTGAAATAAAATTTTACACAGCAACGTAATTTCTAAAACAGGGTGGGGAGCACCCTCGTCAGTCCCCAGTGCGTCGCTCCATCTGTCCATGGAGTCCCACGACATGCCAAGCACCGCACAAGTCCCTGAGGACACAAATATCTGAGACCATCTCATCTTGCACTCAGAGTATTGACAGCCTCCAGCAGGAAAGATGCTGCAGCAAACAGAAAACTTTGATTCGCTGTGACGAAGGAGAAACAATGAGGAGAGATGGGGTGTGCTTCTGACCAACTACACTGTAAATAAGTCAAATTAATGTGACTCCAAAACCTTAACTAAATGATTCTGAAGATGAAAGAAGAAAGGAATAAGAATAATTCAACATTTTTGGAAAGAGGGGCAGTGGAGGAGGCTTGCCTTTGCGGATATTAAAACAAGTGAGAAAGCAGTCAAAACAGGAACTTCATGCTGCAGCCGATGACAGGTAGAGGATGCCCCTGAAAAAGACGCTTCTAGCAAAGGCTGAACACGTGGACAAAGTCGCGTTATGGACGATTAGACTGAGGATGGAATTTTCAATTAATAGTGCTTAAAAGTGTGACTCCTTGGGAAAAAAATCAAGTTAAGAGTGTCACTCCAAACCATATCCCAAAGTAAATTCCAAATAGATCGACAAGCTGAACGTTGAAAAGAAGCCATAAAATCTTTCAAAGAAAACAGAGGTGAACATTTAACTGACTTTATAGTAAGTTGGGTAAGATCTCTTAAAGAACTGTATTGTCTTAGTCCATCTTCTGCTGCTATAACAGAGTACCTGAGGCTGGGGAATTTATTAAGAAAAGGAATTTGTTTCTGCCAGTTCTGGAAGCTGGGAGGCCTCAGGTTCAGGCGCTGCATCCGATGGGCTTCTGGCCAGGACCTCCTGCTGCATCAGAGCATGGCCATTATAACAGCCCCATGCTCGTGGTAACCAGCCCCTCCTGTGAGAACCCACTGATCTACCAATCCACGAAGGGATTACCCGCCTCCTAAAGGCCCCGCCTCTCAATACTGTTACCTTGGGGATTCAGTTTCAACGTGAGTTTCAAAAGGAATAAACATATTTCCCTTTGAAATATTTCATAGCAAGTATGAAAACAAATAACAAAGGAAAATTTTATCTAAAATGGGAAAGTATTCATACCTCAAATAATAAAATTAAGCAAATAAGAAGTCAGGAAAAAATACAAGTAACAAAGGTAACAGAGAGTTCATATCCTTACTGTAGGAAGGGTGCTTTAACACAATTATTTTTTAAAGCCAAGCTTTCAGTAGGAAAAAGAGGAAAATGCCTCATAGGCAACTCACAGAAGAAAAAAAGTAGAAATGGATGATGAATATAGAAAGTATATTAAACCACACAAATGTTTTCTTCTTTATACATTGCTATGTTTTCTCAATTTTGTAAACAATCATGTTGTTTTCATAATCAGGAAAGAGTACAGCCAGTGTGAATTCATCTAGGTAAAGCTCAAAGCTAATCTTTCCAGCCAGGAGTTCAGGACAGGGTTCACCTCCAGGGGCTGATCGCTGTGAGGGGCGGGAGGAGGTACTCATGTTCTTTCTAAGTCTTGATTTGCTGGAGATCACATGAGTGTGTTCAGTAAGTCAAACTTCATCACAGTATACACTTCTAAAGTGTGTACTTATCTGTATTTGTATATGCTTTGATTTTTAAAGTTTACTTTAGCAAACTCAAAATATGTCTATGGCAAAAGAGATCACAAAAAAGAAATATATATATATATATATATATAGAGAGAGAGAGAGAGAGAGAAAGAGAGAGACGGAGTCTTGCTCTGTCACCAGGCTGGAGTGCAATGGCGCGATCTCAGCTGACTGCAACCTCTACCTCCCGGGTTCAAGCGATTCTCCTGCCTCAGCCTCCCGAGTAGCTGACAAAAAATATTTTTAATGCAGATGACCAATAAGGTGTTAATGCCTCAAATATACAGTAAGCGTTTATGAACCCACAGGAAAAAGCCAGACATCCAGCAATAAAGTGCGCAAGAGATACGAATGGGCAGAAGTGAGTGAGAGCAAATAAATCCAGCAAACCTGAAAAGATGCCTGAAGTCACAAGCAGCCAGGGAAGAGCATATTTGCGCAACAGAAAGTCATCATTACACCCATCAGGCCACATAAAAAATTTTAAAGAAAACTGTAACATACTTTGCTGGCAGGGAGATGGAGAAAGGTCTCTAATACACTGCTGAGGGGCGTGTTAAGATCCTGGCCTCTTTAGGAAGCTGCAACTGCTATTAAAATTAAAATACAAAGACCCTTCAGGTTGAATTCAAGCTAATGGAGAAGCTAAGTAGACAAAGCCGCCTTGCATTTTCAGGGAAACAGTTCTTTTCCTCCTGGTCTTCAAAGTTGTATGAGTTCCACTGTTGGATTTTCTTCATTTCTTCATCCTGGAAGGAGAGGCTGGCCCAGACCAGGGTCCATTCCCTGGTGCTGTCTGAGGACTCGTTCGGTCCTCAGGAGGCCTAGACCCATGCACAGATCTCTTCTCGGGTCCCCTGGCTCCCACTCTGCCACTCCATCCATCATGTGCACTGCAGCCAGCAGGAGCCTCCGAAAACACATCTCAGATCACGACACCATTTCTCGGTTGCGCTGGAATGAAACGTTCCTACCACACTGTCCGGGTCTGTCCCTACCAGCCCCTCCAACCTCCTTTGTCCAAACCCCGAGTGCCCTCCTGGCCCAGCCCTGCCCCTCTGACCTGTTTCAGTTTCCGAGCTGCACCGAGCTCTCGGCCATTTGGTGCCTCTCGTGGCCTCCAGTGCTGTCCCTTCCCTTTCCTGGGGGTGGAGAGGCCTCCATGTGTGCTCCCTGTCCCAGGAATATTCCCAGCACTTGCACGGTGGTGATTCATGAGTCTGTCTCCCTCGAAGGCTGGAGCTCAGGAGCTGGGACCCTCCACCTCACCGTCTGCCACGCCCCAACCCCAGCAGTGTCCCGCACGAGGAAGGAGCTGTAAGTACTGATGACTGGCACACTCAGGCCTCCTGCCCTCTGGCAGCTGAAATGTGAATGGCCAGTGTTGTGTGCTGGGAGAGGGAGGGTGGGAGAAAGGAGGCGACCCCAGCCATCCTGGTGTCTCCTGGAGGTGGCAGTGCAGGCCCAGGACCTCGAGCCTTCCCTCACTGGCCAGGCGTCCTCCCAGTCCCTCCCATGCTGGGTGTCCAGACAACAACCCACAGGCCCAGAGGCCACTCTGGTCTTAGTCTTGGTCCAGGCCAAGCAGGGACTGGACCTGCTTGGTGAGGACTGTGGAGAGGACTGTGACCTCTCCATCCGTTTGTTTCTGAACCTAAAAAATGGGCAAAGGGGAGGAAGAGAAGGACGATGACCCCCAGGGCCAGCTCCACAGGTGTGAGGCCTGGGCAGACTCATAGGGCCCGGCTGAGCCCACAGGGACCCCGCGCTCTCTTCAAGGCCTGGCCATCGCTGCCTTGGAAGTCTGAAGGCCTTCTGAACTGGGGGCCCCCACTTCCATTTCGCCCTGGGCCCCATAAACAGCACATCCAGGCCTGAGAGCGCCTACGCAAGAGAGCTGTGGGCTGAGGGCTGAGGCGCTGGCTGCCAGGCTGCACCAGGCTTGCAAGGGCCACTGGCCTGACTCCTCACAGTCTGAAGACACCTGAGGACTCCTGCAGCCATCAGCCACCCCCTGCCGCAGGAGGCAAGTGCTGGAGAAGCTCAGCACCTTTTGCTTCTCTCCCCCACTGCTGTGGAGCCCCCTCTATGTACTGAGAAAAGCCAGGCCACTCCAGGAACTCGCCCTGCAGCTTCCCGTGGACACGTTACAGCTCCTGCCCCTCGAGCTTGGCGGGGGGGACTGTAAACCCCTCTCCTCTCCCAGGTGGGCCCTCGCCAGGGCAGCTTTATGACAGGGATGATGGGCCTCGAAGGGGAGAGAACTCTGTTGAATATCAATATCCGGGCTCATTAGGAAGGAGATATTTCAAGAATTATATATGCAAACAGTGAAAAGGCAAATGGTTTTAATAATGACTTATTAAAAGGCCTTTCCCCGGACTGAGAGAGTCCCATAGCGCATAAAGCCCCCAGCACTTAGCGGGATGGATTTAAGCAGCAGAAGGCACGCTCCGTGCAATTCTCCCCATAGCTCGGCTGACACGGGTCTCCTCTTGGGGGCTCTGGTCTGGTTTGTTTTTCAGCGGCCCGGGAGGCTCGGGTCTGGCTGGGTGCTGGGTTCCCATGGCTGCTTCTGGCTGCAGCTTCAGATGAAACGTGGACTCTATTCTTCCAGAGCTTTCCGAGGGCACACTATAAACCCAAGCCGGCCCTAGTGAGGCACCTCCTCTCTGCGCCTCAGTCTCCTGCATCTGTGGCTGGGGAGGGGCTGAAGTCGTGGGCTCTGAGCCTTCTCCATGGTGGGCACCCCCCTCTGTCCGGATCGCTGCCAGCTGTGCTTGGATGGGCCCAGGACACAGAGGGCAGCAGAGCCGGCCGAACCTGGCACTCAGGCGCCAGCCCCACAAGAAAGCCTCAGTTGAGGGATGAAATCCAAGATTACTTAAATACCTTCTGTTCTAACTTTGAAAAGCAGATGAGAGAAACACTTGAGTTGACCTCTGAAAGTACAGCCTCTAAAAGCGGGCTCTTGAATTCACTTCACCTCATTTCCATCATCCGCAACACTTTTTCCGCTGTGTGCTAATAGCTCTTGAGAAAACGTGGTTGGCTTAGCTGGAGATGGGATGGGCTCCCCTGGAGGACCGGCCATGGGAGGGCAACGGAAACCCACAGGGCACCAGGTGACTGTCTGGGGAGTGGTGTGCAGGGGCAGGACACCAGCCCCGGAGCCCTGGAGGGGCCCAGAAGACCCTCACTCCCTGAGGGAGGCCGGGACTAGAGGCGAGGTGAGGGAAGCCAGTTCCTGGACACAAAGAGGGAGGCCAGAGGAGGAAGGGCCGAGCGCCAGATTGGAGCCCTGGTAGCCGCCAAGGCGATGGAGCCCTGCAGGCGGCAGGTGTGGGCTCAGGGACCTCAGCTGGGCCAGAGAAAGACCCAGTGCAAGAGTCAGGAAGTGCTGTTCTGGGCAAGGCCTTGGACAGCAGAATCCACCGCCCATTCTACAAGGAGAAAATCAAGGGGCAGACAGGCAAGGCACGGCCCCCAATTCTCATGGGGAGTTGGGGCTGAGCTGGGGTCTGCACCCAGCTCCTATACCTCAAGGCAGAGCCCACTCCAGCAGGCCAATCTGCACAAGGCTGGACCAGTTAAGGAATGCAAAGCAAGCAACTGGCTACTCCCAATGTGAGCAGCTTAGTGTGAACTGCGCCAAGCTGGACAGGGCAACGCCCAGCCCTATTTAATCGATGTATAATAAAGTCGGGGTCCATCAGTAGGCCCTCTGGGACCCCACTCTGACTTGCCCTTCCAGCCTGACCTCCTTGGGAGTACAGCTCAGTCCCTGATCACACCCCACACACACCCAGCCCCACGGAGCCACTCCTCTAGGATATCCCTGACTCCAACCACACTAGACCCAGCCCCGCTTCAGAGTGACCAATTCCCTTCCATTTGCCTGGGCCTCGGGATGGAGAGGGGACTGTTTCCCTGAATGCAGGACTTTCCATTTTAAAACCAATGAAGTCCCAGTCAAACCAAGATGAGCTAGAGACCCTAGCCCTCTTCTTCCAGCCTCATTCCTTCCTTCACATCCCCACAGCCCAGGCCAGCCTGCCCCTTCGGGGGGGGGCCTTTCCCATGCACCCAGCCTGACTGTCCTCATGGGGCCTCCCTGCCACTGACCACTTTCCTGCCTGACCCAAAGACACCCAGGCACAGTGCTCCCAAATTACCCCATCCGCAAGCTCCTCTGCTGCCTGCAATGCCCTACCTGTTGCAGTGTGAAACACACAATCTAAAGGGCGCCCCATGCTGGGACAGACCCTGGGAGGCAGCCCTGCTGGCAGCAGGCCCTCTGACACACGTGAGACAAGGCGGAGGGCAAGGGCCTTCTGGGGGCATTTTGGGGAAAGGAAGGTCATTTACGCTATTCCAATATCCCGGCTCTGTGGGGAAGCTGTGGGGCCCGGAGCGAGGGTCTTCTCTTCCAGCAGGGTGACTGCTCAGAACGCAGTAGTTAAACAAAACATCGTGGAGACTTCTGTGAAGCACGCATTCGTTTGAGGTCTCCTCTCACCCATCATTTTGCTGCCCCCTCCGACCCCAAAGACCAGCATTAGGGAGTGAGTGTACAATCCCCGGGAGCCAGTTTCCAACAGGCTGTCCTGTTCTGTGGGACCCCCGAGCCAAGCTTGTCTCGGGATAATGGTGTGCAGAGAAAGCTAGTGGACGACCTGAACTGTGCCACTGTCAGCCAGCAGCCTGTGCTGGGAATCGCTGAGATGACCCTCCACAGTATCTTGGGGCTGGAGACAGCTGGGAGATACCACCCCTAGTCCTGAAAGGCAAGGGGCTGTGGGAGTAGCTAATGGCAGCTTGAGACAGACCCACCTGTCCTGGGTTGGGAGCTGGAGAGAGACCCGCCTGTCGTGGGTTGGGTTTTTCAGAAGCAGGAGTTCAGACAAAGTCAGGATACAAGATGTTTGTGAGGGTCCAGCACCTGGACAGGAGGGACGAGGGAGGAGCGGGTGGAGGGAGACGTTCAACTGTGGTACAGGCCTGTCTGGAAGCTCCCAAGTGCACAGTACCCATCCAGCATCCCACCTCGGGTCTCCCAAGACCCTCTCCCAGTCTCCGGGTGTGAGCTGGGCATGAAAAGCTTGACCCAGGCCGGTTGGGGCTCATCATTGGGAAGATCCTGAAGAGCTAACAGGTGGAAGCTGTGTTCTGACCACTCCCCAAAGCTAGGAGCAAGTCCTTCCTGGAAGGGGCATCTGGGTGGCACATCTCCAAGTCTGTCACACAGGCTGAGAGAAGCCGAGACATCAGCAGAAGGGCAGAAGTTGAGATGTTTGAGTGTAGGCACAAGTAGAAGGCAAATGACAGCAACAGACAGGGTGGGAGCCAGGCGGCCTTGCCCAGCTCCTGCCCCCTTCTACTCTGTGTCCCTGGCTGCCAACCTGACCAGAAGCCGTAGAGCAGAGAAGCCGCTGGGGTCTGGCCCGTGCAGTCAGCCTCCTGCAACACGGAGCGTGGCGAGGATGGAGGTGGGTCTGGACCAGCAGTAGACAGCCAGCACCCTGGTCAGCAAAGCATGGCACTGTCCCTAAAGATACAGAGCTTCGCCAGTCAGCAAAGCACGGCACTGTCCCTAAACATACGGGGCTTTGTTTTCCTTTGATTATTATTACTTGCATTTGAAGGAGCTTGGAAAACATGAGGAAGATTACAGAAGACTAAAACACACACACACACACACACACCCCAGCACATGCATGCACAGACAGAAACACACACTTGCCACGTACACACACATCATGCATGATACACATCACACACACATATGCATCTGCACACATGCACACACAGGCACACACACACAGCATGCACACACACCCCATAAATATGCACATGTATGCACACATGCTCATATAGGCACACACTCTCACACACCATGCACACACACACAAGCTACACTTTGTTGCGTTGATTCTTTTACAGCTTTCTCAAATGTTTCTATAGATGTTGGTGCATTTGAATATGACACTTGTTCAATTAATTTTAATAATATATACTTTTCAAAAATTACCTTCTTCAACTACATTTTTAAACTCTTTTAACTTAGAATGGTAAGAATCGTTCTCTGCAAATTCTGGTTTATCCAAGGCTAGTCTTATGAGGGGCATTTGTGTTTTCTTACATTTCTTCTTGGTTAACAAGTTAGTAGATTATCTATTCTATTTTTCTAGAGTCAGCTCTCAGGCTTCATTTATCAATTCACTTGTTTCCATCTTTGAATTCGTTATTTCTGCTGTTATCTGTAGTCCTTACTTCTGCTTTCCTTGGGTTTGTTTGTCTTTTATTTCACGTGATTTCTTAATTTCCTTTAACAGTTTTTAAACTGTGGAATTATTTTCTCAGTATAGTCCAAGCTACATCTAATAAGCTCTAGCATGTAACTTTTTCTTTTTTGTTCTTTTCTAAATATTGTGTCACTGCTGATTTGGTTTTTCTCTTTTATCCATGAGATGACTGTTTTAAGTTCCCAGGAAGTGGGTCTTCTGGTTCCAATTTATTCCTGAATTTTTATTTTGACTGTCATTACACTGTAGTTAGAAGATGTGACCTCTACTATCTCCAGCATTTAGGATGTATTGCGGATCCAGGGACACAGGAAGTAAGGTGGGCTCTGTCGCAAGGATGGTTACAACATAGACTTCCATGTCAGTCTTCCATTATTTGCATACTCGAGACTCTGATGTGCTGGCTGATTTGCCAAGAAACCCCCGCAGCAGACTGCGTTCGCAGGGCAGGGCTGAGTAGCAGGGGCAGCACCTCTCACAGGGGCAGGGCCGCTTGCCCAGCCTTGAGGAAGGGGGACCCAGACATTGCCTTTCTCAATACTGAGCCCCTAATCAGGATTTCTGGTGGTCTGGGGTCTGGGGCTAGGCTATCTGGACCGTCAAACTCTTCCCACTGCGCCATCAGCCCCACTAGGAAAGAAAGGGGAGAAATTAGGGCTTTGCTTTAAAGAGTTCAACGGTCAGAATGTGTCCCTCGCAAACTGACATGCTGGAAGCCTCATCCCCAAGTGAGGGCGGGGCCTGCCATTAGAAGGTGATGAGGTCACAGAGGCAGAAACCTCACGAATGGGATCAGGCCCCTCATCAAAGAGGCCTGAGAGACGACACCTACCAGCTGGAAGGCGGCTCCGCACCAGACACCGAAGCTGCTGGGCCTTCGATCTCGGACCTCCATCTTCCAGAACTGTGAGCCACTCATTCCTGATATTCCTAAGCCAGGCCATGTACGGTATTTTGTTACGGCAGCCCAAATGGACCAAGATAGGAGCTAAAGGTAACTGACAGAGCTAACAGACAGGTCCTCAGCTGCAGGCCTGGGGTAGAAGGGCTGCCAAAGGGGCTGTGGGGGTGACGGGGGGGCTGCATCCCTGTGGCCCCACTTGGCACAGGGGCTTTGACTCACTGCTGGAGCTGCCAGGCTTTGAGTGGACAGGCCCGGCCTGGGACGGGGCAACAGCGGCAGAAGGCAACTTGGACAGAGGACCATGTCTCTCCCCTTTGTCCGGAAAGAAGTCCTCATGTCGAGTTCAAGGGAGGAGTGAGGCTTCAATTGAAAAAAAAAAAAAAAAAAAAAAAAAAATCTAATGTCAGTCTTGCTACCAGTCTTTGCATATGGCCATTTTGGCTAAATTTTATTTGATTTGGAGGGAAAAGGTAATGTGACATCATCCACACTCTGAGTAATATGGAGCAATTATTACCTGTTAAGCCTACTTACCTTCGTCTCCAAAACCTACCAGGGACTGGGAGATTGAGAGTGCCCACAGCTGTAGTGCTGCCAGTTTCTCCTTGTGGTTCCAATCCCTCTTCAAATAATTTATTTATTTATTTTTTTTTTTGAGACGGAGTCTTGCTCAGTTGCCCAGGCTGGAGTGCAATGGTGTGATCTTGCTGCAACCTCTGCCTCCCGGGTCCAAGTAATTATCTGCCTCAGCCTCCCGAGTAGCTGAGATTACAGGCACCCTCCACCACGCCCAGCTAATTTTTGTATTTTTAGTAGAGATGGGGTTTCACCATCTTGGGCAGTTTGGTCTTGAACTCCTGACCTCATGATCCACCCACCTTGGCCTCCCAAAGTGCTGGGATTACAGGCGTGAGCCAACACGCCCGGCCTCTCAAATAAATATTAATACTGTCTATTATATTTAGTTTTATGGAAGTGTATAACTTCATTATGGATTGAACATTTTATCAACAAAAAGAAACCCTCTTCATGCAGTTTTTCTTCTTTGAACTCAAATTTTCTGGTATTAATATCGTGACTCCTACTTCACTCTGGGTTTTATTTTCTTTTTTATTTACTTGGAAATATTCTCATGATTCTGTGTTCATTTTTCTTATTGTAAACATACAAAAAGTCTTGGGTTTATGTGGCCCCTGAGAGTCTTTTTCTTAAAATGGGTAAATTTATCCCATTTAGATTTATAATTATAATTGATACATTTGGTCTTATGTTATAGGATCTTATTTCAATCTCCTGGTGGAATGCTTCCTAGGGGTTTTCTTCCATTGTTGTTTTATATATTGTTAGGTTGTTTTCTTTCTCTCTGTCCTCTCCTATACCTTGGAAGAATACAGTCATCATGGTTGTTTTCATTGTAATACTTTTTTATATAAATATAATGAAATGAATACGGGGAGAAGTTAATTCTGCTGAGTGGAGTGGGATGTCGAAAGGATCATGAGGAAGCTAAAGTGCAGTGGCCCCATAACAGCTCATTGCAGCCCAGAACTCCTGGGCTCAAGCGATCCTCCTGCCTCAGCCTCCCAAGCAGCTGGGACCACAGGTGCACAGCCCTACACCCACCTAATTTTTTTTTTAATTTTGTAGAGATGGGATCTCTCTATGTTGCCCAGGCTGGTCTCAAACTCCTGGCCTCAAGCAGTCTGCCCACCTTGACCTCCCAAAGTGCTGGGATTCCAAGCATGAGCCACCACACCCAGCCTTAATTCTCTTCATAACTTTAAAAATACTTCTTATCCTGTGTTTCTGAACGTTATGATCTACTGTAACAAAACAAAGTGAGTAAATTAGCAGAATTACACTTATTCCAACTTCCCCAGCTACCTATTTTTGGCTGGTGTTCTCTGCACATTTTTTGCCATTTTGGTTAATCTGTTGTGATTTTTATCTTATTAAAATTATTAACATTTATTCAGAAAATACTTAATGATTATTCCCTAAGTTCCAGGTTCTGTTGCTGCTGGTGGCTCAGTCATACACAAAACAAAATATGTCCTCAGAATAAATAATCTGTCCTCAGAGAGACTGCAGTCTAGAAGGGAAGAGAGACGTTAAGTGACTAATTCCACAATAGACGTGTAGTCTGCCTTGGTCTGTTCAGCTGCTATAACAAAACACTATGAACTAAGTAGCCTGTAAATAATAAAAATTTATTTCTCACAGTTGTGGAGCCTAAAATGCCAAGATCAAGGCACACTCATTGTGTGGCGAGGGCCATTTTTCTGGCTCATAAACAGTGTCTTATTCCTGTGTTCTCACATGGTGGAAGGGACCAAAAAGCTCTTTTGGGTCCCTTTTAGAAGGGCACTAATCCCATTTATGAAGGCACCATCCTCGACCTACTCACCTCCCAGAGGCCCCATGTCCTAATAGCATCACCTTAAGGGTTAGAATTTCAATATATGAATTTGTAGGGGCTGGGGGGTCACAAACATTCAGATTGTAATATAAAACTTTTCAGCTTCTTTGAGAGTGACACTTACCTTATCATTGGTGGCACTTTACAATCTCCATCAGCCACATGATAACCTGATTAGATTAGTGATCAGGGAAACGTCTATGTTCTGATGTGTGTCCAGACTCAAGACTATTATTTGGACTTCATTTCACATTTAAACGAATTCCCTGCTCACCATCTGCCCTTTCTTTGTCCAATCCATGTTTAGTTTATGATTTGGATTAATCTTTTGGTTGGTTGAAATAAATCTTCATATAGTAGTAATAGCTGTTGCTCTTGATGACATCGTTTAATTGAAAAAGTGCATACACGGGAAACAAGTTCTCTTACATGAGATATTGTCTTCTGCTGCATTATACAAGTAGGAACTTTGGCTAGGAGAAAATCTTGGGTTCACAGACTCTTCATCTGAAGAATTACAAATACTGGCCTTTCTAACACAATGTTGAGATAATTCTGAGGCCAGCCTCACAAGTTCCTTTACTAAATGATCCTTTTCTTATCACTAGGTGCTTGTGAGATTCCATGCATCATACTAGAGGTGTGAGCACTGCACCTAAGGGTGCCTTGGATCATCCCTGAGATGCAGGCACTGCACCAGGAGGTGTCTTGGATCATTCCTGAGGTGTGAGCCCATCATCAGGAGGTATGTTGAATCATCCCTGAGGTAACAGCACTGCACCAAAGGGGTCTTGATTCATCCCTGAGGTGGGAGCACTGCCCCAGGAAGTGTCTTGAATCATCCCTGAGGTGTGAGCACTGCACCAGGAGGTATGTTGGATCATGCCTGAGTTGTGAGCACTGCACCAGATGTCTTGGATAATCCCTGAGGTAAAAACACTGCATCAGGAGATGTCTTGGGTCATCCCTGAGGTTCAGGCACTGCGCCAGAATGAATCATCAGAAGAAGGAGTATTACATCAAGAGGTGTTTTGGATCATACCTGAGGCGTGATCCTCCTTGAGGTGTGAGCACTGTAACAGGAGGTGTCTTGGATCTTCCCTTCGGTGTGATCACTGCACCAGGAAATGTCTTGGATCATCCCTGAGGTGTGAGCACTGTAACAGGAGGTGTCTTGGATCCTCCCTGAGGGGTGAGCACTACACCAAGAGGTGTCTTGGATCATGCCTGAGGTGTGATCACTGTACCAGGGGGTGTCTGGAATCATCCCTGAGGGGTGAATACTGTAAGAGGAGGTGTTTTGAATATTCCCGGAGGTAAGAGCACTTCACCAGGAGGTCTTTGGATCATCATACCTGACGTGTGAACATTTCACCCAGAAGTGGCTTATATCATTCCTGAGGTGTGATTCATGCACCAGGAGGTGTTTTGTACCATCCCTGAGGTGCAGGCACTGCACCAGTAGGTCTCTTGCATTATGCCTGAGGTTTGAGCGCTGCATCAGGAAGTGTCTTTTATCATCCCAGAGGTGTGAGCACCGCACCAGGAGGTTTCTTAAATAATCTCTGAGGTGGGAGCACTGCAAAAGGAGGTGTCTTCATTCATCCCCAAGAAGGAACTACTGCACCAGGGGGCTTTTTGGATAACCCTGAGGAGGGAGCACTGCACCAGGAGGTATCTTGGAAGATAACTGAGTTGTAACCACTGCACCAAGAAGTGTCTTAAATAATCTCTGAGGTGGAAGTACTACACCAGGAGGTGTCTTGGATCATCCCTGAGGTGCAGACACTGCACCAGGAGATCTGTAGGATTATGCCTGAGGTTTGAGCACTGCACCAGGAAGTGTCTTTTATCAACCCTGAGTTGGGAGCACTGCACCAGGAGGTGTCTCAGATCATCACTTAGGTGGGAGCACTGCACCTGCAAGTGCCTTGGATCATGCCTGACATGTGAGCACTGCACCAGCAGATGTCTTGGCTCATCCCTGAGGAGGAAGTACTGCAAGAGGAAGTGTCTTGCATCACACCTGAGGTGTGAGCACTGTACCAGGAGGTGTCAAGGATCATCCCTGAATTGGGAGCATTGCACCAGGAAGTGTCTTGCATGTTGCATTGTCCCTGAGGTAGGAGCACTACACCAGGAGGTATCTCGGATCATCCCTGAGGTGTGGGCACTTCACCAGGAGGTGTCTTCAATCATTCCTAAGGTAAGAGCAGTGCATCAAAGGGGTCTTGGATCATCCCTAAAGTGGGAGCAGTGCACCAGGAGATGTCTTGGATCATCCCTGGAAAGAGAGCACTATGCCAGGAGGTGTCTCGGGTCATCCTTGAGGTGTGAGCACTGCACCAAGAGGTGTCTTGTATTATGCCTGACTGTGAACACTGCACCAGGAGGTGTCTTGGATCATTCCTGAAAGTTGAACACTGTACCAGCAGGTATCTTGGATCATCTCAGAGGTGTGAGCATTGCACCAAGAGGTGTCTTGGATCATCCCTGAGGTAGGATCACTGCATCAGGAAGTGTCTTGAATCATCCCTAAGGTGTGAGCACTGTAACAGGAGGTGTCTTGGATCCTCCCTGAGGTGTGAGCACTGTACCAGGAGGTGTCTTGAATCAACAGAGAAAAGAGCACAACACCAAGAGATGTCTTGAATCATGCCTGAGGTGTGAGCACTGTACCAAGACGTGTCTTGGATCATCCAGGAGATGTGAGCACTTCACCAGGAGGTCTTTGGATTATCATACCTGACGTGTGAACATTTCACCCAGAAGTGTCTTATATCATGCCTGAGGTGTGATTCATGCACCAGGAGGTGTTTTGTACCATCCCTGAGGTGCAGGCACTGCACCAGTAGGTCTCTTGCATTATGTCTGTGGTTTGAGCACTGCACTAGGAAGTGTCTTTTATCATCCCTGAGGTGTGAGCACTGCACAAGGAGGTGTGTTAAATAATCTCTGAGGTGAGAGCACTGCACAGGGAGGTGTCTTCATTCATCCCCCAGCAGGCACTACTGCACCAGGAGATTTTTTGGACAATCCTGAGGAGGGAGCACTGCACCAGGAGGTATCTTGGATGATAACTGAGTTGTAACCACTGCACCAGAAGGTGTCTTAAGTAATCTCTGAGGTGGGAGCACTACATCAGGAGGTGTCTTGGATCATCCCTGAGGTGCAGACACTGCACCAAAAGGTCTGTAGGATTATGCCTGAGGTTTGAGCACTGCACCAGGAAGTGTCTTTTATCAACCCTGAGTTGGGAGCACTGCACCAGGAGGTGTCTTGCATCACGCCTGAAGTGTGATCACTTTACCAGGAGGCATCTAGGATCATTCCTGAGGTGGGAGCACTGCACTGGGAAGTGTCATGGAGCATCCCTGAGGTGGGAGCACTGCACTGGGAAGTGTGTTGCATGTTGCATCATCCCTGAGGTAGGAGCACAACACCAGGAGGTATCTTGGATCATTCCTGAGGTGTGGACACTTCACCAGGAGGTGTCTTCAGTCATCCCTAAGGTAAGAGTACTGCACCAAACGGGTCTTAACTCATCCCTGAGGTGGCAGCACTTCTCCAGGAGATGTCTTGGATCATCCCTGGGGAGAGAGCACTACTCCAGGAGGTGTCTTCGGTCATCCTTGAGGTGTGAGCATGGCACCAAAAGGTGTCTTGTATTATGCCTGACATGTGAGCACTGCACCAGCAGGTGTCTTAGCTCATCCCTGAGGAGGGAGTACTGCACGAGGAGGTGTCTTGCATCACACCTGAGGTGTGAGTGCTGCACCAGAAGGTGTCTAGGATCATCCCTGAATTGTGAGCACTACACCAGGAGGTGTCTTAGAGCATCCCTGAGGCGGGAGCATTTCACCAGGAAGTGTCTTGCATGTTGCATCATCCCTGAGGTAGGAGCACTACACCAGCAGGTGTCTTGGATCTTTCCTGAGGTGGGAGCATTTCACCAGGAGGTATCATGATTCATCCCTAAGGTAAGAGCAGTGCACCAAAGGGGTCTTGGTTCATCCCTGGGGAGGGAGTACTACTCCAGGAGGCATCATGGGTCATCCCTGAGATGTTAGCAGTGCACCAAGAGGCATCTTGTACTATGCCTGCGTGTGAGCACTGCACTTGGAGGTGTCTTGGATCATTCCTGAAGGTTGAGCACTGTACCAGCAGGTATCTTGGATCATCTCAGAGGTGTAAGCATTGCACCAGGAGGTGTCTTGGATAATTGCTGAGGTGGGATCACTCATCAGGAAGTGTCTTGCATCATCCCTGAGGTGTGAGCACTGTAACAGGAGGTGTCTTGGATCCTCCCTGAGGTGTGAACACTGCACCAGAAGGTGTCTTGAATCATCAAAGGAAAGAGCCCTATACCAAGAGGTGTCTTGGATCATCCCTGAGGTGAGAACATTGCACCTGGAAGTGTCTTATCATGCCTGAGGTGTCACCCATGCACCAGGAGGTCTCTTGTATAGTCTCTGAGGTGGGATCACCACACCATGAGGTGTCTTGAATCAGGCACAGCACCAGGAGATCTCTTGGATCATTCCCTGAGGTGGGAGCACTGCACCAGGAGGTGTATTGGATCATCCCTCAGGTGTGAACACTGAACCAGGAAGTGTCTAAAATCATGCCTGAGGTGTCAGCACTGCACCAGGAGATCTCTTGGATTATGCCTGAGGTTTGAGCACTGCACCAGGAAGTGTCTTTTATCATTGCTGAAGTGTCAGCACTGCACCAGGACATGTCTTCGGACATCCCTGAGGTGTATGCACTGCACCAGGAGTTGTCTTGCATTATTCCTGAGGTCAAAGCACTGCATCACAAGTGTCTTGGGTTGTGCTTGATTGTGCCTGACCAGCAAGTGTCTTAACTCATCTCTGAGGAGGGAGTACTGTAAAAGGGAGTATCTTGGATCATCCCTGAGGTGGGAGCACTGCATCAGGAGGTGTCTTGGATTATCCCTGTGCGTTGAGCACTACAGCAGGAAGTGGTTTGGATCATCCCTGAGGTGTGAGCACTGCACGAGGAAGAGTCTTGTATTGTGCCTGAGTGTGAACACTGCACCAGGTGGTTTTTTGGATCATTCCTAGGTATGAGCACTGCACCAGGAGGTATCTCAGATCATGCCAGAGTTGTGAGCACTGCATCAGGAGATGTTTTGGATCATCCCTGAGGTTTGAGCACTGGACTAGAAGGTGTCTTGGATCATGCCTGAGTGTGAGCACTGTACCAGGTGGTTTTTTGGATCATCCCTAGGTGTGAGCACTGCACCAGGAAGTATCTTGGATCACGTCTGAGTGTGACCACTGCACCAAGGGTTGTCTTAAATCATATCTGAGTTGTGACCACTGCACCAAGGGTTGTCTTAAATCATATCTGAGTTGTGACCACTGCACCAAGAGGTGTTTTGGAGCATCCCTGAGGTGTGAGCACTGCACCAGGAAGTTTCTTGGATCATGCCTGAGTTATGACCGCCACACCAGGAAGTGTTTTGGAACATCCCCGAGGTGTGAGCACTGCACCAGGAGGTGTCTTAGATCATGTCTGAGTGTGAGCACCTCACCAGGATGTACCTTGGATCATGCCTGAGTTGTGTGCACTGCATCAGGACGTGTTTTGGATCACCCTTGAGGTGTGAGCACTGCACCAGGAATTGTCTTGGATCATTCCTGGGTGTGAGCACTGCACCAGGAGGTGTTTCAGGTCATCTATAAGGTGTGAGCACCGCACCAGGAGGTTTCTTGTCTTATGCTTGAGTGGGGGCACTGCACCAGGAGGTATTTTGAATCATACCTGAGTTGTGAGCACTGCATCAGGAGGTGTTTTGGATCATCCCTGAGGCGTTAGCACTAGACCAGGAGGTCTCTTGGATTATCCCTGAGTTGCAAGCACTGCACTAAGAGGTGTCTTGGATCATGCCTGAGTGTGAGCACTGCACCAGGTGGGTTTTTTTGGATCATCCCCAGGTGTGAGCACTGCACCAGGAAGTATCTTGGATCATGTCTGAGTTGTGATCGCTGCACCAAGAGGAGTCTTAAATCATATCTATGTTGTGAGCACTGCACCAAGAGGCGTTTTGGAGCATCCCTGAGGTGTGAGCACTGCATCAGGAGGTGTCTTTGATCATGCCTGAGTTGGGAACACTGCACCAGGTGTTTTGTAACATACCTGAGGTGTGAGCACTGCACCAGGTGGTGCCTTGGATCATCACTGAGGTGTGATCACTGCAGCAGGAGATGTCTTGGATCATCCCTGTAATGTGAGAACTGCACAAGAAGGTGTTTTCAATCATCCCTGACATTGCAGCCCTGCACCAGGAGATGTCTTGGATCATCCCTGGGGAGAGAGCACTACTTCAGGCAGTGTTTTGGGTCATTTTTGAGGTGTGAGCATTGCACCAGGAGGTGTCTTGGATTATCCCTGAGGTAGGATCACTGCACCAGGAAGTGTCTTGAATCATCTCTGAGGTGTGAGCACTGTAATAGGAGGTGTCTTGGATCCTCCCTGAGATGTTAGCACTGTACCAGGAGGTGTCCTGAATCATCAAGAGGAAACAGCACTACACCAAGAGATGTCTTGGATCATGCCTGAGGTGTGAGCACTGTACCAAGACGGGTCTTGGGTCATCCCGGAGGTGTGAGCACTTCACCAGGAGGTCTTTGGATCATCATACCTGACATGTGAACATTTCACCCAGAAGTATCTTATATCATGCCTGAGGTGTGCCCCATGTACCAGGTGGTGTTTTGTATCATCTCTGAGGTGCAGGCACTACACCAGTAGGTCTCTTGGATTATGCCTGAGGTTTGAGCACTGCACCAGGAAGTGTCTTTCATCATCCCTGAGATGTGAGCACTGCACCAGGAGGTGTCTGAAATAATCTCTGAGGTGGGAGCACTGCACAGGGAGGTGTCTTCATTAATCCCCAAGACGGGACTACCGCACCAGGAGGTTTTTTGGATAACTCTGAAGAGGGAGTACTACACCAGGAGGTATCTTGGATGTTAACTAAGTTGTAACCACTGCATCAGGAGGTGTCTTAAGTAATCTCTGAGGTGGGAGCACTACACCAGAAGGTGTCTTGGATCATTCCTGAGGTGCAGACACTGCACCAGGAGATCTGTAGGATTATGCATGAGGTTTGAGCACTGCACCAGGAAGTGTCTTTTATCATCCTGAGTTGGGAGCACGGCACCAGGAGGTGTCTTGGATCATCACTTAGGTGAGAGCACTACACCTGCAAGTGTCTTGAATCATGCCTGACGTGTGAGCACTGCACCAGCAGGTGTCTTGGCTAATTCCTAAGGAGGGAGTACTGCAAGAGGAGGTGTCTTGCATCACACCTGAGGTGTGAGCACTGGACCAGGAGGTGTTTAGGATCATCCCTGAATTGTGAGCACTACACCAGGAGGTGTCTTAGAGCATCCCTGAGGTGTGAGCATTTCACCAGGAAGTGTCTTGCATGTTGCATCATCCCTGAGGTAGGAGCACTACAACAGCAGGTGCCTTAAATCTTCCCTGAGGTGGGAGCACTTCACCAGGAGGTATCTTGAATTATCCCTAAGGTAAGAGCAGTGCACCAAAGGGGTCTTGGATCATCCCTGGGGGAGCACTACTCCAGGAGGTGTCTTGAGTCATCCTTGAGGTGTGAGCACTGCACCAAGAGGTGTCTTGTATTATGCCTGAGTGTGAGCACTGCACCAGGAGTTGTCTTGGATCATTCCTGAAGGTGGAACACTCTACGAGCAGGTGTCTTGAATCATCTCAAAGGTGTGAGCATTGCACCAGGAGGTGTCTTGAATCATTCCTGAGGTAGGATAACTGCATCAGGAAGTGTCTTGAATCATCCCTGAGGTGTGAACACTGTAGCAGGAGGTGTCTTGGATCCTCCCTGGGATGTGAGCACTGCACCAGCAGGTGTCTTGAATCATCAGAAGAAAGAGTACTACACCAAGAGGTGTCTTGGATCATCCCTGAGGTGTGAACATTGTACCCAGAAGTGTCTTATCATGCCTGAGGTGTGACCCATGCACCAGGAGGTCTCTTGTATCGTCTCTGAGATCAGATCACTACAGGATGAGGTGTTTTGGATCAAACCTGAGGTGCAGGCATTGCACAAGGAGGTCTCTTGGATCATCCCTGAAGTGGCAGCACTACATCAGAAGGTGTCTTGGATCATCCCTCAGGTGTGAACACTGCAGCAGGAAGTGTCTTAAATCGTACCTGAGGTGTCAACACTGCACCAGGAGGTGTTTCTGATCATCTCTAAGGTGCAGGCACTGCACCAGGAGGTCTCTTGGATTATGCCTGAGGTTTGAGCACTGCACCAGAAAGTGTCTTATCATCCCTAAAGTGTGAGGACTGCACCAGGACATGTCTTGGGTCATCCCTGAGGTGTGTGCACTGTACCAGGAGTTGTTTTGCATTATTCCTGAGGTCAGAGCACTGCATCACAAGTGTCTTGGATCATGCCTGATCATGCGTGACCATCAGGTTTCTTAACTCATTCCTGAGGAGGGAGTACTGTAACAGGGGGTATCTTAGATCATGCCTGAAGTGTGAGTACTGCACCAGGAGGTGTCTTGAATCATCCCTGAGGTGGGAGCACTGCACCAGAAGGTGTCTTGGATCATCCCTATGGGTTGAGCACTACACCAGGAAGTGGTTTGGATCATCCCCGAGGTGTGAGCACTGCACCAGGAAGTGTCTTGTATTATGCCTGAGTGTGAACACTGCACTAAGTGGTTCTTTGGATCATTCCTAGGTGTGACCACTGCACGAGGAGGTATCTCGGATCATGCCAGAGTTGTGAGCACTGCATCAGGAGATGTTTTGGATTATCCCTGAGATGGGAGCACTGGATTAGAAGGTGTCGTGGGTCATGCCTGAGTGTTAGCACTGTAGCAGGTGGTTTTTAGGATCATCCCTTGGTGTGACCACTGCACCAGGAGGTATCTTGGATCATGTCTGAGTGTGATCACTGCACCAAGGGGTGTCTTAATTCATATCTGAGTTGTGATCACTGCACCAAGAGGTGTCTTGGAGCATCCCTGAGGTGTGAGCACTGCACCAGGAGGTGTCTTGGATCATGCCTGAGTTGTGACCACTGAACCAAGAGGTGTTTTGGAGCATCCCTGAGGTGTGAGCACTGCACGAGGAGGTGTCTTGGATCATGCCTGAGTTGTGACCACTGCACCAGGGGGTGTTTTGGAACATCCCTGAGGTGTGAGCACTGCGCCAGGTGGTGTCCTGGATCATTGCTGAGGTATGATCACTGCAGCAGGAGGTGTCTTGGATCATCCCTGTAGTGTGAGAACTGCACACTACAGGATGTTTTCAATCATCCTTGAGTTGGAGGCACTATACTAGGAAGTGTGTTGGATCATACCGGGGGTGTAAGCACTGCACCAGGAGGTCTCTTAGATGATGCCTGAATGTGAGCACCTCACCAGGATGTACCTTGGATCATGCCTGAGTTGTGTGTGCACTGCATCAGGACGTGTTTTGGATCACCCTTAAGGTGTGAGCACTGCACCAGGAATTGTCTTGGATCATCCCTGAGTGTGAGCACTGCATCAGGGGGTGTTTGGGTTTCTCCATAAGGTGTGAATACCGCACCAGGAGGTGTCTTGGATCATCCTTGAGGTGTGAGTACTACACAAGGAGGTGTCTTGGATCATCCCTGAGGTATGAGCACTGCACCAGGAAGTGTTTTGTATTATGCCTGAGTGTGAACACTGCACCAGGTGGCTTTTTGGATGATTCCTAGGTGTGACCACTGCACCATCATGCCAGAGTTATGAGCACCGCACCAGGAGATGTTTTGGATCATCTCTGAGGTGTGATCACTGTACCAGGGGGTGTCTTGAATCATCCATGAGGGGTGAACACTGTGACAGGACGTGTCTTGAATCATCCCTGAGGTAAGAGCACTGCACCAGGAGGTCTTTGGATCATCATACCTGAGGTGTGAACATTTCACCCAGAAGTGTCTTTTATCATGTCTGAGGTGTGACCCATGCACCAGGGGGTGTTTTGTATCATGCGTGAGTTGTGACCACTGTACCAGAGGGTGTTTTGGAACATCCCTGAGGTGTGAGCACTGCACCAGGTGGTGTCTTGGATCATCTCTGTAGTGTGAGAATTACACAAAGAAAGAATTACACAAAGAAAAAAAATTTAATCATCCCTGGGGTGAGAGCACTACACCAGGAATTGTGTTGGATCATGCCTGAGTGTGAGCACTGCACCAAGAGGTATTTTGAATCATGCCTGAGTTGTGCACACTGCATCATGAGGTGTTTTGGATCATCCCTGAGGTGCAAGCACTGCACCAGGGGGTGTCTTGGATCATCCCTGAGGTGTGAGCACCACACCAGGAGATGTCTTGGATCATCCCTGAGGTGTAAGCACTGCACAAAGGAGTGTCTTGTATTATGCCCGAGTGCGAACGCTGCACCAGGTGTCTTTTTGGATCATTCCTAGGTAGGACCACTGCACCAGGAGGTATCTCAAATCATGCCAGAGATGTGAGCACTGCATCAGAAGATGTTTTGGATCATCCCTAAGGTGTGAGCACTGGACCAGGAGGTCTCTTGGATCATCCCCGAGTTGAGAGCACTGTTTCAAGAGGTGTCTTGGATCATGCCTGAGTGTAAGCACTGCACCACGTGGTTTTTTGGATCATCCCTAGGTGTGAGCACTGCACCAGAAGGTATTATGGATCATGTCTGAGTTGTGACCACTGCACCAGGAGGTGTCTTATATCATATCTGAGTTTTGAGCACTGCACCAAGAGGTGTTTTGGAGCATCCCTGAGGTGTGAGCACTGCACGAGGTGGTGTCTTGGATCATGCCTGAGTTGTAACCACTGTAACAGGGGGTGTTTTGGAACATCCCTGAGGTGTGAGCACTGCACCAGGTGGTGTCTTGGATCATCCCTGTAGTGTGAAAACTGCACAAGGAGGTATTTCCCATCATCCTTAAGGTGGGAGCACTACACCAAGAAGTGTGTTGGATAATGCTTGAGATGTGAGCACTGCACCAGGAGGTGTCTTAGATCATGCCTGAGTGTGAGCATCTCACCAGGATGGACCTTGAATGATGCCTGAGTTGTGTGGGCACTGCATCAGGATGTGTTTTGGATCACCCTTAAGGTGTGAGCACTGTACCAGGAATTGTCTTGGGTCATCCCTGAGTGTGAGCACTACACCAAGAGGTGTTTGGGGTCATCCATAAGGTCTCAGCACCACACCAGGAGGTTTCTTGTATTATGCCTGAGTGTGAGCACTGCACCAGGAGGTATTTTGAATCATGCCTGAGTTGTGAGCACTGCATCAGGAGGTATTTTGGATCATCCCTGAGGTGTGAGCACTGCACTAGGAGGTGTCTTGGATCATCCCTGAGGTGTGAACATTGCACCCAGAAGTGTCTTATGTCAGGCCTGCAGTGTGAGCACTGCACCAGGATGTGTCTAGGATCATCCCTGAATTGTGAGCACTGAACCAGGAGGTGTCTTGATTCATCCCTGAGGTGTGAGCACCTCACCAGGAGGTATCTTGGATCATCCGTGAGATGTGAACACCTCACCAGGAAGTGTCTTGGATCATGTCTGAGTTGTGAGCACTGCACCAGGAGGTGTCTTAAATCATCTCTGAGGTTTGAGCACTACACCAGGAGGTGTCTTGAATCATGCCTAAGCATGACCACTGCACCAGGAGGCATCTTGGATCATGTCTCAGTTGCAACAGGAGGTGTCTTGGATCATCCATGTGGTATAAGCACTGCACCAGGAGTTGTCTTGGATCATCCCTGGGATGCAGGCAGTGCACCAGAAGGTGTCTTGGATCATCCCTGATATGGGAGCACTGCATCAGGAGATCTCTTGGATCATCACTGAGGTGTGAGCACTGCACCAGGAGGTATCTGGAATGATTTTTGAGGAGAGTGTAGTGCACCAGGAGGTGTCTTGGATCTCCCCTGAGGTGGGAGCACTACAACAGGAAGTGTCTTGGATCATCCCTGAGGTGTGAGCACTGCAACAGGATGTGTCCCCAATCATCCATGAGGGGGGATCACTGCACCAGGAGGTGTCTTGTATCATTGCTGAGGTGGAAGCACTGCACAAGGAGGTGTCTTAGATCAACCCTGACTTGTGAGCACTGCACTAGAAGGTGTCTTGGATCATTGCTAAGATGCAAGCACTGCACCAGCAGATGTCTCAGATCATCCTTTAGGTGGGAGCGCTACACGAGGGGTGTCTTGGATCATCCCTGAGGAGGGAGCACTACACCAGGAGGTGTCTTGGATCATTTCTGAGGTGCAGGCACTGCATCATGAGGTGTCTTGGATCGTCGCTGAAGTGTAAGCACTGCACCAGGAGGTGTTGTGAATCATCGCTGAAGTGTGAGCACTGCACCAGGAGATGTCTTGGATCATCCTTGAGGTGTGAACATTGCACCAGGAGATGTCTCAGATCATCCCTGAGGTGCAGGCACTGTACCAGTAGGTATCTTGAATCATTCCTGAGGTGGAGGTGCTGCACCAGGAGGTGTCTTGAATCAGCCCTGAGGTGTTAGCACTACACCAGGAGGTGTCTTGATTCATCCCTGAGGTGTGAGCATTGCACCAGAGGTGTCTTGATTCACCTCTGAGGTGTGAGCACTGCACCAGGAGCTGTCTTGAATCACTTCTGAGGTGTGACCATTGTACCAGGAGGTGTCCTGTATCATCCCTGTGGAGGGAGCACTGCACCAGAAGGTGTATTGGATCATCCCTGAAGTGTGAACACTGCATCAAAAGGCATCACGAATCATCCCTAAGGCTTGAGCACTGCACCAGGAGGTGTCTTTGATCATGCCTGAGATGTGAGCACTGCACTAGGAGGTGTTTGGATTATCCCTAGGTGGGAGCACCACACCAGGAGTCTTGGATCATCTTTGAGGTGGGAGTACCACACCACGAGGTGTCTTGGATCATCCCTGAGGTGGAAGCACTGCACCAGGAGTTGTCTTGGATCATTCCTGAGGTGTGAGTACTGCACCAGGAGGTATCTTGTATCATCCCCGAGGTCAGAGCACTACACCAGGAGATGTTTGGATCAAACCTGACATGTAGGCACTGCACCAGAAGGTCTCTTGGATGATGCCTGAATTGTCAGCACTGCACCAGGAAGTGTATTTTATCATCCTTGAGGTCAGAACACTGCACCAGCAAGTGTCTTGGATTGTGCCTGAGGTGTGAGTACTGCACAAGCAGTTGTCTTGGCTCATCCCTAAGAAGGGAGTACTCCGCCAGGGGGTGTCTTGGATTATGCCTGAGTTGTGAGCACTGTATCAGGAGGTGTCTTGGATCAGCCCTGAATTGTAAGCACTGCACCAGGAGGTGTCTTGGATCATCCCTGAGGTGGGAGCACTGCACCAGGAGGTGTCTTGGATCATCCCTGAGGTGGGAGCATTGCACCAAGAGGTGTCTTCGATCATCCCTGAGGTGTGAGCACTGCACCAGGAGATGTCTTGGATCACCCCTGAGGTAGGATCACTACACCAGGAGGTTTCTTGGATCATTTCTGAAGTGTGAGCACTGCACCACGAGGTGTCTTGGATCATCCCTGAGGTAGGACCACTACACTAGGAGATGTCTTGGGTCATTCCTGAGGTGTGAGCACTGCACCAGGAGGTCTCTTGGCTCATCCCTGAGGTGTGAGCACTGTACCAGGAAGTGTCTTGGATCATCCCTGAGGTGCAGTGATATGGTTTGGTCATGTCCCCACCCAAATCTCATCTTGAATTGTAGCTCCCATAATCCCCACATGTCATAGAAGGGACCCTGTGGGAGGTAACTGAATCATGGAGGGAGTTACCTCCATGCTGTTTTCATGATAGTGAGTTAGTTTTCAGATCTGATGGTTTTATAAGGAGCTTTTCCCCCATTTACTTGGCACTTCTCCTTCCTGCCATCCTGTAAAGAAGAACGTGTTTACTTCCTTCCACTTTGATTGTAAGTTGTTTGAGGCCTCCTCAGCCCCGCAGAACTATGAGTCATTTAAGCCTTCTTTCTTTATAAATTACCCAGTCTTGGACAGTTCTTTACAGCAGTGTGAGATCGGACTAATAAACACCCCCATGATTTAATTACCTCCTACCAGGTCCCTCCCATGACACATGGGGATTATGAGAACTACAATTCAAGATGAGATTTGGGTGGGACACAGCCAAACCATGTTATTCCATTCAAGGTCCCTTTAAAATATGTCCTCACATTTCAAAACACAATTATGTATTTCCAACAGTCCCCTAAGGTCTTAATTCATTCCATCATTATCCCCAAAGTCCAAATCTAAAGTCTCATCTGAGACAAGGCAAATTCCTTCTGCCTATGAGCCTGTAAAATCAAAAGTGAGTTAATTACTTCCAAGATACAATGGAGATACAGGCATTGGACAAATACACCCATTCCAAATGAGAGAAATTGGCCAAAACAAAGAGGCTCCAGGCCCCACCCAAGTCCAAAATCCAACAGGGCAGTAACCAAACCTTAAAGTTCCAAAATAATCTCCTTTGACTCCATGTCTCACATCCAGGTCATGCTGATGCAAGAGGTGGACTCCCATGGCCTTGGACTGCTTCACCCCTGTGGCTTTGCTTTCACAAGATGGCATTGAGTGTCTGAGGCATTTCCAGGTGCACAGTGCAAGCTGTCAGCAGATCTACCATTCTGGGGTCTGAAGGATGGTGGCCCTCCTCTCACAGTTCAACTGGGCAGCACCCCCGTGGGGACTCCTGGTGGGGGCTCCAACCCCACATCTCCCTTCTTCAATGCCCTAGCAGAGGTTCTCCATGAGGGCTTTGCCCCTACAGCAGACTTCTGCCTGGACATCCAGGCATTTCCATACATCCTCTGAAATCTAAGCTGAGGTTCCCAAACCTCAATTTTGACTCCTGTACACCCACAGCTCCAAGACCACGTGTAAGCCACCAAGGCTTGGGGCTTGCACCCTCTGAAGCAACAGCCTGAGCTCTATGTTGGCCCCTTTAGCCACAGCTGGAACTCACTATCACCAAATCCCTATACTACACAAAGCAGCAAGGCCCTAGGCCTAGCCCATGAAACCTTTTTTTCCTCCTAGGCCTCTGGGCCTGTGATGGGAGGGGCTGCTGTGAAGAACTCTGACATGCCCTGGAGACAGTTTCCCCGTTGTCTTGGTGATTAACATTTGGCTTTTCATTACTGATGCAAATTTCTCCAGCTGGCTTGAATTTCTTCTCCGAAAATGGGTTTTTCTTTTCTATCACATCATCAGGCTGCAAATTTTCCTAACTTTTATGTTCTGGTTCCCTCTTAAACATAAGTTTTAATTCCAAACCATATCTTTGTGAGTACATAAAACTGAATGCTTTTAACAGCACCCAAGTCACCTCTTGAATGCTTTGCTGCTTAGAAATTTCTTCTGCCAGATACCCTAAATCATCTCTCTCAAGTTCAAAATTCCACCGATCTTTAGGGCAAGGGCAAAATACTGCCAGTCTCTTTGCTAAAATGTAGCAAGAGTCATCTTTATTCCAGTTCCCAAAAAGTTCCTCATCTCCATCTGAGACCACCTCAGCCTGGACTTCATTGTCCACATCACTATCAGCATTTTGGTCAAAACCATTAAACAAGTCTCTAGTAAGTTCCAACTTTCCTGGAAGACATCTTCCTGTCTTCTTCTGAGCCCTCCAAACTGTTCCAACCTCTGCCTGTTACCCAGTTCCAAAGTCACTTCCACACTTTTTAGTATCTTTATAGCAGCGCCCCACTACCCAGTATCAATTTACTGTTTTATTCCATTCTCATGATGCTATGAAGAACTGCCTGAGACTGGATAATTTATAAAGGAAAGAGGTTTAAATTACTCACAGTTCTGCAGGGCTGGGGAGGCCTCAGGAAACTTACGATCATGGCAGAAAGCAAAGGGGAAGCAGGCATGTCTTCATGTGTCTGGAGAAGGAGGAAGAAAGCAAAGAGGGAGGTGCCACACACTTTCAAACAACCAGGTCTCCTGAGAACTCATTCACCATCACAAGAACGCAAGGGGGAAATCTGCCCCCATGATCCAATCACCTCCAACCAGTCCACTTCCCCAACACTGGGAATTACAATTCGACATGAGATTTGGTTGGGGACAAAGAGCCAAACTATATCAGTGCTTAACCTTATTTGAGTTGTCACACGCAACCAGGAGGCTTGAATAACCCACTGCTTCCAGACTAGATGGCTTTCTGTGTGACCCCAAGAGAGACTCCCAGCCTCTGCTGATTCCTATGTAAAGTGTGGGTTGGAACTGGATGGTATCGTAGGCTCCTTTAGCTCTGTATGATTCTCATGTAAAATTCCACCCAGCAGTCAGGCAAGAGGTGCACTGGGGAGAGGAGGTGGAACCCGCAGGTTGTTGATAAAATCCTGAAATCCCTTGGCTCTGTGCTTCAAACAGGCATCTTCCCAACATCTATGACTGTCTTTGAACTGCTCATAAAGAGCGCTGATTAATGTGACACTTCACATGCCCACCATGAAATTAGGAAGGCCCTTAGATCTCCTTCAAACCCACGGTGCCGGTGCCTTCGCCCCATCAATCAGAGATGAAACTGTGATTGCGTTGCAAGGAGACAAGGCCATCCTGGAGTTCTGCCATGAAAGAATCGCTGGGACTCAAAGGAGGGGAAAACAAGGGAAGAGGAGAGGGGGAGAGGGAAAGAGAAGCTGCTTCCAGAAGGAATAAATCTGTGCGTGTACTTTGATCCTGCTATGATTTTTATTTGTTTTAGCCACATCCTTTTCACTGCACCACTCAGCTAAAGGTGCTTTAAATTAGATGGTGCTAGGAAACCCTCTTCCTCCCCCACTTCTTCCCCTGCCTGCCACACAGGCCCAAGGTCTTCAATCAGTGTGAGATGTATAATCATGCCATGCTCAAATGTAACTGGAATAAATTGAGACAAATAAACTCAAAGGCACCACATGCATTTAGAATGCTCTTTGCCAGGGTTTCCTAATGTGCTTGCAGGCAGCTAACTCTCAACGCAAACAAAAAGTGGCAGTGTTTACCCAGCTTTGCTTTGGAGCATGTTGAGAGCCTCTGACTCACAGATCGCTGCTGATTGAATCTGCACATACATCGGTGTTCACTGTCCCCCAGCTAGCTTCCTTCCCTCTTCCGCACTCCTCCCTTTCCCAGGTGTCCAGGCTGAACAGGGACTTGTTTGGGGTCCTCTGCTCCTCTCCTCTACCTGTCTTCAATAGGATAGCACAAAGATCACAAAGGCCTTGAGAGCAGAGATGAGAAGTGAGAACCGTGTCTCACTGTGAGGACCCCAGGACCTTTGTTCAAACAAAGCAAAGCAGCACCTGGCATGGCCGGCCCGTTCTGCTCAGCATGCAAGAGAGAGCTTCCTACCAGAAACCTCCTCTTTGATGCTCTTGTTAAAGAAGATGCCTCAGGGCGCCTTTAAGGGAAGATCTGAAATGAACCTCTTACCTTCCAAAACCTTCTTTCTCAGCCAATCTTGTTCCATGACCAGCCATGTGGCTGTGGATTTACTGGCTCTCTGGACCCTCACCCTCCCGTCAGGGTGCCATCTTATCCATGTCTCTGCTTGAGGGACACACATGTCAGCTCTCTGCTCCTGCACTGCCAGGCACAGCTATGATGGTCTCAGAGCCATTGGTCCCCAGCACAGAGGTGACCTTCAAATGGTACCATGATGATGAAGGTGGTAGGTGCCTAGTAGCTACGGACTTTGGATTATATCCATTTCCAATGATTAACAAGAAGCCTCTTTAAGTATGTACTTTTTTTTTTCAGAAATAAGGTCCCACTCTGGCACCCAGGTGGGAGTGCAGTGGTGCAGTCATGGCTCATTGCAGCCTCAACCTCCCAGGCTCAAGCGATCCTCCCACCCCAGCCTTGAAAGTAGCTGAGAGTACAGGCACACCATCATGCCTGGCTAATGTAGCTGGGAGTACAGGCACACCATCATGTCTGGCTAATTTTTTAAATTACTATTTTAACAGAGATGGGGTATTGCTATGTTTCCAAGGCTGGTCTCAAACTCCTGACCTCAAGTGATCCTCCCGCCTCAGCCTCCCAAAGTGCTGGGATTACAGATGTGAGCCACTTTTCTGGACCAAGTATGTACATGTATAAATAACACCCATTTTCCTGTGATTTCCTTAGCTTCGCTCTATGAACTGCTAGCTTGTCATGCCTCCTTGTCATATTCTCTGACAGTTTCCACAGTCTTATGCCCATGGTGTCTCTGCTTTCTTTAATTCCTCTTTGGCTGCCAAGAGTTCATTTTCTCAGCCTGTGACAGTACCCCATGTTCCCCAGTTTCTTATGGGGAATCACAGCTCCCCTGCTACATTTAGTCTGTTGGGAGCACAATTCCGGGTAATCAGCTTCTACGGCAGAAGTAACAGGGCCTGAGCAGCCTCTCAGTAGATTTGGAAGAACTAGAGAGCAGGTCCGGGTGGCCCACTGCCCAGCCCCTAACACCATGCTATGGCACTTCCTGCCCCCTGAGTTTCATTGATTCCACACCTGGCACCCAGCCCTCAAGTCCATTCTGGGAGCATCCTGTCCCTCCCCCAGACAGACACACGCACTGGATATCCTTTCAATAAAACCATCTGGGATGGGATCCAGTCTGGAAGGTAAATCTTAGAAACCTTTCCCTTGTCTTCTTACGCATCTCTTTGGAATTCTTACATCTTAGATCAATTCTGCTAGTTAACACTTCCCAGGAAAGTCACCATCCCCTCTGATGTCAGATTGTATCAGGAGAGAGTCTGTGGCAGGGACAGTAACATTCCTCAGCATTCAACCCAGTCTCCACATTGTCCTGCATTCTTACCACACAGCCAGAGCAGGGGCATGTGACTGGTTCTGGACCAGTTTGGGCAAGCGTGGTGTGTGTCACCTCTGGGCCAAAATATAGAAGAAACAGTGTGTGAGCCCCCAGGGGTCCCTTCCACTGCTCTACTCTCCCAAATGGTGGAGTCTCGATCAGCCTGGGTCCTGGGTGTCTCGGTAGAGCAGAGCCCCAGCCAACCTCCACAAAACACGTAGCCTGAAAAAGAAGTAAATCTGTGCTGGGTCAGTTTCCGGGACACCAGGATTGGCTCCAACGTGTTCCTAAAATCAGTGATTTCTATGTCTTGGCTAAAAATACCTTGCTATCCCCGAGGAGACAAAAATACTCTCCTATATGTCCTTCTGTAATTTTTCAGTCTTTCTTTATTACTGCTAAATCTTTAATGCAGCTGGAATGTATTGTGCGTATGGAATGTATTGTATGTATGGAATGGATTGTGTGTACGGAGTGGCAGAAGGCAATGTTACTTTTTAGGTAACATTGTTTTCCCTGTGGATAGCCAGTGATCTAAAATCTTGTATTCAATTCTCCCTACTTATTTGAAATGCCGCACATATCAAATGATAAATTCTGCCACATATGGTCTCCAGATCTGGAATCTCTGCACAAGGATCAGTGCACTAACTGGAATTACAGTGCCTGTTGTCAGTGTCAGTCGTTTTGGGGAAGTTACTTAGCATGTTCACCAATTCTCCTCGAGCCAGTGCCTACTCTGGACATTCGTGATACAAAAGGGCAGGGCTGCATTCCAGGTGAGCACGTGTAGGAAGGCATGAGAAACCTCGCAGGGAGCAGACACTGTGGGAGGTCGGGGAGGGCCAGACGGACCAAAGTTTTCCTGAGGAAGGTCAAGGGGACTTGCCAAGCCCACCTGATGGACAAAAATTGAGAGCAGAAGAGGGCAGAGCCCATCGGCCCCTGAAAATCTCCAGCTCCAGGACCAAGAAGCAGGGTCCTGGAGGCACCATCCCTCATGCCAGGACAGCGCTTGAGACTGTTGAGAGGCATAAGCCCAGGGGCCAGGCGCGGTGGCTCACACCTGTAATCCCAGCACTATGAGAGGCCGAGGTGGGCAGATCACGAGGCCAGGAGATCGAGACCATCCTGGCTAACACAGTGAAACCCCGTCTCTACCAAAAATACAAAAAAGAAAAAAAAATTAGCCAGGTGTGGTAGCACGCGCCTGCAGTCCCAGCTACTCCGTAGGCTGAGGCAGGAGAATAGTTTGAACCCGGGAGGCGGAGGTTGCCGTGAGCCAAGATTGTACCACTGCACTCTAGCCGGGGTAACAGAGCAAGACTCTATCTCAAAAAAAGAGGGGCACAAGCCCAAATCAGACCCGCACTGCTCTCCAGCACCTTCTAGACACTGATAGAGGCCTGGGCCATGGTCCATGAGGGGGACTGGGTGTGGCAAGAGCAGCTGCAGGTGCAGCCATTGTTGGCCAGTATCCCAGGAAACCCCATGCCGGCAGCTCACAAAGCCATGGACTGACGACTTCCCTTTTCAAGATCAGCTGTGTCTTCTCTTCCTCAGGCCACCACTCTTTCCAATAACAGGGTAGAAAAAACCCTTGATGAAAAAAAGGAAAAAGGACATGCTGGACAAGTTAAATCACTTAATATTTCAAAATATTATTCGACCACAATAATTACAGTTGTGTAGGAGAATCTGCATTTGTGTGGTTCCTTAAATTGTACTCTTTTTTTAATAAAAATTCTTTTTTTGAGACAAGGTCTCACCATGTTACCCAGGCTGGTCTGAAACTTCTGGGCTCAAACGATCTTCCCCCCTCAGCCTCTCAGAGCACTGGAATGACAGGCATGAGCCACCACGCCCCGCCAAATTGTAGCCTTTCTTCCTGTCTTTAAAATTCACTTGACTTCCCGTTCAAAATTGCAGACTGAAGCGTTTACATCTTCTGCCACAAATCCCATTAAATTAACAAAGTAAGTATGGAACTATGAATATATTTCCTATAGCACTAGAAATAGCGAATGGTGCCTAATTCTGGAGGATGTAAGTAGAATCCATCACACCGATGCCAGAACAAAACAGAGGGAGAAGCAAAGGGCAGCACTGGCGTGGGACGGGCTTTCCCTGAGGAGCCTCAGCAACAACTCATGCGTGGCAACATTCGTGACTTTCAGCAGGAAGGGGCATGGGACTGTGATGGGACTCACAGCAGACCTCCTAGGACCTCTAGAATAGATATAGAGAGCTTGGCTGAACCACCCACCCTGCCCCCGACCAGGCTTCAGCTAGCGACAGCTCCCTAAGTCATGGGGTGACCTGCCTGGGAGCCATAGTAAGAACCTGCGGCCACAAAAAGACACAGGGAGTGCCCGGTCGCCAGCTTGACAAAGGAAGGAAACAAAGGCTTGGGAGGGTGGCAAAGTCACCCCAGGATAAAGCCTCCTAGGACATCTTAACATCCAGGACATTCCAGTAATTTCGCTTAGTAAAAAGTGACCCAAGAATTGCAGCTCAGGAACCAGGGGATCCCGCAGGGACAGCCTCCTCCTTGGCCCCACTGAGCTACTGGCTGAACAAACACAAGCCCCAAGCTCCATTCTAGGCAAGGGGAAACACATCCTGCTCCTTGGAGGAGCTTGAAAATGTGCAATGTGTCGAGCGGAGCCCAGGGCAACTCCAGTCCACGAGGCTCGAGTGGTACCGATGAGCCAGGTGTCAGCCCTCACTTCCTACCCCTTCCCCTGGCTGAAGCACCTTAGAGACAGGGCAAACTGATCACTTGTGCCCAACAAATGAAGGCCAATGGGTAGCCTGAGCCCCCAGTGAGCACCGCCCAGGAACCTGGACAGCCAGCTGCTGGGGTTCACACACCCGCTCAGGAGGGAGGGCACGCGTGCCCATCGGTTCTGCCCGCCTGCCCTGGGGGCTGCACCGTGACCAACTCCAGCCTCCCGGGTCATCTGCCACTCCAGCCATCCAAAAGAACCGCCAAGAAAGGAGAGCTTCAGCCAGCTCTTGAGGTGGGAAGTGACGGGTTCCAAATTGCCTTTTAGGAAAATATGCACCAAGAAAGGATTGGACCAGGCTGGATAATTCCTTTGCTTGGGATCTCAGGGGATGAAGGGTTCGGGAAAGCCCGAGTTGTCAGGGAGGTGTGGATTCGAATCTCAGCACTGACTCTGACAAGCTGTGTGACTTCAAACAACAACCACCCGCTTTCTGTCCAATAGGGACGGAAACGCCACCTGGCCAGGCCCTTCAGGGATGTGACCCCAGTGGGCCCGGCCTGGGGCAAATGCTGTGAGATGGCACCGTGTCATGTTGGCATGGGCTGCAGCCCCTCATGAACATTTCCTTTCGGTCCTTGTTAGCTGGTGTCTTTGGGTGAGTTTCATGGTGGTGTCTCATGGTGAGTGTGAAGCACGGCAGCAGGGAGCCCCCTCCACCCGCCCCACTCCCCCAGGACTCCAGGCTCCCCTCTCACCACTTGTACAGAGAAGAGTCAGCCCACAGAACCATGTGCTGTGTAAGCTCCTCACTGCAAACGCCCCCAAAGGTCAGAGACCAGGGGACCCACAGGAGAACGAGAGGCCTCTGCCTCTGAGGTCAGGCCTCTGACCATGGCCGTGGGTGCTGTGATGCCCTGCATGGCTCTCCTCCCCCAGGAGGCCCACCTGGCTCAGCTCTGTCTATGGGGAAGGCCACAGAGCTCTGGGGGCTGGCTTTCCTCAGCCCCAAGTAATTACAGACATGTGTCTGCACATGTCACTGGTCAGACTCCCACGACCCTGCAGTAGATCCTCATTAACCCGGGGACTCAAGGACTCTGAGAGGAGCAAGGGGCCGAGAGGAGCGAGGGAGACCTGGGCGCTGGCAGGGATGGGGAACCTGCAGAGAGGCCCAGATGTCCTGTGCCCATGCTGATGGGCAAGGTATGCCACCTGCCCTGCGAATGACGAAGGGGGAGCCTGCCGCGGGGCCAGGGACGGGCACGGGGAGCCTGAGCAGAGCAGGTTGGGGAGCCACAGAGAAGAATTTATGAATCGGCGTCCAGCCCCCTCCCCTCTCCCTCCTGAGCACAGCTATTAAACCCCTTCTGGCCTCCAGATGCGCAGTCTGCAAGCTATTTCCCTTTTGTTATTTCAAGCTCAGGGCCTTGATCTTTTGCCACTTTGGAAGAAGGGGAGAAACAAAGGGATCTGGTGCTGTTGCTTAATAGCACGGCTGGCTTGGCCCCGCCGGGCCGGCATGTGTCTGATGCTCTGTGCCGTCACTGCAGAGCCATCCCTTTGATGGGAGCAAGGCAGGGACCCGGCCCAGGAGCCCTCTGAGAGCCGCTCAGCAGCTCCCTCTCCTGTTCCCGCAGGCCTTCACCTCATGCATGGGGAGCCAGCCCACTGTCTTCCTCCTCGCCACAGTGGCCACTTAGAGACAAGAAGTAGATAATGCAGAGCCCTTGGGGTCCCCGACGGATTGGAGCACAGTGCAACCAGTCACCAGGGCTGCTGGGCTCTCGACTGCACTTCACTCAAGCTGAAGGTGCAGCATCCCCCGCAGGTCGTGTCACCCTCCCGCAGCATGTCAGGAAGAGCACTGAACTAGGAGTCTGCAGGCCTGCGTTCCAGTTGCCTGCATGCCCCGGGCAGGCTGAACCTCTGCTTGCCTGCTTGGCTTCTGTGGCACTGGCTCTGAATTCAGGGCTAGGCCCAGATGGGGAGGCAGCAGACACTTGCTGAATGATGAAAATCCCAGCTCTGCCATGAGAAGCCATGTGACCAGGGCCAGTTCCATTTATTCTTCATTCCCTCCCTCCTGTATTCACACACCCCATAAGCACCCTGATCACCTGCTCCATGCCAGACAGTAAATGGATGCCACCCCTGCCCTCAATTGTCATTAGTGTAACAAGGGCTGTGACAGAGACCCTGATGGAAGGACATTGGGGTGCCCACCAGAGGGAGGAATAGGCGTCAGGATGGCAGCTTCCCAGGCTGACACCCACCTGAGCCCAAAGGATGGAGGGAGTTTCTCAAGTGAAGGAAAAAGGAAGACCAGTCCAGGCAGAGGATGAAGCCTGGGGGTACCTGGAGACACAAGAGATTGAGGACATTTGGGGACCACTCAGGAGCCCGTGTGACTAGAGCGAAAACCTCAAAGAGACAGAAAAGATTTACTAAAGGGGACTGTGCATCCCCCTGAGAGCCCAGAAGCCACGCAGGGCAGACAGTAGGGAGGGGACCCACCTGCAAAGTGTGAGAGGCTGACCAGCCAGCTGGGTGGCTGCAGGCAGCAGCTAGTGCAGAGGCTGCTGTACCCCAAAATGGGAGGGGGGCCACAGCTGAAGAGGAGGGGGAGGCAGCTCTGAGAAGAACGGGGAAGAACAGTCACCAGGACCTGGGACTGCACACCCCTGAGCAGGTGGTGGCATGCGGGCCCCTCCAGACAAGGTGCCTGGCAGGAATATGAGTGCCATCTGGGAGGGGCTTTGCTTTGGCGGCACTTAGTGTACCATGACGGAAACAGGTAGCAGGAACGACCAGGCAGAGGGCAGGCGGATACAGCCAGCTGGGGTCAGACGTCAGGAGGGCCGTCTGGGCCAAAGGCAGGGGATGAGGCCACAGCAAATGTGGGGAAGCAGAGCCTGGAAATGGAGGGACCCAGGGCAGCCTCCACACTCAAGGGCCAGGCTGCAAAGTGGAAAGGTCCGCAGAATGCCAGGATAAGGTCTTGGAGACTAGTGTGGCCCATCCTGGGGAAACAGAGTCACCTGTCCCCCTGCTGCTACTGTGGGAGGGGAAGGTCTCAAGATACACGACCATAGGCTCCCACCACAGAAACACTCTTGCCCACACCGTGCTCCTGCAAACCCGCTCCTCACCCCACATTGTCCCAGGCTTGAGGGTGCAGGCTGTGGCCACATTTTCCCGAGCCACAGGCCTGTGTGGTGGGATCCACAGAAAAAGCCTTTCCAGATGCCTTTGGTTTGCACAAGGTGCTGCCACTCTCAGATCAAGGGGGACAAAGCCCTGGGCTGGGAGTGAAAGGCTGAGCCAAGTCTGAGCTCTGTCTCTGTTACACCAGTGACCATATCTTTCAGCCTCATTCACTCTGCTGGATGTTAACACACATGAGCACACCCACAGAGGGCTGGTGCAAGTATCAGTTGGGTATGGAAAGGAATGCTTTGTTCATTGTTAAAATAACATGAACATTAAGGATGTTAAGAATGTTTAAGTTCATCATCACCACCACCATCACTATCATCGCCACCATCATCACCATCACTATCATCACCACTACCATCACCACCATAATCACATCACCATCACTGTTACCATCACCAACACCATCACTGTCACCATAACCATCGCCACCATCACCACCGTTATCAGCATCACCATCACCATCATCATCATCACTATCACCACCACCATAATCACCATCACCATCACTGTCACCATCACCATCACCATCACCACCATCAGCATCACCATCACCATCATCATCATCACTATCACTACCACCATAATCACCATCACCATCACTGTCACCATCACCATCACCATCACCACCATCAGCATCACCATCACCATCATCATCATCACTATCACTACCACCATAATCACCATCACCATCACTGTCACCGTCACCATCGCCATCACCACCATTACCATCACCACCATCACCACCACCAGCACCATCATCATCACCATCACCATCACCACCACCACCACCATCACCACCATCATCACCACCACCATCACCACCACAACACCACCACCACCATCACCGCCACCACCACCATCATCGCCACCACCACCATCACCACCACCACCATCATCGCCACCACCACCATCACCACCACCACCATCACCACCACCACCACCATCACCACCACCACCATCACCACCACCATCACCACCACCACCATCACCACCACCACCATCACCACCACCACCACCACCACCACCACCACCATCACCACCACCATCACCACCACCATCATCACCACCACCACCATCACCACCACCACCATCACCACCACCATCACCACCACCATCACCACCACCACCATCACCACCACCATCACCACCACCACCATCACCACCACCATCATCACCACCACCATCACCACCACCACCATCACCACCACCACCACCATCACCACCACCACCATCACCACCACCATCATCACCACCACCATCACCACCACCACCATCACCACCACCATCATCACCACCACCATCACCACCACCACCATCACCACCACCACCACCATCACCACCACCATCATCACCACCACCACCATCACCACCACCATCACTATCATCGCCACCAACATCACCATCACTATCATCACCACTACCATCACCACCATAATCACATCACCATCACTGTTAGCATCACCAACACCATCACTGTCACCATAACCATTGCCACCATCACCACCATCATCATCATCACTATCATCACACCACCATAATCACCATCACCATCACTGTCACCATCACCATCACCACCATCACCACCATCATCGCCATCACTATCACCATCACCTTCATCACCATCACCACCATCACCACCATCACCACCACCATCACTATCACCACCACCATCACCACCACCACTATCACCACCACCATCACCACCACCACCACCACCATCACTATTACCACCACCATCACCATCACTATCACCACCACCATCACCACCACCACCACCATCACTGTCACCATCACCACCATCACCATGACCACCACCACCATCACTGTCACCATCACCATCACCACCATCACCATCACCACCATAATCACCATCACCATCATCACCATCACTTTCACTATCACCATCACCATCATCACTGCCATCACCACCATCACCATCACCACCACCACCATCACCATCACCACCACCATCATTACCATCATCACCACCACCATCATTACTACCATCATCACTATTATCACCACCACCGTCACTGTCATCACCACTATAATCACCATCACCTCCTTCATCACCATCATCATCACCATCATCACCACCACCACCACCATCACCATCATCACTATCATCATGACCACCATCATCACTACCACCATCATTATTACCACCACCATCACTATCACCACCACCATCACTATCACCACCACCATCACTATCACCACCACCATCACCACCATCATCACCATTACCACCATCATCACCATCACCACCATCACCATGACCGTCACCATCACCATCACCACCATAATCACAATCACCACATTACCATCACCATCACCATCATCACTATCATCATGACCACCATCATCACTACCACCATCATTATTACCACCACCATCACTATCACCACCACCATCACCACCATCATCACCATCACCACCATCACCATGACCGTCACCATCACCATCACCACCATAATCACAATCACATTACCATCACCATCACCATCAGCGCCATCACTATCACCACCATCATCACCATCACCACCACATCACCGTCATCACCATCACCATCACTGTCACCATCACCACCATCATCACCACCATCATCACCATCACCATCATCACCATCACCATCACCACCATCACCATCACCACCACAACCATCATCACTCTCAAGTGGTCTTCCTGTGACAGAGAACACGCAACTCTCTGAGTCAGCCCATCTCATTTATGGACAGTTTTGCTAATAGAAAGCTATTTGCTTCTTTTGTTTGTTTGCTTGTTTCCATTGTAATTGGCCTTCCCATCTATATGGTCTGTTGGGTATTGCTAGAAAAGAATACCTGAGGCTGGATAATTTATTATTTTTAAAAAAACAGGTTTATTTAGCCCATGGTTGTACAGGCTGGGAAGTTCGGGGGAATGGCAAGCTTCCCCCCACCTCTCTCTGGGAGTCACAGCAAGGAGACCCTGCCTCCCTTCTCCCCCTGTGATCAGGGTGCAGGGCGGTGTGACACAAAGTCCCTGCTTTGTGTCTTTTCAAACACAGAATAGAGAAGGGGGAGCAAGTGTTCTGGAGCTCCAGGCCTGGCTATATTATTTAGACTTTTATCAACCTGGCCATGTCATTTAGCTTTTCTGAGCCTGAGTTTCCCCAAATGGTTATGTTGAGAATTAAAGGAGGCCATATGATTACCTGGTACACAGCCTCACCCCCAAGAAGAGGCTAAAAATGTGTATCTCCCTGTGAGCTCCACTGAGGGAGGGCAGGTTCCAAGGAGTAGGCCCACAGGGAGAGCAGTGCCTGCTGCTGGGGTCGCCTCTGCGGCCCAGGGTTGCCGGTGGCTGGGCCCCCAAATGGCAGGGCCACAGGTGAGTGGGAGTTCTGTGAGGTGGGGTGGGTGGGACCCCTGGGACCGGTCGAACCTGGCCTGAGTAAAGCCTCCCCACAAGCTTTTGCCAGGGGCCCAGCTGACCCTCACTGGGTGCCAAGCCAGGCCTCTTGAAATGGCAGCAAGGAAAGACTCATTCAAGGTAAGAAGGAAAGCCAGGGCTAAGAGACAGCGGCCCCAGCATGCAAAAGGCAGGGTGTACAGGTGCCTGGCCAGCTGGCTTCCAGTCCAGGCCACATCACTAAGCACCAACAGATTGACATACCCACCCTGGGCCTTGGCTTCTCGGCCCTTAACAGCAAGGCCAGACCAGCACGGCCCATGTACCAGAAGTAGCGTGTGCATGTGTGAGGAGGTGTGTGCACAAACCTCCAGGGAGGCGCTCTGTGATCTCCAACAGATCCCCAGGGACCCAGCACTGAAAACCGAACACAGACTCCAGTGGTAGATAATCCCCAAGAACCTCCAGGTTTAGTGGCCCAACCACCATGGCCGGTGCGGAGTCCCTGGGTGGGAGGGGGGTGAGGGGGCACCTCCAGAGAGCAGATCCAACGCCCGAGCAGCAGGGCCCCCACAGGACAGTAAGAACACCCCAACTTCTCCTTTGCTCCCTCTGGATAAGAAAGGCTACAGGATCTTTGTCCAAATAGCACAACGAGGCCAAGGGTGGAGATGAAAGCGCTGAGTTGGCACTGCAGGAATAGTTCCTGATAGGCCGGATCTCAAAGTTGGACGTTTGATTGATGAATTCCTCTGTGTAAAAATAAATAGCATGACGACCCAGCTCTCCACAAAGAGCAGAGCGGGAGGAGGAGCTGCAATGTGCCCCCCACATGACGAGCCCAGGAAAGCATGTAGGTCTGCATGTGTGTGCAGTCCGTGTCTGTGTAAGTAAATACACCAGCGTGTGTGTGAAATGTGTTCTCACATCAAGCGTTCCGACCCTCCGTTTGCCTGGGGAGGTGGAAGTGCTCAGAGTGAAAATCAGATGCAGACGTGTATGACAGCAAGTCCAAGTCTAATTAAAACAAGCTTCCCACCTCCCCTCTCCAGGAACTGAGATGACCCCTGCTGGATTCTCAGTAGCTTCCGTAGGTTTGGTGCGTTTTTAAAAGGAGCTAACCATTATCCCGTCAAGTACATCGGACGAAGTGTGTATGTTTCCATTTAAACCCCCTGAGTCTAAGATGGTATTTAATTCTGTGGAAACCACTGAAATCCTGCAGGATTCTGAGGAAACAGTCTATTGATTCACGTCAGTCCTTCCCAAACCTCTGACAAAATGAGAATTCTTTCCCGATGAGCCTCCCACCCCCGTAGCAGGGCGGACGCTTAGATGAAGCAAGAGCTTTGATGTGAGAGAAGTGCCGTCGCTTGAGCCAACAGACACAGCTGCCCCTTGAAGGGACCAAGGAGATTTCCCATAAATGAGCTCCGGTAAATTCCAGGGCTGAGGCAGGGTTTTGTTTCACCCTGGATGGCGAAAGAAAGAAAGAAAAATGGCATAATGCTGCACACTTACCAACATGTCATACGTTCTTACACAAATCGCACCACAGAACATACTCCCTCTTACCCACTACTACCAAAAATAAAGACAAAGAAAAGTTCAAGGATGCTGAAATCGCCAAAAACCACCAGCTCATGACAGACGCTCTAGAGGAAACCCGCTGTGGGGGTGCACAGAGAACGAAGTCCGGAGTAAAAGGAGTTGCGGGGCCCAGGCATACAGGCCAAGGACTTTTGCTCTCTCTAGTTTGGGGCCAATGGAAAACCCATATGAAACTCCCATCACTCCAAGATGCGTAAATAAAAGAATTCCAGCACCTTAAGCTATACAAAACTTCAAAATGAAAATACAGCAAAGTAAAAAAGCAGATAAAGAGAGCACTTCAAAACATGGCAAGAAATTAAAGTGGAGACAAAAACTGTTCTCATATTCTCAAGTAAATGAAAGAAAATATGTAAAAATTTAGACATGTAGATATCTTTTTCATCTAGCTAACTTTTTAAGTATCTTATATATGTATATATGTTTATTTATATACATAAAGCACATATATTTATATAAATGTTTATATAAATCATATAAATATATATGTAAGTACTCTATATATATTATCTTACCTAATCCTTAAATTGAATTAATAGTCTTATTTCCATTTTACATATGAAGAAACTGAAGCACCTGAAATTGAAGTCAACTGATAATTATAACAATAAATATAAATGGGACAAATACACTGTTCCAGTTTCTATTTGCCGGGTAACAAACCACCTTAAAACTTAGCAATATAAAAGCCATTTTATTTATGCTCACAATTCTACAGGTCAGGAGTCAGGGCAGGCACAGAGAGGAAAGCTTGTCTCTGCCCTACCATGTTGGCAGCCTCATTCTGCTGAAATAGGAGATAGCAGGGACAGCTCAACTCGTGCCACATGTGTGGGCCTTGATTCTTCTTGACATGGCATCCTCTGGGGATTCTCAGTAACTTATGTAGATTTGGTGCATTTTTAAAAGAAGCTAACCATTATCCCATCAAGTATGTATGATGAACTGTTTATGTTTCCATTTAAACCTTCTGAGTCTGTGAGGGTATTTAATTCCATGAAATCCTGCAGGATTCTGGGGAAACAATTTACTGGTTTACATCAGTCCTTCCTGAACCTCCAACAGTGCAGTTCTTTCCCGACAAGTCTCCCAGTCCTGTAGCTCTGCATGGATGTTTAGATGAAGCAAGAGCTTTGATGTGGCAGAAATTACCAAGGTGACTTATTTTACTGCCAGTCTAGTGATCCTAGCACCTGGGATGATATGGGTGGAATAGCTAGGGGCTGGACAGCACTTTCTCTCTCTCTCTCTCTCCAAGTGGCTTCTTGACATGGCTAGCTTGGGTTCATCATAGAATTGTGGCCTCAAGGTAGTTGGACTTCTCACATAATGGCTGCCTACCCTCATCCCCTTTCAAGTGAGCACCAAGATACCAAAGTAAAAGCACCAAAGTTTCTTCAGTCTAGCCTTAGAAGTCATGCGGTATCAAGTCTCCTGCATTCCATTGATCAAAACCGTCATAGAGCCTGTCTAAATTCCAAGGGAAGGGAACCATAGACCCCAGCTCTTGAAGAGAGGACTGTCAAAGAAGTTGTGGCCATCTTTAATCTGCCATTCTTATCTCTTAAAAGAAGAGAGTCACTCAGAAGTCAGGAAAGGCTGCAATGCTCTGGAGGAAACCAACTGAAGAAAATAAACAATGCACTCCTAAGTAACCAATGGTTCAAAGAAAAAAATCACAAGGAAAACTAGAAAATACTTTGAACTGAGTGAAACAAAAACACAACATACCAAAACTTATGGGATGCCGCTAAAGCAGTGCTTAGAGGGAAATGTCTAGGTATAAATGCTAGATCACAAAAGAACAAAGATCTGAAATCAATAACCTAACCTTCCACTTGCAAACCCCAGTGGTAGATAATCCCTAAGAAAATAAGAAAAATAAGAGCCAACCCAACTGAAAACAAGCAGAAGGAAGGAAATAATAAAGATTAAAGCAGAAATAAGAGAAACAGGGAATAGAAAACCAATGGAGAAAATCAATGAAACCCAAAAGCTGGTTCTTTGAAAAGGTCAACAAAACTGACCAACCTGTAGCTAGACTGACTAAGAAAAAAGAGGAATGACTCAAATGACTAGAATCAGAAATGAAAATGGGGACATAACTAAGGACCCTGAAGAAATAGAAAGTGTTGTAAAGGAATACCATGAACAATTATACACCAACAAATTGTATAACTTAGATGAAATGGACAAATCCCTAGGAAGACACAAACTACTGAAGCTGATTCAAGAAGACAATGTGAATAGACTTATAACAAGTGAAGAGATTGAACTAGTAATTCAAAAATTACCCAGAAAGAAAAGTCCAGGCCCACCCAAGCTTTATCACTGAATTCTGCCAAACATTTAAAAAATTAATATCAATTCTTCACGACTCTTCCAAAAAATAGAAAAACCGCAGGAACGTTTCTTAACTCATTTTTAGGTCACTATTACCCTGATGCCAAAACCAGAAAAGACATTACAAGAAAAGAAAACTACAGACCAATATCTCATACGAATATAAACAAAAAAATTCTCAGCAACATACTAGCAAACTAAGTCTGCAACATATAAAAAGAGTTATACATACACCCGTGGCCAAGTGGGATTTGTCCCGGAAATGCTAGCTTGGTTCAACATCTGAAAATAAATGAATATAATACGTCATATCAATAAAATAAAAAACAAAAGTCATATAATATTCTCAATAGAACCAGAAAAGGCTTTTGAAAAAATTCAACACATTTTCACGATAAAAAAAAAACACTCAACAAACTAGAAAACAGAAGAGAACTTCCTCACTTAATAAAGTGCATCTACAAAAAACTTACAGCTAAGTTCATACTTGATTGTGAAAGACTTGATGTTTTCTCCCTCATATCATCAAAATTGATACCTTTTGTGCTTCAAAGGACACCATCAAGAAAGTAAAAATAACTCAGTGAACTGGAGAAAATACTTACAAATAACATGTCTGATAAAAGACTTGTATTCAGAATACATAAAGAACTCTTCTAACTCAATAATAAAGACAAATAACCCAATTTTAAAATGAGTTAAGATTCAAATAACCCAATTTTAAAATGAGTTAAGAAGATTAAGTAGACATTTCTCCAAACCAGAGATAGAAATGGCCCATAAGCACATGAACAGATATTCAGTATCACTTGTCGTCAGGGAAACACAAATCAAAACCATAAGGAGATACCACTTCACACCCACAAGGATTTCTAGAAATCCAAATGTTCATCACCTGACAAATGGATAAACCAAATGTGGTCTGTCCATACAATGGAGTATTATTCCACCATAAAAAAGAATGAAGTATTGATACATGCTACAACATGGATGAACCCTGAAAACATTATACTGAGTGGAAAAAGCTGGACACAGAAGGCTGTATATTACATAATTCCATTCATATAAAAGATTCAAAACAGGGAAATCTATGGAGACAGAAAGTAAATTTGTGATTGCTTAGGTCCGTGGGGAAGGGTAAAGCTAAGGAGGTGATAACTAAGTGTTGGGGGTCGGGGGGGGTCCTTGTTCTTAGAGCTCCCAAGATGGTGGCGGGCTCCTTACAAGATGGCAGCAAGCCTCTTGTTTGCTGACCTGGGGTTCTTGGCCTCATGGATTCCAAGGAATGGAATCTTGGGCCATGCGGTGAGTGTTATAGCTCTATTAGAAGCTGTGGGTCACAGAAGAGAACCGTGGAACCCAGCAACTAGTGTTCAGCTCGATTAGGACAAACCTGGGCACTTAGCCATGCAGAAACAATGGCGAGCCTTTAGCCCGATCAGGAGTGGCAATGGGCGCTTCGCTGGATCGGGAGCACAGCGGACACCCTGCCGGATCCAGACGGGTGGAAGTCAGCAGCAGATCTGCGACGGCAGCAAACAGCAGGGGTGTACAGCGAGCAAAAGCTCAGCTGCAGCCGTAACAAACACGGACCAGAAGAGTGTGCAGTTGCAAGATTTAATAGAGTGAAAACAGAGCTCCCATACAATGGGAGAGGACCCAAAAGGGGTAGCCATCGCTGGCTCGAATGCCTGGGTTTATATCCCGGTCATTGTCCCTCCCCCTGTGCTCTCAGGCGATAGATGATTGGCTATTTCTTTACCTCCTGTTTTAGCCTAATTAGCATTTTAGTGAGTTCTCTTTACTACCTGATTGGTCAGGTGTGAGATAAGTTGCAAGCCCTGCGTCTAAAGGGGGATGCGGTCACCTTCCCAGCTAGGCTTACGGATTCTTAGTCGGCCTAGGAAATCCAGCTAGTCCTGTCTCTCATAAGGAGGATCAAAATGTTTGAAAATGAACCGTGATGACAGTTGCACAACGCTGTGAATGTACAAAAAACACATAATTGTATTATTTAAAGGGGTGCATCTTAGTCTGTTCAAGCTGCTATACCAAAATACCAACAACTGGGTAGCTTAAAAACAACAGAAATTTATTTCTTACAGTTATGAGAAGTCCAAAATCAAGGCACTGGTAAGTTCAATGTCTGCTAGGGGCCCACTTTCCGGTTGACACACGGCACCTTCTAACTGCGCCCCCACATGGTGGAAAGAAGAATAGCTCTCTGGGGCCTCTTTTAAAGGGGTACTAGTCCCATTCACCTAATCACCTCCCAAAGACTCCACCCCTAACACCATTACTTTGGTGATCAGGTTTTCAATATATGAATTTTGGGGACACATGGACATTCAGACCACAGCAGACTATCTTCTGTATGAGACATCAGCTTAGACATATGTGGTGAATTATATATCAATAAAGCCATTATTTTTTTAAAGTCATAGAACCTTTCCAGACTTGTGGGGAGTTGGCAGTTGACCCCACCTCCTGATAGAAGGAATGTCAAAGACTTTGAGGCCATCTTTAATCTGCCACACTAAACTTTTTAAAGAAAAAAACACTCAGATTCAACCTTCTTGAAAATCAGCACTGTGATTTAAAAATTACAGCCCCTGCTGGGCGCGGTGGCTCACGCCTGTAATCCCAGCACTTTGGGAGGCTGAGGTGGGCAGATCACCTGAGGTCAGGGGTTCAAGACTAGCCTGGCCAACACAGTGAAACCCTGTCTCTACTAAAAATACAAAAATTAGACAGGCATGGTGGCAGGTATCTGTAATCTCAGCTACTAGGGAGGCGGAGGCATGAGAATCGCTTGAACCAGGGAGGTGGAGGTTGCAGTGAGCTGAGATCGCACCATTGCACTCCAGCCTGGGTGACAAGAGCGAGACTCTGTCTCAAAAAATAATAATAATAATAAATAAAAATAAAAATAAAAATAAAAATTACAGCCGTTAAACAAGGCTCAGCAAACTGCCTTTGGTCCAAATCCAGCCTCACCTCCTGCTTGTGTAAATAAAGTTTTATTGGAACACAGCCACACCCATTGTGGCTTTCTCAAAATACAGCAGAGTTGAGTATGTGTGACAAGGACCAAATGGCTCACAAAGCCTAGAATATTTACTATCTCTCCCTTTACAGAAAACATTGCTGATTCCTGCCCTAAAACAAAACAAACAAAAAAACTCAGAAAAGCTGAAAGTAAAAGGGTGAGCAAAACGTGTGGCAGATTAAAAAAAAAAAAAAAGTCTCTGCCCACATGAAACCTTGCAAATGACATCATCCCTCACTGGGTGCTGGTTCTCCTCCAGCACCTTCACTGCCCTCAGCCAGCAGCCACAGTGGGATGGGGGCAGCTCCAGACATGAAAGTGAAGGGCTTGGCACAAGGCAGGGCTGGGCGTCTGTGCATCAGTAGAACGATGGGCCTTGCCCAGCCGTCCAGGCAGAACACTTCAGCCGGTGGTCAGAAGCCCACCCTACCTTCCGCAGCGTGATTCCAGCCCTAAGCCCAGTTACATCCTGTCAAGAATTGAGTTCCCCAGGAAGTGGTCCCTGGCCTGGGGATGACTGCAGGTTTGCAGGTGAGAGCACACCCGTGGACAGGGTGTGCCCTCCTGGGGAGGGCCCTCCTTGCCTCTTCTGGCTTCTGGGGGCTGTCAGCACTCCTGGCTGTGGCCCCATCTTTCCCATACCTGGCATTGTCTTCACATTGCCTTCTCATGTCTGTGTCTGTCCTCTTCTGTCTATTACAAGGACATTTGCCATTGGATTCAGGGCCCACCTTCGTCCAAGATTATCTTAAGATCCTTAATTTTATCTGTGCAGACCCTTTTGTCCATGGGGTCACACTCTCATCTTCTGGATACCCATCACTCTCGGGCAGCCATTCTAACTGCCTCATCTGTGTGCAGCAGTCTGGACCTAGAAGCTGTGTCCCCTCTGCTGCCCAGTGGAGTCGAGTGCTTGGCACCCAGCACTCAGACAGGGTGGCCACCAACCTGGCCGAGGGGACTGTCCCCAAGATGATCATAGGACATCAGGCAGGGCTCCTGAGCCAGCCCCCCGCCAAGCCTGCCTCGCTCCCAGTACCGCCAGAGGAGTAGCTGAGGCCAACCCCTGAAGCAGCCAAGGCGTCCTCTAAGCCCAGAAGTGCCAGGGATCGGGGGCTGCCCAGCTCCAGACAGGGTCATCACACTCTGACCCTCAGAGGGCCCCCCCTGCCTCCCAGCTCCAAACAGGGCCGTCACACTCCCAATCCGCAGAGGGCCCCCCCAAGCTTCCCAGCTCCGGACGGAAGCGGCTGCCCAGCTTCACCGACCTCCATGCCGCGGCCTGGGGTCTTGCTCCAACGCAAGAGAACACGGGTCTCGTTGAGGGCTCCTCTGCCCCATGTCTCCTGCTCCTGGACACCCAGGCCTGCCCTCACCACGGCCGCTGGACACTGGGTGGGGGTCCTGGCCACTCTTCTGGATGGCCAGTCTGATGTTGCAGGCGCAGCCACTTCACTGTTTGTCCCTCACAGTACGCCAGAGTCCCTCCTCCCTACAAGAGCCGCTCCCAGGGCCCAGTCCTCCCCCGAGAGGTGCTGATGAGAGTGGAGTATGGAACCACCTGCCAGCCAACCCCAGGTGGCCTCTCGGGGGTGCCCTGCCCCACGGGGCCATGCATGGTGTGGCCCTCCCCGGTGCTGTCACGTCTGAGTGTGGCCCTGCAGACTTGCCCCCACTAGGCTGGAGCACATCCCCTGGGACCTGATCCCAGGAGCTCCGGGAGCAGCTCGCACACAGCTCCATGGATGCCCCCCACAGCGAGAGAGACAGGAAAGGCCAGCTCCGAGTCCCACACCTCACTCTTCAAGCTGGGAAAATGATGCTGTTACCTTGGGAGGTGAGACCCTCCAGATGGGAACCTGGACGCTGGGAGCTGGTGTGTTCCCGGAATTCGGGGGAATATTTCATTCCCTGCGCATAGTGTCTAGACTTTCATATCCCTCCTCCCAGGCACCCAGGCATCACTTCACAACCCCATGCTCAGCAAGCTCCAGAGAAAACTCCTCAATAAACTATGAGTGTTAATACCCGATGCAATAAGATGTGATTAAATTTTACATGAGGGAGGGGCGTAGGTACTTCAGAATCGTAAAAACAGCTTTTCCACAAAACTGTCAGCATTAGACACAAATATGAGAGCAAAGGGGCGCTCGGACTTACTCAGATTGCTCAGTTTGTTTACACTAAGTATGCACAACATAAAAAACACCTGCTCCACTTTTAAAATCAGTCTTCTCCATTGTGCACAGGAAAGTTATAGTTTGGAGCGGTTTTTTATATTTTAATAATGCCACCCCTTTTGTGGTGTTTAAAGAGCGAGAAGATACAAGGCTTATTTAAAAAGTAAAAGTATCTAGACTCCTCCCAAAAGAAATCAAGATGAAAAAACACCTGAAGGAGGGCAGCCGAGTGGTAAGGCCTTCCGAAATCTTCTGTGCTGACCCCCACCCCAGCAGGCCGTGGCAGAGAAGGGCCTGGGGTGGCCGGGAGGTGGAGGGCGGGCAGAGCCCCTGTCTCTCCCCAATCCCTGAGGCGCCCACCTCCAGGGACCCCTTTCTAGTAGGTTAAATGGGTGCTCGCGCTCCACCACCTGCCCCAGCAAGCAAGCTACAAAGTGGGCACTGGGCGGGCCCACCCAGCTGTGTTATCAGAAACTGAGCAGGACCAACTGCCCCAACCAGAGAGAACTAACAGAGACCCCCAGAGGGGCAGCAAGTCAGAGGTCAAGTGCAGGGGCCCTGCACCCACTCCTTCGCTGTGGGACCTTGGGGTGTGACTGAAGCCACGGACTCACTGAAGCCACTTTTCTCACCTAAAAACTGGGGACCTGGGTCCTACCTCCAGGATGGCTGAGGGAAAGGCCTCTACATGGCTGCGGTTACTGCTGTTTGGAGATGCAGCTGATGAAACACACCCTGGGAAGAGCAGGCCAGCTTAGGAATGAAACCAGGGTGGGCTCCTGTAGAAGACGGTGGAAGGAACAAAAGCATTTAATCACCCGCTCCAGAAGCCCAGTGCAGGGAGCAGCAGGGGACTTTTAATGGCATTAATCCAGAAAGACAAAGAGAGCCAGGAGCGGCTACAGCAACCAGGGTTGTGCAAGGGGAACTCCCAGCAGATCCAAGAAAGCTGACTCCTCAGCCAGGAGCCCACGCAGCCCAGAAGCGGCCTGGCTACCTGGGGGAGGCCTGGGAGGTGCAGGCGAGGGCGGCTCCACTGCCTCTGGAGGTCAGGAAGGGGCCACGTGCAGAGGGGTGGTCGGAGGCCTGTGTAAGATGCTTCAGGCTCTCTCTGTCCCCTGACTGTGTCCGAGCAGAAGACCAACTGTTTCATTCCCTGGAGAGGGTGACACTGAGGGTCAGCGGACAGGGCGAGCAGAGTAAACAGATCTTACACACACTGTGCACAGACCCACACCTCCATTCCAGCAGGCTCCCCAGGGCTGAGTCAGACTCGCCCCTCCAATAAAGACCTAAAGATGTGGCTGCATCCGCAGCCCTCCAGCCCCAGGCGCTGCTCCAACACCCCACCCTGAAGCTACTGAAAGGCAACCCTACCTAGGGTGGCCAGGTCAAATACAGGACCCAGATAAATGTGGATTTTAGATCAACAACAAATCATTTTTTAGTATAAGTATGCCCCATGTAATATTTAGAACATACTTACACTAAAAAAAATTCCAAATATAACTGGGCTTTCTGTAATTTTTGTTGATGTTAAATCTGGCAACTTTACTCCCACCCAACACACACACACACACACACACGCACACACACACACACACACACACTGCTTATACACTTTTTTTCACATCTCTCTCTTAGGTGACAGCAGACAGCCAAGGAGCACCCCAGTTTTGAGGAAAGCTCTGACAGAGAACAAAAGTGGGGCCAGCAGCAAGTTACAGGAAAGACAAAGCTGGAAAAAAAGCCGAGGCATTTTTTCCGGCATCAAAGGGCTCAGTGATGCCCTGTGGGCAGCGTGCAAGGAGACCCACTCAGAGACTCATCCTGTGGCAATTCAGGACCCTGGTGCAAATACAAGCTCCTACAAGTTTCCAGACAAAAACAAGGAGGTTTCACAATGGATTGAGAACTAGGAAGATGCTGGGACTTCTCAGCCACAACCTCAGAAGCCAGAAACTAGCCAGGCGCGGTGGCTCATGCCTGTAATCCTAGCACTTTGGGAGGCTGAGGCGAGTGGATTGTGTGAGCTCAGGAGTTTGAGACCAGCCTCGGCAACATGGTGAAACCCTATCTCTACTAAAAAAAAAAAATACAAAGAAATTAGCCGGGTGTGGTGGTGTGCCCTTGTAATCCCAGCTACCTGGGAGGCTGAGACATGAGAATTGCTTGAACCTGGGAGGTGGAGGTTGCAATGAGCCAGGATCGCGCCACTGCACTCCAACCTGGACGAGAGTGAGATTCTGTCTCAAAAAACAAACAAAAAAAAAAACCAGAAACCAAGGAGCAGCACCCGCAAAATTCCGAGGGAAATGATTTCCAATCTGGAATTCTAAGCCCAAACTGTAGAACAGAAAGATATTTTCAGAACTGCAAGATCTTCCCAAGTCACCACCTATGCATCCTTTCTCGAGAGGTTCCTGGAGGGTAGGAGCCACCAGAGAGCCAGCAGGTCAGCCAGCAGAGAACGAAACTGGGAGGCAGAATGGAGACCACTCAGCCCCAGCCAGGAGCGGAGGGGCTGCAGGGGCAGGGACATCCCCAGTCAAGACCACCGCCCAAAAGCCACCTTCCCTGGAGCAGGGTCCATGGCGTCACGAGTGCGCTCTTCACGAAGAGGAAACAGAGACATGGTTTGTAAGGACATTTATACAACTATGGGAGAGGCTGGGGTTGTTGTGGTGATAAACACATAAAAAGAATGCAAATGAAAACATAATTAACTCCAGAGAAAACAAAAAGTTGTTCAGGTAAGAAGTAATATTATTCTAATGGCTTGGCTGTGAATAGTAAACGCTAACTATTCATCTTGGTGAAATGGTGAGATGCTGCTGGAAAAATGGAGGGATGGGATGTGTGTGTGTGTCTGCATGTGTGCATGTGTGTGTATGTGTTAGAAAGAGACACACAGAGTGGCCGAGCATAGTGACTCATGCCAGTAATCCTGGCACTTCGGGAGGCTGAGGCAGGCAGATCACCTGAGGTCAGGAGTTCAAGACAGCCTGGCCAACATGGTGAAACCCCGTCTCTACTAAAAATACAAAAATTAGCCAGGTGCGGTGGCACACGTCTGTAATCCCAGCTACTTGGGAGGCTGAGTGAGGCAGGAGGATTGCTTGAAGCCAGGAGGTGGAGGTTGCAGTGAGCCGAGATTGAGCCACTGCACTCCAGCCTGGGCAACAAGAGCAAAACTCCATCTCAAAAAAAAAAAAAAAAAAAAGAAAGAGACACACAAAAAGACAGAGACAGAGAGAGAGCAGAGGACAGAATATGGGTTAAGGGTGAAGAGAGAACTGGAGCCCGCCCTGAGGGAAGCCAGCAGACGATGCCCAGGGTGAAAAATCAGAAGTGTCAACATGAACGTGTTATTCTAAGATATCCAGGTAAATACGAAAATAATTGGCTGAAAGACTAAAAGCGTTTGCCCCCTGAGAAGGAACTGTAGGACAGCCCTGTGGAAGGGCTGCTGTTTTGCCTTTAAATTCTCTGCATGTATAACTGATAAAAAGAACAATTAAATTTTTAAAGAAATAAAGTTTTCAGAAATATAGGTAGGTGTGGAGCGAGAGCCAGGATAAAGACTGAGCCTTTTCAGCAATGGCTATGATTTAATATACGCCTTGGCAGGAAAGTGCAAACGTCTGGGGGTGGGTGTTGGCAATTGCACTGGGCAGGGCATTGGCCCTGGACCTTCATCTCACACACGCACGGTCCTAGCACCCTAAATCACACAGATTCGCCATGAAAATCGTTTGTAAGTTCAGGCAGCTTCAGGCCAAAACCTCAGTGGCCTCCCTAAGTTCCTCCTATGTGGAATGCTGAGGCCACCTGTTCCAGTTTCTTCTCGCTGCTGTAACAAATTACCACAGTTTAAAACAATAGGAATCTATTTTCTTACAATCTGAAGCTCGGAAATAAAAAATCAGTCTCGCTGGGCTGCAGTCAAGTTGCCAGCAGGGCTGGATCCTCGTGAATGCTCTGAAGGAGAATGCATTTCCCTGCTTTCCCAGCCGGGAGGTCCCCTGCAGGATAATCTCCCCATCCCGAAATCCTTGACTCAATCACATCTGCAAAGACCCTTGCTATGATCTGACTGTCTGCGTCCTCCCAGAATTCATGTGTTGAAACATAAACTCCCAGTGTGATGGTGTTAGGAGGCAGGACTCTGGGAGGTGACAAAGTCACAAGCATGGAGACCCGTGGATGGGATTAGAGCCTCATGAAGGGGGCCCCAGAGCACTGCACTGGCCCTTCTGCTGTGTGAGGACACAGTGAGAAGGTGTGTAACTAGCCTGTGAACCAGAATTGGGGTCCTCTCCAGACACCCCCTCTGCCAGTTCCTTGATCTTAGACTTGCCAGGCTCCAGAACTGTGAGAAATACATTTCTGTTGTTTCTAAGCCACTCAACCTACAGCGTTTTGTTAGAACAGCCAGAATGGACTAAGACAGGGGTCCCCAAGCCCCCGGCCGTGGACCAGTACCTGACTGTGGCCTGTTAGGAACCAGGCCACACAGAAAGAGGTGAGTGGCAGGTGAGCGAGCATTACCGCCTGAGCTGCCTGAGCTCTGCCTCCTGTCAGATCATTAGATTCTTACAGGAGCATGAACCCTATTGTGAACTGCACATGCTCGAGATCTAGGTTGCCTTATTCTCCTTATGAGAATCTAATGCCTGATGATCTGAAGTGGAACAGTTTCATCCCAAAACATCCCCACTCCCCTCGGGTCTGTGGAAAAATTGTCTTCCACGAAACTGGTCCCCAGTGCCAAAAAGGTTGGACACCACTGGACTAAGACATCCTTTTGCCATCTAAAGTTACAGTCACAGGGACCGGGGATTAGGGTAAGAATATCTTTGAAGGCGGCCGCACAGCGCACCGCAGCCCTGCAGTCGGTGATGTGGCAACAGAAGCCAGAGGTTAGAGTGACTCATGGAGGGGGAAGGCCACGGATGAAGGAAGGCGTCTGCAGAAGCCAGAAAAGACAAAGAAATGTATTTTCCCCTTAGAGCCCCTAGGAGGATCCACTGTGGACTCCTGACCCCAGAAGCGTAAGAGAGAAAATGAGTGTGGTTTTAAGCCACTGCCTGTGTGGTAATTTGTGGCCACAACCCTGGGCAGCGATGTGGCCTTCAGGTAGCGCCTTCCTGCAGCTGCCTTGGGGCCCTAAGGGGCCTGAGAACCGAGAAGGAACCAGGAGACAGGCTGGGCTGTGCCTGTGGGTAGTTCTGGCTCCTGAGTGCAGGGGTGGCTCTGGGTGCCAGGCAGGGTCACGTGTCCCAGTCCCTGAGTCCACCAGGAGTGTCCAGGCATCTGGGACACCTGGCAGCGAAAGGAGGCCGGCTCCTTGGAAGCCACAGTGACCAGCGTGCACAAGCATTGCACAGAGGGCAGATGTGAGGGGCGCTCAGTGTGGCCTCGGTCAACACACTACCTGGCCTCGGGCTCTCAAAAGTCATCTTAGGCTGAAGGTGGTCAGTGAATCCCATCTGAGGGCGCAGGGGCCTTGGGCCCTCCTGGCTAACAGAGTTCCTTAGGAGCGCAGAGCCCCAAACGGAACCGCCTTGGAAAGTCCACCCAGTCACTGCAGGGTCTGGGCGGGGGTGGAGGTGCAAGGTCCCCAGATATTCTCGGAGATTTTCACACCATCTCAGCAGCACATTCAGAACTCAGCCTGCGCCGGGTACAGCAGGAAGAAAGAATTATGACTTGTGACTTTGGAAAGCGAGAAGCTGCCCAGATTCCCCCTCCATGAGACATGTGGGGTGGGAAGTTCAGGGAGAATTTTCAACTGCAAGACCAATGTGATTTAGAAGGTAAAACATTTGCGTTTGTGTCAAATTTCCACACCTTCCCCCTCCGGATCCCGCCGCCCCTGCTTCCCACACAGCACGGCTCCCCCCGCGGCCCGCATGATGACAGCCGGCTTTGGGGGCTCACGTCTGCAGGTTAGAGCCCCCCCAACCGCGGCAGCCCTCCAGCCCCCTCGGGGCTCCACCCAAGCCCTTCCTCAGGCTGGATCAGATCCCCAGGCCACCCCGGGGTGGAAACTCGTCCTCCCGCTGTGGCCCAAGCGCTCACACTGCCTCCATTGTCCGGGCAGCCCAGCTGGCCTGAGGCCAGCCTCACCCCAGCTATTACAGATTTTTCAAATCCTTCCATTTATGTATTTGGTTTGGTAGCTTTAGGTTGATGATGTACTTAATTTCACCACTATATTGAGTTTGAATGAGCTGAAAGGAAAACATGCAAATAGAGAACAATGCCTGGCCAGCCCCCACAAGCCTGGAGGACAGGTGTTTCCCATCGGCAGTCTGCTGCGCGCCCTTGGCCATTTTCCTCCAGGAGCTATAGGTGAGCCCCAGGCGTTTTCTTTTAGGCAGCTTTGGGATCAGTGCAGGTCCCAGGGCCCAGCTGGACTCCCTTTGGGACTGCTCTTTCTTGGGACTTTTAAACACAGCAGGGTTAGCAGGAGGGTTCCTCTGTCACATAAATATCTGATCCTCAGGGGTGGCAGCCCCCAAGCTTTTCCCACTCCCGGCAGATGCAGAATAGCGTGAAGATCTGTGGACAAAGTGGGCAATCTGCTCCTCAATCCACCCCTCCCTCACTCTAGAATGTGCACTCTCTCTACAGTTTTGCAAAAGTGGTTTTTGTAAAGGTAGTAAAAGGACAGAATCGCAAAATAAAATGGTCCAGCAGGTATTTTAGAGAAGTTGCTTCTCTCTAGGTTTCCTTTGATGGGGGCCTTGTTTCTGGCCAGTGACAGAAGCTTGCCTCAGTGGGGGGGCCTCAGCGGTCACCTCTCCAGGTTCGAGACCCGAGCGCACTCCAGCCACCCCAATGGCCTGAGTTCCGGGGCGTCGTGTCCACGCCTCAGCCACAGGGCCAGCTGCCTGGGCGGGCGACCACACAGGCCCGCAGTTCCCATGCTCAGAAGGGGCCCCACATGTGGTGGCCACAGCTCTGTGGTCACTGTCTTGAGATTCTTCATAATTTTCTTTGAATTTGTGTTTCGTAAATCAAGTCTGATAGGACAGTGGAGCTCGCGGCTCCCAGCAGTCCCACCTCCACAGGACGTGTGCTCTACCCTCACCCAGCACCTGGGCAGGAGGGTCAAGGTCAGGTGCACACAGCCTGCCTCCCACCCTGAGTGCCAAGTCACAAGGTAGGCCGGCTCCTGTGTGGGCCATGCATTTGCGTAGCTCTGCCGTGGGGGTGGGGAGAGGGTCTGCCATCCAGCCCAGAGGCCCCTGCACTTGGAAACAGCCACAGAAATCCAAGCAAGCCCTGGCCTCGGGACACATGTCTACAAAGCCCAGCTTGGCCTCTGCCACCTCAGCCCAGAGTCCCCTGCGCTTGGAAACAGCCCTCCCATCCAAGCAGGCCCAGAGAAGGGCCACTGAGAAGACCTACAAGACACCCCACCCAGACCATCCACATCCCTGTCTCCACCCCGAGCTGCACGGCACTGCATCGCACCCCTTCGTGGCACTCACTGTGATGAGATGGTGCACATTGAATTCTTTTTTTTTTTTTTTTTTTGACACAGGGTCTCCCTCTCTCACCCAGGCTGGAGTGCAGGTGGCACAATCTTGGCTCACTGCAACCTCTGCCTCCTGGGTTCAAGCGATTCTCCCTCAGCCTCCTGAGTAGCCGGAATTATAGGTGCATGCCACCACAGCCCAGCTAATTTTTGTATTTTTAGCAGAGGCACGGTTTCACCATATTGGCCAGGCTGGTCTTGAACTCCTGACCTCAGGTGATCCACCTACCTTGGCCTCTCAAAGTGCTGGGATTACAGGCATGAGCCACTGCGCCTGGCCCGAATTCCTTAAAGACACACAGTGAGAGAAGTCCAGCTGCATCCAGGCTCTGCTAGTCACTTGCTGAGTGACCACAGGGAGTTTCTTAACCTCTCTGCGTCTCGGTTTCCTCACCAAAAAAACAAAGGGGACAGACTCTCTGCGTCAACGCGACAATTCATGTGAAGAGCCTGGCCCAGCACCCAGCTGACACCTCACGGGCCTCTGGAGCGACTTGCCCCTCTCCTGAACCTGCATGCACAACTGTGCTTGGCTGCACACACACACACAGTCATGCACACACAAACTCATGCACACACACTCATGCACACACACATGCACACACTCATGCACACACATGTACACACACTCATGCAAACACAAACATACACATGCACACACATACACACTCATGCACATACACATGCACACGGACACACTCACGCACACACACGTACACACACATGCACATGCACAGAGATGCGTGCAGACATGCACACACACTCATGCACACGCGCACACACACACGCACACAGAGATGTGTGCAGACATGCGTGCACACACACACCCTCTCAGTGAACACAATCCATATCTACACTTGTGTTTCTTACAAAGCCCAAACGTGGGCCTTGACGATCACAGGCAGGAAACAGATATCTCTTAAATAAATAAATGAATAATATACTCTTTACATCATGATTTTCTTCCATCTGTTAAGTCCCCAGGAGATTCTACTTTGGGCTTTGTAATTGCATCCTTTACTAATCTGAGACTTAACATACATATTTTTGTTTTATTTCTAATACAGTCTAACTTAACCAACAAACCGAGGCTAGAGCTGTCCACAGGACATTTACTGTATGCTCAGAGGTGGGCGACCTCTCAAGCCCCCACAGAACTGAGCATACAGTAAAGGCGTCAGAGAAGTGGCTGTGCCGGTGAATGAGTGAATGAATGAGTGAATGAATGAGTGAATGGCCTGGTGTCCTCATGGCCAATAGGATTTGTCTCCACACTAGCTTGGAGCTCTGTAGAGAGTGGTCCTGAGGCTGAGTCTGTCCTCCATGAAGAGGGGTTGCTGACGGGCTGATGGTGTCTGTCCTGGTGTGAGAGGTGGCTGTTGGGTCATTGATGGGCTGGTGGTCTCTGTCCCGGCGTGGAGGTGGCTGTGGCATTGTTGACAGGCTGATAGTGTCTGTTCTGGCATGGGAGGTGGCCATGGGGTCGCTGATGGGCTAGTGGTATCTCTCCTGGCATGGGAGGTGGCCATGGGGTCGCTGATGGGCTAGTGGTATCTCTCCTGGCATGGGAGGTGGCCATGGGGTGGCTGATGGGCTAGTGGTATCTCTCCTGGCATGGGAGGTGGCCGTGGGGTCGCTGACAGGCTGGTGGTATCCATCCTGGCATGGGAGGTGGCCGTGGGGTCACTGATGGGCTATGGTGACTATTCTGGTGTGGGAGGTGGCCAAGGCAAGAGAGGGCTTCGCCTATGCCAGCCCAGATAGCCCTTCTAATTTTAAAGATAAGAAAACTGAGGCCCGGAAAGAAAAGTGAGATCCTGAAGATGAACCCAGGTTGGTCTGAGTGGAGAAAGAAGGAAGAGCATGGCGCCCACTCCAGGAACTCAGCAGCCCAGGAATGAGACGAATGTCTCCAGTCCGAGCTCGGCACATGCAAATACAGGCAGCGGATCTTGTACCGCCTGGGCCTGTTTCCGCCGCCCAGTAGTTACCATATTGCAGGGAGCGGGGTTCGATATGAAGGAAAAGGTCAATAGCTCCTTCAATAACCTAAACCCACTCAGGCTGCCAACATCGCATTCTGCAGGGTAGTTTCCATTCCCTTAGTCAAAAAAAAAAAAAAAAGAAAAAAAAGAGAGAGAAATCGCTTAATATGAAACCACAAATGAGATTAATATAAAGATTTTTAAAGTTTATTTTGCTCTGACTAGGATCCCAATAACTATATGTATCTGTTAAATAAATGCAGCCCCGGAGTATTATTTCATGAAGCTTCAGAGTCCTCTAAATTCCTCGCCAGCCCCAGCCCTGTGAAAAGAGCACAATTCAAGAACCGCAAGAGCGTGCACTTGGTGGAGCAGCGCGCCGGTCACAGGGCCCTTTGTGTGACTGCACATACTTTGGCTTGGGGCAGAGAAAACGCTTTTGCCAAAAGGGTTATTATTACCTGAACCATGATTCATGCAAGTGCTTCCCGGGAGGGGTGTTTTATTATGATTTCTCAGCTCTCAGCTCCTTCTTGCCCCCAAAGTGGGGCTGGGCTGCATTCCTGTGATACTGGGCTGTTCATAAAACACAAACGGTCCATTCACTGTGCCCCAGGGGCCACTGGAGGATGACTCCTACCTCCCAGCCTGGCCCTCCAGCCACAGTCCTCGCCCCAGGGGAGCCGGCCTGGGGGTCCCTATAGTGATCCTGGCTGCAGCAGCCGCATCCTGGCATCAAACCTCTTTTCCTCTGTTCTAAGTGGCTGACCTTCCACAGTCACAGAAAACAGCCATTATGGATGGCACCGCAGGACCCCCATTCTACAGGAAAAAAAGGAGGCCACCCCTGTACCGGGTCCCAGGACTGGGCACATGCGTGTGGTCAGGTCCCCTCAGTGTGTCCTGGCTGTGCTGACGGCACCATTGGGCTGGGCTGCTTCTGCCTTGCTCAGCCCCTAATGATGTCAAAGGAGGACACGGACCACGCACCGAGAAAAGGAATCTTACTCACAAGTAAGGTTTGCAGGACGGTCAAGCTGGAGAAAGATGGCTCACCAGGAAACATACACCAGATATTTAAAGATGAGACATAGGCCGGGCACAGTGGCTCACGCCTGTAATCCCAACACTTTGGGAGGCTGAGGCGGACAGATCACCAGGTCAGGAGTTCGAGACCAGCCTGACCAACATGGCGAAACCCCGTCTCTACTAAAAATACAAAAATTAGCCAGGCACGGTGGGCGCCTGTAATCCTAGCTACTCAGGAGGCTGAGGCAGGAGAATCACTTGAACCCAGGAGGCGGAGGTTGCAGTGAGCCGAGATGGCACCACTGTACTCCAGCCTGGGTGACAGAACGAGACTCTGTCTCAAAAAAAAAAAAAAAAAAAAAGATGAGACACAGACAAGATCCCACAGCTATCAAGTTTACAGCAGGTCTGTTCCTGCTTTTTGGTAGAAAAATGGCCATTTTTAACATGATTCTCCTACCTGGACAGTCAAAGCAAGCATTCCTACACCCAGCATTGCAGGAGTCAGAGAGACTTACAGGAAGTGTCCAGGTTTCTTTATCTGGTGGGCATGGAGCTTACGCCCCTAGAGCTGCATGGGGCTCCAGCCTCACCCACCTCCACAACTCACTTCTCACAGCCCCATCTCTCTGCCCCACAGGAGCGAAGGGAGACCCGCTTTCTTCCTGAGGCAAGAACCCTCGTGCAGGAGCCCAGAGCCCAGTGGGAAGGGGCTTCCTGTGTGGCTGTGGGCTCTGGGGAGGCTGAGGTGGCTCCCTCGAGTTCTGCCGCTCTCCCCAGAGATCAGGGTTTATTCCAGGAAACACGGCCCCATAGCTAGCTCACCCAGGAGGAGGCCACTCATCCGTCTGGAACACAGTGCCCTCTGACTCTCGGAGGGAGGGGGGCCCGCCCGAAGGAGGCTGGCCTTGCTTCTCTTCATCGGGACCACACCCTCCCAGGAGCCACCTGAGCATCGCTGCCCCTCGCCCAGCCCCATCTCACCCTTGGACCTGCATGTCCCACACGGCAGCCGCCAGCCACAGGAGGCCACCAGGCACATGAGACAAGGAAGCTGTCACAGATAGGCTGCCAATGTCCAAAGCACACCACATGTCAAAGACTCGGAACGAAAAGGAAGCATGGTATCGCATTCACAATTTTATATTATCATAGATTGAGATAGCATTTTAAACAGAGGGTTTAATAAAATACACTGTTAGAGTAGATGGCCCTTTCTTTGCACTGTTTTAATGCAGCATAGACGCAGTAAGAAGGAGCCACAGCAGGTGCCATTAACAGACGTGGCCTGCATTTATGTGCAGTGTCCACCACTGCCCTAGACTGTCCTGGCCACACTCAGCTCCATATTCACCCACCGAGCTCCGCACACAGCACCTGCCCCTGCTGGTAACTGGGCCCAGAAGGTCAGAAACTCCCTGAAGTGAAGAGTGGCCTCAGGGAGCCTGGATCGCAGGCCTCGTGTCCAGCCGGCCTCCTCCCGGGAACAGTCCCGAGACCTCCTTGATCGGCCCCTCTCCTGGTGCCCTTAAGGACCCACACTTCCCCCAGTCCCCATGCTGCCAAGTTCCTCCCCAACCCCCTGCCTCCCCTTCATCAGAGAAACAGAAGCCTCTGCTGGAACCCCCTCCCGAGTGGCCCCTTGAGGACTTGGCCTTGCCTGGAATTGCCCAGGCCTCTGTAGGGCCACCCCTCCCTGAGGGCAGGGCTCGGAGGGGCTTCCTCCACCAGGCCTCCATTCAGCACCCCACTTGCTCCATCTCTACCCCGTACCTACTTCCTAGCTCTTAACCCCATCTGATAGTCAATCTTCACTTATGTTTCGTGAAGCCTCTGTCCTTCCACTAAAATACAAGCTCCCTTCAGGCCCAGAGTTTCACTGCCCTTCACAGTCTGGAAGACGGACAGTGACAGCCCCATATGTCCCACGTCCCCACATCCCCATGTGCAAAGGTGCCTGTGTCTCAGAGGCTGAGGGGCTTTTCTGTCGCAGGCCTCCACCCACACTCACCAGTCTCCCTAAGCTCCATCCACTCCCCTTCCCGTCTCCATGCTTCCCCCTCCTTCTCTCTGTAAATGCCCCTGCCTTTCTGTGGGATGTTGGTCGTTACGGTGCCAGGAAGGGAAGCACGTGGGATCTGCCACCTCCTTGACACCCTCTTCCTTCCAGCTGTGTGGAGAAGCAACTCACCTGTTCCCAAGATGCCAGTGAGCACACATAGGTCAATAAGCTCACCCGGTTCTTGACGCCACACAAAAAAATCCACACACTAGCCTCGCTGCCCCCCATTGTTCAGAACCAGCCTGGTCCTCTGGAGCAGAGGCACCCGGATGTCCCCCTCATGGGGGAGAGCCCCCAGCCCACTCAGGGTCTCAGCCCTCTTGCTGTGTCTGCCTCTGCTGCCTTCTCCTCCATCCTCTTGTCTTCTGAGTGAAGCTGCCTAAGTGGCAGTGTCCCCAGGGTCCATCCACTCCCTGTGTGCTCTGTCCGGGGAGCTCGTTGGTGTCCATAGTTGAGCCCCATGGGATCCTGAGGAATGTTTTTGAGGGGATATTAAACTGGATTGGGATGGGCACATTATCATGAGCTTACGGGACAGGCTGAAGTCAGCAGGTATTTCAAACCCTGCCCGGGCTGTGGCTTCTCCTGCCTGGACAGGTAGCGACAGCTCTCCAAAAGCTGCGGTCCTCACCCATCAGAGTACCAGCTGCCTCCAGGGTGCCTGGGCCAGCACCACCCTCACAAGAAGCCAGGAGTCTACTCCGGACCGATGGCCACATGAGACCCTCGGAGAGCCAGGGGAAGGATGGGGACAGGCTCACTGCCTCCTTCTCTCCATAAATGCCCCTGCCTTTCTGTGCGATGTTGGTGGTTATGGTGCCAGGAAGGGAAGCACGTGGGATCTGCCACGTCCTTGACACCCTCTTCCTTCCAGCTGCGTGGAGAAGCAACTCACCTGTTCCCAAGATGCCAGTGGGCACACACAAGGTCAATAAGCTCACCCGGTTCTCGATGCCACACAAAAAAATCCACACGCTAGCCTCGCTGCCCCCCATTGTTCAGAACCAGCCCGGTCCCCTGGAGCAGAGGCACCCGGATGTCCCATGGGCACCACAGCAGGACCCACACGCCATCCTCCATCACACCCTAAATCTGATCCTCAGCAACACCCACTCTTCTGTCTGCTTTGCCGTCCAGTCCAGAACCTTCTCATCTTCAGCGCCTCTCAACCCTCAGCCAGCAGGTCTCCAGCCCTGCTCACTTAGCTCCTATGTATTTCCGGAATCCGCCGCCCAGCCCTCCTTGCCCTGCCCTAACCCAAACCTGGCATCTCACCATGACTGTAGCAGACTCTCCCCACCTCTTGCTCCTTTTCAGAGCCTCCTCCCCAAAGGGTCCTCACAGAGACCTATGTCCATGGTAAGGCACCGTGAAAGTTGTCAGAAACAAAATGGAGTTGCTTGTGTTTTTAAAAACCCTGACAAATAGAGCCAGGGAAGGGCATGGAGAAAGGGTTCTCCTGCACAAATGCCTGATAACAGAAACTATCACAAAAGACTGCTAAAACCACCACCCAGGCCGGGCGCGGTGGCTCACACCTATAATCCCAGCGGTTTGGGAGGCCCAGGAGGGTGGATCACTTGAGGTCAGGAGTTCAAGACCAGCCTGGCCAACATGGTGAAACCCTGTCTTTACTAAAAATACAAAAACTTAGCCGGGCGTAGTGATGCACGCCTGTAATCCCAGCTACTAGGGAGGCTGAGACAGGAGAATCGCTTGAACCCCGGAGGTAGAGGTTACACTGAGCCGAGATCAAACCACTGCACTCCAGCCTGGGTGACAGAGTGAGACTCTATCTCAAAAAAAAAAAAAGAAAAGAAAAGAAAAGAAACCCACCACCTTGCACAAAGGCTGTGGCACAAAAAAATAATTCTCTGAGGACATCTGCCCACAACTGCCTGACCAGCCTTGGACTGGCATCACCCTTGTGACTGACTGATCTTTGTAGCCATGGATAATTATCCCAAACCAATGACATAATCCTCCTCGTTTTAGTAACCAGTGTCTTTTCCCTCCCTGAGTGCGCACATGGCTTACTCTGGCACACATGCCCCCACTGCAGTGCTCCATTCCCAGATACAGTCCATTTTCTTTCAGAGTCTCTGTCTGTTATTTAGGTTAGCAGGACCTGGCGCTTTGGGGGATATACCGTCCTGTGAGCTCCCATTCCTCCACAGGGATAAAGGTCCAAATGTTTAGTTCGTTTTTGAAAAAGAAACAAGTCTCTCAATATCTCAAGTCAGGAATTTACTACGAATCTATGTACCCTAGAACTTAAAGTATAAAAACAAAGACTTTGTCTTCCTTGAATGTCTTCCTTGCCAAGTAAGCTCAGATTGCCCCAGGAATGAGATACATCAGTGGAGAAGAGAAGCTCTCTGCAAGGAAACAGGGGTAAGAAAAGGCCCGAGGCATCAGCTCCAGCACCTTCCATCCAGACACTGTCCTCCAAGTAGACACTTGGCTACTTATGCCAAATTGCACAAACTAACGCCCACCACCTCTCTTAGGAGCAGTGGAGAGCAATGTTCTTAAAACCTGCGTGAGGAGAATCTGAGTGAATGAAAGATATTCTATGCGTAAGAAAGGGTCTTCTAAGTGTTCAGTCCAAGTCCTGGTGAAAAGAACAAGATCTGGACTGATGCCCAGCGTGAGAGCCCTTAGGATGGGCTGGCTGGAAGGTCCAGCCCTTTAATCGTAACAATTAGGAAACTGAGGTTCAGAAAGGGCGGCTGGCTTTCCCAAGCCAGTACAGCTGCCTAGTGGCAGAATCAGATTACAGCTGGGGTTTGAGGGTGATTCCCTTTTTTCCCCTATTTTATTGTTTTTTTAGTAACACCGGTGGAAGCAGAATGGAAGAAACTGGAACGTAATACTCATCTGCTTTTGCTCAGCTTGGAGCAGGGAAAGGAGGAAGACGCCGAGGAGGAGGAAGCAGACACGGACGTGCAGGCAAAATAGAAGCCGGTTCCTTGATTTGTGCGGATATGTGGTAGGGGTAAAATCCAGGCACATATTTTTCCCCCAGTTTTGAAAAAGGTGGTAGGACGATGACCTGGGATGTGGAGACTCTGCCATGCATGAATCAAAACCAGTGTTCCCTGGAGTGGCCCAGTCTGGGGAAGGGCTTGCCTGGCCTTTCTGTGTCATCACACAGTGTCTGCCTCCCTTTGACCATGAGGCAATGGAAAAGACCCTCTCTGTGAATATGAGGTGGGCAATTGTATGTTTCTCCATGAGAATGTCACTAGGACAGAGAAGAGCCAAGAATCTTGTGAGAGCAGCATGCTGAGCATGTGGAGTGTGTCCGCGAGTCAGTGCCTTGCACGTTTGATGCGTGAATGAATGGCGTGAGAGCACCCAGGAACCCAAACGACATCATCGTTCCCCAGAGGCAAATGGCATGGATTGTCTTTGTGACAGCAATAATGACAGGAGAGCAAATAGGGATCCCCTCTCTTCAGCCATGTGGCCGCGGCCTGTGTCACAGACAGACAAGCACTCAGGAGCAGAAACGCAGGCGTGTGGAGAGAGGGCCAAGGGTTCGAGGACTCCGCAGGTCTTGCCACCTTCACATTTCATCCTCAGAATACACGGACCCAGCCTCTCTCCTGTGCGGCCCAGAAAAGCAAGTGCAATAAAAAGGGCTAAGGTCGTTTGCAGCTTCCTTCTGCGTCTGGAAACCTCATCGCTGCCTCCCTTCCTAGGATGGTTCAGGTTAGATGATCAGAGACAGGAAGCCTGTGGCCTGCACGGGCTGCCGGGGGAGCAGAGCCTGCACCTCGCCCACCTGTACGCTCACCTCCTGCGCTTTCCCTATCTGCTTGAACACTTAAGCAGACCTTCTGGGAGGGGCTTCTGGTACGAAAAACAGTCACTGGACCAGCTCAAAGCCAGAGCCAAATACGAAGGGGGACGCGCAGGTTCCATTTCTCGGGTATTAATTGTGTGAACTACACAGGGTTGCGATTGTTCTACTCCTTTCCTCGCATCAGCCCTCCTAGGGCTAAATGAATGTAAACATACAAAGCTGAATGGGAAATTCTGGCCAAAATATTTACATAGAGGTTTATGGGCAAAAGAGCTGTGCTGTGGTTCAGATCTGTTGCCACTGGCCCGTTGATCCTTGTTCACATGCATTTCAGCTTTAAGGCGGCCTTCTGCTCATTCTCTAATTTCTTCAACCTAACTACTCTGTAGCACTTGGTGAAACACGATTGCATTGTAATTTTTCTGATTATCAAGGAAATGTATGTGGATATTAGCTTCCAGGAAGGTGAAGCAGACCTACTTTCCCTTTTCCTCTGCTAAGTACAACTAAAAGCCCTGGACATTATATATAAACCAAACATGATAACACCCTGGGTAGGGTGCGGTGGCTCATGCCTGGAATCCCAGTACTTTGGGAGGGTGAGGCAGGAGGATCGCCTGAGCCCAGGAGTTCGAGACCAGCCTAGGCAACACAGCAAGACCCCATCTTTACAAATAACAAATAAAAAATTAGCCAGGCATGGTGGTGCACTCCTGTAGTCTGAGCTACTTAGGAGCTGAGGCAAGAGGATCACTTGAGCCCAAGAGTTCCAGGCTGCAGTGAGCTATGATCATGCCACTGCACTCCAGCCTAGGTGACACAGCAAGAACCTATCTCAAGAAAAGAAGAGAAAGAAAAAGAAGAAGGGAGGGGAGGGGAGGGGAGGGGAGGGAAGGGGAGGGGAGGGGAGGGCTCCGAAAGGTAGAGAGAAAAAGGTGGGCCAGCTAGGAACCTTAGGATCCAAGGAAGGACACAAGGGTGGGTTTCCTGGCTTTTCTTTTTGTCTTACGTATCCCAGACTTAGAAATAAAGAAGTCTGCCACCCAGAAATATCATCAGGCACAGACCACAAAAACTCCAACAAAAGCTTGCTCTCTTTAGCCAAAGAATCAAGAAAGGTGCAGCCTCACAGGGCAGAAAACTGAGACGATAACTTCTCTCCAGCCAAACGCTGCAGGGAAGACTGTGGACCCACCTCATACTGAGAGCAAGGGCCGAGTGGGGAGCCCCAGACTTCTACCCTCAAGAAGCTTTAACAAGGCACAGCTCTCCCTCCCCAACCAGGAAGGGGAGATCTTTAACACAACCCGGGGAAAACAAGGCCACCCCCACCCTAGTATCAGTGGTGCCAGGGCAGTGTCAAAAAGGGCCAGCTAAGAAGAAGGGTTAGATAAGATCCAGACCCTTAGAGCATAAAATGAAACTGTCCAGATTGCAAGTAAAAATCCCTCATCATACCAAGAACCAGGAAGATCTCAAACTAAACGGGAAAAGACAGCCTGTAGATGCAGACTCTGAGGCAACAGAGATGCTAGAATTGACAAAGATTTTAAAGCAACCATGATGAAAATGCTTCAAGGAGCAATTACAAACATGACTGCAACAGATGGAAATTGAAAGCTTCAGCAGAGAAACAGAATATACCTTCTAAATGGAAATTTATGAATTAACAAGTAATAACTGCAATATAAAGCTCAGTGAGGAAACTCAACAGCAGAAGGGAGAAGCCAGAGAAAAAGGTCAGTGAACGGAAAGACAGCACAACAGAAATCACCCACGTTAAACAATGGAGAGAAAATGAACTGAAAAGAGACAGACAGAAACACAGAGTCTCAGGGGCCTGTGGAACAATAACAAAAGACCTCCTATTCATGTCACTGAAGTCCTGGAGGGAGAAGAGAAAAGGGGAGAGGCTAAACATTCATTTTTTTGAAAATATAATGGCCAAAAACACCCCCAATTTGGAAAAACACATAAACCAACAGATTCAAGAAACTGAGAAAACCTCTAACTGGATAAACCCAAAGAAATACATGCCAAGATACATCATAGTTCTGAAAACTAAGGACAAAGAAAAAAATCTTGAAAATAACAGAAGAAAAATAACATCTTACTATAGGAAAAAAAAGACAATTAAAATTGTAACAGATTTCTCGCAAGAAATCAAGGAGGCCAGAAGGAAGTAGCAAAATATTTTTCAAGTGATGGGGGAAAAAATCAAACTGTCTGCCCAGAATCCGATACTCAGGGAAACTATCCTTCAGGAAGGAAGGAAAAATGGAAAATAAGGAGAATATGTCATCAGCAGACCTATCTAGAAGAATGGCTAAAGAAAGTGCTCTAATCAGAAAGAAAATAATAAAAGAAGGAAACTGAGAACATCAGGAAGGAAGAAAAACACACATAAGAAAATATATGAATAAATACAATAGGCTTTCCTTCTCCTCTTGAGTTTTCTAAATTATGTTTGATCATTGAAACGAAATTATAACTGCATAATATGGTTCTAAATAGATTTGAAGGAAATATTTTAAAGCAATTCTATCGAAAATGGAGAGTGGTAAAGGAAAATACAGAGAAGTAAGGCTTCTACCCTTCGTTCAGTTTAGCAGAGAGAAAGCTGTTCAACCGTGTCTGAACTTGGCATCCAGCGCCAGGACAACAGTGGCCCCACTCACATACTACTAAGGGTCAAAATCTCCATCCTAGGGGCTCATTAGGCCCCTCTCCACCAGAGGAAGCAGAGCCCACATTGCTGGGTAGAATCCTTTTTCCTGGCAGAGGGCTTTCTACCACCTCTTCAAATCAGGGGGAAAGCCATATGCCTCTTGCTGAACATCGCCTGGGAAACAAGAAGCTAGGGCAGCCTGAAATTGCCCCCTGAATCCAAGAGGTTGAGTCTGTCTGAGGAATGACTGGGGAACCATGTAAAAGAGTCATCTCCACCTGCCTAAGCTTTGTATTAGCCAGTCACTACTATTAGCTCCTCGCTGGCCTCACTGAGGCTATCCTGATACCATGGATTCATGGGCCCCTAAGCTGAGGCCAAGGTATGGGATCAGGGTATGGTCAGTCTGAGAGTTCCCTGTGCAGGTACAGCTGCGGTGGGAAGCAGAATCATAGTCCAAATGAAGAACAAGAACGTGAGAATAAGGAAGAGTCAGTGCCCCATAGTCATGAGTAGGAAGGAGGACATGTGAGGCATGGGTGTCCTAAAGGGATTCAGAGTAATTGTATGGAGAGGAGTCTTGGGAAGTGAGTAGCTGAAGGGGAAGGGAAAGGGTGCAGAATCTTGGGTGAGCCCAGTCAGTGCTTCCCCAGCCACCAGCTGGCTTGTGTACAAAACACGATGGCTACCTGGCATCAGAGGTGATTTCTGAACTCCCACTCTTCCCCTATGGGAATAGGGGTAAGGCGGGATCAGTTTCAAAGAATCTGGTGTTCAGACAGCAAATTCTGTTTTAAAATAGGCCAGGCACAGTGGCTCATGCCTGTAATCCCAGCACTCTGGGAAGCCGAGGTGGGAGAACTGCTTGAGCCCAGGAGTTCAGGACCAGCCTGGGCAATGCAGCAAAACCCTGTCTATACAAAAACATTTTTTAAATTAGCTAAGTGTGGTGGTGCATGCTTATACTCCCAGCTGCTCCGGAGGCTGAGGCAGGAAGACGTCTTGAGCTCAGGAGTTCGAGGCTGCAGTGAACCATGATTGTGCCATTGCATTCCAGCCAGCGTGACAGAGCCAGACCCTGTCTCCAAAATAAAATTTTAAAAAATAGGGGCCATGGGGACAAAATGAATCTGAATTTTTAAGAGGTGAGCTGAGAGAGGATGCTAAATCTTGAAGCATCCCTGGTTTGATAACAGGTCTGAGGACAAGATTTCAGAGGCAGGGGGATGAGAGCTGCTTGGATCCTAAGGTTCCTAGCTGGCCCACCTTCTTCTCTCTGAAGACAAGATTTCAGAGGCAGGGGGAAGAAATATGGCGTGGAACAGCGGATCCGTCTGTATGACCCCATTGTGCTGGAAGAGCACACCTGGAAGCTTGAGCCTGGTTTCTCCTGGACTTCACCCCATGCACCTTTTCCCGTTGCTGATTTAAATCTGTATCTTTTCATTGTAATAAACAGTAACTGTGAGCATCCAGCTTTTCCCCAGTCCTGTGAGACTTTCTGGTAAATCACTGAGCATGAGGATGGTCTTGGAGGCCCCCTCTACTCAGAGCTGGTTTGTGAGGTCCCAGAGTGGCTGAGCTCTGTCAGTGTAGAAGCACTTCCTCTGGCTGCCCCCACTGTCACTTGCTGAGAGGTCACATGTGCTGCCCACTCATTCATCCAGGACTGGCCTCCTCCAATGGGCCAGGTGATCCCTTCCTGTCCCTTCTACAGCAAGGTCTCGCCCTGCTCAGAATCCTGGGCCTGCAGGGGACCCTGAGGCTGCAGAGGGAAACGGCTGAGAGGGCTTGAGAACCACTGCTGTAGAAGCATTTAAGCAATTGTCTGTGTCCAGCCATTTTCATTTCTTTAAATCTACTTTTGTTTTCCTTATCAGAGTGGTACCTGCACACACACATGCACCACAAAAGCCAACTTCCAAGAGGTACAAATGAATAAATATCCCAGAATGCAGCCAAGGAGCTTCAACTGGGCAGATCTGCAATGGACCAGCACTCAAGGCAATGACGAGCCCCCGCCATGCCCAATGCACAGGGAAGGCGGGCGTCAGAGAGGACTTTAGCTCCACGTGGAGGTCTGCAAGCCCAGGCTGAGCAGGACTGTCTCCGCTCTGGCAGGCTCACTGTGGCGGCCCGAGGTGCCCCTGAGCTCGGCCTTCACCCCGCAGATTCCTTGGGGAGGCCCTGGAGCAGCTGGGGGGCTCTCATGCTCTCTCTCCTAACAGGCCGAAGAACCATCCAGGCCCCAGTGTAAGCTTGGGGTGGCCCGGCAGGTTGAGGGGCTCTCATCCTCCTGCAGAAGCGTGGCATTAGAACCCGGATGCCGGACACAGGGTAGGGGCACATTTTCCACCTCAGGGTCTCCGGCAGTCTGTGAGGGCCCTGCCACAACCACAGTGTCTAGAGCAAGGCTTGGCACACAGAGATGCCCATCCAACCACAAACAGAGTAGATCACTGCAGAGAGAGGAGGAGGGAGAAGACGGAGAAAAATCTTGCCCAAAAGAAAAAGGGCTCAGGAATCCCAGAGCTGGTCGTTCCTATTTCCTGTGGATGCAGGGAGCCCAGCCAGCCCCCTGCAGAGAGCACAGACAAATTCCCCATTTCAAATCCTCCTACAAAATGCTGCAGGCAATGTATCAGCAGGCAGGTCCCGCCAAGGGGGCATTAGTGCAGTGGGCATCCGTACTCTCCCGGGTCCATATTCTTTGGGAAACATCTGGAGGCTGACGGGTGCGAGGCTGTGACAGGAGCCAAGTGGTTCAAGGGCGCCCAGGAGGAACAACTGCCTGGGTCACTGCCTTTCTCTAGGGCTTTCTGAGAGGTGGCCTTTGGGCCCTGGGGGAGGGAGGGACTTGGCAGGAAGGAGAAGTTTGTCAAGACTGACGATGGCCAGAGCCAGTAACCCTCAAACTGTGGTCAAAGTGCGGCCTCTCTCACCTTTCCATAATTCTAGACACTTGGTAAGAATGTGGACTCCACCTCAGGCCTGTGCCATGTAGGCCAAGGGTGCAGCCAATTAGAAGCAACTTTTGGACCAAGCAGCGGCGGGGAGGGAGGCCCCTCCAAACAGAAACCAGCTGCCCGGAGTGTACGAGGCGCCCCTGTCCTCTGAGTTGACTCAGACCACATGCAGGATGCTAGCGTTCAACCTGAACCGTACGCCAAGAGCCTTTGCGCAGGGAGCCATCTGTCTACCCTTCCCATCCCCGGCCCCCTAGACTGTTCTGGAAAAATTCCTGCATCCAAAGGTACCTCCTTGATGAGGCCCAGCCTCCTCATGAGGGCTGTAGGCCCCAGGACACTGACACCTCACCAAGGGAGCCAGAATCCCCAGCCCAGGACTGAGCCCTACTCAGGGGCCTACAGGACAGCCCAGCAAGACACCTGCACATTACATCTCCTTATCTCTCTGTGGGTCCCTGGAGGGAACGTCCCAGGAGAGCAGGATCAGGGCTGTCCCTTTTGCCCAAAGCCTTCCACTGTGGCTGGCGCTCAGGAGGTGTGCATGGGGTTGTGCCAGCTTCCTGGAACTGCCATTGCAGGTTGCCACACACCACGGGGCTCCAAACAACATCCTCTCACAGTTCTGGAGGCCAGGTCCAAAACCCAGGTGTCAGCAGGCCTGCTTCCTCCCGGAGGCCCTGAGGGAGAGCCTGCTCTGGCCGCTCCGACGTCTGGGGGCTGCCAGCAGCCCTCGGGGTACCAACCTCGGCCTCATCCTCACAGGGTCTCTTCCCTCATGTCTCCAGGTCTCCCTCTCCCTTCCCTTTTAAGGACACAGACACTGGACTTATGGCCCAACCTACTCCAGCACGACTCTAGCTTAACTTACATCTGCCAAGACCCTATTCCCAAATAAGGTCACACTCACAGGTAACTTGGGCTAGGACTTCAACACACCCCCGTGGGGGCCACGATTCAACCCCCTACACGATCGACTGAAGGAAGGAACGTGGTCCCAGCCCCAGGAGGAATCTTCTCAGGTGCTCAGCCTCCCTGGACCTTGCCAAGGCCACCCCTAGTGGCTTCTGCGCAGGAAGAATGAGCGCATGGGGGGGCTGAGGAGGCTGCAGGGGGCCTTCCCTGAGCGTCCGTCCACTCCCCGCACCTGGACTCAAACAATGGAAGGAAGCGCTTGGTCATACCCATGACCGCATCCCAAACACAGTGTGGGAATACATGCGAGGGGTTGGATGTGCTTGTGAGGAGTGTGTACGTGGAGGTGTGTGCATGGGGTGTGATGTGTGTGTGTGTGGGGGGGGGGTGTGTGGTGTGTGTGTGGTGTGGCGATGTGTGTACAGTATGCAGTGTGTGTGCTGTGTGCTGTGTGGTGTGCAGTGTGTGTGCTGTGGTGTGTGTGTGGTGTGCAGTGTGTGGTGTGTGTGTGGTGTGCAGTGTGTGGTTTGTGTGTGTGGTGTGCAGTCTGTGGTGTATGTGTGGCGTGCAGTGTGTGTGTATACTGTGCAGTGTGTGGTGTGTGTGTGGTGTGCAGTGTGTGTGGTGTGTGCTGTATGTGATGTGTGGTGTGCAGTGTGCGTAGCGTGCAGTGTGTGTGGTGTGCGTAGTGTCCAGTGTGTGTGGTGTGTGGTGTGCAGTGTGTGGTGTGCGGTGTGCAGTGCTGTATGTAGTGTGTGTGTAGTATGCAGTTTGGTGTGTGGTGTGTGCTGTGTGGTGTGCAGTGTGTGTGTGTAGTGTGCAGTGTGTGTGGTGTGTGTAGTGTGCAGTGTGTGTGGTGTGTCCTGTGTGTGGTGTGTGGTGTGCAGTGTGTGTGGTGTGTGCTGTGTATGGTGTGTGGCGTGCAGTGTGTGGTGTGTGGTGTGCAGTGTGTGTGGTGTGTTTGTGTAGTGTGCAGTGTGTGTGGGGTGTGCAGTGTGTGGTGTGTAGTGTGTGTGGTGTGCTGTGTGTGGCGTGCAGTGTGTGTAGTGTGGGGTGTGCAGTGTGTGGTGTGTGGTGTGCAGTGCTGTATGCAGTGTGTGTGTAGTGTGCAGTTTGGTGTGCGGTGTGTGCTGTGTGTGGTGTGTGGTGTGCAGTGTGCGTGTGTAGTGTGCAGTGTGTGTGGTGTGTAGTGTGTAGTGTGTGGTGTGTGGTGTGCAGTGCTGTATGTAGTGTGTGTGTAGTGTGCAGTTTGGTGTGTGGTGTGTGCTGTGTGTGGTGCGCAGTGTGCATGTGTAGTGTGCAGTGTGTGGTATGTTGTGTGCTGTATGTGGTGTGTGGTGTGGTGTGCATGTGTAGTGTGCAGTGTGTGGTGTGTGGTGTGCAGTGTGTGTGTGGTGTGCACTGCTGTATGTAGTGTGTGTGTAGTGTGCAGTTTGGTGTGTGGTGTGTGCTGTGTGTGGTGTGTGGTGTGCAGTGTGCGTGTGTAGTGTGCAGTGTGTGTGGTGTGTGTAGTGTGCAGTGTGTGGTGTGTAGTGTGCAGTGTGTGGTGTGCAGTGCTGTATGTAGTGTGTGTGCAGTGTGCAGTTTGGTGTGTGGTGTGTGCTGTGTGTGGTGTGTGGTGTGCAGTGTGCATGTATAGTGTGTAGTGTGTGGTGTGCTGTGTGTGGTGTAGTGTGCAGTGTGTGTGGTATGCAGTGTGCGGTGTGTTCTGTGTGTGGTGTATGGTGTGTGCTGTGTGTGGTGTGCAGCGTGCATGTGTAGTGTGCAGTGCGTGTGGTGTGGTGTGGTGTGCAGTATGTGTGGTGTGTGCTGTGTGTGGTGTGCAGTGTGTGTGGTGTGCAGTGTGTGTGTTGTGTGTGCTGTGTGGTGTGCAGTGTGTGTGTGGTGTGTTTGTGTAGTGTGCAGTGTGTGTGGTGTGCAGTGTGTGTGGTGTGTGCTGTGTGGTGTGCAGTGTGTGTGTGGTGTGTTTGTGTAGTGTGCAGTGTGTGTGGTGTGTGCTGTGTGTGGTGTGTGGCGTGCAGTGTGTGTGGTGTGTGGTGTGCAGTGTGTGTGGTGTGTTTGTGTAGTGTGCAGTGTGTGTGGGGTGTGCAGTGTGTGGTGTGTAGTGTGTGTGGTGCATGTGGTGTGCTGTGTGTGGCGTGCAGTGTGTGTGGTGTGGGGTGTGCAGTGTGTGGGGTGTGTGCTGTGTGGTGTGCAGTGCGTGTGTGTGTGTGGTGTGTTTGTGTAGCGTGCAGTGTGTGTGGTGTGCAGTATGTGTGGTGCGTGGTGTGCAGTATGTGTGGTGCGTGGTGTGCAGTGTGTGTGGTGTGTGCTGTGTGTGGTGTGTGGTGTGCAGTGTGTGTGGTGTGTGCTGTGTGTGGTGTGTGGCGTGCAGTGTGTGTGGTGTGTGGTGTGCAGTGTGTGTGGTGTGTTTGTGTAGTGTGCAGTGTGTGTGGGGTGTGCAGTGTGTGGTGTGTAGTGTGTGTGGTGCATGTGGTGTGCTGTGTGTGGCGTGCAGTGTGTGTGGTGTGGGGTGTGCAGTGTGTGGGGTGTGCAGTGTGGGGTGTGTGCTGTGTGTGGGGTATGCAGTGTGTGGGGTGTGTGCTGTGTGTGGTGTGCAGTGCGTGTGTGTGTGTGGTGTGTTTGTGTAGCGTGCAGTGTGTGTGGTGTGCAGTATGTGTGGTGCGTGGTGTGCAGTGTGTGTGGTGTGCAGCGCGTGTGGTGTGTGCTGTGTGTGGTGTGCAGTGTGTGTAGGTTATGCTGTGTGTGGAGTGTGTGCAGGCATGAAAGCTGAAGTTCTGTATTCTGCTCACTAGGGGAGAAGTTTGCAGTCAGTGGACTTGCTGCGTTTTATAAGATGAACCAGAAAATAGCTGGTAGTTTCCCCAGTACGAGCAGAGGAAGGAAGAGCTCTATTTTTCGGGATTCGGTGGGTCCTGAAGGAGAGGTGGATTAGTCAGCTCGGCCTACCACGACTGAGTGCCCCAGCCTGGGAGGCTGACACACAGAAGTGTATTTTCTCACGCTTCTGGGAGCAGGAAGTCCAAGCCCCAGGTGCCATCAGGCTGGTTCCGGTGACAACCTCTTCCCGGCTTGCAGGCGGCTGCCTTGCTGCTGCGTCCTCCCATGGCCTTTCCTTTGTGAGCACACGGAGAGGCACACACAGAGACAAAGACCTCCCCCGTCTCCTCCTCTTCTTAGAAGGGCACCAATCCTGTAGGATCAGGGCCCCGCCTTTATGAACTTCTTTAACTTTATAACCTCCTTACAGGCCCCATCTCCAATACAGTCACATGAAGGGTTAGAAACTCAACATATGAATTTGGGGGGACACAGTTCAGTCCATAACAATGTTACCCAGCAAAAGGGGCTCGATGCCTATGTCAGTCCATTCTTGCATTGCTATTTTAAAGAAGGAGTGTCCAATCTTTCGGCTTCCTTGGGCCACACTGGAAGAATTGTCTTGTACGACACATAAAATACACAAACATTAACAATAGCTGATGAGCTTAAAAAAAAAAAAGGTCCCTGCATAATTTTCGTGCTATCCACCACCACAGATGAGCAAAACAGTCCTCACATCATAATCTAACCACGTGCTGCCCCTTTCAGAGGGTCTTTTAAAATCGTCAAGCAGGTCCCAACTTTGCAATCACTGACACAGAAAATGTACGTATCTAAGTAATAAAACGTCATTAATTTTTTGATAATTTTTATTATAAAAGTAAAAGAAAAGAGGACAACATAAAACTAGTGGGATATTTGACATTGTTTTTGAGAAACTAATGCATCAATATCTGGTTCGATGGAAGTAGTTGCAATTCTCAGCGAGTTCTCAAGGTGCTCCTCAGATATTTTGGTTCTAATTTTACTCTTCGTGTGCTTCATCCTTGAAAACAGTTGCTCACAAACGCACACCACACACACACACACCACACACAGCATACACCACAAACACTATGGTGCTGCCAAACACCAACGACATGAATAAGGCATGATTGTGAAGGGAGGGATATTTGTCTCTGGGAAGATAGGTCTTACAAAGTCCAGTAAAGAAGCATGATGAGATTTTTCTTTAAGTTGAATGTCACATTGCAGCTGTATGCATTCGCAGGTAACATATTTATGTTGGCTGAAAATGGAGTTGCAACTATACCAAAATATTGATTATTTTTCCAGAAATCTTAAAACCTGTTTTCAAATTCCTTTATCAAATCAAAAAGCAAGGCAGAATACTTTTTGCTGTTGACAAGCCCGTGTTTAGCAAATGTGTTGAAATCCATAAAATTGTTTGCCTTAATTTGAGCTTGCCATAATTTCAATTTTATTTGGAACACTGTTATGGTTTGAAACATTGTATAAGTTGGTTTTCACCTTGAAGATTCACATTTAACTCATTTAAATGAGTGGTCCAATCTACTAAAAATGCTAAATCTGTAAGCCAGTATTCGTTGTCAAGTTCTGGCACAAATTTTGTTTTTGATACCTTAAATAACTCGATTTCATGTCGCAAATCATAAAAGCTTTTCAACATCTGTCTCGACTTTACTTTCGAAAAGTAAATGATGTTGCTATAGTCAGCATCTATACTTTTAAGGAATTCCTGGAACTGGCAATGATTCAATCTCTTGGCCCGTATGAAATTCACAGCCTTGATGACACTTTTCCTGATGTTATCCATTTTTAAAGCTTTTGTGCATAAATTTTCTTGATGTACTATACAATGACACGTCATCAAACGTGAGTTTCAGGCGGCAACTGCATCATTTTCTATTAATTTTACAACTCCCTCTCTTTTACGTACCATCGCTGGGGCATCATCAGTAACTATACCAGGTATGTTCACAACGGACAAAGAAAATTGCTTTAATGCATCTTTTACTGCTTCGTATAAATCTCTTGATTTACTCTGTTTTTTAATGGCACTAAAAAAGCCATTTCTTCATTATATGGGTTTATTATTTCTTCATTATATGGCTTTATATAATGATGACATTATATTCGTCATCAATGCCTCTAACAAAAATGGCAAGTTGTGCCATATATGTAGCATCAGTGCTTTCATCCATCGCCAAAGCACAAAATTTAAAATTAGCAGTTTTACGCTCTTTTCATAGACTTTCCAATTTCTCCAATTCACCTGGCTACATTCCGGCAAGACAAACTGATTTTAGAAATACCTTCTTTTTTATCAGGGCAAATGATATATGCCATGCCTCCCATACGTTGCTTAGTAAACTCACCATCTGTAAATAGTTTTGCTTTTTGCTATTAAATTTGCTATCATATAACTAGCTTTTACAATAGACTCTGTTTGAGTTGCAACTTTAAAAAAATTTTTTTTGTGAAGACAGACATTTTTTCAGTTCTGCTATTTTTGTCCTTACGACACATTCCTTGATATGCACCAAATTTGGCAGCATGTCTTTGCATATAATGCCTTTTCAAATTATAGTCTTTGAAACTGGCACAAATTCCCTACAAATGAAACAGAGTGCCTTACTATCTGCCTTGACAAAAAAGGAGTCATCTGTCCACTTTTCATTGAACAATCTTCCCTCATCTGTATTTTTTATTTTGGGGGGGGGTGTTTTCTTTTGAGACATTGTAGAAGCCATATGCTGGAATTTAAAAAAATAATAATAGATAAGCAACTCAATTTACATTTATTATGAAAATTAATAGACAGGAAAATAGAAATCAAGGTTTAATAACCAAATAAGAATACTAATACTTACAGGTCTTCTAACTAATATTAAACACCTATAATTTACAAAAGTAGGTTGAAATATTATCAAATATCATCGCCAGAAGCACATATAACACCTGAAGGTGTCAATTCAGTTAGTGCTGTTTCCTGTTCCCTGAGTACAGTTTGGGTCCCACTAGATGGCATCAGGTACAGTGCAAGGGAATTTCAGTGTAGAGTAAGGGTCAAGAAGGTGGTCTACCACGTATTAGCTATGCAAACTCCGCCAGCCACTTAACCCTTCTGAACCTCAGTGTCCCCATCTGTAAAGTGGGGACAATAACTCTGCTAACTACCTCACAGGCTATATTATGATAGTCACATTTTAACATCATTGACAATTACACTAAGGCAAACCACTACTAAAACAAGTGGCCTGAAATTATTTCATCAATATGAAATAATTGGTATGACAGAGTCACTTTTATCAGACCAAACTCCCTGCCCAAAATAAGAAGAAACACTCGATAAAGGGCAAAGGTCGGCCGGGCGCGGTGGCTCACACCTGTAATCCCAGCACTTTGGGAGGCCGAGGCAGGCGGATCACGAGGTCAGGAGATCGAGACCATCCTGGCTAACATGGTGAAACCCTGTCTCTACTAAAAATACCAAAAAAATTAGCCAGGCGTGGTGGCGGGCGCCTGTGGTCCCAGCTACTCGGGAGGCTGAGGCAGGAGAATGGCATGAACCCAGGAGGCGGAGCTTGCAGTGAGCCGGGATCGCGCCACTGCACTCCAGCCTGGGCAACAGAGCAAGACTCCATCTCAAAAAAAAAAAAAAAAAAAAAAAAAAGGCAAAGGTCCCTGGAAGAAGGAAACTGCACTGAAGTGAGCCTGACATTATGTGCTGCTTTCACCCTCCAGGTACTTGAAAATTCCTAATCGGCATGGAGTTGAGAGGATTAGAACCCAAGCAGAAACTGGCTACTACAAATGAGAGAAGTTAAGCAGTTGCATTAGTCTCACAAGACTGAGGAATAAGAATGGAGTTCAAGGTTATCAAGTCAGCTAACAGCTGAGAACCTTAAGAAACAAGGGAGGGAAATGCAAGAAAGTAAGCCCAACTCTCTGTATCACTTATCTCCTCAAAATCATTGCTGATTTGCAAACAGTAGCCCAAAGACTGAGAGAAAGCAAAAGTCAAGTGCCTGAAAAGCCAAGCAGAGCTTGGGGCACTCTCACTATGCTGTGGCAAAATTGGAGTTGGAGCATCACATGTGAATAACAATGATACAGAAATAGACTTGGCCTTACAAAGACTGAAAATCACCTCAAGGCAGCCCACTACCTGCCCCTAATCTAACTGCCTGGCATAAGCAAAAGTAAACCTTCTCTAGAGGAAGATAACATCATTCAGGACTGCACAATTTATGATCACAGTGTCCAGCATTCAGTCGAAAGTTACCAGACACACTGGACACAGCACCAAGATAAAAAAGCCACAAGATAATACTATTGTGGAAACAATTCAAATGTCCTCCAACAACAGAATGAATAAATATAGTATATTCATATAATGGGTTGATAGATAGCAATAAAAAACTGCTGCAGAGAACAGCATGGATAAATCTCAGGCATGATGCTGAGTTAACAAAGTCAGACACAAAAGAGTTAATAGTATGGGATATATTTATAGAAAATCCAAATACAGACAAAACTAATCCATGGTGATAGAGGTCAAAAAATTGCTTATCTTTGAAGGAAATATCAGATACAAGCGACATGATAGAGACTTTGGGGTACTAGAAACTTAAAACATCTTCATCTGGGTGATAACTATTTGGATATGGAGATACAACAGACATGGATAAGGATATGCATGCGTGTGTCTGTGTGTGTGTTTGTGTGTGAGGAACAATTCATCAGGCTAAATACTTAGGATTACTGAATACGTTATATCTCAAAAAAAAAAGAAAAGTAAGAACTAATCCTTCTAAATAAATAAATAAGTCCAATACATGACTTTCAAAGCAGATTAGACATAGTTGAAGAGAGAATTAGAGAACTAGAAGATAAGTCCATAGAAAATTAAATACAGAAAGAGAAATACAAATAAAAATACAGAAAATTATTTTAAGAGAAATTTGGAGCAAGAAATATTTAACATGTGAGCAAAGAAAAAATAACAAAGTAACTACAATAAATATAAATTTATTAACTATATCAATTAAAAGACAGATGGATAAAAATGCAAAGTCCAACTCTATTATATTTATGAGAGATCTTAAATACAAGGATACAGAGAATGTGAAAGTAAAAGGATTAAAAAAAGAAAAGATATACCATGCAATCACTAACCAATGGAAACCCAGCAAAGCTACAATAATATCAAATTAAACTCAAAAGAAAGAAACATCATGACCAGCCTGGCCAACATAGTAAACTGTGTCTCTACTAAAAGTACAAAAAAATTAGCTGGGCATGATGGTGGGTGCCTGTAATCCCAGCTACTCGGGAGGCTGAGGCACAAGAATCACTTGAACCCAGGAGGCAGAGGTTGCAGTGAGCCAAGATCACACCACTGCACTCTAGCCTGGGAAACAGAGCAAGACTCTGTCAAAAAAAAGAAAAGAAAAGAAAAGAAAGAAACATGAATAGAGATAAAGAGGGATATTTCATAATAATAAAAGAGTCAACTCACCAGAAAGCCATGGCAATTCCAAATTTATATACACCTAATAATATAGGCCTAAAATATGCAAATCAAATATTCACACAAAAAGAAAAATAGATGAATACACAACCAAAATGGGATATTTTAACAAATACCCTTCCAAAATGGACAGAATAAGCAGACAAAAATATCAGTAAACACATAGAAGATTTGAGCAACATGTTGAAATCTCAACAATTTCAAAGAATTTCCCATTTCAAAGAATACAGATTATGTTCTCCATTTTCTGACTACAGTAGAATTAAGCTACAATTGTAGGGAAAATAAAATTCCCAAATACTCTTTTAAACAACCTGTGATTCAAAAAAGAAACGATAATGGAAATTAGAAATATTTTGAAATGGACATGAAAATATAACATATCAAAACATATAAACATATGAAATAAAAGCTGAAGCCATGCTTAGAGAGAAATTTTTATCAATTTAAAAACACATAAGAGAAAAGAAGAAAGGCTTAAAACCAATTATCAAAGTCTCCATTTTAAGAAAATAGACAAAAACAGCAAACTAAACCCAAAGAAGGAAAAAACAAAGCTTTAAGAGCTTATCCAGAAGACATCTGTGAATGTAACTTCTGTCTATTTTTCTGTATTACCTTTCCTATGGTGCTGAAGCTTCTGTCTAATGGGGTATACCTGCAATGAAATTCACTGTAACCCACAATGTTTTGGAGAGATTTATTTCAGTAAAAATACTGCCAGCTTAAACTGAAAAGGATAGAGATAGAACTAAATGAAAGGAGGCAGTTTGACCCCAAAAAATCTACTGACAAGAAGGCTGTGAAAACTACTCCACTGCAAACACACACTACATTTCACCAAGAAAAGAAAAGAAATGATGACTCAGGGTGTAGAACCAAGAGCTCAGAGAGCAGAAGGAAGTGCTAGGAAGAGTCATTTCCAGGCCTTGAGACCTAATCGAGGAACTTCTAACATTTCCCCAGCTGGATTTCAGAATTGTTATGGAGCAATAACTACTTTTTATCTCTCGTTTTTCCCTTTTAAAAAAGGAATATCTATAATGGCTATATTATGCCTATCCCACTGTGGTATATTAGGCAGGGGGCAAATAATTTGTCTCTTCAGTTTCACAGGCCTGAAGATGGAGAGGCACTGTACAGCAGGAACTGTACTCGAAGAGCTTCATCCCAAAGACGTCAAACTTGGAGGCGTTTGAACCATGCATGGGAGGAGAGATAAGGTGAATATAGCTACAGGAGTGTTTTAGATTGTCTGGGCTTCTATAACAAAATACCATAAACTGGATGGCTTAAAAACAACAGAAATTTACTTCTCGCAGTTCTGGAGGCTAGAAAGTCCGAGATCAAGGTACTAGTAGATTTGGTGTCTGATGAGGGCCCATGGCTTCTAAGCTGAAGCCATGCTTAGAGAGAAATTTTTATCAATTTGTTCATAGACAGTACCTTCTTTCTGTGTCCTCACACGGTGGAACGGGTGAGCTAGCTATCTGGGGCCTCTTTTATAAGGGCACTAAGCCCTCATGACCTAATCTCCTCCCAAAAGCCTACCTCCTATTACCATCGCCTTGTGGGTTATGATTTCAACATATGAATTTTGGAGTAACACAAACATTCAGGCCATAGCAAAAGGGATTTGGGGTCAGGAAGATTTGGGGTTCTTTTTATGGAAGATAGTTGAACCTATAGTCAAAGAAGAGGAAAGTTCACTCTGTCTCTCAAGGGAGGAACTGAAAAGCTATTATGGCCAGGCACAGTGGCTCGAGCCTGTAATCCCAGCACTTTGGGAGGCTAAAGCAGGCAGATTACTTGAGGCCAGGAGTTCAAGACCTGCCTGGCCAACATGATGAAACCCCATCTCTACTAAAGATACAAAAATTAGCCAGGTGTGGTGGCATGTGCCTGTAATCCCAGCTTCTAGGGAGGCTGAGGCAGGAGAATCGCTTGAACCTAGGAGGCAGAGGTTGCAGTGAGCTGAGATCATACCACTGCACTCTAGCCTGGGCAACAGAGCGAGACTCCGTCTCAAAAAGAAAAAAAAGAAAAGAAAAGCTATTATGGCAGTTGGTATGGATACAGGAAAGATGAAAAAATGGGGCCAAACCTCATCTCTGAACTCCAAAATGGTACATCCTGCTAACCTAGTCCATATTTTTCACTGAGTATCTCAAAGGTACCTCAAATTCAGCATGTCCAAGACCAGGCTTCCCATGGTAACTTGTATCTCAGTGAACAACAAGACTCTATCCAGTGTATGAGACAGAAATCTAGACCTCATCCTGACAGCTTCCTTTTCCCCACTACCTATTATCCAGTCAGTCACCAAGTTCAGAAGCTCTTTTTTTTTTTTTTTTTTTTTTTTTTTGAGATGGAGTCTTGCTCTGGAGTACAGTGGCGCGATCTCGGCTCACTGCAAGCTCCGCCTCCTGGGTTCATGCCATTCTCCTGCCTCAGCCTCCTGAGTAGCCGGGACTACAGGCACCCACCACCACGCCTGGCTAATTTTTTTGTATTTTTAGTAGAGACAGGGTTTCACCTTGTTAGCCAGGATGGTCTCGATCTCCTGACCTCGTGATCCACCCACCTCAGCCTCCCAAAGTGCTGGGATTACAGGCGTGAGCCACCGCGCCCGGCCCAGAGGCTCTTAATTCTTACATCAGCCTCCTTCTACTCCTTCCCCTCCATCATTCACCACCACCACAGTGCAAGCTGCCAGTATCAAGGCTGAACTCCAGCAATGGCCAGATTTTTAGCCTCCGTCAGACATCAAGGCCAGTTCCTGCAGTCAGAAGGCTCTTTCCAAAATGCAAATCCCATGTGACTTTCCCTGCTTAAACCTGACCCAGAAAGGCTCCATGGTCTCTATCTTCTGGCCTCTCCAGCCTCATTTTGCTCCTCTCTCTCCAGCCCTCTGCACTCCAGCCTCACTGGCCGGCCTCCTCTCAGCCCCTTGAGTGGGCTGGGTGACTTTCCACCACAGGGCTCTGTACAAGCTACCCCTCTTCCTCCACTGTCCAACTTGCCCCTCTCCTAGTAAACTCCTCCCTGACATCAGATTTTGGCTAAATGCAGCTTCCCACAAGGAGCCCTCCCACCCTCACTTTGATGCTTGCCTCATTAAACAGCATCCTTTGCTTGGGGTACCCCTTGATAAGCCCCAGGAAAGCAGAAGCCAGCTCCTAGCACAGGGGCAGGTACATGTAGACAATAAATGCTTGTTGAATGACAATGAACCTCACCTAACCCTTGAAATAAACTTAAGCAGTGGACATTCTTGATCTCCCTCTATAGATAAAGAGGCAGGCCAAGATCACAGAGCTGGGGACAGGTCCCTCTCACTGAAAAGGAACAGAAAGTCCAATTCACTTCTGATTAACAAAGAGAAAAAAAAAAAAAACTATTGGGAAAGTACATCTTACTTCAAAACTTATGATACAAAGAACAAATGGAGAAATAAAATGCTGTGACTGGGTTCCCTCTTATTTAATTCCTTTCCCCTTGTATTTTCTCTTTCTCTCTTCTCCCTAATTTTTCCCTCTCCCTGCATTCAGTAGCTGACTTGTATCCCTTTAAATACTTCCCAAGGAAGCAGCCTGAACAGCCTTTCCCACAGGTTTGGAAATGCCCTGCAATAAAAACGTCAAGGGTGAAATAAGACAATGCATTTTCTCAGCCCTTCATCAGGTCAAATTACATAATAAAGGACCAACATCTGAACAATAAAACTCAGGATGAAAGTCACCTTTAACTTGCTGGAATCCTGGTTAAGGTCTGGATTAAATGGAGTGGGGGCTGGAGCTAAAGTTGTTATTCTCCAAGGACTTTCACACATGGGGCAAAAATCTGCTGGGCCCCTTCCCAACCTCCTCCCTTACCCAGTCCCCACTCTGGCCAGAATGATACAAACCTTGCAGAGGCTCTGATGAACTCCCATCAGTTCTCAGCTGATTACTGAGAAATTGTCCTCTTGTGCTAGAATTAAAAGCCTGCATTGTTCCTGCTCAGGTTCCTCCATCAGAAGACAGATGCCCTTAGGCCCCAATATCCCTAGGGCTGTAGAAGCAATCCCTTTCCTGGCTGTCCTGTAGGTACCATGGGTACCATGTACCTGCTAGACTAAACAGAGGTTTGTAACCACACACACCCCAAACAGGCCAGCTCAGGCCAGCAGCACAGCCAAATTCTGGGAGGCCAGGCAGCACTGGGCCAGTCCCCACTTGACAGTGTCAGGCCAGGCAGAGCCTGCAGGTCTAGACATCTCACACCCAGGAATAAGGTTGGTGTCCAGGGCTTTTCTCATCACTGTGTCTTTCATCAGAGCAGGTCCAACTTATGCTTCTGGTTGGTAGCTTTTTAAAAAACTTTCTTACTTAGGTGAAAGGACTCAAAGACTCCTCTCCCAAAGTACCTGAAAATCTCCCTTCTCTCCAAACACCAATTTGTACTTTGTTGCTCCATCAATGACCAGCAAACTTTTTCCCCTGGACTTTTATGATGTTAGAAGACAGTGCAAGTATCAGACATCAGCAGGATGGCCAGCTAGAGTTTCCTGGCACTTCCCCCCACCCACCTAGAAAGGGAACAAAACAATAGACACCTATATTTCCACTCCAGTGACTGAGGAGGTACACTGGAGAGCACCAGGGGAGTGGTTAAATCCCTGTGGGGCACAGAAGCCCAGGACAGCACCATAGAGAGGTGAGTGAGGTATCCCGCCTCTGCCACACTGTCTCCCCCACCAGGATCTGCTCAGAGTTGGGGGACTTCTTAGAACCAAAGCCAATGCACCATTCCCAACCAACACCCTAGGACCCATCTACAAGGATGGGTTCCTACAAAAGCTGCCTTATAAAATTCAAAAAAGCAACTGTTCCATTAGATGTGCAGGTATGAATGTAGGGACGTGAGAAACATGAAACATGAAAAAGCAAGGAAACATGATATCCCCAAAGAAACACAATAAGTATACAGTAACAGACCACAAAGAAAAGGATATTTATAAAATACCTAAAAAGAAATTCAAAATAATGACCTTAAGGAAACTCAGTAACATACAAGAGAGTATAGACAAACAATTCAATAAGATCAGGAAAACAATTCACAATCTGAAAAAAAAATTCAACTAACAAATAGATATCATAAAAAATAACCCCAAAAAATCTTGGAACTCAAAAATTCAATTAATGTAACAAAAAAATACAGTTGAGAGCTTCAACAACAGACTAGATCAAGCAGACTAGATCAAGATTGAAGACAGGTCTTTTGAAATAATCCAATCAGAGGGGGAAAAAAGAAACAATATAAAAAAATGAAGAAACTTACAAGACTTATGAGACACCATTAAATGAACAAATATTCACATTATAGGAATGTTACGGGGAGAATAAATGGAGAAAAAAAGCACAGAAAACCTATTTAACAAAATTACAGCTGAAAACGTCCCAAGTCTTGGGAGGGACATAGATATCCAGATCTGAGAAGCTCAAAGATTCCCAATAAAACTCAACTAAAAATTATCCTCTTTGAGGCATATTATAGTCAAAGACAAAGAGAGAATTCTAAAAGCTACAAGAGAGAAACATCAATTCACAAATAAGGAAATTTCCATTAGACTATCAGCAGATTTCTCAGCAGAAACCTTTCAAGCTAGGAGAGAATGGGATAATATATTCAACGTATTAAAAGAAAAAAAAAACTGTCAGCCAAGAATACTGTATCTATAAAAGCTGTCTTTCAGTAATGAAGGAGAAATCAAAAACTTCCCTGACAAGCAAAAACTGAGGAAATTCTTCACCACCTGACTGGCCTTACAAGGAATGTTTAAGGGAATGCTATAGCTAGAAACAAAGAGACAATAATTACTATCATTAAAACACATGAAATTATAAAACCCACCAGTATAGGTAAATCTATCATACTTAGAATAGCCCAGTGCTGTAATGGTGCTATGTAAATCTTTCAGTCCTCTAGTTTGATATTTAAAAATCAAAAAGGTCAAAAACATCAACTACAAAAGATAAAGATGTAAATTAAGGCAACTAAAATACAAATTGTAGGGGGAGAGGAGAAACTCTAGAGTATTTTTATATAACCAAACTTAAGTTGTTAGCAGCTTAAAATAGTGTATTATATCACAAGGCACAGTAGCTCATACCTGTAATCGCAGCACTTTGGGAGGCTGAGGCAGGAGGATCACTTGGGCCCAGGAGTTCAAGAACAGCCATGGTGGCATGGACCCATAGTCCCAGCTACTCAGGAGGCTGAAACAGGAGGATCGCTTGAACCCTAGGAGATCAACCTGAGCAAAAGGGCAAGACCTTGTCTCAAAAAAAAAAAAAAAAAATGTACTGTAACTACAAGACTCTTTATGTTAGACCCATGGTAACTACAAAGAAAAAAATTACAGCAGATACACAGATGAGAAAGAGAAAGAAACCTTAACACCAAAAAACCCACCAAACCACAGATGTAAACAAAAAGAGAAGAACAAAAGTCTACAAAACAACCAGGAAACAATTAATAAAATGGTGGGAGTAAGTCTTTTTCTACCAATAATAACCTTGAATGTAAACAGATTAATTCTACAGCTAAAAGATATAAAGTGGTTGAATTGATTTTTTTAAAACAGACCCATCTATATGCTGCCTACAAGAGACTCCCCTCACTGCTAAAGACAAACAGACTGAAAGTGAAGACACGGAAAAAGATATTCCATGCAAACATAAACCAAAAACAAACAGGAACAGCCATATTGATATCAGACAAAATAGACTTTAAGTCAAAAACTGTAAAAAGAGCAAAAGAAGGTCATTATAAAATAATAAAGGAAGCAATTCATTAAGAGGATATAACAACTATAAATATATATGCACCCAATATCACAGCATCCAAATATATAAAGCAAAGATTATTAGATCTAAAGCAAGAGATAGCCTACCACACAAAAATAGTAGGGAACTTCAGGGTTCCACCTTCAGCAGTGAACACAGATCATCTAGACAGAAAATCAGCAACAACAAAAAATTGAACTTATACCACAGACCAAATAAACCTAACAGACATTTACAAAACATTCCATCCAACATCTACAAAATACACCTTCTTTTCAACTGTACATGGAACGTTCTTCAGGATAGAGCATATGTTAGGCCACAAAACAAATCTTAAACTTAACAAGATAGAGATCATATCAAGTATTTCTTCAGACCATAATAGAAGTCAATGACAAGGAAAACTAGAAGTCAACAAGAAGAAAAATTTCAGAAGTCTTAAAAGTACATGGAAATTTAACAACATGATCCTAAATAACCAATGGGTTAATAAATAAATGAAAAGGAAAATTTTAAAATTCCCTGAGATCCAAGGTGGGAGGATCACTTAAGGCCAGGAGTTTGAGACCAGCCTAGGCAATATAGTGAGACATTGTCTCTATAAGCAATTTTAAAAAAATAGTTGAGCATGGTAGCACATGGGAGGCTGAGGCAGGAGGATCACTTGAGCCCAGGAGTTCAAGGTTACAGAGAGTTATGATTGTGCCACTGCACTCCAGCCTGGGCAACAGAGCAAAACCCTGTCTGTAAAAAATAAAAACAAATTATAATAATTAAAATTCCTTAAGACAAACGAGAATAGAAACACATCATTCCAAAACCTATGGCACACAGCAAAAGCAGTTCTAAGAGGGAAGTTCATAGTGATAAAACTGTACATCAAAAAAGAAGAAATATTTCTAATAAATGACCTGCCATGAACATCTAGGAACTAGAGAAATAAGAACAAACTAAACCCAAGATTGGTAGATGGAAGGAATAAAGCTTACAACAGAAATAAAATAGAGTGTGAAAAAAAGGACCAATTTAAAAGATCAGTGAAACAAAAAGTTAGTTTCTTTGAAAAGATAAACCATATCAACAAACCTTTAGCTAGGCTAAGAATAAAAGAGGATAGACACAAATATATAAAATTAGAAATGAAAAAGGAGACATTACAAATAATATCACAGAAATATAAATGATCATGAGACTATTATGAACACATATACAACAAAAAATTTGTAAACAAAAAAGAAATGAATACATTCCTGGATATAACCTATCAAGATTAAATTATGAAGAATAGGAAATTTTAACAGACCAATAACAGGTAAGAAAATTGAATCAGTAATAAAAAGTCTTCCAAGAAAAAAATAAATAAATTTTTTAAAAAGCCCAGGACCTGATGGCTTCACTGCTGAATTCCACCAAATATTTAAGGAAGAACTAATACCAATTCTGCTCAAAATATTCCAGAAAATTGAAGAGAGGGGAAAACTTGCAAACTAATTTTATGAGGCCAGCATTACTCTGATTCCAAAACCAGAAAAGAACACAACAAAAAAGAAAACTATAGGCCAATACCTCTGAGGAACATAGATGCAAAAATTCTCAACAAGATACTAGCAAACTAAATTGAAAGGCACATTTAAAAGATCATTATGATCAAGTGGGATTCATCCCAGGAACATGAGGATGGTTCAACATATGCAAATCCATATATGTGATATACCACATTAACAAAAAAATGCAACAAAATGATCATTTCAATAAACACAGAGCATTTGAAAATCCAACATTCCTTTATGATAAACACTCTTAGTAAATTAGGTATAGAAGATATATATATACCTTGAAACAATAAATACCATATATGACAGATCTATAGTTAACATCATACCAAATGGGGAAAAGATAAAAGCTTTGCCTCTAACATCAGGAAAAATAAGGATGCCCATTTTCACCACTCCTATTCCACATGAGACTGGAAGTCCTAGGCAATGCAATTGGGCAAGAGAAAGAAATAAAAGGCAATCTCTATGGAGTCTAAAAGATAATGCTTGAAATCTAAGGTCCTTTTTAGTATCAGTGACAAGGCAACACTGGATGTAGGGCTTCCCCTGAGATGACATCTCCCAAACTAAGATCAAGAAAAGCAATGCCTCCAACTCCCCAGAGCATCAGAGAAGGCCACGTGAGTAGGTCAAATCTTCATCCCCACCTGGCAGTAAAAGGTGGCCCTTCCCCTCCTTTGTGTCAAAGGAAGCACAGTAAAGCCTAAATGTCTACCACCACCCATACCCAGGAGTAGTAAAACATCCTTCTTCATCCTTTTGGGTGGCAATAGAGGCTGAGAGGGGAATTTGGACTTCCACTCCTCCTGACACTTTCTTAGGTGACAAAGTGTCAGAGGAAGCTTGAAAAGACAGGAGATTTAAATAAGATCCTGAATACCCAAAATGTCCAGGATACAACTTAAATTCACTTGTCATACCAAGAACCAGGAAAATAACTTGAATGAAAAAAACCAGTAAACAGACACCAATATCAAGATGACACGCACACGGGAATTACATGATGAGGGTTTTTTTATTTGTTAATTAATTTTATTTATTTATTTATTTATTTAAGACAAAGTCTCATTCTGTCGCCAGGCTGGAGTGCAGTGGCACGATCTCAGCTCACTGCAACCTCTGCCTCCCGGGTTCAAGCGATTCTCCTGCCTCCGCCTCCTGAGTAGCTAGGACTACAGGCACCCACCACCACCACACCCAGCTAATTTTTTTTTTTTTTTGTATTTTTAGAAGAGACAGGGTTTCACTGTGTTAGCCAGGATGGTGTCAATCTCCTGACCTCATCATCTGCCTGCCTCAGTCTCCCTAAGTGTTGGGATTACAGGCATGAGCCACTGTGCCCAGCCAATTAATTTTATTTTTTAATTGACAAATAATTGCACATATTCATGGGGTACACAGTGATGTTTCAATACATATAATGTGATCATATTCAAGTAAATAACATACCCATCAAATGTTTATCATTTTTCTGTGTTAATAATATTCAATATCTTGATGAAGATTCTAAAGTAGCCATCATAAAAATGCTTCAACAAGGAATTGGAAACATACTGGACACAAATTTTTTTTAATTAGAAAGCCTTGGCAAAGAAATAGAAATATGAAAAACAAATGGAAATATTAGAACTAAAGCATACAATAACCAAAACAAAGACAAAAACTCACTGAATAGGTTCCACAATAGAATGGGGAAGACAGAGGAAGGAATCCGTGAACTGAAAGAGAGAACAATACAATCTAAACCACAGAGAAAAAAAATATAGACTGAAAAACAAATGAACAGAGCCTCAGGGACCTGTGGGATTATAATAAAAGATGTAACATTTATGTCATGAGAGTCCTGGGAAAAGAAGAGAAAAAGGGAGGGACTGAAAAAGTACTCAAAGAAATAATACCTGAAATTTCTCAAATTTGGCAAAGAAACACAAACTTATAGATACAAGAAGCTGAGCAAATGGTAAATAGGATAACCTCAAAGACATTCACATCAAAGATACATCATAATGAAACTCCTGAGAACCACGAACAAAGAAAAATCTTGAAAGAAATAAGAGATAATCGGCTGGGCACGGTGGCTCATGCCTGTAATCCCAGCACTTTGGGAGGCCAAGGCGGGTGGATCACCTGAGGTCGGGAGTTCGAGACCAGCCTGACCAACATGGAGCAACTCCGTCTCTACTAAAAATACAAAATTACCCGGGCATGGTGGCGCATGCCTGTAATCCCAGCTACTTGGGAGGCTGAGGCAGGAGAATCACTTGAGGTGGAGGTTGCGGTAAGCCGAGATCATGTAATTGCACTCCAGCCTGGGAAATAAGAGCAAAACTCCATCTCAAAAAAAAAAAAAAAAAAAGAGAGATAATCAACACCTTACCCATGTGAAAGAAGCAATTCAAATGACAGCAGATTGCTCATGAGAAACCATGGAAGCCAGAAGGAAATGGCAGAAAATTTTTCAAATTCTGAAAGAAAAGAACTGTCAATGAAGACATCCTTCAGAAATGAAGGAGGTGATCAAGACCCTCTTGGATTCAAAAAAAACTAAGAAAATTTGGCACCAGAAGACCTATCCTAAAAGAATGTTTAAGGAAGCTCTTGAAATGGAAAGGAAATGATAAAAGAAGGAATCTTGAAACATCAGGAATGAAAACAGAACAATAAGAAGGGTAAAAAAAAAAAATGGGCAAATACAAGAAATCAGGCTTTAGGAAAACATTTTACAAAACATGTATTTTTTTCAGGCCCTTGCAATGGTTACCATCAACAGATGTATGGATAATGAGTACTTGGGAAATCACTAATTCTTTTTAGGTTGTTTGAAAAAGCTAATTTAGAAGGGGTTTATTTAGGTTTTGTAAAGAAAAAATGTCTTTCTGATTACTTTGTTTGCTTTTCAAAATATCATCATCCTTATTTATGAGTCAAATTTTCCACAGAGAGCATTACATACTCATAAAAACTTGAATTGTATTCCCGAGCTTATTCCAAATACAGTTTCCAGATTTAGCAAATAAAAAATACAGGAGGCCCAGTTAAATTTAAATATTGCATGGGACATAATTATAATAAAACATATGGTTTATCTGAAAATCAAATGTAAGTGGGCATCACTTAATCCTACAGGATTTCCTATCATCACTGTTGGACAATAAATAAAAGTCCATCTTCAGAAATGCCTCATTGCCATGATCCTATGGTTTGAATGTATGTGCCTCCCCACCAAAAATTCATATATTGGAATCTAAGATCCAAAGAGGTGGGGTCTTTAGAAGGTGATTCAGTCATGAGGTTTCCTCCCTCAAGAATGGATCTGTTCCCTTATAAAAGGGCTCCAGGGCTGGGCACAGTGGCTCATGCCTGTAATCTCAGCCAAGGGGCTGGGAGGCTGAGGCAGGAGGATTGCTTGAGCCCAGGAGTTTGAGACCAGCCTTGGCAACATAGTGAGACCCCATATCCACACAAAAAAATTTATTTTTAATTATCCTGGTGTGGAGGTACATGGCTGTAGTACCAGCTCCTCAGGGGGGTGGAGGTGGTGGGGATCACTTCAGCCTGGGAACTCAAGGCTGCAGTGAGCTGTGACTGCACCACTGCACTCCAGCCTGGGTGACAGAGTGAGACTCTGTCTCCAGAAAAAAAAATGGGGGGGGCTGCTCCAGTGAACTAGTTAAGTGCCCTTCCTCCCCCTCTGCCATGTGAGGACACAGAAACGAGGTACCATCGTAGAAGTACCTTGCCCTCACCAGACACTGAACCGGCCAGTGCCTTGATCTTGAACTCCCCAGCCTCCAGGACTATGAAAAATAGCTTTCTGTGATTTTTAATTACCCAGTCTCAGGGACTGTGTTACAGCAGCAGGAATGGACTAAGACACACAGATTAGGATATTGTGGGGGCTTTTTTAAAGTTTTAACTCAGAAGGGTAAAATTTACCTGCTCCTAGTGGCCTTAAGAAGTAGAAGGCTTTAGAGCTACTCAGGCAGAGATCAGCTACGGGTCTCTACACAAGAAGGACCCGCCACCCCCACCCCAGCACACCTCCCTACCCTGGCTGTTGACCTGTACTTGTTCACTGATCACCTCTGCCGGCTCCTTCAGGCATGAAGATGACAAACCTGTACTCATACCCTTCCCACAAATGTTTGTTGCTAGGCATGTCTAAGATTACAGGCCTCTGGTGAGAGATTGGGGTGGGGTCACCACTCAGCTCGGAAGGGAGGGAAAGGCTTCCCGGCAGAAGCAGCATCTGAAGTGGGGCATCCAAGAGAGAGGAAGGGCCCTGCACAGCTGTGCAACCAGCAGGCCGTGTGGTCAGGGGAAGTGCACAGCTCTCCATGCTGGGGCCAGGAGACAGGGCACAGGGCTGGGTGGCCACAGCGACGGGTTGGGAAGGCGAGGGCCAGTGGATTGGCAACCCTTCTCAGGAAGCTTCTCAAGTCTCTCCCCAAGTCCTCCATCCTGCTGTTACCTGGCTACTGGGACATCAAATGTGGTTTGCACACTGGAATTCCGATTGGGTTTTATAAGCCGTGAAATGTGAGCTCTCAGCGCAGCACGACCTCTCCCGCCTGGGCCCCTCGGTCCTCTAGAGCCGCCCTGGAGCCCAGGGCTCACCACAGCTTGGCTCAGAGCTCAACTGCGCCTTCTAACGCAGTGTGGATATCCCATTTGGGATTTCAAATCCATAAATGCACATTTTCCAAAAACCCCTTCCCAGGGATGCTGGATGGCCAGACTCCCAGGTACAAGACCTGCAGGGAAAGCAGCCTGGGAGAGCCACAGGCAGCCCGGGGGGTGTGCAGATGGCAGGGTCTCTGCAATGGGCTCCCCAGAGGCTATTTTAGTCCACAAAATGAATTCATTTTTGTTGAAAAACATCATTCACTCATTCCTTCACTGATCAGCATCAATAAAGCACCTACTATAGGAAGGTTCTGAGAGGGACAAGGATGCACAGCAAACGAACAGGCTGCCTCGTTCCAAACCCAGGCCGCTTGCTTCTGTTGAAAGCATCCGTTACTCTTCTAATCCACTCTTAGTTCCTCAATGAACAGGCTCCTCTTCCGCTCAGAAGGCATAGGGCACGGCATGAGACAGGCTCTGGGCTTGGTCCTGGCACCGCCAGGGCCAGGGGGCCATCACAGCCAGCTGTGTCTCCTCACCTCCCCAAGCCTCAGTGTCCACGGTGAAAGTCGAGACTGAGCTAGACTCCACTGGCTGCTCAGGGTCTGAAGGTCAAAGCCGGAGTCAGCCCTCGCTGTTGCTGCTGTTCTGACATTCACCGACCCTCAGGTTGAAGTCTCAGAAGGGCCATGAGTCCCTGGCGCATGTAAGACAGGTAGGGGCTGACTCTGCCTTCTGTTCCTCTCCAGGGTGACTGTGCTTTCACATGGCTGTGATGGAACCAGGAGACATGATATGCAGAAGACTGGTCCCTGAAGAACAGAGACTGAAAACAGTGGAAGAAGGAGGGTGATGATCGCTGCATGCCTCCTACCTCCACAGGCAGAGGTGAAAGAAGAGGAACCTGAAACTGAGCATTAGAATATGGGACCCAGGAGACCCCGGTCAAAAGCACAGCATTCAGAGATCCAACAGTGGGAATACATTGGAACTCAGGTTTCCAACTGATAATCTAATCTTCAGGGGACCCACCTTGTGTGTAAAGTTCTCTTTCCTGTAGGAAACAATCAAAGAATAGCTTAAATACCTGAGGCCTTGATTCCGTTGGGCCTGTAACATCTCCTGACCTCCACCGACAGAAGCTGGAGCACCTGAGGGTCACAGAATGCTTCCCTCCTAATTTTTTTAAATGTACATGAAAGTGAGTCACACAGGAAAAGCCTGCTGGGATTGTCCAGGCCATGCACTGTGTGGAAGAGGCAACTGCATGATAGAAATCCTGCATTTCTGCAATGCCAAGAGACATGGGGTCCACATTTTACCACCTCTGATGCCAGGGTGCGTCACACCAGTGATGGCAGTGTCAGCTGTGATTGGCACAGTCAATGATGTCATTTATCAACACTGGTATCCTGGATGCAGTGAAGCGTGGGCCAGACATGATGCTCCGCGTCTGAGCTGCATTGCGTCATTTATCCCTCACAACATCCCACAAACGACATTGCATTGGCAGCCCCACTTTGCAGATGAGGAAACAGAAGCTCAGTCAGCTACACAACGCTCCCAAGGCCCCTCAGCTAGGGCATATTAGCACCAAAATCTTAGCCCCACTGGCTCTGAAGCCTCAAGCTCTAACTAGGATGCCATAGCACCACCCTCATTCAGGGTCCTCGGTGTGGCAGGGAGCGGGAAGAGAGGTGGAGGAGCCACGACAGCCAGTGCTCACTGAGCATCTCTCAAAAGACAGGCATCGTAAGGTGCCTGCCTGCTGGCCCATCCAGCTGTCCTAACAACCCTACCAGGCGAGCACTGTGTTATGCTCCCCATATTGAAATGAAATTAAGAAAACAATCCCATTTACAATAGCGCTAAAAGGAATAAAATACTTAGAAATAAATTTAACAAAAAAGAGCAAGACATGCACCCCCAAAACTATAAAACATTACTGAAAGAAATTAAAGAAGACCTAAATAAATTGGAAGATATCTTGGGATAATGAATTATTAGACTTAATATTGTTAAGATGGAAATATTCCCCCAATACTCAATGGATTCAACACAATTACTATAAAAACCCCAGCTGCCTTTTTTTGAAGAAATTGACAAGCTGATCCTAAAATTCATATGGAAATGTAAGAAACTCAAAATAGCCAAAATGATCTTGAAAAACAACGAACTTGTAGTACTCATACTTCATGATTTCAAAACTTATTACAAAACAACAGTAATCAAGACAGTGTTGTATTGCTATAAGGTTAGAAAAACATCAATAGAATTGAGAGTCCAAAATAAAACCTTTTACTAATGGTCAATTGATTTTCTTTTTTTTTGAAATGGAGTGTCCCTCTGTCGCCCAGGCTGGAGTGCAGTAGTGCACTCCTGGCTCACTACAACCTCCATCTCCTGGGTTCAAGCAATTCTCCTGCCTCAGCCTCCCGAGTAGCTGGGATTACAGGCACCCACCACCATCCCCGGCTAATTTGTACTTTTAGTAGAGACGGGGTTTCACCATGTTGGCCAGGCTGGTCTCATACTCCTGACCTCAGGTGATCCACCTGGCTCGGCCTCCCAAAGTGCTGGGATTACAGGCTTGAGCCACCACACCCAGCCATGGTCAACTGATTTTTGACAAGGGTGCCAAGACAACTCAATGGGGGAAAGAATAGACTATTCAACAAAAATAGTTGCTGGGATGACTGGATATCTACATACAAAAGAATGAAGTTAGGCCCCCTACCTTACACCGTATGTACACATTAACTCAGAGTGGATCAAAGACATAAAATGTAACAACTAAGAGACTATAATTCTTGGAAGAAAGCATGGGAGTAAACCTTCATGATCTCGGATCGAGCAATGGATTCTTAGCTCTGACATCAAAAGCACAAGTGAAAATGAAAAATAGACAAATTGGACTTCAAAATTAAATGCTTTTGTGCTTCAAAGAACATCATGAAGAAAGTTAAAAGAAAACCTACAGAATAGGAGAAAATATTTGCAAATCAAATATCTGATAAGAGAATCGTATCCAAAATATATAAAGACCTCTTCTAAGTAACAATAAAAAGACAACTCAATTTTAAAATGTGCAAAGGATCTAAACATACGTTTCTCAAAGGACATATGCAAACAGCCAAAGAGCACATGAAAAGATGTGTGGTAGTATCACTCAGTAGGGAAATGCAAATCAAAACCACAGTGAGATACCAATCCATCCCCACTAGGGGGACTAAAATCAAAAAGACAGACAATAACAAGTGTTAGCAAGAATGTAGGGCAATCAAAACCCTTGTGCACTGACAGTGGGAATGTAAAATAGTTCAGCCACTGAGAAAACCAGTTCAGCAGTTTCTCAAAAATTAAACATTGAGTTAATATATGACCCTGCAATTCCATTCCAAGGTATATACTGAAGAAAACTGAAAACATGTATCTATATAAAACTTTGTACCCAAATGTTCATAGCAGCCTTATTTGCAATAGCCAAAAAACAGAAACAACCCAAATGTCCACGGACAGATAAATGGATAAACACAATGTAGTGCATCCATAGAGTAGAATACTATCTGGCCATGAAAAGAAAGGAAATTCTGACACATGCTACAACATAGGCGAACCTTAAAAATATCATGCTGAGTGAAAGAAGCCACTCACAAAAGGCCACATATTATATGATTCCATTTACATAAGTATAAATGGGATAGGTAAATCCATAAACAGTGAAAGCAAATTAGTTGTAGCCAGGGCCTGGCAGGGACAGAACTGGGGAGTGAGTGCAAATAGGTATGAAGTTTTTTGTAGGGGGTGATGGAAATGTTCTGGAATTAGGCAGTGATGATCAACGCACAACTTTGTAGATATGCTAAAAACTGTTACACTTTAAAGCACCATACTTTAAAATGGTGAACTTTATGGTGTGTGATTATATCTCCACAAAGGCATGTAATTCGCTGCTGCCGATGGCATGGCCTTGCTCAAGAACTCTGGAGGAGGTCCAGGCATGGTGGCTCACACCTGTAATCCCAGCGCTTTGGGAGGCCGAGGCAGGAAGATCACTTGAGGCCAGGAGTTAGAGACGAGCCCGAACAACATAGTAAGACCCTGTCTCTACTAAAAACAAAAAAATTAAAAATTAGCCAGATGTGGTGGTGAGCACCTACAGTCCTACTTTCCGGGAAGCTGAAGCAGGAGGATCGTTTGAGCCCAGAAGTTCAAGGCTGCAGTGAGCTATGATTGTGCCACTGCATTCCAGCCTGGGTGGTAGAGTAAGACCCTGACTCAAAAAAAAAAAAAAAAACCTCTGGGGGTGGGAGGTGCTGTACTGTGGCTTGGTCTTGTCCAAGACTCCTCAAAATATTTGTGTGTCTCCTTTACACCAGGGCAGTACTCACGTAGTGGACATTGATCCTTTTGAGGAATGGCTAGCAAAACCAAGACTGCCTTGATCCCCACAGCTGTCGCTTGTCCACTGACTCAAGTCCCATCACAGTCCTCCCTGTCCCACCAGCCCACCCCTGACAGTGTAACTGGAGCAGTATTTCTAAAATACAGATTGGGCCGCATTACTTCCTTTCTTGAAACCCTCCAGCTGTTCCCCATAACCAGTCCTAGTTAAATGGCCTCATATTAGAATCCACTGAGAAGGTTTCTAAAACTATTGAGGCTCAAGCTCAACTCCCAGAAATTCCGATTTTACGGCTGTGGTCAGCAGGTAAGAGGCTCCCGGGGATGTCCACATCCTAGTTCACAGAAGCTGTGAATATGCTGTGCTAACTGGGGCTGCCGATGGAATTAGTGTGGCTATTCAGTTGCCCTTAAGAGAGGGAGATCATCCTGGATGATCTGGTTGGCCCAGTGTCATCACAGGGTCCTAAAAAGTGTAGGAGGGCAGCAGAGTGGAGGTCAGAGTGATGTGGTGTGGGGAGGACCCCCAGCCAGGACTTTGTTGCTGGCTGTGAAGATGGGAGGAGGGGGCTACAAGGCAAAAATGTGGGCAGACTCTAGAAGTTGGAGAAGGCAAAGAAATGGAATCTCCCTGGCGTTTCCAGAAAACACACAGCTCTGCCCACATCTTGATTTTGGCCCAGTGAAGCTCGTGTGGGGCTTCTGACCTATAGAACTGTAAGATAACAAATCTGTCTTGTTTTAAGCCACAAAGCTTGTGTCATCTGTTAGTAACAATAGGAAACTAACACACAGTTGATCCAGACAATGCCCAGGCATCGGGAGCTTTTTAACACACCTCAGTCACTGGTGCAGCCAGAATTAAGAACCACTGACCAACGGTAATATTCCTCAGCTTTCAGCATCCACAAACACAGACTTCTCATTTTAAATAGACATTTTTAATGATCACCCATTTTTATAAATAAGACGTTTTTTCATTATCGTCAACTACCTCACTTTCATTTCTGAGAGGGATGAAGGGATGACCTTTTTGCACCCTTCACCAAAGCATCTGTGTCTGGTTCAGTGATGGCTAAGTCCAGCTAAAGAACAGGTCTCACTTCCAGGCAGTTTCTTTGCTTATCCTTTTTTATTCCTTTTTTAAACTAAATCAGAAAATTTTAGCCTACTATTACAGGTTTTCTGAAATGACACCCATCTGTGAGACGTTCTGAACATTTGGATCAAATGTGGATGCTAAACCTTTGGAGCTGTCCCTGAGGATGACCTACAGCATCATTAGACACCATACTGGCCCCCCTCGCAGCCTGGGAGACTGGGACAGAGCGGATCGGGGGAATGGCAGCAGATGGATTCCTTGTTCACTCTTTGTAGCATTTCACTCTAGCAAATATTTTCTTCATGTTCTGTAGCCGCATTTGGACATGATTTTTAAAATATGCCAGTAACATCAATTTCTCCAACAAAAGGCAGTGGGTTGGAAAGAGCCCTTGTAAGAAATCCTGGTACTAGCCAGGCATGGTAGCTCACACCTTAATCCCAGCACTTTGGGAGGCTAAGGCAGGTGGATCACTTGAGGCCAGGAGTTTGATACCAGCCTGGCCAACATGGTGAAACCTCATCTCTACTAAAAATACAAAAATTGGCCAGGCGTGGTGGCTCACATCTGTAATCCCAGCTACTCAGGAGGCTGAGTATCACTTGAATCCGGGAGGCAGAGGCTGCAGTGAGCTGAGATTGCGCCACTGCACTCCAACCTGGGTGACAGAGTGAGACCCTGTCTCAAAAAAAAAAAATTCCTGTAACCTGACATCACCACCAATTGTGGTCTCTCGCCTTGAAGCAGAAGATTCACACCACTCCAGGTACTGGATCCATCAACGAGGAACGCCCCAGGAACAAGCCACATGGCTGTAACTGCTTATTTGATTGTTTGACTGAAACTTGAACTCAGAAATGACCTACACTTAACAAGGTTGAGGTGCTAGAGTTTTCCAAGCATGGAGGAGGGATTCCAGAGGCATAGGGAGATGGGAACATTGGACTGGGTTTAACATGTGTGACCCGCACACCTCTCTCTCAACTACACACTGCAAGAAGGCTCCCAAGCACTCTTGCTTTCACTTGGGCACTGAGAAATGCCTGGGAGCACCTGCCTCCCTGAGAAGCTTTGCGACTGCTCTCTTTGGCAGGCAGGTGCGATGGTGGGGACGCTGCCACTGAGCCGGGCTCTCTGATTTCAATGGGGATGACAGGGTTCCAGAGGAGCAGAGGCCAAATGCCAGGACTTGACCAGCAAAGACCAGGGGACCGTGTCTGCCAAGGAAGGTAGCAGACACACGCTGGGGATCAAAACACCTTGGTCCGCAGGGCTCTTTGCCAGTGGCTAATTGAACATGGTATCCCTAGGAATACAAGAGGACTGATTGATGGAAAAAAGCAGAAAACCTTAGGCCTGGGAGCCAAAAATCTGACTTGAGTCACAACTGTGGATAGCAACAGCCTCTCTCCCAGTTCCCAGACCTAGCTCAATTCACAGGCCAAGATTCTTGAAAGGAAGGCTGGGTCCCCTGAGGAAGAAGCCTGCAACACTGCTTCAAGCACATGACACGCCTCCTCCTCCAGCCTGCAGATCATTCCCCAGTGCTCTGCCGGAATCCGGGAGCACGCCTTCCTTGCCAGCTGGCACAGGGCTGATGAGCCTGTTGGTGGGCGACTCTAGAGGGACACTGGCAAGAGGAAGGGGTTTCTCTCCCTAGTTCCACTGTGCTTTCCTTCCTTCTGACTCCCTAGGCACTCGCGGCTATGTGGGACACCAGTGGAGCTTACCTCCAGCAGGTTTCAGCAGCACCCAATATGGAGCATCCTGGCTGAGTTCTGCGGCTGTCCCAGGTGGCTTCCCAAAAAGTTCAGCTGCCCCACAGGCAGCCGCCCAGCATTCCCCGGGAGCCCAGCCTGCTCCAGCTTCCCAGCAAGTCCAAAAGCATCCCCTGCAAGCAGCTATCCCGCAAATTTCTTTGGCATCCCAGCAAGTAATTTCCTGCCCACAGCTTTACCCTACCAAATATGAAGCCCTGGCCCAGGGCAACCCAGTGAACTTCTCCACCCTGGACTAGGCTGCTTTCAATTATTCGTTCTGCCCATGAGAGTGGCTGCGGGACACAGGTCTGGAGTTCCTGAGCATTTCTGTGCACTGTCATCTCACAGAGCAGCTACTGAACATGTGTGAATGCCCAGTTAGAAAGGGCACCTCCCCTAGGTTTGCTTCAGTCTCCCCCACTCCCGACCATTCAGACCTAGTATTTCTGCACTATGACTCCTATGTGGCCCCAGCAGGTCTTACCATCAATGACACCGCCCACTAGGTTCTGTACTTCAGGGCACCTAGCTCCCGGCAGTCCCAGGGAAAAGCTTCCCCACACGGAACTGGAACGTGTGAGACACATCCCTGGATACAAGGGACCAAGCTCAGGATGCCCCAAGACGTGCTGGGACTGTCCCACCAACCACTCTCTCCTCAGGGTGGCCTGGGCCCAGAAACAATCCTGACATCCATCCAGGCCACAGCACTGAGCTGCACACACAGCCCTTCAGTCATTCCCAGGTCTTACGCAACAAACTTCAGCCAAATGGACTGAGAGCTCTTCCCTGTATCCTATTGCCTCCACACCCCACCCCTACCTCCAATGATGGCAGACCCCAGTTCTGTTCTCAGCCACTCCACATAATAAACAAAAACCCCCAAGTTAAAGGTAGCCTAATGAGGCAGGCAGTTCCCTTAGAAGTTTGAGTTGGAAGCCAGACAAATCCACCCAGTCACATGAGGCCAGCAACATCCATGAAAAAAGGTAAACCGTCCCTGTGAGCCACAAAAAGACCCTGGCTAAGGTCCCCTTAGCCGAAGCTAGGTCATGTCCATGCCCCATCCATCCAATCAGGGAGAAGGGAATGGGGGCTCAGGCCACGTGGGTTTCCGTCAAGGGACTGGAAAGAGCATACTGGGGTGGCTCAGGAGTCCCCGGCAGCTGATAGAGGAGGACAGTGACATGACTTTGGCAAGGGCTCTGGGCAGGCTGGAATATGCCATGTAGCTCCTGCAAGCTTCCCACAGACCCAGCACCATGCATGAGCAGCACCCAATGTGGACGTGTGAACAGAAGTTCAACTTCTGGCTAAGGCCATCCCCACAAAGGCTGCTCTCAAGGCCATCCCCACAAAGGCTGCTCTCAGATCTCCTCTCTGGCATGTGCTGTTAAGTCAAACAAGGACAGTGCACATTCCCTGCACACCTAAGGTCCTCCTCCAGCCAGAACTTTCTAGTGCAGAGTGAGGTGGGGCCCTTGGCTGAAGGTTTCCTCACACTAGCTGCACTCGTAAGGAATGGGTCTCTGGTGAACATTCCGGTGCTGAATGAGGAGGTCTCTGTGGTAGAAGGCCTTCCCCTATACCTGCATTCATGAAGTCTTCCTTGGGTGGGAGTTTGCCGAGGGTGAGAGGCTGGACCTGCAACTTAAAGCTCTTCCAAACAGGCTGTACTGAATGGCTTTTATGCAGTGCAAGCCTGGGATTTGGCAGGAGGTTCCTTCCATTCATTGCACTCCGAGCAACGTTCTGGGTGATGCACATTCCAGGACTAAATCATCAAGTATTTTGAAAAGTCCATTCCATTCCCTCCTGCCAAAACCCCCCAAGTTAAAGGTGGTTAGGGTTAGGGTATGGTTCTCCGTTGAGAATTCTGCTGTGAGATGCATCAGAGCTCCATTAATTTATGTTATTTATGTTATTTGCTGCTTTTAGGATCCTCTCTTTGTCCTTGACCTTTAAGAGTTTGAGTAGTGTATGCCTTGGGGTAGTCTTATTTGGGTGGAATCTGTTTGGTGTTCTAGACCTTCCTGTGCCTGGATGTTTAACTCCTTCTCAAGCTTTGGGAAGTTCTCTGTTATTATTTCTTTGAATCTGTTTTCTACCCCTTGCCCTTGCTCAGCTCCCTCCTGAACACCCATGATTCTCAGATTTGGTCTTTTGAGGTAATTTTCTCTCTTGTAGGCGATCTTCATTCCTTCTCATTCTTTTTTCTCCTCTGTGTATTTTCAAAGAGACAGTCTTCAAGCTCACTGATTCTTTCCTCTGCTTGGTCCATTCTGCTGTTAAGAGCCTCTAATGAGTTCTTCAGTTCAGCAAACGTATTTCTCAGTTCCAAGATTTCTGTTTGATTATTTCCATCTTTGTTAAATTTCTCTCATAAATTTCAGAAGTGATTTTCTGTGTTCTTGGTGATCCCTGAGTCTCCGTAAAACTGCTATTTTGAATTCTTGGTCAGAGAGCTCACAAACTGTCTTCTCATTAGGGTCACTAGATTTTTGCTTTGTCCTTTTTGAAGAGGTCACAGTTCCTTGTTTGCTGTTGTTTCTTGTGAGTATACATCTGTCCTTACATTGAAGGATTATTTATTCCAGTTTTCTCTTTCTGGCTTGTTTTGGGTTTTATTGGATATTTTTGCTTAGCAAGTCTTTACCACTAGGTCACTGCCTCCTTTTCAGCTCCACATGGCACGTTAAGCCCAGGCTCACCTCAACTCCAGTACGTGATGGGAGCTTTGCCTGTCCTGAACTGGGAAGGTCCCAAAGGAATTATCCCAGCAGTGTGAGAAGGCTGGTGAGGGGTTTGTGCCCAAGGGAGCTGGGAAACATACCTCCTCCAGTGGCTGCTGCTGAACAGCCACTCTGATTTGGCGTCTCCTGTGGCTGTTACAGAGCAGTCTCTCCAGGGCTGGAGATGGTAGTTCCCCCTCCCCTTTGTCACGGCCTGTCCTCAGAGATTTCTCTTTTCAGGCAGTCATGCTGCTGCCTGTGGGTTAGTGCAAGGACAGGTCTCCTGCCAGGGATTCTAGCATGGTGGGAAAGCTGGTTGACCACCTCAGTCTCACTCTTCCCAGTGTAAAAACCGGTGAGTCGGTGATATGGTTTGGCTCTGTGTCCCCAGCCAAATCTCATCTTGAATTATAATCCCCATAATCCCCAGGTGTCGAAGAAGGGACCAGGTGGGAGATGATTGGATCATGGGGGTGGTTTCCCCATGCTGTCCTCATGATAGTGAGTTCTTATGAGATCTGATGGTTTTATAAGTGTTTGACAGTTCCTCCTTCACACACACACTCTCTCCTGCCACCTTGTGAAGAAGGCACCTGCTTCCCCTTCCACCATGATTGTAAGTTTCCTGAGGCCTCCCCAACCATGCAGAACTGTGAGTCAATTAAAGCTCTTTTCTTTACAAATTACCCAGTCTCAAGCAGTTCTTCACAGCAGTGTACTAATACTGTCAGGGAAAGATTCTCCACTCAATTGTTGCTAGGCAGAATCCAGGGAAGGGGCATCATGGATGCAGAAGTCTGGTTCTCCTACCATCTGCCTGGAGTTTTTTCACTTCTCTGTGGCCCCAGAATCTGTCTCATACTCTTATTTGAGTCCTGGGTTGTTGCTGGTGAAAATCTCACACTGTATATTTATTTCGGTTTTCTGTTGGGGGCGTGAAGCCAGCTTGATCCTATAGCGCCATTTTAAAGCTGAAAATCCTCCAGGGCTAAATCAGAGCAGACCTTTGGCAGAACACTTTCTGTGCATTTGTAAGGACTTTCTATAGTGTGAACTCCCCGATGCTGAATGAACTTAGCGATATGGCTACAGGTTTTCCAACCTTTACTGCATGAATGAGGCCTTTCTGTTGTGAACCTTCTGGCACCAAAGAAAGGTGAGTCCTTTGCTGAATGCTTTCCCACATCAGCTGCACTCACAAGGCTCAGCACCACAGTGGACTCTCCGATGTTCAACGCAGCTTGCAGCTGGAGCTGTGGCTAAGAAACTTCCCACACTCACGGCACTCATGAGACCTTTCTCCAGCACTGGGTTCCCCGTCCTCGGGTTCTCTGGTGCTGAACTGTGCATTTGCAGCTCATGGCCCCCTCAACATCATACTTTCCAGGTGAAAGATTCCCCCAACTTCGGTGCTCCTGTGTGGCTCCCCTCACCGTGATGGCCTGCTGCTGAAGAGGCCAGTGCTGGGTCCCATCCTTGCCTCACACTAAGGGCTTCCACGACGTGTGGACTCCACAGCTTTCCACAAGGCCCTGCCCTCGGCCCTCCTGCAGTGTTTCTCTCTGCTGTGCTGCTTCTGGGCTGGTTTAAACAGAAGCCAAAGCCTCTCCCACATGCCTCTCACGGGTATGCTTTCTGCCCGGGGTGTGCTCTCTGACACTCAACCAGGGGCAAAATGCTTTTCAAGACTGGGCATTTTCTCTTCACCTCTCCCCATGGAAATGACGATTATTCAGCTTGTGCTCACACACACTTCCCATCAGTCCTCCTCCTGCCCTCCATTCTCCTAATAGGCTTCTATCATAATATGGTTACTGTTCAGTGCTTATATTTTAGGACTCTATAAATACTATTCATAACTAAATTATATAATAGTATTACTGTGGTAACTTTTTCTTTCCTACCCGTTTTCCTTGGAGTTATGTTCCTTGGTTTCCTAGGTACTTGTCAATAATTCAATCTCAGCTCCTATGTAAACCCTCAATATGTTCAGAAGCAACAGGTGTCCTAACAGTTAAGCCATCTTCTCTGGAACCAGCACTAAACCCAACCTGGCTGCCTTCTATGCTGAGTGCACGGCTGCCATCCTGGAACCTCCTTTTGCTGTGCTCCTGGGGAGTCACCTTGCTCTTTGCATTGGATCTCCCATTGCCTTTATGCCATGCTTTCTCCTTTTGGAGTACATTCTCTAGTCCTTTTATTTAAAAGGGTATGTAAAGGCTGGGCGCGGTGGCTCCCACCTGCAATCCCAGCACTTTTGGAGGCCAAGGCGGGCAGATCGCTTGAGTCCAGGAATTCAACACCAGCCTGGCCAAGATGGCAAAACCCTGTCTTGACAAAAAAATCAGCCAGGCATGGTGGCACATGCCTGTGGTCCCAGCTACTTGGGAGGCTCAAGCAGGAGAATCACTTGAGCCTGGGAGGTCAAGGCTGCAGTGAGCAGTGTTCGTGCCACTGCACTCCAGCCTAGGTGACAGAGAGACCCTGTCTCAAAAAAATAATAAAAATAAATAAAACAGTGTGTGGAATATACATTTTTAAAGGCCTACAAGTCTTTTGGCATGACTTTTAATCTATCTGGAAACAAGCTTCCTTCAGAATTGGAGAAGGCCCACATTCCATGTTTCCTATGTGGCATCTGAGGACTGTGAAGTTATTGATTCCTAATATTCTGCATGTGTACTGTTCATTCCCTCCAGCCCTTCCCCGCTGTTCTGAAATCTCACACTCATGTGCCTGGATGTGCACACTGATAAGGAATGGAAGAAGGCAGGGTGCTTTCTCCTTCCATTGTGTTGGCACTAGGTGCGCTCAGCCCTTGTAATCTGGAAACTGACAGCCTTCATTCTCAGAATTATTTTATTTGCTTGGATGCACTGAAAGATGTGTAAGGGCATGTCCTGGGCCACGTTATGTGTGAGGGTATGTCCTGGGCCATGTTATGGATGGGTACCTTTAGGTCTTTCCTTTTAGGCTGGTGAGATTCCTCAAAGAAGCCTCATTCTGCTTTATTTCTTGCTAGAGAATACGACTGAGCTATGGATTTTAGATACTGAAGGCTGAAAGCGGCACACCTCCTCTGGTCTTTCACAGGTTTGAAGTAGGCACACTTGCCCAACTGTGTGGAATGGGGAGTCTAACGGCTTCTTAAACAGGCCTCAGCTCCTAGTTTCACCTTATCTCACAACTACTTCCAGAGGTACCTAGAAGTGCCAATTCCAGATCCTCTGGGAACTCTGCAAGACAACTCGGACGCTCAGATGTTCCCATTTCTTTCTTACAATGTAGATTTCTCAGGTGTTTCTAAGTCAACTACCATTCACCTATTTTCTGGAGAGGTTCCCAATTTTGTTGCTATTTTTAATCATCCTGGTGGATTTATGCTTTTTTTAAAAAAATTCCCAGTCATATCAACGGGATTTCAGGAGGAAGCAATGGTAAACAGCCACATCTAGCTGTACAGGAGGCTGGGAAATGACCTTTATTCTGGGAATCCAAGTGTCCAGCTAAAAACTTTGAGTTGTATTATCACAGATGGAGAGAGTGGATGATGAATGGAAACTAGCAATCTCTGCCACATAAATCCAGTTAGTTTCGAGGCAAAGACAGACTGAGACTGCTCGTGATAAAAAGCCACCTTTGCAGGAGAGTAGGAGAGGTGGCAGAGGTTCCGGGACAAGGAATGAAGAGGCAGAACACAGAACGAGTCACTGACAGATGGATGCATGTCTTTATTTAGTTCGTTCATTCCAGGTTCATCCCAAATCTTCACATCTCACCCTCCCACCGTCAAAACAGGTCCCACGTAACAATGGGGGCCGAAAACAACAGGCTTGCCCACAGTCTCCATCACCCCCCACCCCACGGAACACTGTGGGGACAATGGCACCTTGCTTCAAAGCCACAGGTTTCAAACACTTTTAGGGGCACAACTCTCTTCAAACTGGAAACCACAAGCCACTACGTAAAACAGGCTGTCAGGGAGTTTCAACCTGGGCAACATTTGGGGTATGTCCCTGGAGCCCCAAGTTCCCTCAGAACAGGTGAAAACTCCTGCTTCAGAGCCCTTCTTTTCTACCCAATCACTTGAAACGTTCCATAGAAAGAAGAAAGAAAAAAGAACTCCCTTCTTGAAATGCAAATACCAAGAGTTCACACGACCAACACTTCCACCTGTTGAAATAAACAAAATTAAGGCATTTGGGGGCAGTTAGAGGGAAATAAAGCGTTTACTGAAGTTACAACAGCATATCAAAAATGTTCATTATGCTTCTAAAGGCTCTTAACTAGGCACAAGGGCAGAAACAGTCACGGTCCCGGCCACTGCAGGCAAACACGTGTTGATTACCAAAGCAGAAAGGGAAACAGAGGGCTGGTGAGCATTCTCTTCAGCAGGTCCCCAGGCACCAGGCCCCCCTCCAAGTCATGCCTCACACGCCCAACAGCAAAGAGAAGCAGTGGGAGCTGTGCAGACACTGCAGAGCAGGGCAGGGCACTGCCGGCTAAATTACAGCAGCAACTGTACACACGAAACAGCTTCTTCATAAACACCATTCTCAAACAGGATTTATGCACATTCATACACTACCTAGTATATCTAAGAGATCTTGAAATCAAAGCAACATAAAAAAGAGAGACTCGCCTGCATTCCAGGCACTGAGCAATGACATGTGAAGGCAACAGAAATCCCCCTCCTGCCCCCACTCACTTCTCCATCCCACTGTCTGCTGAGAATGTATAGTATTTATTCCACACATCACTGTGCACTTCAAAATCTGCACATTCCTCTCCGTGGAATTCTCCTGGGATGTGAATCCCACCAACGTGCATCATGTACGCATCTAAACTGTTTCATTCCACACTGAGAGATTCGGGTTTGAAGCAGGAGGAGGGGAGTGAGGCGTAAGTGAGAAAGGAGGTCACATGGCCCAAACAGGTACTTCCAGGAGGCCAATCCCAGCCGGCGGGGATCCAGGCCCCTGGAGGCCAGGCCTGCTTGCCGAGTACCAACGGCCAGGTGAGGAGGCAGAAGCTGTAGCCCCAGAGCCAGAAGACCCACACTGGTGTCTTCACCAACATAGAGGGGGGCCACAGGCTCCCAGTGCCCAGGTTAAGGGGCAGTCCTCACCGAGAAGGCCACACCAGCTTCCTGTATGTCCCATGGATCCAGAGGTGGCCAGAGGCCCATCACCACGGGTGTTTGCACTTCCTAAAACCGCACGCAGCGATCTCCAAACTCGTTCTTGGCCATGAGTAGTGGAAATGCTGCAGTGCTGTCTGCCAGTGTACAGGCTGTTCAAGAACCCAAGAGGAATTTCTCACCAATACGTAAACATGCACCACAGCGAGACTGTGGTTCCCTGACTTCGGGATTTCAGAGACAGGAGAACTTAAGAAGAAATTCTGGGGCCGACAAACAGCAACCAACATTTTGTTTTGCAACCAAGAGCATTTCAAAAAGCAAAAATATTGCCCTCTACTTTTACCTTCATTACATAAAAGGAAATTTTATCATCTAAATAAGGAAGAAAATAACTTCAGAATAAAAAACAATCCTTTAAGTTGAACAAATGTGACTTCATCAATTATTTACCATGTTGTTCTCATATGCCTCACCTGCATAGAGCGCTCTGTCCCCAGTGCTATGCTGTGGGCCACAAGGACTGTGGCCCATCGGGGTCCACAGTCCAGCCCGGATCTCCCAGGGTCACAGGTTCATCCAGCCCTGTCACCATCTCAAATGCGTTTCCACTAAGAAGAGGGACAAGTCACCACGACAGCAGTTTACACGCACATGGAGACTGCTTGCGTAACACATTGCTTCCCATGTGACCCCACAAAACCCTGCCAGAAAGGCACAGCAGGAAGCCTTGTCCCTGTCTGAAGTGGAGCCGCCTCTGTTAACAGGGACTTGGCCAAGGCCGCACGGATGGCAGCAAAGCACAGGCCAAGCGTCTCTCTCAGGCAGACTCTTCCTTGGCTCGGTCCTATGTCTGCTGTATCTTCCTCTCTTTCTCTCAAGAACTTTTCATTTGAAGAATCGATTCATTGAAAAAGGAAAAAGAAAACTTACTAAAAACAATTGTTTCTTCTCTTTAAAATTACCTGTTTAACAAGTACATTTTAACAATGTACTAAATTTTCAAATGTCAAAAGAAAACACCAAAAAACAAGCATTGTTGCCTTAAACACTTTTCTGGAAGAAGGCAGAATATAAATAAATAAATAAATAAATAACGCGAGTGATGCAAAGAGTCACAGAATGTGGGTGATATTGATGGGTTTATCTAAAACCCCTCACCCAGGACTCCAAAGCTGAATTCTCAGTTATCAACGTTGTACCCCACCCCACTACGGCCCAGCCCAGCCCATCTGTTGATAGCAGCCAAGGCCCAGGGCCCAGGACTGTTCCACAGCCAGCAGCTGCCCTGGCAGTGGTGACAGTCAGATGCTTCTGGGATGCAACCAGGGGCAACCTTCAGGCTCCTTCCCCCAGCCCATCGAGCCCCTCTCCTAGGGAGGACTCCGGGCCAGCCAGGCAGCAGCCTCACTGAGGACCACGTTTCCCTGCCCCATGGGACTTGGGTGCCCCAGGGCTTAGGAAGGTGATTCCTAAAGTGCTTAGGTGGAAAGTGCTACTCTTCCTATTCTGTAACCTGTCCTTGCCAACAGAAAAAAAAGGGAGCTTTAGTGAAGGGAGTGTCACTAAAACCCAGGAGGAATGACCTTAGCTACCCACCCTGTTTTCAGATTCATATTTGACAGCTATGAAACAAGACACCAAACCTCCAAATTGATTGGATTCTGAAAAAATTGGCAAAGGCTGGCTTGAACAGAGAGGAAGTTGAACATGTCCTCTGCAAATGAAAAGCTGAAACCCTAGACACCTGCAGGCCAGTCAGGCCAGAGAAGGGCCGTGAGAGGCCCCCTCCTCCAGCTCATTCCCTCCCCAGACACATCATTCCCTGGCCAGGTCTGGGTGAGTCTTCTCTGCAAGGATCCATTCAGTCCACTCCTCCTAGAGAGACCAGGGGCAGTGACCTGGTCCCTCCGAAACAGGCCCTGGGCTGTGCAAAGGAACATGACGCCCATGCTGCCACATCTGGGTCCTTGCCTCTGTGCAGCCTGAAGGTCACACCACCGCACTCATGCATGGGACTCCCACGAGGCAGCATTCCCAGGTGCCGCTTCCCAAAAGGTTCAAGAACTGAGCCACTTCCTGCACCGGGAAGAGCTGGGGAGGCCTCGTCCTTAACAGGCCCCTGCAGAAAGTACTCAGTAGAGCAGACACAGAGCATGTCATGTGTCTACAACATGGCTCCCTCCTCTGAGCCACCCTCCTCTGAGCCCAAAGGGTGGCAGGAAGAAGAGACTTGAGGTGGGAGGAGCTAAACAGTAAGCCAGTAAAGAGCCAGAGTGCAGGGAGCTAACCAGCCTCCCTGAAAGCCCCTATCAGCCCTACCAGGGTGATGAGCCACTGCCTACGACCTCCAGTGACAAGGCCCAGTCCACTGTGGTGGCTCCAACTTCCATTATCATCATTCCTTAACTCCCCATAGCTCCTGCCCCAACCACAGCCCAATTTTTGTCCTAGTCCCACTTTGGTACCACAAAGAACACGCCTACTCCCTCTCTCGGGCTGAAGCCCCTGCAGCACCCGGCCCCGGCTGTCCTGGCCCTCCCCAGCCGCTCACCACCTGTAGTTCCTTTCCTATCTTGGGAAGACCCTCCTGGCTTCAGCGGGACCCAATCCCAAACTCCCCTCGGGAACAGCACACAGCCCACATTTACACAACCATCACAGCTTCTAACAGTGTCACCTCAGCTAAGGAAACACCTCCCGGATTGCATTTTCCCCTCTGAATCACCCGAGGACTGTTCTTCCCTTTGGAACTGCATCTGTATATACATGGGTCAGCTGGGGTGACCCACACAGAGCCCATTTGTGACACAGGGGGTTGGGGGTATAGAATTCTATCCTCTGGCTGTAGAACGCAATAATGGCCAGACATTGCCTGCCTGCTAAGACACACAGTGATGCTACTAAGTAAATAAAACGGTATCATTGTTCAATTTTTACAAATTGGATTTCTCTTATGACAGAAAATCTAAACACAGATTTGAAATCTGCTCCTTCCTAAATATATCTGAAGTCTAGAATCACCATGGATCCACATAATGGTCCTCATGGGCTTCAAATGACGAAATGTGATTCACTGGAAACAGCAGCAACCTGGGAGGGCTCTGAGGCTGCAGCCACCAGCCCACCTGCTGGTGACCCTCAACACCTGGCTGTGCAGCCCTGGGTGAGGGGAAGCCCAACCCACGCAGCCAAAGCTATCAGCAATGATAACCCAGGCCATCTCTCTCCCGGGAAAGACTTCTGACCTCACTGCTATCCCCTTGCGTAGATTCTAGAAGAAGCGACCAAGACAAAAGAGAGCAATCAACCAACCACCAGATGTTCTGTCCACTGGACAGCATGCACCTGGAGGCTCAGAACCACCCAGAGGACTCGCTGCATTTTTCACTTTCTGGTATGTGTGGGGGATAGAAGACAGCGCCTTGGGCATTTTCCTCGCCTATTAGAACTGGCAGTGAATGCTGTTGGAACGGTCCTTGGTCCCAAGGAAGGCAGTCATTTCCTGGGGAGTTTGGTGTGGGCCTCCTAAAATCAATCACTGGAAGCTCCCTAAGGTGAAGTGGCAGAAAAATCATGACATCTGATGAGAGGCACAGTAGGTATTGGAACAGGTGCCGTGCAGCCAGGAAACCACCCTTGAGTGAAGACACTCACTATGAGACCTCCACCGCAAAGAGAGAATACTGAAGGGGCAAGGAAGGGGCATGTATGACAAGTGCATGTGTTACCCCAGGAGCAGGGAAAACAAACCAGCAAGTTCATGAACTGCATTTCTGTCCTCTATTTTGCTTAAAAACTCCCTTTTCATTGAGATACTAGAAGGCTTTAATCGAACCATCAAATTAAGAAGTAGAAAAATAAAGAGAAGCACAGTTCCAGAAGTGCTAGGAGTCTTCCCTACAGGGAAATTAGTAGGCCTCCAACCTCAGCCCCTACATGTACATATCCCATGGCCCATTACATTAATATGCAACTGAAAATCCAGAACAGAGAACTTGAGAAAAACAATAATAACTTTAGTATGAGCCTCTCAGCTGACAATGACCCAAGGACTGTTCAGCGGCCCAGGCACCTGAGGAGCAATGACAGTCCATGAGGACATCTTCTGCAGCAACAGCCATCAGGAGACCACCAGCAGCACAGCACTCAGGGCTCGGTGTCCACCTCTCTGCAGATCACCTTCTCCCTCGCTGGAATCAACCGCGGCACTTGAAGTCTACTCATGAAGTAGAAACTTCTTTATGGGGTCTGGCAGAGGCAGCGAAGGAATCAGATGAAGTCGGTATTTGCCAAGAGCTCTTCTCACAGCCACACGGCACAGACACAGCAAGGTTCTGGGAACACCTGAAGGCCGTGGGAAGAAAGAGAGGGATAGAGGAAGGTTCATTCTATCCCAGTTATAGAGAGAAAAGGCAGCTGGGACTGGCAGCCAGAAGTGCACAAATGCTCACTACCAACTTCAAAATGCTCAGAGAAACACGAAGTGATGGCTTTTCCTGATGGATGAGGAGAGCAGGCCCCAGGGAGGAAGGTCTTATTATCCGCTCCTTCTGTCGCAGGAAGGAGTGAAACCTTTCCAGCCTCGTTAACCCAGGGCATCTGCTCCCTGGATCACAACTCGACCATGTTTAATGCACTAGAGAAAGAAATCAGAGTGGACCACTGAAGGCCCCAGCAGGTGCGGGCCGCGGACGCCCAGCCTCTGTCAGCCTCTTCCCTTAATCAATCGCTGAAGCTCCACCAGTGCCTGGGGAACACAGGCCGAGCAGTGCTTGAGGGGCACAGGCTGATGACTCTGCCCCCAATGAAAAGAGCACGGCCAAGTTCTGTCTCGATTAGCGAGGAAGCTGAGGAGTGGAACAGTCCTGAACGCAAGCTGCTGCTTCTATCGGTATAGCTCCCAGCTGACCATTCATTAACTATTTGTGGGAAGGCTACACAGGAGCATGCTTTAATGAACTGGTTTACGGAAATCCAGTAACAAAAACACAATGAATGTAAAGTCCTTCGAGAGGCAGGGAGAAGGAAGAGGTTATCAACTTGGATGTCTCAAGACCCAGACTGGGAGTGGTGGGAGGGGGTGACATGTGGGCAGGAGGTTAAAGACGACACATGAGGTCAATGTCTGAATCCCAGAGAGCCTCGGATAACAAGACCAAGCTATGGATCAATTCCAATCTCTAGTGCTATTGATGCATTAATCGTTAACAAAATCTTTCTTCATAAATAAGCAGACTAGGAACTTTATTGTTACAAAATTTAGGCTTATCCCACAATCCAAAGTAGCGATACTTGAGTGGAATTGAAGAAAGGAGAGTAAGGAACCCTAGAAAGCCCTGCTTGCAATTTTTTTTAAGGGCTCATTTAAAAACCTGGCATAAAAGAAGTCATTGTTTATAAGAATCTGGGGCCACAAGTCAGAGCAAAAGGATAAAGAGAATATAATTCTAGGCCAGGGCAGTGGCTCGTGCCTGTAATCCCAGCACTTTGGGAGGCTGAGGAGGGCAGATCACTTGAGCCCAGGAGTTCAACACAAGCCTGGGCAACACAGCAAAACCTCATCTCTACAAAACACAAAAATTAGCTGGGCATGGTGTGCGCCTACAGTCCCAGCTACTTGGGAGGCTGAGGTGGGAGGACTGCATGAGCCCAGGAGGTCATGGCTACAGGGAGCCATGATTGCGCCACTGTACTCCAGCCTGGGTGACAGAGCCAGACTCTGTCTGAATATAAAAAAAAAAAAAAAAAAAGGGAGAGAGAGAGAGAGCATAATTCTAGGAGTTCTGACAACACACATGTACTTTTAGAGATTCCCTGATATCAGTTCTTGGTATTCAGGAATTTAAAAAGAGATCAATCTGAACAACCATCTGGAAAACTGCAAGTGCTAACTGAAGATTTTGGCCAAGTGCTCAGGTGGAAGTTTTTGGTTTTTGTTTATTGCTACATCTTGATTCGTTCAATCAACCCAGCCCACAAGTCAGAGCTGAACTCAAGCTACTTACTTCTGGCCTCTTTAAAGACCTGCAAGGCCTCAGGGTCCACCTTTCTTCTTCCTCTAGACTCTGGGCCCAGCGATTCCCACTTCACTAGATTCAGGTTGGCTCCAAATTCTACCAGCAGGCTCACGAAGGCTGCCTCACAGCCGTGGCGCAGAACAGCATCCATGACGCACCCAGGGGAGCCCCTGTAGAATCCTTGTGTGTTGACAGGACCATTGCAGTTGAAGTCAGGGTTCGCGCCAGCCAGGAGGAGCAGCCGGAAGCACTGGAGGTTGTGGTAGGCTGCACTGATGTACAAGGGGCAGACCACCAAGGAGGTGAGCCGCCGGGAGAATCGGGGCTGGACATCAGGAGTCAGGTGGTGGTTCACGTCAACATCAGCCCCATACCTGCAGGGAAGAAAGGGAAAGTCAGACCGTGCAGGGGACTGACCACAGCCCACACATCCCACAGATCCCACAGCCACCCCAAGCAGAAGGCCTTGACTCAGTGACACCAGGTGCTGTAGGAGACTCCACAGATCAGATAGCTTCATTACGTCCAGCAAGATAAGGTAGCAGGAAAGAACTTGGAATCCCCGCACACAGAAAAATTCCTAAGGGAAGTCCTTCAAACCTTTAAAGGTCCAATAATCCCAAGGCTATTTAAACTATTTCAGAGCAAAGAAAAAGAAGAGAAACTTACAAATTCATCTGATGAAACTGGCACAATAACCCCAAAACCCGACAAGGGCCAAAGCATAAGAAAAACTACCAGCTAATTTCATTTAGGAGTATCAACTTTTAAATCTTCAATAAAATTTTAGCCAAAGAGAATCCTTAAGTATATTAAGAAAGCAATATACCATGACCTCATGGGAGTCATCCCAAGAATGCACAGCTAACTCCAATATTAGAAACTCTATTAATATAATCCATTGTAAAATGAGGCTGAGGGGAAAATCCTCTGATTATCTCTGCAGATGCAGAAAAAAAAAAAAAGGTGGGCATATGACAAAACTCAAGAGCTATGCATGTTTAAAAATGTTCAATAAAACAGAAAGTGATGGCTTTTCTTTAACATGATAAAACATACTCCCTCAGGCCAGAAGTCAGCATCTCATTTAACAGGGAAAGGCCAGAAGCACTCCGGCCAAAGCTGGAGCAAGACAGACTCCTGCTTTCCAGCCTCCTATTGAACACTGGTGTTAAAGGTACCCTGTGCAATCAGGTAAGAAAAAGAAATTAAATGCATAAAGTTGGAAAATAAGAGGTAAAAATTTCCTATTTTCAGAGGATACAATGTGTCTGAAAAGCCCTATATAATATGGAAAAACAACTAACACGCAATGAGAGAACTTACTGAAGTAGCAGGTTGTCAAACCAATAGGCTTCATATAAAAAGTAGAAGGGAAAATTCCATTTACGATAGCAAAATAAATTTTACTATGACATATCTAAGCATAAACTTAATAATAAATGTCCAAAATTTGCATAACGAAAATGATAAACTACTACTTAAAGTCAACAAAAGTAGACCTAAGAGAATGGAAAGACATAGCACAGTACTGATTAAGACTCAACATCAAGAAGATAATTCTCCCTAAATTTATTTTATAAATGAAAATGTCATTACTAGAACTAAATAAGTTGATTACAAACATAAATAAATAAAAATAGCATCCGTGGAGCTACATTAGCTGATATATAAAGTTCATCTGTAAGATCAAAGAAGATGAAAAAGTCAAGCAAGAAGAGGGTGGTGGGAGGTAGCCACACCATAAGTGAAGTTTATTATAAAGGCTAAAAATAAAACTGTGGCATTGGTATGTGAACAAAATTGACAGAATGATGGAACTTTACAGAAAATCTTGAAATGGGCCAAATTGCATATGGAAATTTCATATATGATAAAGGCAGTATCTCAAACAAGGGAGGGTGCAGATGTTTTACTAAGTGTTTTTTGGGGTAACAGGACATCCATATGGAAAAAGGTAAAAGTATATCCATTCACCATAGGACATACCGGAATAAATTCCAAACTGACCATAACTTAAAACGTAAAATATGAAATCATGCAAAAACTAGAAAAAAACCTCTAAGTAAAATTTGCCTAATTCTGACACAAAATCCACAAATAAAATGTCTTTAACATGAAAATTTTTAAAAGAAAAACTCTTGCATAGCATAAGCATGACAAAACAACATAAGCAAAAGTAAAGCAAGCAATGAAAAATTGGGGAAAAATGTTATGAAAGGTTAATACCCTTAACATATAAAGAGCTTCTAAAAGAAAAAGATCAATAGCCCTACAGAAAAATTAGAGCGATGGGGCGGGGCATGGTGGCTCACACCTGTAATCCCAGCACTTTAGGAGGCCAAGGCGGGTGGATCATCTGAGGTCAGGAGTTCAAGACCAGCCTGGCCAACATGACGAAACCCCATCTCTACTAAAAATACAAAAATTAGCCGGGTGTGGGTGTACCTGTCATCCCAGCTACTCAGGAGGCTGAGGCAGAATTGCTTCAACCCGGGAGGTGGAGGTTGCAGTGAGCTGAGATGGTACTGCACTCCAGCCTGGGGAACAGAGCGAGACTTCATCTCAAAAAAAAAAAAAAAAATTAGAGAGATGGACAGCTACAAATGGCTCTTAGCCACATGAAAAGACGCTCAGCCTCACCCAGAACAGAAATGCAAATTAAAACTATTCTGAGATATCACTTCTCACCTATCAGATTGGGAAAAATCCAAAAATTTATTGACCAGGCTTTTAGGAAACAGGAAATCTCATTCATTGTTTGAGCAATGAAAAGTGAACTTTCCCCCTGTGGAGGGGGCAATCTGTCAATCGCTAGCAAAATTACATATGCATTTACCCTTTGACCCATCAATCACACTGCTCGGGATCTATTTCCAAAATACATCCGCAAAACTACGGAAAGATGCACAAGGCAATTCATTAAAGCACTATCCATAACAGCTGGAGACAGCAAACCACCCACGTGTCCACTGACAGGGGACTGGCTGAATGAACTGCAGCTTATCCGCACAACGCCGCCCTGTGCAGCTCTGAAAAGGAGTGAGGGGGTCACTGTACACTGCTCCGAAACAGCCTCCGAGCACAGGAAGCGGGAGGGAAAGCAGCACAGTGAAAGTGTACAGTCCACTACTGTTTCTATGGGGGAGGAGGGTGCAGTGTGCTTATGGTAAACCATGGAACTTTTTAAATGGTTATCTACTGGGGAGGGAGAGAACAGGATCAAGGAGACAAGGATACAAGCTAGATTTCCAAAAATTTATACCTTGGCCAAGCGCGGTGGCTCATGCCTGTAATCCCAACGCTTCAGGAGGCCAAGGCAGGCAGATCACTTGAGGCCAGGAGTTCGAGATCAGCCTGGCCAACACGGCAAAACCCAGTCTCTAATAAAAATACAAAAAAAAAAAAAAAATGAGCTGAGCGTCATAGCATATACCTGCAGTCCCAGCTACTTGGGAGGCTGAGGCATGAGAATCACTTGAACCCAGGAGGTGGAGGCTGCAGGGAGCCAAGATTGTGCCACTGCATCACAGCCTGGGCAACACAGCGAGACTGTCTCAAAAAAAAAAAAAAAAAAAAATTATACCTTGTTTTATAATTTGACTTTGGAACCACGCAAATTTTTTATGTTGTCAAACAAAATTAAGTAAAAAGCAATCCTTAAAAACTGAAAGCAGCAGGATGTGGTGGCTCATGTCTGTAATCCCAGCACTTTGGGAGGCCGAAGCAGGCAGATCACTGGAGATCAGGAGCTCAAGACCAGCCTGACCAACGTGGCAAAACCCCGTCTCTACTAAAAATACAAAAATTAGCTGAGCGTGGTGGCGGGCACCTGTAATCTCAGCTACTCAGGAGACTGAAGCAGGAGAATCGCTTGAACCTAGGGGGCAGAGGTTGCAGTGAGCCGAGATCATGCCACTTCTCTAGCCTGGGCAACAGAGCGAGACTCCACCTCAAAAAAAAAAAAAAATTGAAAGCAAAAAGAAACACGTGAACTCAATCAGGTATCCAGCTGGCGCCATGATGCGCTGCCCACTAGGACATCTTTCTTTTCAGGCACACTAAACATCCAGACTCCCATGATTAGCACAGACCACTCCCAGCGTCACGTTCACCTGGAAGGCCCCAGGCCAGGACGCACAGCTTGTCAGCAGGGCAGCGTCACACAGCTCTCCATGTGGGCATGCACACAGCCATGAGTGAGGTAACCCCTAGGCTGCCCCTCCTAATCCCCAGTGACAGCCTGATGGGAGGAAACAAATCTCACATAGGGCAGGTGCAGGAGCCACCTGACTTAGAAGCCTCATTCTCCACCAAAGCCAATCTCTAAATGACTCCATTTACTTTACTTGTCCTTGTCACTGTACTCAGAGATGACCAAATATATGGCTCTCTATCAGACGTTTAGGGTTCTTCCAGGCCAAGTGCAAACTACCAATCATTTTTACTCTGAACAGGGATCAGTCAATGAGGGGGCCCTGGCTCAGAGTCAGAGTCCTGACAAGGTGAGAAGGCCACCTGGCATGAGAGGTGAGAGCCCAAACAGGTCAGGAGCCACGTATGGGAAGAGGCAGCAAAAGGAGGCTGGCTGGTGCCACACAGGGGACAACACGGACAACACAGGAGTATGTGGAGGGCAGGGGAACCAGGTTTCTCACTGGTGAAAGGAGAATAATAAATGCAGAAAGGCAGAAAACTAGGATAAAACTTGTGTCGTGAGCCTGGATTAAAGGTAGCCGGGTGAACTCCTGTCAATGTATATAAAGAAATATAAACAGAAATGTGGAATGTACATACAACCTTAGCTTGGTCCAATAAGAAGGCGTGAAAACAGTGATATCCCAAAAGCAACAGGCACTCCTAGTGTCCAAATGTAGGTTTCTGCACACCATTCTTCACTAAAAGAAACCAGGACTCCTAGGAGAAATGACTTATTCCAGGACTGAGGCAGTCAAAGTGCAAGATGAGCCGAGAATATCTTGTTACAAGAGAAAGTGAGGAGCTGCTCACAGAATGATTAAGGTCATGTCAAAAGGACAGAGATGGCTTGAAGCAGCTATCAGTAGCCAAACTGAGACAATATGAATATCAAAATAAGTAACAATAATAATGAATTATAACTCATTGGATAGTATCACTGGATAATATCAGAAACCATGAGTCTATACTAACAAATAAATAAATGAACAAATTAAAAATCTGAGATGAACAGGACATATACATGTTTGTAAAGCACCTCTCCTCAAAATACTACTTACAGAGAGAAAAGGAATAGCTTTACGGGAGCGAAACATGGCAGGCACCACCTTAATCAAACAACCGAAGTGAGTATCGGCAATAATGGACACACTGCGATCACATGCAGCCTGATAGGAGGGGAATGCGAACACAACCCCCCTTCGCGATTCCTGTTCAAAACGCATGACACGACTCTAATCTGAGTCAACATTAGAGTTGGCACCTGTTTTCTTGAGTTTTCATCAGCCCACACAGTCCCGCAATGTCTCACAAGATTCGTCACCACCAAAGTATTACATTTGTAATAGGAAAGGGCAATATGTGGGGAGCAGCGATGACGGGACCAGAACACGCAGGGTGCAGGGAGGACAGAACTGCGTCACCTTTCGTGCCGCAATCACAGCACTCGCCAACAGGTAAGGCCAGCAACCACGCTTTCTAACAGTCTCCTCAGCACCATCCTGGGTGGAACCAAAACTGCTGCTTTCAGGAAGCACAGGCCTGAGGACCAGCACATGGACCAACACGCTCACATGACAATGAAGCTTCCACTACAAACACAAACACCACCCACTCTCCAACCAACACGCTCACGTGACAATGAACTTCCACTACAAACACAAACACCACCCACTCTCCAACCAACACGCTCACGTGACAATGAACTTCCACTACAAACACAAACATCACCCACTCTCCAAGACATTCTAGGAGTGACAGGCGAAGCATTCTAAAACACAGAGCGAACAAGAAATTGATATTTCATTTCATACACCCAACCAATTAAGCAAAGGAAAACTAGATCTCAAGCAGTGATGGTTTTTTTCTGCTTATTCTTAGGGAAAATCTTCCAAAACATTTGTAATTTTGGGCAATATGACAATCTGGTATTAGCTGAGCTGTGGGAAAGATAGCCCTTCATCCACTCATAAAAATATACTGGATGAGATCCAGTTAATTTTAATCCTGAATATTTTCCAAATTCCTCTATTGCTTTTAATATCACTGGCAAGGAACCACTGGGAGAACTCAATAAATCAATATAACTTTTGCACATACAGAAATACCACTCTGTACCTTTTTTCTAAAATATGAGCAATACATATCTAGTGAATTTGCAAATAACAAAATGGAGGTGACTTACAGAGGAACAGAAAATTGCAACAGTGAAAGATGAGAGCCCTAAGGGGGAACTGGCACAGGGAAGGCAGAAGCTAAGTTATTTCCAGATAACATCACTGTTCAGTAACTTAACCATATCACTCTACTATCCAAAAGTCAATTATCTTGGAATTTAGAATATAGAAAACTTTTTAATAGAATAATATATGTTCTTGGTACCACCCTGTGAAAGTACTGTCCTGTGCTCCAGTGAGGGAGTAAGATGTCTTAGTAACATTTTCGCAAGAAGGGCATCTGTGGCTGGGCGCGGTGGCTCACGCCCATAATCCCAGCACTTTGGGAGGCCAAGGCGGCGGATCACAAGGTCAGGAGATCGAGACTATCCTGGCTAACATGGTGAAACCCTGTCTCAACTAAAAATACAAAAAAATAGCTGGACATGGTGGCGGGTGCCTGTAGTCCCAGCTACTTGGGAGGCTGAGGCAGGAGAATGGTGTGAACCCTGGAGGCGGAGATTGCAGTGAACCGAGATAGCACCACTGCACTCCAGCCTGGACGACAGGGTGAGACTCCGTCTCAAAAAAAGAAGGGCATCTGTATATGTACTTCTCGGGCAGCCTGCAGATAACTCAAAGCAGTTGTGCATCATGAACTGACTGAAATACCCAAAGGGATTTCTGGAACCAACATGGAATTTCACTGATTAATCCTACTCAAAAGCATTTCCAAATTAATAGCTTACATTCTCCAAGGTGCAAAGACAAGGGACTGAGGTAGCTTAGATAATCAGGTTAGAAATCCTTAAAAAGAGGGAAAAAGCCTTGCAGCTTTATCACCCTCTAACATAACAACCTTACCACTCTCATTTCTTTATCCTCCCAAAAGCCAATTGTGTAGCTATTTAATTTATAAAATCCTTCAACAGGAAAAACATATTCTCAGTACCTAATTTAAAGACCATATTCTGTGCTGGGTAAAGGGAATCCCAGGTCCCTGCTGATCAGAGCCACCCTGGCTGCAGCCTATAACAACAGAACCCTTACCTAATCCTTTTCAATACAGAAAAATTTCCCTGAGAACCAGCTACCTAAACTGCACCCTGTCCAAACGCAGAGCAATTTGGTCTCCAGAGTAAAAGAGGGAAAAAAGCATCTTTGCTGGAAAGAAGTCACTAGAAACATGAAAAATAAAAACAATCTGGTTCAAAAAGAAAAAAAAGGCAACCATTAGTATGATTAAAATAAGACTGTAGGCCAGGCACTGTGGCTCACGCCTGTAATCCCAGCACTTTGGGAGGCCGAGGCGGGTAGATCACGAGGTCAGAAGATCGAGACCATCCTGGCTGACACGGTGAAACCCCATCTCTACCAAAAATACAAAAATTAGCCGGCCATGGTGGCGGGCACCTGTAGTCCCAGCTACTCAGGAGGCTAAGGAAGGAGAACTGCTTGAACCCTGGAGGCGGAGGTTGCAGTGAGCCAAGATTGCGCCACTGCACTCCAGCCTGGGCAACACTGCAAGACTCTGTCTCAAAAAAAATAAAATAAAATAAGACTGTAAACCTAGTATAATGGAAGAGGAAAGCAAAAAACAACATATAAGAAGAAAAGATATCACATGGAAATAGTTACAAAACAGAAAGATAACAGAAACAGACCCTAACATCAGCTATAGCAATAATGTTCACTGTATTAAAAAGCAAAAACTCCTAGACAAATAGTTCTACACAAGCACAAATAGAACTACTGAAACTCCCTAGGATTAAAACTAAATATTACATAATGCCATGTAAATGGGCCTTAAATAAAACTAATAGTACACTTGTTTTGATACAGCATAATATGTAAGCAGGAACTTTTATGAGCTCAATTAGCATCAAAATTTTCAAAGCAAAACCTATTCAAAGTACAAGGGGAAAAAATGGCAAAATCACAAACGTGATCAGAGACTAACAGAATTCTTTAAATTTCTGGCAGATCCAATGACAAAAATGTAAAAAAAAAAAGAGCGCTAACCTAACAAAGTATAATATGTAAACAAAACACCCATGGTCATGTACTTGTTTCAATCATTCACAACAATGTAGTCTGACATTAAAAAATAATAAGAAGCCAGCACTGTGGTGCACACCTGTAGTGTCAGCTACTAAGGAGGCTAAGGCAGGAGGGTCACTTGAGCCCAGGAGTTTGAGGCTGCAGTGAGCTATGATCACACCACAGCACTCAAGCCTGGGCAACAAAGTAAGACCCCATCTCAAAAACTAAACAAAAATAATAATAATAATTTTTTTACTTCAAAGAATCCCCAAAATGAAAACTATCTGGTCCATATTATCTGAGCATAATACAACAAAAAGCATTATTAAAACCTTATCTTCCATAACTCTAAGAACAAAGAGGAAATCAACTTCAATTGGAGCTATTTAAATAATAAGGAAAAAGCTTAGAGAGGATGGTCAAAACTATAGTAAAAGGTAAATTAACGTTGCAAGTTTGCATTCTTAAGAAAAAATGAATAAGCAATCAACTCAAAAGGGAAAAAAAACTAAAAATTAGAAAAAGATAAAAGTAGATATAAAGGAACAGGTAAGCTGAAAAACAGAGAGACCTGATAAAGCCAAGAGGTAGCTCTTTACAAAGGCCAACAAAACAGGCGAGTCATCTAAAGAGCCGAATTCTAAACACAGAAAAACTGCAAATACAGAGAAGAAAAATAAAGTGGCTGCAGGAGCCAGGCGAGCTCCACAGTACTGGCCTGATGAGGGCCTTCAGGATGTCGGCCCGGCCCACGCGAGAGGCATGGTAGACGGGGGTGCTGCGATGGTGCCGGCTTCCATTGGGGTCTGCGCCAGCTTCGAGAAGGATCTGGGTACTCTCTAGGTGCCCGTTCACCACAGCCACATACAGGGCCGTCTGTCCTTTCACATCCACCAGATCCACCTCGGCCCCCTTCCGGATGAGGAAGTCCACACAGTTCCCATGGCCTGCAGTGGCCGCAATTCGCAACGGTGTGCAGGGGAGCCAGCCACAGCACCAGACAGACTTCTCGTTGATGCGGCTGCAGGAAGAACACAAGGGGGCTCATGAGAGGCAGCCGCAGGACAGAGACGGGCTGCACTGCCCCCCTCACCCTGGCAGCATGGACACGGTCCCCCCTCTGGTTAATAACGCCTCCACCTGGGCTCTGCCTTCTGAAATGCTCTCACACCTTTCCCCTGCGGGACCTGGGCATGGCAGAGCAGGCATTACAAGCCCCATTCCAGAGACAGGTAACTCAAGGCACCTGCAAAATGATCAGCACCAAAACTAAGATCTCTAGTTCTTAGATTTCCTGACTGCCATCCGAAGTGCCTTCCTCTACAAAGGTGGGAAGGGTCTGCCTGGGAGGCAGTGCCGAATGAACAGCGCACTCGCCCCGGAGTGTGGGTAAGAGCCCCTAGGCTGCTCTTCCCCAGTTACCATCTGTGAAGGCTTGAGGCTGGGCCTCTCTAGGCCTCAGCATCCTCACCAGGACTAGGTGACTATGTAGGCCCCCAACCTCTAACACTGCACAAATGATGGCCTGAAGGAATCACTAAGGTGGCACAGGGGCTACACCCCTGGCCAAGAGCAGCAGAGGAACCTGTCCAGACTCAGCTCTCGGCAGATGTCACAATCAGACTGCAACTGCCTGCCCCACCCACCGACCCAGCAAGGCAGCGACCGCAACAGGTTCACAGCGAGCTCCCAGTGTCACTAAGAACAAAGCTCAGGGGCCCAGAGCACCAAACCAGGGCCCAGGAACATGCAGCGGAAGCAGCTCCCAAGCCAGCCCTCGGGGCTCCTCCGAGCCTAGGATCTGACTGCCCAGGAAAATCGAGGAGCACTCCAGGAACTCATCACCAAAGAAGTAAATAGCAATGGGAAAATGTAAAGAACCAGAGATGCCCTGAGCCTGAGTAAGAGAAGGAGGAGAAACGGTGTTGGGAAATGCAATATGGAAAGACTTGGGCTGAGACCTCACCGAACTCTATTTCATTCTGTTACATCTGCAAGTTGAATTAAGGTTTTCTTTGGGCTTGAGTTACCCACTTTAAATATCTGTGCGTAATCCATCTGTCTTCCTATGACAGTCCTTTCTGATATTTTTCTTTTAAATACTGATATCTGTTCTGATGAAATACTGCTAAGACACTAGAAGGAAATGAAGAAATACATTCCTGTACTGTTAGAAATCCTTTTCTTGGGAACTATGCAAAGAAAAGTTGTGGCATTAGTCTCGGCGCCAACATGTAGGCATTGCTTCTACCACCGCACTGGCATTTGGGTCCTGAAGGGAAAGTGGAAACACAACAGCAGCATGGATAGTTCCTGGCTGCTGCTGAGTTTAAGCTCTAGCTGGGACTGCAACCTTAGACCCGCAGAACAATCAGAGAACACTCCAGAGAGCAGGCAGACTCTGCTCCCCCAGGCGTCCTGAGCAGGGAGAGGGAAGCGCAAGCATCACTTGCTGCAAAGGAAGGGCTGGAGCCATTTTGTGGGGACAGGCAGAGTTTGGCAAGGCCAGGACAGGGGACCACTGATGAGGGGAACAGAAAGGAGAAGGCTGATGAGGTAAAACGGCCTAAGGCTGAGGCCCAGGTCCCGGGGGCAGATGACTGAGGGACTGAGAAGCTAGAGGAAAGGGCACCAGGGAAGGTGGGGAAGCAGGGTGAATGCACAGAAGCGCCTGCAATCAAGAGCCACGAGAAACCCAAGATGGGGCGGGGCCGCCACCGAAGAGGGAAACAGTGGTACCTTCAGGAGTGACATCAGGAGGCCGAGGCCCACAGAAGGCCAGAAGTTGCCAGAAAACACTAAGGTCAATGGCAGAACAGGACCTGAACTCAGGTCTCCCTGCCCACACTGTCTGGCTATCTCCTACAACTCTGACCATGCTGCCTCAGTCTCCTTTATCCCCGTCCTCTAAAACTGGAACACATTCCTCCCAACATTAAGGTCTTCATCTGCACAGGGACTGTGGGGCTCAGCTTCATGCAGACCTTCAGGGCCCGAGTACCCAGACCAGCCCCGGGCAGCGCCGCTCACCTCCGGTAGCTCTCCTCTTGCAATAGGCTCCTGAGGGTCTGGAGGTCCCCGACGTAGGCTGCATCATGGAGCCTCGTGTCCTCACAGTGCTCCAGCGGATGATCACAAAATTGCTCCCTCAGCCACTCCTTCAGATTACGACCTGCACTGAAGAGAGGGGCTCCTGTTAGCTCAGGGAGGCCCTGCCAAGACTAACCAAAAGGGGGGTGCCATCTGCAGCGAGCCTTCCCTCTCCCAGCTACGGGGCACCTTCAAATGCTCAAGAAATAAATCACGAGCTGGGCATGGTGGCACGCCTATAATCCCAGCTACTCAGATGGCTGAGGCACGAGGATCACTTGAGGCCAGGAGTTCAAGACCAGCCTGGGCAACACAGCAAGACTCTGTCTGTAAAAACAAAAGAAATAAATCACAGAAAGTGGTAGAAACCTTCCCTTATTAAACTAGCACACTCCTGACACCAACGCTGACAAGAATAATTTTTTAAAAGTTGATGGGGCCCAGGAACTATAAGCCAAACCTAGCGAAGAATAAAGAAGCAAGATCCTAAAGAAAATATCAGCAGATTGAATCAATATTGTGTCAAAGAATCCACTGATAAGCCAAACCTGAAGAATACGGATGCAAGATCCTAAAGAAAATATTAGCAGATTGAGCCGGGTGAGGTGGCTCACGCTTGTAATCCCAGAACTTTGAGAGGCCGAGGCGGGCAGATCATGAGGTCAAGAGATCAAAACCATCCTGGCCAACATGATGAAACCCCATCTCTACTGAAAATACAAAAAATTAGCTGGGCGTGGTGCCGCGCACCTGTAGTCCCAGCTACTCGGTAGGCTGAGGCAGAAGAATTGCTTGAACCCAGAGGCAGATGTTGCAGTAAGCCAAGATCGCGCCACTGCACTCCACAGCCTGGCGACAGAGTGAGACTCGGTCTCAAAAAAAAAAGAAAAGAAAATATCAGCAGATTGAATCAATACTGTACCAAAGAACGTAGCAAATATCTTAGTACTGGTATTTGGGAATATCTTAATACTGGGAAACTATGAAGGAGAACACAGTCATCTCCTTCACTACAAAAAAGACATACAGCAAAATCCAACGGCTGAGCAAATGCTGCTATCTGCTACACGGGTGACTCCCGACCACGCTGCCCTGGGCAATGGCCACATGGAGGCCTGCCTAAGAAACTCCTCAGACAGGTGCACTTGACCATAGAGAAGTCCCACCTCAATAAAAACGAAGGTTAAAAACACATGTACATAAATATAAATCCAGCCCATTTAATGAAGACTATAAAACTCCAAGACAATACAAAAGAACAGAATAAGCAGAAAAAACACCAAGTACTTAGATTAAAAGATTCAATATTCAAGGAATTTTAAATAAAGTGCAACCCATTTCTTTGGGGTTTTGTTATCAGATGTCACAAAAAATATTCTAAAGTTTATTTTAAAATATAAGGGAGAAGAACTTTTTTGGTTTTTAGTAAGTGTACAGAGAAAAGACCTACCCTACTAGGTAACAGAACACTCATCAGAATAAAAAAGAAAATCAAGCCATCAGCCGCCCAGAAAGATCTCAGTAAAAACAACTTAATACCGGCAGCCTTCATTTCGCATTTCACTTTATGAAGCTTCACAGGTAATTGTATTTTTTTACATATTGAAGGTTTGTGGCAATCCTGTGCTAAGCAAGTCTTTTGGAGCTATTTGTCCAACAGGATGTGTCCATTTTGTGTCTTCTGGGTCACAATCTGGTAATTCTTGCAGTATTTCAAACCTTTTCATTATTATTTTAACTGTTATGGTGATGAGTGATTTGTGATGTTACTATTGTAATTGTTTTGGGGTGCCACAAACTGTGCCATATGAGACAATGAACTTAATCCATCAACGTGGTCTGTATTCTGACTGCTCCACCAACCAGCTGCTCCCACTCTCTCCTCAGGCCTCCCTGTTCCCCAGACACAATACTGAAATTAGGCTAATTAATAACCCTACAACAGCTCCTGAGTGTTCAAGTTAAAGAAACAGTCACACATCTCTCACTTTAAATTAAAAGCTGGAAACGATTAATTTTAATGAGAAAGGCATGTGGAAAGCTGAGAAAGGTTCAAAGATAGGCCTCTTGTGCCAAACAGCCAAGTTGTGAATGCAAAGGAAAAAGAGCTTGAGGGAAATTAAAAGTGCTACCCCTGTAAACATACAATTGATAAGAAATCAAAACAAACATTGCTGATACAGAGGAAATCTGAGTAGTCTGGAGATACATTAAACCAGCCACAACATTCCCTTAGGCCAAAGCCTAATCCAGAGCAAGGCCCTAACTCTCTCCAATTCTATGAAGCCTGAGAGAGCTGAGGAAGGTGCAGAAGCAAAGTGTGAAGGTAGCAGAGGTTGGTTCACGAGGTTTAAAGAAGCCATCTCCATCACACAAAAGTACAAAGTGAAGCAGCAAGTGCTGATGTGGATGCTGCAGCAAGTTATCCAGAGGACACGGCTAAGATAATTGATGAAGGTGGCTATACTAAACAACAGATTTTCAATGTAGAAGAAACAGTCTTCTATTGGAAAAAAAGATGCCATCTAGGACTTTCATAGCTAGAGAGAAGTCAATGCCTAGCATCAAAGCTTGAAAGGACAAGCTGACTCTCATTAGGGGCTAACGCAGCTGGTGACTTTAAGTGGAAGTCAGTGTTCATTCACCATTCCAAAACTCCTGCCTGTGCACTATAAATGGATCAACAAAGCCCAGGTGGCAGCACATCTGTTCACAGCATGGTTAGTAAATATTTTCAGCCCACTGTTGAGACCTACTGCTCAGAAGATTCCTTTCAAAATAGTACTGCTCGCTGACAATGTGCCTAGTCACCCAAGAGCTCTCATGGAGATGCACAAGATTCATGCTGTTTTCATGCCTGTGAACACAGCCATTCCGCAGCCAATGGATCAAAGAGTCATTCTGACTTTCACGTGTTATCATCATTTAATACATTGTGTCAGGCTATTGCTGCCATAGGTAGTGGTTCCTCTGATGGATCTGGGCAAAAATGAACTGAAAGCCTTCTGGAAAGGATTCACCAATCTAGATGTCATTTAGAACATTTGTGATTCATGGGAGGAGGTCAAAATATCAAAAGGAGTTTGAAAGAAGTTGATTCCAACCCGCATGGACGACTTTGAGGGGCTCAAGACTTAAATAGAGGAAGTAACTGCAGATGCGGTGGAAATCACAAAACAACTAGATTTACAGCCTGAAGATGTGACTGAACTGCTGCAATCTCATGATCAAACTTGAATGGATGAGCAAAGAAAGCAGTTTCTTGAGATGAAATCCACTCCTGGTGAAGATGCTGTGAACACTGTCATAATGACAACAAAGGATTTAGAAGGCCACATACACTTAGTTGATAAAGCAGCAGCAGGGTTAGAGAAGACTGACTCCAATTTTTAAAGAAGCGCTACTGCAGGTAAAATGCCATCAAACAACGTCTCATGCTACAGAGAAATCTCATCAAAGGAAGAGCCAGACGATACGGCAAACTTCATTGTCATCTAAGAATTACCATAGCCCCCGATAAGTCAGGAGCCATCAATACTGGAGCAAGACCCTCCACCAGCAAAAAGACTGTAAATCACTGAGAGCTCAGATGATGGTTAGCATTTTTCAGCAATAAAGTATTTTTAAATTAAAATGTGTACATTTTTAGACATAATGGTATTATTGTACTAGTTTTTTTGTCTTTTTTTTTTTTTTTTTTTTTGAGATGGAGTCTCACTCTGTGGCCCAGGCTGGAGTGCAGTGGCGTGATCTCGGCTCACTGTAAGATCCGCCTCCCGGGTTCACACCATTCTCCTGCCTCAGCCTCCCAAGTAGCTGGGACTACAGGCACCCGCCACCACACCCAGCTAATTTTTTTGTGTGTGTATTTTTAGTAGAGAAGGGGTTTCACCATGTTAGCCAGGATGATCTCGATCTCCTAACCTCGTGATCCGCCTGCCTCGGCCTCCCAAAGTGCTGGGACTACAGCCGTGAGCCACCGCACCTGGCCTATTACACTCTTAATAGACCACAGTACCTTGTAAACATAACATATATGCACTGGGAAACCAAAAATTTCATGTGATTTGGTTTACTGCAGTATTCACTTTATTACAGTGTTCTGGAACTGAACACACAATCCCCAAGGTATGCCTGAATGTGATAAACCAGCATCACAATCAGCGAGAATGGAAAACAGTATTCAACAAATGGCATTTGTACAATTAGATACTTATTAGGAAATAATTGAGTTATTCACCTCACATCATAACCCAAAATAAACTCCTGAAGATTTAAGAGTTTTGTAAAAATAGTTACACAGATTCGTGTGTTAAGTAAAGAGCAAAAACTCAGACTGCTTGGATTCAAGTCCCTGCTCTGCCATGCTGTCCTAGTATGGACCAGAGAGGCACGTATAAAGCACCCGCTCCATAAGGGGGCTCTTTCCAGATGCTGACATTGTTTTTTATATTAAAATGAATCTCTTTTGAGTACTACTATACATGAGACTCAACCACAGGTGAAACGGGGGTGATGAGTAAGTGTCCGGGCTCTGCAGGGTTTGACAGTCCATTGAGTTGCTCACGCTGATCCCACAACCAGACCCGCCACAGATCAACAAGCCGACATAAACAGCTCTTTAAGCCACCACCCCAGTCTTCCTTCAGTAACTATCCTCCCCTGTAATTACTCCACAGTTGCGGTTACTATAGGGTGAAAAAGTTCAAAGTCGGAGTGGGAAAGATTCAGGTGTAGGGCAATAACCAACAGGTAAATGGCGGCCACAGGACTTTTGCTGAGCCCTCTTCTGGGCCCCCTCTGCTGGCCTCTGTGCTATCCATTCCTGGCCCTGCTCAAAGCAGACTCAGAATCTTTTCCCAGCTCCAGATTCAAAAGCAACTTCAAGTTTGTGTTTTGCTGATCAACTACTCCAATGACAACACAACTGCCCCAGGATAGCACTTAAGCTTCAACTGAAAATCTGTTGCCCCTCTACCCGAGGCCGAAATACACTGAATAACAAAACAGCAGCGCATGAGGATATAAAAAGGAGCCCTCAGCCAAGTGTGGTGGCTGCCGCCTGTAATCCTGGCACTTTGGGAGGCAGAGGCGGGCAGATCACCTGAGGTCTAGAGTTCGGTATCAGCCTGGCCAATATGGTGAAACCCCGTCTCTACCAAAATACAAAAATTAGCCGGGCATGATGGCCAGCACCTGTAATCCCAGCTACTAGGGAGGCTGAGGCCGGAGAATCGCTTGAACCCGGGAGGCGGAGGCTGCAGTGGGCCGACATCACGCCACTGCACTCCACCCTGGGCAACAAGAGCGAAACTCCATCTCAAAAAAAAAAAAAAAAAGGAGACCTGTGCAGCAGACAAGGCCAGTGTTTATTCCCCAGGACCCCTCTTTATACTGGGAAGTAGCTGTTGGTCCTCTTTTTCCCACGGAACACCTATCATTCCGTCTCTCACTCTCACATGAGATGATATCCTAGACCCTAAGGTCCTGGCTGTCTCTGAAGTCAAAGTCAACGCCAACCAAAGCCCAGGATGGTAGATGCTTTGTCTGGCTTGTTCTGTTCACTGCAGTATCCTCCGCTGTAGCCAACAGCAGGTCTTCAATACAAGTCTGTTAAATGATTGGAAGGAGGTGCAGAGGGAGGGATGGATGGAAAAGCCTATCTGCACCAGTCTCCAAGTCAATCTTCTGAGATTTTTAAGAAATGTATTGGTTTATTACTAAGGAGAGGAACCCCTCCAAAGAAAAATAAAGGCATGTAAAGAAAGCCCAGAACACATGAAACTACTGGCGCGAATGGCAAGCTCAGAAATCCAGCAAGAAGCAACTCCCACCACACCACCGGGAAACGGGAACCTGTCCTGACCGCTTCCTTCACATCTGCATGGTAGGGACACTTCAAGGTGGAGATCCTAAGTAGGATAGTTATTTTGGAAAGTGGGTGTGAGCCTTTCTATCTGCCTCCTTTGCTGGTGGGCCAAAGGCCCCTGGACATGTGTCACTGACGAGCTCGCTGGAGACGGCGTCCCCGTTGTCCCTGGTCTGTGCCTGTGGTGGGTGGGAAGGCTGCCCCGCTGTACCACCGGACGCGCCGTGGCGGCAGAATGGTGAAAAAGTGCCTGCCCTCCCTAGGGCTACCCTCTGGCTAGCTTTCCTGATCCGTGCTCTCAGAGATGGAAGGTGACCCACGTCCTACTTTTGCGGTTGGGTCATATCAAATCTGTATCGGCTTACGCGAAGGAAGTTACGAGCAAGTTCCACCGGAAAGAAAATCTAGCTCGGGGACTGCACTCGAGGCAGAGGAGCGGGCAGCGCGTCCGTGGTGGGGTCGCCCAGCACTGCCAGCCGCGCTGAACCCGACCCCCAGCCTGCGGGGCGGGGCTCCCTGGCTGCCCCGTGGACCCGGCCAGCCCGGGACGAGGACGCAGGGCCTCGGCAGGGACGCCGGAGCCAGCCCTCCGCTATCCCCACACGCCCCGCGGCCCAGCGGCCGCGCGCACGTTACCTGCGGAGCCCTGCCCTGCCCGCCCGTCTGGGCTGCCGCCCTCCGCCATGGATGCTTCGGCCTCCGCGGCCGCCCCGGGCCCGCGCACGCCCCTCGGGCAGGAAACAGAACGGCCCGCGACCACTTCCGGCGCCAAGGGCGAGGGGGGCGCGTCGGGGTCGCGGCTTCCGGCGGGCGCGCGCCGGCCTCACTGGTTTCCGGGGCCGCGCAGGGGCCGCGCCTCCGCTTCCGGCCTCGCTGCCTAGCCGGGTGCTGGCTGGTCCCTTCGTCCGGCGAGAACTTCGCGAGTAACCGACTATCGGGATGCCGGCCGCGCTGTGGTTTCCTCACATAAGAAGCCAAGGAGTCGGAAAGCGTGTTGCCTGAGGCAGCAGCCTGGGAATTTCGGTCGGGCGGGCCGTCCCCACCCCCACGGACGGGGCGTGGCTTCTGCCAGATGTGGGCGGGGCCCCGAGGGCCGTGGCGGGCGGGACCTGGGCCTCCGCCGGGCTGGCTTGATCCCAGCAGGTGCCCCCACTAGCCACGAGCAGCCCCGGGAGGGTGGATTCGGAGGCGCGGGGACTGGTGAGGGCCCACTGCAGGGCTGAGCGTCGCAGCGTGCTGTGGTTTTAGATGAATGCTCCCCCAAATCCCTTCCATGAAGCCCACAATCAGGTCCGTAACTGATGACAGCCAGTGGCTGACACGAAGTTCATTGAATAAATGAATGCATTCGTGAACAAACGAGTAACATTTCTTGCACACTCACAACTTCAAATATCGCAGCGTCGTCCCACCATGAGTATTGGTGTTGGTCCTTCAGCACGGATTCCCTTGGCTCCTCCCATTCTCCCCTGCTGAGTTAGACCGCGGGGCCTCATGCAGGAGGAGGATTTGTACACAGCACAGCAGGAGGCTGATGAGGGAGTCCGGAGACCCTAGCAGTCGTGGGCGTGAGCTGCTGGCCCATCCGTGTGTACAACATTCCAGACTGGAGTAAGGGAAGCCGCAGGCGCAGCCCCGCGAGTGCCCCTGCTGAGGCTGGCCCTGGGTGGCCCAGATGCACCGGGTGGGCCCACTGGGGGCCGACCTGGCAGGCCCTGTGGGGGTTGGAGGCGGGAGTGGGGGTACTTCCTGCAGTGGTGTTTGGTCTTGATAACAGCAGAGAGCACCACTGGCATGAGGGACAGTTGACTCCGATGATGACGCTGCTAGGCCAGGAGCCAGGGGTGTGCCTAGCCCCTGGCTCCACCACAGCTGCACATCCCGAACTCGGAGCTTCAGCAACTCCGAAGCCTGAAGCCGACTCACGTGTTGTTGGATGGATGAATGGATAAACGAAACGCCGTCCATCCATACAATGGAATAGTACTCAGCCTTAGAAAGGAAATGCCGTCCATCTATACAGTGGAATCATACTCAGCCTTAGAAAGGAAGGGAATCTTGACACACGTCACAACACGGATGACCTTGAAGACGTTATGCTGAGTGAGATAAGCCAGTCACAAAAAGACAAATACAGTACTGTGTGATTCCAATTATTTGAGGTCCCTGGAGCAGTGAAATCGTGGAGTGGAATGGGGGTTGCCAAGGGCTGGGGGGGTGGGGAATGAGGAGTTAGTTTTTAATGGGGACAGAGCTTCAGTTGAGGAAGATGAAAAAGTTTTGGAGACTGGTCGCATAACAATGAATTGTGCATTAACAGTACTGAACTGTGCATTTAAAGAAGATTAAGTTTTATGTTCTATATATTTTACCACAATTGTTTTAAAGAATTTTTTTAAAGAGGTTCCGGTGCAGTCAGTCAGGGGTGCAGGTTGAGTGTTGGGTGGTTCAGAGCACCCAGGTGATTCTGAAGTGCAGCCTGGTGAGAGCCAGGTCTCTGTGGGCCTCCGCTGCTCTGCCTGCCTGGTCCTAGTGGGCCCACAGTGAGCGTTCTGCGTGTCAGCAGCCTTTGCATCAAGGTATTGAGTCCCTGAGCAGAGTGGCCCTCCTGCGCCTGCACCTCCACCTTCCCTGCCACGTGTTGCCCTTGGGATCCTGCCTCTTTGAAGAACCTGAGGCCGCACGTGGTCCGTAGTGGGGAGGTAGCCTCACATCCCCACCTCCGTGCCTCCTAAATGCCCATATGGTACAGGGCAGTGTCCACAGAGCCAGCAGTGCTGGAGGCGGAAGGATACTCAATTGCTGGCCATTCTGCCAATACCATCACCCCCATTTCTCAGGACCCTGAGATCTGGGGGCCTGGTGCTATGCCCAAAACCACACAGCCCACAGGTGGCTGAGTTGGGATCACATCCAGACTGTCCAGCCCCACAGCCTGTCTCCCCCTCAGACCTCACCTCTCCAGAGTCTCTCTCTTCTTCCAGGTCCTCTGAGCCCAAAAGACCCACCAACACAGGGACACTCAGTGACCACTGGAGATGAATCAACTTGAGTCCCATCACCTACAAGCAACAGGGATTTACCAGTGCCATCCCAGCCCAGCACAGCAGCAAAAGGACCAGTGCAGTGGGCTGTCTTGCCCCTCCAGGTCCCAGTGGCTCCCTCCCGTTTTCCCACCCCTAAAATAACCCGTCGCTTCCTGTTGCCCCCTGGAGGCTCAGGCTTCCCCCAAAGTGTCCCCAGTGACCCCTCTGTGGAACCTAGCCCAGTCTTTCTGGTGGGAAATTTGGCAGTCTAGCTAAAGCATAAGAATGAATAATCCTCGATCAGAAATGCCTCTTCCAGGCATTCATTCTAGGGAAATAATCAGATGTGGGGGAGATTCAGCTATAGTAGTGCTCATTACCATCATTTTATAACAAAAATGTCCAACAATGGGCTTTCTGGTTCAGGAGGTCTGAGAAGGGGCCCCCATCCCTCATCCTTCCTGTTGCAGGGAAATGGGGGCCCCTCTGGAAGCACGGCAGGTATATGGGGGGCTGGAAACATGAGCTCCACAGCTGCAGGCTGGTGAGGATCCTGCTGGGCCTGGATGTGCTGGTGCTGCTGTCGCTCAACCCCCACAGCTGTCTCCGGGAATTGGGCAGCAGGTGTCACCCAGGCAGGGACCAGAAATGGGAATCTCTCCTGATCCTAGGCCCTGTGGGCCTGTGTTTGGGGCGTCTCCTCCCAGGAGGCCCAGCCCTCTCTTCCCCTTTGAAGGATCTCCTGCTTTGAAGGAAGCAGGGCATCTGAAGGTTTACCAGGTGAGGCCACGAGATGAGGGCAGCTCGCTGACCCTCCAGGCTTTGCCCTGGAAACATCTTTACCAGCCCCTGCCCCACAGACCCTGTCTCAGGCCTTGGAGCCCACCTGCAGAGAGTCAGGGTGTCTGACCCAAGCTAGGGAGGCAGATCCACTTCCTTCCAGCTGAGTCACTGGGACAGGGTGACTCCTCTGAGCACCAGCTGCCTCCCTGTAAAATGGGGCTGATAATACCCACCTTGCAGGCTTTGTAAAGACACAAAATCCCATAGAATGTGCCACAGGCTTCCTGGGGCAGAGAGAGCCTCAGGACACAGTGGACATCGGTGCCATGGCTGCTAACGCTATGGCATGGCTTTGCTGAGTGGAGCCAGGCCCGCCTCCAGCCTCCCACCCCACCCCACCCCACCCTGTCCTAAATTGAGCCCACCTTCTCTGCCCAGCTAGGAACACAGCAGGGCTCAGGGATAGAGGCAGTGTCCCAGCAGGCCCTCAGCTTGGGGCTGGTGGGGCTGGGCAGGGCCCAGGCGGTGATGTTCCTTGCAGCCCTCAAAGCCTCCCTCTTCCAGCCAGGTCGGCCTCTGCCTGGATGTGGTTTAGCCTGGCAGTGGAGGTCCCAGGGAGGACCGGGAAGCCCAGCTGTGGGGACTGCAGAGGACAGTGTGGGCCCTGGGAGTCCTGCCAAGGGGGTGCCCTCTTTCAGCCCCCCTCACAGGTGCTGTGCTGCCTCCCTTGGTGTGACCGAGAACTCCACTAGTGTCAGGAGGCCACGGCATTCAGTGAGCCCCTGCATCCTCTACCAGGGCCTGCGTCTCTCCAGGCAGCACCCGTGGAAGGCACCTACCATGTGCTGGTCACTGCCGCAGGAGGAGGAATCAGAGGTGAGGAAATCTCAGTCCCAGAGCAGGGACTGGCAGCAGAGACAGGAGGTTCTTAGAGACTCTTCGGCCACACGGGGACCAACAGCCCAGCTTGCCCAGCACTGAGTGGGCCCCAGAACACAGGGCTGCCAGTTTTCAAAGCAGGGTGAGTGGAGACCCTATCCCAGCCCTCAGCTCCGCTCCCTGCCTGTCCTGCTGCAGTGCTGGAGTCTTTGAGCCCCACCATGCCCTCATTACCGCCAGGTGAACTTTTCCTGCCATACCAGTTGGTCTCTGTCACTCGGGCTCACAGACTCCTTCACGGTCCCCTGAATGCCCATCTATAGGCTCTTGGAGGAGCCTGGGCCTCTGAGGCCCTTCCCGAGAAGAGCCCCAACCTCCCTCCCCTCCTCCAGCTCCCAAGCTCCCTGCCTAGAACCTGACCCTCCAGGGCCAGCACTTTCTCCCTGGGGTCTGCGCACGAGGCTCCCTCCCTCCCATACCCCTGTCCTGGGGACCTCTCCCTCTCACCAGATGCCTCCCCCACCCCACCCCTGCTTTCCGCCCCACAGCTGGGGCCTTGGCTCCAGGTCCTCCCAGCAGCATTTATCTCTCCTCACCTGACTGCAGCTGCAGGAGGAGCTGGCCTATCTCTCCTGGCAGACACTTAGGTTCCGCGAAAGTGGCTTCTGGTGGGACGGGTATTTTGATTCTGTCACAGGAGCTGGCCCAGGCCTTGTTCCTGAACCAATGGATAAAGTCATTCATGCTCTGAAATTGACAAACTGCCACACCAGGGCAGCGGGGTTCTAGGGTTCAGGGGCGAGCAAAGCTGGACACCATCCCAAGGAACCTATAGACCAGCATGGGGGGATTGAATGGCAGCCCCCAAAACAGAGATGTCCATGGTCTAAGCTCTGGAAACTGTGAATGGGACCTTATTTGGAAAAAGGGTCTTTGCAGATGCGATTAAGGATCTCAAGATGAGATCGTCCTGGACTTAGGGCAGGCCCTGATCCAATGGCGGCTGCCTTTACAAGAGAAAGGCAAAGGCGGATTGGAGAGAAAGAAGACGGTGTGAAGACGGGGGTGGAGAGTGCAGCGATGTAACCACAAGCCAAGGAACACCTGGGGCCCCCAGAAGCTGGCAGAGGCAAGAAGGACCCTCCCCTAGAACGTGGGGGTGGGGGGAGCGCAGCCCTGCCCACACCTGGGCTTCAGATGGGTCTGTGGTGAACTGTTTCCGAAGCTTCAGGGCTCATACATCCAGTAAGGAAACTAGAATTACAGTCGTTCCCTGAGGCGAGGACCCAGCAGGAGAGCCCGGGGCTGAGAGCGGGGAGGCCTCTCCAGGAGCTACACCGAGGATGAGAAGACCTAACCCCCCTTAGCCCTGTTACTCAAAAGCATTGCTTTGCTAACAGTTTCTTTTTCAGGAACTTTTCCATGTTTAGAATGTATTTTCCCCTAGGTTATCAGCAGAAAACCCACGCCCGAATGGGCGCGTCGGTGGAGCTGAGCCTGTCGCCTCATCCAGTGCAACCGAGGAGCCCTCGCGGTGTCTCCCTGCAGAGGTCACACGAGGGTCAGAACCGAGGCTGCCTTGGGCAAGGGCCAACCGCAAGGCTGTTTCTGAAACCATAAAGTACCAAGAGAATGCCCTGTGTTACAATTAATAAATAGCATTGTTAATTGACGTGAACAAAGCAAGCCTTCATTGCTTTATTTGGTGGCCCATTTGGTGAAGCACTTAAGAAGAGTCCTGGCCAACATACACACATCATGGTTTTAATTACATCCTGTGAATTTATTTTTCCAGAGAGAAATATTTCTCAGGGAAATGTCCATAAAAGCAACTTTAGCAGAGTGTGATGGTGTGTGTGTGTTTCCTCTAGGAAATCTGTTTAGTTTAAGTCCCAGCTTTGAGCAGCACTTTTTACAAAGACAGGGGACCTGAAGAAGGCTGCCGACAGCCGGAGCAGGCAGTGTCCCGGCGGAGAGGAAGTCTCCGGGCTGCTCTGCCCTTCGTCTCTCTGGGAACTTGCCCCTCTCCCCTTTGCCACATAGGAATTCTGAATTGCTCTTGGAAGCCCAAAGGGGGCTGGGCTTTTCTCTAAACCCTACACACTTCTGCCCCCTCCCCCAGCTGAGATCCCCTCTGTGGCTGGCATTTCTTAGGGGTGTGAAAATGACATTTTTGAAAATGGAATCCTGTTTTCACCGCTCTAAGGAAAGTCACAACTTCAAACTCTTTTCCAGTGGTTCCTGTTGTCCCTCGAAAACGTGTTTGAGAACTAGGCGTTCTCTCCCAAACTGCTGGGATTTTTTCTTAGGTTGCCCTTCCAATGTTAAAGTGTTTAACCCAAATACCATTACTGCATCACCTAACTTCGTTTGCAGGCCACCGCTCACTGTGTACATAACCAGCATCACAAGCACAGGGACTCAGGACCGGGTGCTTTCTAATCTCTTCAGTCTCTTGGTCTCCTGCTTCCAGGACAGGGCTGGAGCCAAGGACTCACTCTCGACTGACTGACTGCGTGGCTGATGAAGGGAGGAGTGCATTTTTAAAAGGAGAGTAAGTTGTCCCCATTACACCAATCTAAGAAATGACCTCTTTTCCTTTCTCTACGTAAATTTCATGTCCTTATTCACAGGCATATAAAATTACAAAATCATGGTGTAGACACACATTTACTCCCCGCTTTCCTTTCTGTCATGAACCTAATGATGCATTTACCTATACAGAATTCCTCAGGCTCTCTCAGACACAGCAAATACTTCTGATGGCAAAGAGAAAAGTCAAGACGTGGTAAGAAAATCAGTGTCCAGGAGCTACGGTTTCTATCGTGTGGGCGATTAGATGCCTGACGGCCCTCCTGATGCAAACAGCTAAAATGCTGAAGAAAATGTAAAACGCATCTTGTCAGAGGCATCCTCAGGCTGCCATAGCGGCCAGAAGCAAAGAGAAGGCAGAAACCTTGACAGCTTAGTGGGGCCTGAGCCAGCACTCATCTCAAACTCTGTGCTGAGAGCTTGAACTTCTACCTGGATGACTGCATAGGGTGCAGAAACCAATTTAGAGCAGGAGTCTCATACGAAATGCTTGCATAGAACTGGAACCCATAGAGTCCCGCCCTCAGTGTAAAAAGTAATGAGAATAAGAACAACAACAACAAAACCACAAATAACCTCATTTAAAAAACAGGCAAAATGGCTGGACACAGTGGCTCCTGCCTGTAATCCCAGTGTTTTGGGAGGCAAAGGGGAGAGAACTGCTTGAGCTCAGGAGTTTGCAACCATCCTGGGCATCCCAGCAAGACCCTGACCCTACCAAAAGAGAAAAAAATAGGCAAAAGGCTCGAAAAAGACGTTTGTCCAAAGAAGATATACCAATACCAATAAGCATTTGGAAAGATACTCAACATCTTTAATGTTTATGGACATATAAATCAAAACCATAATGCAATAGCATTTTGCATCCATTAGGATGGCTACTATTTAAGAAAAAAATAGAAAATAACAAGTGTTGGCAAAGATATGGAGAAATTGGAACCCTTGTGCACTATTGGTGGGAACTTAAAATGGTACAGGCACTATGGAAAATGGTATGGTGGTTCCTCAAAAAATTAAACAGAGTTACCACGTGATCTAGCAATTCCACTTCTGAGTATATCCAAAAGAACTGAAGGCAGGGACTTAGACATTTGTATACCCATATCTATTTATAGCAGCATTATTCACAACAGCCAAAAGGTGGAAGCAACCCAAGCATCCGTGAGTGGATGAATGGATCAACAAAATGTGGTATGTCCATATAATAGAATATTCTTCAGCCTTCCAAAGGAAGGAAATCCTGTTACATGCTACAGTGTGAATGAATCCTGAAGACATCTATGCCATGCAAAATAATCCAGACACAAAAGGGCAGACACTATATGATTTCACTCATGAGGTATCTATAGTAGTCAAATTCATAAAGAGAAAGAATGGCAATTCAGCCAGGGGTTGGGGGAGGGGAAATGGGGAGCTAGTGTTTAATGAGTATAGAGTTTCCATTTTTAAGATGAAAACATTCTAGAGATCAGTTGCCCAACAATGTGAACATACTTGACACAACTGAAATATACACTTCAACATGGTTAAGATGGTAAATTATATATTACATGTATTTTATCACAATTTAAAAAAATTTTTAAAGATAACATTGAGGAGGAGGTGGAGGTAGAAGTAACCAGAACTAAAATACTGGCTCAGCAAAAAAGCCTGCTCATCTCAACCTTAGCCCAGGCTGGGCCTCACATGAAGCTTAGGTCAAAAATCCCACCGAAATTCACACTTTGGTATTCTGAAAACTCTCAAGCAAAGAAGCTAAGTGACAGCAGTTCTAGGTTGATAGTGCCCCAAGCAACTGGCAGAAGCAAATATAGTTCCTTTCTAGAGACCACTTCAACCTGGGCCTCAAAGAATTCCCACAGTTCAAGTTCCAAGAAAAATAACCTCTCATTGGGGCAAAAATAGCAAAGTGCACACGGAGGGAGAGTCAGCAAAAGGGTCCTTCACAGGCTTCAGACCCTGACGAGACACCGAATATGAAGCTACTGTCTATCCAACCAGTGCTGGCTTACTGAGCCCTGTTCAAGGAAGTGGACACAAAAGTGAGATAAACAGACAAAAGTCCCGGCTGCCATGGAGTTGAGACACCTGTGCCCTGGAGACACACACAGGAGAAAGGCACAGGGAGTGCCAGGTTGGGGAGATGGCACAGGGAGTGCCAGGTTGGGGAGATGGCACAGGGAGTGCCATGTTGGGGAGATGGCACAGGGAGTGCCAGGCTGGGGAGACAACACAGGAGAAGGGTGCAGGGAGTGCCAGGCTGGGGAGACAACACAGGAGAAGGGTGCAGGGAGTGCCAGGTTGGGGAAGGTGTCAATTTCAACTTTAATGTTTAAGTAGTAAAGAGAAGCCTGAAAATGTGAACAAAGTTGTTATGCAACAAGATCATAAAAAAAAAAAAAAAAAGAAAATGTGAACAAGGGCCAAGAGACTTCATAGAAAGAACCAGTATATTTGAAAAAAAAAATTAAACAGAACTTATAAAATGAAATTAAAAACACAGTGGTCGAAAAAAACATACTAAATGGTTGCAGTGAAAAGTATATTAGATATGTCTAAAGAGGCAATTGGTTGTGAACTTAAAGACGGTGCTCAAGAAATCATCCTAGCCAGGCAAGGTGGCTCACACCTGTAATCCCAGAGACTCAAGAGGCTGAGGTGGGAGGACTGCTTGAGGCCAGGAGTTCAAGACCAGCCTGGGAAGCAGAATGAGACCCCCCCATCTCTACAAAAAGAGAAAAAAAAACAACTAGCCAGGCATAGTGGCATGTGCCTGTAGTCCTAGCTACTCAGGAGATTGAGGAGGGAGGATCACTTGAGCCCAGGAGGTTGAGGCTGCAGTGAGCTATGGTACCACTATTGTACTCTGTCTGGCCTGGGTGACAGAGTGAGACCCCATCTCTAAAAAATAAATGAAATCTAAAAAATTTAAAAAATCATCCCAACTATAGGACTCAGAGATAGAAAAATATAGACAAGAAGTGAAGGACGTGGTGGCTGGGGTAGGAGGGTCTAAGGAGCATCTACTCTGGAGTTCAAGAAGGGTGTCAACAGAGAAGAGAGGAAGCAATATTAAAGGAGATAGGAATGAAATTTTTCCAGAGTTAGAAATCCAGGTATCTCAGTAAATCCCTAGCAAGATTTAAATAGAAGCACACTTCAATGCATGTTGAAGTCCTGAGGCTGCAGGACACCAAGGAAAAAGATTTAAAAAGCAGCCAGAGAAAGAACAGAGATCACACAGAAAACAAATGTAACTGAAAGCCGACTTCTCAACAGCAGCAGTGGATGCCAGAATGCACTAGAATGACATCTTCGATGTGCTTTAAGAGATCAATTGTCATCCTAGAATTCTACACCCAGTGAAACTACCTTTCAGGTATGATGACAAAATAGACAAAGTTTATCACTAAAATGCGCTGTCAAAAAGGTGGGTCTCTTGATGGTCACCACCTGCCAGGAAGCAGATCTTAGATGATTTCCCAACAAAACACAGGATAGATTAAGGAATAAGCTTTATCAGGGAAGTGATAGCAGAAGGAGGAAGACAAATTCTTAAGTAGACTGGGGGCAGGTCCCTAGTGAAACCCCACCTTCAAACCAAAGACAGTTTAAAGCCCGAAAGCCAAGCTACAAGTCTTGGATAAGTCCACGGACCGGATTGAGAACCTCTCTTCCCATTTGGCACACTTTCCTCTGATTGATCCCCACCCTTCACCTATTTTACATATACCTACCCTTCCCTAATTGGTTTTTTACACCGTCATGCCCACCTTTGAATTGTGCCTTTGTTTTAGCCTTTTTTGGATACTCACAAACCAATCAATAACACACCCCGATTCTGAGCCCATAAAAGCCCCAAACCCAGCCACACTGACAGAGAGACCACATGACTTCTGGTGGGAGACCATCCTTGAATCCCATCTCTGCTGAGAGCTGTTTCATCACTGAGTAAAACTGTTCTCCGCCCTTCTCACCCTTCACTTGTCAGTGTAATCTCATTCTTCTTGGATGTGGGACAAGCACTCGGGACCTCGCTGAACTCGGGTACAAAGATGGTAGTAACACTGTAGCCCTCTACCCTCTCCACCCCATGATCAATGCCTAGCAGCCATACCACACCAACAAGAAGCAGCAGCAGGGCTGGGTGAGCCCCAGAACCATGGGCCAGAGCAGGGCAACAGGACTGACAGAGATGTTAATACACCCCTGTTTGTCGGGCTGTGGCAGGCCTAAAAGACCTGTTAGCCCATGTAGCATGGCCTCTGGGGCTTCAAAGTTGCAGCCCTCCCTGTTTCGATGCCACCGCATTCTCCTCATCTGGACACTAGAGTTCACTGCAGGAGCTTGCAACATGCCTGGTCCAGCCACAAGCCCCACACAGAGCCCACTCCTGTGCCAGTGCTGGACCCCACACTCACTCGCCCACACACACCCTCCAGCCGGGGGCTGAGCACTCAGTGATGGTGGCCACGGAGTCTGCACTGGTGTGCAAGCCAGATGCGGCCCAGTGGACTGAGTGGGTAGGGTGCCTCCTGTGGCAAACCTGGGGCCGAGCAAGGCCCGGGCAGAGGTGTGGCTGACCAGAGGTCTCCAGCTGGCAAAGCAGCCAAGAAAAATCCTGCATCAGAAGCTTACATGGGCAAGTGGCAGCAAGAGACACAAAAGCAGGGAGCCTGCAACCCCAACCTCACCTCGTTCTGCTCACACAGAGACAGCTCACCTTTCAGGGAGAAGCACCAGCCCCTGTTGCTACCCTTCTGAGGCAAACAGGAAGTGATCTATTAGGAGGTGGATGACTTGCTGAGGCAGCAGCAGTTGGGACTTGGGTGCCAGCTGTTTTCATTGCTGTCTGAGAAAGCCAGCTGCCCTACACCTGAGCCCCACGGGATGTCGAGCTTGCATCATTCCCCCACCCACTGAAAGAAGTAAGGCTGAGTGGGGGCCGTGGTGGTTTTAACTGACTCTTTAACCAGGCCACCCTGAGTGAGCTTCTAGGGCTAGTTACAGACAATTCTGCTTGTTGTATCCTGTATCCCTTAAAGGAAATTCTAAGGGATCAACTTTAGAAAGATGGAAAAGGATCCCAGATGGAGAGTATTTGATGCAAGAAGGAATGATGAATGTACCCTATAAATATATGCACCTATTATATACCCATAAAAATTAAAAGAAATGATGAGCAGATGTTGGTAAGTAGGTAGATAAATTCTGACAAACCTTGGCTGCCTAAACAATAGAATGTTTAATTTGTGAATTTAAAAACAGGATAAAATGGAAACACTGGACAATATAGCATATAAATTGGGATTGTCCTTGTATTATTTGAAGAAAGCTAAAGAAATTAAGCTTAGACTTTGTAAACTACCAGTGTTAAAGTAGCTACTGTAACTATTAAAATAACAGTCATATAATGTACAAACTCCAAACTAGACAGATCTAGGAAAAATAAGAGGATTTTGTCTCCCAAAGAAGTCCAGAAAAAATGAGGTTGTGGAAAAACAAAAAGTGGGAAAAATAGCACTTCATAAGATAGTATAATAAATCCAAATGTGATAAACTCTCCAGGTAAAAACAAAGACTACTGAATCAATGTTTTTTGTTTTGTTTTGTTTTGTTTTTTTGAGACAAGGTCTCTCTCTGTCACCCATGCTGGAGTGCAGTGGCACGATCTCAGCTCATTGCAACCTCTGCACCCCTGGCCCCCTCCCATACCCACTCCCCCCTTGGGCTCAAGCAATCCTCCCACCTCAGCCTCCAGAGTAGCTGGGACAGCACAGGCATGTACCACCACCCCAGCTATTGTGGTGTGTGTGTGTGTGTGTGTGTGTGTGTGTGTGTGTTGTGTGTGTATATTTTTAGTAGCAATGGGGTGTTGCCATGTTGCCCAAGCTCGTCTCAAACTCCTGAGATCAAGCAATCTGCCTGCCTCAGCCTCCCAAAGTGCTGAGATTACAGGCGTGAGTCACCATACCTGGCCCTGACTCAATGTTTATAAAAGACACAGTTAAAATATAAGAATTCTGAAAGATTTAAAGTAAAGGATGGAAAAATATATGAGCCAGAAAAAACTACGAGGAGAAATAAATTGTTCATCATAGTACTCGGGAAACTTTAAAACACCTCTCTCATTAAATGGTGAATCCAATAGAAAAAACATCTATTAGCATATCGATTTGAACGAAACAGTTACAAGCTTGACAGAATGGGCATATATAGATATAACACTGTGCCCAACCATGTGAAGGTACAGGTCCTTTTCAGAATTATAGGGACCATGAAAATAGCACACGTTAGTGAGGATATGGAGAAACTGCAACTTTTGTACATTGCTAGTGGGAATGCAAAGTACTGGAGCCGCTATGGAAAACAGTATACCAGTTCCTGAAAAGATTAAATCTAAAATTACCACGCAATCCAGCAATTCTACTTCTGAGCATACACCCAGAAGAATTGAAAACAGGATCTCAAAGGATATTTGCATATCCATATTCATAGCAGCATTATTCAAATAGCTGAAAGGTAGAAACAACCCAAGCATTTACTGATGAATGAATGGATACATAAAATGTGGTATATACATACAATGGAATATTATTCTCTTCCTTAAAACGGAAGGAAATGCTGACCCGTGCTATAACATGATGAACCTTGAGGACATTATGCTTAGTGGAACAAGCCGGTCACAAAAAAGATAAATACTGTATGATTCTATTCATAAAAGGTTCCTAGAGCAGTTAGATTCATAAACACAGAAAGTAGAATGGTGGATGCCAGCGGCTGCAGGTACGGGAAATGGGAAGTTACTGTTTAGTGGATACAGAGCTTTAGTTCTGGAAGGTGAAAAAGTTCTGGGGATCAGCTGCACAACAGTATGAATGTACTTAATGCCATTGACCTATACACTTAAAAAATGGTTAAGATGGTAGTCCAGGCAGGGTGGCTCACACCTGTAATCTCAGCACTTTGGGAGGCCGAGGTGGGTGGATCACCTGAGGTCAGGAGTTCGAGACCAACCTGGCCAACATGACAAAACCCTGTCTCTACTAAAAATACAAAAAAATTAACAAGGTGTGGTGGTGCATGCCTGTAGTCCCAGCTACTTGGGAGGCTGAGGCATGAGAATTGCTTGAACCTGGGAGGTGGAGGTTACAGTGAGCCAAGATCATGCCACTGCACTCCAGCCTGGGCAACAGAGTGAGACTCTGTCTCAAAAAAAAGGTTATTTTTGTTATATGTATTTTATAGTAAAAAATATAATGATATGTCAAAATGTTGTTTTTTTAATTATATGGAATGCTTCAAAAATTTTGTGTTATCCTTGCCCAGGGGCCATGCTAACCTTCTCCGTATCATTCCAATTTTAGTACAGCGAGCAGGAAATGCTATTTGTTAAGCCCAATAAAGTAATTAAGTTGTGAAAAAAATATATGAAGCTTTTATGAAAGTGACCACGTGCTGGGCCATCAGGGCAGCCTCCACACCGTTCAAAGCATCGGTATTGGACAGGCCACACTCTCTCACCAAGATGCAATCACATCAGAAATCAATAATAAAAAGATAACCCAGGAGAAAAAAACAGAAGCAAGTATTTCATAATGCACTAAAGAAGAAATCATTATGGAAATGAGAAAATACACGCAACTGAACTAAAATAAGGTGCCTATCCAATGAAACTTAAAATCATGGTTAAGAGAACATCAGTTAGTGACAGGGAAGAAATGTAGTAAAATTGTTTACAGAAAATAAAAAGAAGTCAACATTATGTAACACCGTAAGCAGCATGGTCCCAATGGTATAAACGGATGCTTCTGTGTATGTTATACGGACAACAGATTGTAACAGACAAGATTGTAAAACACACAGACACACACACACACGATGAGAAAATGAATACATACCAGCAACTAGCATTATAAATTGTGGTCAATTTTGGAAGGTAGGATTTACAAGTGATGTCTATTTACTTCTTCGTGTGGTTTTCTAGATGAATTAATATGAGTTCGGTTATCAGAAAGGAAAACAATAAAGGTAACTAAGATAACAGCAGCAGAGGCTTGGGAAACACAAGCCCCCAGGGCCCACCTCTTGTCCTCCCAGTGCTGCTGCAGGACTGACGTCCATCACACGAACACAATAAACCACAGGACACTGGGTGCCCAGGGAAAGACAACAGAGACCCTCCAATCCTGCCTTCCCGGGTGAGGGATGCCACCCGGCAGGACCCTGGGTAGGAGCAGCCTGGGTTCTTTCCCTAGATTCGCCAAGACCAGTTCTGATCTGTCTGCAACGCCTCTCACTCTCGTTCCCCTATCCCCCGCCCCCGTTCTCAGGCTCTTCGCTGGTTCTGGAGCCCCCAGCTGAAGGTGTTGGACCCCTGAGAACACCTCAATACCCAGTTTCCTGGAACCCGCTGAACCGAGGGGAGGAAGGCCACATCCAAAGCACCTAAATGTGCCTGTTCACAAAAACAAAGCCTGAAGGAGCTATAAACTCAGAGCCTGTTTGATGGGGAAGCAGGACAGGTATAGTCATTTGGAAAGCAACCAACATACCTTCCATCCACACCCCCAGCCCAGCCTTCCCAGATCCAGGGAACCGGCTCTTTACACGGGCTTGGGGGCTCAGGGAGAAATGTAACTTGAAGAACCTGTTGTTAGGAGATGATCTTGGAAAGGAGGGCAAATCCCCAGTGACCCAGCGGATTTTTCAGGGGCTGCTCTGGAGCAGAAGGTTTCACTTTTCCAGGGACCTGAATTCCTTGACACCCCCACCCGCCCCACAGGGGTGAGAGCTAGAGCTTTCAATGGCACCTGTCCCAGCTCTCCAGTAGGAGAGGACCGAAACCAGAGACAGTGTCTTCCCCTCCTAGGAGGAGGAGAATTATAATTTTTTTTTTTTAGACAGAGTCTTGCTCTGTCGCCCAGGCTGGAGTGCAGAGACGCGATTTCGGCTCACTGCAACCTCCACCTCCCAGCTTCCAGCGATTCTCCTGCCTCAGCATCCCAAGTAGCTGGGACTACAGGCATGCACCACCATGCCCGGCTAATTTTTGTATTTTTTTAGTAGAGATGGGGTTTCATCATACTGGCCAGGCTGGTCTTGAACTCCTGACCTCATGATCTGCCCACCTTGGCCTCCCAAAGTGCTGAGATTACAGGTGTGAGCCACCACGCCCAGCCTAGAAATATTAATAAATATGAAATTTCACCAGCGCATACTTACAGAAACCTAGATGGTACATATATTCTTATTTGTGTATATATTTTTTCATATGGAAAACCAAATGTCCCAGCACCATTACTGAATATCAACCATTTCCCCTACTTGAACTGCAATGCCCATGTCAACTGCAATATATCAGGTTTCTATATTTGCTCCTTTATGGCCTTAAGGGGACCACTGTCCTATATGCTGTCCCTTGTTCACTGAATTGTGTGCCACATGATTGTGACAAAATATACAATACTCTTTATTACAAATTCCATATAGCTAATTGATTCTCACAGAATGCTTTTGATTTTTGCTGAACTCTTGTATTCATAGCCAACCTATGGTTCCAATTGACAAGTTTAGTTCGGACACGAATGCTGGTTATTTTCATTTCTTTTAACAAGTAAGAGTAAAGTGAAACAATAAAGACTTTCATAGGAACTGCACTTGTTTGGCAATGACCCGAGGGACTTCTTTGTTGAATTGGATAAGTTTCTGAATATTGGAAGAATTTTCCTCCATTTGCTTTGTGCTCATCACAATGGAATGGCTGTGAACACGGCTGTGACATTTGGTTTTTTTTTTTTTGAGATGGAGTCTTGCTCTGTCACCAGGCTGGAGTGCAGTGGCGTGATTTTGGCTTACTGCACCCTCTGCCTCCCGGGTTCAAGCGATTCTCCTGCCTCAGCCTCCTGAATAGCTGGGATTGCCCACCACTACGCCCAGCTAATTTTTTGGTATTTTTAGTAGAGACAGGGTTTCACCATGTTAGCCAGGCTGGTCTTGAACTCCTGACCTCAGGTGATCTGCCCGCCTTGGCCTCCCAAAGTGCTGGGATTATAGGTGTGAGCCACCGCGCCCGGCTGGCTGTGACATTTACTTCATGTTTACCGGGCATTCCTCCCACTCACTTTCATGCTCACTTTCTTAAAATTAGATAAACAACAAAACAAGTCCTGACCTGTAGCATCTGTCAATTTCCGTGGTGTAAATACTCTCGCCTTCAGCGAATGTGATTTCACCCAACTTGGAGTTAGAAGAGATGCACAATCGCACATACACCCCAGGATTTCCCCCAAGGTCCAAGATATAAATCACCTCAGGGCACGGACACAAGGAAAATGTAAAAAAATTAGTTTTCCGTATTCCTTACCTTTGTATTTTAATGTAATGGCTCGTAACATTCCTGAATGTCTAATTCTCACTGTACTGCCAGCCCCAGCCCACGAGTGCCCTTTGTGCCCTGTTCCTGGTGCCCAGGCCCTCACCATGCCAGCCAGTAGCAGAAGGCTTTGGGGGTTGGAGAGGAGAGTGGGTAAGCATGGCCTGGAGGCCACCATGCAGCCGTGGATGTGCCCCACTAGCTGTGTCCTGCCAGGCTCATCTTGGAGGTTATGGGCACCTTTACTCAGCCCAACTCACCCCAGAGTCCACTCTGCTCTTTATATAAATCGCAATATTTTTCATTTCACTGCTAGGGAGTCCAAGTATTTTACCACCACAAATGGATGTTTTGGCAGGTGTAAAAATAGGGAAAATATAGAAATAAATGGGTGTGCAGTTTTACAGGCAATGGGAGAGAGCCCTCGTGGAGGAATAAAGGCCTGGCTCACAAGCTCACAAGCCTCACCCACGTGACTATGCTCTGAACTGGGGCTGAGAAGCAACCGCAGCTCAAGAGGCGTCTGAGAGGAGAGCTTCCCTGCACAGCACCACGGGCCGCAAGATCCAGGTCGACGTGCTGATGGAAGGTTTTGATTTTGCAACTATCGAACGAGATTAATGCTTAAAATCCATGGTTTAAGAGATTTTATTTGAAAGTTCTATTTTTAAAAGCATCCTGGTGTTTGTATTGAAACTGTCCCAAAGATGCTTTTCTTTAGCGCCATAATCCCTGGAAATGGAAAACCCACCAGAAGAATGACAGCTTGCTCCTCTCCCTGGGCGCATGCTGGGCTGGAGAGTAGAATGAGGTCAGCTTCGCGGTGGGTCCAAGCCACACAGGGGACGGCTGCGAGTCCAAGCGACCGGCCAAGGCTCGGGGCTGCATTAGGACTTTCAGGAGCCCTTCCTCCATAAAAAATATGAAAAGTTCTATTTTACGATGGCATTGATGTAAAGATGAATATATTAATATTGTATATTAAAACATTTACTTTGACCTAAAAGTTCATTTTTTTCTTCTGATTATGAAAGAAATGAAAACACTTTCGAGGGCTGTGGAAAGCGCCGTGGGTGCTGGCGCCACACCTGCTGGGCTTAATGGGTCTGGCCGCCCTGCGGACACTCCCACACTGAGCGGCTGCAGCCTCGGGGCAGGATGGGCCAAGTAGCAAGGTCTTGGTTCAGGTGCACGGTTTGGGGCGGGCGGTGGCCATGCAGCCCAGTGGAATTGTTTAAAGCAGGAACGCCTGTCTGATTCTGCCCTCTCAAGAGTCCTCACTCACTCACACATCAGCCAAAAAAGTGGTCACGCTAATCTCAACTCAGCAACCTGCCCTTTCTCAGCTGTGTGCTCATGCAGATGACAGAACACTCAAGCAGAAAAATCCCAGGGACGGGCAGGGCATGCTCTCCTGAACTGCTCCCTGGGGCCCTGGGCCAGCCACACACTCAGCCAATACAGCCAGGCCCCTAAATCCCAAAGGACATCGTGCCAGGGACCGAGAGCTGGCAGGATCTGTACCTTGCTCTCTGAGCTTCGGTTTCCTCATCTGTGGGTTGGCTATGGCCCGACTCCCAGCCCCGGGGAGGCTCACTTGAGAAAGCAGGTGCCAAAGGTCTTCCTCAACAACCGCACGCCAGGAGCCTTTGCTTTCTTCCCTGTGGCTCCAACAAAACAGCAGAGGGACTTCCCCGATAGAGGGAATTTCAAGTCCTGAGGTGCCAAGCCCTGGAACACTGCAGGGCAGCTGCGGCCAACACAGGCGGCCAGTGTCAGGCACACAGTCACAGAGGGTAACTCTGCCCAGGGTTTGAATAAAATTTTTAGAAGACCCCCAATTCTGAAGGGGTCTTACATAGGCTCCTTGAAAGTGAAGTGAGAAAACTGGCAAATGCAGTCTGTTCTCAAAGAGGGGCAGGCCACTGAAGGCTGCCTGCAAAGTGGTCTCGTGTCCTTGCACCATGGGGAACCTTCCCAAAGGGTGGTTTCTATTCAAAAGGGAATGATGATATTCATTCCCCAGCTTGAAGAAGGACAAGTTGGGGGCCGGACAGGACTCCCTGGGCAAACGTTGAGCAGTGAATTGGGGCTGGAGACTTCAGAGGCCTTCCACGGGTTAGGGGACAGGGGCAGGCAGGAACTGCAGCCCAGGCTCCATCTGCCTGGGGGCTCCTGAAGGTCATGTCTGCCAAGGCCTGAAGCCTACGTGGGTGCTGACGTGTTGATGCAGTTGGTAGAAAGTGCAATTGGGGTGTGGAGATCTGGCCTGCTTGCACACCTCCTGTGACGAGGAGCTCACCATCTACCTGATGAGGGGCTATCCCGTCATCTTTGAAACCTGTTGGAACGGAGGCTCCCTCCTTACACAGAGCCAAAATCAGTCTCCCTTTGTCTCCCACCCATAGGTTCCAGCGCCACAGAGAACAGGCCCAACCCTCCCTCCACCCCAGACCTGTTATTGCAAGATAGGGGGCCATGTCCCTACTCCAGCCTTTTCCTTGTGCCAGCAAAATATTTCTAAATTTGAGAAGTACTTCCAAAATGTCCTCCAGAAGTCTCACACAATTTACACCCCCACATCTTCAACCACTCCAAATACTATCAATTTTTAAATTTTTGGCAATCAAAAGATGTGTGCAACTGTGATATTAACCTACATTACACAGATCACAAACCAGAGCCAGGGTCCTCCTGGAACGCACCGTGTGCCGTGTGCTGAGGGCTGCCCTTCGCACTTTCCACCTGGTGCTGCACGTGTGCTCTGACAACAAGGTGAGGCCAGCACTCTTGAATCCAACCAAGCAGGTGGGAGAGGGAGGCTGGAGTCAGGCCACCTGCCTAAGCCAACAGCCAAGGCCAAGGGTGTGGCAGTGCCTGTCCGGCTGGGAAGCCCAGGTAACTCCTCTTCCAGTCTAGATTCCCAAATCTCTGCCACCTTCTCTAGCAACAGCAAAGTTAAACACTGGTTTCTCACGCTTTGTGATCATTTGATTGCCTATTTATTCCTTTCTTCTATCGTTCAATTGGGCTGTTTTTCTTCTTAAAAAGTCTGTCTTTAAACAGAGTTTAAAAAACATTGCAAGTTTATCCCAATGTGTTGTTTTTTACTTTTGCTTGGAATACAGAAGTTTCACTTTTTAATGGAGCAAAGTGTCCATTTTTTTTTTATCTGTGGCTTCTGGAAATTGTGTCTTTTTAAGGAAGTTCTTCAGCCCAAAAGTATTTAGCACTAGCATCCTAGGCTGGGCTGCAGGAGGGCAGGGTCCCTCTCACCCCAGGTCCCCTGGACAGGGAGACAGAAGGGCCTGGGAGATTTCACTACTGCGCGTCCCCACATCAGACTGGACACAGACCCCACCCAGTCCTCTTGGGAGTCGTCCTGTTGAGGGTCCCTCACTGCCTCACCTGAAGCCTCTTCCTCCTCCTCCTCCTCCTCGGGCTGACCCTCGGCCCAAGGTGCAGGGGAAGCTGGCCCTAGGCACCCTCTCCCCACAGCCATCGGCCTCGCCTGTCCTCACCGGTTGGTCTGGCAGACGGTGGGCGGCCTGGGGAAGCATGTGCAGCAGCACCGCCAGTTTCTTGCTGCTCAAGTCAGAAGGATTTTATGCACTTTATGAAAACAAAACAAATGCTTCCCAGAACTGTCAGGGCCCATTAGCTCTAAAGGGTCACATGCCCGGCTTGGAAACCACAAATTTCTAGCAGGCGCTTCTCTCATCCCAAGGCCACTACCTAGGAGGCCCAACCCCCTCCCAAGAGGCCAAGCCCCCGACCCACAGGCCTGAGCCCCCCGCCCCACCAGAGGCCGAGGCCGAGGCAAACTTGCCCATCCCTGAGGTTTGTCCATCCTCAGGGGTGGGGCCTGGGCTCTCCTTTCCTCGTGAGTCCTCAGCTTAGGCTGCTGTTTCCATCCCTCACAGGAACATGCTAACAGCAAGCTATCCAAACGTGGTGAGGGCATTTCTCAATGTCACTGTGTCTTTATGGCACATTTCAGCCATCAGCTTCTCTGCCTAGGAGATGTGAGACCATCCACTGAGACGGGGCCACAGGCAGCTGGTCCTGAAGGGTCGTAGCTGAGCAGGAGCCCCCAGGCCCCGCCAGCCAACTGCTGAGGTGAGGGACAGCACAGCACACACTGCCAGCGCACCGCACACCTACAATCACCAGGCACCCATGAGCCACGTGTGCTCCCCGTGGCTAAGATGACCTGTCAGTAGACAACTGAGACTCAAAGGAGAGACAGAAAGGCGCAGGCCAAATCACACATCCATACCTGACAGGAAGGTGTCCTGACCCCACACTCCGTGTTCTTCCACACCACCTCAAGGGGCAAAATTTACCCTGCAGGGGTGCGGTTTGGCAGGGGAGAGGAATGAAAGAAGGCCTGAAGCTACGCCCACCACCCACAAAACTGGGCAGGGGAGGAGGGGTCTAGCCACAACCCCCAGAAGGCCGGTGGTGGGAGGGAGGCCTGGCGGTCAGGGCCTAAGCTGTGGGCTCCACGGGGCACACACACTGTGGTTCTTGCCTCAGCTACTTCCTGTTCAAGCTTGAACCCCACGCAGATCTGCCACATACTGTTAATAATAAACCTTGTTTGTGCTTCAGAACAATGCGGCACGATCCATGAACAAGATACAGAGGCCAGGGGTGAAAAGCGAGGCACTGCTTTGGGCCAGACTTTCGAAGTCAATCTGTGTCAAGGCCCTCTCAAACCAGTTTGGGTGAAGACCTAGGAAACACCTTCAGAAGTAGTAAGCAGCAACTTCAGAATTTAAAGTCTAGATTTTTTTTTTTTTGAGACAGAGTCTCACTCTCTCACCCAGGCTGGAGTGCAGTGTCGTGATCTCGGCTCACTGCAACCTCCGCCTCCTGGGTTCAAGCGATTCTCCTTCCTCAGCCTCCCAAGCAGCTGGGATTACAGGTGCGTGCCACCATACCTGGCTAATTTTTGTATTTTTAGCAGAGACGGGGTTATACCATGTTGGCCAGGCTGGTCTCCAACTCCTGATCTCAGGTGATCCGCCCACCTCAGCCTCCCAAAGTGCTGGGATTACAGGTGTGAGCCACTGTGCCTGGCTAGAATTTCTTCAGATGAAAAACAGCTGGACAAACCTAAGGACAGACAGCCAGCTGCCGGCGTGGGGAGGGGAGTGCAGGCCAACCTGGGGAGCAAAGCTCACTGGGGTGGCTGCAGGACAAGTGTGCTCCAGAAGAGAGAACGCAAAGCCCCCGGGGCCTCAACAGGGATCAGCTGCCTCCCCAAGGCTGTTTCCACAAAACCTCTCAGGAAAAACTGGAGAAAGTTTGAAGTGTCCCTTGCTGTGCACATCTGAGAAAGACCCTTCTTCCCTATGGGCCCTGTCTCCTACTCCCTTCCCAGCTCCAGCGCGTTTCCCCATTCCCTAAGACTGTCAGGCTTCTCACCTGCCCCTGAACGGTGTCTTCTGTCCCATAGGGGAGAAGGTTCCAACAGCAGTCATTGCTGGAGGGCACAGAACTCCTGCTGGAATCTTCTCCCCTTTGGGACAGAAAATACGGTGCAGGGGCAGGTAAGAAACCTGTCAGCCTTGGGGCACTGGGGGAACCCCTGTAGCAGGGAAGGAATAGGAGACCCTGACTCCTGGGGGAGGGGCAGGAATGCAAGCTGGTTCCAGAACTACAGCCAAGACCCAGGGACACGGTGTCCACCTAAGATGGGTTTATCGAGCAACAGAGTACGAGCAACAGAGTATGCCCCCAACCCAGCTAGAGCCAAGACCCAGGGACACGGTGTCTACCTAAGACTGGGGTTAATCAAACAACAGAGTAATGCCCTCAACCCCCCTGCCGGCTGACAAGCACCGGGCAGCAAGAAACAGTGGACTCACGCATGTGCAGCAGAACTACTCAGCACGACGGAGGAACAGCCCGCCTGAGCACGCAGGACTTCATCTATGAACGCAGGATATTTTTATGTTGGGTAATCAAGGATAGTGCATTACTAAGCCAAAGGAGAGAAAATGCGATCACCTTAACAGACAAGAACAATTCAATATCCATTCCTGCTAGAGGTTCTCTGTAACCAGGATCAGAAGAGTCTGTTTTTAACACAAGAAAACAGCCGTCGCCATCGTTGCTGGAAGCATCGGACCAATTATAAATCACAAGGACTGTCCTTCGTATTTATCCAGCATCGCACTAGGGGAAGGAAGCTATAGCACAGTCAAAAGGCAATCTGGGAATAATATGAACTCAAAACACGAAGTGCTTCTAGAAATCCAGGAGGGAAAATCAAGAGTCCAACAGAATAAAGGGCAAATGAGCTAACAGTCAGCTCACAGAACAGAAAAGCAAACAAGCAAATGACCCTTAAACACATCAAGAGAGGCTACAACTCAGTCAAAATGCAAAAGTGCAAATGAAAACACGCTGAGATCCTCTTTCTTGCCTGAGTAGTGGAAATCTCTACGTGTGGCCATCTGCTGCTGGAAGGCTGCAGGGAAAAGGCACTTCTGTATATTTTCTGGTGCAGGAACATGGAACCATCCCACAAACAGCACCTGGCAACACCCACCAATATGGCGACACACTGTGCTTTCACCCTGCAGTCTCACTTCTGGGTATCTCTCCACACATAAGAAATGATGGGAGAACAAAGCTATTCGCGGCGGCATTGCTTTTAATGGCGGAAGACTAGAAACCACGCGACTCAGCACCAGGGAGCCGGCAGGAGAAGCCAGGCAGCCGCAGAGGGAGATCCATGCAGCCTGGAGAGAAGTGAGGATGGTGTCTAGGGTGGACACTCTGAGGTCCCCAGACTGCATAAACCCAAAAAGCCAAGGTTCAGAACAGGGTATAGACTATGACCTTTCGTGAAACTGTCTGTTGCGGGGGTATAAAAGTAAATATTCTTATTTGCTTGTACAAGAGTCTAATGCAAATGGCTGCCTACAGGGGCAAGGAGAAGCAAGGCAGACAGGGACCACGGGAGGGAACCTCTCACTGAGGACCCTTTCAGCTAACCGTGATTGTGGATCCATGCTAATATATTACCTCTTCCATTAAAAGTCCTTTAAATAAGAAGAAATGAATACTTTAGGAATATGAACTAGTTATGCCAACATGAATACCTGGCACGACAAAGGGTGATATTGATACATGATTGACAGTAAGGATAATTTTCTTTAAAAACTTACACATAGCACTATTCACAGAGTGTCATGCCTGGCTGCTGGAGAACATAAATCAGACCTTACCATCCATGTGCCCAGTGGGGCAGGGCCAGCCCAGCTTCGTTCCACAAGAGCCCTGGGTGCCCGGCTTCATCAAAAGACACCCAGAGGTTTCTATGGTGCTTTCGCCAACACCACACGCCCGCTGATCTGGACACACACATTTGACTGCATTCATTTACAAGGATGTGGTTCTGCCCTGGCTGACCAGAGCACAACCTTCTTGTAATATGTGTACTTTAACTTTCTTTTGAACTCCATTTTCTTACCAGAAAGACCAATTTGCTTGGTTTAAGAAACTGATAACCAATTTGGAATTCAGCTCTATATATGGATTTAAAAACAAGTTTTATGTATTATTATTATTATTATTATTATTATTATTATTTTAGAGTGGGTCTTCCTCTGTCACCCAGCCTGGCATGCAGTGGCATGACTATGACTCACTGCAGCCTCAACCTCCTAGGCTCAAGTGATCCTCCCATCTCAGCCTCCTGAGTAGCCAGGACTATAGGCACACACCACTATGCCTGGCTTTTTTGTTTGTTTTGATGGGGTCTCACTCACTATGTTGCCAGGGCTGGTCGCGAACTCCTGGGCTCAAGTGAGTCTCACATCTTGGCCTCCCAAAATACTGGGATTACAGGCATGAGCCACCACAGCTGGCCAAAACAAGTTTTATACTTTTTTTTTGTTGTTGTTGTTTTTTTTTTTTTTGAGACAGAGTCTCACTCTTTCACACAGGCTGGAGTACAGTGGCACAATCTCGGCTCACTGCAACCTCTGCCTCCCTGGTTCAAGCAATTCTTCTGCCTCAGCCTCCCAAGTAGCTGGGATTACAGGCACCCGCCACCATGCCCGGCTAATTTTTTTTTATTTTTAGTAGAGACAGGGTTTCACCATGTTGGCCCGGCTGGTCTCGAACTCCTGACCTCAGGTGATCTGCCCGCCTTGGCCTCCCAAAGTGCTGGGATTACAGGCGTGAGCCACCACACCCGGTCAAGTTCTATAGCTTTAAAAGACATTTAAATTTCTCTTGCTGAATTTAAAAGAAACCAAAGTCCCTCCCAATCTCCCTTTATGAAAACACACATAATCAAAAAGGGGTTCTGACTAGGGGGCTTCACTAATGCCCCAATGTAAAGCTTGCATAAACCATACTTATTGAAACACCTTTTAGAAAAATATAAAACATTTTTATTAATAAAGTGTATCCTAGGATAGAGTTAAACTCAGAGCCGAAATGTAGCAAGTAGTTACATTTGAGAATCGCTGAAAACAGCTATTCCTTCCCCTCCAACTTAGGCTGGCTCATGCTTGACTTAGAATTTTTCTTACTTCTGCTTTGCTACGTTAGTCTTTGCTGGAGAGCCCCTCAGAGGAACACACAGTGGTCTACGTAGAGGTGCCATGAACAAGGTTATTTACTCTCTGCACTTTTGGGTGTGGAAAGAAGACTCCAGAGTGGGGAGCCAAGTCCAGGTCTGGGTGTTTAGTGTCTTCCCTGATGGTGACATGCTGAGCCTTGATCCTGCTTGGGCATGGCCTCTTTCTGAAGCAGGTTCCTGCGGAAGCTCAAACAGGCTCTCATCCTGCTTGCTGCTGGCTCACACTGGCTACTGATCCCAAAGCTACTCAAAGGCCCTGGCCATCTTTTCTCTTATTCGCGTGCCATTACACTGTGCACATCGACCAACAGAAGATAAACCCGTCAGTCCAGGGCAGCTCAGAAGAGTAGCACCGGAATAGTTCAGGGGCACTCGTTAATACACTGACTAGAATTCCATATCACCCAAATCCTAAGTAGCACTTCATGTCACCAAGTGACATCATTTTTCTTCACAGATTTCAGTTTTTAAAAGTTGATTATTAAAAAGAAAAATAAGGATGAATATCAAAGTAGAAAGCTGCATTTTAGTCTTGAACTATTTCTTCCAAAGCTTTATTATGCATTTCCTTTGAATATAAATTATCATCAGCTCAACTTTTAAATTCAAATTCCTGAAGTATGACTCCAGTACTCCCTGAAAACTTATAAACCAAAGTATAGAAAAATACTTAATAATCCCATTTGTGTCTTGTCTCAAAATAAGAGAAAAATTAAATTTCTCAAATTAAATAAGATCAGGATCTAGTGTGTAGGATAAGATACAGTAACAATCACGTGTAGAGACCTTCTAAAACTTCACAAATGATCTTACAATTTTTGATAAATGCTTACCTAGCTTATAAAACTTCAATTCATACTGAAAAGAGGGAAGTGTCACAATATGAATGAAAAGATGTATTTCCCTGAACTTTCCTCACGAGAAAAACAAAACACACACATTTGAAAATAAAAAATCCAAATGCTTATGATTTTTCCATGTGTGAATTGAACTGCACAATCCATACACTGATGGAAAAAATATGTGATTATTTTTAATGATTTACGTATAAAAGAAAAATAAACTTTATGATACAATTTGACAGACTACTTCATAAAAAATTTTACTTACATACAATGTATGCAATTTTTTGCAACCCCCAAATTCTATTCACATATACAAATTCATAAAAGGCAGACATCTTAACTTGAAGTAAAACAAGGTCCATTCAGGGTCATGGCTAAGTCATTTGATTCAGTAGAAAAGAGATTATAAGTACATGAAGGGCTACTTAACTCATGTCCCTGCACTCCCCCAAAATGTATTTAATATAATCGATTAAACAGAATTTTATGGTGCACTATAGGAAGGAGAAAAAGACCAACATTTCAGAATGGCAGATCTTAATAATCTGCTCCTGAACTTATTCAACTCAGAAAATCATATAACAACCTTAGTACAGAATTTATTTTGGAAATCGTATGAAGAAAAACCCAACGGTGCCATTTGTGCTAATCCTTAAAGAAACAAAACCCGGCCAGGTGCGGTGGCTCATGCCTGTAATCCCAGCACTTTGGGAGGCCGAGGCAGGTGGATCACGAGGTCAGGAGGTGGAGACCATCCTGGTCAACATGGTGAAACCCCATCTCTACTAAAAATACAAAAATTAGCCGGGCGTGGTGGCATGCGCCTCTAGTCCCAGTTACTCAGGAGGCTGAGGCAGGAGAATCACTTGAACTTGGGAGGGGGTGGTTGCAGTGAGCCAAGATTGCGCCACTGCACTCCAGCCTGGGCGACAGAGTAAGACTCCATCTCAAAAAAAAAAAAAGAAACAAAACCTTTTCAGGCAATCCTCACACTTTAAATGGCACTCCTTAGTTTACATAATAAATACACTATTTAAAAGTATTAGGACCCAGACCTTAAGACCCATAAGTATGTCTTCAAACACAATGAAATGTTTTATACAGTAACTTAAGACTGCTAAGTATTTACAATAGTATATGTAAGTGAAAAACTATAAACCATGTTTTTAAAAAAACTTTTGCTTTAAAAAACAATTTCCAAAAAAATGGCTAACATCAAAAAACGTCGTAAATCAGTGCATCCTTTTAAGTCTTCCTTATGTTGTTTTTCCTAAGCTACCTGTCTCTCAGGTGTGCACGCCCACGCAAAGGAAAAGGCATGACGCCAACGCCTTGCAGAGCGAGACCCTCTTAAGGAGAACAAGGACTCCGGGCGGCTGCGCTAGCCTCTGTCTCAGGAAAACCGGGGTAAAATGCTGAAGAAAGTGAGGATGTATGTCCAGACAATGTCCATAAAGGCCATCCTGAAATCCCCTTTTTAAATTTATGAACTTTAAGGACTAGAAACATAAGCAAAAGATAGTAGAGACCAAGAAGAAAATTACATAGAGAAGTACATGCAATTACAAAAAGGTCAAAAAACAAAAATGAAACAATCCAGTTGATAGGTACCTTATATGGAGACAGGCTGAGATTAGCCCTTTCAAATGGAAATTAACTAAAAATATAATGTATTCATTTTCAGGCCTCATTCTACTTATCAAGTGCGTATCAAAAAGTACACAGTCATTCTTCATCCGGCACTGACCTCTGAAAGTCTTTCCACTAAACCAAAATAAAGGACTACTATTCCCTTGGTATGCCCACACCACTTACCTGCTAGAGAGTTCTAGTACAGAACTAAACAGGTTACAGCAGAAACACAAAGAACAGGCTTTCAAAAAAACTTTTCACAGAGGTGTTTGGAAGCGCTATTTATAACTAGCCAGTATTCCATCTGGAAGGAGGTAAGAAAACATGTTTTTTTTAATACACTTAACATGCTTACAGTTTTAAAGCTCTGAAAATTAGCTGGATAATAACATTGTAAACTGTTCATTTTCTTAGCAAACTGGAACTTAAAAGAGTAATGATTTTCTATCTTCCTTTTTGCTTTTAAACTGAGGTGACTTTTCATCTCTGAAACTTTTGAGTGTTCACCTTCTCGAAGTCAAATTGATACTATATACCATTTTCTGGATTTTTTCTTCATTCTTGAGGATGTTGGCCTTTACAGCGCAGATCTTGTCTTGCTGGTCTTTGATCAGCTGCTCCAGCTCCGCGAGCTCAGCCTTTAAGGGCTCCACGGCACAGTCTGTGATACTGAGGGAGAACAAAACCAGCGGCTCATCACTCTCTCATCTCATTGTGTGTTGGCCTCTTAATTAAGACATTGAAAGACAACAGAAGTAAATTATTCATTTCATCCAAAGAAAAGGATAATATTTATTTCTTATTTTCACAACCCCTGCCACAACCAAAAGTGAAGTCAAACATGAGATTTATAAAAGCAGCAGTTAACATTTCTTCAATGATAATCCTGAAGTCCTTAAATTATACACACAACAGCCTCTGGGACAAGGAGGTATGCAGCAAAGTCCCCATTGACTTTGGGGACCCCCCTCCACTACCCCCCACCTGTGTTCCTGCTGCAGGGCCTCCTCCCCATTACTCCCCCACTCCGCTACCCCCCACCTCTGCTCCTGCTGCAGGGCCCCCTCCCCATTATCCTCCTGCTACCCGCCAACCTGTTCCTGCTGCAGGGCCTCCTCCCTCATTACTCCCCGCACTCTGCTATCCCCTACCTGTGCTCCTGCTGCAGGGCCCCCTCCCCATTACTCCCTGCCTCTGCTACCCCCAACCTCTGCTCCTGCTGCAGGGCCCCCCTCCCCATTACCCTCCTGCTACCCCCTACCTCTGTTCCTGCTGCAGGGCACCCCCCCATTACTACCCCCCACCTCTCCTCCTGCTGCAGGGCCCCCTCCCCATTACTATGCCCCCTGCTACCCCCCACCTCTGCTCCTGCTGCAGGGCCTCGGCGTGCTGCCTGTTCTCGCTGTGCCACAGCTGCAGCTCATTCTGCATGGCATCCACGTCTTCCTGGATGTAGTCCATGATCTTCCCCAGAGGAAGTGCACTCTTGCACAGGGTCTGGATGGACGTGCGGAGCTTCTCTATCTCCTTGGAAACGATGTCCTTCTCCTTCTTCCATGCCGACTCAAAGAGAGATCGCTCCTACAGTCAGGGAGACATAGGAAGAGGAACACGCCTCCTCAGTCCAAAGGCAGAACAGGGCTGGTGCACTCAGCACATGGCCATGGGGCTGGGAGGAAAGGCGCAGGCAGGGACAGTGCTGGCTGTGGGACACTCACTCCCATGCAAAGGGAGAGCCATGCTGCCTAACAGAGTAACTCTGAAGTGCTGCACGCCATCAGAGGACATAGCACTGCCAGGAAGGGGCCGCTCCTTCCCTGCTCAATGGGGACAGGGGTCTGTCTTTACCTGGAAATCCATCTGAGAGCAAATCTCTATACAGGCAGATTTCAGTTCCCAACTAACAAGCAACTTTTGTAGCTATTGTTACAAGAGCTTAGTGACATGGAAGATTTTTCCCAAATGGACTGACAGAGAGGGGGCCTGACCCTACAGCTCCTCAAATGGCCTACCTTCCATCCCAAATGACTCCAAAACCCAGCTTGCCAGGGGGCAAGGGGAAAGAAACCCAAAGGATAGGCAGAGACTGGTGCCATGGAAAGGAGGGCATGGAGAATGTGCAGGGGAGCCAGCGCCAGCAGCACCCAGCAGCACCCAGCAGGCAGAAGGTCAGGTCGACTTAGACGTGACTGTGCTGGCCGCTCAGGGAGGCCACAGAGTCCAGGGGTCAGGGGTCAGATGGAAGGGGTCAGGTTGAGACAGCAGCAGGTGAAGGAGGTGAGGAGGACGCAGAGACAAGCGGGGAGCTGCATGCGGTTTGGGCCAGGGGTTCTTGGGTTCTTTGGCATGCAACATTTAGAATTCTCTTCATACGAGCTTTGATCACAGACATCTCTGAATGTCAGAAACTGATGTGAGTTGGTAAGAATCAATAAGCTTGGGAAAATTCACATGAGTTCTTTCTCCTTCTTTCCTTTCTTTCTTCTCTCTCTCTTTCTTTACAGCCAGGGTCTCACTATGTTGCCCAGGCTGCTCTCAAACTCCTGGGCTCAAGTGATCCTCCTGCCTTGGCCTCCCAAAGCGCTGGGATTACAGGTGTGAGCCATCATGCCCTGCAACATTGTTTCTTTAGGAAGCCCTCCCTGGACACTCCCACCCCACTCCAGACCGGTAAGGTGCCCTTCCTTGCCTCACCCACTTACAGAATGAGCTAGTAAATGTACTCAGTTGTAACAAATCAACTTATTTAATTTGAACGTATCACAGCTACATAATCACTTGCATTACTTCTGCTAGTTGCAGACTGTGGGCTCAGGAGGGCAGGACCTTGTGTCTAGATTCATTGTGGTTCACATAAGCTCTGCTTAAGAATTTGTGAAATGACCTAATGAAGCGGATAAATGATTTATGTATCAAGATCCCAGTTCCACCATTTACTGGCTTGGACAAGTACATGAAAGCTTTAGCACAATGCCTGGCACATAGAAAGTATTAAATAATTGGGACTTTAAGTAAAACGTAAAACTCATACAACTAATAAGTGAGTTCAGCAAGGTTGTAGTGCACAAGATGAGCATATGAAAATCAACTATATTTCTATGTACAAGCAATGAAAACATGGACACTGCAATTAAAAATACAATGCCACTGACAATTGTTCAATAGAAGACTATGCTTAGTTGTAAATCTAACAAAACATGTATAGGACTTGGAAATGGAAAACGAAACAATGCAGACGAAAGAAATCAAAGGAAACCTAAATAAATGAGAAGACACACTGTGTCCATGGATAGGAAGACTCGACACAGTAAAGACATGAATTTTCCCCAAACCGATATGCATGTTTAATGCAAATCCTACCAAACTTGCGGCCAATTATTTTGTATAGACAAGATTACCCTAAAATGTACATGGAAAGGCAAAGGAACTACAATAGCTAACACATTTTCAGAAAAAGAATAAAGACAGAAATAACCAGTCTACCCAATTTCAAGACTTTTTATTGAAATGGAGTCTCACTCTGTTGCCCAGGCTGGAGTGCAGTTGTGTGATCTTGGCTCACTGCAACCTCTGCCTCCCAGATTCAAGCGATTCTCCTGCCTCAGCCTCCCGAGTAGCTGGGATTACAGGCGCCTACCAGCACGCCCAGCTAATTTTTGTATTTTTTAGTAGACATGGGATTTCACCATGTTGGCCAGGCTGGTATTGAACTCCTGACCTCAGGTGATCCTCCCATCTTGGCCTCCCAAAGCGCTGGGATTACAGGCATGAGCCACTGCGTAGGCTTCAAGTCCTTTTATACAATTACAGTAATCGAGACAGTGCAGTACTGACAGAGGGACACAGATCAAATGAACAGACCAGAGAATCCAAAAGTAGATCCATACGAATATGTCCATATGCCCAAGCAATCTTTGACAAAGGTACAAAAGCAATTTAGTGGCGGAGAGAGCTTTGCACCATTTGGCTCTGGGGTAAGTGGACATCCATAAGTCAAAAAACAAACAAACAAACGAAACGTTGACTTAATCTCATATCTTAAACAAAAATTAACTCGAAATGGACTATGGATTTAAATATAATCTATAAAACTTTAAGATAAAAAACACAGGAGGAAAAAGTCTTTGGGATCTGGGACTAGGCAAAGAGTTCGAAGACTTGACACTAAAAGCATGACAAAAATTTCAAATGTTTGCTCTGCGAAAGACCCTGGGAAGAAGCCACAAAGGTAAGTCACAGAATGAGCAAAAACAACTGCAAATCACAATCCAATAAAGGACTGACAGCTAGAATATGCAAAGAACTCTTAAAACACAACAGCAAGAAAGTAAATAATTCAATTAGAAAATGGGCAAAAGACACAGACATTTCACTGAAGAAGATAATAAGGATGGCCAACACACACATGAAAATATGTTTGAAATCATTAGGTATTAGGGAAATGCGAATTCAAACCACAATGAACCATCACCACACAACAATCAGAATGGCTAAAATAAAACATAGTGACAACACCAAATGCTGGTTAGGGAAAACTGGATCACTCGTTGCTGACGAGAACGTGAAAAGATATGGCCACTCTGGAAAACAGTTTGGCAGTTTCCTATAAAACTAAACATGCAACTACAGTATCAACCAACAGTTGTACTCCTGGGCACTTATCCAAACAAATGAAAATTCATGTTCATAGAAAAACCTGTACACAAATGCATATGGATGCTTTAATCAAAGTAGCCACAAACTGGAAACAACCCCTGTGTCCTTCAACAGGTAATTGGAACTAAACTGTGGTGCATCCACACCAGGGAAAACTATCTACCAATAAAAAGGAACAGACTGGTCAGGCATGGTGGCTCACACCTGTAATCCCAGCACTTTGGGAGGCTGAGGCAGGCGGATCACCTGAGGTCAGGAGTTCAAGACCAGCCTGACCTACATGGCAAAACCCCATCTATAGTAAAAATACAAAGTTAGCCAAGCGTGGTGGTACATGCCTGTAATCCCAGCCTGACCAACATGGCAAAACCTCATCTGTGCTAAAAATACAAAGTTAGCTGTGCGTGGTGACACAAGCCTGTAATCCCAGCTGAGGCAGGAGAATCCCTTGAACCCGGGCGGGGGGGTGCGGAGGTTGCAGTGAGCCGAGATCACGCCATTGCACTCCAGCCTGAGCAATAAGAGCAAAACTTCGTCTCAAGAAAAAAAAAAAAAAGGAACAGACTGCTAATCCACGGGACAAACTGGATGGCCCTCAGAGGATTATGAATGAGAAAAGTGAATCCCAAGAGGTTACATGCTGTAGGATTCCTTTTACACAAGATTCTTGAAAGACAAAGTTACAGAAATGGAGAACTCATGGTGGTAAGCTGGGGGTGAAGGAAGAGTTTGAGGTGGGGGAAGAGGGTGTGGCTATAAAAAGGCAACAAGAGGGATCTTTGAGGTGATAAAAATGTTCTGGATCCTGTTTCATTGTCAATATCCTGGTTGACAATGTACTATAGTTCTGTAAGATGTTATCACTGGGGGAAAGTGGGCAAAAGGCATACAGTATATCTCTATTATTTCTTTTTCTACTATTTTTTCTTTATAGGGTTTCACTGCGTTGCCCAGGCTGAACGCAAACTCCTGGGCTCAAGCGATTCTCCTGCCTCAGCCTCCCAAAATAGCTGGGGCTATAGGCACGTGCCACCACACCTGGGCGTCTATTATTTCTTATAACTGCATATGAATCTATGGTTATACCAAAAGGTTTAATTTTTAAAAGGCTGTATAAAATGCCTTTAAATTAAGATACTAAATGACTGAAATGAATTCAATAAAACAATAAACTACTTCCCAAGAGAAAAATATATTGTCTTTATTATACACAAATTAGTAAATGTCTCACTGACTTAGTTAAGAAATGTAAACTTCTATTAAAACCCATTCGTAATGACTATGAAGTAATTCCTGTGCAGTTGGCATCGTGTTAACTCTAATATAAAAATGTCTAGGGCATAGACCTTAGGGTAGGAGACTAATGTGAACAAATATCTTACAAAATTGGAGAGTTACAATGTAGAAAAAGACACTAAGAGGTAATCCGGCCAAACTCCTCATATTTCTATTGCACAGGACCAACCAGAATTTGGAACCCTAATCTTAAAGCTTATAATTTTATTTTTAAGCGATTAAGACTTTAAAATAAATACACTTGGGCTGGGATTGTGATAGTCAGGACAGATTTTATTATTATCATAAAGGCACTGGAATACATTGCTGCAAAACACCAAAACCCTGGCAATTTTCAAGCTTTCATTTAACACAGCAGGGGCAGGGTGAATGCATCAAGCAGTGATTATTTACTTTAAAAAGCACACCTCTCTGATGACAGACCTCGAGTTCTATGTTGCTCATGTAGATACATCAACAATTTTCCAGATAAAAACAACCTTGTTTTTAAAGACTTTTAATCCAGTAGTAGTTTGAGGATCTACTACCCCCACACAGGAATTAGTCATACACAATATGATTAATTTTTGGAAACAGAGAGAAAAAATTATTGAAAATCTGTCACGGCTGGGTTTGTTGGCTCATGCTGGTAATCCCAGCACTTTGGGAGGCTGAGGTGGGCAGATCACTTGAGGCCAGAAATTTGAGACCAGCCTGGCCAACATGGTGAAACCCTGCCTCTACAAAAAAAAAAAATACAAAAATTACCCAGGCATGGTGGCACACACCCAGCTCCTCAGGAGGCTAAGCAGGGAGGATTGCCTGAGCCCAGGAGAAGGAGGTTGCAGTGAGCCACGACTGTGCCACTGTACTCCAGCCTGGGCAACAGAGCAAAACCCTTTTTTCTCAAAAAAGGAAAAAGAAAAGAGAAGGAAAGGAAATCTGTCATTACACAAAATATGACCTAAAACCACCCAGACCATAGGAGGACTCAGGGGCAACAGGACCCGCAGTCAGTGCCTTGTGGTTCCAGGGCCTGGTGCCAACCCAGCCTCACCACCTCCTAACTTTATGACCTTGGAATGACCTCTCTGTACCTCAGCTTCCTCACAATAAAATGGAAATAATAATATTTATCCTTCAGGTAAGATTAAATGGGATAATATAAAGTAAGCAGTTCAGTGCCTCACACATAGTAAACCCTCAAATAGATGTTAACCATTATCGTAAATTTATTCCCCAGAAAGAAGCAAGTTGCAAGTGCCCCCAGGACGAAGCATGGGTGCTTTTTCCTGTGCACTGATACAGTTATTTTACTTCCTGTCAACTTGTTGGCTATGAAAGATTCTTAGCCAGGCATGTTTGGAATACTTTAGTGCACCATGAAAAAAGCATTTATAGATATTATCAGCACCACCTAACAAGCTGTCATGTCCAGGCAAGTTCTTTCATTAAAATGTAATTTACCTTCCTCATCGACACACTTCCTTCTCCATCTCCATTTTAAGAATATAAATAACCCACAGCTATGAAATTCAGCTCAAAGCTCTTTTCTCCGGTGAAAGATTGGTGATCCTGAGCTCAGAGGAAGTCTGCTGTGAACACCGCAGAACCACCCACGGCACCTTTTTGTGGCACCCTCACCATGGATCCAGTGTCTAAAGGCAGTTTCTCCAAGTTAGGCAAACAGAGAGATGGCAGCCCACGTGTGTTTCAAGGGGACACAAAGTCACCCCTCTTGTCCCCTCCTGCCTACCTGGCCGGCCTCCCTTTTCCTGTGGGCTGAAGACTGTTTACTCAGCTGCCTTCTGGCAGGAAGGCCTCTGGCAAGGCATCTCAGCGTTGGGCCACTTCATGTGCTCACGTGCGCACACACTTTTCAGAAAATGCTTCCAAGATTTCTCAGGCGAACAGTTACTTCTGGGACTATTTTATTTACATTTTACCACACACACACTTGTCCCCAGAAACATGGGCATTTGCACTTCTAGTGATTTTTAAATTTATAGTTATTGATTATAAGTCATATAAATACAAATTATTGACCTTAGAGATTTATTTGAATTTCAACTGCAATCCTTCAAGAGAATTATTACTATTATTATTATTATTATTATTATTATTATTTGAGATGCAGTCTCACTCTGTCACCCAGGCTGGAGTACAGTGGCACAATCTCAGCTCATTGCAACCTCCACCTCCCAGGTTCAAGAGATTCTTCTGCCTCAGCCTCCCAAGTAGTTGAGATTACAGGTGCCTGCTACCATATCTGGCTAATTTCTGTATTTCTAGTAGAGATGGGGTTTCACCATGTTGGTCAGGCTGGTCTTGAACTCCTGACCTCAAGTGATCTACCCATCTTGGCCTCCCAAAGTGCTGGGATTACAGACATGAGCCATTGCACCTGGCCAAAAGTATTATTTTTAAAATATCTTAAAATAAAATTTAAAAAATGAAGATGGAAATAATAGACACTGAGTACTCCAAAATGCGGGAGGGTTGGGAGGGGGAGGGTTGAAAAATTACCCACTGGGTGCAACATTCACTACTGGGTGATGGGTACACCAGAAGCCAAATCCCTACCCATTAACAAGCATGCCCATGTACCCCCAAATTTAAAATAAAATAAAATGTAAAAAAAAAAATGTCTTAGAAGTCTGGTCTTTAATGCTGCCAGAAGTCCCTCTCGGAAACAGGATCCAGGGCACATGGGGGTGGAGGCCTCCAACCCCTGCCCTGCCCCGCTGCTGGATGTGACTGCTCAGCCACACTCCTAAGCAGAGCTCTACCCGACATTAAGCAAACCCAATAAACAAAAGCCTGATTAATTGTAGGGTGGGGAGGCGGGCAATAAATCAAAAGAGTATGTATTTTTGCTTCAAATAACATACTCTCTCATGTCCTCAGGAATTGATTTATATGCAACCTGTCAAAAGTTTGTTTTCTAGGCTGGGCGCAGTGGCTCACGCTGTAATGCCAGCACTTTGGAAGGCCAAGGCGGGCAGATGGCTTGAGCCCAGGAGTTTGAAACCAGCCTGGGCAACGTGGTGAAACTCCGTCTCTACAAAAAATTATCCAGGCATAGTGGTGCATGTTTGTGGTCCCGGCTACCTAGGAGGCTGAGGTGGGAAGATTGCTTGAGCCCGGGATGCAGAGGTTACAGTGAGCCAAGATGATGCCCTTGAGCCCAGGAGGTCGAGGATGTAGTGAGCTGAGATCACGCCACTGCACTCCAGCCTGGGCAACAGAGCAGGACTCTGTCTCAAAAAAAAAAAAAAAAAAAAAGAAGGTTGTGTTCTTCATAAACGGAGGAATACCTGCATTCAATTTACAAAAGAAAAGCACAGAATGACTGAATAATTATTCTAAGTGTCCTGTTCATCCAGAAATATTCCATCACCAAACTTCTTCATAAACCATATGTTCATCTCGAATGCAGGTCAAGTTGGATCCCTTGAACACACAAGCAAAACAGCCTGCAAACACATATTTTTTTTTTTTTTTTTTTTGAGACAGGGTGTCCCTCTGTCCCTCAGGCTGGAGTGCCCAGGCTGGAGTGCAGTGGCACGATCTCAGCTCACTGCAACTGCCGCCTCCCCAGTTCAAGTGATTCTCTTGCCTCAGCCTCCCGAGTAGCTGGGATTATAGGCATGCGTCATCACGCCAGGCTGATTTTTGTATTTTTTGTAGAGATGTGGTTTCACCATGTTGGCCAGGCTAGTCTTGAACTCCTGACCTCAAGTGATCCACCCACCTTGGCCCCCACAAAGTGTTGGGATCAGGCATGAGCCACCGGACCTGACCAATTTTTTGAGACAAAGTCTTGTTCTGTCACCCAGGCTGGAATGCAGTGGTGTAATCACAGCTCACTGCAGCCTTGGACTTCTAAGCTTAATAATCCTTCCAGCTCAGCCTCCCAAGTAGCTGGGATACAGGTGTGCACCACCACGCCTGGCTAATTTTTTTAATTTTTTACTTTTGCAGAAACAAGGTCTTGCTATGTTGCCCAGGCTGGTCGTGAACTCCTGGCCTCAAGTGATCCTCCTCTTTAGATCTCAAAGCATTGGGATTAAAGGCATGAGCCATCATGCCCAGCCTCAAAATTATGTTTAAGAATCAACCATGTTACATGTATTTTGTTCATTTGCGTTTCTGAATAGTGTTTTATTATATGAATGAAATACCACTATTCATCCATTCTGCCACTGATGGACAACATTTGGGTTTTTTTTTTTGTCTAGGGCTATTACAAAAAAATACAACTCTGAAAAATCTTATATATGTCCCAATAGAGATGAGCACATGACTGTCTCGGGTATGCAACAAGAAGTGGCATTACTGGGTCAAAGGGTATGTGTGTTCTCAACTTTATGATATAATGCCAAACCGTTTTCATACAGTTTTAGAAATTTACATCAACTATTTTTCATTAACCACTATCTTATTTCTAGGCTATAAAGGAAGCTTTAGCTCTACTCCCGTGCCATTTCTACAATCTGACAACTGAAGGTAATAACTACTGAACTGTTATCTGGCAGCAGCTACAAAACTGCTACTCCAAGTCAGGAATAGGCTGTTAAAAGGAGCCTTCCAAATGACAGACAGTTGCTCATTAGACGAATTACTTAAAACTACTTACACATGGGTGGTAAGCTTTTAGCATGGATGTATGAGAAGCTGGACAGGATGAGGGCTAACTGCCCAGACTGGGGCCCAACAGATCTGGGGTAGCTCCTACCTCTGGGACTTACTGTCTATATCATCTTGGACTAGGTAACTTTTGTGCCTCATTTTCCTAACCTAGGAAATGGGTATAACGCCTATCTCATCTGTAGGTGACCATACTAAATAAAACATGCAATTCCTTAGTCATGGTAAGTGCTCTATAAATGTTAGCTGTCCGAATCATTATATTGTCTATAATGAATAATTATTAATGGTAAATGTCTATAGGAGAAAAAATGCATACAGAGCAAAATATCATTAAATGTTAGCTACTTTTACAGATAAACATGAATGTCCTTGGAAGATGAATGAGAAACTGTCTTAGAATTATGTGTTAAGCCAGGGTGAGTGAGCTTGGCATGAGCCCCAATGGGTCACTGTGGTCAAGGCAAAAGATCAGAGCACAAAACAGAGAAATCTTCAGACTGGCCTTTCTGATGGACCTTAAAATGGTCTGAAAATTGATTTTATGAGTTGGGTTATTCTTGTCATACCCAACTAAACCAGAGATAGGGTTGAGGGGAAAAAGGCACTCAGGGCACCTGCTTCAAGAGTTAAATTTTGGCCGGGCTCGGTGGCTCACGCCTGTAATCCCAGCACTTTAGGAGGCCCAGGTGGGCAGATCACCTGAGGTCAGGAGTTCAAGACCAGCCTGGCCAACATGGTGAAACCCCGTCTCTACTAAAAATACAAAAATTAGCCAGGCGTGGTGGCGCACACCTGTAGTCCCAGCTACTTGGGAGGCTGAGGAAGGAGAATCATTTGAACCTGGGAGGCAGAGGTTGCAGTGAGCCAAAATCGCACCACTGCACGCTAGCCTGGGCGACAGAGTGAGACTCTGTCTCACACAAAAAAAATAAAAAAATGTTTAAGAGTTGAATTTTTCAAAAGCCCAGTTGCTGAAACAGCCTGCTATAACCCTAAGACCAGTTTTACCCAGAAGCCACTGAAACAACCCTCTGTGACTCTAAGACCAGCTTTACCTACCACTGTCACTCACCAATCCCAGCTTGCCAGCTCCCCAAAACTTTTCTAGTGCCAATGAATTTTCTTCCAAGACAATACATAACCTTTCCCTTTCTGATAAAACTCCCAACCTGCTCTGTTCTTCAGACATACCAAAGACCATCTGGTCTGCATGTATACCCCAAATTGTAATTCTTGCTTTCCGAATAAAATGTTTTAAATTTCAAGATTTGTCTCTATATTTTATTTGACTTTGACAAGGGAAATATTTATTAAAATCACCTGTTCACTGAAGGGTGGCAGACTATCCCACCCAAGAATATGCTACTTTGGCAGGAGCATTATTTTGAGCCAAAGGCACTTAAAAAAGAGCGGTGCAAGAAGGCCAGTCTGACTTCCCCCTTTCTTCTTTAAAGCAGGCGATGAAACTCCCATGTAGCAGATACCCTCCTTGCACCAAAAGGAAAGAAACATTCTCATCACCAGAAGTGGGTTTGAGGCCAAAAGAATTCTGTACAGACTTAGCAGTCCATGGAAAAACTGGCTTTCACGAAACCGGTCCCTGGTAGCAAAAAGGTTGGGGACCACTGTTGTAGAATATCTAAATAGGGTCATGGTACTCACCCTTGTTCCCGACTGTAGTAGAAATATCTCCAGCCACTCACTATTACATACGACGTTGACTGTTGACACAGGTGTTTTCTCTCTCTCATGAAAAAGAAGTATTTTTCTATTCCTAGTTCATTACAGGTTTTCAGTATAAAGGATATTGAATTTTGCATGAGTCATTTATTTTTAAGAGAAAGTACACTGACTAGTGATTTCATCCGGTTCAGGAATAATTTCTTGGTTAAATGTAAGGTAAGTAGTCAACACTTAAAAGATGCTACAAGCCAGGCGCGGCGGCTCACGCCTGTAATCCCAGCACTTTGGGAGGCCGAGGCAGGCAGATCACAAGGTCAGGAGATCGAGACCATCCTGGCTAACACGGTGAAACCCCCGTCTCTACTAACAACACAAAAAATTAGCCGGGCGTGGTGGCAGGCACCTGTAGTCCCAAGCTACTCGGGAGGCTGAGGCAGGAGAATGGCATGAACCTGGGAGGCAGAGATTGCAGTGAGCCGAGATAGCACCATTGCATTCCAGCCTGGGTGACAGAGTGAGAGTCCATCTCAAAAAAAAAAATAAAGAAAGAAAGAAAAATAAAAAGCTACAACTGATTTGAATTTCTTAACTGAAATGACTGACTCTTCCCTGGCCATGGCTACATGAAGAAGGAAAAAATACTGGAGAAACTACTAAGGGAACTAGTCACAAATATATTTATCTAATAGGAAACAGAGTTTCAATCCTAGAATATATTCTATCTCACTTTTGATTATATAACAAAATACATGCTTTAGGAAAAAATTACTAGTAATTCTTAACTTTAACTTTTGTTCAAATTTCTTCATCTTTGCCGAAATGAAATCTCTAAAGTCCATTCTAGCCATAGAGTTTTAGGATTCTGTAATCCTTTTTAAAGGATATCAGGCCAGGCGTGATGGCTCACGCCTGTAATCCCAGCACTTTGGGAGGCTGAGGCGGGCAGATCACAAGGTCAGGAGTTCAAGACCAGCCTGGCCAACATGGTAAAATGTATTTTAAAAAAAAAATACACACACACACAAAAAATTAGCCAGGCGGGGTGGCACGCATCTGTAATCCCAGCTACTCTAGAGGCTGAGGCAGAAGAATTACTTAAACCCAGGAGGCAGAGGTTGCAGTAAGCCAAGATCACGCCACTGCACCCCAGCCTGGCCTACAGAGCAAGACTCCGTATGTATATATATACACATACATACATACATACATACATACATTATCAGGTTGATTCTGGACAGATTAGAAAAGGAGAAACCAGACTAGCAAACAAGTGTAAAACAGAACAAAAGATCAGAGGCAACTGTTGTCAGCCGTGGGCGGAGGCAGCATACAAGTGAGAGCCCCGAGACAAGGGACACTCAGGAGGCCAGCCCACCAGTGCCCCAGATCTTGTTTGGGGATGACAGCCTGACCAGGGCACAGAGCTGAGTCTACATGGAGGAGCGGAGGATGCCATTAAGCCAAGGAGGATGCATCCAGATGGGGGGCCCTGCAAGACCACAGCGGAATCAGAGAACAAGCCAGTGGACAAAATGTAGTAGAAAACTAACAAACAGTCAACCCCAAAGATGGCAGGAAATAAGCAAAAGAGGAACAAAAACCATAAGGGGAGATATGTGAAACAAAGAGCAAGATGACAGATTTAAGCCTCCCTATATCAACAACTGCACTAAATGTAAACAGACTAAACTAGAACACCATGCAAAGAATAACAACAGGAATTCACAAAAAGAGAGATGCAACTAGCACAAACAAAAAGTTATTCACCTCAATTTGCAACATGAAAAGTAATAAAACGGGTTTAGCTCCTAGCAAGGAATCCAAAATCAATTAAGATGTCCAGTGTTTGCTAGAATGAGGAAATGAACACATTCAGGTATGGGACAGAAAGATGTTGACAATCTAGACGACCCAAGATTCTACTTCTGAGATTTACCCTTAGGAAATGTTAGAGAGGTGCCAAAAAATACGTGGGCAAGATTTTTCATCTCAGCATTTCTAATTATAGCAAAAGCCTGTACCCACACCAGCACCAAAGTCAGCAGGGGCCTAGGGAAACGCCACGGTGTATCTGTGCAGTGGGACAGTGAGCATTCACCTGTTGGATGGTGACTGACAGACTCAATGCAGATTGTTCATTAATAGGTAGTTTCCAAAGGCCTATGCTGGACAGCACCATTATGTGCAGCCACACAGTCACAGCACTTACTGAGCACCTACTGTGTGCCGGGGCCCGGGCCCACTGCCCTTGGGACTCTCACAATCTAGTCAGAAAAGAGACCTGCAAGTTTGATTCAAGTTGCCAACGAGACACCAAGGAGATGGGGGAATGGAAGAGGAGCCCCACACAGTCTGGGTGGTAGGAGACTGCGTGGAGGGCAGCCTACAGCAGGTGGGCCTATAGTGGGTGAGTATTCCAGACAAAGGGCAGAGCTGGGTGCAGACTTCCTCAGAGGTGAAAACCACCAGCAGGTTCCGGAAGCCAAGGGAAGGCTGCAGTCTGGAGGACAGTGTGCAGAGACAGGCAGGGAGGTGGCTGGAGCCCGAGAGTGGTGAGGATTTCGGACTTGATCCTATGGGCAATAAAAAGCCAGCAAAGGGATTTCAGGAGCACAGAAACCTAATGAGATCAAAGTTTTAATAAAAACACTTGGCTTCCAACTTGGGGGAGAGAGAGAGGAGGCAAGGAGGCTCTTGTGACCAACTGTCCAGGGAACCGATGGAGGTAGGAGAGGGTGGCGGCAGGACTAGAGAGAAGCATGCAGGCTTCTTGCTTTATGAGAAGTGGAGGGGCAGGGAGGGGTGGGACTCTCCTGAGCAACTTGGCGGAAAGTGATACCCTATGCTGAGCCAGCAAAGGAGGTCTGTCTGGGAGGAAGCCGGTGACACTCGACTGTGAGCTGCTGAGCCTCAGACTCTATGGGGTGCCAAGGGAAGACGTGCAGCTCCCAGGAAAAGGCCTGCCTGGAGGCAGACATCCACATGTCCTCCATCCCCCCTCATCCTCCCCGACCTGCTGATCTGAACACACCATTTCACTGCCTCCAGATGCAAATGACAACTTCAGCAGCTAAATAAAGTTCTTGTGTTGCAATGTTTCGTTTACAATCATGAAATTTTTCTGGATTCTTTCAACATTTAATGTTGCAAAAGTTTGCGGTCAATCTGATTTTTGTTCTTTCATCAGCTTTTTTGGCTGGGTCCTTTGCAGTGCTCTTTTCTTATCCTTGACAGTCAACGATTCCACCAGGATGTGTCTCAGTATCATATTGGTACTTTTTAGCTGACACTCAGGGAGTGCCTTCCTGTCTGCATACTCAGGTCTTCCATGCAGGAGAACCACCGTGGCATCTGTTTCGCCTGTTTTCGTATCCTCCTTATGAATGCCAACCATCACACCCAGGCTCTCTGTCCCCTTTCTGTCATCTCCTCTCTCACATGTCCCCATGGCGTTGGTGTTTCCTCCTTCATATTCTGGGAAGGCTTCTCAAGTTTGCCCCAAACATCACTGGTTGCTTATTCTGTTGTGTCGATTCTGCTTCTTTTCGGCTTCAGGTAAATACTTTGTTCCTATGATCACATCCGTGTGCCTCCGTAACAGTCCCTCCTTGACTCGGCGCGCTCCTCTTCCCCATCTGTGGCTTCCTACCCGCCAGCCCCTTTCCTTCTCAGCCTGTCTTCATGTCATTTTTTTGTTTTTCACTTAATCATTGGCATTTTTTAAATTCGTAGAGCATGATGAACGTATTTACAGAAGTATCCCACCCCACGCCCACGAGGAGCTTTCCTCAAAGGTCCCCGTCAGTTCTGCTCATGTGGGGTGCTTCATGAACCCTCTCTCTGCTCACTACCTGGAACAGTGGTGCAAATGAATGTTGATATCCATTTTCGAGGATCCCATCAGGGACAAGTGCAGGGCAGTGGCCCATCAGGGTGGTGTCTACAAGGGAACTTCAGTCCATCTCTCTTCAGTGACTGGAGGAGCCCCTGGCCAGCATCCTTCCACACAGTGCTGCTTGCAGGCACAGGACTGGCCCCCACCTTCCCGGCTTCCAGCGTGGTAGCAAGCCTGCCTGAACCTGGGAGCTCCTCAGGGCCCACTTCCAAATGCCACTGAGCCACAGCAGGGAACAAGAATCAAAGAGCACCCCACCCGCCACCCATGCCTATGGCCCCTTCCAAGGGTGTCAGTGGGGTTCAGTGGGCCCTACAGGCCCTTCTCAAATCCGGCCCCATCTGCAAGTCCCAAAGAAACTTTTTTAAAGTTTCTGGAATGCAGGTGCAACCCTCACTGGTTTTGCCCCATTTTTATGTTCCATTCATTTCACTGGGATTATGAGAGGGGGAAGATAAACTTGGGTTCAAGCTACCCTAGCTGACCCAGGAGTTCCATGGAAACAGAATTCTGAAAATAAATAAATAAATAATAAATAATTTAAAAAAAAAAAAAACAAAACCCAAGCATCCTACCCAAATCCCGTCATTGTGGCAAGAAAAATAGTTGTTATTCTGTAAATAGGACAGATGAAGCCTTTTGAGAGTATCCTCAGGAAACCAAAACAAATGAGTCAGACTCAATAGAGATTTGGAAAAACTGGTTTCAAGCACTCAAAAGAACTTAAGTCTCTATGGAATATATTCCCAGGAAGGATCCTTGCTCTCCATCCTTGTTTTATGGCTACAGCACTCACATCTAAACATTGACTCACACACCTTCATGAAAATGAAGGTTGCTAACATGCTTTTACCTCATTTTCTTGCATTCTTCTAATCACTTTACAACAGTGCTACTGTTATTTTGATTTTTCAGGAGTTCAAAGACAAAAAGGTGTGATGCAGGCATTTCCTTTAAAATATTGTTGGGATCATCTCACCTTGGGGCTGGGGGGTGGGGTGAATCACAGGTAACTGAGGCTGCTCAGGGTGAGGCTGAGCTCAGGAAGAGCAGGATCTGCTTCTTCCACAACAGCCTGGAAACAAGCCTCCAAGTCCATCCACATGCTCAAGAAGAAGATGCTGTATGTGGCCGGGGTGGGCCACTGGGCCGGGGAGCAGTGCGTGTTTCCTATCGGTTAGGGGGATACTGCAAGATCTGCCTCAACTGCAGAGCTTCCTGTTCAAATTAGCCAAATCCAAGAGGACACTCCCTCCACTCAGGGACCCGGGGGAGAGGCCCTTCCCTTCCTGTGCATGAAGACACCATATTTTCTGGGTTTAACAGGATCAGTCGTTGTGCACAGGAACCAAAGGACCCAGGTAAGCAGCTTCTCCACCTGGTTCCTGCAGGGCTCGGAGAGGCCCTCTGAGAAGCTGGAAGGCACCGCAGGGATCCAGCTGCACACGAAGTCACCTGGGGAGCAATTTTACACCCAGTGTCAGCACCTGCCCAGAGACTGACCCTAATTGAGAGGGGAGGGGCCTGGGCACCAGCATTTCAGAAACACTCTCTGGATGGTTCTAATATGTAGACGTCTCTGAGCAGATGAACCTCTAAGCAAATTTCAAAGGACATAAGGTTGTAAAGTTCACTTTCTCTACATTTTAGAATCCCTTTCCATGTCATAGGCAGCAGCAGCAAAAGAATCTAAGTTTTAAAATGGACTTTAAAATTGTCTTTCTCCATCAATGCTGGAAATGGCCAGTGAGGGGATTATTCAATTATTTTGTTTTTTATTTCCATCTCTGTACTAACTAACTGGATTTGCTATTTTAAATGTCTTACTAAAATATTAATCATTTTCTATTGAGCCTATTGCTACAGTATTTCCTTATCATTCTGGCTCCAGTGTTATTATTACATATTTTGCCTTCTAAATTCTTAACATATTTAATCACTCCAAAAACACCAGCTATAAAAGGCAGTTACTGGGCAACACGAGACCCACTGAACTGAAGGGCTGGCATGTGAGCCGGGGAGGAAACCACCATCTAAACCTGCAGCAGGAAGTGGCCACGAGGTCGGAGGTCCTCGGCAGAAAACACGTGTCACAGAATTAATTATGAATAGAAGAAGTGAGTCTGAGGACTGGATGAGCAAAGGAAAATTCACATACAGGACGGTCAAGTTCCAAATACCCAAGCGATGACACCACGCTGCCACCTTCACGGGAGCAGGTGTCTGTGGCCGCCAAGGCAGACAGAATGAGGAGTTCTGCTGAAGGTGGCACTCCTCACTCTTCCCTCCACCAGCATCCTGACAGCCAGCTGCATGGTCTCAGTCAGTGACCAACGCTGTGAGGATAGCAGAGCCGGGGTCAGAGACGGTGAGTGTGCGGCTGAGGCCCCACGCAGCTAGGTGGACAGGAAAGGCCTCTCTCAAGAGGAGACTCGTGGGCAGGGACTTAAATGGGGTGGGGCTGTCTGGCCAGAGAGACCAGAAGCCTCCAGGTAACCTTGGACTGCAAGAAAACAAGCCCCCAGTGACACACAGACGACCAAAGAGTGAGTCGACAGGAAACAAGGAGAACAAGTCTGGGGTTCTGCTGAGCACGTGACACAGGGCGGCTGCATCAGCATCAGCGCCAGGCTGCCTGAGGTGGGGACCGAACGCTGAGTCACACGGAGAGCACCAAAGAAGGACCGGACCCTCCGGGGCCTTTCTACTCCTGACCCGCCTGCCCTGAAGGCAAGAGCAGAAGCAACCTGGTACTAGCCAGCAAAGACTGGCCGCAAAACCGCTCGAGTGCCTCGTGGTATTGGGTTTGCAAGTTGATGGTGAGTAAGAGGCTTCTGACCCAGCAGCCTGGGGCCTGGGGGGTCCCGGCTTCGGACCAAACTGGGAAGAAAGTGCCCAGCCTCAAAGTTCCCTTAACCCAGATCGCCCATCAGACTTAAACTGTTCTAGAGCCTAGGAAAAAACACAGGGTCCCAAATTAATTTTATAAAATGGACATAACCTTGATTCTAAAACCTAAACACACTCTCTCTCTCTCTCTCTCTAAAACTCCAGGCCAATTCCACTTTAATATAGAGATGAAGTTCTATTTTTAAATGTCAGCTAATTAAATATAGTTTTATATTGGGTAAATAATAGATGATGGCCAGGCAAAGGTTATTTGAGGAGTGTAAGAACTGTTCAACATTAGGAAGTCTATTACTATAGGAACATCTCAACAGCTGCCATAAAGACAGTTGTTAACCTTGTCATTCGTTTCTGACTGAATGCCAAGAACAGTGCCTAGCACATGTCAGGTGCCAGATGGCTGGTGAATGAATGAATGCTAACTTTTAAAACATGATAATTTATAGTCATAAAACAAGTTTCCATTAGATTCTTAAAAGGCTAAATAAAAACTAGTAACTTAGGTGTCCAACTTAATAAATTTAAAAAGAAAAATAGTAGAGAAGGAAGAAAATTTAAATAAAACTGGAGATATCAATGAAAAGAAAAATAAAGATTAAAAAGACAACAACAAAGCCAAAAGCCAGTGGTTTAGACAGACAGACAAATTTCTGGAAAAATATATTTAAAAAAAGAAAAATGCCTAAGTAATATTGGTTAAAAAAACAAACAAACAAAAAAAACTAAATTAAACTAAACTACATCCAGAGCAAATATTAAAGAGTTCTAGCAAGAGCTTTTTTCCAATAAGCTTGAAAATTTTCAAAAAACTGATAGTCAAAATGGACTCGAAAACACATTTTAAAAAGCCTGAATACTCTCATAATTAATACAAAAATGAAAACAATGGTTTAAGTATTTCCCACAAAGAAACACCAAGCTCAGGTGGTTTTACATGTGAAGCTGTCAAATTGTCAAGAAATATATTCCAATCATATACAATCTCTTCCAGAACAGATAAAAACAAAGAATATCCTCAATTCATTCTTGACCTTGGTACTAAAAAAAATAAGGATCATACAAGGAAAACAAAATTATGGGTCCATTTCATTCATGAATATAAATGGAAAAATACTAATTAGTAACCAGACTCTTAACAGTGGATTAAAAATAATAATAATATACCATAATTGATTTGATCCCAGGAATGAAAGGACTGTTTCATATTAGAAAAGCTACAAGTGTCATATAGCGAATTAAGGAATATAATAGAATCATCTCAATCGACCCAGAAAAAGCATTTAGTAAAATTTAACACGCATTAATAACCAAGCCCCACAGTTGGGGGGGGAAAACCTACAAAAACTTAGCCAGGCAGAGTGGCACTCGCCTGCAGTCCCAGCTACTTGGGAGGTGGAAGGATCACCTGAACCTAGGAAGGCAAGGCTGCAGTGAGCCATGATTGTACCACTGCACTCCAGCCTGGGTGACAGGGAGGCCCTGTCTCAAAAAAAAAAAAAGAAAATTAGGAAGGAAGGAAACGAGGTTACCCACAATCACCATTACTATTCCTACTCTAGCAGAGGGCCTAGACACAGAAATGCAACAGTAAGAGGGAATTAAATGCCTAAGACTGGAAAGAAGGAAATGAAGCCATCAGGACTTTCAGATGACACAGACAATGGTGCGGAGCTTGGGCTAAAGGCATGGACTCTGGGTGCGATTGCCTGGGCTTGAATCCCTCCTCTGCCACTCACCACTCATACAGCCCCAGACACGTTCCTTAACCTCCGGATGCCCCAGTTTCAAAATGGGTAACAACAGTGCCCGAATCTCACTATGACCTATGTTATTAGCTGTCTTAGAACAGAGCCTGCACACCGTGCACTATTAGGTGTTTGCTGCTATTACAGCGAAGAAAACACAAAAGACTCAACAGACACATGTTTAAAGCAAACAGTTTTAAATGAAGCTGGTTATAAGTCAACAGCATTACTATCTACCAGCAACCAACAACTAGAAAACAATTTTAAATAAATATACAGTATTTATAATAGCAGATAAACTATAAATACACACATATAAATCTAACAAAAGATATGAACAACCTTAACAAATAAAATTATAAACATTCACTAAAAGACTTTAAAGCAAGTCTAAATAAATGGAGAGATAGTTTTGTTCATAAATACTCCAACTGAAATCCCAAGAGGGTTTTTCACGGCACTCAATAAGCAGGTTATAATATGTAGATGGAAGTGGACAGGACCAATAATTGCCAAAACATAGCTGAAGAAGAGGAATAAGGCATCAGGGGCTTTGCTACCAGACACAAGGCCTTGTTATGAAGCTACAGTCATTAGAGCAGGGTGGTATCAGTGCGGGCCAGTGGAGCAGTATAAACTACAGCCTGTGGGCCAGCCCACCACCTGGATTTCTCTATAGCCCATGAGCTAAGAAAGATTTTTGTATTTATAAATAGTTGAAAAACCCAGTTAAAGGATAATATTTTGCAGCACATGAAAGTTATACAAAATTCACATTTCAGTGTCCATAAATAAATAAAGCCCTATTGGAAATCAGCCACGCTCATTCATTTATATATTGTCTGTGGTTGCTTTTACACTACAATAACAAAGTTGAGTAGTGGCAACAGAGATTACGTGGTTCTCATGGCTGAAAATATTTACTACCTGACCTTTTACAGAAAAAGTTTGCTAACCTCTGGGGCAGAGAACACAGAAAAAGTTCCACGCATATGGAACTTTCATATTCAGCAGAGACAGCATTGCAGATCAATGGGGAAAGGAGGAAAAACTGGTTATCCATATGAGGAGAGAAAAAAACTACACTTCTGTCCCACAGAATACAGGAAAATCAATTCTAGGTGGATTAAGCATGTACGTGTCAAAACAAAGCTTTACTTTTTTAAGAAGAGTAAATATCTTTCTGACCTTGGAATACAGAAGGATTTCTTAACCGACTCGCAAAAAGCATTAACCATAAGAGAAAATATTGAAAAGTTTGATTAAAATTAAAAATGTCTTTAAAATGTCATTGAAAGACACCATAAAGAAAGTGAAGATGAACTCAGCTCTGGACCAAGCGGAACTAATAGACATCTACAGAATTCTACACCACAAATCAACAGATATACATTCTTCTCAGCACCACATCGCACTTATTCTAAAATTGACCACATAACTGGAAGTAAAGCACTCCTCAGCAAATGTAAAAGAACAGAAATCACAACAAGCTGTCTCTCAGACCATAGTGCAATCAAATTAGAACTCAGGATTAAGAAACTTACTCAAAACCGAACAACTACATGGAAACTGAACAACCTGCTCCTGAATGACCACTGGGTACATAACGAAATAAAGGCAGAAATAAAGATGTTCTTTGAGACCAATAAGAACAAAGACACAACATACCAGAATCTCTGGGACACATTTAAAGCAGTGTGTAGAGGGAAATTTATAGCACTAAATGCCCATAAGAGAATGCAGGAAAGATTTAAAATCGACACCCTAACATCACAATTAAAAGAACGAGAGAAGCAAGAGCAAACAAATTCAAAAGTTAGAAGAAGGCAAGAAATAACTAAGACCAGGGCAGAACTGAAGGAGCTAGAGACACAAAAAAACCTTCAAAAAAATCAATGAATCCAGGAGCTGGTTTTTTGAAAAGATCAACAGAACTGATAGACCACTAGCAAGACTAATAAAGAAGAAAAGAGAGAAGAATCAAATAGATGCAATAAAAAATGATAAAGGAGATACCACCACCAATCCCACAGAAATACAAACTACCATCAGAGAATACTATAAACACCTCTACACAAATAAACTAGAAAATCTAGAAAAAAACAGATAAATTCCTGGACACATACACCCTCTCAAGACTAAACCAGAAAGAAGCTGAATATATGAATAGACCAGTAACAGGCTCTGAAATTAAGGCAATAATTAATAGCCTACCAACCAAAAAAAGTCCAGGACTAGACGGATTCACAGCTAAACTCTACCAGAGGTACAAAGAGGAGCTGGTACCATTCCTTCTGAAACTATTCCAATCAATAGAAAAAGAGGGAATCCTCCCTAACTCATTTTATGAGGCCAACATCATCCTGATACCAAAGTCTGGTAGAGACACAACAAAAAAAGAGAGTTTTAGACCAATATCCATGATGAACATTGATGTGAAAATCCTCAATAAAATACTGGCAAACCAAATCCAGCAGCACATCAAAAAGCTTATCCACCACGGTCAAGTCGGCTTCATCCCTGGGATGCAAGGCTGGTTCAACACACACAAATCAATAAATGTAATCCATCACATAAACAGAACCAATGACAAAAACCACACGATTATCTCAATAAATGCAGAAAAGGCCTTCGACCAAATTCGACAGCCCTTCATGCTAAAAACTCTCAATAAACTAGGTATTGATGGAACGTATCTCAAAATAATTAGAGCTATTTATGACAAACTCACAGCCAATATCATACTGAACGGGCAAAAACTGGAAGCATTCCCTTTGAAAACCAGCACAAGGATGCCCTATCTCACCACTCCTATTCAACATAGTGTTGGAAGTTCCGGCCAGGGCAATCAGGCAAGAGAAATAAATAAAGGATATTCAATTAGGAAATGAGGAAGTCAAATTGTCCCTGTTTGCAGATGACATGATGGTATATTTAGAAAACCCCATTGTCTCAGCCCAAAATATCCTTAAGCTGATAAGCAATTTCAGCAAAGTCTCAGGATACAAAATCAATGTGCAAAAATCAGAAGAATTCATATACACCATTAACAGACAAACAGAGAGCCAAATCATGAGTGAACTCCCATTCACAATTGCTTCAAAGAGAATAAAATACCTAGGAATCCAACTTACAAAGGATGCGAAGGACCTCTTCAAGGAGAACTACAAACCACTGCTCAACTAAATAAAAGAAGACACAAACAAATGGAAGAATATTCCATGCTCATGGATAGGAAGAATCAGTATGGTGAAAATGGCCATACTGCCCAAAGTAATTTATAGATTCAATGCCATCCCCATCAAGCTACCAATGACTTTCTTCACAGAACTGGAAAAAACTACTCTAAAGTTCATATGGAACCAAAAAAGAGCCCGCATTGCCAAGACAATCCTAAGCAAAAAGAACAAAGCTGGAGGCATCACGCTACCTGACTTCAAACTATACTACAAGGCTACAGTAACCAAAACAGCATGGTACTGGTACCAAAAGAGAGATGTAGACCAATGGAACAGAACAGAGGCCTCAGAAATAACACCACACATCTACAACCATCTGATCTTTGACAAACCTGACAAAAACAAGAAATGGGGAAAGGAATCACTATTTAATAAATGGTGCTGGGAAAACTGAGAAAACTGGGAAAAGACAGGTGAAAAAATGCTCATCATCACTGGTCATCAGAGAAATGCAAATCAAAACCACAATGAGATACCATCTCACACCAGTTAGAATGGCAATCATTTAAAAAGTCAGGAAACAACAGATGCTGGAGAGAACGTGGAGAAACAGGAATGCTTTTACACTGTTGGTGAGAATGTAAATTAGTTCAGCCATTGTGGAAGACAGTGTGGTGATTCCTCAAGGATCTAGAACTAGAATTACCATTTGACCCAGCAATCCCATTACTGGGTATATACCCAAAGAATTATAAATCATTTCTGCTATAAAGACACAAGGACACGTACGTTTATTATGGCACTACTCACAATAGCAAAGACTTGGAGCCAACCCAAATGTCCATCAATGATAGACTGGATAAAGAAAATGTGGCACATATACACCATGGAATACTATGCAGCTATAAAAAAGGGATGACTTCATGTCCTTTGCAGGGACATGGATGAAGCTGGAAACCATCATTCTAAGCAAACTATCACAAGGACAGAAAACCAAACACCACATGTTCTCACTCATAAGTGGGAGTTGAACAATGAGAACACACGGACACAGGGCGGGGATCATCACACACCGGGGCCTGTTGAGGGGTAGGGGGCTGGGGGAGGGATAGCATTAGGAGAAATACCTAATGTAAATGACAAGTTGATGGGTGCAGCAAACCAACATGGCACATGTATACCTATGTAACAAACCTGCACGTTGTGCACATGTACCCTAGAACTTAGAGTATAATAAAAATGAAAAAGAAAGTAGAGAAAAAAACTTTTAAATGAATGTTATTTTAATGTGATTTTACTTCCCTTGACTCCCTCAACCCTACCATCTATTATTATTATGTTATTCTTCCACAAAACTATTTTTTCAAGAATTAGTTTAGGGATTTTGCATTCAATTCTGTAGTTATACTCAATTCTATATGCTTAATCAGTTTCAATAATCAATTTTAATTCATTTCACCTATACCAATGCTGACCAATAGAAATATGCAAGCCATATATGTAATTTAATATTTTCTACTAGCTTCACTTTAAAAGTAAAAAGAAACAGATGAAATTAGTTTCAATAAATTTTATTTAATGTGATATATACAAAATCATTTCAACATGTAATCAATATAATAATTTCTAATGAGATAGTTTATATTCTTCTTTTCCAACATCATATTTGAAATCTGGTGTGTGTTTTATACTTAGAATATATTTCAGTTGGGATTCGTCAGTTTTCCAGTACCCCCACCACATGGGCGAGTGGCCACTGTGCTGGTCACCCCAGGCCCACACTCAGGATTTCCTTAGGCTTAGGTGTGGGGCTTCATTTTGATGTTTGCTTGTCAATTTCTTAGTTATCTAGATATCTCTATTTTCTAAGCAATTTTTTCCCCAAGAAGAACACAAGAACAATCTTTTTTTGAGCTCTTGCATTATCTGGATGTGTCTTCCACTGTTTTTATGTATGAAATGACAATCTAGCTAAATAGTAAGAATCTTGGGTCAGTTTCTTTCTCTCCAAATGTTGAAGCAACTGTTCCTTTTTCTTCTGGCATTTAGGGCTGCAGAGAAGTCTACAGCAAATCTGACTTTGGTTCTTTTCAAAAGAACCTATTTTTTCTTGATGTACAATATACTTGTAGGACTGTTTTCGGTTGTTCCCCCCCCGCCTCAAAAAAAAAAAAAAAAAAAAAAACACCTGATCTCGACAATACTGCCAATATTGTGAGTTCCGTTTTTACCTGGCACATGAAAGCCCTTTTCAAGTGCAGACTCATAGAAGGTCAAGCTTCATGCTCTTTATGAAAAGTACAAAGCACCCCTAAAAAACATACTTTCAATGTCGCATTAACTGAGATCAGAAAGCTAGTAAACTTCGTTCTTATCACATTTTACTTAGAAATCTATATTACTGTCCAAACGACAAATGTCCAAATTGTGGCAGAAAACTACATTACAAGAGAACCATGCCTGCTCCCTAGCACTCAGAGGCCTCGTGATGGGCTTAAAGCACCCCCTGGTGTTAGCATGGGGCTCACCAGAGGCTACAGCATGAAAAATGTCCATAATTCCCCTAAATGCACATAGCTTCGTTTTTCACCTCTGGCAAGTGCTTCCCCACATTTTATCATTCATTCCCTTCCACCTCCCCCTTTCTCTTCTAACTGCTGTTCAACTGGCGATGAAATTCATCTCTTCAACAGTTGATGACATGCACTTAACGTCCACTGCTATGCTAGCCACGAGAGCGAGATGAGAGGCACTGGTCTTCACCTTATGAGATGCCCATTCCAGTGGAAAGTCAGTAACTGATCTTCCCTCCTGAGCCATTTGGTCCTGAAGCCGTGAAGTGGGCAATGCCAGGGAAGCATGTACACTAGGCTGGGGGTAGGGAGAATGGAGGCAGCAGCCCAGCACAGGAGGAAGAGGGCACCCACATGGCCAGGGAGACCAGGCTGGGAGGGCATAGACATTTGCACATACACATGACATGCACATACACATATATCACAGACATAGCCATGCATATATGCACATGTAGACATGCACACGTATACATGTATACACTCAGACACGCACACATACGCATACGCACAGACATGCACAACAGACATAAACATACACACATGCACACACATACACAGACATTCACATATATAGACATGCACACATACACATGTATACACATGCACACTTACACAGACACACATACACATTCACATATGTACATACAGACAGACAGACATGCACACACGCATATATACACAAACACAGACATGAACATTTTCCCCCTCTAGCTCTGTTCACTGAACCTCCAAAAGCGGCAAACACTCCATTCTCCAATCAAAGGACCCAGGTCTCCTGGGGAAATGGCTGATTCTGGGGCTGGAGCAGGGAAAGAACACGATGAGCCAGAGAGCAAGGAACAGCTCAAAGAATGCTGGGCACAGGCTGAAAGGACACAAAGCCAGCTTGAAGGAGCTCTCCAGAGCCAAATCTGAGGCCATCTGCGCATGAAAATCATGGCAGTAGAGATTACAGCCCACAGCGTCCAACTGGAAGGCACAAGCCCATAATGATACAAACGAATGATTAAACTTAGTGAAGCACAGGGTACTTCCACCGTACAAAGTACTTCCTCCAAAATGCTAGTAATTACAAAGAGAAAAGGAGCGGCTTGACTGCAGAGAAGCTGGCAGACAGCATCCTCATCGAGAGGCCACAGAGAGTGCAGTCAGGAAAAATCTGAAACCTTGAACCACTCAGCAGGACGCGGCAAAGGTAGCACAGCCTCGTTTCTGGAAGGTTTCGGCCCAGGATGCAAAGTCTGACTCTAATCACAAGGAAACACCACACAAACCCAAACCGAGGGCCAGTCAGGAAAATAGCTGTACTGTTCAAAATTGTCAAGGCCAAATCAAGGGAAGAGCACAGACTGTTTGAGACTGAAAGAAACTTACAAAACACCTAACTCATTCTGGACCGGATGCTTCTGCAACAAAAAGCAGCAGAGCCAGAAAGTTCCCACATGGAAGACAGTGGAACACGCTCCACTTTTAATATCACTATCATTAATCTCTGAAGGATCTGAAGTTCCCAAAAGTGTCTTTCACAAGAGAATGTTTTGCCTGCTTCTAAACCCGCTTTTCTTAGAAAGCTAATTTTAAAATTGTTAAAAATATATATTTACTTTAATTGCTTGGTTTGGTTATTACTATTAAAATAACAGCATTATTTTCTATCATTTATTACTGTAAATGAACTCTACTTGTAGTACAATAAAAGCTTTGTTAAGCTACCTAGAAACCTAGTCAGAACCCAAAATACTAATATACAGAAATTACTCCCAAGTTTTAAAAACTAACATGATGCATCATGTAAGAGTATAGATAAGTCTATTTTATTTACAAAGTATTTATTAATGGCCAGGCGCAGTGGCTCACACCTGTAATCCCAGCACTCTGGGAGGCCGAGGCAGGTGGATCACCTGAGGTAAGGAGTTCAAGACCAACCTGGCCAACATGGTGAAACTCTGTCTCTACTAAAAATAAAAAAAAATTAACTGGACATGGTGGCAGGCGCCTGTAATCTCAGCTACTAGGGAGGCTGAGGCAGGAAAATTGCTTGACCCTGGGAGGCGGAGGGTGCAGCGAGCCAAGATCACCCCATTGCACTCCAGCCTGGGCAACAAAAGTGAAACTCCGTCTCAAAAAAAAAAAAAATTATTAATAACAATATCTAAAATAAATGTATTTCTACTTTATTTTCATTTTTTTCTTTAAGGGATTTAAGAATATTCCTGAAAATATAAAACTTACATAGAGCAAAGCCTGGTATAACACAAGCCCTTCACTAAGTGAATGTCAGTCCTGCCCTCTGTGACAAGCATTGTAAGTACTATCAACAGGCTTTATTAGTCTAAAAGGGGTCACATCTGGGGATGGAGGAAATCTACTGGCCAGAAGAAACTGTACGGAGATTTCAATCAGAAAAACCTTAATAATATTCCAATATGAAAAATTATATATGCATCACTGCTATAAATAGGAAATCGAAGCATTTTAATGCCAAAAATTTTAGTTTTTCTTTACTCTAAAATATCCCCTATAATCCATACCCTGGAGAAAAGTAATAAAGTTGTGCCATTGTTTCGTCCATTTCAGCCCTCCTGAGCCTGCTTTACCCACATTAAATTAAAAACTCAATAAAACCTAATTCATTCAGCCAAGTCCTGTTCCTCTAGTGATAGCTCTTCACTGGAAGCTGCTTTTCAGGTCAGAAACAGACAGCAAGGAATAATAGATGGGAACTAAAAAATACATGTGTCTCACAACAGTAAGCACAAGTGAATATGTTTTGGAAAGGACAAAAATAGTAACGAAGACTTTTTAAAAACACAAATTTCCCTTTTTTTTCAAAGGGAAGCTGAAGAAATATGCAATTTAAGGATTAAAATCATCCTCGAAATAAGTTGCTCCAAAAAAAGAAGCTCAACGCGCCCACCCGACACTGAGACAGGGAAGCACATGCTCTGGGCCCGGGGCATGCTAGAGCTGCGCGTGCTGCTCCCTCCTGTGGTCAGAACCTGTGCTTTGGGGCTAGATAAGAGTTTGGATCCAAGCTCTGGAGTGCAAGGCCTTGGGCGAGGGACTCAGACTCTCCTAAGCCTCAATTTCCTCAGCAGTGAGTTGTGGTGCAGGTGCAGGAGGCCATGCGTGGGAAGCCCTGCACAGAGAGGGCTCGGTGGCGCAGGCTGTCGGTCCCACTGCGGTCTCTCCCGCGTCCCACAGTCTCTCTGAGACAGCTCAGTCCCATGAGGAGCAAGAGCTGTCACAGCCACCGCCACCGCCACATGCTAAGGGGACCCCAGCCCATGCCAAGCGCGCACCAAAGGCCCAAGCCCACTCACTCAGCTAGGTCGTTTCTAAACCATTCCTTTCAAGGCCTAATGACTAACAGATTTTAACAATTTCATGATGTCTCACTGGGTAGCTTCTAAAGTCTTCACACCTCTTCAAACTAGTGAGATCCACATCTTCAGTCTTCTGTTGCAGGGTGCTGAGGCTTCCAGAACTTGTGCCACATCCCCTTCGATTTCTCTACTTACTGCTCTTCAGATACCTCCTACACTTCTCTCCACTGAGCTGGGGTATTGTTTAGTAGTCAATTTGACTAAATTCTATTTAATTCTAATCCTTATCTACTAATTTTCTTTTCTTTTCTTTTCTTTTTTTTTTTTTTTTTTGAGACAGAGTCTTGCTTTGTTGCCCAGGCTGGAGTGCAGTGGTGTGATCTCAGCTCACTGCAACTTCTGCCTCCCGGGTTCAGGCGATTCTCCTGCCTCAGCCTCCTGAGTAGCTGGGATTACAGGCACGTGCCACCACGCCCGGCTAATTTTTGTGTATATTTAGTAGAGATGGGGTTTCACCTTGTTAGCCAGGATGGTCTCGATCTCTTGACCTAGTGATCTGCCCACCTCGGCCTCCCAAAGTGCTGGGATTACAGGTGTGAGCCACCACGCCCAGCCTCCACTAATTTTCATCCTGGGGCTAACATAACATCATTCCCTCATATATCCATTAACGTGTCACAGTGAGTGTATTTAAACACCATGGTCTACACTACTTAGAAACTGAATGGACATCCAAGGCAGGCTGTCAAAACCAATCAAACTAAAGATTTTTTTTTACGCAAAGCACAGAAAAGGGTACTGGCGAAATTAAGACCAGAAATAACCTATCAGGCCACAATTGACTAAAATCTAAAAAACCGAGGACATAATATGAATTTCAGTGACATTTTCGTAAAAATAAAATCTTTATTGATTATATTATCATTCGCTGAGTAATCATGAACCAGAAGATAATGGGCATATCAATTTGGAAATGTTTGTGACAATACAGCTAAACACATTTTTATAATACAATTTTCTTAGGTCATTTATATGTGTATCTAATTTTTTTTCAGGAAAAGAACTCATATTTTATCCTTATCATGAACTTTGTCTATAGAGAAAAGGCCTATCTCCTCCTACTTATCTTTATAAAGTTCATCTACATGTAATATTTTAATGGCTTCCAAACCATTTTTGTGGTCTATAATACATCCATCGCATATGTTTATAAATATTTTAAATGACATAGCTGGTGCCTGATTTTTCTTTTTTTGAGACGGAGTCTTGCTTTGTCGCCCAGGCTGGAGTGCAGTGGCGCGATCTCTGCTCACTGCAAGCTCCGCTTCCCAGGTTCACGCCATTCTCCTGCCTCAGCCTCCCAGGTAGCTGGGACTACAGGCGCCCGCCACCACTTTGTATTTCTGGTAGAGATGGGAGTTCACCGTATTAGCCAGGATGGTCTCGATCTCCTGACCTTGTGATCTGCCCGCCTCAGCCTCCCAAAGTGCTAGGATTACAGGTGTGAGCCACCGCGCCCAGCCAGTGTCTGATTTTTTATAAGATAATGGGGTGGTAACAAATTTTATATCCAAAACTTAAAATCTCCAGCCTGCATATTGTAAGATACTGCATTCAGAGATTTTACTGGGGAACATAAAACTATCACCTTATTTCTTTAAAAACAAAAACTAAACCTCTAAGAAACAAATAAAAAATCCCACCATATAACCCTTCACGATTAGAATCAATTTCAGTAATTCCCAATTTAACTATTAAAGTCTTACCAACAGAGTATGTCTCTTTTTATTTTTATTTATTTATTTATTTTTATTTTTATTTTTATTTTTTGAGACAGGTCTCACACTATCACCCAGTCTGGAGTGCAGTGGCGCAAGCTTGGCTCACTGCGGCCTCAAACTTGTGGGCTCAAGCCATCCTTCTGCCTCAGCCTCCCGAGTGGCTGGAAACACAGGTATGCACCACCACATCTGATTGTTTTTAATTTTTGTAGAGATGGTGTCTCGCTATGTTGCCCAGGCTGGTCTCTAACTCCTAGGCTCAAGTGATCTGCCTGACTTGGCCTCCCAAGTGCTAGGATTACAGATGTGGGCCACCGCACCTGGCCCATTTTTATTTCTTTAACAACAATTTCAATGGAAACAATATTCCTAGCAAAGGAAAAATCCAATAATACTAGGACCAAAAATATCCAAACTAAAAATACTGTTGTCAGGTGTAGAATTTCAGGTAAGGAGAGATTCTGAATAGCATTTTTCTGAAAGAGTTATAGTATTTGTGATGAAACTGCACCATCTACCTACCAAAAAAAGAAATTTGAGGATCTATTCCCATCACCAAAGTGAAATAATTTAAGACTCAAATCCCTGACTTTCATCAACAATTTAGCTAAATACTATTTGTTACATGCCACTGACTTTAATTAAAACATAACTTGTTCACGGTAAGGTCACTGTATCCATCAAGAGGCATTTCAAGATACAAGAAGTTCTTATATTCCCAAATAAATGCCTCTTTAAGACAGTCATCCATGCTAGTCATTCTAGCAATATTTGCTTGCTTATTACAACTTTCTTTCAGAATGGCAACAAAAAACATATATGCAGGTCAAATTCAATACATGCCCACGTGCTCTCACCAGGACAAGATATGGGTGTGACCTCTAGCAGTCCCAGAACAAGCCATGGTTTACACGATCAAGAAAGTAGAGAAGAGAGCAGTCACAAAACCTTAAAATGAAGAGAGAAGGAAATCTACAAAAAGAAGTACTCCAATAGCTATTTCAAAATAAAAAATTTAAATGAAAAGAAAAAGCATCTAAAAATCATATTTATTAATAATTAGATATAAAATGAAAAAGAGAAAGGGAAGATCATGTAAAAGGAGACTGAAAAATTAGGAGTGAGAAGTATTTAAATACTTTAAAGTGAGTGAACAGTCTTTGAAACTGTTGGCCATTAGCCTAAAGTATCTTCATATATAAACCTTTAGAAAGCGTAAGAAACACCGTAATAAAATGGTTCTTTTGATGGTTTTTCAAAAACTTCTTCATAAACCTGAAGAAAGAAAAAAAAATGCTGGCAGGAGCTACTATCTTACCATTAACAAAGTTTATATTTCCTCTTGAAAAGAGAGCAAAAAAGTCAGGATTATGAAGAAAACGCTTAAAGCAATCTGATTCACATATTTATTCTATAACGTATTATTCAAGTCCATTAGTACAATAAGAAATGGCTTTACTTCCAATGCAACTTCAAAGACAGGCTGGAGAGAGGCCCAGATTACAAATATGCATTTCTTTAGCATTGAAAAAATCCTCCAAAAAAATAAAAAGTATCAAGACTAAGGAAGGGCATACCACAATTTATGTGAAAAGCAGAGAAAACACCTGTTTTGTATTTTTTAATGAGACAGACAGAAAATAAGCAATTACTATGATAATATGTATAAATCGATAATGATGACAAATTCAGCATACATGCTTTGAGGATATATTTTTATTTTTATTTATTTATTTATTTATTTTTTGAGACAGAGTCTCGCTCTGTTGCCCAGGCTGGAATGCAGTGGTGCGGTCTCGGCTCACTGCAACTTCCACCTCCTGGGTTCAAGCAATTATCTTGCCTCAGCCTCCTGAGTAGCTGAAACTACAGGCACACACCACCATGTCCGGCTAATTCCTGTATTTTTAGTAGAGACAGGGTTTTACTATGTTGGCCAGGCTAGTCTTGAACTCCTGACCTCGTGATCTGCCCACCTCAGCCTCCCAAAGTGCTGGGATTACAAGTGTGAGCCACCATACCTGGCCTGAGGATATATTCTTACATTTGCCTCTCTGTGAAATCAACAAGGGTATGTGGAAGCCTGTGCCTGAAGTATGTCTAGAAGTAAGCAGCTTTGCAAGCACTTTGAAACACTTACAAAACTGACCACCAAAAAGGCCACATTAAAAGTCTCATCAATTCCAAATAATCAATTTCATTACATTAGATATTATCATTAAAAAGACTTTAAAAAATCTTTATGTGTAAAAAACTAAAAAAAGAATCCCAACTGCCCATATGTTAAAATTGTAACAAAGTACTTCATATTAAAATTCAAGGAATTTTTAATATTCAATATCAAATTCAATATTCAAGGAATTTAGAAGTCAAGCTTAAAAGGGGCTGTGCAATCTTAAATATATGTAGGTTTAAAATGATAAAGACTCAAAATAAAGGAGCTGTGTGTTTTATTCAAGAGACTAGGAAAAGTCAATGCCCAAAGAAATTAAAAGGAAAAACAGAGTAGAAATTAATCAAATAAAACAAAAGTGAATATCTATAAAACCGAAAGTTGATTCTTTGCTAGAGAGTGTTTATTTTAATAGTTTTTTCAAAGTCTCACCAAGAAATAAAAAGACACAAAATTTTGGGAAGAAAAACTAAGTATAGATAAGATATTTTAAAATCATAAAGCTACTTCAAACATCTTTATGCCATGACTGTAAGACATGAATGAAATAAACAATTTCCTAGAGAAACACTGTGGAAGAGACAGCTGGTCGACCCTGTTTCTGATCTCTGCTTTGGCAAAGCTTCCCGCCACTGTGTGCAGCCCACATGTGAGACGTGTGCTGGGTCCAGGAACCCTCGGCCTCTAGCCAGGGAGGCAGCCTCTTCCACTTACCCATGTGCCTTGCAAGCACTACCATTTTCTGAGCACGGCAGGCACCGAGAAAATCTGACACGTTCTAGTTTGTGATAATGGAATTCCTGATTTCTGGCTATGCAAATGGATGCCTAAAATGGAGATTTCACTTCCTGGTCTCCTTTGTGACTAAGTTCTAGCCAACATAATCTAAGTGGAAGTGCTGTACAGCTTCCCGTAAATATCCTGAAGGAGGAGCGCAGGCCTTCTCCTTCCTCCCTTTTCTCCCTCCTGCTGGCTGGAAGCTGAAGCTATGCTGGCCCGTGAGGCACCCTGAGGAAGGGAGGGCACATCATGCCGTGGAGGAATGAGGCAGAAGGTGTCCGGGTCACTGCCACCTGGATGGCTACCTCTAGACTGACCCATGAGATAAAACACTTCATACCTCATTTAAGCCACTCATGTTTTAGCTTTCTTTTGCTTGCAGGTAAATCTAAACCTAATGGACTCAAACATTAATTACCAAAATAAGTAAGAAAAAGCAGAAAAATGGAATATAACCACTAAGGAAGCTGACTTAGTAAAAAAAAAAAAAAAAATTTTGAAAGGACAGCTAATAACATTAAGATGGTGATACTAAGAAAAGAATGAAAAGAGGAGGAACTAGCAAAGGACAGAGAGAAGGGGGACTGGCCTGGCAGGAGGGGTACCAGAGGAGAGTACTGTCCTGGAGGCCACGCCAAGGAGGGAGGGAGTGGCCAACAGCATCAAAGTGCTGTCGCAGGACACAGACGTAACCAGCAGATATAACAACTGAGAGGTCAGGTGACCCTGCCGAGGGCAACTCAGGCAACTTGGACGAAGGTGGAGAGCCAGCAGCCTCCCTGGAATGGGGTTAGGAGACAGTGGGAAGAGGTAGATTGTAGACAGCAAAAGGTAAGCGATTATTCTAAGGCGTTCTGCTACAAAGACAGGCAAGGCAATGGAGTGGAAGTTAGTGGTAAAAGTCAAGTCAAGAGAAGATCAATACGATTCCAATCAAAATCACAACAGGGTTTTTCATGGAACCACACAAACTGATCCCACAATTATATAAAGCCATAAAGACTTACGCACAATCAAGACCACCCGGAGAGTGGGGGAGGAGTGGAGGAACATTTAGAAAGGCTTTCCCAGAGGTAAAACCATAGTGCTGAAACAAGGAGAGACACAGCAGAGCCCGGAAACACGTGGCACCTGGGCTCCCTAGAGAGGTGGGGGTACAAAGGCAGGGTAAGGAAGCCTAGGCTGGCTACCACACAGCAGAAAATCACACTTCCAGACCACGCAGAGACCTAGAGACGAAAAAGAAAACTAAACTAGAGACTACCTTTACAACCAGGATAGGACAGCTTTTTCAGACAAATCAAAAATAAAGCATAACTGCACCTTAAACTCTTGGCCAAAACAAAAAGAAAAAAAAATAAATAATGTATAAAGAAAAAGGCTGTTTAAATTTTACATCAAAATAGAAAAGTTTGGCCAGGTGCAGTGGCTCACTTTGGGAGGCCAAGGCAGAAGGATGGCTTGAGCCTAGGAGATCAAGACCAGCCTGGCTAACAGGGCAAAACCCCCTACAAAAAATACAAAAATTAGCCAGGTGTGGTAGCGTGTGCCTATAGTCCCAGCTACTTGGGAGACTGAGGTGGGAGGATCACTTGAGCCTGGGAGGGAGAGGTTGCAGTGAGCTGAGATTCAGACCACTGCACTCCAGCCTAGACAACAGAGCCAGACTCTTGTCTCAAAAAAAAAAAAAAAAAAAAAGTTTTTTAAATAAAAAGGCAAAGTCAGACAAGTGATAGACTGGAAAAATATTTACAACATATGAGACACAAGGGTGTCATTATATATTATATATACAACCATAGGATAGATATTCAACATCATTAGCCATTAAGGAAATGCAAATTACAACTATGAAAAAAAAATTTTTTTGAGACGGAATCTCACTCTGTCCCCCAGGCTGGAGGGCAGTGGCGCGATCTCGGCTCACTGCAACCTCTACCTCCTGGGTTCAAGCGATTCTCCTGCCTCAGCCTCCTGAGTGCTGGGACTACAGCCGTGTGCCACCATGCCCAGCTAATTTTTTTGTATTTTTAATAGAGACAAAGTTTCATCATATTAGCCAGAATGGTCTCAATCTCCTGACCTCGTGATCTGCCCGCCTCGGCCTCCCAAAGTGCTGGGATTACAGGTGTGAGTCACCACACCCGGCTGAAAAATTTTAAAGTTTGACCGTACCTAGTGCTGACAAGGATGTGAAGGAACTGAAACTCTCATACACTGCTGGTAGGAATGCAAAATGATACAACCACTTTGCAACACAGTTTGGCAACCCTTGTTTTTGTTTTTTTGTAGAGATAGGGTCTCCCTATGTTGCACAGGCTGGTCTTAAAATCCTGGCTTCAAGTGCCTCACACTTTCGCCTCCCAGAGGGCTGGGATTACAGGTGTGAGCCACAGCACCCAGCCCTATGGTCTGGCAGTTTCGGAAAAAGTTAAGCACACACTTACCGTATGCCTCAGCAGTCCCACTTCTAGGTACAACAGTCCTATCCCCACCCATAGTTTCACTTTCTGCAGTTTCAGTTACCTGCAGTCTGAAAATATTAAATGGAAAATTCCAGAAATAAACAATTCATTCATAAGTTTTCAATTGCATACCATTCTGAGTAGGGTGATCAAATCTTGCACAGTTCTGCCGAGGGCATAAATAATCCCTCTGTCCAGTATATATACACACTGTACACACCATCCACCTGTTAGTCACTTAGTAGCCCTCTCAGTTATCAGATAGTCTAGACTGTGGCAGTATCCCAGTGCTTGTGTTAAAGTAACCCTTATTTTATTTAACAATGGCCCCTAAGTACAAGGGAGTGGTGCTGACATATTGTTAAAATTGTTCTGTTTAATATCAGTTATTGTCCATCTCTTACTGAACCTAATTCATAAAGTAAACTTTATCATCAGAACGTATCATGAAAAAACATGGTATATACAGGGTTTGGTACTATCCACAGTCTCAGGCATCCGCTAGGGGTCATGCAACATACTGCCTGCAAATAAGAGGGGTTCTACTGTATTGACAAAACATAATGAAAGTATCTGTCAAAACAAAGACTTGAACATGAATGTTCACAGCAGCTTTAGTTATAATAGTCCAAACTAGAAGCAACTCAAATGTTCATCAACTGATACATGGATGAACACACTGTGGTATATCCATACAATGGAATACTACTTAGCAATAAAAATGAATAAACTATGGATACATGCTGCAACAACATGGATAAATCTCGGAATAATTATGCTGAGTAAAAACGGCCATACTGAAAAAAAAAACCTCAAAAGAGTGCACATCACATGATTCCATTTAAACACAATTCTAGGAAATGCAAACTAAAGCACAGTAAACCAGAGCAGAGGGGTGGCTGCTGGGGGTGGGGCGTGGGGAATGGGGAACACGGAGATGGGCTGGAGGATGGGTTCACCAAGGGCACATGACACTGTGGAGGATGATGCGTGTGTTCACTATCTTGATTGTCATTGGCACCGATGTTTGGAAACAGACGTTCATTCTACTGGGAGAATAAATTGGTGCAGCCACTTTGAGGAGGAAAGTGGCCTATCTGGTGAAACTAAAGATTTGTGTACTTCCTGGCACAGCACTTCTAAGCCTGGGCATAGCCCCCAAAGCCAAAATCAGTCAACTATAGCCCACAGCCTGGACCTTGTTTTTGTAAAGTACGTTTTATTGAACACAGCCACACATGCTCATTTACATGGTCTAATGCTGTGGCTGCATTCATGCGACATCGGCAGAATTCAATAGTTGCAAGAGACCATCTGGCTCAAAAAGCCTGAAGTATTTGTATCCGACCCTTTCCAGAGAGTGGCCTGGTTCCTGCTGGAAGAGACACTGGCTCTTGAACGCTAGGAGGCATGCAGAGGACCCATGGAAGCATTGTTTATGAAAGGAAATGGCTGAGAAACCTAAATGTCCATCAATAGAGTAATTAATAAGCAAATAATGGACTATAAGGCTTCAATTAAAATGAATAAACTACATCTATATGTATCAAAACATGAGAGAGAGAAACATGCTGCATGAAGAAAGCAACCTGCATAACAGATCAACACTAAGGTGACATTAGAAACTCACAAAACAACAAGAGGCACATCCAAAGTAGAGATACACACCAAGTTCATCCTGGGGACTGCCCTCGGGGGAACAGGACTGGGGCAGGGGGAAAAACAACTTTGGCTCTTCCTACATGTTTTTTTTTGAGACAGTCTTGCTCTGTCATCCAGGCTGGAGTGCAGCGGTGCAATCACAGCTCACTGCAACCTCTACTTCCTGGGCTCAAGCGATTCTCGTGCTTCAGCCTCTTGAGTAGCTGGGACTACAAGTGTGCGCCACCATGCCCAGCTAATTTTTGTATTCTTAGTAGAGAGGGGATTGGCCATGTTGGCCAGGCTGATCTCAAACTCATGGCCTCAAGCAATCCGGCCACCTCGGCTTCCTAAAGTGCTGGGATTACAGGTGTAAGTCACTGTGCCTGGCCACATTTTTATTTATTAAAAAAAAAAAAAATGTAGCAGGAGAATGGCGTGAACCCGGGAGGCGGAGCTTGCAGTGAGCCGAGATCGCGCCACTGCACTCCAGCCTGGGCGACAGAGCGAGATTCCGACTCAAAAAAAAAAAAAAAGTAACAAAAATGTTTTAAGAAGACCAAGTTAAATTTAAGTCTGATGTTTATCAATATCCTAAAGAAAATCACACAGACACTTGCTGATTTTCCCCTAACTGTAACATACATCACCCTTGACTTTGAAGTTCTCACTAACCACTCTTTTTCAAAGCAGCAGATGTTCACCAAAAAAGGACACTTTTCCTTTTATCTTCTAAAGCCAAAAGATTTACCAATCTGAAATAATTTACTCTTCCGAGGATACTTTGAAACACAATCCTAATATGCTTTGCGTAAAAATCATAGCTATAAAATTTAAACCAATGGATGCTTCAAAGGTGACCTCCACTAGGAGCCTGGAGGGACACATTCAGGGTTTTCGACTGGGTCTCAGAAATACCACCAGGGACACCAGGACAACCCCTCACGCATACAGAAAGGACTATAATGTATTAACATTCCATCAGTGAAAAAACAAACTGCAGAAGGCATTTCTCCTTTCAGCAAGACAAACAGTGGTGCTGTCAGCAAAGCCTCCACCAACAACATTCTCCAGTTATTATTGTTAAAAGGGCTCCCTCTACTGTTAGTCTCAATTGTACAGTTCTCATTGGCTATTTCAGGCCCTAGCTTCGTGACAAACTAGGACATGTTAAGCAGAATTATCTAAAACAACCGTTAATTCAGCTGGGGAAAAATACATATATGTGTGCATGTGTGTGTATGTGTGTGTGCACACATCCCTATACATAAAGCTTTTTCAAATTGTTGAGTTATTAGGCTAACTATCCAAGAAACTTCTGTTTAAAAGAAAAAAAAAATTCTTCTTCCTCTTTAAAGTGACTGTAAGAGAAACCTGGCTGTGGCATTTGAGACACACCCTGTTGGCCCACAGGTGCCCGCCCCAGTGGTCATGTGCCCAAGGAAAGGGTAGTGGCTGGCAAGAGGCCATAGGTCCCAACAGAAGCACATCACACATGTGTGAGGGGGACTGCAGGGAACCAGGTACAATAGAACACATATTTTTTAAAAAAAACTAAAAACATTCCCGGCCGGGCGCGGTGGCTCACGCCTGTAATCCCAGCACTTTGGGAGGCCAAGGTGGTTGGATCACGAGGGAGATCGAGACCATCCTGGCTAACACGGTGAAACCCCGTATCTACTAAAAATACAAAAAAAAATTAGTCGGGTGTGGTGGCGGGCACCTGTAGTCCCAGCTACGCGGGAGGCTGAGGCAGGAGAATGGCGTGAACCCGGGAGGCGGAGCTTGCAGTGAGCCGAGATCACGCCACTGCTCTCCAGACTGGGTGACAGAGCGAGACTCCATCTCAAAAAAAAGAAAAAAAAAAAACATTCCCAGCCTCTTACTTTGCAATCAGCCAGGATCAGGCAGCCAGCCTCTCAGTCTGCAAACAGGACCTGGGAGAAGGGACGGGCAAGGCCAGAAGAGGAGAGTCAGGGAGTCAGAGCCCAACAGGCCTTTGACTCTTGGCTCCTGAGCTCCCCAAGTAAGCCGCTACCCCCTCCCAAGACGGGGCTGGATACCAGGCCAGGGAAGCAGCCCCACAGAGAAAGTCTCACACTTTATATCCTCCCAACTGGCAGGAGGGAGGAATGGCTTTTTTTTTTTTTTTTTTTTTTTTCTTTCTGAGGCAGGGTCTCACTCCGTCACCCAGGCTGGAGTGCTGTGTGGCACAATCTCAATCCACCACAACCTCCACCTCCCGGGTTCAAGCGATTCTCCTGCCTTAGCCCCCCAAGTAGCTGGGACTACAGGCATGTGCCACCACACTCGGCTAATTTTTGTATTGTTCGTAAAGACAGGGTTTCACCATGTTGCCCAGGCTGGTCTCGAGCTCCTGGACTCAGGTAATCTGTCTGCGCTGGCCTCCCAAAGTGCTGGGATTGCAGGCGTGAGCCACCATGCCTGGCCAGGAATGGCATTTAAATATGCAAACAGACATCACTGATAATGGTAATATTTGAAAGATGCTCTAATTTGTAAAAGTCTGTAAATGCATGAAACAGACTGCTAAAATGCCAGTGTTTATGGAAATCATTCCATTACCTTCTCCCCAGGTTTGGGTGACTGCTGCAATTTCTCATAATCTTTCTTCGTCTCCAAAATTTTTTTCACAAGTCCACCTGTTGAAAAATCAGTGATTTTATGTTAAAAGTTTATTCTCTACCCCAAAAACCTATTCTAAATGGGTGGGATGGTGGGAAAAACACTAAGTTTTTATCCTATCTCTTTTTATGCTGAAACAGTTTCAAATCTTTATTTGTTAAGGAGATAGTACACAAGAGTGATAGACAGCTGGTAGTGGAAATTATCACATTTCAAAGTGTTTCAGGGAAATCAGCTCCTTGAAAAGTAAAAAGCTTTAGAAATGAAATAGATTTTCTATTTTCAAAGATTAAGAAGGAATATAGATTGACATCCAAAAATATAGCCATCTATTACAAACAGAAATAACAAGAAATGCTTCTAAGTACGGATACTTCTTTTACACTGGGGCAAGACTATTCCATTTCTTTCAGAATTTACTCATGGGATAAATATCATGTGAAGTTTTTTGGAATAGTGTTTCACCCAAGCATACATCAGCCCGAGGCTGACTGAATAAACGAGGGTACGTCCACACGGTGGAGGACGATGTGGCTGTGAAGAGAAATGAGGATGGTTTCTCTGCATTGCTGCAGAATGAAAGCCTGCATCTACTGTCAAATTAAAAAGAAGAGCGAGATGGAAATAAGTGTAGGTATCAGTAAATACACATGCACATGCCTATGCATTTATTTATTTGTTTGTTTTTCAAATGTAAGTATAAGCCCTATTTTACTGTTACCTACAGGCAGAGGGAGAGTAGAGGGTAGAGGAGACAGGGCGAGTAGAGGGTAGAGGAGACGGGTCAAAGCCCCACATTTCTGATTATACCTGGTTTTGTACATCTGACCTTAAAATCATGTGAGTTATCTTACATTAAAAAGGTAAACACTAATGCCTAAAGGTTGAATGCAAAATGAAATAAACTTAGTGATATCCAATTGGCAAGCACACGCCACCAGAGAAGAATTGTTTCACAACTTTAAAACAGGGTAACTGACTGTACATCCCTAATAGGATATACCCAACAAACAGGCAGACACACCTACCAAAAAAAAAAAAAAAAATCCTTGGGCTGGGCTTGGTGGCTCACACCTGTAATCCCAGCACTTTGGGAGGCCAAGGCAGTGGATCACAAGGTCAGGAGTTTGAGACCAGCCTGGCCAACATGGTGAAACCCCATCTCTACTAAAAATACAAAAAAATAACTGGGTGTGGTGGCGGGCACCTGTAATCCCAGTTACTTGGGAGGCTGAGGCCGGAGAATCCTTTGACCCTGGGAGGCAGAAGTTGCAGTGAGCCAAGATCACGCCACTGCACTTCAGCCTGGGCGACAGGGCGAGACTCCATCTCAAAAATAAATAAATAAATAAATAAAAATAAATAAAATAAAATAAAATCCTTCAGTGTTTCCAGTAATCCTACTGTTGTTAAAAACCAGTGGTGGTGTTGTAAAATTGCTGTGTGAGCATATGAAGGCTCACAAAGCATGGGGACAGCCGCTGTTGCTGGGAGCCAGGCTTTTTGGCATGAGATGGAAAAGATGCATATATAAAACCAAAGAATGCCGGCAAAACCCTACAATCCTAAATCGGAATTGGAAATATCATCACGAAGTCAGAATACACTTTCTTATTTTAAAAAAGTATATCCCTGCTTTTGCAGTGAAAATGCCTGGAAACAAGAAGCAACCCAGAGCAGTAAGCAGCCAGGTGCCTTGGAGAAATGAGGCAATTATGGGGCAGGAAGTACACAAAATAAGCCAGAAACACCTTGTTGTATCAAAAAACAAGGAAGCTAAAGAGTGTACTGGGATGTGTCTAAAGGCCCCCAGAAAATAACTCCAATAGGCTCCCCTGGTCAAATACTGGGCAATCTGAACATTAATAAGAAAAACTGAGATGGGCTGAAATGAAACACATCCACTATGTTAAAAATCCGTGACTAGGCTGGGCACAGTGGCCCATGCCTGTAATTCCAGCACTTTGGGAGGCCAAGGCGGGTGGATCACTTGAGGTCAGAAATTGGAGACCAGCCTGGCCAATGTAGCAAAAACCTGTCTCTACTAAAAATACAAAAATTGGCCAGGCATAGTGGTGCACGCCTGTAGTCCCAGCTACTTGTGAGGCTGAGGCATGAGAATCGCTTCAACCCGGGAGGCAGAGGTTGCAGTAAGTTGAGATCGTACCACTGAACTCCAGCCTGGGTGACAGAGCAAGACTCCACCTCAAATAAAAAACAGTGGCTTCATATAGATACCAAAAAAAAAACCCCAAACCCCCAAAACCAATAAGCCCTCGTTACTCACCTGTGATAGGTGCCAGGAAACAAAGTCATATTGTGAGAACAGATCTATAAAGGAAAGTACTCAGCCTGCCTCTTCTGCAGAAACTGTGCTCCAGGATACTCAAACCCTGGTGCGGGGAATGGGGTTTGCACTACTGAGTTGTCCAGCTAGAAAACCAACAATAACATTCCAGAACTAGACTTGTAAAGGACCTCAGAGATCATCTACTTCCACAATCTAATCGTACGGATGAGACAAGACATCATCTGCAGGACAGTTGCCAGTGAGTTTCTAGCTCCCAACAGTGCCCTCCCCCTCCTCTAAGGATGAGAGTAGCAGCCATCGCCTTAAGAGTAATCCATGCCCGCAGGGTCTTATGTACCACCAGTGTGATCCTGCCAGTGTGACCCAGACCAGAACCTGGCACACAACAGTCCCTTGCACTGGATCCTTCCAGGCACACGTGGAGAAGGTGCGTGAGCACACACACATGGACACGCATGCACACTCATGCCCAGGACTCACCATGCTTCTCCTCTTCTAGTTCCACTGCTGTTACCTGAGCAGGAAAGGAAGGGGGAAAAAGAAGATTCAGGCTTGTTGAATTCTAAAGATCATGCTTCTGTGGATCTCAAAAAAAGAACAACAAAATTAACGAAGGTAGAAAACTAACTGAAAAATTACATGACGTTTTTGTCTACATAAATCTAAAAGCTAGAATATTAATCTCAATGTAGGTAAAACATTATTATTAAAAAACACCATATTTCGGTTAACTAACCATTTCAATTTCTGACATTTCAGAGAGCTGAGGGGCAGCTTCCACCACAAATTGATCATCCTCTTCATTGTCAGAATTGTGTGACTCTATAATCACATTTGAGACGGTTTTACCACTCCCTGACCTAAATAAAAAGAAATTAGATTAAATTAGAAATGCTCTATCAGTTACACGTTTTCATCAATCCCAAGCATCTGAAACTGTGTCAGAGGTCGGCAGAGAGGAATCTAATCACCAACAATCTCTAGAACAGCATCTCAAGCTACCCGCTGAAGCTAAGATGGACTGTCTGCAAACAGTGTCCTCTGCAAGCCCTCCAGGCCTGAGTCCCTGTGAGCCTCGCCCTCCACCCCCACCCAGCTTCCCCACGTCCCTGTGCCGCCCAGGCCTCCTGGTCCACACCTGGCCTCCCGTCCCCACAGCCTCACCATGCCCTCTACTGGACAAAGAGCCTCAGGGCCTCCGCCTCTCCCCTGACTGCACTCTCAGTGACACCAGCCCTTCACCTGCTGCTTTCTACCTGGAGGCGCTTATTGCCCCGGGTCACAAACCTCAGGGCAGGGGCCACACTGGGGTCCCACTGGCCAGGGCTGACCCCAGACCTCTCTTCACACAGCCAGCTAGAGGCCCCTCATTCAACTCCTAGTCACGGTGGCTGCCCTATGTCCCGCTCAGCACCACGTACACACTGCGCTCCACCCAGGTCCCACATCATTCTGGGCAAGTCAGCATCCAACAGCCTGGCCCTCCAGCCCCAGACCTTGTCCTCCTTGGTGACAGCCTTCACCCAAGGGCTCTCTCATGCTCTCCACGGCCAGCCACTAGAACTGCCCCACCTACAGCTCCTCCTCACTCAGGCCACCGTCAGCTCACTCTGTACAAATGTGAGCCCCAGACCCAAACACTCTACGGGCTCCTTGATGGCCCCTCCTGCCTTTGTTTCTTCCCTACACACTCATGCTTTAAGCAATCACCTAACTCCCCTGCCCCATTATCACAGTGCTGCATGCGTGCACATGCACACACACACACACGCATACACACAAGCACACGCATGCACACACACACACACACACACCAAAACCCTCCCTTGCTTCAGTGCCATGCACAAGGTCCAGAGGGAATCTAGACACTTGGGAACGAGATCTTAAAATAACACCCATTGCCCCAAACATCCTTGACTTCCTCAACTGCGTCCTTGAGACACTCAACAACTACCTGTGTGGCTCCACCAGGATCAACCTCACTTCGTACCCGCTGCTCTGTCAGTACCAGGAAGTCCAGGCTCCCGTCCCTCGTCTCTCGTGCTCCCAGCACACCCTCACTGTGGTCCACGTCCCACCTCCCCAACACCTGCGCCCCTGTGCCTGCCCTGATGGGCAGTCCCTCTCTGTCCCACCTTGCTCTCCAGGACACAGCTTCCCCACAGCCCTCAGCTGCAGCTGCTGCTCCTCCCACCGGCCTCTTGTCACAGGCCCAGAGGGAAGGTCAGTAATTTCCTTATGCTTGCTTCGGCTTCCAGATCATTCTCCCTAAAAACTGCCAACTTTAAATCTTGTCACCCTCGACCCCATCATTGCTGCCATCAGCTGCCAACCCGTGGTCCCACCCGGTCCTCCTGGACCTGCCACTCTCGCCAACAGTGCTCCTGTCTTAACTTGTGATTTCAAGTCTTGAGAAATGATCCTTCCCAAATCCTGGCCTTGGGTCCCTGAACCCTGCTGGGATGATCCCACCTCCCACACTTGACACCCACTCCCAGGGGCACCCCTGTCACTACCACTAACAGCAAGCCCCAATCTCAAATCTGAGCGCCCCACTCCTTTACCACCACTATCTATCTTCCCAGCTCACGGCCCTAGGACCTGACTCCGACAATCCTTCTACCCGTGCAGCACCTTCAGCCTCTCAATCCTAACGCCTCCTCCTGACCTTCACCGAGGGCTCCTCCTTCACTCACTGGCAGAAATCCCACACTGGTCATGACCGTGGCGCTTCCACATACTCCTATTCCTTCCCTTCTCTCTCGGTGCACTTGCTTGGCACAGCCGAGCCCTGTTTAATACAGCCTGTGCCCCCGTGCCTGTAGGTGTGACCAACTGCGGCTGCAGAACAGGCCCCGCCATACCATCTCCTGTCTCTTTACGCCCAAGTCCGCCAGATGCTGCCCCGAAGTCAGCTGTCAGCCACGGCCTCCGCCCAGGCACTATGGACAGGCAGCCCATCCTCCTTTGTGGTGGAGACTGTCCTGTGCATTGCAGGAGGTTCAGCAACTGCCCTGCCCTAACCCCTCCCCTTCATCAGAACACCAGAAAATGTCTCCAGATCATGGCGCAGTGTCCCCAAAGGAGGGTCACCCCTAGAGGAACACCTCTGCTCCAGTCTCTTCACTAGCCCACTCTCGTGCACAGCAACTTCACCCAGCCCCTCTCTCCTCTGACACTCCTCTTCCCTCAGACCCTCTTACGGCTCATGAGAAAAACAAGTACCAGAAAATCACCTTAAGAATCTGCATCACACCATGTGCCGACTACACCTCGGCGCCCGTTCCCACACCCACACGGGAACTCTGCTCCACCAAACCCCTATCCCACGTCGCCTATGTCATCAATTTCCCCTCTCCACTGGATCATTCCCATCATCAGAAAAATAATAACTCCCCTTGACACCACCTTTCCCACTTTCTAGTCTTATTCCTTTGCTTCTCTTTGTGGCAAAACTCCTAGAAAAACACATCTACTCCTGCCTCCTATTCCTGCCTCTTATTTGATCTGAAACCCACTCTGATCCATCCTATCTGTTGTTTGTCTTTATATTGCTTATGACTTTTTTTTTTTTTTAATATAGTCTCGCTCTGTCGCCCAGGTTGGAGTACAGCAGTGCAATCTCAGCTCATTATAACCTCCACCTCCCAGGTTCAAGTGATTCTCCTGCCTCAGCCTCCTGAGTAGCTGAGACTACAAGCACATGCCACCACGCCCGGCTAACTTTTGTATTTTTAGTAGAGACGGGGGTTTCACCACATTGGCCAGGCTGGTCTCAAACTCCTGACCTCAAGCGATCCGCCCGCCTCAGCCTCCCAAAATGTTGGGATTACAGGCTTGAGCGACCAGGCCCAGCCTGCTTATAACATTTTGATCACCTTCTATTTTTAATTTTTCTGCAATTAAGCCCCTAATTTTTCCCCCTATTTTTTCCTAATTCCCCTATTGTTTTCACGCTTAGAAAGTCTTCAATCTAGGGGTCAGAGAAATGCAGTCCAACATTTTCCCACAGATGTGAAGATGTAATTTTACATGTATGCATGGTTTTTCTCTTTCATCCATCTGACATGTCTGTTGGCCTATGGTGTGAGGCGAGGGTCTACCCTCACTTTTTGTTCCTCAATAGCACGTTTCCAGCACCATGTGCTGCTTCCCTCCCCTTTCTCTTAGCGGAGGCACCATGCCCACTGGAGAACACACTGTGTGGCTGGAACTGCCCTGCTGAGCCAGCCTTACCTATCCATTGGTAGCGCCTCCGCGCTGTCTTGCCGTTTGACCCGGGGAGGGGCTGGTCTTGCACTCCCAGGCCGAGGAATTCTTCTAAACCCAAATATTGGAAAACCAAAAAAGGAGATGAAAGGCTTATACATTTCAAACTGGAAAAGAAAGCCCAGGTGAATGTTAACTCTCATCTCCAGGCCATAATCAATGTGCTAGTTAGGACGTGCTACTCTGCAGAAGAGGAGGAATGTCCCAGTAACCCGACCAACCAGAAAGTGTCCATCTTTCCACTTGTATTTTCAGTAATTTCAAAATACCAACAACCATCACTAATCAAAACATCACATAATTCAGCTATAATTTTGAATTCCCCTAAATCTCCAAAATATTATATCACTATATAGTGATATAACTCCGGTACAGAAAACTGATATACTTCTTGTATTCTTTGTATAAGTAATTCCTCATAAGTTAGCTCAGGCACTAAATAAATAGCAACAAGCAGAAAGAGAAGCACAGCAGTGTCCTAGGTGTGATCACTCTGCTGAGGGAAAGGGATTCAAAGCACACAGACCTGATGTTGGATGAAAGCTCATTAGGAATTTCTGGAGTCTCTGGCACCTCAGACTTATCTTGGCCAGCAGGTCCAACATCTCCTTCTAAACAAATGACAATCAATTAGCAATTCACAAAGGAAAAAACACACCGATAACTATTTGAAAATACTATTTGCATCTGTATTTGCAGTTATTTGCAATCAAATACATTTGTAATTGCAAATACAAATGAGCAATTTTTCCATCAATCATGTTGATGAAGAGAAAACCGATGTCTGATATCTAAACTCGGTGAAGATTTGGGAAAATGGGCACACTCAAACCCAGGGAATACAAACTGGTTCAATTACTTCAGAAATAAAATTAAAAAGGCAGGCCGATCAACTCAGTACTTAAAGGAAATACAACCCAAGAGGAGAAATGGACACACGTCAAGATGTTCACCCATCGTCATTGATAATACTGACAATCAATCAGTAACTAAGTAAATTATGGTACAGTCACATGCCAGCCCCCTTTTGTGTGAAACAATCCAGTACAGTAATATATCTAACAATTATATACATATGCATATTATATATATATATATACACACACACATATATACAGGGTTCTAGAAGAATATTCATTTAAGTTATAAGCAGTAGAATTACCAGTGCTTTTAATTTTTGTTCTTTTTTTTTTTGCATTTTTAAATTTTTCTACATCGGTATGTACCATATTATGTTTATAATCTGAACAAAGTTTTATTCATTTTGATAAAAAGAATTAATCAGTAAATAACAAGGCCTAAACTATTACGACAAGTTTATTCCACTATTTAAAGTAAAAGGAATTAACACTTCAGAAAATAGTCAGAATTTGAATATTAGAAATATATTTTATATTCTGGAAAAAAATCCTGAAATGTATTCTTTTCAAACTTAAAACATATAAATTAAATTAGGGTAGTTGGCCAGGCACAGTGGCTCACTCCTGTAATCCCAGCACTTTGGGAGGCTGAGGCAGGTGGATCACCCGAGGTTGGGAGTTCGAGACCAGCTTGACCAACACAGAGAAACCCCGTCTCTACTAAAAATACAAAATTAGCCGGGCGTGGTGGCACATGCCTGTAATCCCAGCTACTCGGGAGGCTAAGGCAGGAGAATTGCTTGAACCCAGGAGGCAGAGGTTGTGGTGAACCGAGATTGTGCCATTGCACTCCAGCCTGGGCAACAAGAGTGAAACTCCGTCTCAAAAAATAAATAAATAAATAAATAAATAAATTAGAGTAGTTACGATCTTTTTCCATAAAATAAGTTACTTTCACTAATGCACTTTATAAAGCATGAATCTGAGAGTCCACATTTACATTCACACACATGCATAGAATTGATATGACACACAGGTATCGTATCTAAGGCCATTCCTCACCTGCATCACTGGTGGAGTCACCTAAAAAAAAAGCACATCAGAAAAATTAGCTTTTGTGTAAGTCAACCTCAATATATTAAATGATGAGAACAGAATTAGAGGAAAAACACATTGTACATAATTTTGGATGTCTGCTAAGAAAAAAAGGTCATTTCCTCATAGCCGCTTTTCTAATGTCCCTATTGCCATTTTGTTTTATTTTCAAAGATAGAAAAACAAAGAGCAAACAAACTGTGCATCATAAAACAGTACTAAATAGAAACAGGACACAGGGATGTGGAGAAAGCACATCGGAGAGAGGAAGTAAACAAGTTCAGGAGACAAGAATCGACAGAGCCAGAGCCACAGAAAAAGCGCACCCAAATGTGAGGAACGACGCAACAGTCTGAACCTGGCCAACTAAATCCTGGGCCGTTCCAAAGACCGGGAGACAGCCAACAACAGCCCATCTTATAGACATGATTGCTAAGCATTTTTCCATCAGCTCCTGAAAGCAGAAGAAAATCTTCCAGCTCAACACAGGCCCACCTCTGCACCTTCACCCAGGATCCTTTTTCCTCAAGTGCTGTCTTGGGGACAAATGTGACCTAAACAGTCAAAGTAAATGAGCAGCGGCACCACAGGGGTGGGGTGGATTCAAAAACCACAGGTGGGAAATCTCTGTTTCACACTCTTTAAGATGCACGAACGCATTTGCAGAAGAGCGGAAAGCACATGGATTCACATGACAGCCCAGGACACTATACGGGCAGAGAGGAGGCAGCAGGGCCTGATGCAGCCCCTCGTTTAACACGGCCCCGCCTCAGACAGGAACAGTTCATGCAGCCTCGAGAAATCAGCCTGGGTTATTGTGAGGGTCCACACCGAGCAGAGTGAGGAGCACTCCACAGACACCTCTAGCTCGTTTATTCACAGGAGTGCTTTCCGTGAGCATAACAGCCACGAGCTCATTAATGCTGCCCTAAGAGGGTGGCTCTGACAGGGAGAGAAGGGGCCAAGCTTGTGGATCAAGGGGAACCGGGAGGCTCTAGAGGACCCTATTAGTATAGACCTGGGAGCCTCCAGAGGTCACACCCTACCAAGTGCCACAGCACAGGGGGCAGCCTGGCACCCGCCAGGGCCTAGGGGACTGGAGGGCACAGTGGTTAGCAGGGACCTGGAGAATGTAGTTCCAGATAGTGCCACTAGAAGGGCAGTTTCAGAGACCCCAGCATTTTGGGCCAATGGGGGTGGAGGACTCAGCTCAACCCTGGGATGGGACGGCTGGGAACCAAGAGCAGGTGGCAGAAGATCTTTTCCTCATGGCTGTGTGGCCTGGAGCATGTGCTTAGCAGAAACCAGCACTGAGAGTCCTCGTGCGACCTGGGGGCAGGCAGCAGACACAGTTTCAAATCCCCGGGTCTTTCTTCAAAACACCAGGGTGTTGGGAACAGACCCTGGATTAACACAGCACTCAGAAAGGTGCCTGAGAGGTGCAGTTATTCAACCACAAGGCCAATACCCAGAAGGAAAGTCAGCACAGTAAACTCTCTGCCTTTCAATGGATACTTCCAGTCCCCGTTACCCAGAACCCAAGGCACCTGCCACATGGCCCACACCATCCTCCCCGATGCCTGTGCTTCCACGGCGCCAGCGCTCTGCCAGCTCCTGCACTCACAATCTCGTCCCAGGTGACCTAGTCCCCACCCAGGCTCCTGCCATCACCCGGTGCCAGCAACTCTCACAGCTCCTCTCTAGCCTGGGCCTTTCCTCTACGCTCCAGGCCAGCTCCCCCAGCACGTGCCAGCAGCCCTGGAATCCCACCACTTCTCCCTTCCCAGGGCGTCTCCACAGTCCAGGCCTCTCTCTCTTCTCTGGACAATCTTTAACCCTCCCTAATTAACATGGCCACTCTTTAAAATCTAAATATCATTATACTGCTCCTCCTAAAGATATAATTAACCTCCCGCTGCTCTTCCAATAAAGGCTAAACTCCATAAGTTGGCACAGGAACCTGGCTCTGGCCCTTCCTCTGGGCTGAGCCAGCCCTGCTGTAGTCGCATCCCAGCTGGGATCTTGGTTTATACAGTCCCTTCTGCCCTGCAGGCTTTCTGGGCCACCCTCACCAACCAAGGCCCCTCCCGTCCCAGACTGCCACCCCATCAAACAGTTTCGGTTGATCTTCAAGCCTCATCTGCACCAGGAAGGCAGGAGGCCAGCCTGACTTCGCTGGCTCATGCACTCCCAGCCTCAGGGTTGACATGCAGTAGGCCTTCAACAGAAAATTTTCTGTTTGAATGAATCAACAAACATCAGCCCTCCCCTGGCCACACCCCACCCTGCCACTGCCGCCTGCACAAGCCTTGGTTACCTGGGCACTGGCACCCTTGCAGGCCTGTTAGGAGCTCCAAGGCCTCAAAACATAAACATTGAATGGCTATTTTACCAAAGTTTTTTTTAAGGCTGAGAAAATTTATGGTGAAAGTAAAATCTCATTGAGGTTTTAATTCAACACTCAAAGAAAATGACAGACAAAAAAATCATGGTGGCCACAGCACTGTGACCATGAAGTCTGGGGGGTACACCTCTTGACTGGTGGGGCTGTCCAAGTAGCGACCCCGAAACTTTTCAGGGACCACTCATGACACTCCCCAAGTGATGAAACATGCCACCTCCTCTCACTCACAAAGCACGGGGGAGCACACGAGTGGGCCCCATGCTATCAACAAACCACCATGTTCGATTCTAGTTTCTGCAAAAAGGCAGAAGTGAATCACTTGCCACGTTCAGACCCAAGGGGAAAACCTCGGGCTCTGGGCTGCGGCCCTTTGGGAAGAAGGTTCTGGAGGGCTCACTGCTCTCGCCAGGAAAGGGCGAAACGGGACCATTCTTACCTTTCTGCTTCTCTGCGGGGTTGGGCTCAATATTCTCACACCGCAGACTAGCTGAATTATCATCTGAAATACTAGTTGAGTTAATATTAGCTTCTTTTGTTCCTGACATAAAACAGTTTAAAATTAGTCATTAAGACTGCACACCAAAGGGTTGGTGATCAGCGGCTTCATTAATATAGAGCACACTTACTTATCTGTTTTCCCACACTGCAAGTTTGGACTGACAAAGGACTGACCAAAGGCAGCTTTTAGAAAACATGCTTCTAGAATGTTCCTCCCCCATGGGCGGCTCTGGGGTGAAAGGGAAAGGACACCCCAGACTGTGAGTGGATCCTGGGTCTACTCAGGCCAGGAGGAGCAGACTGCCCCTGCCCCCATTTCTGGAGCTACCTGACACTGCCAGTCTCCACTCACCTCCCCACTAGAGGCAGACCCAGCAGCTGAGAGGCTGCAAGTAGGCGGCTGTTTCAGGAATGCAGGAAGAAAAGAAAAATATTTTGGACACAGTGCACAGTCCTGGCCATATTGAAAACTTTCACATATTGTCTACTAATTACTGACTGATGTTCCAAAGTTTATGAAGATAGAAAAAGTGTCAAATACCTGAGAAAATATTTTTGCTGTGAAGAAAAAAAAAAAAAAAAAAAAAAAACCAGGCTGGGCACAGTGGCTCACACCTATAATCCCCGCAATTTGGGAGGCCTAGGTGGGAGCATCACTTGAGCCCAGGAGTAAAGACAACCTAGGTAACATAGAGAGAACTCGTCTACACAAAAAATATAAAATTTAAAAAACTAGCCAGGCATGGTTACACACACCTGTAGTCCCAGCTACTCAGGAGGCTGAGATGGGAGGATCACTTGAGTCCAGGAGTTCGAGGCTACAATAAGCTATGATCATGCCACTGCACTCCAGCCCAGGGAAAAGAGTAAGACCCTATCTCGAAAAAAAAAAAAAAAAAAGGCCAAGCGCAGTGGCTCATGCCTGTAGTCTCAACACTCTGGGAGGCCAAGGCAGGCACCAGCCTGGGCAACCTGGTGAAACCTCATATCTACAAAAATTAGTTAGGCATGGTGGCAGGTGCCTGTAGTCCCAGCTACCCAGGAGGCTGAGGCAGGAGAATCATGTGAGCCCAGGAGGTGGAGGCTGCAGTGAGCCATGATCATGCCACTGCTCTCCAGCCTGCATGTAAGAGCAAGATCCTGTCTGAAAAAAAAAGGGTAGGAGCCGGGTGTGGTGGCTCATGCCTGTAATCCCAGCACTTTGGGAGGCTGAGGCCAGCGGATCACGAGCTCAAGAGAGTGAGACCATCCTGGCCAACATGGTGAAACCCCATCTCTACTAAAAATACAAAAATTAGCCAGGTATGGTGGCACACGCCTGTAGTCCCAGCTACTCAGGAGGCTAAGGCAGGAGAATCTCTTGGACCCAGGAAGTGGAGGGTGCAGTGAGCCGAGATCGTGCCACTGCACTCCAGCCTGGTGACAGAGCCAGAATCTGTCCCAAAAAACAAAAAAAAAGATAGGGGGCCGATGAGGGGCTAGAGGAATAGGTTCTACATTACAGCAGGACCCAGAGCTGGAAAACTAGCCTCAGTCAAAGGACCTACCACTCTAAAAAGAAACTGAGAGACAAAAATAAAATTGGAAAAATGTTCCCTTTCCTGAAATACAATCTTATAATTCTTAAAACTATTCAAAACAGCTTACATCAGAATCAACCTGACATTAACTATCATATAACTGTTTTATTTATAATGTAATAGAACTACATAAAATAGATGACATATAATTTTGCAAAGACATTTTTATCAATCTGTGAAAATGATGCTGACTTAAATAGTCTGATTCAAATAGTTATTTATATTTTATACAGGGTAACCAGAGAATAAACATGAAATATTAAGTTCTTAACCAAAAAAATATAAAAATAAACATAAGCTTGGCAGTTGTAGATGCTCAACTTTAGAAGAAAACATTCTAATCATTTTAAGTTGTGTACTTGATTTCAAAGTGTCAAATATTTTCCATACTCTACCATATTCACCATCACAATGAGCAAATTATAAATGCATTATCTTCATTCTGTAGTTCAGAGACCAATGACACTTTCACAATTTTACCTTTTCAAAGTTCTAGTGGTATTCTTATGTAAGCTTTACTAAACACCAAGTTCACACCGAGAGAAAGAACATGAAAACAGACTATACGCTCACTAATTACACCACACTGTAGAATCAATTCATAATCACGGAGAGGGGACTAAACAATTTGTCAAATAATTGCTTTAAACAAATAAATAATGCACTTATAAAATGAAAATGACGGCCGGGAGCAGTGGTTCACACCTGTAATCCCAGCATTTTGAGAGGCCCAGACAGGTGGATCACCTGAGCTCAGGAGTTTGAGACCAGCCTGGCCAACATGGTGAAACCCCATCTCTACTGAAAACACAAAAATTAGCTGGACCTAGTGGCGCACACCTGTAATCCCAGCTACTCAGGAGGCTGAGACATGAGAATCCCTTGAACCTAGGAGGTGGAGGTTGCAGTGAGCCAAGATCGTTCTACTGCACTCCAACCTGGCTACAGAGTGAGAATCCATCTCAAAAAAGAAATAAAATAAAATAAAAATGACTATGAATTGGCAAAATAAAAAAAAAAAAAAAGAGTCACAGCATAAGCACAATCTGTTGTCTGGAGCTACCTGGTAACCAATGAACCTTGTAGGTGAGAATGTGAGCCCTGGCTCAAGACGCCCTAGGGTGGAACAGTGGCACTTCCTCTCTCCATGGGCTACGCTTTGGTCAGGTCCCTCAGCCTTCTTGAGCCGCAGTTTGCCCAGTTTGCCCCACCTCACAGAGCCATCCTGAGTCAAATGAGATCTTGTGCATAGAGCAAGGACCACTGTGCCCGGCTGGGAGGGGCCGGTCCCTATCAGTCACTGTTACTGAAACTAATCAGACGTACGGCCCATAAATACAATTGAAAGAGGTCCATCATTCTGCCAGTGTTCTGCGCAAATTTTAGCTACACTAAGTTAAATGTCATCAAATAGCCAGTGTTTTTTTAAAAAAAAAAAAAAAAAGAATAGAAAAACATTTCTGGGACAATTAGAATATAGCTTGGGTTTTAGATGCTATCAGGAAGCAATAACTGAGTTCAGTTAGACAATACTTTTCTGGCTATGTAGGAAAATGTACTTTTTTAAAGCTGCATGTCAAAGTATTTAAAGTGTTAGGATGTTTTTTAACATACCTTGAAACAGTTCATTAAAATATGTAACTATATGCTGGGTCTGCTGGCTTATGCCTGTAATCCCAGCACTTTGGGAGTTTGAGGTGAAAGGATCACTTGAGCCCAGGAGTTCAAACCAGCCTAGGCAACAAAGTGAGATGCTCCCTCTACAAAAAAAAAAAAACAAACAATTAGCTGGGCATGGTGACACATGCCTGTAGTCCTAGCTAGTCAAGAGGCTGAGGCAGGAGGATCACTTGAGCCAAGGAGTTCAAGACTGCAGTGAGTTATGATCATACCACTGCACTCCAGGCTGAGTGACAGAGCAAAGCCCTGTCTCAAAAATATACATGAGAAGCCGGGTATCGTAGCACACACCTGTAGTCCCAGCTACTCAGGAGGCTGAGGCAGAAGAATCGCTTGAACCCAGGAGGTGGAGGTTGCAGTGAGCTGAGATCACGCCACTGTACCCTAGCCTGGGCAACAGAGTGAGACTCCGTCTCAAAAAAATATATATATACACACACACATGCATAACTGTACATTAAGCAAAATGGCAAACGTAAAACTAGTGAATCTGGGTGAGAGGTATATGGGCATTAGTTGTACTATTCTTTCTACTTTTCCGTATTTTTCACAATAGAAACAGTTAGAGAAGTAAGCAAAGATGAAATGAGGGAAACTAAGCAAAATAAAGACCTGACTTAATGTTCCAGAAAAACCTGGAACTGTCACACAATTGTAAAGCGAACAAAGCATGCCTTACAGCTTGCATAACAACTGGAGTACAGGAAGAAATTGTTCATGTTTTGAAAAAGAAATGGATAAATTCCTTGTTGAACTCTTTAATCCACCCAAAAAATCAAAATGATAACAATAAGACCCACAAATTCTCTGATGATGACCCAGGCTATGGGCACAGGGCTCATGAGGGCCAGGTCAGTCAGTGCAACAAAGGCCAGCTTTGACAACATGGACTTTTCTTTGAAGCACTAAGAAGGAAAGGTACTGTGAGGACCGGCTCATTAACCAGACCCAATGGCAGTGCACCCTCAATGAAGAAATTAAGGAACTGTAACAACCGCCAGCAAACTCTGAATTCCAATGTTAAACCATGACCAGTGCAAGGTAACACCTGCAACCGCGAAGACAGAGACCCCAGGCCCGTGCTGTGGCAGGACCCCAGGGAAGCAGGGGCAGGGTGGGGGGGGAGGAGAAAGACGAGGGACCGGGAGTCTCTCCAGAGCCCAGGCTCTGCTCCTGGCCACTGTTCCCAACCCCCCGTACTGCCCCCCACCCCACACTGCCACCCAAGGACAGCGGGAGACTCTGCTCCCCAGCAGGTGGCATCAGGCTCCATCCCAATCTCTGCAAAAAGCTCAACCCAGAAACCACGTTTGCAGTTTGTGCTTCTTACTGCCTGCACTTGTGTTATTTTCACACTTGCTGATATTACCTATACGGTCCTCATTACATGTCTGGAGAATGATTTCAATTTGTTCTAAATCCATTGCCCACCTCAGGATGAGCGCTGTCTCGCCCTGATCCGGGGCTGGCAGTTCAGCAGAGGTGATCCGTGATAAAGCGGGTTAGACTGCAGCATGCCTGGGGCAAGCCACCACTTTATGGACACCTGGTTCACCCTCAAGGCAGGTATCTTTACGCCCATTTATGACGAGGAAACTGGCTCAGAGAACCCACTCACGTGGCTGGCTCAAGGCCATGAAGCAGGTAAGCAGGAGGTGGGGAGTCATCCCTGTGGCCGCAGAGATGAGGTCCTAGCTAGCCGGGTGGGGGCTACCAGGAAGCCACCCCTCAGGCTTTCGCCACTGCCTGCTGCCCTCTCCTGCAGTGCAGGATTGCAGTGTGCCTGGGTGTTTCCCCCCAGGCACCTGAGGATGAGGAAAGCTCCCACAAAAAGAAAACATACATCACCAAGATGTGGTTGAACGGTAACATGCATGCCCGTATGACAGGGTCTCTCTTCAGTGGAAACACCCTGCTCCAGCTCAGTCACCTTTTACTCTGCCATCCCATGCTACTGAAGACCCAGACAACTCCCATATAGTCGCCCTACTTGGAATAAAATAACCACAGATCATCTTTCACACTGCGGCTGCTGTACCAAGCACACCCACTCCTGGAAATGCCAGCTCTGAGGGGAACGCACAGAGAGAGAGAAGGACGCGCTCATCGGTATTCCAGCTACACTTCAGAATGTGTAAAAGTCAGACAGATACAAGGCAAGTTGGGCCCAGCAAAAATTTCCTCTTCCTCTAAAGTCTAATTTTACACTATTTTTACCTTAAGGGCAACTGAAGAATTCTAATATTTTGAAGAATTCCGTCTGAAGTCACAGATGACAGTAGTTACTGATACTGAACCAAGGACCACCCCCTCTGAGGCAGCAGGACGAGGGCTGGGCGCACCCGCCACACGGCTGGCCTGAATGTGATTGGCTGTGACAGGCCAACTTCCCCAACATGCCTAACTAGTACTTTAAATATTCTACTGCGAGCACTTTCTGAGTAGAATAAAGCAGAGCAGGATGAAGACATAAAAACCGTTTCTCTATGTCATCAGCCACACCACTGTGAGATCCCAACAGCAAGGTTAAGAAAGCATTTTGACTGAAATGTAAAAATAATCTATGTATAAAAAGGTATATAATTAACTTAAAGCTGAGTTAATAAAGTTACATAACTTAGCATATTAAAGCAAATAAAACCTCAAGTTATGTCCAGTCTTCAATACATCATGAAAAAGTCTCATGAACATTAAAGTAGTTAGAATAATTTTTTAACAATGTATACCTACATTGAGATATAACCATTCACATTAAAGTGGTGAGGAATTTAAACTAAAGAATATATTTTTCTTACCTATTTTTGAAGTTGTCGTTTCCTGATTCGGCTCATTATTTATTCCAGACACTATGGAGTCTAAAATTTTAGCTGAAATATTATCCTCCTTCCTTCCTGACATAAAATAGTTAACAACAGATTAAAATATTATAAAAGATTTTGTGTTTGGTTGTTTTAGCTGGGATTTATAAGGGTTACACCAAGGTCATCAGCAAACTGTCTTGTCAACTAAATGGTCAACTCTCAGCCTCCACATGACTCCCCTCGTTAGAACTTGACAAGAAGCCCCCTCTCCTTCCCTAACACCTTCTTCCTCTCCAAGTTTTCCTCCAACTTGTTGGCCTTCTGTTTCCTTTGCAAGGATGATCCTCCCTCCTCCTTTTCCTCCTCCTCCCCCCTCCTTTTCCTCCTCCTCCTCTTCCTCTTCTGACCTGGGGGACCACAGCAAGCTCTGGAGTTCACCACGCCCTTTCCTACCTACACACGCCCCTGGAATAACTACTGCACAAAGGTCCACGTCCGTAAACATCACTTGTATGCTAGAACTCTCCATTTTTTGTTTTTCCCTTCGGTTTCTCCAGCTCTCTACTGATCTCCAAGTCAATATATCCAGCTGTCGACTAGATGTTTCTACTTGGTTGGTCCACAGCCATCTCAAATTTGTTGTCCAACACAGAATTCCTAACACTGCCACCCATTCCACCAACCAGTGTCTCCCAGAACCGTCTGTGTCAATAAAGGCCACCCCCTAGGAGCCCAGACCCCTCCCAGAATGAATCTCATCTTTGATTCCTTTCCATTCAAACAAGTGGCATCCAACCCAACAGCACAGTAAACCCAGCCTGCTCTCACCACTGGCACTCTGGTCCGAACCATCACCTCCTCTCATCCAGATGCCACGGCCCCCTCCTCACTGCTCTGCAGCCTTTACTCCTGCCACTCCACAGTTTTAAAAGGAGGCCTTCTAAAACCTAAGTCAAATCTTGCCTCTGTGCTGCTTAAAACTCTTCAAGGACTTCTGTGTGCACTCACTGTAAACCACACAGCTGCTGTGGACCGGGAACAGCAGCTCCGGGACCAGCAGCTCCAGGCCCTGTTTCCTGGCGCAGCCCTTTCCCCTATCGCTGTTCCTCTCTCCACCCGCCTCACCACTCACACACCTGCATGTCCTCCTTCACCCAAGTCAGCTCTCTGTCCAGATGTCCTCCCTCGGAGAGGCCCTCCCTGCTCATGCTCCTCATCCTTGCTCCTCTTGGCTTCATTTTCCTTGAAGATTCATCACAAACTAACACGCACATATGCACCCCTGTGTTCTCTTTATTATCATAAATGTCTGCAGAATCACTGAAGGAAGGCTCAAATGGACAATTTAAGCCTGTGATTGACTCAGGGTAGGAAATCCTCACCTGGCCAGGGGCAGCCCTGCATGAGGCCAACATGTCCCTCTGCCCCATCTCCACTCTGGCCAGAAGGCAGTGTTCTAGAGCTCAGGCTCCAGGTCAAGCAGGGCCACACCTATGCCAACCACCCCCACAGACTTCCACATGTTCAATGACCAAGCAGAAGCACAGGACCAGGCAGTAAAGCTTTCAACTCTCAACACTCACTCACAGCCTCCACCATAGTTCACTTAGCTTACCGAGCTGTTTCATGCTATGTTCCTTCTTAGCTTTACAGTAGGAAGAGTTATGTTCTTTTTCAGGGGAAAGACTATTTTCACTGGTTTTAGGGTCCCTTCTTCCTGACATAAAATTGCACAATGAAAATATATATTAAACTTAATCTGTAATGTAAAGCAGTTAACAAACAAAATTAAAATGTACTCATTAAGTCAAAGTGATCAGCTCTGTATGCATTACTTAGAAATAAGCAAAAATTATAATATTCTCAGGCAGAATGCTTTCTGGATTCTGCAGGGATTCCAGAATGACTTTAAGAGTCTAAATATGTTTAACAATGTGATACCCTCACACCCTGTAGTAAAGGCTCATTCATCCCCTTGAGCAGGACACAGAGGTCCAGTGTCTCACACACCTCTGGGTACTGGGCATTTGCCCAAATGAGAACCTACTTAAGTGAGGCAGAATGTTCAGGCAGAGTGCCAGCTTTGCTGGGGAACCCACAGGGAGGTCAGTGCCCGGCTAGCAGGAGGGGAAGACAAGAGTCCACTGAGCTGTTGATAGCTCAGGGAAGCTCCGTGTCAAAAAGCCCATAAATGTCTGGTAATGAAATCTCTTAAGACCATACAAAAGAACCCTAGAGCACAAGCTCACCAGTAAACACTGATGCACATATCGGAAGCAATTAGAAAAGAAGAGCAGATGATACAACTGTCTGCTTAGGAAAGCCAAAAGAATCAACAGAAGAACTACTGGATTAAGAGGCAACAACAGGCGAGGCGCGGTGGCTCACGCCTGTAATTCCAGCACTTTGGGAGGCTGAGGCGGGCGGATCACTTGAGGTCAGGAGTTCGAGACCAGCCTGGCCAACATGGTGAAACCCTGTCTCTACTAAAAATACAAAAAATTAGCTGGGCGTGGTGGCGCACACATGTAATCCCAGCTACTCAGGAGGCTGAGGCAGGAGAATCACTTGAACCTGGGAGGCAGAGGCTGCAGTGAGCCAAGATTGCGCCACTGCACTCCAGTCTGGCGACAGAGTGAGACTCCATCTCAAAATAAATTAATTAATTAATTAAATAAAACAAACCAGTGAGCAACCACTGCAACCAACAGACACACCCAAGTACACGCAACGTGTTCTCGGAAGAGGGGGACACCTTCACTAAGCTGAAGTTAGAGGTGCCTAATCTTCCTAAACTAATGAAAGCATATATTTAACAGAAGTCCAATTAAATTCTGAGATGTTAGTTTGTTTATTTTGCAAGAGTGGAATTCTTGAGTCATGAAGTGCTTTTAAAATTCATCCAGAAGAATAAGCAAATAAGATGGCTTAAAACTTTTCTGAAAAGAATAATGATAGGAAACTAATAGTAAAAATAAAAAAGTGGAAGTAAAAAACACCACACACAAAAAAGCCCGTAACCCAGACTACAAAAGGCATCACAGAGCAGGAGAGAAGCATTCAATGAATAAGTGATCCTGGAACCACGGATGAATTATTCTGACAAAATAGATTCAGAGCCTCACCTTATACCATGAATTAAAGTAAGAGATAACATAAGAAATTAAGTAAAAAAAAAAGTATGATAAAACGCAAATCTTCACCTCTCAAATCTCTGGAAAGATTACCAAAAAAAAGATTAGAGGCCTCAAGCACATAACAATTTAACACTTAGGCAAATCAGAAACTAAACCAAATATAACTAGTAGAAACAAACAGAAAAAGAAACACTTATGCAAAAATTGACAAATTGGCAGATGTCCTTCACATACAGCACGCGCAAGCAAATCAGTAAGAATGCAGACTCCAGAAGCAAGAAGAACCCAGGGAAACCAAAGAACAGGCAGGTCAGAGACGCCCAAAACACTCACACACGACGACAAGGACGATTTCACTGGTCATCAACGTTTTTGTTTTTCATCCATCAAAATCAGCATGCCTTTACAACACTGGAGAAGGTGTGGGGTGAAGGGCCATTAAGGGCATGCAGTAGCCATAATGCCACACCCTTTGTGCCAGCCACTGCGCTTCTGGAAACCCACCCCACAGCGGTCAACCAAAAGACAGCAAAGGCTTCTGGCACTAAGCTAGTCACAAACGCATTACTAATTATTGTGCACACGTGGAACCTACCATCTAAGCCTCCTTTCTAAGGGGAAAATTCCCACTACTACATCTTGCCACCCTTCTTTAACTTACACAGTTTAGGAAAAGGATGATTTTTCAGAAACTAGCACTGCTCATTCAAAGTAACTTCATACTTCAATGAAAAATAAGCCTCCAACGCCAGTGGCCTCCAATAGGGCTTCCCTGCATTTGCCTGACACTCTTATGTTAGGCAAGATGATGAGGTACTATCCTTCAGCAGACCGCAGGCCAGGCCTGTACGTTCAGCTTTTAGCATGACTTCCCATCATAATTTCTGCAGTTTTTAAACACATAAACATTATCTGCCTACATGCTCTATGTCCAACCTGCATGAGGATTAAATGCAGACTGCCAATGCAAAGGACGGAACTACTGAAACGAAGATGGCTGATAAGTATTTCTGGAAAATGAAAATTTGATCACAACTTTTAGATTTCAACACAGATCTCCAGCAAAGAGGGGCTACTCTGCCCTGATGTCATCAGCTCACACACTTGTGCACGCATGCATGTGTATGTAACAGCCACAAATCTTCATTCTTTCCACACGCTGTTCATTCCCAGACACAGCAAGTCTGTTTTCCAGCCATAGGAGTTCTTTCCTACTAGACATTGGGATTAAGACAAAAAAAAAAACCAAAAAACTAATATCCATATTTTCAGCTACATATATAAGTTTTGCAGTACCTTCCACTGAATTTTTGGATCGCCGTTTTGATGTTTTTGTTGTCAATGACTTGGATGCTCTAGTGGAAATCTCAGTCTTAAAGAAAAAAGAATGAAAAGAAATTAATTTATGTATTACACAGCAATATCATAAGCAGGTTTACTTTTCAAGCCCTTCTTGAGGAAGAACAAGTATGAAATCCAGCAATAGTGCCCATATGCTTTAAAAACTCGATACCACTAAGGACTCCAGACCTGAGACTGTGAATTACACAGAGGCCAAAACCCTTTTCACACTATATTTAGAATTCCATCGTTCTGTACAGCCCTAAAAAGGTCAACAATCTGCTCACCACACTTTGAGAAACACTGTCTTATCGGATGTGCTTATGAGGACTCCACTTCTGTTGCTATATACTTAATTACTTAAATGCACTTGTAAGCAACTCAGAAGGTAAAAATTTACATGTATTTAAACAGAACACAAATCAAAGGAAACAGCACATCCTATTCCTCCCTCCACTGGCACAGTTCCAGTCTCACCAACTCTCTCCCCTAACTGGCCTCCCAGCCTCTACTCTATGCCTAACCCATCTCCCCTGCAACCTCCTGAATACCTCCTGAAATGCGAATTGGATTACGAAAGTTGGCTTCAGCCTCTCAGTGGCCCCTACTGCTTGGGATGAGTGTAACCTCCACAAGATGGCCCACGTGGAGACGATGAGCTTCTACCATACCCAGCCCCAGGAAATGCGTCGCGGAGTCCTGAACAGGCCAACCAGAGGTTGGAGGGGTCCCTCCCACTGGCCCCATCTTCCTGGTGACTTACGCCTGCCTCTTCCAGACTCATCCTGAGTGCCACCTCCCACTTCTCCCCAAAACGATAACCCTATCACACCACACATCACACTTGTCATATAAAGGCAGAAGTAAACCCAGGAGTGCCCCCCAGAAAATTAGAGAATACACACACCCATCTATTTTACCAGGAGGTAAAGCATTTAACTCATTACTTTTACAACCAAATAAAATGGACCTATTACAGATAGGCCCAGACCATGTGCTCCTTCCATGCCTCAGTGGACCCGGGGAGCACACAGCATTCACTATTTCAACACAGCTACAAGTTGACATCTCTTAAAGTTATTTTTTAAAGTTTACCTCTGTTTCAGCCTTGGAGTCTTTAGAAGTTCCATCTGACAACTTTTTAGACATCTCCCCTGAGCTTGCTGACTATTAAAAAAAAAAAAAATTCAAACTTTAGAATTATTCCAATCCGTAACATCTAAAAATATGCCAAGATATTTTCTATAACACTGACCAACAGTGAAATCATTCTTCCCATGAGAACACCACATCACCAGTCCAGCTCTGATTGCCACGATTGTTACTGCTGCCTGCGTTCCCCAAGAGTCTTCCAAGCCAATAGCAGGGAGATCTCTTCCCATAAGGGCAGAGTAGGTGGGCAAGGACTTCAAATACTCCTGCCTCTCAGGAAGCTACACGGAACACAAATCCCTATGCCACATCGAACTTCCTGGAAACATAACGCAGTGAAACCCGGGGATCTGGAAGCGAGGGAGGGAATGAACAATATAAACCTCCAACACCCACGGAGAAACTGCTCCTAGCCACCTCTGCTGATCACGGGCTAACTTTATTAATAGAATGGGGCAATGCTTTTTACGCAAAGGCTTCAGACTTTAAGTGAGGAAAGCATTCTCATAACATAAACTACATGAAAACCGTAAACACCATCTCATCTCACGCCTTAAATCACTTCTCCAGAAGACATATCTCAGAGTAGAAGGAGTAGAACGATTATATTCATTGAGATTTTCCTCTAGGAAGACTGAAAAGCAAAGAATGCCTGTTCAATATTTCAACAATTCAATGTCCTCATAAGTTAATTATGAAGGTATCAGATTGTATCAGCAGTAATTACCCATGACTGCAAGCTGGGCACTGCGCATGTGCTATCCATAAAAGAGGCAGTTAAGGGGGGGCCCGGGACCCCCACATGGCCAGTCTAAACTAGCACCTGGCCTCTCAACTGCACTCTTAATGTTCCAAGTGTTTTCATATCTACTGTTTCACCTCTTCTTCGCAAAAGCCCATGAGGTAGCCTAGGATCTCATCAGCCTCTCTACTAGACAGAAATAAAATGGGGAAGAGGATAAAGAATGACTGAGGCAGAACTGGGGTTAGAACTTGAGTCTCTTGCCTCCCCAGCGTAGACGTCACTAAGGTCCCTGGGAACAGGGGCTCCTTGGGAGGCGCCTCACAGCAGCTCACACCTGCCTGGCGCTTTTTACCAGAGGAAAGGATGCAGCTGCCTCCCAGACCTATGCGGCTCAATGAAGAAGCCCCCAGATTGTCCACAGAAGAGCCTGGCAAGCAAAACTACCAGGCGAGATCCAAGCAAATCTCACGGCAGCCAAGTAAGCACCAGCCTCGAGTAGGAAAAAATCACTTCGCCATGGTCTCAGATGTTTTTAAACAAAACCACTGTTATACTTGGCTCTGATATGTTCCCAAATATCAGCCTCTAAGAATTTCTTTTTGTTGTTGTTGTTGTTTGAGACGGAGTCTCGCTCTGTCACCCAGGCTGGAGTGCAGTGGCGTGATGTCGGCTCACCGCAACCTCCGCCTCCCGAGTTCAAACAATTCTCCTGCCTCAGCCTCCTGAGTAGCTGGGACTACAGGCACGTGCCACCACACCCAGCTAATTTTTGTATTTTTTTTTTTTTTTTAGTGGAGATGGGGTTTCATCACCGTGTTGGCCAGGATGGTCTCAATCTCTTGACCTCATGATCCACCTGCCTCGGCCTCCCAAAGTGCTGGGATTACAAGCGTGAGCCACCATGCCCGGCCAAGCCTCTAAGAATTTCTTTGGAATGGTTTCTCTCTACTTAAAAAGCCAGTCACCTCATTAGCAGTTTTAGGGAACATAACGTGGGGACCCTCAATCCGAAGACCTTGCGAGCTGAGGAAGGTTGGCCCCATCCTAGGCTGCCTTATGCACAGCAAAATACACCCGAATATACTGGTGCCTCAGAAAAATCAGGTCCATGAAAAATACTTTTTCTTACACCTCTAAAAAGGAGCAAAAGATGGGGAATGTCTTTGTAATTTCTAAGACTCATAAGGAAAGCCAGGTTATGACACATATCATAGGGTACATTACTCCAGGATGTGCAATGGAAGGGGAAAGAGTGACATTTTAAATAGTAAAACTCCGAAGTGCCTTGTAGAACACTATGTTCAATTACTAACAAAACCACAATCTTGCCCGATAGGCACCCCACATCCCACTGTGACCCACAGATCGCAAAACGGGCTTGTACTGACCCCCACAGGAAAGCCTGGTTTACAGGATTCCCTCAGGGTCAGTCCTGTGGTGTCCACCCCCCTCTCCTGGGCAGGCACACCCTGAGACGCAGTGCCACAAGACAAGATGGCTGTCCCGGGAGGAAGAGGCCATGGCACCAGCTCAGGCCCTGCCCCTCACTGCCCAGCCGGATCAACTGGGCAGATCTGGATCCCTTCCCAACTTCAGTGTCCTCCTTCCTAGCAGCTGGAGACAAGATGATTTCCAACATCTTCACAGGATGCTTTACAATTTGACATCCCCCAAAGAATGGGTGTCTGGGAAAATGTCCCCAACACACATGGTGGGTCCAGAAAGAATTCACACATTTAGAAAACAGTTTGAAACCAACAGGATTTTCTGGCAAACCCTAAATTTACCTGAAAATTTAATTAAACAATAATTACAGTAAACTCAGGTCTTATTGTACTTATCTGCTAATGCCTAAAAGCCCTTGAAAGCAGCCCTAATCCTTAATAACTGAGCAACGTCCATGCTCCTAAAGACACCACATGCACAACTCAGACTGCGCATAAACACTGCTTGCAATGCTAAGGTGGAGGCTGCTCCAAAGCCTTCAGAGCAATACTGAGAGTGACACAAACGACACAAACGACACGCACGGGAGAAGCAACACATCTTAAAACACCTGCGAGACAAGGACAAGAGCAACTTGGCAAATCAGCTCAAACTCTGAAAAACGTTGATTTCTCTACATGCCTGGTGGGGAATCATTAAACCCTAAAAAGAGCAAGCATTTAATATTTTCCTGACTTCCCCCTTCAAATTATCTTCTACCACTCCCAGATCAAAATTCCATAAAGGGAGACCTCAGAAACCACTATCAATTGATCAATTCCATCCAGTGTTTCATGATCTGAAAAGCCCATCACCCCTTGCCTGGATGCTCAATCCATTCCACCACCAAATATTTACTGCAAAGCTGCCATGTGTCAGACACTCTATCAGACTGGGCATCCAACAGTGAATATGAGTGAAATCTCTGGCTTTTGCCTTTAGGGAGCTTATAATCCAGCAGAATTCTCCCTGGACTGAAGTAGGAAATGGTTAAAAAGTCACTGAATAATGCCTTAATAAATGATTGGCTGAACAATAAACTTCTATTAGGGGATGAACAAAAAACCCAAAACACAACTGACAAGAAATAAGTATCTCTTTGGGTTTCTATTGAGAATCCAAGATTGTCATCATTTTAAATAGGTATAAAAGAAAACCGTCTTCTAGTCATATTGTAAGAAAGATAAAAATCATGTTTGAGACCACCACAAACTCTTGCTAAGCGAAAGGCGAGGTTTTCAGCAAGACTTTACCTTTTTCTCAGGTTTGTCGTGCTCTCTGTTCTTCTCCCTGTCCGGGTCCCGGGAGTGCTCCCCGTTTTTCACTCTCCGTCTGTCCCTGTCCTTCCCTTTGTCCCGGTCACGCTCTCGGTCCCTGTCTCTCAGTCTCTCCTTCTCTTTCCCCCCCTCACTCTTTCTCTCTGTCTCCTTCTCGCGCTCGGAGTCTCTGTCCCGCTCCCTGTTGCCTCTGTCTTTCTGTCGCTCGCTGTCTGGCCTGGCCCGGGCTTTGGCTCTTTCTCTCTCCCCTTCTCTGTGTCTGTTTCCGCCATTCTCCTTGGCCTTCTCCTTGTCCTTGTCCTTTTCTTTTGGCTTGCGGTCTTCTTTCAATACTTCCTTCTGTTTTCGATCTCTGCTTGTACTTCTCTCTTTTATTTCAGAGTCTCCTCTATCCTACGAAATAAAAATAAAATCATTTATGAATGTTTTTACCTAAACTACAAAAAGACTCACTATTTCATTTTCAAAGATGTGCGACTTGGAATTCACCTCTGTATTTTTATGAACTCTGGACTCTTCTTCTCGCACATCCTTATTGTCCAATTCCTGAGATCTTGAGGTCAGTGAGGCCCGGCCTTTCACTTCTCCCTTCTCTCCAGCTAAAACCCTCCGCACCGCATCATCACTAGAGAGCTTGTTGTCCAAATGGAAGGAAATGAGGTGTTAGGTGAAATGAGATCCGCACACATAACAAATAGAACATTGCCATTCAAAGATGGCGCATGAGACAGATTCTCTGTCTACAATGAAACTCAAAGGATAAAATATTTTTTGAACATGTTATTATCACATACAAAGCACAGCATATCTTGATAACTATTACTTTCAGCACTTTGGTCACTAACAGTAGCATCCACCCAAGCCAAATGAATCCTGGTTCAAGTCTACCCAAGCTGTCAAATGTGAATGTGTGTGTTCAAGGTCAATAAAGCTGACCCATGCAACTCTACTACAAATACCTTAAACTTCTAACGGGATCGTAGAATCCCAGCCATAAGTGCCTTAAGATTTTATCTAACCACCTCACACCCATTAGGATGGCTGCTCCTAAAAAAAAAAAAACAACACAAAACAACAAGCATTGGCAAGGATAAGGAGAAATTAAAACTCTCATGCACTGTTGATGGAAATGTAAAATGATGCAGCCATTATGGAAAATAGTATAACAGTTCCTCAAAAAATTAGGCACAGATTTACCATATGACCCAATAATTCCCCTTCTGGGTATTTATCCAAAAAAATGGAAAACAGGGTCTTGAAGAGATATTTGTATACCATGTTCATAGCAGTATTATTCATAATAGCTAAAATGTGGGAGCAAACTGTACCATTGACAGGTGAGCGGATAGACAAAATATGGTATATCCATTACAATGGAATATTATTCAGCCCTAAAAAGGGATGAAATTGTGATACATGCCACAACATGGATAAACCTTGAGAACATTATATTAAGTGAAATAAGCCAGTCAAAAAAAGGACAAACACTCTATGACCCCACTTATCCGAGGTTCCTAGAATAGTCAGATTCATAGAGACAGAAAGTAGAATGGAGGATGCCAGGGGCCGGGGTACGGGAGAAGAGGAAGTTAGTGTTTCATGGGGACAGAGTCTGTTTTGCAAGAAGGGTCCTGGAGACGGAAGGTGGTGATGGCTGCACATGAATGAATTTACCAGCACTGAAGTGTACACTTCAACATGGTTAAGATGGCAAATTTTATGTTATATGGACTTTAACACAATAATAAAATTATGGGGAAAAAACCACTGATCTGATTCAAGCCCCATCAAATGCAAAAATTCCTTCTCCAGCATCCCTGACAGCCATCCAGAGTGTAGGACACCTCAGTCAGGAGTCCCACTCACTCACACACTCACTCCACAAGCACACGCTGAGTGACTGCCGTGGGCCAGGCTCCATTTAGGCCAAAGACACACCGTGTACTGGGGACACAGATAAACACAACAATTAAACAACAGCCTATAGGAAGCCTACAGGCGCACATAAGTCAGCCTGGGAGGGAGGAGAGGCCCAGGCTCAAGGAAGCACTCACAGACGCCACATTGCTGCTGGGTGAGGCTGGAGGAGGAAGGCAGCTCAGGCACCAAGAAGCCAGCAGGCACCAGGGCAAGAGGCCGACGGGAGACAGCAGGCCAGGGCCGAATGCAGGGGTGCGTGGCGACTGGAATGGAGGGCTCAGGTATGGGAAACGAGAGAAGGATCTGAAGGGAGAGAAGTAGCAGCAGGTCTCTAGCAGCCTCACAAGCTGTGCCATGGAGCTGGCCCAGCCCCGAGGCTACTGGAAGCCGGAGAAGATTCAGCAGAGGAGATAGGCGCCAGATGTGCTTTTTAGAAAGATGAAAAACATAAAGGACCCGGGAAGAGGAGCTGGGGAGCCTAGGGACAGAGGCCAGTGTACTGGCAAGATCTGCTTCCAAGTCTCTAAGTTTGCATGCTGGACCTGCACTGGGGGGGGGCTCCTAGGAGTCAGCCTGATACCACTATGCACCTCCACAACCCACTGCTGTTGAGGGGGCTGAAACCTACCTGTTCCCATTTGGGTCACATTTAAGGTTAGCCCCCAGCCAACCACCCACTAGGTATGTGAAAAACTGTATTAATTATACTCTCAATACAAGTCCAACCTGCTCCTCCATGGGGCACTACTCGGCCTTCAAAAGAAGGAAGACCCTGGGGAAAGACCTTCTCTAACATTTGGGCAAACACGGCCCAGGCTGGACCTAACCAGAGAAGCCTAAGGCCTGACACCCAAGTTTCTAGCCCACAGTGAAAAGCTCAAGAAGGAAAAAATCTACTCCCCATACAACTGAAACAGCAACCGAGAGAGAGAGAGAAAGGGTGGAAGAGAGAGAGGAAGGGCGACAGGCAAGCAGACACCAGAGGCTGGAAGAGAACAGAGACTCCCATAAGACCCAGGGAAGAAGAAAAGCAGCTCCTACAGCCACTGCAGCCCTGGCTGGAAGCAGCCACCTGTCTTCAAGGGAGCCTCCGAAAGGAGAAAGGCAGAGGGCATGGAAGCCTGGGCCTGCAGCCTCCAGCCGGGCACTGTGTGCCTTCAGGGTTCCCCATTTTCTATTGAAAGCTTGCAGAACTTGCGTATTACATACCCTTATTTGTTTTATCGTTCAGTATTAAATTACTCCTCCTGTATCTCTGGGGCTCCAGAAGGGGTGGGATCAGATTCAAAGCACAGTGTTTGACAGACACCACTGAAACTCCTTCCCTAAACCGCCCACACATGTGAGTCCCTCACCCCTGACTATTTTTTACTCAAGTACTAAGTTCAAAATGCCAGGACAGCAGTAGTACCTTGTTGAGACAGCATTTTCCAATTATCTGGAGCAGCTCATTTGTTCTTTCAGGCTCATGCCCCGCCACGATTCGGGCTGGTTTGGCCAACAGTGGCTCTCCCGACACCATTACAACCACGTCTATGGCCTTTTGTAGGAAGCTAATTTTTGCATCTTTATCCTGAAACATTTCCATTGAAAATACAAATATTACAATACTTTGAAGAGTGTGCATTATCTTCAGTATGTTCAACAGGCATAGGATAGTTTCTGTTTACATACAAAGCTGTTTTTAGATATATAACAAATCTAGAAATACTGACTTTTACTGACAAAACAAAAACAATTCATTAAAGCCTTTAATTAATTGATGGGCTAGCACTAACCTTTGAAATATTAATCCCATTTTTCAGTGAATAAAACTAGCATGACATCCAGTTGCCACAATGAGAAAATGAAATGAGAAAGGGTATATATATCAATTTATGAATTCACTGACCTTGTATTCCAACCACACGCAGCAGAGAAATGACACACGCCACACTACCAGGCCTACAAAAAATCCCATCCGTTAAGATGAGGAGTCAACAGGAGAAGCCCGACTCAAACCCACCTTCACATTATCAGACTTCATCTCGGCGTCCGTGTAGAGGCCCTTCATGAAACCAGTCATTCTAATCACCTTCAAGAGAGAAAGAAAGGCCACCATGTCACCTCACAGACAGCCTCCTCATCAGCGTCATCCACTCAACTCCACACTTGGGAGATGTCAGAATTGACTAGCAGCCCAGATTTGAATCATCCACTTAAGAAATATTTGATGTCTACTACACGTGCTGTGCAGGGCAGAAGCCAGCCAGATCCTCTCAGGACTTAGTCTGGCTGTGTGGACAGACGGGTAAAGATGACACCACGCAGGTACTAAGGAAGCACTCCAGCTTGGTACCTAATCCACAACCCGGGAGGGGCAGGAGTAGCAGGGAGCCCTTCCTGGAGGAACCACACCTAGATGGAGACCAGGTTTACAGAAGACTTGGGCAAGCGGACATTTCGGATGCACGTGCCAGACATAAGAAAGTCCCCACGGCTGGGCGCGGTGGCTCACACCTGTAATCCCAGCACTTTGGGAGGCTGCGGTGGACAGATCGCGAGGTCAGGAGATCGAGACCATCCTGGCCAACATGGTGAAACCCCGTCTCCACTAAAAATACAAAAATTAGCTGGGTGTGGTGGTGCACGCCTATAGTCCCAACTACTCTGGAGGCTGAGGCAGGAGAATCACTTGAAGCAGGAAGCTGAGATTGCAGTGAGCCGAGATCATACCACTGCACTCCAGCCTGGCGACAGAGCCAGACTCCATCTCAAAAAACAGAAAAAAAAAAAAAAAAAAAAGTCCACACAAGGTCCAGGACCCACAGAGTCCTGTGCAAGGGATCAAAAGAAATGTAGGACGACAGGAGCCTGAGGCCAGAGAGACACTCGGGGCCTGGTGCAGAGGCCCTGTGAAGCCACTCAGGGACATGAACTGAGCCGAAGGACCACAAGGAGGACCTGGAACGGCATTTTACAAGAGTCCTTCAGGTGCAATGGAGGGAACAGATTCCAAAAAGAAAAGGAACTTTTTCTTTTTGTAAGCTGGGCACAGTGGCTTACACCTGTAATCCCAGCACTTTGGGGAGGCCGAGGAGGGTGGATCACTTGAGGTCAGGAGTTCAAGACCAGCCTGGCCAACAAGGTGAAACCCCGTCTCTACTAAAAATACAAAAATTAGCCAGGCATGGTGGTGGGCACCTGTAATCCCAGCTACTCAGGAGGCTGAGGCAACAGAATTGCTTGAACCCGGGAGGTGGAGGTTGGAGTGAGTCGGAATCACACCACAGGACTCCAGCCTGGGCAACAGAGTGAGACTCTGTCTCAGAAAAAAAAAAAAAAAAAAAAGAAAGGAAGAAAGAAAAGAAAAGGAATTTCTCAGCCTAGTTTTCTAAGACTAGAAGTTCTGCAAGGGTCTTTCTCCTCACCACATGTCACTACTCACTTCTTAAGATGGTGGCAGGCTCCACACCTCATTGCTTTGGTTCTCTCCCCAATCATCCCTTCCCTCAGGTAACCTATACCTCCTAATTAGCCCTAAAACCAGCTTTTAGGGCAATTATTTTTTCTGTTCCTCTCAACCCCCACACCCAGCCAGGGTCCTGGGTTGTCTCAGACTGCAGTTTTTTGAAATGTGGTAGGTTACTGTAAAATCAATACAATTTGTAGCAACAAGCATTTTGAATAGCCAGGACCCTTACCAGCAGCCTGCATGGTACATGGTAAAGACAGGTATGCCCACAGCCACATATCCTAGGTCAGCTAATAAAGCATATTTATTAGGGGGAGACGTGTTTTAAAAACAAGACAGTCCCACCCTAATGAGAGCCCTCTCTGGAATCAAGCCACAACTCCTTAATTTGCATCAAGTTAGGTATTAATGAATCTAGGAGTTTTCATTCCACACCACACTATGTAAGAGCTATGCTACTGTTTTTCTTGAGATGACAGGTAGAATATTAAGAGCATCCTGCATTTAACATTCCTGGAACATTTTCATTTTGTCCCTGTTGAGGTTTTCCCAGGATGCTGGCAGTTAAAATTGTGAGCAATAGGCTGGGTGCAGTAGCTCACACCTGTAATCCCGGCACTTTAGGATCCGAGGCAGGCAGATCACCTGAGGTCAGAAATTCGAGATCAGCCTGGCCAACATGGCGAAACCCCATCTCTACTAAAAATACAAAAATTAGTTGGGCATGGTGACATGTGCCTGTAGTCCCAGCTACTCAGGAGGCTGAAACAGGAGAATTGCTTGAACCTGGGAGGCGTAAGTTGCAGTGAGTGGAGATTGTGTTACTGCACTCCAGCCTGGGCAACAGAGTAAGACTCCCTCTTAAAAAAAAAAAAGAAAAAATTGTGAGCAATAACTGTAAGTGACAAGAGACATTAATGTCACAGGATCCACACTTAGCTTAATGAAACGGGGTGGTTAGTTTAGCTATAGCTAAAATACTAAATAGTAATGTGTGTATAATATTCAGGACAGTGAAGCATTTTCATAAGAGGCTCTCCACCTATTATCTGAAAATCCTTTCCAATATGTCAGTCATTCTAACATCTTTATCAAGTAGGTGATAATTTATTTATCTTTACACAGGGAGAGAAATCAACTTTGGCATTAGATGAGGAAATCTATGGGAGAAGAGCAGACCAGTCGTTCCTAATTGGGAACATGCAGCTCGTTCCACACACCCTATCTACCTGGCCAAAAAGGCAATCCTTTTTTTTTTTTTTTTTGAGACAGGGTCTTACTCTGTCACCCAGGCTGGAGTGCAGTGGTACAATCACGGCTCACTGCATTCTCAACCTTCCCGGCTCAAGCAATCTTCCCTACTCAGCCTCCTGAGTAGCTGGGATTACAGGTGCACCACCACACTCAGCTAATTTTTGTATTTTCAGTAGAGATGGAGTTTTACCATGTTGGCCAGGCTGGTCTTGAACACCTGGGCTCAAGTGATCTGCCCGCCTTGACCTCCCAGAGTGCTGGGATTACAGGCGTGAGCCACAGCACCCAGCCCATGTTCCTCCTCCTCTCCCATTAGGATTCCTCTGACCAACTATGCGGTAGTGACTGTTCAGCCACCGTGAGCTGAGCGCTATCACTGCCCCACAAGGATAAGGCACACTCCCTGCGCCTCCCTCCTAGGGCTCTGCATTTCAGTGGGGCAGACAGGACTGGGAGAATAAAGGTTTTGGCAGCCACAGCTATAGTGGGCTGGACTCACACTGGCTCTTGTTCCCTCTGGGTCAGAGGACGGGTACCTGCCTACTTCACGGGACGGTGGTGATGCAGCACACTGTCCCGCTCTCACCGGGCTATCCACACAGCAGGTCCCCTCCCCACAGATTGTCCAGGACAGGCTGTAAGTGCTGCACCAGCTGGGAGGACATGACCAGGGCTGGTGGTGCCTTGGGATGTGGGTGGATTCGAGAGCACTTTTAGGCACTGTTTTAACACAGAGGCACACGCTCCAGGAGACCACACGTTATAAGCTAAGGTAGGAGGGCAGAACCAGTAAAGCAAAGTCTGTGCAAGAATAAGGCACCCAACCTGTTGAAAAGAGTGAGAAACAGAGCTTGAGGACCATCACCAGGCGAGGTCATGAGGCCCCGGAAGTCTGCAAGTCCAACCTGAATCCTAAATCCCAAAACACACCTCTGAGTTCCCACATGCCCTTGGGTCCACCATGGAAATGGGTGCTGCGCCCGCTGCAGTGACGCTCCTGAGAGTTACCAGGGAGTTACCACGAGCCTTGACAGGTCCCACTCAACAGGGGATGTTTGTTGTGCAATTTCTATGTACCTTACCCAGTGCAGATCACCAGAGCCGTGCTAATAAGCAAGCCAGGGTCTCCGGCACTGAGGAGCACACCATCCGCAAGTGGGGAAAAGCTACAGAGACCACCAATCTCAATTTAGGGCAGGGTGTGCAGCTCTGTTACAGTTTTTCCTGCCAAGTCTCCCTACAACCACCTCCACTAAATTCACCCGCAGGCATTTATTAAGCACCCAAAATGTGGTATGGAGGGAAACTTTGGGGCAGAAGGGTTGTATAAAATATATTATTTCCATTCTCCCAGGATTTAGGGAGTGCCTTCCACGTGCTACATACTTCAGGGCAAGCGAGAGGGGTTCTGCAAGGTTAGACGAGGCAGGAGTCACAGAAGCAGCTTTGCCAGGAATAATGGAAGATGCACTCTAAGGAGATACACGGGCAGGCAGGGAAGAAATAACAATGCTCCCCGAGGACCCGGAGCGTCCTTGTAAGCGGCGGCCCGACTTCCTCACGGAGGGCGCCGCGGAATTGGGCCTACAGGCCGGGCTCCCGGGCAGGGGCCGCACAGAACTCTCGCCCCGACCCCGGAACTGACCCCGGCCCCCGACCCGCACCCTGCGCCCGGCCCTGAACCGGTCCCCGACCTGCACCCCAAGCCCGGCCCACACCCGGTCCACACTCGGCCCTAACCCGGCCCCCGACCTGCACCCCACGCCCGGCCCACACCCAGTTCACACCGGGCCCGGGCCCCGACTCCGGCCCAGCCCCGGCCCCCGACCCGCACCTGAGCCCGAGCCCGAGCCCGGCTCGCACCCGGCGCCACCTGGCCCGGGCCCTGACCTCGGCGCCCACCGGAATCCCGACCCGCACCTGGCCGGGCCCGGCCCCCGGCGCCCACCTCCGTGATGATGTCGTGCAGGTAGCGGAACGGGGGCTTGCTCAGCAGCTTCTCTGTCAGCGGCGGCCTCCGAATCACCTTCCCCAGCGCCTCCTGCGTCCGCCTCACCACCGCCGCGTTCATGACGGCGTCAGCCGGCCCGGCCGAGCCTAGGCCCGGGTCCCTGGCCGCCGCCGGCCCCGCCGCCGCCGCCCGGTCCCGCCAGGACGCGCCGCTCCGGTTTCCATCCCACAGTGCACCGGAGCCCACCACAGCGCCTGCGCGGCCGCCGCAGGGCGTTCGGTCACTAGGGCTGCGCGGCCTTAGCAACGGACGCGCCGCGGCGCCCCGCCCCCTGCCCGCCTTCCTGCGGCCGCGCAGGCAGGACTGGGGGTTCCGCGGGAGAGGTTTGCGGGAGGGCGGCTGTGCCCGTGCAGGCGGAGCGCGGCGGGGCGGGGGAGCGGGATCTGGGATCGGGGGCCTGGCCCCTCCTCTGCCGAGCGACGGCCTCGGGAAGCGGGTGTTCGCTCGCGTTAGAGGCGACTGCCTGAGGACTGATTTAGAACAGAGTAACTCCTCCAAGATCTGTGCCGCCTGTTTCCCAAATCTCAAGGGCTTTCGCAGGCACTGGTTCATCGGAGGGGAAGGCACTAAGTTATCCCAAAACACACGGAATAGAAAATACGCTGTCCTGGCTGGTACTTAATAAGGCTTCTTGGGCAAGTCACTTGTTTTCTCTGAGACTCCACTTCTGTTCCTACAAAGCAGGGCTAGTGTGCCCCCTGCCTAACCCACCTCCCAGAAAGGTAAATGGTGACTAAATGCTGTGTCGGTGCTCTGAAACCGGGACAAAGCCATGCCCCGTTGTCCTACTAGGTGTCTGTGGTTCTTTCCCACCTGTCCTCTGTCCATCATGCACAGGCCCACCGCAGAAATCCTTCCAGCGATTTGAGAGCTCTGGAGTCTGTAGTTCTTCTAGTGAACACACCGTTATAACTTTTTTTTTTTTTTTTTTTGAGACGAAGTCTGACTCTGTCTCCCAGGCTGGAGTGCAGTGGCGTGATCTTGGCTCACAGCAACCTCCAACTCCCAGGTTCAAGTGATTCTCCTGCCTCAGCCTCATGAATAGCTGGGACTTCAGGCCCCCGACACCACACCAGCCTCGCTTTTGTATTATTAGTAGAGACGGGGTTTCACCATGTTGGCCAGGCTGGTCTGGAACTCCTGACCTCTCAGGCAATCCGCCCGCATCGGCCTCCCAAAGTGCTGGTATTATTACAGGCGTGCGCGCCCGCCCCCATTATAACTTTTAAATTGACCTTCATTTTTACCATTTTCAGGCCTCCTCATTTTTTGTGGAGATCTAAATCGCCATCTGGTGTCATACCCCTCTTGTCTGAAGAACTTCCTTTAATATTTCTTCTAGCACAGTTCAGTTGGTAATGGAGAAGTTATACAGACAACCAATTTCAATGCCAGCCAGGCTATATGGTTTATCAACAAATACTAAATTGCATTTTTATAGTTTTCCTTCCATGTCTCCCCTATAAACACCTCCAATACATTCAGCCACAAATATTTATTAAGCATAGAAGTATAGGATTCTAGGGTTGGGAGGCCGAGGCGGGTAGATACCTGAGGTCAGGAGTTCGAGACCAGCCTGACCAACATGGTGAAACCCGGTCTCTATTTAAAATACAAAATATTAGCCGGGTGTGGAGGTGGGCACCTGTAATCCCAGCTACTAGGGAGGCTAAGGCAGGAGAATCACTTGAACCCAGGAGACAGAGCTTGCAGTGAGCCGAGATCATGCCACTGCAATCCAGCCTGGGTGACAGTGAGACTCTGTCTCAAAAAAAAAAAAAAAAAAAGAATTCTAGGGGTGCAGTGGCTTACGCCTATAATCCCAGTACTTTGGGAGGTTGAGGCAGGCAGATCACTTAAGATCAGGAGTTTGAGACCAGCCTGGCTAACATGGTGAAACCCTGTCTCTACTAAAAATATAAAAATTAGCTGAGCATAGTGTTGTGTGCCTGTAACCCCAGCTACTTGGAAGGCTGAGGCACAAGAATCACTTGAACCCAGGGGGCGGAGGTTGCAGTGAGCCCACATGGCACCACTGCACTCCTGCCTGGGCAACAGAGCAAGACTCTGTCTTTAAAAAACAAAAACAAACAAAAAGAAAAGTGTAGCATTCTAGATTGACTGTTTTTGTTTTTGTTTTTCAGTACTTTAAGGATGTTACTCCATTGACTTCTGGCTTGCGTAGTTTCTGAATAAAAGTCTTCTGTAATTCTTTGTTCTTCTGTCTATTGTTTCTGGCTGCCTTCAAGATTTTATTTTTATTATTGGTTTGCCAGAAGTTTGCACATGGTATATCTAGATGTGGGGGTCTCTTTTGCCTAAAATTTATATTTTATTATTTACCTACAATAAAATTCACACATTTTAAGTGTGCAGGTTGATACATTTTGGTAATTATATACAATTATGTTACCACCACAATCAAAATATAGAATAGTCCCTGCACCCTAAAACATTTCTTGCTGCTTATTTGCAGCCCATCTCCTTCCCCACCCTGGCCCCAGGCAGCCACTAATCTGGTTTCTGTCATTATAATTTTGCCTCTTCTAGAATTTCATATAAATGGAATCATACAGTACATAGTCTTGTATTTCATTATTTCTCTTATAATATTTTTGAGAGTCATTCATGTTGTTACACGTATATTAATATGCCATTCCTTTTTATGGCTGAATGGTATTCCATAGTATAATTTGTTTATTCATCAGTTGATGGACATTTGGGTTGCTTTCAGTTTTTTATTTTTTATGAATAATGCTGCTGGCCCGGCATGGTGGCTCACACCTGTAATCCCAGCACTTCAGGAGGCCAAGGTGGGCAGATCACTTGAGGTCAGGGATTCAGGACCAGGCTGGCCAACATGGTGAAACCCCGTCTCTACTAAAAATACAAAAATTAGCCAGTTGTGGTGGTGTGCATCTGTAATTCCAGCTACTCAGGAGGCTGAGGCACAAGAAATGTTTGAATCTGGGAGGCAGAGGTTGCAGTGAGCTGAGATCGTGTTACTGAACTCCAGCTTGGGTGACAGAGTGAGACTGTCTCAAAAAAAAAAAAAATTGCTACTATGACCATTCACTTACAAGTCATTGTGAAAGTTTTCATTTCTCTTGTACTGGAATTGTTGGGTTGTATGGTAAGAATATGTTTAACTCTACAAATACTACCATGCTGTTTTTAAAGTGGCTGCATCATCATTCATTCCCACCAGCAATATATTGAATCCCAAGTTACTCCATCTCCCTGCCAACATCTAGTATTGTCAATCTTTTTGTTTTTCTTCTTCTTCTTCTTTTTTTTTTTTTTGAGATGGAGTGTTGCTCTGTTGCCCAGGCTGGAGTGTAGTGGCATGATCTCAGCTTACTGCAACCTCCGTTTCCTGGGTTCAAATGATTCTCCTGCTTCAGCCTCCTGAGTAACTGGGATTACAGGCACCCACCACCACACCCAGCTAATTTTTGTATTGTCAGTAGAGACGGGGTTTCACCATGTTGGCCAGGTTGGTCTCAAACTCCTGACCTCAGGTGATCTGCCCGCCTTGGCCTCCCAAAGTGCTGGGATTACAGGTGTGAGCCATTGCGCCCAGCCTGTCAGTCTTCCCACCTGCACCCCCCAGCCACCCTGCAGACAGAGTCTTGCTCTGTCGCCCACGCTGGAGTGCAGTGGCACCATCTCGGCTCACTGCAAGCTCTGCCTCCTGTGTTCATGCCATTCTCCTGCCTCAGCTTCCTGAGTAGCTGGGACTACAGGTACCTGCCACCACACCCAGATAATTTTTTGTATTTTTTAGTAGAGACAGGGTTTCACCATGTTGGCCAGGATGGTCTCAATCTCCTGACCTCGTGATCTGCCCACCTCAGCCTCCCAAAGTGCTGGGATTACAGGCGTGAGCCACTGCGCCCGGCCCCTGTCCGTCTTTTTTAACGTTCATCTTTCTACGGGTGTGGAATGGTGTCTTGTTATGGTTCCTATTTACATTTCTGTAGTGATTAGTGATTTTGAGCAATTTCCCTGCCCTTGCTAAATATTCATATATCTCTAGTGAAGATACCACATCAAGTATCATTCAAGCATTTACTGAATCACTGCTATGTATGGATTACTGTCTGAGTGCTGGGGATTTAATGGGGAGTTAAGACCTTCTAGAAGGCAGCATCCATGCTGTCCACTGGTGCTAGGAACATCACTCCTCATGCTGCTAACTATATCCAGGACCAAGTGAGCTTTGGTCACCTAGGCAGAGGCCAGATGAAAGGGGCCAGGGCTCATCTCCTTCTAACTGTTGGCCTTGCTTCCTCCCGTACTGTACCTTGCAGGTGGGCTGGCTGTGTGAGACTCGGCCGAGAGGCTGGGAGACACCTAAGAGAGAGACAGCCCATGATAGAGGGAATTTAACGACACTCACCATATAGAACCATCTCATGCTCTGTGGGGAAAACAAGCTCCCAAAGAGTTGCACCCTCAGAGGGATTCCATCTTGGCTGCTCTCCATTTATAACCCTGCTCCTTGGCCAGAGCACCACCAGCCTCTGACTCCTGCCTCATGAAATCTTCCTGACTCTGGAAACTCCACTCCCAACCCACAGAAGTTTTTGTGATCTTCCATCCATCCCCTTTCTCTCAGCACTACACTTCCCAGAGTATATGGTCTCCAGTCCAGACTCACACCATCCCAAGGACCTCAGCAGGACAGTCCACTGTGACATTTGGCACTGCAGTCCCTCGGAACAGTCCAGGATGATGGTGGACATTGAATCACTGAATCACGCTCCTTCTAGGGCTCCCAAATTCCTGTTCTTCTCCTGATTGTCCACACGTGTCCTTATCACACACATACCTCCTTCCCAAGAACAAGCATTAATTAAACGGTTCATCAAACCCCATAAAGAAAAACAAAACAGTTTCCATACTGCCCTGTCATTTGCCAACATCCCCCACCCAGTGAAACTAACACTTCCCATGAACATGGAGAATGCTGTTAGCTCCCTTCATTCCTTCATTCCACCTTTCCTGCCACCACCCAACCCCTCCTCAGGCCTCCCTGAAAGTTTTTATAGGGGAGGAGCATGGTGAGACTGTGTACTTCTTCGTGGCTGGGCCCTCATTTCGCAGAGGCTGGCCTAAAGCTCTGAAATGATGAAGGCCTTAGACAAGGCTGCAGCAGCCTCCTGCTCCCAGGTGTTAGAGACAGGGCGGTCATCTCCACAGGACGACAGGGAGGCCCTCAGGGGTGCTGCACCAGATGCAGGTGATACTGTGGTGGCTGAAAGCGGGAGTGTCTTCCCAAACTGGAGGAAGCCCGGCTAGGCCGCTTTCCCTGATCTGCCCACCATGGCCAAGCTGGGAGCCAAGAGGCTCCTGCAAGGGCCCATCCGTCTCTGAGCTCTGAGCTGGCTAGGGTCAGCCTGAGCAGTGGTGGAAGGAGCACTCAGACCACAAGCACCCTGCCTTCTGGACAATGTTACCAAGAGCAGAGCTCCCCAGCTCCCACCCCAGAAAGTCCCATCAGGGCAGTATCCTCCTCTGGGCCTGATGGCCAGAAACCTGCTTGTCTGACAGTGGCCAGCCTGAGTGGTGGGAGAGGTAGGTGTGGCCTGGAGAACCCTTGGGCCTCTGAGGTTCTGCCAAGGACCCTGAGCCAGTGCTGCCCAAAGGGGAAGCTGGTTCCTATCTCTCCCCCAGCCTACGGAGAGCAGGAGCCATGTGGGCCAAGGTCTTGTGGAGGCTTTGAGGGCACAGGGCCTGGCTGTTTGGAACTGTGAGCCATTGGAGACCCTCCTGCCCACCTGGGCATCAGGAGCTCTGAGAAGATCTGGGACAAGGGAGCAGAGTCACCTAGTCCCACCGAGATCCTTACAGAGGGGTGAGAGGTGGCCAGGGAGTGGACACACGTCCCTGGACTGTGCAGTGCTTGAGAAGCATGGACTGTCTTCCATGCCACCCACTGTGTCTCCCGAGGCCCCAACACTGCCTCAAGGTGAGTCCTCACCCTCTGCAGAGTGGGAGGGTGGATGGGCATCCGGAGTGCTTGGAAAGCAGGCCTAAGAAAAGGCAGCTAAGGATTCCTGACTCCAAGAAAGAGACCTGCAACCAGGGCCTCCCAGGGCAGGAGGGTACAGAGGGCAGCCTGAAGCCTCCAGTTCTGAAGGCTCCAGGCCAGGTACCAGGTAGGAGGGACGATATACCCTAAATTACCCCTAAGCTTCTCAGAGTCCTAAAAGCATCAGAGGGAAAGGCAGAGAACATAAAAAAGAGTCATTCATAAAAAAAAAAAAAAAAAAAAAAAAGATAATTGATTAAACAACTATAGAAAATCACAGCAAAGAAAGTGTTGGAAACATAAAAGGCTGGCAGGAGATGCTTTTGAAATAAACAGTTTCTGAATGAATGATAACCATGGCCCTGACTCGCTCCAGGAGAGAGAAGCCACACAGCTTCCAATGTGTCTTCCAGGCCCTGCCTCCCCTCACCGAGAGGCAGGCATTCCCAGAGACAAAGGCCTGGGAGGCTGACTTGGCCCCACCCCGAACTCCATTTCTACCAAGAGCCCAAGATGTGGGTCAGGCTTTGGGAAGGGCTGGGGAGCAGATACCAGGTCAGAGAAGTGCAGAGCTGCGGATGGGCTCAGCAGCCCTGGATCCACAAGGGAGTGGGGTGGGGGGGTCACGATGGAGCAAATGCATGTCCACTGGGCAGAGAGAGGGGAACTAGGCCCAAGAGGCCCAGCAGAAACAGATTTCCATCACAAGCAGGAAGTCTTTGCTGTGACTGCCGCCCGCATCTGCTTCCCCAGCTTGGGGAACAAAAGAAGGTCCCCCACCTTTCTGAAATCCAGCTCAGATATTCTCACCCCCCATCACTGAATCTTTATGTCTGCCTTGTGCAAGCTGGACGGCCCTCTGGGTCCCACAAAGAGTATGGGGGTGCAATACATAGCGAGCAGACCATAATACTTGGAGCTCTCCCCCATGGGCAGTCCGAGGGAAAGATTCACTACCCTCCCTGTCACAGGCCCTCAGGCCCTTCCAGGAGGGTCCCATGAGTTTGAAGGGGCAGGGGCCTGGGTCCCATCATCCACCAAAAGCCTCTGAGCCACCCATGCCAATTTCCCAACAATCTTAAGCTCTGCTGGTAAGTAGCCACTCTTGGGTGAGGGATGTAAGATTCTGCCTCCCCAGGCAGCCCAGGACACCCTTCCTTTGCCCCAGTCAATGCAAAGATGACACCAGGAGGGTGGAGCTGGGGGATCCTGCATGCCACAGGCCCCAACCACATCTGAGAAGAGAGACCACCATGAGTAAGAAGTTTTCAGGTGTCTCAAGGGAGCCCCTACTTATACTCCTGGCAGATACTCTCCATTCTGATTAAGTTACACAGAGCACATTTTATTATTTTTGTAATTTAGTTTTATATTTTTGCCATGTTATTTATTTTTTCTTCCCCTTCCCTGCAGCTTTACAAAGGTATAATTGGCAAATAAAAATTGTATATATTTACAGTGTACAAAATGATGTTTTGATTTATGTACATATTGTGAAATGATTAAAATAGGCAAATTAATATATCCATTTCCTCTCATCTTTTTTTGCAGTGAGACCATGTAAGATCTCCCTCAGGAATTTTCAAGTATATAATTAATACATTATTACTAACTACAGTTACCATGCTATACATTAATCTCCAGGATTTACTCAGCCTGTCCAACTGAAACGTTGTACCCTTTAACCAACATATCCGCATTTCATACACACAAACACTCCCCAGTCCCTGACAACCACCATTCTACTCTCTGCTTCTATGAGTTCAACTTTGGATTCCACATATGAGTTGAGATCATGCAATATTTGTCTTTCTGTTTCTGGCTTCTTTTTTTTTCGACATGGAGTCTCACTCTGTCGCCCAGGCTGGAGTGCAGTGGTGTGATCTCAGCTCACTGCAACTTCTGCCTCCTGGGTTTAAGTGATTCTCCTGCCTCAGCCTCCAAGGTAGCTTGGATTACAGGTGCCCGCCACCACGCCTGGCTAATTTTTGTATTTTTAGTAGAGACGGGATTTCACCACGTTGGCCAGGCTGGTCTTGAACTCCTGACCTCAAGTGATCCGCCTGCCTCAGCCTCCCAAAGTGCTGGGATTACAGGCTTGAGCCACTGCGCCTGGCCGGCTTATTTCATTTAACATAATGTCCTCTATGTTCATCCATCCAAGAAAATGACAGAATTTTCCTCTTTAAGACTGACTCGTATTCCATGGTGTGTAAATCCCACATTTTCTGTATTCTATTTATTTGCTAATGGACACTTAGGTTCATACCATGTCTTGGCCATTGTGAATAATGCTGGGATGACCGTGGGAGTACAATTACCTCTTTGACATACTGATTTCATATCCTTCAGGCATCTACCCAGAAGTAGGACTGCTGGATCATAAGGTAGTTCTATTTTTTGGCCGGGCACAGTGGCTCATGCCTATAATCCCACACTTTGGGAGGCCAAGGCAGGCAGATCACTTGAGGTCAGGAGTTCGAGACCTGCCTGGCCAATGTAGTGAAGCCCCGTCTCTACTAAAAATACAAAAATTAGCCAGCCATGGTGGCATGTGCCTATAGTCCCAGCTACTCAGAAGACTGAGGCATGAGAATCACTCCAACTCAGGAGGTGGAGGTTGCAGTGATCTGAGATCATGCCACTGCATTCTAGCCTGGGCAACAGAGTGAGACTCGGTCTCAAAAATAAATAAATACATAAATAAAATAAGGTAGTTCTCTTGATAGTTATTTGAGGAAACTTTTTATTGTTTTCAGTAATGGCTGCACTAATTCCCATCCCCACCAACAGTGTTTGGGGTTCCCTTTCTCCATATCCTCACTGACACTATTATCCTTTGTCTCTTTGATCATAACTTTCTCACACATGTGAGATGATAATGCCTTGCGGTTTTAATTTGCCTTTTCCTGATGATTGGTAATATAGAGCATTTTTCCATATGCCAGTTGGCCATTTATTTGTGTGCCTTCTTTTGAGAAATGCCTATTCAGGTCCTTTGCCCATTTTTGAATTGGGTTATTTGTTCTCCTCACCATGGACTTGTTTGAGTTCTTTATATATTTTGGATATTAACCCTTTATCAGATGTATAGTTTGCAAATATTTTCTCCCATTCTGCTCATTGTCGCTTCACTCTGCTGATTGTATCCTTTGCTGTACAGAAGCATTTTAGTTTGTTATTATCCCATTTGTCTATTTCTGCTTTCACTGCCTGTACTTTTGGGTTCCTATTCAAAGAGCCATTGCCTAGACCACTGTCAAGAAGGTTTTTCCCAATGTTTTCTTCTATGGTTTTATAGTTTGGGGTCTGACATTTAAGTCTTTAATCCATTTTGAGCTGGTTTTTGTATATGGTGCAAGATGAGGGTCTGGTTTCATTCTTTTGCATATGGATCTAGCTCTCCCAACACCATTTATTGAAGAAATCATCATTTCCCCATTGTGTGTTCTTGGCATTTTTTTTTTTTTTTTTTTTCTGAGGCAGAGTGTCACTTGCCCTGCGTCCAAGGCTGGAGTGCAATGACGCGATCATAGCTCACTGTAACCCCAAGTTCCTGGGCTCAGGCAATCCTCCTACCTCAGCCTCTGGAGTAGCTGGGATTACAGGCGTGTGCCACCATGCTCAGCTAATTTTTTGTCTGTTAGTTTTTGAGACAAAGTCTCGCTCTGTTGCTCACGCTGGAGTGCAGTAGTGCGATCTCGGCTCACTGCAACCTCCACTTCCTGGGTTCAAGCGATTCTCCTGCCTCAGCCTCCCGAGTAGCTGGGACTACAGGCATGCGCCACCACGCTCGGCTAATTTTTTGGTATTTTTCTTAGAGACACGGTTTCCCCAAGTTGGTCAAGCTGGTCTCAAACTCCTGACCTCAAATGATCCACCCGCCTCAGCCTCCCAAAATGCTGGGATTACAAGTGTGAGCCACTGCGCCCGGCCATCAGCTAATTTTTAGTTTTTTTTGTAGAGATAGGATGTTGCTATATTGTCTAAGCTGCTCTTGAACTCCTGGGGTCAAGCTATCCTCCCACCTCAGCCTCCTAAACTACCAGAATTACAGGTATGAGCCACCACGTCTGGTCTCTTGGCACTTTTGTTGAAGGTTAATTGACTGAGCCCTCCAACCTGAAATATCCCACCTGCCACTCCCTGAAAGCCTGCAGTTGACTCTCATTGACCCCAGGGGTCCTCCTCCAAGCTCTGGCGGTGCTGTCCAGCTGCCCCTGGCCCATGCTTAAACAAGGGCATGACTTTCCCCAGCTGGTGCACAAGGTCCAGGAAGGCTGGGACAGGGTCCGTATGTCTCCTCAGGGCACCCCATGAATACTGGCTGCATGAACGTGTGGGTGCCTGAAGGAGGAAGGAGGAAGTCTTTAAAAAGGAGTGACACAGCTGGGCGCCAGAAACAAAACCTGGCCGGGCGCAGTGGCTTACGCCTGTAATCCCAGCACTCTGGGGGAACGAGGCGGGCAGATCACAAGGTCAGGAGATCGAGACCATCCTGGCTAGCGCGGTGAAACCGCGTCTCTACTAAAAATACAAAAAATTGGCCAGTTGTGGTGGTGGGTGCCTGTAGTCCCAACTACTTGGAGGCTGAGGCAGGAGAATGGCGTGAACCCGGGAGGTGGAGCTTGCAGTGAGCCGAGATTGTGCCACTGCACTCCAGCCTGGGTGACAGAGTGAGACTCCGTCTCAAAAAAAAAAAAGGCGTGGCCCTCTCAGCTATGGCAGCCTTGGCCCCCGTGGCGGGTGCTGTGCCACTCAGGGCCAAGGCCCACGCTGCCTCAGCTGCCAGGAGCAGTGCTCCCTGTGGGCTCACAGCCAGGTTCCCTTCTGGGGAGACTTAGCCAAAGGGGCCTACTGTGCCCCCTGCTCCCTATGGGCACCCCCATTCAAGGACTGATAGAGTTGGGGATGCAAACCCAGTTTCCCAGAGATCTCTCTACCCAAGAGAGTTGCTTTCAGAAGTGGTCTGAGGAAATGGACCCTAAATTGAGATTTCGGAGCTGAATCACCACTGACCAGCTGAACTGAAGCCCCCAGGGTGGGCGTGAGAGACCACTGTCTCAAAAACAAACAAACAAACAAATGAAAAAACTAGAATCCCCAGATTCTCCTGAATCATCTGGGCCTACAGAGGAGGCCCACTGCTCCTGTTAAAGGCTAGCACCCCCTTTCTTGAAGTGTTTTATATAGAGAGAATGTGTGTGTTATAGTTGTGGGGCAGGAGGGAGAGAGAGAGAGAGAGAGAGATGTCTGCCTTGCAAGACAACGCATGCGTTTTTCAGGATCTACGCCAATATCCCCCTCCTGACACCAGACCAATCATGAGGGTCAAACAACAACATAACCTAGCTAGGACATGCTGGCCTGCTAAGGGAGGAAGGGACTCTATTCCAAAGGAACTGCAGGATCTGCCTAGCATGGACCAGCAAGATCCAGGAGAGCACATCCAGGACTGCATCCCAAGAGTGCTGGACCCAGCAGGGGACAGAATATAAAGACGGATAAGACAAGAGTTGATGAATGTGGGAGGACTTTCCGTGATAGAAGCTTGTGACTCTGACTGGGCCCCAGGGAGACAGTGCTAATGTGCTGTTAGAATGGCTCTTGGACGTCTGCAAAGAGCTATGGCCTTCACTAAGTGAGGGAAAACTTCCAGCCCCACCATGGAAGATGGTAGGGAAATGAGCCTACTAGAGCCCATACATGATGTTGGGCCAGCAAACCTACCAGACCACTGTGTCCCATGAGAGGGCTCAGAGGTCACTTCATTTACCACAGTGACAATATCTGGCATGTAATACTGGTTTTTATGGCCAACAGTGGCAAGGTCAGAGTGGAAGCCAGGAAGACCTGACATGCAGAGAGCTGTGAAGCTGGATAATAGAACAAAATGTTCCTAGGGACCAGGGGGATGAGCAGTCAGCAAGGGTGTGGCCGAGCTTTTGAAACTAAAATAAATCAAACATGGATGAGCAGGAGGCTGAGAGTGGCTGCCCCAGTCCACCGCTGCAATCCCTTGCCTGGTTTCGGACCTAGAACTCATTGAAAGGCCAGGTTCCCAACATCACTGCCAGTGCAGGGAACCAAAATCTGCCCCCACAGTCCTTCCCCAAAGAAACCTAAGGCCACTCATTCAAGTAACTGTACACAGGGAGGGGGAATACAGAAGCAGGACTATTGCACACAGAATCCTGGGGACATGGAGCATCATCTTGACTCCTGCTAAAGGGAGGGCATATGGGGTCAGTTGATAGAGCCCTGGCCCAGCTTTGGATTTTGGTAGGTCCACAGGGTCCATGGAGCCACCTGGTGGTCATTTCCCAAGCCCTCAAATGCAATGATTGAAGTGGACACACTTGGCATATGGGGTAACCCCCATGTTGGCCAGATACTTGGGATTGTGGAATAAGAGCTATAGACGTGGGAAGCTGAGTGGGAATCCCTGACACTGCCCCTCCCCCAGCCAAGACAGTAAATAAAAACCAATATTGCATGCTGAAGAGAGTTACAGCAATTATAAGGGACGAATATATTCCACTGTTAAAACCTGAAGGATGCAGGTATACTTTCTCCCCGTTATAGAGTCATTTAATTAGTCAAACCCCTGCAAAAACCAGATGGATCCTGGGGATTGACAGTGGAATACTGCAAACCCAAACAAATAAGAGCCCCAATTATGGTCTCTTTGCTAGAGCAGGACAGCACAGTCTCAAGTCCATGGTAGGAAGCCAATACAGTCATTTCCATCCCTACTTAAGAGGAGAACCAGAAGCTGCTTCCATTCATTTAGGATGGATAAGAGTACACACTGGCTGGGGGTGATGGCTCACACCTATAATCCCAGCACTTTGGATCCGAGGTGGGCAGATCATCAGATCACCTAAGGTCATGAGTTTGAGACCAGCCCGGCCAACATGGTGAAACCCCGTCTCTACTAAAAATACAAAAAATGAGCTGGGCATGGTGGGCACTTGTAATCCCAGCTACTCAGGAGGCAGAGGCAGGAGAATCGCTTGAACCTGGGAGGTGGAGTTTGCAGTGAGCTGAGATTGCACCACTGCACTCCAGCCTGGGCAACAGATAGAGACTCCGTCTTAAAAAAAAAAAAAAAGAAGAAGAAGAATACAAAGAATACACACTGATTGTCTCACTCCAGGGCCATATTAACTCTTTTCCCTCTTTCCTAATATAGTCTGGATGGACCAGACACTCTGCACACTGCTGCATTGGTTCAGTATACTGATATCATATTAATTAAACTGGATGACCAGATTGACGAGGGGAAACCTCAGAGGCCTTAGTAAGGTGCGTGTGCTGCAGAGGGTGAGAGAGAAACCCTGTGAAGACCCAGGGTTCTGCTGCATCGGTGAAGTTTTTAGGGGCCCAGTGGTTGGAGCATAACAGGCATCTCCACAGTGAAGGAAGGACTACATTGTGTACTTCCCACCACTAAGAAGGACCATGATGACTGGTCGCCTCTGTGGGTTCTGGAGGCAGCACGTGCCACACTTGGGAATACTGCGTGGTCACATTTACCAGGTGGTGTGAAAGGCTGCCAGCGTGGGGAAGAACTCTGCAGTGGGCACAGGCTATGGTGCTAGCAGCCCAGCAAATTAGGCCAAATGATCTGGAAGATTCTATGGTTCTAGAGATACCTATGGTGGAAAAGATGCCTTGTTGCTTTAAACCTCTGAGTTTGTGATAACTTCATGGCAAAGCCCCAGTGGGAGAATCACAACCTGGATCCTGGGGGTTCTGGAGCAAGGCCACACTATCTGCAGCAAAGGAAGACAGATGCTGGTATGCCTCTGCACCCTAGCAGAGTAGGAGACACCAAGCGGTGATCACACCACTAGAGCTGCCTGTCTTGAGCCAGGCTCTGCCAGGGCCTCCAGGGCATAGGTCAGGCATGCTCAACAGAAATCTGTGGTAAGATGAAAGGGCACATCCAGCACTGGGCTTATGCAGGGCCAGAGCCACAGATAAACTGCACAAGACCCTCCTATCATCTGCCTCTGTTGCACCACTGGAGGTCCCTCACCTCACCTTCATCACTGCTGTGTTGGGTGGTGGTGTCACTTATGACCACCTAATGGAGGAAGAAATAGGCCGAGCTTGGTTCACGCATAGGTTGGCTCAGTGTGGGATGCAAAAAGTGCCTAAAAATAGATAGCTGCTGCACTGCAGCCTCACTCAGGGGCCTCCCTGAAAGGCAGTGCTGAGAGACTGCCTCTCTCAATCTCCCCATGGACAGAAACTTGGTGTATTAGTTCACTGTTGCTGCTGTAACCAATTTCCAAAAACTTGGGAGTTTAAAACAACACAAACGGAATCTCTTACAATTCTGGAGGTCAGAGCTGAAACTGGGTGTTACTGAGCTGAAGTCAAGGTGTTGTCAGGGCTGTATTCCTTCTGGAGGCTCTAGGGGAGAATCCATTTCCTCTCCTTTTTCAGCTTCTAGAAGCTACCTGCATTCTCTGGTTCATGCACCCTTTCCAGAAACGACATCATTTTAACATCTGTTTCTATGGCCACGCCTCCTTCTTGGACTTTGGCCCTCCTGGCTCCCTCTTTCACTTTTTTTTTTTTTTGAGATGGAATCTCGCTCTGTTGCCCAGGCTGGAGTGCAATTGTGCGATCTTGGCTCACTGCAACCTCCACCTCCCGGGTTCAAGTGATTCTCCTGCCTCAGCCTCCCGAGCAGCTGGGATTACAGGTACCTGCCACCACGCCCAGCTAATTTTTTTTGTATTTTTAGTAGAGACAGGGTTTCACCATATTGATCAGGCTGGTCTCGAACTCCTGACCTCAGGTGATCCACCCACCTCAGCCTCCGAAAGTGCTGGGATTACAGGCGTGAGCCACCACACCCGGCCTCCCTCTTCCACTTATAAGGACATTTATGATTACATTGGGCCACCCACATAATCCAGGATAATATTCCCATCTCAAGATCCTCAATGTAATGACATCTGCAAAGTCCCTTTTACCCTGTACCAAAACAGATGAACAGGTTCCAGACATGGGCGTGTTTGGGGGCCCACCGTTCTGCCCACCGTGCTTAGGCAGTACACGTAGCTCTCCATTTTGTGTAGAAAGAGAAGTGGCTTGGCATAAGAATATGTTCAGACCCATGGACAGCAGCAAAAGACTCAGCTGTTGCTGCTCTGGGCCTGGAAAATTCAAAGGTTGGGGACCAGGAGTTTAGTGGAAGGGTCATGCATGCAGCTAGGACCATGGGAGTGGACATGCGTGTGGAGGTCTCTGTATCCCATGCTAACAGCCACCAGAGAGCACCACCACGGAAAAGGCACCCAGCAGCCATGTGGGAAGATGCTTTGACCATTCAGAGTCAGCTTGCCTCTGTCATTGGCCATTCAGTGAGTAGCAGTGGTGGCAGGGAGCCAGGATGGTGTGGGCCCAACAGTATGGCCTCCAACTCACCAAGGCTGAGTTAGTTCTAGCAACTGCTGAACATCCAGCTTAATAGCAAGATACCAAAGCTGAGCTCCCAGCAGAGTGCCACCAGGAGGAACTCAACTGGCCACTAGGTGGAAGGTTGATTACATTGGACTTAAACTCAATTATATTGCCCTAAAGGTGAGGCAATGACTCATTTTGACTGACCCAAGACATATCCCAAGTGTGGATTTGTCTTTCCTGCCCTTACAAACACTATCTGGAGGTTTATAGAATGTCTGATTGATGGATATAGAATACCACATAACATTGCTTTGTACCAAAAAGACTCACTTTACAGCAAAGGAGCTATGGTGTTGGGTACATGACCGTAGGCTCCACTGGGCCCATTCCCTACCATGCCGTTCAGATGCTGCCAATCTGGGTGAGTGATGGAGTGGTCCTCTTGTTAGCTCTGCTGAGGAGAAAATACCCTTTGAGGATGGGATTCCATCCTTTAAGACATACCCTAAATCAGTGACCATCATAAATTGCTGTCTCCAGCTGATGAAAGGTATGGGTCTGGGAACCCAGGAGCAGAAGCAGGAACAGCCCCCTAACCATGACCTCCAGGGATCCAGTTGGCGAATTTGAACTTCTCGTCCCCTCCATGTTGTGCTTTGCAGGTCTAGAGGCCTGTTCTCCAGAGGGAGAACACTGCCACCAGGGGACCCAGTGGACAATAAGCGATGGCTGTTACTGGTCACTTCAGGCTCTGTGCCAAAAGACCAGCAAGCAAGGAAAGGAGTCGGTGTCCCAGCAGGGGTGACTGGCTCTGATCCTCAAGAGCAGGAGGGGCTGCTGGAACCAGGGTGGAGGAGAATCACCCTGGCACACAGTTGGCTTCTGGGGCATCACTTGGCACGCTCCTGCCCAGTTTTGGTGGGAAATGGACAAGCACAGCAGTTGCAGCCTGAAGAGGGTATAGTAGCTGGGATAAGGGTCTGTGTCCTCCCGCCAGGTGGGTGGCCAAGCGCAGCAGAGGTGCTAGCAGAGGAAGTGGGGAATCCAGACTGAGCAGTAGATGACAAAAATCAGCTATGGTCATTCCACTAGCCTTCCTCCTACCTAACCCGGCAAAGAGACCAACCAGAGTCAGTCCTGGGAGGGGACGCTTCAGATGGGGTCCTGGAAATCTTCCAGGAAGAAAGGAGGGGGGAGTTCACTGGAGAGCCATGGCCAAGCTTCCTTCCACCTGCTAAGACTTCACCGCTTCTCTAAAACACAAACCCGGCTCAACTGGTCACCTATACAAACCCAACAAAGGCTTTGTCGGCTGCAAAAATATTGTTGCTGAAAATGGGTCAGTCTTTTGACGCCAGTGAAAGATGCTGGTCCCTGCTGATAGCACACACACATACACCCCCCACACTGGGCCATGCAGCTGTTGGTACAGAGCTGTCAGGGCTAGAAACGGCTTTTCTGGGTGTCACAGGCCTTGGCCTCCCCTCCAATGCCCTGGAGGGGCAATTCCCAGTAGTAGAAGCTCCACCCACAGGTTTGCAGGGAGCCCTCCTGAGATGAGGCAGTAAATGCAGGCACTCTGTTGGCCGACATAAGATGTCCTAAAGGAAAGTCATCTCTGGAGTTAGATAAATATGGCCTGAAACCTTTATATCCTGAATATTGGGGAGAGGGAGGAGAAATGGGGAGAAAAGAGTAAGAACAACCATTACAAGCCTTGGACAGGATCAGGTGAAGTGCATCCTTGGGAAAAGGGGGAAATGATTCTTACTTTGAGTGAGTTCCGAACTGCCTTGGGGAGAAGCCCTAAACCTGTAGCCCAAGATGACAAGAACTTAATTCCTAGAAATATAAAAGCCTCCACTATCCCTGTCATGGGATGCCATCAAAAGTTGCTTGGGGTGGCCGGGTGCGGTGGCTCACACCTGTAATCCCAGAGCTTTGGGAGGCCCAGGTGGGCAGATTACGAGGTCAGGAGATCGAGACCGTCCTGGCTAACCGGTGAAACCCTGTCTCTACTAAAAAAAAAATACAAAAATTAGCCGGGCGTGGTGGTGGGCGCCTGCAGTCCCAGCTACTCCAGAGGCTGAGGCAGGAGAATGGCGTAAACCTGGGAGGCCGAGCTTGCAGTGAGCCGAGATCGTGCCACTGCACTCCAGCCTGGGCAACAGAGCGAGACTCCGTCTCTGGAAAAAAAAAAAAAAAAAAAAAGTTGACTGGGAGGGACAGTTGTGTGATGAGTTTTGAGTTTTCCAGAACTCAGGAGTCCTGAGCAGGCACATGGAGACAATGAAGAAGAATGGGAGTTGGAAAACCGGAGTGGGAGGCACCATGAGACCCAAGTCGCTGGTCTCAGGCGCTAGCAGGAAGTGAATGCTGGGGACGCAGGAAGTGAATGCTGGGGACGCAGGAAGTGAACGCTGGGGACAGGGGAAGTCGTTTCTTATCCCATGAGGGCCAGTACTCTAATGAGTCCAGCACAGATGGACGTCCTGGTGGCAGGACTCAGTGTCTGCACTGGGTAACACACACGGCCCAGCCTCATCTTCATCAATAGGAAACCATGAGCTGTGGTAGGGCAGCCCCACATTCAAACCTGGGCGCCTCTGGGCAGCAGAGGAGGAAGGGCCCAAACCACCTGAGGGCACAATGACCTGGCTGGGGGCGACATCCAGAGTCCTGAGCAGGAGCAGGGCCTCCTCCACTGCCCCAACGGTTCTGGGAAGAGCCTGACCGCCACGTCTCAGAGATACATGGCCTTTAAGCAGACACTCCTAGAAAGTTGTTGTGACCAGGTGCAGTGGCTCATGCCTGTAATCCCAGCACTTTGGGAGGCCGAGGTGGGTGGATCACGAGGTCAAGAGATTGAGACCAAGAGGTCAAGAGATCACGAGGTCAAGAGGTCAAGAGATCACGAGGTCAAGAGATCCTGGCCAACATAGTGAAACCCCGTCTCTACTAAAACTACAAAAATTAGCTGGATGTGGTGGCGCGCACCTGTAGTCCCAGCTATTCGAGAGGCTGAGGCAGGAGAATCACTTGAACCCGGGAGGCAGAGGTTGCAGTGAGCTGAGATCATGCCACTGCACTCCAACCTGGCAGCAGAGCAAGACTCCGTCTCAAAAAAAAAAAAAAAAAAGTTGTTGTTGTCATTGTTTTTAATCCAAGTGAGAAAGAGCACGGGAGTCCACCTGAGCAAAGCAGGAAGACCATGTGGAGAGCTGAGAAAACAAGCAAGGAACACACATTCCTCCTTCCACCCCAACGGAAATAGACACTTTTACATTTCCCCTTCTGGGGCTTTCCATTGGCACATTCTTTTCTATGGCTGTCAGAATAGGATATTGGCCGAGAAAAGCACATGTTTTGCTTTGTCTTTTAGCAATATTGCCACCTACTTCTGCCTTCTTTTGCTTCACAGATATACCCATGCCCATTATTTTATGTTTTACCTTTCTGTAGCATTTTTGTGCCGATTTGACTGAAAAGCCCTCAAATATTGAATATCTTCAATCCCATCTGAGTACTCATGGCTCCTATGTTAGCTATTTGTTGCCCTCACAGTCATGCCTGGTCTGTATCTGTTGAATTGCTTTCTGTGGTTTATTTGTTTTCATCATCTGAATTTTGCTCTATAGACTACTTTATTTGTTTAGAATCTCTACAGAGGTTTGGATGATAAACATAAGCTTGGTAAACCTCCAGCAACAGTTGTTCAAAATAGCATGAAACTCATATCTAATTACTGAAGACAAAGACTGGAAATGAATAGAAGTCAAATAAAAATAACTTCACAATACAAAAAATGTAACGCTTTTGCTTTTTACTATGCAGGTTCTCCATCTCTATTAACAAAGCAAGCCATTTTAAGCTGAATATCCTGCTCAAAATAGGTTTCTTATTTTATATGTAATAGTCTATAGCATTTCCATATTTATGCTTTTTAATTATAAAATGCTTATAATATATAAAAGTATATTACATATAATTTATGATTTATGTAAATTATTGTAAATGCTTATTATAGAATATATGAAAGATACTGAAATACATAAAGACGAAAACTAATGTCACCCATATTCTACCACCCAGAGGAAAGGACTATGAAAGTCTGAGCATTCCTTCAGGTTCTTCTTCCAGATATACACTGACATGAAGGCACACCCCTAAAAACCTATCTGTTAATTCATACACTTCCTCTATAAGGTAAGTTAATTTGTTTTTTGAGACAGAGTTTCGCTGTTATTGCCCAAGCTGCAGTGCAATGGCTCGACCTTGGCTCACTGCAACCTCCGCCTCCCGAGTTCAAGTGATTCTCCTGCCTCAGCCTCCCAAGTAGCTGGGATTACAGCTGTGAGCCACCACGCCCGGCTAATTTTTTGTATTTTTAGTAGACACAGGGTTTCACCATGTTAGCCAGGCTGGTCTCAAACTCCTGACCCCAGGTGATCCGCCCACCTCAGCCTCTCAAAGTGCTGGGATTAGAGGCGTGAGCCACCGTGTCTGGCTGGTAAGTTCATATTTTTCAAACCAAATTGCAAATCTTGGTTTCTCAGGCCAACATGAGGCACAAAGATCAGCAGGGTCTCACGCCCAGCACGTCCATGGCTGACAACGCTCACCCTTCCTGCATCCAGGAAACAATCAGGAACAGTGCAAACCCTTCCCAGATTTCCTGGGACCTCCTCTTGGCCTTTGACCTCAAGAGTTGGAATAAGTTGGGGACTAAAATGCTGAGGTCAGCCCGGACTTCTGGCTCTCCTCACTCAGACAGAACCCGCATCTTCCACTGGAACCCTAATGATCTACATCAATATGTGGGAGAGCTACGCTGCCCTACCCAGGCCTTCACTCAGCAGACAACAGCCTCCTTTGTATTGGTGGTAGATTTTAAGGCCACGAAGAGGAGGAGTGGCTTAACACAGAAAGGCCAGTCCCTACCACAAACAATGTCTCAATAGCAATGATTACAAATCCAGAATTATCATTTTTGTGGCTGGCTTCCCACATGAACTGACTTACAGCAAAAGGAGTTTATAAGAAGCCATAGGTCTTAATAACCTTGAGAAATATCTTACAATGGACACTTTATTGAGATTTGGTAAGAACAGCCCCTTTTAAAATCTTCTAACAAAGAGTTTAGAAAAATAGTCTTCTAGATGTCAAACTTTGGGAGCTCCATTTCTCCTTGTAACTGGGCAGATCAAAACTCTATTTTCTAAGGAATCACTTAGGTTGGCCATGTTAGCCTGAACCCAGGGTGCGCAGGGTGGGCTTCTTCTCTCCATGTATGTGGCCTTAGATGCGTCACCACTTTCACAGGGGGTCGTGGTGGTAGCTTGAAATTGGCCATGTGGGCATATCTGTGTCACAGAAATAGATAAATGCTACTTATTTTTTCTTTCTTTTTTTTTTACTTTTCCGGAGAGCCAATTGTTAAACATTAACTGGCACACCACTGGAGTCAGCCCAACAAATGATTGGAATCAGTTCCTGGTGTCCTTGCCAAAGCATCGCGTTTTCAATCCCAGATGACTGCCCCTGTGCCAATGAACTCTTCTCCAGCCACCCATCTAGCGTTATGCTCCTCTGTCACCACACTGGGAAGAACCAGCGTCACCTGTGTTCCTTCAGCTCCTGCTGGCACATGTTAGCTTTGCAATTCCTTTGGAGAATAGGACAGTTCTGACCAGAGCTGAGCATATGCCTCTCTGCTCTAGCTATGGTGAAGCCTGCCCCTGGATGTTGGCATCAAGGAGCAGTGGTGAGGGCAGGTCTTGAGAAAAAACACCTTGCAGGACACCTACCACAGGTAAGGTATTCCGTAAGAACAACCTGTTCTCTGGCAAGGAGGGAGAAATTGCTTCTGTTGGCTTGGAGGCTTCTGAGAATTTGGGGGTTTGAGATTCTCAGCTTATCTACTCAATTGTCCACAGCTGTGGTCTCAGCACCATTCGCCATCTGGCTCCTGACTGATGTAGCAGGCCTGTCAAGGCTGTGACTTTAGTCTCCTTTGTAGCTTTCAACCCTTATCAAATTTGAGGTCTTCTTTTCTTTTTTTTTCTTTTTTTTTTTGAGACGGAATCTCACTTTGTTGCCCAGGCTGGAGTGCAGTGGCGTGATCTCAACTCACTGCAACCTCCGCCTCCTGGGTTCAAGCGATTCTCCTGCCTCAGCGTACCGAATAGCTGGGATTACAAGCACGCACTACCACACCTGGCTAGCTTTTGTATTTTTAGCAGAGAGGGGGATTTTGCCCATGTTAGCCAGGCTGGTCTCTAACTCCTGACCTCAAGTGATCTGTCCCATCGGCCTCCCAAAGTGCTGGGATTATAGATGTGAGCCACTGCACCCGGCCTCAAGGTCTGATTTTCTTTTTTCTTTTTGGCTCACTGCAACCTCTGCCTCCCGCGTTCAAGCGATTCTCCTGCCTCAGCCTCCCGAGTAGCTGGGATTATAGGCGCACGCTGCCACACCCGGCTAATTTTTGTATTTTTATAGAGACGGCTAATTTTTAATTTTCACTATGTTGGCCAGGCTGGTCTCGAACTCCTGACCTCAGGTAATCCCCCTGCCTTGGCCTCCCAAAGTGCTGGGATTACAGGCGTGAGCCACTGTGCCTGGCCGATTTGCAACAGTGATTTCTCCTACCCAGTGGCTGTAAGAGATGTAAATCTCCTGAGCTGCCAGTGAGGCCCTTGGGTGTTCAAAGTTCGTCTTAGGTTGGCAATGAACTCTCCCAAGCCCACCGTTTCCTTTCTTCCGAGTGTTCAGTTCCAACGTAAGAAGGCACTACCCTTCTGCATAATCATGATCGTTATCATTGTCTCCCACTCAGGAAGCACCACCCAATGCCTTGCTCTCTGGCTGCACCCATCATAACTGACCACAGGTGAAAACTCCAGTAATCATAACGCCACTGTGTGATGAACAGTCACCAGTGGTCAGCAAACTTTTTCTGTAAAAGGACAGATAGTAAGTAATTCAGGCTTTGTGGGCCTTGTGTGATATCTGCAGCATATTCTCTGACTTTTCCCCCTCCCTTTCCCTTTAGCCCACAAGCCATGGAAGAACAGGCCATAGTTTGCTGACCCCTGGTCATTACAATCCTACTTACCAGAGGTATGGAGACCCTGTGACTCTGAAACAGGTGGGAAGATAGATTCCAACATGAAGCCTTGAGTGAGGGTCTGCTTTGTCAAACCATTTTCAGTATCCAGTGTCTTAGTTTAGGTTCCCTAGAAAACAGAGTCAGGGAACAGGCTTAAGAACAAAAGCTTTGGCTGGGCATGGTGGCTCACGCCTGTAATCCCAGCACTCTGGGGGGACGAGGGGGGCAGATCATGAGGTCAGGAGATCGAGACCATCCTGGCTAACACGGTGAACCCCGTCTCTACCAAAAATACAAAAAATTAGCCGGGCGTGGTGGCGGGTGCCTGTAGTCCCAGCTACTCGGGAGGCTGAGGCAGGAGAATGGGGTGAACCCGGGAGGCAGAGCTTGCAGTGAGCCGAGATCGTGCCACTGCACTCTAGAGCATGGGGGACAGAGTGAGACTCTGTATCACAAAAAAAAAAGAACAAAAGCTTTATTGGGAGGCACAATCCCAGGGCAGGGAGAGTGGAGAAAAAAGGAAGAAAAGGCAAGGTGAGGCATCCCCATGCTGGTTGCTGCTTCCTGATGAGCCACATGAGGCAAGCCAGACACTCAGCATGTCCTCATGCAGCTTGTGAACACCAATGCCCTGGCCCAGTGGGAAACCATGCCTTGGATTTTGGCCCAACAGAGGGCAAAGGGTAAGGGTATTATCCACTGGCTCTCTCCTGCCTCCCACTGAAAGGTTTTGGGAAGAGCCCTGACAGCACCTATGGCAGTGGCCTTTCTTGGGCCAGCGGTGACAGCCACCCAGGCTACCGTGTCTAGCAAGCCCGGGACTATCTGGGCCCCCTTCTGTTTCCAGCATATGTGGTCCAGGGCACACAGTCTGCCTCTGCCCTGCAGGGAGCTCGGGGAACAGGGTCCCATTCCTCATCTTCCTGTGATTTGAAAGACTCAAACAGGGTGTAGGGAAGCCCAGATCAAGGCGAACCTCGCAGGGTGGACTGTAGCGATACAAGAGTGCTCTTTAGGAATCCCGTTTCAATCGTGTCTTCATCTCACCCCCTGAGTCCCTCCTCAGAGGATTCAGAGGCCCTGCCGGGTGGACCAGGAGGTGACAATGCAAGGCTCTGGTCTCAAAGCTCCCTGCCTGGGTGACTCCTGGCCCCAGGCTCCTGCCTGTGCTCCTCCTCTTGATAGCTTCTCCAGTTTTCACACTATTCTTTCAGCACCTTCTGCATGAAATGCCTTTCCTCCCGAGAGCCCCTTTCCTTTGTCATTTCTCCTGGTCCTCCCGCCTTCCTTGGTTTAGGGTTTGGCCAGCCACAGAGCATGTGGGGTGGATGTGCGGGGTGGATGTGGTGGGAGGTCTCCATTGGCAGTGCAGCCCCAGGTCCTCCCTGTTCTTTGCTCCTCGTTCCTGTCTCAAGTAGAGATCTGAACCACTTTTGGGGGTTATTTTTGACTCTTCCTTTGAGGCCAGTCACACACCAGCCTGGAAAAACTGCTCCAGCCCGGCAGTGCCCAGAGGAATCAAGCTGAAGATGTCCCCCACGAGGAGAGCCCTGCCTGCCATGAACTATTCAGCACTTTCTGAGTCCAGAGTGTGGTGCTGGCAGGGATTCTCTCTGCATTCTCATCAACCACATGAGCCCAGCAAGCTCTTCCAGAGTGGCTGCAGCCTCGGTGGGGATGCCTGGGTTTATGCTCAAGGTCTCAGGGAACCCCCCCTGGGGCCTCCACGCCGTGGTCATCAAGCACCTACTGCGAGAAGTGCCCGGGAATGTCTGCCCATGTCTGTGGTCACAGGGCATACGACTGACTCTGCAGCAGGAGGGCACACAACTGACTCTGCAGCAGGGGTGCTGTGTGGATCCCCCGACCCACCATTTGCTTCATTCAGCAGCACGTGTCACCCCTCATCATGCAAACAAATCATCGTGCTTTCAAAGAGTTCCCCGGGTGTGGGTGGCCAGAGGAAGCCCGTTTTTCCTCTATGCACCCCAACAGTCCACCTACACATGGCTTCCTTCCTGTAACAAAGCTCCCCAGCTTCAGTGGTGGCCTGGGGAGTGAGTAGTGTGTCTCCCAATTTCCCTTTCTCCTCCTCGCAGGCCTCCATCTGTTGAGGAGGAGCGAGAAGATGAGTACACAGGCAGTCTTCGCTCCCAGCTGCTCTTCACAATGGAACCACCACAGTTCAGGCCCCACCATCACTGCCGTCACAGCTCTAAGTCACTTGGGCTCCTGCCTCTGCCCTCAGCCAGGAAAGCCATCACCCACCGCTCGAGGGGATGCCTCCATCCTGCGGGTAACCCAGTCAGACCCCTTTGCCTGTCTCATGCCTGTAATCCCAGAGCTTTGGGAGGCTGAGGCAGGGGGACCATTTGAGGCCAGGGATTTGAGGCTTCACTGAGCTATGATCGCATCAATGCACTCCAGCAAGACCTCATCTCTAAAAGAAGAAGAAGAAGGAGGAGAAGGGGAAGAAGTAGAAGAAGGAGGGGAAGGAGAAGAAGAAGAAGGAGAAGAAGAAGAAGAAGAAGAAAACCACAACAACTTTGTTGCTTCCAACCAACAAGACTCCGTTTAGGGACAAGTGATGTTTTCTCCATGTTGGGCACCAGGGACAAGCCAGCAGGAGAGAACAAACACCCAAACACCAAAGGAAACATTCTGTGAGCCACAGAAGCAGTGCTTGCTGCAGGCAGAGGGCAAGGCAGGTGCACAGGCCTGAGCCTTCACCCTCCCAAGGAGGGCACTGTGAGCTGGCATCGCTGGTGGGCTGGTGATCCCCAAGACGGACCTACTCCCCAGCCATCCCCACCTGTGAGCCCTTATGGACTCAGAAGGGAGTTATATTAATAGAATGCAGGGAGCATCTGCATTCGCCAAGTCACAGAGGAGCTTTTGGGTGGGGAGAATGTTTGGAGAACGAGAGGCACGTTGGAGCTTGGACTTTGGTCGCTCCTGACTTTGCAGCTTGGAGCTTGGACTTTGGTCGCTCCTGACTTTGCGGCCTTCCCTGCTGAGCCAGCTGGTTCTTAGACTTCATAGGGGCAGGGTGGTGAGGGTGGCCATGAGATCTTTCTGCAGACAAAGGTGGTTTCTCCTTGATGACATACAACACAGACACACAGGATTCCTTTGGTGTCATGGTGTCGAGAATATCTTTTGCAAAGGGGCAATGGAACGCAGGTACATGTCCTATAGAGTGGTGAGGATGAAAGAAGAGAATGTGTGCCAAGCGCCAGGCGTGATGCCTAAACACAACAAGCACGTGCTCCATCACAGCTTGTTTACAGGCCACGGGGGGGCGGGGGGGGCCCAAGGGCCATACTCATGTATGAATGTGAAGCCCCAAACTCAGGCCCCTGCATTCTTCTTAGTGTCACCCAGGATCAGGGACCCTAATGACAGCAGGCCTTGTTGGTCCCCAGAGCATGCAAGGCCCCTGTTCCTGACTCCAAGATGTCCATGGTTGGAGGTGCCAGCTGGGCTACCCCTCAGTGACACCCCCAGGAATGCTGGCAGAACCACACTGAGGCAACAGCCCTGCAGGACGCACACTAGACAGAGAGAGACAGAGCCAGGGAGCCTGCTGCAGGGGCCTACCCGGGCAAGGTCCATGGCCCAGAAGGCCAGCAGGATGACACCCTGACCGATGAGAGACCCTCCACCTGGGAAGGAAGAGACGCCTCGGACGTGGAGGATCACCTTGAACACAGGTATCGCCTCAGACAGGGGGCATCACCTTGGGCGTGGGGGGGATCAGCTCAGACAGGGCAGGCATTTTTGGCAAGTCGCCTCTCCTAGGGCTCCTTCAGGACCGTGAGGGGTACTGGCTGCCCAGAAGCCCTGGAAAGAAACTCAAGCTGCCTGAGACCAGAAAACCTGATCCACAAATTAGTCCACAAGTTCCTGAGGCAGAGACTTGACCTGCAACTCAAACCATGAGCGCCATACAGCATCACCTACCCACTGCCACTCCCTCCCCAGCAAAGGACACAGCTTTCATCTCAGTGAAATCCTTGGTTTTTCTTTTTTTTTTTTCCTTTCCTTTTTTTTTTTTTTTTTTTTTTTGAGACAGAGTCTTGCTGTGTCACCCAGGCTGAAGTAGAGTGGCATGATCTCAGCTCACTGCAGCCTCTGCCTCCTGGGTTCCAGCAATTATCCTGCCTCAGCCTCCCAAGTAGCTGGGATTACAGACATGCACCACCAAGCCCGGCTAATTTTTGTATTTTTAGTAGAGACAGAGTTTCACCATGTTGGCCAGGCTGGTCTCGAACTCCTGACCTCAGATGATCTGCCTGCCTCAGCCTCCCAAATCCTTGGTTTTTCTTAATGGCCATAATGACCAGAAAGTTTGAAGTTTTAATCCTTTTTCAAGTGACATGATAGCAAATTGTTTCTTGGCTTTGGTTAAAAGCCTGCCTTTTATTTGCAAAACTGATAATAAGAGAAGTCAGTTGGGTACACATTTAATCACTGAATTCCTGTAGCAATAAAGAGGACATGTATAACATTAAAAAGACAGAATCTTCAGGTACTAATTATTTTATTCATTTATATTTTTTGTCTTAGGATACAATAATGAAGTAAACAAGTCTATACAGAGTATTGTATAGCAGAGACAAAGCTATGGCAATTTAAATTATTTGCAGATCTGCAAAAAAGAAAAGATTAGATGTATTTTAGAGAGGTATTTTTGAAATAATAACTATTGCCATGGATTAAAAGCCCACTGTACCTATGTATGATGAAAAAAAAAAAAAAGCAAAACAAGGCTGGGAGCGGTGTCTCACACTTGTAATCCCAGCACTTTGGGAGGCCGAGGCGGGCAGATCATGAGGTCAGGAGTTCAAGACCAGCCTGACCAACATGATGAAACCCTGTCTCTGCTAAAAATACAAAAATTAGCTGGGTGTGGTTACGTGCGCCTGTAATCCAAGCTACTCAGGAGGCTGAGGCAGGAGAATCGCTTGAACCCAGGAAGCGGAGGTTGCAGTGAGCCGAGATCATGCCACTGCACTCCAGTCTGGGCGAAAGAGTGAGACTCTGTCTTAAAAAAAGAAAAACAAACAAAAATCTTAGCGAATTAGAATATATGGCAATGGACATCTATAAAAAAGAAAAACAAAAATCTTAGCGAATTAGAATATATGGCAATGGACATCTATAAAAAACCAAACATCTAAGGCTCTTCATACCTGGTGGTGAAATACTGAACACTTCCTTCCCCAGGGTGGAACGGGGCAAGGATGCCCACTCTCACCATTCTATTCCGCATCAAATGCGGGTCCTAGCTTGTGCCACCAGCTCTGTGATCTCTAGGGCATCCTTTGCAAAGGAGCCATTGGGACATGGATGCTTACATTCCAGGCTCCAAGCAAGCTCCTTTCCCCAGGCTCTTCTCCGGGGTGAGGCGAAGAAAGATAGGGACTGCACACCCATCATGGATGGCTCAATCTTGTGACTTCCTTGGGGAAGACATTTGAGAACACATGTGCACACATCACACCCACATGTCTCCCCCAAACAAAGAACAGCCTCCCTGGATCTATATTTAGTTTAAAAATCAAAAAGCCTTCTCCTTCTCAGTAGGTAGCTAGCATGATAAAGATGCCTTCTTTTTTAAAAAAGATAGGGTCTCAGTCTTGCTCTGTTGCCCAGCCTGGAGTGCAGTGATGCAATCACAGTTCACTGCAACCTCGAACTCCTGGCCTCAAGGGATCCTCCTGCCTCAGCCTCCCAAGTGGCTGGGACCACAGGAGCATGCCATCATGCCTGGCTTTCTTATTTTTTGTAGAGACAGGGTCTCACTATGTTGCCCAGGCTGTTCTCAAACTCCTGGGTTCAAGAAATCCTCCCACCTCGGCCTCCCAAAGAGCTGGAAGATACTTTCTTTATGCTGGTCCACAAACCACCTCATGTCCAGGGACAGGCACCTGCCCTCGGGTCACTAGAGGCAAGTAGTCCTTGTCTCGCCCTGAGACCCTGAACACAGGTGCCCACGCCCTTGAGGTCACCTCTGTGAGCTGGCTGAGGGTCTTCCTGCCAGGAGCTGCCACCATGCCAAGCTGGGGTCAGCCATAGGTCAGCGCTGGGTTCAAGGGAGGCTGGAGAGTAAGGGTTGGGCATTACTGTCTCCAATGTCCCTAGACCCAAGAAAAGGGCTCCAGCACTAGAGGGCCAGAAAGCTTGACAATGTCCCCTCCATCTCTTTAGGGAGGACTTTGCTGGCCACCACCTCCTCCATTTGCAGAGGGAATTCTCTTCCTAGCCGCCTGTCCTTTGGCCCTCCAGCTAGCCAACCCGCAAACCATGCCACCTACAATGAGAGGAAGCAGTTATCAGCACAGTTGCCTGGTACATAGTAGTTGCTCAGTAAACAATTGGCTGGGTGCATGAGTGAATGGGAGGGCCAATGAGTGGACTGGCAAGGGCATGGAGGCCTGGGTGCAGAGAGGCCCTACAAGCAGGCCCAGACATAGATGGGTAGTCCGACTTGGGCCAGGCTTACTGGTGGAAACAGGCTGGTGGGAGTGGGTGGAGCAGAGGCCAAGCAGCCTTTAGCTGGGAGGCCAGCTCCTCCCACTGGCAGCATTTCCAAGGTAGGTGGGGACTCTGGCTTACCACCCCACCTCCACCCCCAACTAAAGGACTAGCTTTCTCCTAGCCAGCCTGCCTCCCACAGTGCCAACAGCAATTCCCCTATCCAAGAGCTCTGAGCTCCATGCTGGAGGTGACAGCTGGCCAGTGTGGGCTGGCTAGGAAAGGGTTCATCCCCCTTCCTTCTCCAATCTGACTGCCCCAATTTGCGCTCTTTCTCTGTCACCATCTTGGTTCAGCAAGAATGGCATCCATGCACTTGGCCTGATTGTAGGAGTTCATCCCCTGAGCACTGTCCTCTGTTGGAGCTGGGATGGAGGCTTCTGTCCATGGCTGTCCTATTCCCTCAGGACCTACACACCATATCTTAGACAAAATTGCCTCTGAATCTGCCTCCTCCCCCATTCTACATCACCAACTCCTTACAAGCAGGGATGCAGTGAGATGTATTTTTGCATGCCCCTCAATACTCAGGCGTCAACAAGTATTTGTGGAGTGTACAAAAATTTCCAATAATAGGAAAGAAGAAACTGGCTGTGAATCACTGAAAATAGATGAGATTCTGAAGAGTCCTAGAGCCCAAAGCACTTGATAATTTCTAAAAGAATTGATTTCAATATCTTTCTAGCAGATTTATTGGTGGAAATAAAAAAGGCTACATTTAGGGAGGAAATGTGGCATCAGGTAGCAGACTGAATATGGAGCAAGACCCAGCAAAAGCGTGAAGAAGAACCTCGGTAAGGTGTGGATGAGCTGTCTGTTTACTCTTGTTTCCAGAACAATGGAGCTCCCCATTGACGTCAATGGGAGGGAAGAAACAAAAGAGCCTTTGGGTGTGTGCAGGGCGCAGCAGCCAGGCCTGGGTTTGCTTGGCATTTGTGTGTGTATGTGTTAGGGAGAGGGGGCGGGGAGTGTGTCGAGGTGTCAATGTCAGAGCAACAGGAGGAGGGGCCACCTGACTGAGTGTGTGAACAGCCTGCAGGCCTCCCGGGGCTTCTGTGGGAAGGGCTGCCCCGATGAACTTGGTATTTGCCCTGGTTTGCATCTGAGAAGTTGCACACACACCTTGTCAAGTAGAAGGGAAGGAGTTATCACAGGAATTCCTGATGTGGGTTCATAGCTTTTCCTTCTGTCCCATCCCTGGTCCCCAGGTGAGTCCAGGTAAAGAAGAACAAGAAGAGTAAAGAGAGATGCTGCGGGCTCCAGCTTCCTGGACAATCTCGCCTTCCCCATGAGAGCCTACACTTTCAGAGCCTGCTGCGTGGGAGCCTGAAAGCTCCTTCCTGTCCTGTAAGTCTCAGGCTTCTACCCAGACCAGGGGAAATTGTACTGTCTCTCCTGACACTTTAAGTGGAAGTTTAGAGGCTCCACATGCCCCCACACAATGCTCACCGCAACAGCAAACACTCAGACAAGGTGATGCAGGGTCCCGCGCTGTCTCCCAGGACAACCTCCCACCCCTGGCTCCTGCGTCTCTGCGGCTTGCACCTTTGTAAGGCGTCCCTTTCTCAGGGCCCATCCTACCCGCCCTGGAAGTGCTGCCTTTCTCACGGAGCCTGTGGGGATAGCTCTGGTTAATTTATAGCCCACATCACCCAATTTAGCATTTGATTAAGTTTCCTTTTTATGAGACAGTCCTTTCTCCCTAGTGATGCGCTTGGGGGCAGGGACAACATCATTTCTTTCTTTTGTACCTCCCCAGAGTAACAATGACTCTATTTCCTGAACCAAAAATTGCAACACGTGGTCTCAAAAATAAGAAAGGTCACTTGGTAGCTGCCGGGACAAGTGTCGACCACAGGCACCTCAGAGGCCCGGGTGGGCGTGCCCCGGGAGCTGCTGCAGGGCGGTGCTGCCACCTTCTCCTGGGCTGCTTCGGGGCCCGGCGATGAATGAGTGAGTGAATGAGTAAATGAATGAATGTGAATGCGTGAATGAAGCATGCCGCGCGGACTTTCCCGCGGCTCTGGCCGCTGGGGGCGCGCCTCTGGCCGGTGGCGGGAGGTGGAGGTCTCCCTGGTCCGGCTTCGGCGCGCCGGGTCTGCCAGGCCGGCCGGAGGTGCGCAGGAGCCCCGCGCCCAGCTCCCCCGCCCGCAATGGTCCGCGCCACTCCGCGCTCCCCGAGCCGGCGCACTTCAGGGCGTCGTGAATGGAAGGCGCCGACGCCGGAAGTGGATGAGACCACTAGGGAGGACGACGGGGAGCACGAACGCGCCGCGTCTCCATTGAGGAACCGACGAGGTGAACATGGAGTTCCATGTGCGTCTTATGTAAAAAGAGCGACGGGTGCGGCCACCAATGGGCGCGCGGCGCTTGCAGGCCCCGCCCCTCGTGTATGCAGATGAGACGGAGTCGCGGCCAATGGCGGACGCCGGGGGCGGGCGCGGCGCGCGCGGTCACGTTTTCCACTATGTGACAGCGGCGACTCGGCAGCGGCGGAGGCGGCGGCGTTGAGGGGCTACGTGCAGCTGTGGGCGGCGGCAGCGGCGGCGGGCGCGGGGCCGGGCGGACAGAGCCGCGAGTCGGCGGAGGAACCGGCGGACGGGCTGATGCGGGCGCGGCCTGGCGGTAAGTGGCGCGGCGCGGCCCCGCTGCGGCTTACGTAACCGCCGCCGGCGCGCGGGCCTCGGGCAGGTCGGGGTCCCAGCGCCGGCTTGGGCCGCGGAGGCGCCGCCGGGAGTTCCCTGGGCTGCTGGACTCCTCGGCTGGAAACGGCGCCGGCGTGGGGGCGTGTGTCCTGGGCCCTGTCCCAGGTGGAGGGTGGTCGAGCCGCGCGCAGGGTGCGCTCGTTTGAACTGCGCCGACACCGCGGGTTGGGGACTCGAACCCCCGTTTCGCAGCTCGGGAGCCTGAGGTCCGAAAGGTGAGGCAGCGTGTGTAGGGCACCGAGCTACCGAGTGACTGCGCGCGGGCTGCGGTTCCGTGGGCGATTCTCTTTTGGGAACCCTCCCTCCCCTCGCATGGGGAAGGCCAAGGAAACCAAGGGTCAGCGCAGCCGGCCCTGGGATCTGGAGGACCCTCGGGGAGCTGACTGTCTCCTCTGAGGCCACAGGGCCAAGTCCTGGGCTGGGGAAGGGCCATGGAGGGGCGCTGATCTAGGAGCTTTTCCTGGACACCCACGGGTCTCCTGGAATGGGTGATCAGAGGGACAAGGAATTCCCTGTGCCAAGCCAGGCCTGGGAACCTGAGGGCAGGGAGACCACCTAATGTTCGCCCCTTTGTCTCCCCTGGACCACGCTGTATTAATTCCCTTTCCCCGGACTGGATAGAAGGGAATGGGGGTGTCCACTCTTTGGTGCAGCAGTCGCACCTACCTTCTGGGATGTACTTTGGCTGCCAAATCCCAGACGTAGACCAGGGGGTGGGAGGTGGCCTGCTTCCCCCTTCAGGAAGGCCAGGGTAAGGGATGACGAGTTGGTTGCCAGGGTTTCTGTAACCTACACAGAAGGAACTCGTTTGGAAAGCTGATTCATACAGAACAACAGAGCCAGAAGGCACCCTGAAAATCACCCAGAGTAACCCCTCAGCCTGACAGATGAGCAAACTGAGGCCCAGGCCCAGGCTGTCTGCAGGATATTCCCATCGTCCTGGGGCAGGATGAGCTTCAGAGGTTCAGTGATGGCCTCAACTTGCGTGCTGAATCCTGAGTGGCCTGGAATTTGGGAGGAAGGGCCTTAAGTTCGGGAAATGTGTTAAGAACTCCACACCGTGGCCAAAGCCCCACATGGACACCTCTCCCCTGTATATGGCACAGCAGGACTGCTAGACTTCTTGGCTTCAGAGGGGAGATGCCCACCCTCTACCCTCACCTGGGGCTTCTGGTCCCAGGCTGGGTGTGCCTGAGAAGAAAACAGGACTCTACCTGAAGGCTTTATTTGGAAATTGAGTTTTAAAATACAAGGTGAATTGATTTTTGTGTGCTATATGACTATAATGAAGAAAGGGACTCCGTTTTTTTTAAGTGGAAGCTGTGTGGTGTGCCAGCGTGGGGATGGTACCGTGGGTGTTTGCAGTTATCTGTCACTGTTGCCTTGGTATGATTCATTGGTACAGAACTAACGCAGCCCTGGCTTTCTGTGGAGACTGGAGTGCCAGGTGGAAAGGGGGAGCCCTGTGTCAGCCAGCTGGCTGCTGCTGGGAGCCTTGGCTCCCAGTCTGGGCCTCAGTTTCCTTGTTTGTTTGGAGGGGCTCAGATTGGGCAGTCTCAGAGGTCTACTTTAATTCCCAGGTTTTTGGTTTTCTGTTACCCTACAGATGATTTTTCCCAGGTTTCTCGCAGGAGACAGAGGCTTCTGATATGCTCTTGCCTTTGGGCCAAGTAATGTTCTCCTGTGAGCCACGTCTGCAGTGCTTACAAGGAAAAAGGAAAGATTCCTCTCCTGTGCACTACTTCTCATACCCACTGAACTTTCTCAAAAATACTGGTAGTCACACTGCTGTTTTTAAGCGATGATGTAACTTCTCCAGGACTCGGCAAACCACGGCTCTGTCAGGTCATTGAACAGCTGGCAGGGTCACTCGGCGTTTAGTCAGAAGAAAGACGGGCTCTGGGTGTGCTTTTACCTTTTGAAAACTACTCTGTTTGGCAGAGTGAGCCAGAAACACACAATTCCATAAGCTTGGCAGAGACTGTCCCCACACTTCTGGAAAGCTGGCCCACCTTGGGAACCAAGGCAGGATTAGACAGTCTAGAGGGGCCTCTGATGGACCCCTCCCCAAGCCCACGCACTCCCCGCTAGGGACCAGGCCCTCCTTTCAACTCATTATGCTCATCCTGTACACATTTGTAACAAGTTTGTTACCATATTTCCAAGTCTAGAGCAAATTAGAAGCAGTAAATGAACAGCAGGGACGGGTGACAGGAGTCAAGGCCACTTGGTTTTCAGAGACTGGTAGTTCCCAAGACAGAGTGAGCTGCTGTGCTGAACCCTCACCGGCCTCGAAGGGTTCCTCGTGCTCTTCCTGGGGTGACATAGAGGAATCAGAATCCACGCTTTAAGAAACCAGGTACAGGAGGAGCACATGCCTGAGCTTCCCGCAATTCAGAGTAGCTCAGTCCCTGACCACCGGGGAGCTAGGAGGCTGACACTTTAGCCTTTCTTATTGCTTTAAAGTCTTGTAGTTCTAAAAATGTAGGGATTTAAAAATCTGAATTGAGAGCATTGAAGGTGTCCTAGTGAGGCCAAGACAATGCCTCCCCGGTGCACCTCCTTCCCTCCATATTTGGATGGCTGCAGTCACATTTTCCTCAGTTACCCAACCGTTGCCATGGAGAGCGTGGCTGTTTATTTAGCAGGACAAACATTTTCTCAGGATTACGGCAGGCTGGCCTCAGGGAGTTGGCTCCTACCAGGAAGTAGAAAACATGTTAGAATATTTGGGGTTGTAAAATCCTGCAGGGCTTGCAGAGACAGTACATGCTGTATGATCCCTATTATGTAAAGTTCGAAAACAGGCAGAATTCACTAGGCTGCGAGAAGCCAAGCTAGTGGGTCCCCGCAGGGTAGATGGTGGCTGGGAGGGCCACCAGGAGCCTCTGGGGGGCTAGCACTGTCCTGCCTCTGGTGACATGTGTCATGGCATGTTGTTTGTGGATATACATCAAGCTGTGACCTCATGAGGTGGGACTCCTCTGATGATTGAACACTGATTTCTGATTTCCACAAAAAATGCTTTTCCGCCTTAGGTGTGCAGGTATTGAGTACAATAGGACTTTACCAGTTCTGGCAGTGGCAGTGGAGGCTGGAACTGGGTCCCAGGCTTGCTTTCATTCCTAATTTTTAAACACTATTATGGAAAGTATGAGTATCTCTGAAAGTGGGGAGGTTAGGGTAGCGAACCCCTGCGACCCCACCAGCCAGTAGTCTCTGCTCCTGGCCCGTCTCCTTCCCCACCCCCACCAGCTGCTTTTCTTCCTGATCCCAGGCTCTCCGTTCTTGTGGTGGACTGCACTTTCTGAATGGTGCTCTGTCAAGTTGAGGCAACCCAGCTACCAAAAATGTGGCCAAGTGACCTGGTCAGGGGTCCGAGCTTAACCTCTTTCTTTGAGTCTGACTGTTCTTAGGGGCAGAGCCAGTGGGCGGACATGCAAAGCGGGCCTCAAGGGCAGGTTCACGCCCAGAGGCTCATGTTGGCTTTTGGCAGCCCCTTTTCAACCAGGCTGCCATTTTCCCTCCTGGGCTTTGGCACCCTGAGTACATACGTGCATGCCCGCCCTTCCTCCCCCTACCCGCCTTGAGGTAGAAACAGGTTTCCTAGGAGCTCCCCAGGAACAGCTGGTCCAGCCGGCTCTGGGCACACATCTGTGCAGGGCAGGAGGCAAAGTCCACTTTGACAGAGACGTTGGTTTTGCCAGCTTCTCAAAATGAGGCTGGTCTACTAGAGCTGCTGGGGCTGAGAGACGCATTTTCTGGAATGACGAAGTTTCTGATAATTTGGCTTTCACATTTCTGCCAAGCTTACTCTACCCTCTTTGCAAAAATACTTATCTTCCACCTAAGGTAATGTTGGGGCACCAGTGAATCGTATTTAGACAGCCTCACAGGGGATGGACTCAGGGGTGAAAACCAGGAGCTAAGTGCAAAAACAGTGAAAACCAGGAGAGCTCGTGCAAAGCGCCCAGGGCCCAGACAGCACAGTGGCTTCAGATACCTGATGCTCCTCCAAGGACTGCCTGGGCTGGGGGTGGCACTGAGTTCTTAGTCCTTTAAATATAAGAATACAAGACAGAGACAGCTACCATGACAATTCATTCTCTCTCTTCCAAAATTACTTTTGTTACCCGTCTGTTTTTCTTTTTCTTATTGTTTTCTCTTTTTTTTTTTTTTTTTTTGAGATAGAGTCTTGCTCTGTCGCCCAGGCTGGAGTGCAGTGGCGCAGTCTTGGCTTACTGCAACCTCCACCTCCTGGGTTCAAGCAATTCTCCTGTCTCAGCCTCCCAAGTAGCTGGGACTACAGGCACACACCACGACGCCTGGCTAATTTTTGTATTTTTAGTAGAGACGAGGTTTCACCGTATTGGTCTGGCTGGTCGCAAACTCCTTACCTCGGGTGATCCACCACCTCAGCCTCCCAGAGTGCTGGGATTACAGGTGTGAGCCACCGCGCCCAGCCCCCGTCTGTTTTTCTGTAGTGATTAGCAGTGATAAGCTAATATTACATTCCCGATACCTTGCATGGGTTGTGTCATTTAATCCTTCTAACAACCAGTAGGAGGCAGGAACTACTGTTATCCCCATCTCACGAATGAGGACACAAGGCTCAGGGAGGTTAAGGAACTTGTCCGAGATCACAGTTAGGAAGTGGTGGACCCCAGCTGAAACCCAGGCCACCCAGGACCTGTGCCCTTAACCACTCTGCTGCTGCCGCCTCTGATCACCTTAATGACTCACTCAGAGCAGAAAGGACCAGCTGCTTATCTAGGGGAGGGCTGTGGGGATGAGATGGGTGGTGTCCAGGGTGTTGGGGGGTCAGGAGTGAGAGAATGCCCTTGGTACCCTGGACGGCCCCTTGGCAGCTCCACTGAAGCATGGCAAGAGCCCCCTGAGAGGTCTCCTTGCTTCCGCCTTGCCTCGACCCTGCAACTCCATTGAAGTGTCAGATCTTGTTGCACAGAACTCTCCACGGTTCCCTGTCCGAGTTCTGACCGCCCCAGCAAGGCACTCCGTGATCTGGCCTTGCTGCCGCCCTCCTACCCCTGCCTGCTCTGCTCCAGCCTCATGTACCTTCCTCAGACAGGTCAGGTGGTCGCCTGCCGCAGGGCCTTTGTGTGTGCTGTCCCCCTGCCTAGAATGTTCTTCCTCTGGTAGCTCACTCTCCACTCTCTTCAGGTCTGCCTTCAGGCTTTCTTGAGAATGGAGTCTGAGGTGAGCACTTTACTGGGAATTGCAGTCCCAGGGTAGCAGTAGAAAAGGAAAAGGGAGGTAAGGAAGAAAAGTCTGGAAAGCACACACAAGACGACACCCTGCTGAGATGAGGCTCTGCCTTACAGAGACACCCAGCTGGGTGCTCACCCGCTTGGGACTTCTTCAGAAAGGCTGTCCCAAAAAAGGGAGGAAGGAAAGAAAGGCAACTTCAGAACGGTCCATTTGAGGGAGGGAGGGAGGGGGCATTTTCTGCCAGCTCCTCCTTGCCTCCTGCCCAGCAAGCGAGCTCTCCCACCTGTCCAGCTGCCTCATCAGACCCTTTGGCAGCAGGCGGGACAGTGAGGGGCAGCAAGGGCCCCCACAGTGGTGTGGCACGTCATCCGAGTCCACACAAGGCAGGCAGAGCCAGAGATGCCCAGTGCCAGCCTCAGGTGTGAAGCCAGAAGGACCTGCTGAAGCATGTGGCTGCAAGCCTGAGAGAGCGAAGCCCAGAGACTCTGAGTCAGTTCACACACGAGGGCTCATGCGAAAGGTCCTTGTCAAATGCCACCTACACCTGGGGCCACCCTCATTGAAATGTCACTCCCAGCCCCTCTATTCCCACTTGCTAGTTGCCTGCTGTACTGTATATTCTAGTTTCTTGTTTATTGTCTGTTTCCCCCTAATGTAAGCTCCCTGAGGGCAGGAAAGATGTCTGCTCTGTTGTCTGCCCCAGTGCCAGCCCTCAGTGCTAAGCGAGTAAGAGCAAGTCAGTCAGTGGGAAACTGCTGGCACTGGGCAGGCCCTGCCTGAGTGCTGTCTGTCCTTTTTATTGTTGTTGCTATTTATTTTTCTTGGACTTGTTCGTCTATGTCTGAGACTCTCCCCACATCAGTCTTTCTGGCCTCTATCCTTTTAGTGGGTGTATAGTATTCATAGTATGGATGTCCCAGGTTTGTGTCTTCAACAGTACGTGCCAGGCCCTGCGGATCCAGCAGTGACCAACTCAAACCCCTGCCCCCATGGAGCTTAGGTCCCAGAGGGGAGGCAGGCAGTAAACAGCCCAGCCCCTCAGTGCTGGCGAGGAAAGCCCACAGAGCGGGGGTGGAGGCACAGAGAAGGAGCTGGTGGAGAGGCGGTGCTGTTCATGCAGGCTGCCCAGGGCATCTGCAGGAAGAGGGCTGTGGGCACGAGGGAGCAGCAAGTGCAGAGTCCCTGTGGTGAGAGCACACAGGGCTGGGGCTGAGGGGTGGGCAGTTAACAGGACATGCCTAGGAGATTGCAGGAGCTAGCCTTGCAGAGCCTTTGGCCCTCATGCCCACTAGAGTTGTGCTCTGAGCAAGGGTCTGAGCACAGGCCGGGCGTAAGCTAAGCCCCTTCACCAGGATCGCTCTGGATGCTGTGTTAACCATAGCAGGGCCAGGTGGAGGCAGGGGACCAGTTTGGAATTGGAGGCTGGCTCCTGGCCAGGATGATCGTGGACAGGATGCGTAGCCTGCCTGTTGATGGTTCTTTCCAGGTTTTTATATTCAGTGCTCACACATCTCTGTGCACATAAATAAGCACTTCTCTGCAATGGATTCCTGGAGGTGGGAAAAGATTATAAATGTTGCTGGGAACTCAAATTTCTCTCCAGAAATACCCTATTACTACACCATCACACAGAAGAGCCACTCTTCTCCACCTGACCAGCGCTGAGTGTGATCAGTCCTGTTAATTTTTGGCAGCCTGATGGGCAAGATAACCTCGTCCTTTGCATTTTCCTGATGCTAATGAGGTTGAGCCTCTTTCTACAAGTTCACAAATCTTTGGTGTCTCTCTTTGTGGGAATGGCCTAGTCAGTCTTCGTGCTTGGTCTCTCTGTTCCCAAAAGTTATTACTATTCATCTTGCATTGAATTTGCTAGAACTGCCATGAAATGTAAAAAAAAAAAAAAAAAAAAAGACTAGAATAACAGATTTGCTTATTTTGTTCCTGACTTTAAGTGGAATGATGCTGGCATTTTGGGTTTTATATGACTCAGGATGTTGATAAAACCAGCTATGTAACCCACAATCAAGTATCCTGTAGTTGAGATTTCCTCCCTTTGACCATAAGCTTTTCCTCTCAAAGCTATTAATATATGTAGACGGCCGGGCACGGTGGCTCACGCCTGTAATCCCAGCACTTTGGGAGGCCGAGGCGGGCGGATAACGAGGTCAAGAGATCGAGACCATCCTGGCCAGCATGGTGAAACCCCATCTCTACTAAAAATACAAAAATTAGCTGGGCGTGGTGGCGGGCGCCTGTTAATCCCAGCTACTCGGGAGGCTGAGGCAGGAGAATTGCTTGAACCCAGGAGACAGAAGTTGCCATGAGCCGAGATTGCGCCACTGCACTCCAGTCTGGTGACAGAGCGAGACTGCCTCTCAAAAAAAAAAAAAAAAAAAAGTGTAGACATTGTCTTCCGGAAATGTAATATTGCTGAAGAGATATCCAAGACTAGTGTGATTTTTTTCATCCTTTATGGGTAACTTGTTTGTTCTCTGTGGATGTTGGTAGGACTTTCTTTATCCTTGAAGATACCGTTTGTCATCTGGATGCAGTTAGGCATTGGACTCTTGTCCTTTGATTGGCAGATTCAGATCTGTCTCTGGTTCAGGATGGTTCTCTTTATGTGTCTCGCTCATTATGGTTTCTGTTTTATTGTTCTCTTCTCTTTCAGAAAGAGCTGTAATCCACAGGTAAAACCCGGCTCTCCTCCATCTCTCTTCTCTTTTCCTTTCCTTTTGCATTTTAAAAGTCTGTCATGCATTTCCTCCCTATCACTGAAGCCATTTTCTTTTTATTGACTCTGAATTTTGTCCTTTCCAGTTTTCCATTCTAATGTGGCATTTTCATCTCAGTCTGTGGCCTTATCTCATCCCTCATTACTTGTTTCATTGAATCCATCATTTCTTGAATTCTTAGGATGAAAAATAGATGCTGTCTTAATTTGCTGCTTCCTCTGTGGCATGAGGGTTGTGTTCATTTGTCTTTGCTGTGTGTGTTTTCCACAGCCCCGTGCTGGCTTTCTTCTGTTTATTAGTTTGTGAACAAGGCAAGGTCTAGTCGGCCCTGCTGTTCTTCAGACACTGATGTGGGTGGACTCTCCGTGAACCCCGCGTCTCTTCAGGCTGTCCTGGAGTGGCTCACCCACGAATGGACTCGACCTGGGGAAGGGAATGCTGAAGGCTCTTGTTGGAGCTTAGCCATTCAGTTCCTGGGGCCAGCTGTTGGAATCCGGCTCCGTGTGTGTGTAGCCCTTAGTATTGCTGGCTGGTTTCGAGCCCTTTCTTAGAGTTGCCCTGTGGGGGAGGGCACCTGGGGGAGTTCAGTGGGTGAAGCGTCTCCAGGAGAACCTCTTCTTCCCACAGGATTTCTGTTCCTGTGTCCGTTCTTCTCCTACAGCTTCCTCACGAAGCATCTTCCTGTTGGTAGAGCTCTTGACTGTCCAGCCTTGGCCGTGGCTCAGGCCGTCTCCTTCCATGGCCGGGGGTAGCAGGGATCTCAACACTAGCCACTTCCTCAGAGGGATTTGGACTCCAGTGCACTCTTCATGCTCCTTCCATCTGAGCGACAAGCAGCAGGACACACCTTCACTTTGTGGCAAATGATTGGGACCCTTCGGGACTTCTAGGGCTGCTGAAAATGATCCCTTCCCCCGACCAGTTCTGTGATCTTTGGTCATTTCACGTGGGTACTGGTGGGAAGGAGGTGGAAGGGGAGGTTCTCCCAGAGCTAGAAGGGAACTGGAGCATAAGATGTTTTACAAGATTTGGGGTCTGGAATCCAGAAACCCTTCTCTCCCTTTGTTCCACCTGCCCTGGGAAGGGCCAAATGGATGCCATGCAGAAGTAGCAGTGCCACACTGGGCCAGAGTTGGGGCTGAGCACAGTGCAGTGGCAGGAAGCAGGAGGTCCCCACACAGCTGAGCCTGGGTGTAGGATGGGGGTCCCATCTTCAGATGCCGGCAGGCCTGGAATCCAGGGCTGTCATCTGCTACTGTGTGGCCTGGGGTGAGCAACCCACCCCTGTTGGCTCCTCTGTCGAACGATCTCCTGCGTACCATGTAGACAGTGATCCAGAGTTGCTGGAAAGCTGTGTGTTGAGTGCTTAGCATCATGTCTGTAGTCAGCAGCATCACCCCAGAGCCTCACAGCTGTGTTTATTAAGCATGACCACTTGTGTCAAGCAGGGCCTTCATCTGGCTCTCTCCAGTGCCCCGCTTGAATGGGTGCCTGCTTCCTGCTGGGACCCTGCTGAAAACGCTGTCCTGGGGATGGGGAGACATCACTGGGAGAAGAAGGGAGGACCCGGGATGGCATTTTGGCCTCCCACCTGCTAATCAGTCCCACCCCTCCCTACTCCGTGTCTCTGCTCACCCCCTCAGTTTGTGTCCAGGATGATCGCTGATGTGTCTAATTTCAGCCACTCCACCCACCTACCCCAAAGTGCAGAGGTAAAGTTTCTGTCCAGCACAGCAGTGCAAGCCTGTCCAAATGCAAGCTGAGTTCCGTGGGCCTGGCACTCAGAGTGCCTCAGCAGCTCCCAACCATTCCCAGTAAATGTGAAGCCACATTGTCCCGGCCCCTCCCCATCCCACTTGTACATGCCTGTGGGGCCTGGGATCCCCAAGCTGCTGGGAGGGTTCCACACCTGCCAGGCCCCTCTGCCCTCTACCCGGCAAGCCCTGTCTGTCCCCATGTCTCCTGCTAGCCTTGGCTCCTCCTCCTGTAACTGTGCCGTGCTGTAATGGCCAAGGTTTCTGAACCCGGCTCCCCCACCCCACCATTATCTGGGGACATTTATAAAAGGCAGATCACCTATTCAGAGGGACCATGTGTTCTTCCCAGCACTCCACAGGCCGGGTAGTGATTATCAGTGCTCTTGTCTGCCTTCTGATGAGGCTGTCAGCAGCTCTGTGTCAGGGGCTGAGGCTGCCTCATTCAACCATCTTCCTAATCCATGGCAGATAGGAGCTCTGTCAATAAGAACAAATAAGTGAGGTGATGAACTAACATGCGTGTGATTGATCCCAATGAAAGGGCAGTTTTGGCTGGGTGCGGTTGGCCTGTAATTTCAACATTTTGAGAGGCTGAGGCGGGCAGATCGCTTGACTTCAGGAGTTTGAGACCGGTCTGGGCAACATGGGAAAACCCTGTCTCTACCAAAAATACAAAAAATTAGCCAGGCGTGGTGGTGAGTGCCTGTGGTTCCAGCTACCCTGGAGGCTGAGGTGGGAGGATGGCTTGAGCCCAGGCACTGCATTCCTTGGGCAACAGAGCCAGACCCTGTCTCCAAAAAAGAAAGAAAGAGAGAGAGAGAGAGAGACAGAGACAGAAGAAAGAAAGAGACTGCAGTTTCGTTAGTCACAGAGTCAAATGGCTGCTCTACCTGATGGCTGCAGCGCCACTTGTGCGTGTGCTTGTTAATGCGTGACAGCATCCCTCTGTTTGCCAGCCTCATTCCAGAGCCCAACATGAATGGATACACGGAATTTCCACCCAGCCCCAGTAACCCCACCGAGGAGCCTGTGGAGCCCCAGCCCAGCCAGGTCCCACTGCAGGAAGATGTGGACATGAGCAGTGGCTCAAGCGGACATGAGACCAATGAAAACTGCTCCACGGGGCGGGACTCGCAGGGCAGTGACTGTGATGACAGTGGGAAGGAGCTGGGGATGCTGGTGGAGCCACCAGACGCCCGCCAGAGGTGAGTTCAGCCTCTGGCCAGATGGAGGCTGGGCAGGTTGTTTTCTCAGTGGCTCATTTCTGCTGTGATTTGATTGCTTTTGCAATCTTTAAATCATGATTACCAAGTTTTTCAAGATTTTTGAAAATGACTAAAATGTGCCAGTGTCTGTCCTTCCTCATAATGAGGCCCCGTCGAGTTCGCAGATCCAGTTGCCAACAGACGGGTAGTGTAAGGAGATCTTGGGAGGTAGCAGTGGTGGCTAACCCAGCCAGCGGCTGCTTATACAACACTGGGCAGTTTATAGAAAAGGAACTGGCTCCTGTTGTCATGTGTTTCTGTGTCCTGGTACTTAGTTTTTCTGATGTCTGAAGGTTTTATGTTCCAGTTTTATCTTAACCTTGTATTTTTAAAAAATTGTCTTACCATGGTATTGTCTAGCCTGTTATCACTGGTAGGATGGCAGGGGAAGATGTGTCTGGAGCATACAATTGTCTAAATTTTGCTTTTACTTTTTGTTTTCATAGTCCAGATGCCTTTAGCCTGATGATGGCAAAATCTGAACACAACCCATCTACAAGTGGCTGCAGGTAAGGCCAATTAGAACCTCATACATAGAGTTTTTAGAGAAATTGAAAGACTTCTTATTGGAGGTTAGTTTTTTGGGAGTGACGTGGCTTTTCTTAAGCTCTGCTAAAACCCATCTGTGTGGCTGTGTGGGTATGAACCCAGCCTCACTCTGGCCTTTCAGACACTGACTGTGTCCCCTCACCATCCAGAGCCCCCAGGATGTCGCTGCAGTACCTGTAGCTCCTCCCGGCTCTACTCAAAGCCGACTTTGCCTGAGTCTTGGGCATTTTCATCTGGAACATTCTTCACCCTTCATAGGTGTTTGTAACAAACTTACCCTATGTCAATTTTCATGTCACCTTGGGAGCAGAACCCGACTCCTTGTCCAGGGCATGTGGGTACTTTGTATTGCCTGAGAAACCTTGATTTCCATCATTCCTTCTGCACGCTCTGTTCCAAACAGGCCCATCTTCATCAGCCAGTGCCCCGCTGTCCTGTCTCTCTAACATCTCTGTATCCTCAATTAATGTTTGAAGACCCTTTTCCACAATCCCCTTTTCTCTGTGTTCATGGCTCACTTTTATGTCCCGGGAAGTCACTTTGCTGTCGTCTGTAATCCCATCACTCAGTCCTTCTTTACCTGGGGCAGGGAAGAAAGGCACAGCTCAGTGCACAGTCCACTGCACCAGACTGTGGGTCAACCAGTATCCTTTCCTGAGCAAAGCCTAGCTCTAACCCTTGAGGGAAAAGAACACAGTTGGAGGGACTTCTCCAGCATTCAGTTGGGTTAGAGTGGTGACTCTTGACCAGGAACAATTTGTCTCCCAGCAAGAAACATCTGGCAATGTCTCTTGACAGCTCTGATTGTCATACCTGGCTAAGGTCTTCCTGGTCTATTGTGGGTGAGGCCAGGGATGCTGCTAAATGTCCTGCAGAGCCCCACAAAGGACCACCCAGACCAAAACATCTCTAGAGCCGAGGCTGAGAGAATGGATAAGAGGCACGTTTCTTCAGGAAAGGACACCTAGGAAGCTAACATTTGGCTGCCTCTTTCTTGAATCCTGCAGTAGCAACCAGTCTTCGAAAGTGGACACACACAAAGAACTGATAAAAACACTAAAGGAGCTGAAGGTCCACCTCCCTGCAGACAAGAAGGCCAAGGGCAAGGCCAGTACGCTGGCCACCTTGAAGTATGCCCTCAGGAGCGTGAAGCAGGTGAAAGGTACGTCTGCCTCGCACATCTGCTCCAAACCTATAGAAATATGTTTTAAATCCCCCCAAATTATAGCTTGGATTGTGTTGACTTTCTAGAACTCGAGGCTCATCACAGCTCACTGCAGCCTTGACTTCTGGGCTTAAGCGATTCTCCTGCCACAGCCTCCTGAGTAGCTGGGACCACAGACGTGTACCACCACGCCCAGCTAATTTTTGTATTTTTTGTAGAGATGGGGTCTCACTATGTTGCCCAGGCTGGTCTCGAACTCCTGGACCCAAGCAGTCCTCCCACTTCAGCCTCCCAAAGTTCTGGGATTATAGGTGTGAGCCGCTGTGCCTGGCCTGGCCTTTTTTCTTTAGAGTGGAAACTACCACCTCCAGAACTTTGAAGAATTCCTTAGCTGTGTTGGTCTATTGTGACGAGCAGGCGAAGACCATCAGTGTCAGCCAGGCTGGGGAAGGAAGGTGCCCTGCAGAGCATCTTCACACCTCCTGCCAGTTGGTGTGTGAGCACCTCCTGACTGTGGAGCTGTGCCTTATCATGTGTTGCGCACATGCACTAAGGGGCTGGTGGATCTTGTACATTAAAAACATGCATAAAAATAGAAAAATCTGAAAGGCTTAAAGGTGAAGCAGTAGCTGTATTCTATTATCAGTCGTTTCAAAGCACAGCCTACAGTTAGGGCAAAGTTCTTCACTAGTAATCATGGATATAAACTCGTATTTCAAGCAGTCTTCATATTTTTAAATGTTTGGGTAGTTTTTCATCAGCAGTGAACAGGTTATCAGCACTCATCTCTGGGGTCCCTTGAGCCAGGTGTGGAAGGGTTGCTCTGCCATGTGCTAGCTTGGACTCTTGCATTTTTGGATGTCCTCTAAGTTTCTCTGCAGGCTCCTCCCTAATCCCATTGTCCATTTTGTGAGGGTTGATATAGACAGAACAAGGTGCCTGGGCTACTCGTCAGTGCTGGTCAGGTCTAAAGATACTGCATGGAAATCCGGTGCCCCTGGGATGAGCACCCCACCATGGAGAGCACCGCTGTGGGCCTGCGTGCCTGTGGAGGCCCCCTTTTCCGGAAGGAGGAGCCGGAAGGGAAAGTTCATTCTGATCAGTTGGGCTGCTCCATTCTCAAGTGATTACGTCCGTTTAGGGTGTTTCCCTGTTGGCCTCTGCAGTAACTTCACAGCTCAGAAGCTCTGCCACATGGACATTTTCCACACTTTCTAGCAGTTTATATCTTGATTTCAGAGCATACTCAGAAATGTGCCTATTTCTGAAATCACTGAAGGTGGCGAAACTGAAAGCAGATGAGACCCAGCTGTGGGTCCAAAGGTCTCCTCACCACATTGCAGGAAGCACACGCGTGGCAGAATCCTGGGTCAGACTCCTAACGCAGCCCCAGGTTTCATGTGTCCGGGGCCTGTTGAGCCCTGAGGGCAAGTGGCAGCCTCGAGCTGGCCCCTTTGCTCCCGCCTGGAGTGAGGGCCGCTGTGGCCTTGAGCACCAACACCCAGAGACAGGCTTGTCACCCCAGAGCCCGCCGGATACGCCCAGGATGACGTGGGAACTCAGATGGAGTGGCCCTCCTCTTCAGATTCTATTTTGAAAACTTTCTTTCAAATGTTTCTTGTGCTTGTTATTTTTTTAAGCAGTCAGTTCTGCCTGGATGGGGGTGTCTGATGGCATCACCCAGGGAGCCAGATGTGCAGGGGTTGCCATGTGGTCCTGTGTGGAAAAGTAGATATGCCATCATGATTAAAGACTTTCTGGGGGCCAGGCGTGGTGGTTCACGTCTGTAATCCCAGCACTTTGGGAGGCCGAGGCAGGCAGATCACGAGGTCAAGAGATCGAGACCATCCTGGCCAACATGGTGAAACCCCGTCTCCACTAAAAATACAAAAATTAGCTGGGCGTGGTGGCACGTGCCTGTAGTCCCAGCTACTCGGGAGGCTGAGGCAGGAGAATTGCTTGAACCCCTGGGAGGTGCAGGTTGCAGTGAGCTGAGATCATGCCACTGCACTCCAGCCTGGTGACAGAGCAAGGCTCCATCTCAAAACAAAAAAGAATAATTAGCTGGGTGTGGTGGCGGGTTCCTATAATCCCAGCTACTTGGGAGGCTGAGGCAAAAGAATTGCTTGAACCTGGGAGGCGGAAGTTGCAGTGAGCCGAGATTGCGCCATTGCACTCTAGCCTGGGTAACAAAAGCAAAACTCCATCTCAAAAAAAAAAAAAAAAAGCCCCTTTTGGAGAACGTGAGAGGTAGCTGGAACTCTGCGACTGTATTACCTTAAATAATGTAGTTGCCACTTTTAAAAAATTTTATAATCAAAGGCCTTCTGATGTTTCAGGGAAAAATATCCCAATTTGTGTTTGTGAGTTTGTTTTGCCTTCACGTTTCCGTGTGTTCTGTGTCCCAGGAAGACGAGATTTATATCCTACCTTTTCATTTGAGAAAAGTAGAGCCCCCAGTTCGTAAGAGCTAGTGACTGTCTCCGGCCAAGCACTGGGTTCTGCCCACTGAGTGTGAATACTGTCTTTGCTGCAGCCAATGAAGAGTACTACCAGCTGCTGATGTCCAGCGAGGGTCACCCCTGTGGAGCAGACGTGCCCTCCTACACCGTGGAGGAGATGGAGAGCATTACCTCTGAGCACATTGTGAAGAATGCCGTAAGCCTCTTCCAGCAAAGTTTCTTTCTAAATGGCAGGAGTTCCTCCTGCAGGCGAGCTAGCTCAGCGCTGCGGCCGGTGGCTGTAAGGCAGGAGCGTTTGGGGTTTCAGCAGATAAGTTCCTACCTTTAAAAGGAAGAATGTGAAGTCAGTGATTCTGGAAGTGGCATTCATGTTCTGGACTTCTGCCTTCTGTGAGACTGTCTTCCTTGTCCCTGGCCAACTTTGTCCTGTAGCTCATGGGTGCGAGGGCAAACCCAGTGTGACTGAACTGGGGGGCTCTGGGTTTTCATGTCCTTAAGGTGAGGAGACACACTTGGTGACAGTCAGTACATTTGTCCAGGGCTTTGCGGTCATGAGGGGGAGCTGGGATCTGAGACTCCAAAGCCCATGCATTTTTAAGCACACCCAAAGGTGGGCCCCTTGGAGGGCACATGGCCCACATACACACACACCTACTCTACCACCCTGAGTTCTCAGCCGGAGAGAACAGATGTGAGGGCTAGTGGGGACCCTACCTGTGCTGGGACCATCATGAAGCTGGCCTCATAACAGGGCTCCCTAATCCTTCCCATCTTCTTCCTCCAGCGTAACCCCCAGGCAGCCCCCAACCCTGAGCCCAGAGGGCCAGCCAGCAGGTAGAGTGCCCATGATGGGCTGGAGGGGCCCAACCAGAGGCCTCTCCTCCCCAGGAAGCCCCTAGAACCCTGGGAGACAGCAAGGCTGGTGGAGGTTGTTGGGGCAGGCCAAGTGAGCAGAGGGTCCCCCACCTCCCAGTCACCCAGCCTGGACACCAGGTGCCATGTCCAAGACAGCGGGGTGAGTGGCGCCTTCCAGAGGGTGGAGACAGCTGGGGTTTCTTCCAGCCATAGAACCCTGATGTATTGTTTCAAATAATATCATGCTGGACCGCCCAGTATCTGTAACAGGTGTAAGAGTTAAAGAGGAAAGAAACTTGAAACGCAGCTTGGCAGTCAAAGACAGGTTTTCTTTAGTTAAAACCTGAGAGGTACTCCTGGCCGATTTTGGTCAGGAGCACTTTCTCTTACAGACTGAGAGTATATGTTGGTTTTAGGGTGAGGCGGCTTATCACAAGCTTGGAATGTTTTTGTGTGTGGAGAAGTTTATGGCGGGGCTGGAATCTCTTTGGGAAGAGGGGAGGTTATCTTGGGGCAGGCATCTTTCCGGCCCGGATTGGGGTTATCTCGGGGCTAGTATGTCTCTGGTCGGGGAGGAGTTTGGAATGTTTCTGGTTGGAGATGTTATTTGTGGTTTGTGGTCATGTTGACCTGAGCCATTAGGCTGATGCCCTTTGGTTGTAGGCCGTTTTTTATTAAGGTGAACTTTAGAATGAGGGGCTTGTCCAAGATGGCAATGCTCCTGCTCTGTCAACAGGCAAGATAGGATTTTTTGGTGAGGGCTAGGCAAGGGGCTCAGAGAGCCCCCCACCTCCGATGCTCCTGGTGGGCGGCTCCCTCCAGCCTGCCTGCCTGAGTCGGATGTGGTGTCCAACCCCATCTGAGCTTGTCACCAGAGCCCTACTCTTCCTTTTCAGGATATGTTTGCCGTGGCCGTGTCCCTGGTGTCTGGGAAGATCCTGTACATCTCTGACCAGGTTGCATCCATATTTCACTGTAAAAGAGATGCCTTCAGCGATGCCAAGTTTGTGGAGTTCCTGGCGCCTCACGATGTGGGCGTGTTCCACAGTTTTACCTCCCCGTACAAGCTTCCCTTGTGGAGCGTGTGCAGCGGAGCAGGTGAGGTTATCAAGGTAGTGCCTTGTTCCCTCTGGGGTCGGGAAAGGGGCCAGGAACTGGGCCCATCCCAGATGTGGTGCAGGCGCCCTGCCTCACCTTTCAGAGCCCACCTGTGGGGGCCGCCAGCTGCCTGCTCTGGCAAAGGTAAAGGATAAGTAGTTGTTCGTCCCTTCAGAATAAATTTAGAGAAAAAAATAGTCTTTCCATACATTTCAGAGAGAGAAAACCGTTAGGCATTTTAGAAATGAAGTTGTTTGGAAAAGCTGGAATCTTGCTGCGATTGCAGTCGTGGGAGGCCGGGTTGTGGGGGCAGTGGGGAGCATGAGCAAGGCACCCTGCTCCCTGCACACAGGCGTCCCCTTACCACCTTGGCAGCTGCAACCAGTGAGTGGGTCATGTCCCAGAGTGACTTCCTGAGGGTTCTTTGCCTTGACCAGGGCTGGCTTTTGGTATACAGGCTGTGAGGTCCCTGGGCAGATGCCGCTGGCCCCCGAGGCACTGCAGGCCAAGTGTGCTGCACTGTGGATGGCAGCCTTCCTGGCTGCCGGGCCTGCCCCTGTAGCCACCGTCTACCCTGCCTCATTTCCAGGCTCCGCTCCCCAGCCAGGCCCTCCCAGCCGGGTCTGGTCCAGTCCCTGGAGCCAGCTGGGGGTGTGCCTGCCTCTGGGCCTCTGTCGGTACCTCCAACCCCCCGCTCTCCTCAAGGGCTCCTATGCCCCAGCTCTCCTCCCTGCCCAGCTAAGTCAAGGACCAGGTGAATTCTCAGGGGCCTTTCCAAGCTGCTGATTTTAAATCATTTTCCGTAACTAGTCATTGCTTCTACTTTCCTAGTTTCTTTTGAGTAGACAAAATGTTGTATGAAAGAGCTAGATCTAAGATTTTTTTTTTTTTTTTTTTAGTTTAGATTCCCACGAAAGCAGAGATTTCTTTTTTTTAAATCCCTTTCAACTCTTAGGGAAACACCTCTTCCTTCATTTCTGATGAGGTTGCCCGATTGATTTCATATTTTCACTAGACATTTCACATTTTAAAGGAAGTTACTATTTTACCGAAATACTGGTGTAAGCCTTGAATGCCAAGTTGTTTCTGTCAGAACTGACTATCCCAAAAATATGTAGCATGAAATGTTTGGGGTTCTGTTTCGCTGTGGCCAGGCCTCTGCACACCTACCCCAAAGTCTGAGGCAGCTGAGACGCCAAAGAAAGAGGCCGACAAATTCGGTTTCTTAGGAAGAAATATTTAACAGGGACTTAAGAACAGAAGCCGTGCATGTTGTGGGTGGCGATGAGACAAGACTGGATCCCAGTCTTGCCATTCCCCCAGACCCAGGGCTTCTGTGGGACTGGCATACTGGCTTCAGAGGGAACCAGTAGGAATTTGCCCTGAGGGCAGGATTTACCTTAAGTACCTGCTCTTACTCAGGGACAGTAGGTACATGAAATCTCTGAAGCCTTCCCAGAAGTGTGGGGTTAATAAAAAATCAGCATGGAGGCTTAGCTTCCAAGATGTAGCTGCTGTGGCCTCCACAGCTTTCTTTGTCAATGTTCTGGACATCCGTGAGTGTGCTCAGTTGTCGGTTAGTTGGTGTGTTTGCAGCAGTGCACCATGAGTGTGTTCAGTTGTAGGTTGGTGTGCTTGCAGCAGTGCACTGTGAGTGTGCTCAGTTGTAGGTTATTTGGTGTGTTTGCAGCAGTGCACCGTGTGTTCAGTTGTAGGTTGGTGTGTTTGCAGCAGTGCACCGTGAGTGTGTTCAGTTGTAGGTTGGTATGTTTGCAGTAGTGCACTGTGTGTTCAGTTGTAGGTTAGTTGGTGTGTTTGCAGCAGTGCACCGTGAGTGTGTTCAGTTATAGGTTAGTTGGTGTGTTTGCAGCAGTGCACCGTGAGTGTGTTCAGTTGTAGGTTGGTGTGTTTGCAGCAGTGCACCGTGTGTTCAGTGGTAGGTTAGTTGGTGTGTTTGCAGAGTGCACCGTGTGTTCAGTTGTAGGTTAGTTGGTGTGTTTGCAGCAGTGCACCGTGAGTGTGCTCAGTTGTAGGTTAGTTGGTGTGTTTGCAGTAGTGCACCGTGTGTTCAGTTGTAGGTTGGTGTGTTTGCAGCAGTGCACTGTGAGTGTGCTCAGTTGCAGGTTAGTTGGTGTGTTTGCAGCAGTGCACCGTGAGTGTGCTCAGGTGTAGGTTAGTTGATGTGTTTGCAGCAGTGCACCATGAGTGTGCTCAGTTGTTAATTAATTGGTGTGTTTGCAGCAGCATCATGTACCGTTTTGAAAATGTAAGCCTCCTGGTGCTAAAATTTTAGCGCTGCATAATTTGTAATGCACCACACTCATGAAGTGTATGTAATTTTAGTCAAAAATGTAATAGGTTTCTCACGTAAAGGATTTACTTTGTGCTTCCATAAATTTTGAGTTTTCACCTTGAATCTTGCTTGATTCTGCTGCTCCTCTTTTGTTTGTGAGAAATGAGGAACACTGTATTTAATTGTTGATTTGGATGAATGATTTTGGGCTCTCTCTTTTAGATTCTTTTACTCAAGAATGCATGGAGGAGAAATCTTTCTTTTGCCGTGTCAGGTAAGCCTGGTTGCCAGTTTTCTTAAATTAGAAAACCGTATAAACATTTCACCCCAGCGCCGCTCCGCTTGAGGCTGGGGGGCGTGAGCCCTGCCCGCAGGGACTCAGCACGCCTGTTTCTGAAGTCTACCAGAAAACACAGTCAGTTACATTTTAAATGTGTACAGGTCGCTAAGAATGCGGCCAGCAGTGGAGTGATTTAACCTGCCCCTCATGGAAAATGGTGGCCAGGGGACCCTGCACTTTCTGTCTGTCTCCTACAAAGGCCTGTACCCCAGGGTCGACAGAGTTTCCGAAAGCACTGCATCTTTTGGTTGTCTGTGCGTTTTTCTGGGGAGAGACCCATAGCTTTCCCGACAAGGGTCTTGGTCGACTGATTGAGCATCCAGCTGCACTGTCAGGAGTGACCCTGAGCCAGACCCTGGCACCCTCAGGAGTCAGGGCCGAGGACCCCTGGCGGGAGCAGCACCCCTTTTCTGTCTGCTTTACCAACCCAGAGTGCAGGCTGCTCCAGAGAAGAGCTGTGGAGCGTTCCCACTGGTGGGGGTGTTAACTCTGATTTGCCCTTCAGTATGATGGGACTGAGGGAGGGACTGAAGAGGGCAGGGGGGCAGGCCCAGCTCCTCAGGCAGAGCAGAGGTACACATCACCTGCAGCATGGCATGGGGCCCAGGTGAGGAGGGAACAGAACAGGGGACTGTTCTTGTGTCACAGTTCCAAACTTTGAGCATGGCTCTTCTCCACAGTGTTGGGAAAAGCCACGAGAATGAAATCCGCTACCACCCCTTCCGCATGACGCCATACCTGGTCAAGGTGCGGGACCAACAAGGTGCTGAGAGTCAGCTTTGCTGCCTTCTGCTGGCAGAGAGAGTGCACTCTGGTTATGAAGGTAACAGCCAAGCCCAGGGCGAGGGCAGACGTTGTCTCTGGCTCCCCCTCAGTTACTCGTGTGGTTCACACATAGCATCTGTACAATGGACTCCCAGCTGCAGTTCCCCAGCCTTGGCCTCTCCACCTCACCTTGCGCAGGGTCTCCATCTTTCTGGAGACTCAGCACACCCTGCTTGTCATCCGGCCCTCCCCATGGCAGATCACGGCATCTGGGTGCCAGCATCTCTCACCCCTGTCCACACCAGTGCTGTGACCCCTTCTCTCCTTTCCCTGGCTGCTCTGCCTTTTGTGCACAAAGTGGGAACATCCCTGACAAGTCTGGGGCCCCACGTCCTTCCCATCCTCATCCCCTGCCCCATGCCTCAGCCTCATGGGCCCCTCTGAAAGGCACTGATGTTGCTGCCTGCTCCAGAACCCCAAACAGTTCCTCAGTCCCCAACAAATGAAGTGCTGGGCATCCCTCCCTCCCCACCTTGGCCCATCCTAACTTTTCCTGGAATTTCCCTTCCTCCTAGACAGACATGCACTGACATGAGCCTCCGGGTGAGTCAGGCTCCATACAAGGCTTGCTGTGCCTCTGTATGCCCAGCGTGCTGGACCACAGTCTCTGCTCCTGCTGTCACCTCACTCACAGAATCCAGCTCACCTCACCATGACCCTCTTGGTCCATTAGCTCTTCTGGCTACCCCACCCCCAAAATAATATCTGGGCTCTTCTCTTGAAGCTCAGAGGTTACAAGGCATTGTACCACCTTAATGGGTCCTTCCTGTGGTCCCTCTTAAGAGCCTGCTTTGTGGCATCTTGGTCCTTGTATTGGCCGAAATCCCTGGCCGGGAACTGTAGGTGCTCACCATGGCTGCTGAGCGAGTCACATGATCTCCAGATTCTCTGAAGGCAGGTGCATTCTGCAACTGCTGAACCCAGGGAAGCCAGCTGAGTCTGCTGTGCTGTGCTCACCACCTTCTCTGTGGTGAATGACAGCTTTTTTTTTTTTTTTTTTTTTTAAGAGATGGAGTCTTGCTCTTTCGCCCGGGCTGGAGTGCAGTGGTGCTATCTTGGCTCACTGCAACCTCCACCTCCCGGATTCTAGCAATTCTCCTGCCTCAGCCTCCCGAGTACCTGGGACTACAGGTGGATGCTGCCACACCCAACTAATTTTTTTTTTTTTTTTTTTTTTGTATTTTAGTAGAGACGGGGTTTCACTGTGTTGCCCAGGCTGGTCTCGAACTCCTGAGCTCAGACAATCCACCAGTCTCGGCCTCCCAAAGTGCTGGGATTACAGGCGCGAGCCACCGCGCCCGGCCAAATCACAGCCTTCTTAAAAGTGATAGGAATATTTTAAGTATGTGACTTTCTCTACAATGTTTGATGTGTTCCTGCGTGTATTACAGAATATTCTTTTCCAAATAGTAAGGTTTAGAGGGGGTACTTAGAGTTCAACAAGTTAGTCCCCCAAATTACCAGTCTCCTTCAAGAATGAAAAATGTTGGAATTTTGAATGTTTTGTCCATGAATTGAGGAAAATTTTGGATATATGACTCACTTTATGCAAATTACTCTATCACTTTTGTCCACCTTTGTCTAGTTTCTGAACTGTGAAGTTCTCCAGTATAGTGACATTTGCTAAGAAATCTGAATCCAGACCAGGTGCAGTGGCTCATGCCTGTGGTCTGGCATTTTGGAAGGCTGAGGTAGGAGGATCTCTTGAGCCTGGGCATTTGAGACTGTCCTGGGCAACATAGTGAGACCCTGTCTCATTTAAAAAAAAAAAAAAAAAAAGAAAGAAATTTGAATCGAAGTATGTAACTCATTTTCCTAAAAATAATGTGTCAGATCACTGTAGTTTCATCTTAAACATCATAAAGATGGGGCCGGGCGCGGTGGCTCATGCCTGTAATCCCAGCACTTTGGGTGGCCAAGGTGCGCAGATCACAAGGTCAGGAGATCGAGACCGTCCTGGCTAACACGGTGAAACCCCATCTCAACTAAAAATACAAAAAATTAGCCGGGCGTGGTGGCACGCACCTGTAGTCCCAACTACTGGGGAGGCTGAGGCAGGAGAATCGCTTGAACCCGGGAGGCAGAGGTTGCAATGAGCCGAGATCGTGCCACTGCACTCCATCCTAGGCAACGAAGCAAGACTCTGTCTCAACAACAACAACAACAACAAAATCGTAAAGATGGCCTTCCAGCTTTATTTTGCTAAGAGTAGTCTTTACGTGGTCTGTGTGGTTTTGTTAACATGGCAGTTTCGATTTACTAGACTAAAACTAGCATGCAAAGAAGCTAAGAAAGCTGGCCAACGATCCCACAACCAGCGTAAGGTTCTCAGTGTGGCAGTCTCTGTTGTTCAGAGTCCATGTTTTAATTTTTTTCTTTAGCTGCTCATTATTCTGAATCTACAGGGTGTTTTCTGGTAGTTTTAATATAACATTAAATATGCATTTCTTAGGATCACAAATGTGTGCAATATTCTATTCTTTCAGCCCCTAGAATTCCTCCTGAAAAGAGAATTTTTACAACCACCCATACACCAAATTGTTTGTTCCAGGATGTGGATGAAAGGTACGTGGTCTTGACCCACCCCCTTTTTCATGTTTTTGATATAAAAGCTATTTAGCCAAAGCCAAGACTGCATCTTGGTTTTATAATTACATGATAATGGACAAAAACATATAATTATATACAGGCAATGAAATAATTATGGAATTACACTGAAAACTTCCTAAGATATGCACATGGTGTAATTGAGGCTTTCTGGAGAGCTGTTGATCTAATTGAGCCTGTCTTAATTCTCCCATGTAAACCCATTCGGAGTAGACGATGGTCCAGACAGAGGCGCTGTTGCCTGGGACCAGTGTCAGGGTGGAAGCCGGAGATGCCATTGGCTGGATCCCAGCAGAAGTCCATCTTCCAACCTGTGTGCTAGAGGCTTCTCCAGGGGACAGGATTTTCTCCATGCCTCAGAGCCCCACTTGGGTCCCTCTCTCTGGGTCTCCCCCTCAGGGTGCTGTAGCAGGTGCAAACAGTCCCAGTGAGATTTGGGAGCACCCATGTTCTGAGTGGCTTTTGCCCCCACCATGCATCTTCTCCCAGCTCCTCCACAAATGCATGAAGACTCTGAAAACACTTGGGCCGGCTAGGTGCAGTGGCTCACACTTACAATCCTAGCACTCTGAGAAGCTGAGATAGGAGGATCACTTGAGGCCAGGAGTTTGAAACCAGCCTGTTTGAAACCAGGAGTTCAAAACGTAGCAAGACCCTGTCTCTGCAAAATAAAAATAAAAATTAGCTGGGTGTGGTGTTGTGCACCTGTAGTCCCAGCTACTCAGAGGCTGAGGCACGGGGATCACTGAGCCTAGGAGTTCAAGGCTACGGTGAGCTATGATTGCACCACTGCACTCCAGCCTGGGTCACAGCAAAAGACCCTGTCTCAAAAAAAAAAAAAAAAAAAAAAAAATGTGTGGGCCACTGGCAGTAGTCACGGAAAAGTGACCTCAGAAGATACCACAGGAAGTGGACCAAGAAGCACCAGTGTGCTGGGTTCCTAAAATGAACCAGGTCACCTAGAAGCTGGAGGATCAAGACCTCTCCCTCCTCTACTCTTGGTCCAGGGACACAGGCCCCCATCCTTGGAGTCAGGGCCACACAGCCTCCTGGGGAGGCTCTATGGGTAAAAAGGGATCTGTCACTTCCAGCTCCAGGTGGCTCAGGTGTGTCCGCGGGGCTGCCTGGGGAAGAGCCAGTTTGCAGATGCAGGCTTCTGGACACCACCCTGCCCTGCGGAACCAGGATCTTGGAGGGCAGAGCCTGGGGCCGTATATGTAAAGCAGCCTCGGGAGACTTTTCTTCCTTCAGAGATCTGAGAACTGTCTGTAACCCACTCCCATGCCAACTTGGTGTCCAGCTCAGCCCTGTGCAGGGAGGTTGGCAGACAGGTGCACCTGGCATGGTGGGCCACAGCCTGCAAGCTCCCATTGATGAAGCCTTGTGTGCGGCCTGGCTCACAAAGCCCAAGGCCAGTCAGAGCAGGTGGCCAGGGCTCGCCCTCCTCCTCCCCTCCTTCTTTTCACCCTCCACCCCCTTTCTGCTCCCTCCTCTTCCTCCTCCCCCTCTTTTTGCTTCCTGTTCCCCCGCTCCTCTCCTCTTCCTCTTCTTCCTCCTCCAGCAAGGCCTTGTTGGGACGGATGCCAGGAGCATTCTGTGTATCCTGTCCAAAGGAAAACATGAGGCCTGAAGAGAGAGCCTCATACAAGAAGGAGGAAATCCAAGAATAACGCCAGGCCCTTGAGAGAGTTCTGCACCATGGTCTAAAGATTCACAGGGAAAATCCTTCTACACAAGCAGCAGAGTTTGAGGAAACATTGGTTTGGATGCAACAAGTGTTAAGAGGCAGCTCGGGAGAAGAAATGGTCGGTGGAGCCGGCAGAGGGCGCTGGACTCAAACGGAAGCAGAAGATGCGGCTGAAGTTCACTCTGTCCTGCGACGGAGCAAAGCTACAGCTCCGGGAGGAGGCAGGAGCGCACAGGGCAGAGGCCCAGCCTGCCACCGAGACTGCACAGAAGCCATAGTAAACCAACTGGACGCTGAGGCCAGAGTCCCACGAGACCAGGCTGGAAAAGAAGCACATACAAAGGGTTTTCCGAGGCCCAGGCAAAACTTGTTAAGCAAAAATCCATGCCAGGTCACATGTGGCCAAACTGATGAATGACACTGAAAAAGAAAACGATGCTGGAAGGAAGAAAACAAAAGCATGATCATGACTTACCTTTCAGGAGGTGAAACGCAGAGCTGAAGCACTCAGGCCCCAGCAGAGGGAGCCTCCTTCAGCGTCCTGGACAGTGAACCTTCGTTTGCTATTGATTGAAAGTCTAACTGGTTCTGTTAGTCCAACTTTTGGTCTCCGGGGGTGGGGGGGTGGGGTTTGGAGTGTTTCTTCTCTTTCCAGGGAATAAGATGGTTCTTAGTGACAATCTCCTCCGCTGTTTGGATGCCAATCCTAGCGTGTGTCTGCTTGCCTTCCAGGGCGGTCCCTCTCCTGGGCTACCTACCTCAGGACCTGATTGAAACCCCAGTGCTCGTGCAGCTCCACCCTAGTGACAGGCCCTTGATGCTGGCCATCCACAAAAAGAGTAGGTCCCCTTTTCGCAGTACATCCTGAAGTGTTTGGCGGGAGTTCGTGTGTCCTTGGGGCTGCTTCTTGGGACCAGTCTAGCTCTGACAGGTCAGATCAGCTAAGGACAAGCAGGTGGTAGACGCCCGCCTCGCCGCCTCACTCCTGGCACTGTAGTGCCCAGTGGAGTCGAGAAAGGGGTAAACTCATGTGTGTTCCTTTGTAGCCAGTTGTTTCTCAGTCCGTGACCCGAGTCCGTGGCGTCTTGTGTTTATTGTTGGCTTCAGTGGCGCATGGGAGGAGGGGAGACCAGTTCATCTGTGGCTAGGAAGGTTCTCACCAGGCCAGGGGAGTGCACAGTGCATGTCCTCACCAAGCCCAGCCCTCATAGACGCAAGTGACACTAGCAGAGGTGAAACATGGGATGAAACAGCTCCTGCTGAGCAGAGGTGAAACATGGGATGAAACAGCTCCTGCTGGAAACAGCCTCCTGGTAATCTGCAGCAAAAACGGGAGGTTGAAAGCAGTGGCTTTGAAGAAGTGTTCATACCCCTACAGTTTGCAAATGATCCCGGGCCTGAGTGAATCTTGACTTGTCTCTCTCTACTGTAAATCCTGTTTGCTCCCCTTTTCCCCTGAATGCTGGCTTTTGCTCTCCTAGTCCTGCAGTCAGGCGGGCAGCCTTTCGACTATTCTCCCATTCGGTTTCGCGCCCGGAACGGGGAGTACATCACGCTGGACACCAGCTGGTCCAGCTTCATCAACCCATGGAGCAGGAAAATCTCCTTCATCATTGGGAGGCACAAAGTCAGGGTGTGAGTGCTCCAAGGGCCCGAGGTGGCTCAGGGGTCTCGGGCGGGGGTCTCGGGCTGTTCTCACCTCCCAGCAACAGATGGCATAGGGAGGGGCTGAGAGGCCAAGACCGAAACCTTGCCTCCTGCCACCAATCTGGAGCCCCAGGCTGGTAGGCAGGGGTGACCTGTCCTCTGCCCCCAGGTGGGAGGGACCTCATTCAGGCAGAGCAGGGAGTGGACAGGCAGAAGCCTGGGGGGGCTGCAGGGGAGAGGCAGAGGGCCCACCCAGGCAGGCAGCATGTAGTGGCTATACAGTCACGCCAGAGAGGTCCTCCTGTGGGGCCCCATCTAACAAGACGAATTAAAACCACGCAGGGGCCCTTTGAATGAGGACGTGTTTGCAGCCCACCCCTGCATAGAGAAGGCCCTGCACCCCAGCATTCAGGAGCTCACGGAGCAGATCCACCGGCTCTTGCTGCAGGTGGGTGTGGTGCCTGCATGCCCTCTTCCCAGGTAGCAGCCTGAGAGCCCCCTGCAGAGGACATAGGCTCTGAACCCTGGTCCTGGCACACCCACTCAGACAGCTTCATCTGTCATTCTCTGAACATCCCCCAGGGGACAGTTTGGGCATAGATCCTGCTAGTCCGAGACAGTCCATAATACCCTTGGCTCTCTCCAGCCTTGCATTCGACCTTGTCTGAACTGCAGCCCTGAGTGAGTAGCTGAAGGACGTGTGCAGACCCCGTGCTCTGACACAGGCTGCATAGTCCCAAAGTGACCTCTCAATGGTGTGGGGGCTCATTCTAATCCAGAGCAGTGGGACTTAGGGAAGGGACATTGTACTCAAGGTCCCTAAAAAAATCAGGCCCACTGCAGTCAACCCCACGCCTGAGTAGGCATCTGCCTCTCATTTCCCGGAGGCTGTGGAGTGAAGCTGTCATCGCATCTTGTTTGTTTTAAACCCCTCCACAGAGGCGTGGCTGGCTGCAGCCATGCGTTGATGAGTGGGTTGGACACATTCCTTTGGTGCCATCTCCTCAGTGACTACATGTCTGGGTCGGGGCACCGCGGCTGGAGGCCAGGAGTCTACCTCTGGAGCTGACCCTGGGGTTCAAACCTCAGCTCCCCTGGTCTTTGCCATGTAGCCTTAGGCGGGTCGCCATCCTCTCTGTGAAACAGGGTGTGTTGGCAGGGGCTACATGCGCAGCTCAGCAGCCCTGGCTGTGTCTGTAGCGCTGTCTGCTCTCTCCCCAGCCCGTCCCCCACAGCGGCTCCAGCGGCTACGGGAGTCTGGGCAGCAACGGGTCCCACGAGCACCTTATGAGCCAGACCTCCTCCAGCGACAGCAACGGCCATGAGGACTCACGCCGGAGGAGAGCCGTACGTCCCCTTCATTCTCCCTGAGAAAATGAGTTTGTGGATGTCCCTCCAGAGTTAAAAAGCACACTCAAGACAACCTTTGGCAGTTAGGAGAGGCTTCATGATCGCAGCTGTTTCTGCTTCCTTTCTAAACTTTGTCCACTTGGGACTTTTTAATCTCTTAAGAGTTGAAAGAGCTAGAAACCATAGCTAAGTGTTGGTTGAAAATTATTTAAAACAGACAAAACAAGCAGAAGTGAAGATTTAACTAGGTCAGAAAGAAGAAAATGTGGGCTGGGTGCAGTGATTCACGCCTGTAATCCCAGAACTTTGGGAGGCCGAGGCAGGCGGATCACCTAAGGTCAGGAGTTCAAGAACAGCCTGGGCAAGATGGTGAAACCCCGTCTCTACTAAAAATACAAAAATTAGCCAGGCATGGTGGCGTGCCCCTGTAATCCCAGCTACTCAGGAGGCTGAGGCAGGAGAATGACTTGAACCTGGGAGGCAGAGGTTGCAGAGAGACAAGATTGCGCCACTGCACTCCAGCGTGGGTGACAGATCTAGACTCTGCCTAAAAAAAAGAAGAAGAAAATGTAATGTGCCGTTTTGCTTTATGTTTTATTATTCTTTAGGATCATCAAATAGGTTTTATCTAGCTCTACACCTGTCAAATTTCTCATTCACCATTTCCTTCTGTGTTGCTGAAATTATTTCAGCCATCCTCTGTTCTCACTTTGCGGGACAGACTGAAGGATGTCTCCTAGAATGAATAACGTGTTCATTTTGTTTTTCTTCAAGGAAATTTGTAAAAATGGTAACAAGACCAAAAATAGAAGTCATTATTCTCATGAATCTGGAGAACAAAAGAAAAAATCTGTTACAGGTAAAAAAAATATATATATTCAGCATTTCCTTACTGAAACTAGAGTATGGCCACATGAGAAGAGGGAACCTGGGTTAAATGCTGACTCTGGCTGGCAGGGAGTCTACCTTGTAGCCGTGCCACACCCCCTTCTGTGTTCAGCACAGTCTGCAGCTTCCAGGAGGCGAGAGCAGCCGAGTGCAGCCCACTGCACTCAGCCAGTGCAGGCACTGATGTCCACACTGGGCACCTGATGCCCTGCAGGCCTGGTGAGGTGTGGCTAGGTGTGCAGGCCTGGGGAGCTGTGGCCAGTGTGCCTTCCTGCACCCCTGGCCTGCCAGCTGGGTGTGCCTGGGAGCCACAGCCTGGGCCGCTCATTCTTGCTGTACAGAGTGGCTGTATGGCTGTGTGTTTACACTTGCAAACCCTTCACTCACACACACACATAACTGCCGACGGTTTGCCCAGCATCCACATACACTCAAACCAAACCTGTCTGAAGTGGGGAGTACCACCCAGGGGCTGCCGACCCACCCCCACTGCAGCAGCCCTTTCCTACCACAGCGCCACACTTCTCAGGCAGCTTCACACTGTCATGCGCGGGTTCAGATTCATGCTGCTCCTCTGTCCCGCATGTATTTCTCACACAGCATGCACACAGACACATGTGTGCACACATGCATGCATCCCAGTCCCCTCCCCCTGGTGGGCCCTTGCTCATTCTCTGTGTTCAGGCCGAAGCCTCCTGTGGGGAACACTCTGGCCAGACACCGCTAGGACTTTTGGCCTTGGGGATGTGTTGGTGGACATGCTGCCTGCTGGACTCTGTGCTGGGTGTTGGGGACACACTAATGAGCTGGACACAGCTCTTTGCTTGAGGGTCCCTGGGGACAGGCATGTGATGAATGTCGTTGGGGCAAGAGTCGAATCTGCAGCACAGTGAGCAGGCAGTTGCCATCATAATTGTTACTAGCAGGGATCACCTTGAAAACACTGGCCTGGCCCAGGAGGAGCATAAAGTACGTGGGCTCTCATTGGCCCCGAAAGTTTAAGAGTTCGAGTGAGAACTGCTGTGTCCCACTGCTGAGTCCTTGACCCCTAGGGACAGCCTAGACCCCAGAGAGAAGCAGGCACCAGGCTGGGCAGCAGCTCCCTCCCAGGTCTCTCTGTGGACGGCACTGTGGTACTCGTGCCCACAGGGCTGCCAGATGCCAGGCTGTCCCCAGGCTTCCATACCCATGAAGCAGATTCTGAGTCCCCAGCCCTGTCTTCAGGTAGAACAAAAATGCTTTCTAAATACACAGCATTTTCTTTGGGAGAAAAATAAATGAAAGAACAATTTTGCCATTCCTTCAGAAATGCAAACTAATCCCCCAGCTGAGAAGAAAGCTGTCCCTGCCATGGAAAAGGACAGCCTGGGGGTCAGCTTCCCCGAGGAGCTGGCCTGCAAGGACCAGCCCACCTGCTCCTACCAGCAGATCAGCTGCTTGGACAGCGTCATCAGGTACGCCGGCCTTTCCAGCCACGTCTCCACCATCTCACGCACCTTCCCGCCTCTCATGTAGTGTGGCCTCACCAGTGGTTCGTGCCCTTCACGCAGGTACTTGGAGAGCTGCAATGAGGCTGCCACCCTCAAGAGGAAATGCGAGTTCCCAGCAAACGTCCCCGCGCTAAGGTCCAGTGATAAGCGGAAGGCCACAGTCAGCCCGGGGCCACACGCCGGAGGTATCTAATCTGTTTAGAACCATGTACATGTGGAATAGTGTAAATCCTCTGGAGTAGACTCAGACGTCCCCATGGCTTCTGTGGACACAGTGTGAGGGTGTAGGCTGTTTTTCAAATGATGAAAGTAGTTCAAAAGTCAGCACCCTTCTTAGGAACTAGAGGCAAAGATGGTTCTGTCAGAGTCTTGGCTTTGAGAACAGGAACCCAGTGGGGCTGCTGGAGGCCCTGACCCCCCCTCATGCAGCCACACTGCGGGGACATCTCCTGATCCCCTTCATGCGGCCACACTGAGGGGCCGTCTGCTGACCCCCTCATGCAGCCACACTGGTCTCAAGTTGTCAGTCTAGGGCAGGCCCTCTTTCCAGTGCGTCTCAGAGGGGCCCTTGGCCTGAATGTTAACATGCCCCATAAATCACATTAAATCCCAGGCTGCTTAACACAACGCTGTCAGTGTTGCTGATGTTCACCACCAGGATTAGAAATGGTACCCCGGCTGGGCGCGGTGGCTCACACCTGTAATCCCAGCACTTTGGGAGGCCGAGGTGGGTGGATCACTTGAGGTCAGGAGTTCGAGACCAGCCTGGCCAACATGGTGAAACCCCATCTCTACTAAAAATACAAAAATTAGCTGGGCGTCATGGTGCATGCCTGTAATCCCAGCTACTTGGGAGGCTGAGGCAGGAGAATCGCTTGAACCTGGCAGGCGGAGGTTGCAGTGAGCTGAGATTGCGTCACTGCATTCCAGCCTGGGTGACAGAGCGAGACTCCATCTCAAAAAAGAAAAAAGAAAGAAACAGGGTATCCCGGATTATGGTCGGCTCCTGACTGTCAGAAAAGCCCCTCCCCACAGGCCTGCAGGAAGGGCTGCCTGGCTGCAGGCAAGAGCGCCTCACCAAGCGTTCCCTGCAGCTGCCAAGCTGCTGCGCCTCCCCGCAGAGGACTCGGGATTTAAGTGTGTAACTGCTCCCATTTCAGAACTTTCTCTTTTCCACTATTCTCCTATGAATAAACATTGGGGACAAATCACCCCATGCCCGGGCCAGAGCATCTGTGGGATGGGATGGGATGGGTTGTGTGCACCCTGGTGTGGAAGCTGTATGGGCACTGAGGTGTCGGTTTCTCATCTGCACAGTGCATTGTAATGACACGCTAATGTTTGTTCCCCCCTTCCGCTCATGAAGAGGCAGAGCCGCCCTCCAGGGTGAACAGCCGCACGGGAGTAGGCACGCACCTGACCTCACTGGCACTGCCGGGCAAGGCAGAGAGTGTGGCGTCGCTCACCAGCCAGTGCAGCTACAGCAGCACCATCGTCCATGTGGGAGACAAGAAGCCGCAGCCGGAGTTAGGTATGACCTCTTGGATCAGAGAGCAGTCTGATTTTTAAACATGAAAACAAAAAGTTTGCCATCTTAAAATTTTCTTTTTCTAAGTGCGGAAGAACCCCACCATAGCCCGATAGGGGGCGTTTCAGGAACTCCAGTTACGTAAAATTCAGGGTGGAGTGCGGCCAGCCAGGGCCCAGGCAGCAACCTGTCCAGGTCCCTGCTGCCCTGTGGTGCCCTCCAGTGGCAGTTGTCTGTTCTGGCATCAACGCAGGAGGGTCGATTGTGGTGCAAGATCTTATCCCCTTTAATTGGTGCGGAGAGAGCACTGGGAGCGAGGCCCCACCTCCCTCTTCCCTGGGCGGGCCTGGGGTTCTTTCCTCTGCCCAGCAGAAGGTGCGACCGTTAGCCCTCCCTGTTTGTGGACAGGAGCCAGTACAGGTGGTAAACAGATTTACAACAAGTGCATTGGTGGCTGAGTGTTCTTGTTCTTTAGAATATTATGATTAAAATGAATCCTGAATTTGTTCTTTACTAAGAAGAGGGAGATGATGAGGAAAAAGTGTATGTCCAAGATCCAGTCCCCAAGCCCTCCCTTTCAGGATGTTCAGTGGCCCTGCCTGTCCCTTGTCCTGTCTGCCCCATGGGCCCATAGAGTCCCATCTGTCACCATGCCTGGTCCCAAACCCGGGAAGACTCAGCACGTTGACCCAAGTTTCTGGTGTTCTGAAAGCTAAGGACAGCCCAGGGATATCTTCAGCAGCTGAGCTGAAGCCCGAGGTTCCCCACGTTTCCGTTTGTTCAGCCCCAGGTTCCTGAGCACCTGGCTGTCAGGGCTGTCCTGCCCTGCTTCTTGCCTTTTGCCATGAACTTTCTCAGAAAGCTAAATGAAAACATTGTGAGTTTCATCCTCATGCCACAGGCATCATGAAATCACTTTATATGTGAATGATTTGTCTTGTTCGTAAATATAGTGTGGTCTTAAAATAATAAACAGGGCACGTGTGGACCAGAGCCCTGGGTTCTTGTATTACAGAGATGGTGGAAGATGCTGCGAGTGGGCCAGAATCCCTGGACTGCCTGGTGGGCCCTGCCCTGGCCTGTGGTCTCAGCCAAGAGAAGGAGCCCTTCAAGAAGCTGGGCCTCACCAAGGAGGTACTCGCTGCACACACACAGAAGGAGGAGCAGAGCTTCCTGCAGAAGTTCAAAGAAATAAGAAAACTCAGCATTTTCCAGTCCCACTGCCATTACTACTTACAAGAAAGATCCAAGGGGCAGCCAAGTGAACGAAGTAAGTGATACCCGAATTAAAAGTGGGTTTTAAAAAACTTTATTCCTGTTGGTACTGAGTCCAGTGCTGGTTTCAAAATGTGAAATGTGTCCAGTTTCAGAAGCATTAACATGTAAGACAGCTGTTGGAACTTCCCTGGCAACGCCATCTGTTTCTGTAGAACTTCCCACCGGGAGAGTGCTCTCAGGATGTTAGCTTGCATTCCCCAGGGAATAGTCCCAGGCTAGTGCCCGGGGAGGGCAGAACCGTGGCAGGGCAGTGCTGCCATGTCCACATTTCTTGCCTGAGTAACCATGTGGGCAGGGGCCCCACCTGGACGGGACCTCCAGAGAATCAGCTAATTCAACCTCAAGATAGTGGGCATGTGGTGCTGGGCACATGAGGAAGGAGGGTGTGTACCATTCCTGGTGCCCTTCTCCCCAGGAGATGCACCCTCCTGACTGGGCCAGCCTCAGGGTTGGGCTTTGGACTCCAAAGTCAGGCAGACTCCATGGTCATGGTGTGGGAAGCTGCTCTGTAGGCCAGGTGCCACTTAGGGGGTTGAAGGTCAAGGGATGAAGTAAAATAGATGAGCTTCTTTACCCGTTTCCTGGCTCAGGAGTCTGGCTCCTGATCCCCCAGTTCCTTCCTATACCCCCAGACACTTGTTAGAGATGCTGCCTCTTCCCTTCCCCCTGGGACACTGGCACAGGGATCAGAGCCAGTGAGCCCAGGAAGCCACTCACCACAAGGACCCAGCTCCCCTGGGTCTCTAGGCAGATGCACCAAGGGAAGTGTGTAAGAAATTAAGCCCACAGCTTCCTTGAGGATTATGTCTTCTGCACTCTTTCCTTTCTCTCCTTCTTCCCCAGATTCAAGAGTTACTGCCAGCCCATAGAGAACCTCTGTAGAAATTAGAAAACGGTGTACTCCATGGCCATGAGCAGACCCACCCCATGGGACCAGCCTAGTGCAGAGTTCCTGCTCTTGCTTGCCCCCTAGACAACTCTGTAGCCTTATGCAGTGCACAGACTACAGAGCTGTCTAGGGCAGCCCTGCCAGACCCAGACATGATATCCCAGGAACCCAGTGCTTTAGCCACTGTTCCCACCAGGGGACAGATTTCTTGTGAGAAGAACACCAGATAGAGAGGCTGAGTTGCAAAACCTCCATTTACATAGGAGTTTGCCTTGGACTAGCCCATTTCCCTTCAGCACATCCCAAAGGCATGGGACTGTCTTGGCACAGCTGACAGGAGATGTCCCAGACACCTGCTGCAAGAGCCCCAAGTCACTCTGCGTGATGTGAGAGGAAAACCGAAGTTCCCTGGATCCCCCTCCCACTCCCCAGGGAGGCCATGGGGACATACCCAGGTCCCTCCTTTACCAGTTGAGTCCCTCCATCTTCCTGAAGAAAGCCTTACTCAACAGCACTTGTCATTGCAGAGGAAGAATTTGGTTGCAAGGCAATGCTCCCCTCTGATCTTGCTCAGGCTGTTGGACAGGTGAAAGAGGAAACATCCCTCTTTAAGGAACAGTAGTGACAGTGCTTATAAATTGAAAAATAGAGGAGGTCAGTGGCTCTCCTGTTCAGATTTCACTAACCAATTTTTCCCCCAGATACTGGGGAACAGCAGAGACATGACAGCTTTTTAGTGTATTTATTTAACAAATAGAACTTTGTATTACCACTTATCATATTAGCATTTCATAAAAGAAAAGACATTTAACACCAGAAGAAAATAAAGAATGTGATCCTGCAATTAAGAGCTTGTCCTTTAAGTTGATTCAATTTAGTTTTATGGAAAAACCTGATGTTTTTCCCTGATTTTTCTCACTTCACTGAGGATCAGGGAAGACCGCTTGGTGGACCAGGCAGGCCCTGGGCCAGCATTTGGAAACCCAGGACTGTTGAACGAAGAGGTGTCTTCAAATTTGGAGTTAAAATTTTAACTCCAAGTATTTGTTTTTCTGCGTTAGCTGCCCCTGGACTAAGAAATACTTCCGGAATAGATTCACCTTGGAAAAAAACAGGAAAGAACAGAAAATTGAAGTCCAAGCGGGTCAAACCTCGAGACTCATCTGAGAGCACCGGATCTGGGGGGCCCGTAGCCGCCCGGCCCCCGCTGGTGGGCTTGAACACCACAGCCTGGTCACCCTCGGACACGTCCCAGTCCAGCTGCCCAGCCGTGCCCTTTCCCGCCCCAGTGCCAGCAGCTTATTCACTGCCCATGTTTCCAGCGCCAGGGACTGTGGTGGCACCCCCGGCACCTCCCCACGCCAGCTTTGCAGTGCCTGCTGTGCCTGTGGACCTCCAGCACCAGTTTGCAGTCCAGCCCCCACCTTTCCCTGCCCCTTTGGCCCCTGTCATGGCATTCATGCTACCCAGTTATTCCTTCCCCTCGGGGACCCCAAACCTGCCCCAGGCCTTCTTCCCCAGCCAGCCTCAGTTTCCGAGCCACCCCACACTCACATCTGAGATGGCCTCTGCCTCACAGCCTGAGTTCACCAGCCGGACCTCCATCCCCAGACAGTCATGCGCTTGTCCAGCCACCCGGGCCACCCCACCATCGGCCATGGGTAGGGCCTCCCCACCGCTCTTTCAGTCCCGCAGCAGCTCGCCCCTGCAGCTCAACCTGTTGCAGCTGGAGGAAGCCCCTGAGGGTGGCACTGGGGCCATGGGGACCACGGGGGCCACAGAGACAGCAGCTGTGGGGGCGGACTGCAAACCTGGCACTTCTCGGGACCAGCAGCCGAAGGCGCCTCTGACCGTAAGGATTTTCTGATGCTCTTTCCCCAAAGCAGGCAGCAAACAGCACACCTGGCAGGCCAGCCCGCACATCCTCGGTTCAGACATGGGGGTTACATGATGGAGGTTTCCACCAAACCCTGTAGGTTTTGCCATGAATGTGTGTGCCAGAAATTCATGCTTCCCACTTAATCCTATCAGAGTAGATTATTCTAAGCCTTTTATTGTCATGGAATCTGAATGAAGGAAGAGAGATTGTGATACAGACTCCAGAAAGCAGCATGTGACTTGACAGTGTTTATGGGCTTCGAATTTTTAAATGACGCTTCAAAGATAAAGCACAGTCAGGTTAAATGCCAGAGCTAGGGCTCCTCAGGGTGTGGCACCAGGTGGCCCGGGTAAAGGCGGAGAAGGAGAGGGACACAGCCCTAAAACCAGCGTGACCTCAGTTTCCATCCTCCGCAGGCATAGGGACACTGTGTGGGATTCTTAACCAGTTAATGAAATGGTAGTTGTATTTGCAGTTAAACACTTGTGTTTCTGAACGAGCTCAAGTGTGTGGGAACGCCAGCAGCAGTGCAGTCCGTAGGCCTCAGGCGATTCCCTGCCTTGGCCAGAGGACCTAGGGCTCCCGGGTGAGGAAGTGCAAGCATGTAGATCTATGGAGCTTCTCCCAGTCCTCCTGCCACCTCCAGGCTCCTGCTTCTGGAGTCCTGGGCCTGCAGTCTGGGTTTTCAAGGAGAGGAGGGTCAGGGATGCTCCCCAGGCCAGGCCTTGCCCTCACTCCCAAGGCAGCCCCCACACGGGGTGCTGTGAGAGGCGTTTTCCCCATCCATGTCTGCTGCATGTGAGGAGGGGGCTGTGGCCAAGGAGCAGCCTGAGGCTTTCCCCCTTGGAGCCCAGGTATTGCCGTCTTCCATGTGACTCTCCCAAAATTAAATGTAACTAGATAGCATCCATAGAGCATCAGTGGAATTTGCACCGTAAGCCTGGGGGTGACGCATGGTCTGCTCGTTAGGCCCTCCCTGGCCGTGAACCTTGCAGCCGCTCCACAGCGCCCCTCCACCCTCACCACACTCATGCCCCCCACCCCCACCCCACTGCATGTGCTGTGTCCTGACTGAGCCCCTGAACAGCAGTGTCTGCTTCCTCTCCCTAAAGCGTGATGAACCCTCAGACACACAGAACAGTGATGCCCTTTCCACGTCAAGTGGCCTCCTAAACCTCCTGCTGAATGAGGACCTCTGCTCAGCCTCGGGCTCTGCTGCTTCGGAGTCTCTGGGCTCTGGCTCACTGGGCTGCGACGCCTCCCCGAGTGGGGCAGGTATGTTGGCCCTGGCAGGGTGTTAGGCACTTGGGAGGTTCCCGCAGGATGCACTGCTCCAGAATCGCAGGCCGGCCTCTGTGCTCAGAACAGGCATCACCGGCACTCCCCAAGCAGCTGTCAGAGCCCATGCAGACACCCACACAGACACACTCTCCCTGTTCAGCATGGCCGGCCCTAGCTAGTCAGAATTCCACGTCCTCCCTGTTTGCTTCTGATTTCAGTGCCCAAAGGCCTCACACCCTGGCTCCTTGTGGGACCAGCCCTCTGACTCCCCAGATAGTGGTTTGCCTTCCTGCATTAGTTCCATTTGTGTGAACTGAGGGTGTGGAGCACCTGCAAACCTCTACCCGCTGGGATCTTTCACGTGTGATCTGGAATCTCAGGCACCAGAAATGCACACATTCTCCACAAAATTGAAGCTCCCCTACTTCTCTGGAGTGAGCTTTCACCTCGCCTCCCTTCGCAGGCCTGCTGCACAGGTGAGGCTGGCTAGGGAGCGCTCCAGGCCAGCTGCCTCCCCTTGTGGGAAACTGCAGTACCCTGTGGTCCACATGAGTGGAGATGGTGAGAGCTTGGGAGAGAAGGTCAAGGCTTCTAACACGCAGCTCCACCTGAGCTGCTCAGGGCTTCACAGGAAAGAATCACCTGCATGGCACTAGCAGAGATCCTGTTTCCTAATTACCCAGAGTATTCAAGAAGTGGGAAGAGAAGGGGAACATGCACCGGCACAGATACCCAATACCTAAGAAGGCGCTGGGCTCTCTCAAATCATTCTGACTTTGAGGAAGCACATTATGCAAGGTTTAATTTCATGTGTCAAGGTTTTGATGCACCACGTTTTTTGTTTTTAAAGGCAGTAGTGACACAAGTCATACCAGCAAATATTTTGGAAGCATTGACTCCTCAGAGAATAATCACAAAGCAAAAATGAACACTGGTATGGAAGAAAGTGAGCGTTTCATTAAGTGCGTCCTGCAGGATCCCATCTGGCTGCTGATGGCAGATGCGGACAGCAGCGTCATGATGACGTACCAGCTGCCTTCCCGGTAAGCACCCACTGTTTTCCTAGGCACCTGGGGAGGGATGGGGTTCAGGAGTTCCCAGAAACAACAAGGTCAAGGTCATTCAGATGGGGCAGGACGCCCCTCTGAAAGACTTAGATTTAGTTGAGTGCAGCGGAGAAGCAGGCTTCCCTCTGGACAATTCTGCCAGGCTAGTACAGGATGGCCCTGGCCCTGCAGTGTGGCCAGGGTAAGCCGGGGCCATGTGGATTCACACCCTACAGCCTTCGAGGAAGACAGGCCCCTGGTGCCTCCTTCACAGTGCCACGCTCAACTTTTACAAAGCATTGGTGACAGCATCTCTTGCTTTGTTGCCCAGTAACCCTGTGAGGTAAATGGGGTGTGTGTCTGGCTGTCTGACTTAGAGTTGAAGGAACCAAGTGTCAAGGTAGGTGACCAGCCCAGGGAGCGGGCTGCTCTGCTGTGACCCAGGGGCTCTGTGTCCACATCAGGCTGCCATAGGGAACTGCACGTGGTCCCTTCCCCTGCGGAGCACCCGCTTGGCGTGGGAAGCTGGGAGGAAAGAAAGGAAGGAAAAATGAACCCTGTGTAAGTCTGTTTCCACACTGCTGTAAAGAAATACCTGAGGTTGGGTAATTTTTAAAGGAGAGAGGTTTAGTTAACTCACAGTCCTGCAGGGCCGGGGAAGCCTCAGGAAACTTACAGTCATGGTGGAAGGGAGGAGAAGCAAGCACCTTCTTCACAAGGCGGCAGGAAAAGAGCACAAGCGAAGGAGGAACTGCCAAATACTTATAAACCCATCAGATCGCGTTACAACTCACTATCACCAGGACAGCGTGGGGGCAGTTCCCCCACGATCCAGTCACCCCTCGCCAGGTCCCTCCCTCAACACGTGGGTATTACAGTTCCAGATGAGGTTTGGGTGGGGACACAGAGCCAAACCATATCAAACCCCTAAGTCCTCTGGTCAGCTAGTGGATATGGGGGCTCCATCTCCAGGGCAGCTGTAGTCCAGCCCAGCACTGGCCAGTGGCAGGGGAATGCCGTCCTGCTGGCAAGAATCTCCCAGATGAACCATGCCTGTGTGGACCCGAGCCCCAGGGGACAAGGTTATACCTGCAGATACGCAGCTCCCAGGCCTATTGTAAAATACAGTAAAATTAAATCTTGACCAGAATCATCATTTTCATAGAAAAACTACAGGTTCTTTACTAGGAAGATTAAGTTACCTTAAATGAAAATTTTTTTAAAGAAAAGGAAATTTGCATTAGACAAAATCATCTAAAACTACATTATTCTGAAAATAAAAATAGAAACCCTTAAGACATTTGAAAGCTTACCAATTTCTAAATATCTTGCGAAGAAATTTAGAAGCGGTTTTGAAGGAGGACAGAGAGAAGCTGAAGCTTCTGCAGAAACTCCAGCCCAGGTTCACAGAGAGTCAGAAGCAGGAGATGCGCGAGGTCCACCAGTGGATGCAGACGGGCAGCCTGCCCGCAGCCATCGATGTGGCAGTAAGCTCATGGGACTCGATTTCTGATATGGCCCTAAAAGGCTCTGTGGTGGGGATTCTCTGTACTGTCTTTGCAACTTTTCTGTCAATTTAAAACTTCTAAAATTAGGCTAGGCGCGGTGGCTCAAGCCTGTAATCCCAGCACTTTGGGAGGCCAAAGCGGGGGGATCACGAGGTCAGGAGATCGAGACCATCCTGGCTAACATGGTGAAACCCCATCTCTACTAAAAATACAAAAAATTAGCCGAGCGTGGTGGCGGGCGTCTGTAGTTCCAGCTACTCAGGAGGCTGAGGCAGGAGAATGGCGTGAACCTGGGAGGCAGAGCTTGCAGTGAGCCGAGATCGCACCACTGCACTCCAGCCTGGGCAACAGAGCGAGACTCTATGTTTCAAAAAAAAAAAAAAAAAATTCTAAAATTAAAGGTTTATTTTTTTAAAGGCACAACACTAGGTCTACTTCAAAGAACTTTTTTCCAGTGGCTTTTCAATGTTGTTTCCAAAAAGGTTGAAAAATCTAATCTCAGTCACTTGCTGAAATCTGTTTTTTCTGTCTTTCAATTCTGTTTTCTATTTTACAAAAAAAAAACCTCTCCTGTCACAAACCCTCAGTGTCCATGGAGAACATTAAATAATGGTGGAAAAAACAAGTTCCTGCTGGTGTGCTCTCCAGGCACATATCCTTCCGGCGGCCCTGTGGGCACTCCAGCCCCTCTCTCCTGCTCTCTGCCGACCCCTCCCTCTCACACCCCACGGAAGCTGCTCTTGTCAAGGTCTCAAACTCTCCAGCAGCCGAACACAGTGTCACTTCTCAGTCCTCGTCCCAGGGACCATTGGCAGCAGTGAGCCGCTCTCTCCAGGGAGCTCTTGCTGCCCTTGGTCTCCAGGCCCTGTGCTCTTCAGGCTGTCCCTCTGACCTCTTGGCCTCCCCACAGGCTCTTCCTCTTCTCCCCACCCTCGGGCTCAGTGTCTGCACCTCTTTTCCCCGCCTGCACCCTGCAAGCCCTGGAGGCATCCTGGACTCTACTTCTCAGGCCCCAGCTAGGTTGGCAAATTGTCTGGGTTCAACCTTGAAGGTAGATAGAAGCCCATCACCACACAGGTCCAAGCCATGAGGATGCTTCCGTGGCATGAGCCCTGGATGTCAGAGTGGCCTCAAAGCTGCACTCACTGCTCCCTGTGTCACCTCCAGTCAGATTATGTCCCCCACAGTTAAGATCCCTGCCAGCGCTGTGCCACCTCAATCAGAATCAATGGTTGCAAAGCCATACACATCTGACCGCCTGTCCATATCTTCTACCTCATCTCCCATTTCTCCTCTCCTTCCCTCCTCTCCAGCTACACTGGCCCCTTGGCTGTTTCCCGGACTGCCCTGGCAGGCCCCTGCCACAGGATCTTCGCACATGCCCAGCCCTTTGCTTGGAATCCTTTTTCCTCAAATAGACCCGTGGCTCACCCTAGCTGCCTTAGAGTCTGTTTTCCACCCACTGCTGCATGAGTAATCTATTGCTGCGTGGCAGATGGCCCCAGCACTTAGTGACTTCAACAATAAACTTGTATTACCTTGCACGGTCTCTTTGGGTCAGGAATTTGAGAGCGGCTTAGCTGGGTACTTCTAGCTCAGGGTCGTTCCTGATGTTGATGGTAAGATACTGGTGGGGCTTCTGTCACCTGCCAGCTGGAGGACCGGCTTCCAGGAGCCTCACTTGCAGGCCTCCCACACACTGCTGGCTCTTGGCAGAGGCCTCAGCTCCTTGCCGTGGGGACCTCTCCGTAGGGCTGCCTGGATGTCCTCACAGTGTGGCAGTTGACTTCCCCAGAGAGGAAAAGAGGAAGCCAAGGTGCCTTTTAGGACCTAGAATCAGAAGTCAGGTACTCTTTGTTAGAGGCAAATGCCTAAGTCCAGCCAAGGTTTAAGGAGAAAGGAATTAGGCCCCACCTTTTGAGGGAGGAGTGGCAAAGAGTGTGGACGCATTTCAAAACCATTGCGTCACCTTTTCTGTAGCCTGCTGTGAATGTCAGTTGAAAATCAAAGATGTCCTCCATATACCCTATGCCTCTAGAGCCCCTCTTAGTTATTGCCCCTCTCTGCTACTAGAGTGCCAGCTCCTGGGACAGGGATTTTGGCCTTTGCTGCCTCCTGGCTGACACCTGGTCACCTGCACCTTACTCAGTTTGAATGACTTTTTTTTTTTTTTGAGACAGAGTCTCACTCTGTCGCCCAGGCTGGAGTGCAGTGGCATGATCTCCGCTCACTGCAAGCTCCGCCTCCAGGGTTCAAGCGATTCTCCTGCCTCGGCCTCCCGAGTAGCTGGGACTACAGGTGTCCGCCACCACGCCCGGCTAATTTTTTGTATTATTAGTAGAGATGGGGTTTCACCGTGTTAGCCGGTAAGGTCTCGATCTCCTGACGTCGTAATCTGCCTGCCTCGGCCTCCCAAAGTGCTGGGATTACAGGCGTGAGCCACCGCGCCCGGCCAGTTTGAATGACTTTTGTAACAACTCAGATCTCAAGTTTGTTACTGATTTCTCTTTTTTTTTCTTTTAAGGAATGTGTTTACTGTGAAAACAAGGAAAAAGGTAATATTTGCCTACCATATGAGGAAGATACTCCTTCTCTGGGACTCAGCGAAGTGTCGGACACCAAAGAAGACGAAAATGGATCCCCCTTGAATCACAGGATCGAAGAGCAGACGTAACCCCTGCCCCACCTCAGCCTGGCAGCCAGCGAGGTGCACCAGGTGGTGCTCAGAAGAGATGAAAGATCTTCTTGGCTGTCTCCACTGAAATGTACACATATGCTCATGTTGCTTTTTATGTTTTAGAAAAAAAAAAACAAAACATAGTTTTCTGAAGGGGTGACTTAAAACTGGAGAGTGGGGAGGGTTTGGAAAGAAATATGTTTTTATATATAAAATATATATGTGGAGTTTTGTGGGATGGGGAAGAGATTTTAGTTGTTATTTAACTTGAGAAAGACTAAATGCCTCTTAGTGTCAGGGAAGTTGCCTCAGTGCTCCCAGAAGTCCTGTGACTGTGACGAGACCTCTGTCTGCTGCACCAGCTGGGGACTCTGGCTTCCAGAGCTTTCCCAGGGTGTTTGGATCAGATCAAATTTTGTCCTCTCTTGGGGACTGGTTTTTATCTGAATTATCATTTAGTCAAGGTAGAGTTTTTTTTTCTACATACCAAATGGAGATAGCAGCCTCTCCTAGTTTTATTTCAAAACGCTTCACATTAAATGGTGTAAAGCATTGTTTGGCAAACCAACAGCTGTGGCTTCTGGTGTGGTCAGTATTTCAATCTGACATAGCTTTTGTTTGTAGTGAACAAAGTTGAAACACTTGCTCTGGACTAAAGAAGCCTAGTGGTTTGTGTGGCCAACGCCATCGGATGAATGCACACGCAGACCCTCTGTATATTTCTGCATCGTTCTTGTCTCCTTTTGAGACCATGATGGCCAATATGGAGATTAAAATATGTCATCAGTCATCTCTTTATGGTGACTTCCCTCTGCAAACCAGGCTGTGACCAACACATGTGAGACCCAGTCCTGTTTGGTCTTCTTCCGTTGGAGCCACCCCGACATCTGCTTCCGCCCAGCCAAGCCCACATCGCATCTCCTGGCCGAGAGCAGCCACTGCCACTCAGTCCCACAGCTTGCGACTGCATCTGTATTTTCAGGGGTGCAGTGAGCTCACCTCTCCCACTGCACCCTGGGTTGGGTGCACAGCCCTCATTCTTTTCATGAGCCCGACTCTCTCGGAGCAGCTTCAGGCCTCTGCCAGTGTCCCCAGCACTTTTAGGTCATTTGGACCCTTGGGGAAAAGTGAGGCCAGTCTGCCCAGCTTTTTACAAAACCTCATGTTGCATTGTATATTCCAAAGATGGTTCGGAAAATTTAATATTGGTCCCTGGTGGGAATTCAAAGTTATCACTGAAGAACCGTTGACTTAAAATTGGACCAAGACTATGAGGCTTAAAAGGGACCAGGGTTTTCTTTTTTTTTTTAGATGGAATTTCTCTTTGTGCCCAGGCTGGAGTGCAGTGGTGCCATCTTGGCTCACTGCAACCTCTGCCTCCCAGGTTCAAGTGATTCTCCTGCCTCAGCCTCCTGAGTAGCTGGGACTACAGGCGACTGCCACCACACCCAGCTAATTTTTTGTATTTTTAGTAGAGACAGGGTTTCGCCATGTTGGCCAGGCTGGTCTCGAATTCCTGACCTCAAGTGATCCACCCACCTCGGCCTCCCAAAGTGCTGGGATTACAGGCGTGAGCCACCACGCCCGACTGGGACCAGGGTTTTCTGTTTTTTGATGGAGGTGAGATCTCTCTGTAATCCACTAAGTTTTCATCGTAAAACCATCTTATGCCTGACTATTAAACCTATTTTTCATAAACAAGAACACTTTAATTTTTCGTTAATTTACAAAGTAACATCACCTGCCTATGCCTATGATAAGGTAGCAGTCTGCATTCTTATGGCAATTAGATGTTACAAACTCCTTGCCTCTAAAGTCAGATCATGAAGGGATAGGTGTTAATCTAAGGTTACAGTTATGTTACAGAAACACAAAACTGCCAAAATCTTACTCTGCTGTTATGAATGTTTACCATCAGCATTATTTTATTATTTAATATGTGCTCATTGATTGTTAACTGTAGCTTCAGTGCGTGCCAAGCAGTTGACTTAATAGGATCATCTTGTGAATTTGTTTACGTGATGCCAGGCATCGTCATGTTTTGTTTAGTGTGTGTGCTTACACAGGTGTTAAACACTTTTTCTCTATTTTAAACTGAGCCTTCTTTTTAATATATTCCCGAAGAGATATGTAAATAAGCTCTCAGAGTTTGTGTGATGATTTGTTGAGCCTTGCCGGACAAGTGGTTTGTTTGTGTGCAAACCAAACTTTCTTTACCCAGTGCAATAGATTTGTTTGACTGCTTGTGTCTTTTTATGACCTGTTTGCCTTTTAGAAAATTGGTAAATAAAGCAAGTATATTTTTATTTTTACCTATGTGTATTTTTCACATAGCACAAAGGAAAACCTGAATAGAGATCAAAGATTATTTTAAAAAAATTTTTTAAAGAACTCCAGGAATTCTGCATTAAAGAATCTTACATCCCAAAGGCCTCCTGGCGGTCAGCTCCCTTATAGCATTTGCTTCTTGCTGGTTCCCTTTCTTCCTGTGCGTGTCACACACACACCCTCCCGCCTTCAGGCTGCAGGAGTGAACTCTGTGTAATGCAAACCTAATCGTGTCATGCCCCACGGTCTTTTCACTTTCAGTTGGAGGGGTGCAGCTGTCTGGCTCAGCCCCAGAGTGCCCCCAGCTCTGCCTCCACGCACCTCTGTCTTCCCTGCATCCCTGCCCTGGGTTACCTGGCCTTTCCAGGCTGGCTGCCTGTCTTCTGGTCATCGGGCTAGGTAGGGCTAAAAGTAGGGCGGTCAGGAGGCTCCACCAGAAAGGTCACTATGTCTCCATTGCGAATGATATGGGCAGGGCAGCATAGTCCCCTGACCCCAGCCCTTCTTTCACAGTGATGAATGAAGCCTCGTGAGGCCAAAAGTGTGGAAGCCCAAAGAGTTGCTCCCCGTCCCTCCCACTCTTCAAACCATGACCCTGGGGGTGGGAGCAGAGAGCTGAACGGATCCTGAACCCAATGCCCAGCCTCTGAGAAGCTCCCTGAGCAGAAGGGAGGGGCTCTTGTCTGCCTGCTAGCCTGGCTGCCTAACGCCAAGTGCCGATGGGATAAAAGGCAAAGTCCTCCTAGCGAGCACAGACGCCTCTGCAAACTGCTCTAAATGGCCAGATACGGTTGTTTCACTGAACCTGAGTGCTTTTGGAAGACTCTTAATTATATTTTTATTTACCATATAACCCCAAGGGATTTATTTCCAAACCAAACGGAGATTCTCTGAGTCTCCTGGGCAGATTGCCCACAAGGGGCCTGGACAGTCTACAGGCTGCAGCTGCCCTTGTTCCCACAGGGATTTATGGCCTGCCACCCCCACTGCTAACCGGTACCCCTGCAGCAACCACCACCCTGCCCAGCCTCTGCTGGCCTCTGTTCCTGGCTCTAGGAGGATCAAAGGGCTCAAATGCTCAGGAAGTCCATACTCAGGCAAACTTTGAAGGCAGGACTGGCCCAAGGGACAAATGGCAGGAAGTGTTGGCTAGGGGAGGCTGCTGTGAAGGAGGGAGGGAGGGCTTGGTGACCTCAAGATAGGCCAGGCTTCTGGGACAAAAAGGCCATGCCAGCTGGCCAGTGCACCGCTAAAGGGAATTGAAGCTGACCTTGCAGAGAGGACCTTGGGCAACTTCCAGTCCAACCAAGAAGGATTTTGCTGATGTACAGCCTTCTCTACTTAAGCTCCTTTCCCTGAAGGGTCCTTGGTCACACTGAGGCATATCCCAGTGCTTAATTTCTCCTTCCCTCAACTCTAGACAGCATTCCTCAACCCCTCACCCACTCCATTGTCAGACAAGGCTTTTGAGGTCCCTAGTCCTCCCTTTAGCCTCCTCTCTCATAACTCCTATCACCTGTCCTTTTGTTTTTACAAGGTCAACTTTATATCATGTCCCATAACCATAAGCAGTCCTTCCTTGCCTTCTGTATAGATTAATTCTAAATGTTAAAACCCTATGAACAGTGTTACATTGTTGTGACTGTGAAAATTGTTGTCTCCTGAGCCAAGTAATGTGCTAAGATTACATTTCTTGGGAGGCTTTTTGTTTTTCCTAGAGTACCTAGTTGCTTTTCTTTTTTTTTTTTTTTTCTTTTTTTGCTTGCACCGTTTGCCTTCATCATGTCCTCCTTGCCCCTCAAATCCACTTCCCTATCCAATCAAGTGTTCAATCAGGCTTTACCCAAAGTCCTCTTTTGGGGCCCTGATCATCCTGTTGCAATATAAATTGCCTAACATAAAGCAGATGTTTTAGGATGAGAGCATCCTAAAACATCTACTTGGCCTTGTTCGTTTGGATAATAAGAGGAGTGTAAATCCGTTTGCAAACTTGGGAGTACAGGAAATATCAGTGAGTTTATTTTTCCCTATCACAGTTTCTCAAAGTAGTGGAAATGTCATTGTAGTCACTTGGGGGAGTGGGGGTTCTCCTTCCCTGGGGTGATGTCTAAGTTGTGAAGGAGAGTAAAGTCACAGGCCAATAATCCACTTCCTGGGGATCCACCACTCCAGCCCCACCCTGCCAGCCCCACTACTGGGCAGGTGGGGAGTGTGTGAAGTAAAGCGGTAGTTTCACACCCAGGTGAGTGATGCTGGGCTGGGGGAAATCTCAGGACCCTGCTCATAGAGCAACCAAGAGCCAGAGCAGGGACAGTTGGGAGCGGGCGGGAGGGGGTCCCAGGTGATTACAGAGGTCAGTGAGGTGACTTTGGGAGCTTTCAAACCTCTCACCAAACTCACCCAGCAGGAAGCCTGCAGGGGTCTCTCTGGTGGAGAGGCGGAAGTAAAGGGGCCGTGGAAGTCCTGTCAGACCTCTCTAGGGGCAGTGGGGCGGTCTGTCTGCAGCCTAGTCCTGCCGCTCCGCTCAGCTGCTGCGTTCCCGTGATGTTCCCCTCCCACGCGGCCTTCCAGCCCATCCTGCCAGGGACACCCCTCACCTTCCCTACCTACCAGCGCTTCTGGTGAGGCCAGGCTCTGCTGGGGGTGCGGGGAGGTGGACAGCGGGTCCTAGGTCAGACTGTGCCCTTGTCCAGGGACGCTTATAGCCTGGAGGGGCTCAGAACAGACCCTGACGATCCCAGCCCTGGTGAGTAGTGGGGACTGAGGAAGGCAGGTGCTGTGCGGGGCAGGCTGGTGGTTGGCCGGCTGGGGTCCGAGAAGGCGTCTCCGCCTTCTCAGTCTGGACTGACTCCGTCCAGACTCCGTCAGTCTCCGTCAGTCTGGACTGACGCCGGGGCAGGAGCCGGGCAAGGGTCCCCAGGACGCTGCCCGAGGGCGCGGCCCCACTGCCCACGCACCCCGCCCGCCGCCAAGAGGAACCCAGCAGATGGGCGGCCCGCCGCGATGGGGGAGTCGCGGGCGTCTGGCCGGGACAAGCGCCCGCCGCCTGCCCGCGGGACAAAGCGCGCGAGACAAAGGCGCGGCCAACACCTGTCGCTCTTGGCGCGGCCGCCGCTTTTCTCCGCCGAAGCGGCCGCAGCTGCCAACTGTCACGGGCATCAAGTTACAGGACCAGACGGCAGCTTCGGCGGGCCTGGGAGGCGGGGCGCGGAGGAGGAGGAGGGGAGGAGGGAGGCGGGCGGGGGGCAGGGGAAGGGAGGGAGGGGGCCCCGGGGGTCAAAGGGGACTAGGGGGAGATGGGGGAGCTCAGAGGGGGGCGGGGGTGGTGACCCGCAGAGCCCAGGAGGAGAGCGGCGCGAGCAGGAGCACCCGGGACCCCGTCCCACTAGGACTCCAGTGCTGGCGGAGGGCGGCCTCGGGGGTCCGGCCCGGCGTCTGGACGAGTCCGGAAGAAACTCAGGGGCCGCCCCGCCACCGCTGCCCAATGGACCCTGCCTCCCCGGGGCTTGGCAGCCACCCCAGCCAGGACCTGAAACCCCTCTAGGTCCAGAGACCGCGGACTGGACTGTGGCCCTGCACACCAGGGACGCATCTCCTGGGGCCAGTGGCCCGAGCGCTCAGCTCTGGAGGCGCCATCGGTGAAGGAGGGAAATGAATGAATTAATGGGTGAATGAATGAGTGGACGGACGGACGGACGGGTGGACGCCTGCTCGCACGCGAGGCAGATCAGTGGTCCTAGAGCAGCAAACCGAGAGAAACAAGCGCAGGCAGGGCCGCAGCTCCCCGGGGTCGCCGCCCCGGTTCCGCCCCCGCGGGGGTCTCGGGAAGGCCGGGCTGGGGGCTCAGCCAGCTGCCCGCCCGCCGGAGCCGCCGGGCCGGACAAAGCCCGCTGCCCCGATTGGCTGCAGCGCGCCTCGCGGTCGGCCGCCCCGGGCCCGCGCGGCCAATCGGCGCATTGAGATGCAAATAAGCGGCTATAAAAGGGGCGGGACCGTGGCGGGCCGGAAGCCGCGAGGAGCGCAGACGGCAGGGCTGCTGCTGGGCGGCCGCGGGGCAGCGGAGGGCGCCGGCGCTCCGGTCCCCGCCGCTCCCCGTCCCCGCTGCTCCCAGTCCCCGCTGCGTCCCCGGCGGAGCGGGCATGGCGCCACCCGCGGCGCCTGGCCGGGACCGTGTGGGCCGTGAGGATGAGGATGGCTGGGAGACGCGAGGGGACCGCAAGGTGCGGGCCGGGGCCGTGGGCGAGCAAGCGGGCGGGAGGCCGTGCGGGGCTGGGACTCAGTGCCCCGCTCCCCGCAGGCCCGGAAGCCCCTGGTGGAGAAGAAGCGGCGCGCGCGGATCAACGAGAGCCTGCAGGAGCTGCGGCTGCTGCTGGCGGGCGCCGAGGTGCGGCGGCCGGGCAGGCGCCGTGGGGCTGCGGGGCGGGCGGGTCCGGGAGCGCGCTGCCGGCTCACCGCCCTTCCCGCCCGCGCAGGTGCAGGCCAAGCTGGAGAACGCCGAGGTGCTGGAGCTGACGGTGCGGCGGGTCCAGGGTGTGCTGCGGAGCCGGTCGCGCGGTGAGTGGCGGCGGGGCGGGCGGGGGCGCCGGCCGCGGGCGCCTGTAACCCCCGCCAGACGGAGGACTTCCCTCCCGGCGCCCCTGTCCTGTCGGCGGCGAGGGCTCCCCCCGGAGCAGGGTGCGCCCCCGCGTCTCCTGGGTGAGCCGCGTCCCCGCGGGCCGGGTGGGCTGGGCCACGCAGTCGCCGCTCACCGTGCGGGACGCGGCTCTCTCCTTCCCACCCTCGGGCCCAGAGCGCGAGCAGCTGCAGGCGGAAGCGAGCGAGCGCTTCGCTGCCGGCTACATCCAGTGCATGCACGAGGTGCACACGTTCGTGTCCACGTGCCAGGCCATCGACGCCACCGTCGCTGCCGAGCTCCTGAACCATCTGCTCGAGTCCATGCCGCTGCGTGAGGGCAGCAGCTTCCAGGATCTGCTGGGGGACGCCCTGGCGGGGCCACCTGGAGCTCCTGGGCGGAGTGGCTGGCCTGCGGGGGAGGCTCCGGGATCCCCGATACCCAGCCCCCCCGGTCCTGGGGACGACCTGTGCTCCGACCTGGAGGAGGCCCCTGAGGCTGAACTGAGTCGGGCTCCTGCTGAGGGGCCAGACTTGGTGCCCGCAGCCCTGGGCAGCCTGACCGCAGCCCAAATTGCCCAGAGTGTCTGGAGGCCTTGGTGACCAATGCCAGCCAGAGTCCTGCGGGGGTGGGTCCTGCGGGGGTGGGCCTGGCCCTCCCTGGATCTCCTCCCTCCTCCCCAGGGGTTCAGATGTGGTGGGGTAGGGCCCTGGAAGTCTCCCAGGTCTTCCCTCCCTCCTCCGATGGATGGCTTGCAGGGCAGCCCCTGGTGACCAGCCCAGTCAGGCCCCAGTCCCGTTTCTTAAGAAACTTTTAGGGACCCTGCAGCTCTGGGGTGGGTGGAGGGAGGGAGCTACAGGCAGGAGGAAGAATGTTGTAGAGCTACCAGCACTCTCCCAGGTTCACCCGCCCAGCCTTCACCAGCCCTGTGTGGGCTCTGGGGGTAGAGGTGGCAGGAATGGTGCTGGGCACTAGTGTTCCAGGCAGCCCTGGGCTAAGCAAAAGCTTGAACTTGCCACTTCAGCAGGGAGACGAGAGGCAGGTGCACTCTGCAGCACTGCCCAGAGCTGTGATGCTCTGTACATCTTGTTTGTAGCACACTTCAGTTTGTGTATTCCATTGACATCAAATGTGACAATTTTACTAAATAAAGAATTTTGGAGTTAGTTACCCTTGAAGTATTGTTGAGTGATGTGTCATTAATGTGTCAGATGTGTAAATGCTAAACTAAGCACATTTCCCCTGCATCTGAGGCTGGTGAATGTCCTTTAAAACCTCACCCTTTCTCAGCAGAGTGAGCAGTGCGATGGTGGTGGGGATGCACCCCGTGGCTGTCTCTGCAGCAGGCAGTGCTTCTGCCCCCCATGCTAGGCAGGTCCTCAGGCCCAGCCTGTTCTTGGGCATTGTGTGTGTCCTGGAGAAGGATTTTGTTTGCATGAGGCTTGTCTCCAGGGTAACTCAGCAATAGGGAGAAGACCTGTGTCTGTGCCATTTTCTTGTTCATGAGCTTCAGGAATAATAAAATAATGCCTAACTGCTACCCATTTGGTTTGAAAGTATCTTTCAAAGACCTGTTTTAGGACCCAAGAGCATGACATAGACATCAGTCTACTTGTGTGAGGTTGTTGCTTATCTTGACTGAAGAAGGAACTTCCCCACTGCTGCCATTGACTTCAGGGTCAAGGAGACCCACCCAGTTTGTGGCCTGAAATGAAAGCGCCAAGGCCCCAAGGGGCTTGAGCCTTAGGTCAAATTGGGTCCAGGAGGTCAGAACCCTCAGAGATGGAGGGTAGCAGGATGAGCAGCTGGGGTGCGGGAGCCCTGCCCTCTTGGGCTGGGCCAGACCTGCAGATAGCACGTGGTCAGCCGGCTGAAGTCACCACCACAGTTAGCCTAGCCCCCTTCTCCTGCTCCAGGACCCCAAAGCAGCAGCTTCTCACTGTGGGTTGGCAGTCCGCAGGCTAGGGCCAAGGTGTGACAACTTAGGATTGACGTCGGGGTCTCCTCTCTCGACATGTGCTTTTGCCTTAAGAACACCTTTCCCAGCAGCCCCTTTACAAAAGCCCCCAAGCAGGTCCTGGCCACCAGGGGTGTTTCAAAGTTTGAGGTTCACTCTGGCTCACCTCAATTCAATCATAGAAGCCACTGGGCTATAACCAGATGCAGCTTAACTTTATCATCTGGAGCTGAGCTATTGGGGCAGTGGGGGGGCCAGCACCACAAAAGAAGGCTTGAGCAATGGAAATATCATTCCTGGTATTATTTTAATGTCCTCAGACAGACTGATGTAGGATGTGCCCACAGGGACATGGATGGATAATGGGCCATCCTGAAAGCCCTGGCTCCCAGTAGCACCCAGAGGCCATGCCAATGAGCTCTCATGCCATTCAGGGAGCATCAGCCACGGACTGCTTCAAAGGAACAACTTTCACCGCTCAAGTCCACTCATCACACCTTTCCAGAGGCCCTAGGAGGGGGTCAAGGGGAAGCCCAGGAGGCAAGGTGCAGGAGGCTGACCTGGAGTAAAAGCGTTGCTAGGACCAGGGTCAGAAGCCACTAACCCAGAACTCTGGCCCTGTGCCCCTCCAGCCCTAAAGTCAGCTTCACAGTAATCCTCAAGTGCAGCTTCTTTTGGAAATGTAAACTGGCTCCCACACCAGTGACCACTGTTGGCCTCCTGGGGCTGAGAGCTGCTCTTGCCTGTGGTGCGGCCTGGGGCCACCAGCTTCCCAGTCAGCTGGTTGTTTCACATCAGCTCCTCTCCCAGCACCCCCAGGCTCCCCACAAGCCCTTCTCTGAGGGCTGTCTCCTTCCCACCCAGATCCCTTCTCTGAGTGCTGTCTCCTTCCCACCCGGATCCCTTCTCTGAGTGCTGTCTCCTTCCCACCCGGATCCCTTCTCTGAGTGCTGTCTCCTTCCCACCCGGATCCCTTCTCTGAGTGCTGTCTCCTTCCCACCCGGATCCCTTCTCTGAGTGCTGTCTCCTTCCCACCCGGATCCCTGACCCACTGTATTACTTTTCTATGGCTGCCACGACCAATGACCACACTCTTGGTGGCTTCAAACACACGGTTATTATCTTGCAGTTCCACGGGTTAGAAGTCTTAGAAGTCTGTCAGGATTCACTGGGCTAAGATCAAGATATTGGCAGGCAGGGCTGTGTTCCTTCTCCTGGCTCTTCATTCAGGGGCCACCCACATTCCTTGGAGGATGGTCTGTTCCTCCATCCTCAAAGTTCCTCAGAAGCGTTGCGTCTCTCTGACCCTTATTCCGTGGTCACGTCTCCTCCTTACTTCTACTTTTAAAGATCCTTGTGATGACACCAGCCCCCTGGAGAATCCAGGATAATCTCCCTGTATGAAGGTCTTTAGCTTAATTCTTAATCACATTTGCAAACTCCCTTTTGCCATGTAAAGTAGCATATTCGCAGGTTCTGGGAATTAGGATGTAGTCATGAAGGACATTCTCTGTGACACCTGCCTGCACCCTGGCCCAGGCGTTCTGCCTTCCATCAGGAAGCAGTGTGGCGCCCGCTTCCCACATGGGCATGGGCCCCCCATCCCTGCTCACCTGCTCAGGGACTCTGCTCTCCACTGCACCATTAGCTTCTCCTCCCTTCTGGATCATTCTCATTAACCTACAAACAGGCTGTAATATGAGTACCCTCACTCGGAAGAACCTCCCTGGATGTGACATACTGTTAGCCTCTGTCTCATTGCTCTAAAGCAAAATTCCTTGAAAGCGTCATCTACACTTACTGCCTCCACTTCCACACATCCCATTCCTCTTCGTTCCTTTCCAATCAAGCTATTGGCCACCCTTCCACTGGAACTGCACAGTCAAAATCTCCAGTGACGAGCATGTTTCCCAACCCAGTGGGCATGTCTGCATGTCAGCTTCACCTCTCCTGGGTTATGACTCATCCATCTGGAGGCTCCTCCTCCAGTCTCAAGGGCACCACACCAGCCTTCCTTCTACCTCATCGGCCATCCTCAGTACCCTGTACTCAATGCTCCTCCCTGCCGACCTCCAACTGGACGTGTTCTTCCCAAGGCTCTGTCCTCAGCCTTCCCTGCCGCCCCCACACCCAGTGACACCATCTGGCCTGTTTTGCCAATCCCGTGCCCTTGATTCAAAGCCCCTCTCCAGGCGGCTGGCTCCTCTCTATCCTCCTGTCCACTCAGTGACTGCACTTAGATGTCAGATGGACTCACAACACCGCCAAAACAACAGATCCTCAGGCATTACCACTTCTTGGCACCCCGTGGATTGAGCAAAAAAATCTAGACGTCACCCTCAAGTTCACCCTCTTCCTGCCATCCCACTTCCTATCAGTCAAGCCCATGAGCACTATTTCTTCTTCTTTTTTATTTTTATTTATTAATTATTATTATTATTTTGAGACGGAGTCTCACTCTGTCGCCCAGGCTGGAGTGCAGTGGCGAGATCTCGGCTCACTGCAATCTCCGCCTCCTGGGTTCAAGCGATTCTCCTGCCTCAGCCTCCCGAGTAGCTGGGACTACAGGCGCCCGCTACCCGGCTCGGCTAATTTTTTCTATTTTTAGTAGAGACAGGGTTTCACCGTGTTAGCCAGGATGGTCTCGATCTCCTGACCTCGTGATCTGCCCGCCTAGCCTCCCAAAGTGCTGGGATTACAGGCCTGAGCCACCAAGCCCGGCCGAGCTCTACTTCTAAGCCCTGCCTCCACGTGTCGTCTTCTTTGCCACCGACCAAGTCCAAGGCAGCCTCGTTTCTAACCTGGGCCTCCGCAGCAGGCCTCTGACTCCCCTCCCACTCCACTCCCGTCCTGACCGCGACCTTCAAGACTCTACCCGGTTCAGCACCGCCGCCCCCCGGGGCTCCTCCCTTCCAGCCCTCCCTACGCTCTGCTCAGGCCTCTGCAAGTGACCCGAGAGCCAGGACCCGGACGGTCTCGATCAGCCCGCGCGCCCAGCCCTTGAGCCTTCCGGGACTGCCCGGAGCCGGCGCTGGGGAATACCGAGCCCCCTGGAGCCGGGTTCTGGGGGCGCGGTGCGCTGGGAGGCGCTCGGAGGAGCCGAGGCCTTGACCACGCCCCCTCCAGCCCCGCCCCGCCAGAGGCGAGCCGCGGGGCCTCCTGGGAGATGTAGTTCCAACCTCTTTACTTAGATTTTTGTCTGTTTTTTTTAAAATCAGTTTTATTTAAGAATTTCCAACAATGACAACTCTTATAAAAAGCATCCAAGCACAGGACACAGAACTGCAGCAAACAGCATTCTTATGGGTAGCTAACAGACATTAGAACTTCTACCCTTCTTTGAGACACCAGAGTTCACTGGTGAACTCTGCTTCCAAGTCCTCCTGCAAAGCACACCACAAGCTCAGTCCATGTTCTCAGCCCATCAGCTTCAGTTCACATTGCCACACTTACATATCAGTAACAGAAGAGAACACACACCATACAGCATTCACAGCAGTTGACAAAGGGGTAGGGGGAGTACAAGTATCATTTCACTTAACACGTTCAAATAAAGTGGGTTATCTAAGAACAAAAACTCACTTAAAGTCTTCCAACAGACGTGTATGTCCTTTGAATGCAAAAAACATTCGTACATTATTTGCTATCATTGCTGTCCGCACACTGTCACCAAAGCCGCAGGATTGAGAGACACATCTCGCCAAGTTAAAAAATATCCGTTATGCACCGCCAAGTCTCTGCACGTGCTCTCTCCTTTTCTCACTCATACTAGCCTTTCACGCCTCGGCACCACCGTCAATCCCACACAAGGTTTCAAAAGTTCAAACAGCCTTCTGGTTCCATATCACAGCCTTGCGTTCACAGCGTTGATACGACTCCATGAAATAAAGAGTAGCAGATAAAAATGGGACACCCACCGTCAAAGACACGGCCTGTGATGCGTGATGACGAATTCTTGAATGAGAAGGCATGTAGACAGAAGTGTTCCTATGGCAGAATATTTACAGCACTACTTTCAATCAAGTGCTTCTTCCATAAACATTTGAAATGAGATGAACTGCAGAGATTAAATGAAGGCTTCATATTGTACTTTTGTATTTGAGGGGAGACAAGTGTTAAAAAACAAAACAAAAGAACCAAACTGTGACACCATGATCTCCTAAAAGGAGATTTTCTTAAGGAAAAAAATCCATATGGTGCGGTTCAAATTAAAAGAAGGAATAAAGAAAGTAGTTCTAATCAATGGCTTCCATTTTGAACATGCAAAGAATTCACTTGACAAGTCCAGGGATAAAATATTACAGGAGAAACCTTTTGATATCAATTGTAGTGTGTTGGTTTACCAGTCAGGCAAACAGCAGTTCACTTTTAACCACTCGATATTTCAACCTTTCCTGTAACAAAACTTATAAAATTCCTTTAGCTGTTCCTTTTTCTAAAGAAAAATGTCAAAAATACTGCTGAATATACTCCACACTGAACAAACCAATTTTGAAAATTCTTAGTACATATGTATTTTACAATATACTTACCATGAGTTTAGAAAAATTTGATTTCCGACCATTCTATACCAACCAACCACAACCCCACTGTCTACGTTCCCCAGCCAGAAGACTTAGAATCCATGCTTGAGCCAAAGCCGCCATTAAAACCACTGCCCAACCCTGCATTTGATCCTGATCCCCAACCAATTGCTGCACCAAAATTAGAATCACTATAAGAGTTATTTCCAGAACCGAAGGCCTGGTTTGGCTCCCTCTGCATGTTGCCTTGGCTTTGGTTATTATCCGATGGGCCTGGCCGGTTCGCTGGCTGGCTAACACGCCCATCGTACACCAACTGCTCTGTGGTGCTGCCTGGGGGGCAGCCATAATGCCTGGATTAATGTTGAATGCACCAAAGTTTATCCCACCACCCATATTACTACCTTGATTGTTTCCCAAACCAGCTCCACCCCCTCTACTATTACCAAATCCACCCTGATTCCCAAAGCCACCTGGATTATCACCAAAATCTTCCACTTCTTTCTGTCTATTGCTATTGTGCTTGGGTTCGGCATTGGATATATGAACGCTGATTCCTTTAATCAAGTCCTCTCCACAAAGACACTGCACAATCTGATCATCTGCAAATGGAACAAAGGCCAAAGGCCCTGAACGGCTTGGGGATGAAGACGTCCATCACATCCCCATACTCAGAGAAGAACTCCCACAGCTCATCCTCAGTCATGTCCTCTGTAGAGCGCCCCACAAACACTTTTCTGCTTCTCAAAGGCTCATCTTGGCTTTGCTGCACCATAAGAACTTCTCCAAAAGCACTACAATACTCTTTCAGGTACTGTTCAGTTGTTTTCCACGGGAGACCCAACACTATTAAATCGGACTGTTCTTTTCACTTTCACTGCTGATGAAGCATCCGTCTCACCCATTTTTCTTTTGTTATCTTTCGGATAGTTGACAATATGCACCAGATTTCTCCAGCCAGCATCGGGGGCATGCAGAATTCCTTCTACCAGCCGGACACCTCTCATACATTGAGACACTGGATTCCTGTAGCGAAGCCCACACGCCCCTGGAAACTGGGCTGTGACCGTGGACAGCAGCACCTTCCCATCGTCTTCCGATGGTATTTCAATGGGCTCATCGTTCTCATCTTCGGTTACCCGAATATATTCAGACATCTTTTACTTTTCCACTAGGCCGCTGCTGGGAAGCCCGACAGGGACACCGAGGCAGCGACGGACCCAAGCGCCAGTTTTTTTGTTTTTTTTTTAAAGAGGCCACCACAGGCTGAGGCGGGACTACAACTCCCAGAGGCCGCCGCGGCCCGGAGGCCACGCCCCTTGGCGGCAAGCTCTGAGCCCTTTGCGGCATTTGACACTCGACATCCTCGTGCTTCTTAAAGCACGTGCCCAACGGTGAGCAACGGCACCCAACGGTGCCCGAGGGACTCGCGCTGCCCGTTAAGCAGCTTTGCGGTGGCGGAGGCTGGGCTGCCATCTCTCCGACATCCCGGGACAGAGGAAGAGATGAAGGCTCTGCAGCCCCCGTTGTCCGATTTACACTTGAGGAAGCGAAGGCGAGAGAGGTCGTCTGCGGGGCCAGCCCAGGGCTGCCGGGGGGACCCTGCCCTAGAGAGCCGGGCGCGGGCTGCAGGGCCTGGCGGCCTGGACGGCGGAGCGTTGAAAGCTCCCCCAGGGATAGGAAGTGCAGCCGAAATCAACGACTGAGGTCATGAAGGAGGGGACGCTTGAGGCCGTGGAGGGGAAGCAGGTTTCTCCAGGAGGGAACCCGGGCCTCCGCTTTGCAGGTTTCTCCAGGAGGGAACCCGGGCCTCCGCTTTGCTCAGCGTTCCCCTCGCGAATGTGTTGAGCACCTGTTATGTGCTGGGGGTACAGAGGTGAGACTCCCAAGGCCTCGGCATTCTCTTTAAGATCAGCAAGACCCCGCAGAGAACCCAAATCCAACGCACACTGCCCAGAGGCAGACACTGGCATTCCTTGATAGACGGTAGCCAGGACTGGCATTCCTTGATAGACGGTAGCCAGGACTGGCATTCCTTGATAAGCGGTAGCCAGGGAAGCCCAGGTCTTACTAGATTATCGTCAGTACTTGGATTTGAATGTATCTGGGAGGAGGAGGGTTAAGGTTTAAGCTGTGGCTCAGAAGCCCCTCAGCTCTTCATGGAATCTCCCAGGCTTTTCACTCTTGCATCCTCATGGAAAAATACTGCCCTCCCTGGGAAACCATGCTTTCTGTCCACACCTGCTCTGTTCCCATGTCGCTGTACTACCTATTGACCTGTCAATGGATGATGACACTTGGGGTACCATCCTCTCTCCTCCAGATCTTGCCCCACCTTAACCTTGAAAGAATATTAAATGCGCCCTTAGACGTCAGGAACCATCCCTCAAACCTTGCCATTCCTCTCTGTTGAACCTGTTCCAAATCTTAAGTGCCAACCTCCATCTTATCCACTTTATCCTGGGGAACTTGTCCTCACACCCCGTTGAGGTTTCTTACTTATTGTCCTACTATTTTCTTCACACTCCAGTTTCTTAAAAACAGTCTTCATTCTCATTTTCTTCATTTCCTCACCACCTGTTTGTCCCTAACAAAATTTCAGTATGGCTACGTTTCCTGCCATTCTACTACAGAAAACTTCTGCCAGAGTCTCCAATGAACTCCTGATTGCCGAGTAGACTCTTCAGTTTTCTCACCTGAACTTTGCGGCATTTGATACTCAACATCCTCGTGCTTCTTAAAACATTGTTCTTGCCAGAGCGCAGTGGCTCACACCTGTAATCCCGGCACTTTGGGAAGCTGAGTTAGGCAGATCGCTTGAGCCCAGGAGTTCAAGACCAGCCTGGGCAACATAGCGAAACTCCATCTCTACCAAAAATGCAAAAAATTAGCCAGACATGGTGGCCCGCACCTGTAGTCCCAGCCACTCGAGAGGCTGAGGTGGGAGTATCACTGGAGCCCGGGAAGTCAAGGCTGCGGTGAATTGAGATCACGCCAGTGCGCTCTGGCCTGGACAATGGGAGTGAGACCTTATCTCAAAAAATTGTTCTCTGTCTAGTTTTCTTGCTCTTCTTGTTCCACCATTCCTTCTCAGGTTCTGGCAGTGGCCCTTCACAACTGGATATTAAATATTGTCTTTTTTTTTTTTTTTTTGAGAGAGGTTGTCACTCTGTCTCAGGCTGGAGGCTGGAGTGCAGTGGTATGATCATGACTCACTGCAACCTCGACCTCCCAGGCTCAAGTGATCCTCCCACCTCAGCCTCCTAAGTAGCTGGGACTATAGGCGCACACCACCATGCCTGGCTGATTTTTGTATTTTTTTGTAGAGAGAAATGTTTGTAGTGTTGCCCAGGCTGGTCCAGCAATCCACCTGCCTCACTCTCCCAAAGTGCTGGGGTTATAGGCATGAGCCACCGTGCCCAGCGAATATTGTCTTCTTAGATATTGTGACCCACGTTTCTTTGCTTGGCCCCTTCTCTAGCTTCTAGGCTGTAATCTGTATGTCCTCCATGGCTTCGCCTGCTGTGCCACCAGCTGCAAAGTCGATTTCTGGCCCAGCCCTCTCTGGAGCTCTCATAGAGTTTATCCAAATGCCCCTGGCTGTCGCCTCTCAGGAATCCCACAGGTTCTGCAACGAGTTCAGATGTGAACTCAGCTTTCCAACAAAACCTGCGCCTCCCTTCATGTTCTGGATCCTTGAGAGCAACAAGGTCATCAATCCCTCAGGCTGGAAACCAGATGGTCCATGGAGACACCTCCTTGGAGCCCTGCCTGGGCAACCTTGACCTCCCAGGTTCCAGGGGACACTGGAGCCCTGCAGGTAGTGTCCAGGAACTGGGAATCCCACCACTTCAATAGGTTGAACGAACAAGTGGATGAGTCTTAGACGTCCCTTTCCCCCGTCCGGCTCCTGCATTCTTAGTTCAGGTTCTTGGCTCTCACCTGGAGAATGGCAGTGGTCATTAAGAAAACCCCCACCTTGAAGGTCACGCCCTGAGCTTCAGTCTTTTCAAAAGCCCAACACTGCAGATTCCCAAAGAACAGTAGGCCTGGTCCTCACGTGGGCCAACTCAGAACTTACTGACTGCCTCCACGCCCCCTCCGCCGCCTTCTGTTTCCATGCCCTTGCCAGATATTTGGTTTGCTGCATGGCCAAAGCCGCTGCTCTGCCCTCTGCACGCCTCCAGGTTTGGCTCAGATAGACCGTCTGCCTGAAGCCTTTCCTGGTCACCTCTGGTTTTACGCAGTTTCCAAGGCTTCTTTTATTTCCCTGACGGCATAGTCCAGATAATGTTTGCTTGTTCATTCCACAGTTGTTAACTGGAGGCCTGCTCTTTGTGAGGCATTCTTCTAGTTGCTGGAGACAGAGCGCTTCTTCTCAAGTTTATGCTGTTATGGGCAGATAGGCTGTTGGGTTGTTGTTGTTTTTCTTTTTTTTTTTTTTGAGACAAGAGTCTGTGCTTTGTTGTCCAGGCTGGAGTGCAGTGGCACGATCTCGGCTCACTGCAACTTCCTCCTCCTGGGTTCAAGTAATTCTCCTGCCTCACCCTCCCAAGTAGCTGGGATTACAGGCGCCCGCCACCACACCCAGCCAATTTTTGTATTTTTAGTAGAGACGAAGTTTCACCATGTTGGCCAGGCTGGCCTCGAACTCCTGACCTCAGGTGATCCACCTGCCTCAGCCTCCCAAAGTGCTAGGATTACAGGCGTGGGCCACCATGCCTGGCCTGTTGTCTCTTGATCCTTGAATACGTAGTCTCTGTCTTGTCTGTATTCTTGCCTCATATTTTCTCTCTCCTGCCTCTATTTTCTCTCCCTCCCTCTTTATCTCTTAAACCATTGTCTCTTCATCCACATCATGGGAATGGCAGTGGTACCTACTCGTTTTAAGGGTTGAATGAAATAGCATGGAAAGCCCCTTTCTCAGTGCCTACTGTTGGTTGGAATTCCCTTTCTCTTTGTTTCCACCTCGTTCTCTTTGCGTCTTCATCCTCCCCTGCCTTCATATCCTTCCCTTCCCCATCTCACCAGCTCTCTCTTACTCTCTCTGGCTCCCTTCCTCTCTCCTCTCTTCCCTGTCTCTCTGCGTCTCTCCATTTCTTTCATTCTCTTGTCCCTGTTTCTGTCTCTTCCTCCAACCCACCTTTGCTGGGCTTCCCCTGCCTCTGCCCCTGCCTTGCCTTCTTTGTCTTTCTCTAGCCTCCCTCTGCCTCTACCTCCCTCTCAGACGAGAGCAGGTGACTCCCCTGATGCTTCCTGCCCCTTCCCTGGCAGTGGGTATGGAGGGGGTGACTGTCCAGCTTCTGCAGGGCCAGTGACTTCCTCCACCTTGTTCCCGCCCTGCAGGGTCTGAGCACCTCCCTCATGCAGGCTCCCAAGTTCACCATGCTGAGAAAGACCTGCGGGAGACAGCAGGAGGACAGCTGGGGAATGGGCCCGCACGTGCCCAGGTGAGTGCTGTGGGGAGTCAGGCCAGCCCTGTGGAGAAGGCCACGGGAAAGGGGGAACTGATGCTGCCCTTCCTTATAAAAAGGGCCACCCAGTCCATGTAGCTGAGGAGCAGCACCAGGCAGGATCTTTAATGGGACTCTGGGCTTTGTTAAAGGGCCACAGGCTTGTTTAGGGAGGCGGGGACAGAGTCAGGAGGGAGCAGTACCACTTCTCCTGGGAGCGGCACATGGCATGGAACAAAATAGCCCTGGGGCGGGCCCTGAGCCCAGCCCTAGTTTTCTAGCTAAGGATCAGGTGAGAACCCCCAGACCTCTAGTACCTCTGAGGAGCCTGGCTGCTGGCTGGTTCCTCTTCCAGAAGTCCGTGCAGATCCTGTCCTCTGGCTTTGCCTTGCCTAAGACCCAGTCTGCACCAAGGCTGAGTCCCTGGACTTCTGGAGAGAGAGGGCTGTCCCTCTGTGCCCTACAAGTACAGTGTGTGGGCGCCTCCCCTGGGCCCTGCACAGGTTCTGTGGCACCGGTAGCATGTGGGAAGCTGGCAGGAGGCACACCCTGCCTTTGGGAAGCTGAGAACAGATCCCTGGGGGCAACCTGTGCCCCTGTAACCAGGAGGAGTCTCAATAGGAAATTTTAGCTGCTCCTGGTGGAGCAGGGCCTCTGTCTTAAGGAGAGTGGAATTTCCGAGGGACAGACATTTCCTGACCATTTGTGTATAGGAAGCAAAGCAATGAGAGAACAATCAACAGGGCATGGGAGTTGTGAAAAAGGTGAGATGACCTCTGACAGGCAGGCTCCTGAAGAAAGGCTTCCTGGAGGAGGTGGCATGTGAGCCCTGCAGGACAGGTAGAGGTTGGAGGATGAGACAGAGGAGGGAGGCTTGCCTTTCAGACCCCAGGCGCCACCATGCTCCCCATCTTGACTTGGGAATTTCCCAGTGACAGGGCAGGAGTAAAGCGCAGGGCCTTCCCACTGCTGGGAATTTGGCTGTGTTGGTGCGTGGGGTCTGCCCTGGGGCGCGTGCTGCCTTCGCTGGCTTCACCCCATTTCCCTCTCTCCCCTTCTTACCATCAGAGGCAGAGCTCGCGCATGCCCAACCTCGCTCCTCATAGCTCCCTGGGCAGCAGCGCCCTGGCAGTTGGAACTGGAAGGCTTATCAGAGTCCGCGCAGCCCCACCACCCTCCCCATTCTCGGGGGTGGGTATCGGGGGACAGGGCCAGGGCAAGGAGGAAGACAGGGCCCGGCTCACCCCACAGCTCAGCCCATGAGGGTGCGCAGAGCAGGGCTGGCAGGAGTGGGCCACTCCACACCCAGCCCTGTTGAAGAGAAAGAACAGAAATAGGGAACAGAAAGTTGTCGATTGCTGTGTGACAAATTGCCCGCAGCTTAGCCCCTTCAAACAAACGTAGCTCCACAGTGTCTGTGGGTCAGACATCCAGGCCCAGTGAAGGGGCCTCTGCCTCAAGGTCCCTCCCGAGGCCTCAGTCAGGGCCCGGCCGGACTGTGAGTGGATTGCACACCCCGTGCGGGGAGGCTCAGCTTCTCTGCTGGCCCCGCGCCTGTGGGCAGGATTCAGTTCCTCATGGGCTATTAGAATGAAGGCCTCGATCTTTTCTGCTTTTTGGCTGGAGGCCTCACTCAGTTCTCTGCTGCACGGACCTTTCCTTGGCACAGCTCCCACATAGCTGAGCAAGCCGTGAAGGTGGGCTCCTGCAGCCAAAGGGAATTCTCCTCTTTCTGCTGTGTTCTGTTTGTGTAGGTTCAGCCCCGGGGAGGAGGTTCCACAGGACAGACAGACCAGGAGTTGGGGGCGTTGAGGGCCATCTCACAGGCTGCCCACCACAGCCCCCACACAGCCACCTGTGTCTGTGTTCTTGCCACTGTCCCTACCCTCCAGGAGTGGGTCTGGTCTCATCAGGGAGGGCAGCGCTCTCTTCACTCTGTCCTTACTCTGGTGTTTCACTCTGATTTTAAAAACTGAAGCTGCAATTGTTACCCCTTGACATAGCTGCACCCTGAGAGGGCCTCTGCGACGCCTCTCCTTCTCTTAAGCCTTTCCAAGCTGTCTGACGATTTTTCAATCCCATTTCCTGAGTGACACAGAGCATCTTTTCTTAAGCTTATGAGTGACTTATTTGTGTTTTCCTCAAAGCTAGAGGGGACCCCCAATCTGTTTGTTTCCAGAGGCCCTGATGGTGTCGTCTTGGGAGTGGAGGAACCTGAGGGAAAATCGCAGGGGTGAGTCGGGGAGAGCTCTGCCCTGGTGCCCTGGCACGTATCCACATGGGCCGCAGCTGCACCCGGCTCTCAGCAGAGGGCATCGCCATGCTTCTGGGCACCGCCGGGCCGTCTCGCCTCCCTGCGGCTCCTGATGCCTCCCAGGCTCCGCTGAGGTCACCTTGGGCACTTAGCGTGGCTGCAGCTCTTTGCAGCCCTGTGTCCTGTCATCCATGTGGCCGTCATGTGGTCACTTTTGGGCATTGCGCTGTGTAAGGTCCATGGGGACTGGGCACCTTTGGCCATTCTTTCTTTGGTTGTCTGTGCAAGTAATAAACTAAATCTGAAAAGGTGTTCAATTTATTTACCGGCAAATCTGTCAGCCTTGGCCTTGCCTTGTGCTTGACAGAGTGGAGGGAAAAGGAGGACAGACTCGGTGGGGGGCGAGGATGGGTGAGGAAGTCCCAGGCCAGGCCCCCCGTTTTGAGGATGCTCCGTGTCTCCCCTCACCCAGTGCCACATTCTGCTCTCTGCCCCTTCTTTCCACAACTTGATCCATCCCCCGTAAAGCTTGGCCACTTCTCCCTCAGGATACTGTATTTTACCCCAGCCGCCCACCTGGAGAGCCTCCGAGGGGTCACAGGCGCTCCTCCGGGGCCTGCCGGCATCTGAAGCAGAGGAGCAGAGGCCTAGACCTCCCTTCGTCCCCAACACCTGGCGACAGACATTTGCCGGCTCTCAGCAGCGATGAGCGAATTTTACATTGCACATCTGGATATATACCCACCACCTGAGTGTACCATTCACATGTTACTGGACTTTGTCACATCTAGTTAATCCTCCCTGCTTTGATCCATTTTATTTTTTATGCATTTCCAAGTAAATTATAGACCTCAGGTGGCTTCCCTAACACTCCAGTGCGCGCAGCATTACAGTCCATTTCCCACCGGGTTTTCCTTTGGATGGATAGTTTGGCTTTCAGTACAGTGCCCTGCTCACGAGTGAATACCTGCTGAGTTTTGACAAGTGTGTGCTGTTTGTGCCTCAAACCCTTCTCAAGGTCCTGAGCGTGACCACCAGAAGGTTCCCTCACACACCTTCCAACCAGTACCCTCCCGTGCAGGAGAGTGATGCTGGAGCCTGAGGCAAAAGGAAAAAAATGCGTTTTTTGTGTGTGTGGTTTTGTTTCTTTTCTTGTTTTTTTTTTGAAACAGTTTTGCTCTTGTTGCCCAGGCTGGAGTGCAGTGGCACAATCTCGGCTAACTGTAACCTCCACCTTCTGGGCTCAAGAAATTCTCCTGCCTCAGCCTCCCAAGTAGCTGGGATTACAGGCGTCCACCACCACGTCCGGCTAATTTTTTATATTTAGTAGAGACAGGGTTTCACCATGTTGGTCAGGCTGGTCTCAAACTCCTGACATCAGGTGACCCACCTGCCTTTGGCCTCCCAAAGTGCTGGGTGGGGTTACAGGCATGAGCCACTGTACCCGGTTGAAAAATGTGTATTTTAATGTTAATTTTTTTTTCACAATGTTTCAGTAAGTGGAAAATAAAAAAAGAATTGGAAAGTGTGTATATTAAAACTCAAAATATTTTAAGTTTAAATATTTTACTTATACAAAAGCAGTAAGTTTACTCTCCTTACTTAAATGCAAACAAACTCGTGAATAGTTCTAAAATCTACTATCTCGTTTTTCAGTTGAGAGAATTGTCATGTGAATTTCTCTTGACCAAGTGATGATCTTAAATAATTTTTCACTAACTTCAGCTGACCGAAACTTCTTTTAAAGATGCCACCGTGGCTGGGCACAGTGGCTCACGCCTGTAATCCCAGCACTTTGGGAGGCTGAGGTGGATGGATCATGAGGTCAGGAGATTGAGACCTTCCTGGCTAACATAGTGAAACCCCGTCTCTACTAAAAATACAGAAAATTAGCCGAGCGTGGTGATGGGCACCTGTAGTCCCAGGTACTCGGAAGGCTGAGGCAGGAGAATGGCGTGAACCTGGGAGGCAGAGCTTGCAGAGAGCCGAGATCGCGCCACTGCACTCCAGCCTGGGCAACAGAGTGAGACTCTGTCTCAAAAAAAAAAACAATGCCACCGTGACCGGTAGTATTAAAAAGCTTCTCATGCTGGGTGCGGTGGCTCATGCCTGTAATCTCAACACTTTGGGAGGCTAAGACCAGAAGATTGCTTGAGCCTGGGAGTTCAGGAGCAGACTGGGCAACAATGTGAGACCCTGTCTCTGCAAAAAATTAAAAAAATTAGCCAGGTGATTACGCCGCTGCACTCTAACCTGGGCGACAAAGCAAGACTCTGTCTCAAAAAAAAAAAAAAAAATTCAGTGTATACAAGTATCTTTAGTTTGTGAAGTGCCTTGGTTGCATTTGATATTGATCTCCACAAGGAATCCGTGTGTGTTTTTAATGTAGTTTTTTTAAACAGATGTAAGAATATTCTGTCTGTTCATTGAATTCACACACAAACACAAACATACAACGCTAAAACAAGTCATCACATTTCATTTCACAGAAGCAGAATTTTTGCATATCAATTATGAGCTGATTGAGCACAGCAGTTTGGGGCTGCGGTGAGCTGTGTTCATGTCACTGCTCTCCAGCCTGGGCAACAAAGTGAGAACCTATCTCTTTAAAAAAAAATTATGAGCCGAGGAAGACACAATTTGGCATAATCATTTTTGGAGGGACATAGTAGCTTACACACCCTTGGACAACCTGCCATAGTTGTTCCATGATCATATCCCTGGCCACAAGCGTGTTTTATGTTTATACCTTTTTCCAAACTCTAATTTCATAAGCTAGACCTAGTTTTTTCTTTGATTTCAGTAAAGTCAATGCAACTTCTTTTACTGTTAATGGCATTATTCTTCATGTGAGTGTGCTCATAGTCTGACACACTTGTTCACAATGGGCTACATCTGGTGCACAATCAAAAGTAAGGGGCTGGGCTTGGTGGCTTATGCCTGTAATCCCAGGACTTTGAGAGGCAAAGGCAGGAGGCCGTGAGTTCAAGACTAAACCTGGCAAATATAACAAGACCCCATCTCCTTTTAAAAAATTAAATTTTTCTTAAAAAGCAGGGTGTCAGATGTGGTGGCTTGTGGCTGTATTCCTAGTGCTTTAGGAGGCTGAGATGAGGGGATTGCTTGAGATTAGGAGGTGGAGCTGAAGTGAGCTATGATTACTCCAGCCTGGGTGACAGAATGGGACCCTGTCTCTTTAAAAATGGAAGCAAAGTATTTGCTTCTTTTATTCTTGATAATATCTCAAATCAAATATAATTTTCTAGTAGCAGTACACATATGCTTTAATGTTATTAGGCACAACATCCTTTTTTATTTTATTCTTTTGGAGCCAGAGTCGTGTTCTGTTGCCCAGGCTGGAGTGCAGTGGCACTACCATAGCTCACTTTAACCTTGAACTTCTGGGCTCAAGCAATTCTCCTGCATAGCTAGGACTAGAGGTGTATACCACAATACCTGGCTTTTTTTTTTTTTTTTTAGAGTGGGTCTTCCTATGTTGCCCAGGCTGATCTGGAACTCTTGGCCCCAAGTGATCCTCTCACCTTGGCCTCCCAAAACAGTGAGATTTCAGGCATGAGCCACAGCTCCTGGTTCCCTTTCTTTATGATTAGCTATAAATTCAACTAAAGTTAATAACATGCCACCATTTGGGCCTCCAGTAATTTCTTGTGATCCCCTAAGACGTAAAATATTTTTTGCCTAACATGTAATATCTAAAATCACTCAAAATAATCTATTTTTGTTTCACTTATTTTATTGTATTCTGCAAAGCATCATTTATTAAACTGTCAATCTGAATATTTTCAAAAGACACTTTCATTTTAGAAAAGCATCACATGAACCAGGTGCAGTGGCTCACTCCTGAAATTCCAGCTGCTTGGGAGGCTAAGGTGGGAGTGATGCAGTGGCCGCTCCAGATGGCCTGCGGCTGCCCAGGAGCCGGGGACCAGCAGGAGCCCTGCCCCTTTTGAGCTGGGGCAGGAGCAGCTCCCCGCTGCCGCTGCAGCTGCCCAACCTGCGGCTGCCAACCCGGGCCTCCCGCTCCACGGAGCAGGCAGGAACCTCACCGTCCCCTTCCCTGCCCAGCGGCGGCTGCCCAAACCGCGGCTGCAGACTCAGGTATCCCTGCACTCTTGGGGGCCCGGGAAGGCCCTCCTCCCCTGACAGGCCCAGAAGTGCCTGCTCCCACCGCCTGGCCTCTTCCTGTTGCTGGTGCCTGCTCCAATCTCAGCGCAAAGTCGGGGCTGAGCCCTGGTGCCATGAACGGCAGCAGAAGGCAGACAGATTCCTGGGCAAAAGAGGACGGGTCCCTGGTGAGGCCCTACCTTCAGGCCAGGGAGGGCCTGAAGGTTGGGGGCCAGGCTGCCAGTCCCAGAGCACTGGAGTGGGAACTTGTGATGCTTTCTCCGGGCTGCCCATGGCTGCCCTTGGACCAATCAGCATGCACTTCCTCCCCTTTAAGGCCAATAAAAACCCTGGCTCAACCAGAGCTGAGCAGATGACGGGAGAACCAGCTGCAGAGAGGAGACACCGTCTCTGCTGAGAGTTTCAGAGACCTGCAGAGACCTTGGGACTACCATTTGCAGAGAGGAGCAACCCACTCCAGGGCCTCTTCTCTGCTAGGAGCTGGGCAGACACTGGGATAATCCCCCTGCAGAGAGGAGCCACCAGGGCTTCCTTTCTGCTGAGAGATGAACACTCAACAGGACGACTTGCTTACAGAGACGAGCTACCCACTGCGGGGCTCCTTCAGGCTGTTCTAACAGTCAGTAAAGCTCCTCTTTGTCGTGCTCACCCTCTGCTTGTCTGCGTATCTCATTCTTCCTGGACGCAGGACGAGAACTCGGGCAAAGGTGCCACCGGCCACAGAGGTTTCCAGTCATAAAAGTGACACCCCAAAGATCCTGTAACAGGAGGATCACTTGAGCCCAGGAATCTGAGGCCACAAATGCAGTGAGCTATGATTGATTGCATCACTGCATTCAGCCTGGGTGACAGAGAAAGACCCTGTCTCAGAAGAAGACAAAAAAGAAAGTCTCACAATAAAACAAAATTTTCATGGTCACAAATTCTGTTTAACTGTTTCCAATCTTTGGAAACTTTTTTTTTTTTTAGTTGCAAAAGTTTGATTTTATTGCATTGCTGCAGAAAAGTATGCATGAAAAATAAGGACAATTTTTTTTGGAATACATGAGCAGTCACAACGAATTCATTTGCCATTAGAACATTGAAGAAAAATGTTTTGTCAGGTGCAGTGGCTCATGCCTATAATCTCAGCAATGCAGAGGATCCCTTGAGGCCAGGAGTTCAAGACCAGCCTGGGCAACTTAGTGAGATGCCCCCTCCCCACTGCCCCATTTCTGAAACAAAAAAAGAAAAGAAAACAAGAAAACTCCAGGAATGTCCATTGTGTGAAGTAGATTCCCTAAAATCTAAATATTTCCTTTGTGATCTATTCAGGTATCTGCTCTATTCAGATCATTTTCACTTTATGACAAAGTAGCAGCCACAGTGGATAATTACTGCAATTCAGTTGAAAAGGCATCGTCTCACTTTGTTTTTTTTTTTTTGAGATGGAGTCTCACTCTTGTCACCCAGGCTGGAGTGCAGTGGCACAATCTTGGCTCACTGCAACCTCCGCCTCCCGGGTTCAAGCAATTCTCCTGCCTCAGTCTCCCAAGTAGCTGGGATTACAGGCATGCGCCACCATGCCCGGCTAATTTTTGTGTTTTTAGTAGAGATGGGGTTTCACCATGTTGACCACGTTGGTCTTGAACTCCTGACCTCAGGTGATCCACCTGCCTTGGCCTCCCAAAGTGCTGGGATTACAGGCATGAGCCACTGTGCCCGGCTGGCATCTTCTCACTTTTTTGCTCAAACTCATGTTTGCTAGTTACTGAAACTTCTAAAATTTCTCTTTAATGTTTTGAAGCAGATCCTTTAGTTAGCTAACTTTGATGACAACTCTGTTCTGATAATATCAACATTAGAGGACTCAGTCATTTTCAGTAGCCAAAATACTGTATTTCTAGCCAAACTTATAGTTGTTTCCTATAATTTTTATATATTTCTGCATGTATTTTTATTCTACTCCTGAACATTGTACCTCTTGACTTTTTATTTCTTATTTATTTTTATTTTAAAAAATTATTTTGTAGAGAGAATCTTGTCCAGGCTGGTCTCCAACTTTTGGCCCCAAGCAATCCTCCTGCCTTGGCCTCTCAAAGTACTGGCATTACAGACATGAGCCACTGCATTCAGCCACTTGGCTTTTTAGATATTGAAACCTCCACCTCCCAGGCTCAAGTGATCTTCCCACCTCAGCCTCCCAAGTAGCTGGGACTACAGGTGCATGCCACCATGCCTGGCTAATTTTTGTATTTTTTTTGGTAGAGTTGGGGTTTCTCCACGTTGCCCAGCCTGGTCTCCAACTCGGGAGCTCAAGTGATCTACCTGTCTTGGCTTCCCAAGTGCTGGGATTACAGACGTGAGTAACCATGCCCAGTCTCAATACCATATTTATCTAAAAACTTTTAGTATGAATTTAAAATATATTTTAATATAGTATTTAATTGTGGAAATTATAATATTGATTTACATTAATTAACTTAATATGAATTATAATATTTAACAAGTAGGTGTACATAAAATTTTGTATCAAAAATACAGAAATCTCTGGTGTGTACTGAGAGTAAAAGAAAAAAATACAGAAGCCAGTTGGTGGGAATGGAAAATGGTGTAGTCACTATGGAAAACAGTTCAGTGGTTCTTCAAAACACTACACATAGAATTACCACATGACCCAGAAATTCCACTCCTAGGTATATACCCAAAAGAATTGAAAACGGGCTGGGTGCGGTGGCTCACGCCTGTAATCCCAGCACTTTGGGAGGCCAAGGCGGGTGGATCACTTGAGGTCAGGAGTTCAAGACCAGCCTGGCCAGTGTGGTGAAACCCTGTCTGTACTAAAAATACAAAAATTAGCTGGCCATGGTGTTGGGTGCCTGTAGTCCCAGCTACTTGGGAGGCTGAGGCCGAAGAATCTCTTGAACCTGGGAGGTGGAGGTTGCAATGAGCTAAGATTGCAATCTCAGCTCGCTGCAACCTCCGCCTCCCAGGTTCAAGCAATTCTCCTGCCTCAGCCTCCCAAGTAGCTGGAATTACAGGCACACACCACCACACCCAGCTAATTTTTGTATTTTTAGTAGAGATGGGGTTTCACCATGTTGGTCAGGCTGCTCTCAAACTCCTGACCTTGTGATCCACCCACCTCAGCCTCCCAAAGTGCTAGGATTACAGGCGTGAGCCACTGCGCCCAGCCTCAATCTTTCAATAACATTTTCGTCTCTCTTTTTAAGCACTCATCAACAGCCTCGAGGCCCATCAAGGTTCTACTAACAGTCTTCTCAAGGCCATTCCAGCCTTTGCCTGATGCCCAGTCCCAAAGACAATAACCATATGTTTTGGGTTGGGTTTTTGTTTTGTTTTGTTTTGTTTTTTAGGCAAGATCTCCCTCTGCTGCCCAAGCTAGAGTGCAGTGGTGTGATCGTGGCTCCCTATAGTCTCAACGTCCTGGGCTCAAGCAAACCTCCCATCTCAGCCTCCTGAGTAGCTAGGAACACAGCATGCACCACCATGCTGGCTAATGTTTTTAGTTTTTGTAGAGATGGGGGTCTCACTATGTTGCCTAGGTGAGTCTCAAACTCCTGGGCTCAAGCAATCCACTAACCTTGGCCTCCCAAAGTGTTGGGATTACAGGTGTGAGCCACCATGCCCAGCCTGTTTTGAGTCTTTGGTGTACCCACTCTGGGTACCAAATTTCTCTTCCAATTACTATTGTGTAACAAATTACCTCCAAATTTAGCAGCTTCAAAAAAGCAAGGCTTTGTTTTTTTTGTTTTTGTTTTTGTTTTCTTTTTTTTCTTGTGGTTTTGTAGGTCAGGAATTCACAAAGGGCTTAGCTGGGCAGACCTTCCTTGAGGTCACTCAGGAGGCTGTAGTCAGGTGTTGGTTGGGGAGGTGGAGCATGATGGCCAAATAGAAGCCTCCACCCATCATTCTCTCCACAAGAACGCCAAATTCTACAACTATCTACACAGAGAAGTATCCCCCATAAGAAGCAAAAATCAGGAATCACGTGAGCAATCACAGTACCTGGTTCTAACCTCGTATCACTGAAAGAGGCAAGGAAAAGGGTAGGAAAGACAGTCTTGAATTGCCAACAACACCCCGGCCAGTGACCCCAGAAGTAGCTGGCCATGTAGCATGGAGAGACAATCTGTGCCCTTGGAGGGGACAGAACACAGTGATTGTGGGACTTTGCATTGGCACGCAGTGCTGCCAACACTGGGCAGAACTCAGCTGGCAACCATGGAGGGAGCAATTAAATAAGCCTTGGCCAGAGGGGAATCACTCATCCCAGCAGTTGGAACTTGAGATTCAGCAAGCCTTGCCACTGTGGGCTGAAGTGCTACGGGATCCTAAATAAACTTAAAGGCAGTCTAGATTACAAGGACTATAACTCCTAGGCAAGTCCTACTGCTGTGCTGGGCTGAGAGCCAGTGGACATGGGGGACACACAACCTAGTGAGACACCAGATGGTGCAGCTAAGGGAGTGCTTGCATCACCCCTCCCCCAACCCCAGGCAGCACAACTCACAACTCCAAAAAAGACCCCTTTGTTCTGCTTGAGGAGAGGAGAGGGAAGACTAAAAAGGACTTTGTCTTGCAACTTGGATACCAGCTCAGCCACAGTAGGACAGGGCACCAGGCAGAGTCATGAGGCCCTCATTCCAGGCCCTAGCTCCCGGATGACATTTCTAGACACACCCTGGGCCAGAAGGGAACTCACTGCCTTGAAGGGAAGGACCCAGTCTTGGCAGGATTTATCATCTGCTGATGAAAGAGCCCTTGGAATCTGAATAATCAGCAGTGGTAACCAGGTAGTACAGCCATGGGCCTTGAGTGAGACTCTGAGACATGCTGGTTTCAGGTGTGACCCAGGACATTCACAGCTGTGGTGGCTATGAGGAGGGCCCCCACCGCTTGAGAAAAGCAGAGGGAAGAGTAAAGGGGACTTTCTCTTGAACTTAGGTACCAGTTCAGCTACAATGGGGAAGAGCACCAAGCAGGCTCTGGGGTCCCTGATTCCAAGACTTGGCTTGAGATGACATCTCTGGACCTACCCTGGGCCATAGGGGAGCCCACTTCCCTGAAGGATGAGTTCCAGGGCTGGCAGCATTCACCACAAGCTAACTGAAGAGCCCTTGGGCCTTAAATAAACATCAATGGCAGTACCCCCTGTGGGCCTGTGGTGGTGGTGGACATAAGAAGAGACTCCTCTGCCTGGGGAAGCATGGGAAGGACTTTGTTTGGTGGTTTTGGCACCAGCTCAGCTGCAGTAGTATAGAGCAACAGTAGATTTCTATGGTTTCTGCTTCCAGGCCCTGGATCCCAGGACTCACCTGGGGCCTGGGGGAATTTGCAATCTCAAGGGAAGGTCGCAAGCCTGGCTTGCATTGCCACCTGCTGATCATAGAGCCCTAGGGCCTTGAGTGAACACAGATGGTAGCTAGGTAGCAGTTATAGCAGGCATTGGGCAAGAACCAGTGCTGTGCCGGCTTCAGGTCTGACCCAGTACACTCCCAGTGGTGGTGGCCACAGGGGTGCTTGTGTTACCTTTCCCTAGCTCCAGGCATCTCAACACAGAGCGAGAGACTTTGTTTGTTTGGGAAAAAGTAAGGGAAGAGAACAAGAGTCTCTACCTGGTAATCCAGGGAATTCTTCCAGATCTTAGATCCTCTACGAGTCTGCAAGAACCACAATATTACTGGGCTTGGAGTAGTACCTAATGCAGCTACAGCTGCAGTGACCAAAAACATAGATCACAACACCTAAGTCTCTTCAAATACCTGGAAAGCCTCACGAAGAAGGACAGGTACAAAGAAACCCAGAATGCAAAGACTACAATAAATACCTAACTATTCAATGCCTAGACACTGATGAACATCCATAAGCATCAAGACCATCCAGGAAAACATGACCTCACTAAACGAACTAAAAAGGCACCATAGACCAATCCTGGAAAGACAGAGATATGTAAGCTTTCAGACAGATAATTCAAAATAGCCATTTTTTAGGAAACTCAAAGAAATTCAAGATAACACAGAAAATGAATTCAGAATCCTATCAGATAAATTTAACAGAGAAGTTGAAACAATTAAAAAGAAACAGAAATTCTGGAGTTGAAAAATATGGTTGACATACTGAAGAAGGTATCAGAGTCTCTTAATAGCAGAACTGATCAAGCAGAAGAAAGAATTCGTGAGCTTGAATACAAGCTATTTGAAAATACAGTCAGAGGAGACAAAAGAAAAAAGAATGAAACAGAATGAAGTATGCCTAAAAGATCTAGAAAATAGCCTCAAAAAGGCAAATGTCAGAGTTATTGTCCTTAAAGAGGAGGTAGAGAGAGAGATGGGGGTAGAAAGCTTATTCAAAGGGATAATAACAGAGAAATTCTCAAACCTAGAGAAAGATATCAATATTCAAGTACAAGAAGGTTATAGAACACTAAGCAGATTTAACCCAAAGTAGACTACTTCAAGGCATTTAATAATCAAACTCCCAAAGATCAAGGATAAAGAAACGATCCTAAAAACAGCAAGATGAAAGAAAACAAACAACATACAATGAATCTCCAACATGTCCGGCAGCAGACTTTTCAGTGGAAACCTTACAGGCCAGGAGAGAGTGGCGTGATATATTTAAAGTACTGAAGGAAAACAAAAACAAAAACAAAAACAAAACAAAACAAAAACAACCTTTTACCCTAGAATAGTAAATCTGGGGTAAATCCTTCAAACACGAAGGAGAAATAAAGACTTTCCTAGACAAAGAATAGCTGAGGTATTTCATCAACATCAGACCAGTCCTACAAGAAATGCTAAAGAGAGCTCATCAATCCCTTTTGTTGAAAGAAAAGAACAGTAATGAGCAATAAGAAATCATCTGAAGGCACAAAACTCACTGGTAATAAAAGGAAGACAGAGCTGGGTCTGTTGGCTCATGCCTGTAATTCCAGCACTTTTGGAGTCCAAAGTGGGAGGATTGCCTGAGTCCAAGAGTTCAAGACTAGCCTGGGCAACAAAGCAAGAGCCCATGTCTACAGAAAAATAAAAAAGTTAGTCAGATGTGATATCACACACCTGTAGTCCCAGCTACTCAGGTGGTTGAGACAGGAGGGTCACTTGAGCCCAAGAGGTCAAGGCTGCAGTGAGCCATGCCTGCACCACTGCACTCCAGTCTGCAAAAAAGAGCAAGACTGTCTCCAAAAAGGGGGTGGGGGAGACAGGAAGGAGGGAAAGAAGGAAGAGAAACCCAAAAACAGCTAGAACACAACAAAATGGCAGGAGTATGTCCTTACTTATCAATAATAACGCTGAATGTAAATAGACTAAACACTCCAATCAAAAGACATAGAGTAGCTGAATGGATTAAAAAACAAGACCCAATGATCTGTTGCCTACATGAAACACTATTCACCTATAAAGACACACATAGACTGAAAATAAAAGGATGGAAACAGATATGCATGGAACCGAAAAAAGAGCAGGAGTAGTGATACTTAGATAAGATGGATTTCAAGACAAAAACTATAAAAAGAGACAACATCAATATATAATGATAAAGGGGTCAACTCAGCAAGAGGATATATTAATTGTAAATATATATGTACCCAACACTGCAGCATCCAGATATATAAACCAAATATTATTAGTGCTAAGGAGAGTGATAGATTGCAATACAATAACAGCTGGAGGCCGGGCATGGTGGCTCACACCTGTAATCCCAGCACTTTGGGAGGCTGAGGCAGGCAGATCACCTCAGGTCAGGAGTTCGAGACCAGCCGGACCAACAGGGTGAAACCCCATCACTACTAAAAATACAAAATTATCCGGGCGTGGTGGCACATGTCTGTAATCCCAGCTACTTGGGAGGCTGAGGCAGGAGAATTGCTTGAACTCAGGAGGCGAAGGTTGCAGTGAGCCAAGATCACGCCATTGCACTCCAGCCTGGGCAACAAGAGCAAAACTCCATCTTAAAAAATAAAAATAAATAAAAAATTAAAAAACAACAGTTGGAGACTTCAACACCCCACTTTCAGCATTGGACAGATCATCTGAAGAGAAAATCAACAAAGAAACATCACACTTAATCTGCACTATAGACCAAATGGACCTAATAGATATTTACAGAGAATTTAATCCAACAGCTTCAGAATATATTCTTCTCCTCAGCACATGGATCATTCTCAAGGATAGATCACATGTTAGGCCACAAAACAAGACTTAAAGCAGTCAAAGAAACTGAAGTAATGTCAAGTATCTTCTTTGACCACAAGGGAATAAAACTAGAAATCAATAACGAGGAATTCTGGAAATGAGACAAACACATGGAAATTAAACAATATGCTCCTGAATGACCAGTGGATCAATGAGGTGATTAAGAAGGAAATTGAAAAATATCTTGAAAGAAATGATAGTGGAAATACAACATACCAAAACCTATAGGATACAACAAAAGCAGTACCGAGTGGGAAGTTTATAGTTATAAGTGCCTTCATTAAGAAAGAAGAAAAACTTCAAGCTGGGGGCAGTGGCTCATGCCTATAATCTCAGAACATTGGGAGGCCAAGGTGGTTGGATCACTTGAAGTCAGGAGTTCAAGACCAGCCTGACCAACACAGTAACCCCATTGCTACTAAAAATACAAAAAAACACCAGGCATGGTGGTGGCCACCTGTAATCCCAGCTACCTGGGAGGCTGAGGCACAAGAATTGCTTGAACCTGGGAGGCAGAGACGGCAGTAAGCTGAGATCATGCCACTGCACTCCAGCCTGGGTGACAGAGCAAGACTCTGTCTCGAAGAAAGAAAGAAAGAGGCTGGGCGCGAAGGCTCACTCCTGTAATTCTAGCAGTTTGGGAGGCTGAGGTGGGTGGATCACGAGGTCAGGAGATCGAGACCATGGTGAAACCCTGTCTCTACGAAAAATACAAAAAATTAGCTGGGTGCGGTGGTGGGTGCCTGTAATCCCAGCTACTTGAGAGGCTGAGGCAGGAGAATGGCGTGAACCCAGAAGGCGGAGCTTGCAGTGAGCCAAGATTGCGCCACTGCACTCCAGCCTGGGCAACAGAGTGAGACTCTGTCAAAAAAAAAAAAGGAAAGAAAGAAAGAAGGAAAGAAGGAAGGAAGGAAGGAAGGAAGGAAGGAAGAAAGACTTCAAGTAAAGAACCTAGTGATGCATCTTAAACAAAAGCAAGAGCAAACAAAAGCCAAAGTTAGTACAAGAAAGGAAACAATAAAAATCAGAACAGGAAGAAATGAAATTGAAATGAAGAAGACAATACAAAAGATCAATGAAATAAAAAGTTGGTTTTTTGAGGCGGGGTGCAGTGGCTCACGCCTATAATCCTAGCATTTTGGGAGGCCGAGGCAGGCAGATCACTTGAGGTCAGGAGTTTGAGACCAGCCTGGCCAACATGGCAAAAAATCCCATCTCTACTAAAAATACAAAAATCAGCTGGGCATGGTGGCGGGCACCTGTAATTCCAAGTACTCAGGAGGCTGAGGCAAGAGAATCGCTTGAACCCGGGAGGCAGAGGTTGCAGTGAGCTGAGATCATGCCACTGCACTCTAGCCTGGGCAACAGAGTGAGACTCTGTCTCAGAAAAAAAAAAAAAAAAAAAGAAAAACTTAAATTACACAAGAGCCCCAGGAAAATCCTGCCCTTTTCTTATCACACCTCACTGAAGCTATGCTAAAATATACCAATTTGGACCCAGAATCTAGAGAAGGTCAAACTTTTTCCACCTCCAATTTATTTTCCAGATATCCAGAAAAAAATTACAAAAACTAGAGGAGGGTCCCCAGACATCTTGGTGGGACCTCCTAAATGCAGCCTTCTGTGTCTTTAACAACAGAGACGAGGAACCAAAAATTCAAAAAGACAAGCATCTCCATTTAAAATACCAGATGCTCACCTCTGCTGTCCAAAAGTCAATCACACAAAAGCCTCCCGATAACCCAAAAGGAAACTCTGCCACCTCGCTGGGAGTCTGTTTCCGATGTGGCAACCCTGGACACTGGGCAAAGGCTTGTCCTAACCCCCAGCACCCCACCAAGCCATGCCCAACTTGTGGTCTTTGGGGACACTGGAAAATGGACTGCCCCCAATGGGGACACCTTCCCCATTTGGGGGTGGCTCGTAATGAAGTCCCCCAGCCATCACAGGAGGAAATCTCTTCACTGCTGGTGCTGACAGGCAGAGGACTGAAGGTACCCAGGATTCTTCGCTCCTATGTCTAGTGAATCCACAGAACCCAGAGGGTAATTGGGACGGTATCTGGTAAGATTATTTCCTTTCTTTTGGATACTGGGGCGAGCCCATTGGTATTAACTGACTATCAAGGCCCATTAGAATGTTCATCCATTTCTGTTGTTGGCATGAAGGGCATACAAGAAACCCCATACAAAACACTGCCTCTATACGGCTCATTTCAGGGAGTCATCCTCACTCACTCTTTCTTGGTCATTCCTCACTGTCCCACTCCCTTATTAGGAAGGGATGTTCTACACAAACAGGGGGAATCATTCATTTATCGGCCCGACACTAAAGACACCCTTATTTATTATTATGCCAAGAACAGAAACCCTCCTCAGACACTCCACATCAAACAGACTTAAATCTCAAATTTCTCAGCCATGTAAACCCCATCATATGAAACGCTAACTTCCCCGTAATAGCTACCCACCATTCTCCAACTCAAATTTCACTGAAGAATCCTAAGCACTATATAGTGTTTCCAACATTGTCCCCTCAACCCTGATGGATTGCGGGGACTCAAGCCCATCATATCCTGATTTTGGGTGCCAGTATTTTAATCCCCACCCATTCTCCCTGCAATACTCCTATTCTTCCAATTAAAAAACCAGACAGCTCCTGTAGACTGGTCCAGGATTTGTGACAAATCAACTCCGCTATTATTCCTGTTTGTCCCATTGTCCCAAACCCCTACACCCTCCTATCACGAATTCCTCCCAACACTAGCCACTCCTCTATATTAGACCTCAAAGATGCCTTTCTTACTATCCCTGTACATCCCTTCTCCCAAAACCTTTTTGCTTTCACTTGGACTGATCCTGACACAGGCTACTCCCAACAACTCACCTGGACTGTCCTCCCCCAGGGGTTTAGGGACAGCCCTCACTATTTTGGTCAGGCACTTCAATTAGACCTCTCCCAACTACCTCTACAACCCGGCATTTTACTTCAATATGTGGATTTACTCCTTTGCACCCCCTCCCTAGAATACTGTATTCAACACATCACCAAACTTTTACATTTTTTGACTGAATGTGGGTACTGGGTATCCAAAAGAAAAGTTCAAAAATTTCATATCTAGGACTAATCATAACTCCAAATTCTGTCAGCACGAAAGCAAGGTGTTCAAAAAATCCCATTTCCTAAAACAAAAAGGGACTTACTTTCCTTCTTCGTATTAGTGGGATATTTCCAAATATGGATAGCAAATTTTGCCATTGTTGCTAAATCCCTTTATGAACACACAAAAGAAAATCTTGACCAACTCCTCACTCCCACCCCAGATCTTTATCATGCTTTCTCTCACCTAAAACGTGTGTTATTACAGGCCCCCACTTTAGGCCTTCCAAACCCCCTAAGACCTTTTAATCTGTATTTACACAGTTCTCATAATCAGGCCCTTGGTCTATTAGCCCAACCCATGGCAAACTCCCTCCAACCAGTGGTACATTTTTCAAAACAACTAGACCCCATTTATAAAACCTGGCCACCTTGCTTAAACATTTTGGTCACAACAGCATCAATAATTATCCCTGAGGCACAAAATCTCACGTTTTATGAACCTCTTCAGGTATTTTCTTCTCATAGTCTACAAGATATGCTCAGCCATAAGGTGCTCACCTCCAGCTCATCCTCTCGCAGGCAAGCCCTACTTTCAACTCTCCTTCAACCCTCTATCTCTCTTCATAGATGCTCCCTGACTAACCCTGCCACTCTTTACCTTCAATACCAATTTTAGACCCCGACAAACACTCATGCTCTGATCTAACTGAAAGTTCTCTGTGTATCACCGCCTTACTTGCACTCACATAAAAGGAGACCCAGATTGGTTTATAGATGGGAGTGCATCAAAAAACTCTCCCCTCTAAGCAGGATATGCCATCATTGAAAGGATATCATGATGATACCCACTCTCTCCCACCTAGAAAGCTGTAGAAGCTGCCCCCTTGCCTTTCGGCACATCCTCCCAACAAGCAGAATTAGTTGTCCTAATAAGAGCACCAACTCTAGCAAAAAACACACAAGTGAATATATACACTGATTCTAAATATGCCTGTAACATTATCCATTCCAATGCCCAAATTTTGAGTGAGCAGGGCTATCTCATAGCTAAGGGAACCCCTATCATTAATGGAAAACTCATCCATCATCTATTAAAGGCAGCTATACCTCCAGAAAAGGTTGTGGTTATCCATTGCAAAGGACATCAATCAGACAAAAGCCACATTCCTTTAGGGAACCGTGAGGCTGACTATTGGGCAAAACACGCCTCAACCAATGACCCAATTCCCCAATACTTATTTCCCCTCACACAGCGTATCCCCTCCTTTAATCCAGAACACCAAACACAACAACTAATCACAGTGGGGGCAGACAATTTAAACCCCCATACTGGTTCATACAAAACAAATTAGTTCTACTTGACCCTGAAAAAACAATTTCTTCTATGGGACATTCGCAGCCTCTTCCACACTAGCCATTCCCCTCTACAGCATTTCTTAAGTTCTCATATATACATAACCCCAGATATAAAGGAACAGTTAGTTAAAAGCCATTTCCCATCAATGCTCTATTTGCAAAAAAGCTTCACCCCACTTCAACACTAGACCCTCTTCTTTCCTAACCCATCAAGCCAAGGGACACCTTCCAGAACAGGACTGGCAAATTGGTTTTACCCACATGCCCCCAGTAAAAAGAGTTCGATTTCTTTTAGTTGTGGTTGATACCTTTTGGGATGGGTCGAGGCCTTTCCCACAACCAACAAACGAGCTCCTACTGTCCAAATTAATAACAGAAATTATCCTCAGGTTCGGGGTACCTCTTTCTTTTCAATCTGATAATGGCCCTGAATTCATCTCTCAAATTATTCAAACACTTGCAAAAGCCCTACAAATCACCTGGAAGTTGCACCTCCCCTCTTGACCTCAATCTTCAGGAAAGGCTGAAGAAATGAATGGCATTCTACAAAAACACCCTCACCAGGTACTCACACCAAACACATAAAGACTGGGTTACACTTTTGCCTTTAGCCCTTCTAAAAATTCACGTGCTCCAATGTAAATCTCTAATGCTCAGCACCTTTGAACTCATGTATGGGAGACCATTTACCCCTTCTGCTCCACCTCAGGGTCAAGCCCCACCTCCACCAGCCCCTCTCATTTCCCCTCTTGTACATACCATCTGCCATTTCATTTGGGAATATGCTGACAAATACCTGCCACAACCCATCGCCGACTCCTTTAATCCCTTCCTACAGCCAGGAGACTGGGTTCTGGTAAAAGACCCCAGTCCTACCCCCAATTCCCACTTCACACCTAAATGGAAGGGACCTTACCAGATCATCCCTACCACACCCACAGCACCAAAACTCCAGGGACTCCCCAGCTGGTTTCATTGTACTTCTCTCAAGAAAACAGACTTCCCTTCACCACATACCCAAACAACCATGTCTAAAACCCCTTCAGCCTTCTCTTGTGTCTCCCAGGACCCAATTCCCTTCGCCTCACCCGAATCCCTGAGGAAAAGGAGGAGAAATCCACATAAGCCACTTATGTCTCTTTCTCTCCCAAACTTTCATCACTTCCTAACTAACCTTGTTACAGACCTTCAGTGGTACCCTTACAAAGCTCCCATTATACATCCTGATCAGCTCGTTACTGCTCTATGGGACCTATGGCTTCAAGGAACTTTCCAGGACTTTACTCCTACCCAAATAATTTTTTTCTCTTTTTGCTTGTTTCTTTCAATATAAATTCCCTAATCACATCAACCTCATCAATACAACCACTCCTCACTGCTCTCAAACTAGAACGCTCTACAAACCTTACACAGTCTCTCCTGCGGCAAGCTAACCCTTCCTTTGCTCTGGAATGCTGGGTGTGTTTATCACTGTCTTCCTTAGCTTACACAGCCCTTCCTACATTCCTTCATAACCTTTTAACAGGAAACACAACCCTAATTTATAAACTCCAAAAAGGAGCTTCCTTTTTTGAAAGAGCTGACACTCTAGTCGGTGATTATCCCACTTCCAGGGCCAATCAGGCCAACAAATTATTTCAAAACTTTGGTAACTCCCTACAGTGCCTTAAGCCCCATGGCCCTCCCATTGAAGGGCCCATAACTAAACACACCCCTCCTCTTACAACGAGCCTCAATTTGCTTTTCAGCCTCGGAGGGAAATTTCCCTGTAGGGTCCTTAACATCTAACCTATGCAACCACACTATCATTGTTAAACACCCCTCTGACCATCAAACTAACCAGGCGAACTACCAAGTATCACCTGAACCGAATGGAGCATTTCTGCAGCTGGCTCGTTTGACAGCCTTTCCCTCAGCCAATGCCTCCGGCCTAACCTGTGCTGCTCCTAGTGCCTACCTTTTTCCTTGGCTCCATGTCAATAGTGCAACATCCGGCCGCATTAAGTCTGTAAAAAATAACTCTTCCTATACCTCTAGTACAGTAGGCGTCTCCCAGGCCTCCTCCTTGTCCACCTGGAGTAATGAACCACAGGAAAGAACAAACACCTCATCTTTAATTCACTTATTTTCTGTCCATATCTCTGTTTGTATTTACAATAAAGGCTTGTTCTTTTTGTGTGGCCTCAACACATATATCTTTGTCTCCCCATCAACCAGACCAGAACCTGTACCCTAGTTTATCTTTCTCCCTCCATTGGACTAGTTCCTCCTAATCAATCTTTACCCGTTCCATCCATCCAATATGTTAGGAAGAGGAGGGCCATCCACGTCATTCCTTTAATGGCTGCCTTAGGTATAACCTCTGGGCTTGGGTTGGGAGCAGGCGGATTCGCCACCTGCTTAACATACTTGAAAGCTCTTTCAACAGAACTACAGAGTTCATTAGAACATATGGCCCAAAGCCTTATAAGAGTCCAAGACCAACTAGACTCCTTAGCTGGAGTAGTCCTCCAAAATAGACGGGCATTAGATGTTCTAACAACTGAAAGACGGGACCTCTGCCTCTCATTGGGCAAAAAATGTTGCTTCTATCTCAACCAATCGGGCCTAGTAAGAGACGCTGCTCAAGAACTTAAAGAAAGGGCTAAAAAGCTAAGAGAATAACAAGACAACCAAATAAATTCTTGGTTTAAAAACAAAGTCCTAATATGGGTCATCCCATTCCTGGGCCCTCTCCTAAAAATATGCCTAGGAATAATGTTCTTACCCTGCTTAATTAACCTTTTTCAAAGATTTTTTTTTTTTTTTTTTTTTTTGAGACGGAGTCTTGCTCAGTCGCCCAGGCTGGAGTGCAGTGGGGAGATCTGGGCTCACTGCAAGCTCCGCCTCCCGGGTTCACGCCATTCTCCTGCCTCAGCCTCCCAAGTAGCTGGGACTACAGGCGCCTGCCACCACACCCGGCTATTTTTTTTTGTATTTTTAGTAGAGTCGGGGTTTCACCATGTTAGCCAGGATGGTCTCGATCTCCTGACCTCATGACCCACCCGCCTTGGCCTCCCAAAGTGCTGGGATTACAGGCGTGAGCCACCGCGCCTGCCACCTTTTTCAAAGATTTTTAACCAGAAGGATCATGGCCATCTCACAGACAAAAATTACCCAAAAACATCTACAGACAGCATTACTCCTGCAATCATTCTGAAACCAAAGAACTCTCTGCTCACTCCCCCAGCAGGAAGTAGCCAGAAAAAATGTGCTGCCCGTCGTCCTTTTCATAACTATAGAGACTGGATTGACAGAGCAGGAGCATTGCCATCTTGGACAAACACCACCTTCCTAAGTTCCCTTTGATTAAAAAACCACCTAAATCCTACCCAAAACATCAGCCTAATAGCTAATGTCAGCATAACCAGAAATATTCCAACCCTAAGATAAACCCCTCTTCAACCAGAAACACGCTAACCCTGAAATAGCCTCCCCTCCAATAGCCTCCCCTCCGACCAGAGACATTCCAACTCTGCAATAAACGTTCCCCCACTTCCAAAACCCTTAAATATCCTTAGTCTGTAAGAGAGAATGCTTAGTCTGTAAGAGAGAGTACTCCTGATCGAAATTGGCCAGAATCCCCTCTCAGGTTTATTTCAGAGAATAAACCTGTCTTTTAATGTTGAGCCGTGTTTTGTGTTCCTTTCCTCTTTCTTTAACTGTTACAAGCATTGTGAGTGTTTCTGCTGTAATGGAGGAGGCAGCATGAAGATCTCAAATGCTTGCTAGTGAGAAGCCACGCAGATGAGAGGCATGAAGCCTTGTTGGGCTCCCTCCACGTCCTACAGCCAGAGAGCGCCAGAAACACATCTGCCCCGGAATGAACTGGGCTGAACTCTTTGCATGGAGGGAGACCACATAACCTGGGGAACTTGGGTAAACGGTGTTGGAACGGACGTGTAAGATTTGGGTTTGTGTTAGTTGATTTGGGGAAACATTTATGGAAACGGGCCTTTGCTCCGGATTGGATGTCAGGAAGAGGAGGATTCCATGATTGGATATCTTGACGAAGCTTATCTAGACGGCAGGAGGACGAGACAAAGGCTAAACATGTAATGGTAAAGAAGCAGCAATCACTCTTATTGGCCAAGACGAGGGGAATGTGGTCACTTTTGCGGCTTGGACAGTGTTCCTGTTTTGTCTGTGTTCAGACTTGATTATACAGTGGTCTGGTTTTTTCTCTTGATCTGTATCATGGCCTGATGTTGGTGTTTTATGAAATTGTTCACATTCAAAGAGAACACCCAGGCCTAGCTGTTTGTGCCAGACCAACCCCAAGTCCTGGCTGCAGAACCAGGCCAGCTCCCCGATGTCAGTGGCCGCCTTTCTCTTTACAGGCATGGAGGGGGACACCATCAAGGAGGAGCCCCTCTTCTCCGCTCCCCACAGAGACCAGTGGGTGCAGACAGGTCAGGGAATGCCTCCTTTCCCTCCGGCATCTTTTGAGGTTTCCGTCCTGACGCCCAGGGCCGCTCCATCCAAGCCTCGGTTTCTCAGTCTCTAAAACAGGCCAGAAACCAGGCACGCCGTGGTGAAAGGACGAGCCGAAGAGATGGCAAGAGCTCCAGAAAGCCTTCCCAGGCATCAAGGGCTGCCCTTCAGCTCAGACGTTTCTCTCTGGACAGGGCTTCTTGGACAGGAACTCAACGAAACTTGACAGAAATCGGACACCCCCTGCCAAGGAAAAGCAGGAGAGGTCCGGGGTTCGCCAAGGCGGGAAACACCGCGGGGCCCAAGCGGCGCCGCCCGCCCAGCTCGCAGTCGGGGCGCGGGAACGGCCCATGCGCATGCGCACCGCACCGCCCCCTCCCTCCGCCCCGCAGCTCCAGCCGCCCCGCCCTGCCCGCGCGCAGCCTTCTGGGGCGGCCGGGCCACGCCGCGCGCCGATTGGTGGCGTCCGGGGCTCTCACTGCAGGTGACTGACGGCGCCGGCCGCCCCTGCCCGTCGCTCGCCCGCTGCTGCCGCCCGCCCGGGGTGTGGAGCCCGGCCGCTGCTCGCGGGCTGAGCGTCTGCCGCTGCTGCCGCCGCCGCCCAGCCTCCGCCATGGACCTTTTCGGGGACCTGCCGGAGCCCGAGCGCTCGCCGCGCCCGGCTGCCGGTAAGCGGCGTTGCCGCGGGGCCGGCCAGGGAAGGGAGAGGAGGCGGAATGGGGGCGGCCTGAGGCCCGGGGCGGCTGAGGCGGCGCCCGCGCTGGGAGGCGGCGGGCGGCGCGGGCTGCACGGGGCCTGCTCCTGCCTGGCCAGGTCCCGGCCGGCCCACTGGCGGCCCTGTCGGAGGCCCGGTCGCTCGCGGAGCTTGGAGAGGCCGCTCCGCCATTTTCGCTACGCAGGAAGGAAAGGGCCGCGCCGTCGTGGCCACGGCCCCTCTGCGTGGCGGTGAAAGGCGCCGGCGCGACCGCGTGGGCCGACCCGAGGGACCAGCTCTGAACGCCCGGCGGCCCCGCGGGCCCCTGCGCCCCGATTCCACCCGCGGCCCGGTCTGCCTTGCGTGTCGCCCGCCCGCGGCTTCCGGGCCGCACTTCACCCGCGGACTGTGGAACGGCCGCGTTCCGGGCCGGTGCGAGTTCAGGGGCTTGGCATTTTTATTTGCACAGGAGATTGAATTAATCACTATCTTAATCCTTCGTGTTTTTGAAGCCTGGGAGACAGGATGCCTCCTCTGTCATCCTATGATTTTGTGATAATTAACGATAGTGTTTTTTTTTTTTCCTGGTCCACGGGAAGTTCCCCCTCTCCTTAAAGTTGAGGGGTCCGCTCATCTGCTAAGCCCTGGCCCCTGCCAGTGGGAGTCCCTGTGGGCTGTGGTTTGAGCTCAGCATCCTAGCAGCGTGAAACAGGGCCTGTGTTGATCCCTGCGTCCTGTGGGTTACAGTCTCCGGGTTTCATTTGTCAAAACGCGTGAATATTTCATATTGCAAGACTTCCAGCTTGATGTTGTAGTTTAGGACCTTATTACCAAATTTAACTTGCGGGCAGAAAACCTGGAAAACTTAAGACATTCAGATTTCCAGGCCCACCTCAGCCCCAATAAATCCAAATCCCTGAGAGTGGGGTTTCCGAATCTGTTACTAAATCCCCAGGCCAACCCAGCGGGGGCTGGAGACTAGTGGTTTGGGAGCTGCTGTTGTAGGGCAGACGGAGGTGAGTAAGGCCCAGCCTTCGCTTTCTAAGAGCTGCTTTCTGAAGGGTACTAATTACGGTAATTAAAACTGGCAAAAGTTAATGACTGTGGGAAATGCTTAGGACTCTTGAGGAGGGACTGTCGCGCACCGAGAGACTGGGGAAGGAGGCAGTGTTTGAATTGAGCTTCCAAGGATGAGCAGGCTTGTGATTTGCAGTAATTCTGGGCAAGAAAACATTTTATTTTATTTTACTTTTTGAGACGGAGTCTGGCTCTTGTCGCCCCCGCTGGAGTGCAATGGCGAGATCTCAGCTCACTGCAACCTCCGGGTTCAAACAATTCTCCTGCCTCGGCCTCCCTACTAGCTGAGATTACAGGCGCCGACCACCACACCCAGCTAATTTTTATATTTTTAGTAGAGACGGGGTTTCACCATGATGGGTAGGCTGGTCTTGAACTCCTGACCTCAGGTGATCCGCCCGCCTCAGCCTCTCTAAGTGCTGGGATTACAGGTGTGAGCCACCGCGCCCTGCCCCCACTGACCGTTCTGATGGTACAGAGCATCTCAGTAACTGGTCCTGGAGTCTTTGAACTTGACTCAGCCATTCATTTTCAAAATAACCACGGTTTTAGCTGTGGGTAAAAATTGGCTTTGTGTAGCAGTCTTTTTTCTCTGTCAGTGGAGTATAGTTTCTATCTGAATATATTTGGGGCAGCATTTGGATTCACCAGTGTGCGTGTAAACCTATGAGTCTTAAAATCTCCATTTGCTTTTTACCTGCAATTAGGTTCTGCTCAGGAGTAGGCTCCCTTGACTGACAAAAAACCTGGCAACTCAGAATCTCATAAGTTGGCACCTTAGCAGCCTTTTGCCAGATACAGTGGGAAAGGTACATCCTGTTGCCGTTTTTTCCAAACTCAGTTTCCAACCTTGACTGAGCTGAAAGGGTGGCAGAGGGGGTGCATGGTGTTTAAACTGCTGGCCCCCCTGAAAATGGATTGGTCAACTGCTCCCCATCTGCCAGGAGGGCACTGACATTGTCAACAGGTCCTGCTTGGCTGAGTGTATTTTTAAAAATAGCTTTAAAACGAAGAAGATCTCAGAATTTGTAGACGATTGGAAGCTGAGAGGGATAAGTACTAAAATGAGTGACAATTGGGATCCATAGTTATCATTGCAGGCTGTTAGCTACAACCAACAAGATGAGATTTGACAGGTTAAAATCGTTTGTACAAGAACAGAATCTGGTTTCACATGCTTGTGAAAATACTGTGATTAAAAAAAAAAACCATACTTTGAATAAATCATATTGATTGCTAAAGTGAATGGAGTAATGAGTCTAAACTGTGCATCGTGACCCTCACACATGGTATGTGGATACCACAAATCTCCAATGCAGTGAACAATAAAAGACCTCGTTATTTTCACAGAGCGCAAGAAAAGTTGTTCAGGAGGTGTAACCAGACTATTTGGTTTAGAATCCAGCTCTTCACTTACTCTGCCTTCTGTGGCTATTCCTACATCTGTAAAAAGGGGTGACACTTCCCACTGTTACTGTACAAATTAGTACAGTATGTCTGGTGCTGTGCATAGTGTGGGGTAGAATGTGTAGTGTTTTATAGATGTTAGCCAGGGTTATTGTTTTTGAGACAGCCTCATTGTGTTGACCAGGCTGGAGTGCAGTGACACAAACACAGCTCACTGCAGTCTCGACCTCCGTGTGCACAGGTGATTCTTCCACCTCAGCCTCCTTGGTAGCTGGGACTACAGGTGCGCACCACCACAGCTAGCTAATTTTTGTATGTTTTGTAGAGACAAGACTTTGCCATGTTGCCCAGGCTGCTCTTGAACTCCTGGGGCTCAAGTGTTCTGCCCACCTTGGCCCTCCCAGAGTGCTGGGATTACAGTCGTAAGCCACTGTGCCTGGCTGAGCCATTAACAATTGTTTAAAAGTGGAAAAATGCAGTCTTAAATGAATTATGGGAAAGCACTGGGTGTCCAAAGGGAGAATACTACACTGCTTATATCACATCAAATGTATTAATATTTTGTTTAGATCTTTTTATTTTTGTTTTAAACGTTGCATCTAATGTTCCCACCCCTAAACCTCTTAAATGTTTATAATCTAGAAAAATACATAGAATGCACTAAATATTTCAGGTATTTTGCTAAATTAGTAGTTTTCATCCAAGCCCTTAAAAGTTTTAATTGCTGAATGAATCAAGTTTTTTAAAGGAAAGATGTATATATTTTACCTAAAAAAAAGAAGTGTTTGTTCATATCAGGCAGAAATGGAACTTTTCTATGTCATACCCATAAAAGTGCTGACTTGATGTCTTTAAGATTGGCAGCTTATATTGACAATCCATGTATGTCAGTTGAAGGTGTCATGGTTTAAAATTGCTTTGCCAGTAACTTGGTTTCACTTTTATAGGGTGGTTCTTTTACTTATTTGGTTGCTACACTAGTACTTTAAAAATTGATGGTCAGTTGTTGAGGACGAAATAAAATATTTGATGGCCACACCATCTTAAAAATAATTTTAATAAATTGGAGACTGGGCTCGATGGCTCATACTTGTAATCCCAGCACTTTGGGGGAACAAGGCAGGAGGATGGTTTGAGGCCAGGAATTTGAGAAGAGCCTGGCACAACTTCGTGTGACCCCGTCTCTACAATTAAAAAAAAAAAATGAATATTTGAACATAAAATAAAGGTTAAGGTATTAGAGGAAAACAGATTGTAAAACTACAGGGTTGAACAAGAAAAAAGTCATAAAAAAGTGAATTTGACTATGTAAAAATTTAAAATTTCTGCAGGACAAATGATACTATAAAGGCAAAAGACAAACTGAGAAAATAATTGCAATATACATTACTAAGGGTATAAGAAAGGCTCACAGAATTAATAGGAAAAAATAAAACCCACTAGAAATTTTGGCTTCTGTCAGATTTAAACTAATATCCTTTGATGAGCAGTCTAGCAGATTAAGCAGGAATACATGTATCAGGTTGTTGATTGTGGCGTCACTTATCATATGAAGAACTGGGAAAAGCTTGAACCCATCAGTAAGGATCTGGTCGAATGAGTGGAGATGCTTCCCATGTGTGGCTGTTGGAGAGAAAGAATTAGACTCAGGTGTGTTGGCCTGGAGCATGCCTTGATGGGTTATGTGAACGATATATGTGGAGTATTGTGTAGAGTATGACTCTGTCTTCTACAAATTAAAATGCATGAGTCCATGTACGTGAGCATTAAGGAAAGTGGAAAGGATACACTAAACTCATACTGTGGTTGGGGGGTGTGGTGGAACCTGTCCCCCCTTTTTTCTGATAATACCTGTGTGGTGTTTGGAAAACACCTGGATTTATTTTATAGTTGAAAAAATTGAGGTATAAAAAACAATTTAGGCAAAATATTTTAACATCCTTTTTTAACTTTATTGGATACAGCAACCTTTAACCTGAATATGATCAACCCAAGGGTATTTTTCTCAGCATAGTATATAACTTCCGGTAGACTTAGCTCCAGAATATAGATAACTGGGGGAAAAAAAAAAGTTCTAGGTGAGATTAACTATGATTAATGAACATTTTTAGTCTTGTATTCTTATTAGGGTTCTAATATTTTTAAGATTGGGGGAGGGGCCTCTTCCAGATTTTTAGGTCAGGGTCACACTTTGTCCAATGATTGCAGCCCCCAATGCTTTGAATTTCAGTTTATTCAAAATAGAATGTAAGGGCCTGGAGCAGTGGGTCACACCTGTAATCCTAGCACTTTGGGATGCTGAGGCAGGAAGATTGCTTGAGTACAGTAGTTCGTGACCAACCTGGGCAACATAGTGAGACCCCATCTCTACAAAAAGTTAAAAAATTAGCTGGGCATGGTGGTGTATGCCTGTAGTTTCAGCTACTCGGGAGTCTGATGAGGGAGGATTGCTTGAGCCCAGAAGGTTAAGGCTGCAGTGAGCTGTGATCACACCACTGCACTCCAACCTGGCTCACAGAGCGATACTCTTGTCTCAATTTAAAAAAAAAAAAAAGCATCTAAGGTTTTGACTAATCAGTAGTTTCCTTATGTATCTATGACCTATAGTTTTTTTTTTTTTAAGAATCCACATACAGACTTCTAAGTTAGATCCTTTTGATGATGCAAAAGCAGAGATTTTATAAAATCTCAGGATTATCATCATAGGATTGTTGTAAGGGTAAAATGAGTTGATGTTTGTGAAGTTTCTGGAAGGGTGCCAATGTATGGAGGCAGCATAGTACCTCACTAAGAGCATGGACTGCATGGTTTTGAATCCCCACTCCACTCCTTACTGGCTCTGTGATCTTGAACAGGTAATTGACCTCAGTGCCTCAGTTTTTTCATCGGTAAATAATAATAGTACCTATCTCATAAGAATTAAATGAGAAGATGTATGGAGCTCTTAGAATAGTGCCTGACAGGCAGGCAGTATTATCATTTTTAGAAGCCATTCCCAGTTGTGGCCAGCAAAATGTAAGGTGGTCTCATTGTGTTTAATTGAAATACCTCTCATAGTATTCCACAGTGAGAAAGAAGGTGATAGGCAGTTCCCTGGGGATGGGGCTCAGTTTGGGGCACCATCTGACTGAATTGTAGCCAAAGGAGAGGGGGCCAGGCTAGTATTAATACTAAGCTGTAAGTTGCATTGTGAGGAATGCTTGCAAGAACTGAAAATATATTTATTACCTGGGTAAAAGAAGACTTCCCCCCTTGTACAGTGGCAGTGGAAAGACCTGGTTTAGATGGGCAAGTTAATTCAAAAATTAAAATATGACCTGGTACAAGCGGAAGGGTTGTTTGCTCTTCAGGTTGGGCTGTTACCTGTAAATGTCCCCTCCCTTGTCCTAAGACATCTGGCTGTGTGACACCACTGAATGCAGCGTGATTGTCTGGATCATCTCATGTGGTTTTTGAGTCTGTCCGGAGAATGGACGTTGTGATTGTTAGACCCAATGTTTGGGCAAAAGTGACCTACTTCGGGATATTAGGAATTCTTGTAAGTGGATTAATACATTGAGTAATGGTTATCCTAAATACTTTTTTTGGGTGGTGGGGACAGAGTCTGGTTTTGTCCCCCAGGCTGGAGTGCAGTGGCGCTATCTCAGCTCACTGCAGCCTCCGCCTCCCAGGTTCAAGCTGTTTTCCTGCTTCAGCCTCCCAAGTAGCTGGGGCTACAGGCACCCGCCACCCTGCCTAGCTAATTTTTGTATTTCTGGAGAGACAGGGTTTCACCATGTTGGTCAGGCTCATCTCGAACTGCTGACCTCAGTCCTGACCTTGGCCTCCCAAAGTGCTGGGATTATAGGTGTGAGCCACCACACCTGGCCATACTCAATACTTTTTAATGGCTTTCTTCTGCTTCTTGCATACTTCTAATAGAGTCTTTATGTCACTTGTAAGAAAAGTGAAAGTATTTGCAATTCCTTAATTTGTTTAGGGTCATCCTGAAGGATTAGAATACATTTTCCCATTTGCATTAGGAATATAAAGCAAAATAGTTATTTTTTGTTAACTCAGGAATTTCTTGTGTATTTTAGGTACTTCTGACCCAAAGACCCCGGGAGAAATTTCATTCCCTTAAGTTTATACATTTTTAATTAAAGCTTTTGTTTTTAAAAGAAGAAAGTATCCCCAGCTCATTTCTAAATGGAGGCAAAAAGATGATAGGGATGACCCTCTTGGGGGATATAAATTTATTTGTTTAGGTGAATTGGTGTTTGGCCTGGCACAGTAGCTCACACCTGTAATCCCAGCACTTTGGGAGGCTGAGGCGGCTGGACCACTTGAGGCCGGGAGTTTGAGACCAACCTGGCCAACATGGTGAAACCCCGTCTCTACTAAAAATACAAAAATTAGACCAGGCATGGTGGCTTACACCTGTAATCCCAGCACTTTGGGAGGCTGAGGCAGGCAGAACACTTGAGGTCAGGAGTTCAAGACTAGCCTGGTCAATATGGTGAGACCATGTCTGTACTAAAAATACAAAAATTATTTGGGCATGGTGGTGTGCGCCTGTAATCTCAGCTACTCAGGAGGCTGGGGCAGGAGAATAGCTTGAACCCAGGAGGTGGAGGCAGTGAGCCAAGATCACATTACTGCACTCCAGCCTGGGCAACAGAGTGAGACTCAGTCTCAACAACAACAAAAAAAGCGAATTGGTTTTTAAGTGAGTACTGTTTTTTTTTGAGACAGGGTCTCACTGTGTTGCCTAGGCTGGAGTGCAGTGGCCCAATCATGGCTCACTGCAGCCTTGGCCTCCCTGGGCTCAGGTGATCCTCCCACCTCAGCCTACTGAGTAGCTTGGACTACAGGCGCCTGCCACCACACCTGGCTAATTTTTGTATTTTTTTCGTAGACATTTTTTTGCCATGTTGTCCAGGCTGGTCTCGAACTCCAGGACTCAAGCAGTCCTCCCACCTCAGCCTACCGAAGTGTTGGGTTTATAGGCATGAGCCACTGCGCCTGGCCTAAATGAGCACATTGTTATACTTGAACTCTGAGGAACAAGAGGTGGGATAAAGCTGGTGTGTTTGGTTGGTGTGTTGAACTTTGCAGGAGGTGAATGTGTATACTTTCAACTTGGATTCTTGTGTGCCAGTTCAGATATCTAATAGCTTAAACAGAATTTCAGGAAAAAGCTGGATAATAAGGAATGGTGGTTAAATTTTATGTGAAAAAAGATAATTGGGCATGAAACATTTAAGACATATTTTTGGAGTGTAGATCTTCACATTTTTTGTTAAAAGAGTTTCCTGACTTTCTCCTGAGGCTGTCTTTGGTTACCTGAAACTCCTTATTTTCGCCATAGCTATTTATTGAATCGGGCACTGTGCTGGGGCTAGGGACACCAGGTTCCAACAGATTTTCTTCCCTTGCAGAATGTTACTGAAATAGGATTTTTATAAACCTGTAGGTCTTTGAAGGCCCCTCCTCCACCCCGCCCCAAATTTCTGAATGTCTATCTTTTGAAGTCTCAAGTATTGTTTTCCTGGTCTAGAATCAGTTTTTTTTCTTCCCAGGATTCTATTTTAAAGAAAGACTTTTAAATGTTTCATGCTTTCAATAATGAAATTATCAAGAAAATACTTGTTTTCCTCAAAATATTCAGTGGCCCTGAGAATGCCTGTTAGGGCATCAATCATTGCTTTTATGTTGACTGTAACTGTTGGAAACAGATGTCCATATTAAAAAAGCTGTTAAGAAAATATTTTTTAAAAATTTGCCCAACAGAAAGGAGAAAATTAGAATGTAATAGCAAACTTGTCTTAAAGCAGGGGAGACCACATGATCTTCCTCTTTGAAAATCTGTCCTGGGTGATGACCATATGCTCTCTAAACAGGTTTTCTGTGTTTTAGGGAAAGAAGCTCAGAAAGGACCCCTGCTCTTTGATGACCTCCCTCCGGCCAGCAGTACTGACTCAGGTACAGTCTTCAGGCTCTCCCAGGTGTGTGTCAACGTCTCTACTCATCCTGGGATTGTAGTTGTCTCAATCTTTTTCCCTTTCCCCCATTTTCAACACACAGATGTTTTAGGTGTTGGACTGTCTTTAAGTTTTGAATCCATGGCATCAGGTAAGGCAGAAAAATCTGCTAGTCACTAGCCCTGAGAAGTACTGCGAGGAAATGTGGAGCAGTTTTCTCTGGTTCATTTGAGTATTTATTTTACTACCTGAAGTACAATTTAACTTTTTAAGGCAGATTTTTATTTCCTTTGAAATAATAGGACTTTAAAATAGGTTCAAGATATTATTCACTGCAGTATGAGTTGCCACTGGATTGACGCAAAAGTTTTGAGTTTATTTCAGTAACCTACATAGGTGTCCTGGTGGGATGGATTCTGAAACTTAAGCCTTACGTATTTTTTGTGGGCTCACTAAGTGTTCTGCTGTGTTTCAGGATCAGGGGGACCTTTGCTTTTTGATGATCTCCCACCCGCTAGCAGTGGCGATTCGGGTAAGTGGTAGGAAAAATCCAAGGTGCTGATGGAAATCATACGTAGTATTTTACTCTTATGTGAAATTTATGTATAGGTTTTAACAGGATTTTGGATGACATTAAGTCATAATACAGCATAAGGTTTAAGAAAACTATAAACAGGCACATTAATTGGAAGCACAAAGATAAGATAATACCGTATCACTTTCTGGTGATATTAACTTCTTGAGGTTCAGATTGTTGGAACTGCCTTTAAGAATGAAGAGTTCACTAATTTACTCTTAACTTTGTTATTAACATTTTTTAAAAATTCAGAGTTCATTATTTGATTTGCCTTGGTAAACAGAGTGCTTGACTCAAATGTATCAAGGCTAGTAGCATTGGCTCTACCTCCTCCTGAAAATGTTCCTTTTCCCATCCTAATTAAGTAGAAGGGAAGAATAGAGCAGATTCCTGTTGCCATTGCGGCAAAGGTATGATTCTGTCTCATGAGAACTTAGGTAGAGCTCCTCTGGTTGGGGAAGGTGAGGGTTAGGAGAGGTTGGGAGATAGATGGTGTGGGGGCAGTGGGGAATGCAGGTAATCCCATTTCGTATGCAGGTATGTTTTCTATATTTTAGAAAAAGTACTACAGTCATCTTACATAAGAATTCTCAATCTTCAGGGCTATAGACCCATACCAAAAAATTGCAGCATCCTCACACTCACAGTGTAGCCTGAAACCTTCCCAATAAAGATAGTACCCTTAGTTGTAATGAAAGTTAATATGTTCTGGCTGGGCACGGTGGCTCACGCCTATAATCCCAGCACTTTGGGAAGCCAAGGTGGGTAGATCACTTGAGGTCAGGAGTTCAAGACCAGCCTGGGCAACATGGCGAAACCCTGTCTCTACTAGAAATACAAAAATTAGCCAGGCGTGGTGGCACGTGCCTGTAGTCCCGGCTACTCAGGGGGCTGAGGCAGGAGAGTCACTTGAACCCGGGAGGCAGAGGTTGCAGTGAGCTGAGATCACGCCATTGCACTCCAGCTTGGGTGACAGAGCGAGATTCTGTCTCCAAAAAAAAGGAAAGTTAATATGTTCAAAGAAGGCTGTTAAGGGATTTAATAGAAGAAATGAAGATACAGCATAGCTGTCTCTTAGTTATCTACAGGACAAAAGGCAAAGTAGTAAAAATTTAGAAGATTTACATAACACTATTAACAAGCTTAATTTTTTGGATATATAATCTTGGGTCTAGTGTTTTAGATTTCTTGAGAAGTTAACACATTTTTTTTTTCTTGAGACGGAGTCTCACACCCAGGCTGGAGTGCAGTGGCGCAATCTTGGCTCACTGCTACCTCCACCTCCCGGGTTTAAGCGATTCTCCTGCCTCAGCCTCCTGAGTAGCTGGGACTACAGGTGTGTGCCACCATGCCTGGCTAATTTTTGTATTTTTAGTAGAGACAGGGTTTTACCATATTGGCCAGGCTGGTCTTGAACTCTTGACCTTGTGATCTGTCTGCCTCAGCCTCCCAAAGTGCTGAGATTACAGGCGTGAGCCACTGCACCCAGCTGATAACACGTTGTTTTTCTTTTTTCCTTTTTTGAGACTGAGTCTCGCTCTGTTACCCAGGCTGGAGTGCAGTGGTGCGATCTCAGCTCACTGCAAGCTCTGCCTCCCAGGTTCATGCCATTCTGCTGCCTCAGCCTCCCAAGTAGCTGGGACTACAGGCACCGGCCACCATGCCTGGCTAATTTTTTTGTATTTTTAGTAGAGATGGGGTTTCACCATGTTAGCCAGGATCGTTTCCATCTCCCGACCTCGTGATCCGCCTGCCTCGGCCTCCCAAAGTGCTGGGATTACAGGTGTGAGCTACCTTGCCCGGCCCGATAACACATTCTTAAGCGGGCAGGAACCATTTACAAAAGTTGATTACGTACTAAGCTATAAAATAAGCCTCAATAATCTGTTTCTTGTACAGACTACATTCTCAGACTACAGTGTAATTTGCTTAGAAGTCAGTAACAAAGCTGTAAGATGTCTTTGTTTTGAAATTTTATTATTTTTCTTTTCTTCTTTTTTCTTTTTTTTTTTTTTTTTTTAAGACAGTCTCACTCTGTTGGCAGGCTGGAGTGCAGTGTTGTGATCTCGGCTCACTGCAACCTCTGCCTCCCGGGTTCAAGTTCCTGTCTAAGCTTCCCGAGTAGCTGGGACTACAGGCACATGCCACCACACCCAGCTAATTTTTGTATTTTTAGTAGAGACGGGGTTTCACCATGTTGGCCAGGATGGTCTCAATCTCTTGACCTCATGATCCGCCTGCCTCTGCCTCCCAAAGTGCTGGGATTACAGGCATGAGCCGCCACGCCTGGCCTTTTTCTTTCTTTTTTTTTTTTTTTTTGAGATGGAGCCTTGCTCTGTCGCCTAGGCTGGAGCGCAGTGGCGAGATCTCAGCTCATTGCAGCCTCCGCCTCCTGGGTTCCAGTGAGTCTCGTGCCTCAGCCTCCCAAGTAGCTGGGATTACAGGCACTACCATGCCCGGCTAATTTTTTGTATTTTAATTAGAGACCAGGTTTTGCCATGTTGGTCAGGCTTGTCTTGAACTTCTGACCTTAGATGATCTGCCCATCTCAGCCTCCCAAAGTGCTGGGATGACAGGTGTGAGCCACGACACCTGGCCATCTGTTTGGGAATTTTAAAGGAAGATAGTTTCACATCCATATGGGGAAAACTGGAACCTGTACAGTAAGCCACAGGACACTAATGGAGACCTTTGGGAGAGATACTGTTGGAAACATCTGTGTTGCATTATGCAGGATGCATATGTGTATTATGTTATACTGTTGCAGAAATAGGGCCTTGTGCAACTAATTTACGCTTCTTGAGGGCAGGAACATTTTCATTACTTTTTCCTCAGCACTAAGAAATGTCTGACACAGGGAGTTCGAGACCAGCCTACCCAACATGGTGAAACTCTGTCTCTACTAAAAATACAAAAATTAGCTGGGTGTGATGGTGCACACCTGTAGGCTGAGGCAGGAGAATCGCTTGAACCCAGGAGGTGGAGGTTGTAGTGAGCTGAGGTTGCATCACTGCACTCGAGCCTGGGCGACAGAGTAGACTCCGTCTCAAAGAAAAAAAAAAAAAAGACACCTTGTGTTTACAAAAGAAATTAAAAAATTAGCTGGGTCTAGTAGTGGTTCCTGCTTTCAGTCCCAGCTGCTCAGGAGGCTGAGGTGGAAGGATCACTTGAACACAGGAGTTGGAGGCTGCAGTAAACTATGATCATACCACTGCATTCTAGTCTGTGTGACAGAATGAGACCCTGTGTCAAAAACAAAAAGAAAAAGAAATGTCTGGCAAAGAGTAGGTTGAGTAAGTAAACAAGTACTTGCATCTTTTTTTTTTTTTTTTTTTTTTTAAGAGAAGCGTCTTACTACTTTGCCCAGGCAGGTCTGAAATGCCTGGGCTGAAGTGATCCTTCTGCCTCAGTCTCCGGAAGTAGCTGTGACTGCAGGCATGTACCACTGCATCTGGCTATTGCATACTTTTATACCTAAATGCAGAGAACATTTCAAGTCATTTATTAGGACAGCAGCTGCCCTTATTGGAGATTGATGTGTTAGGCACTGTGACAAATGCTCTTCCTACTTGTCCTAACCCATTTTCAAACATCCCTTTGAGATGACAGTATTCTTACCATGTTACACACAGGTGAAGACAGCTGAGACTGAAAGGTTAAGTTGCACACCTCTTTGAAACTTGACTTTTCTCATTTCAAACACATACACTGCAGATTCCCTTAGCTTTGAGTACAGATTCATCCTTTTGCTAGTGGGAACAGCTGTGGCAGCCTTATTTTGCCTTTGAAAGGATGTATTACAGTTCTTAAAGGCTGCCATTTACCTCATTTTGAGCCTTTTCGGGTACTTGTTACTTTTTGGAACGTGATTAGGATATGTTAGTTTGCTTACAGATTTTGTAAGTGTTTGTTTAACACTAAGAGCCTGTGGATATAAAAACATGTATATGCTCCAGGCCGAAAAAAACCATGTATTTTTACCACTGGGAAAAGTCTTTTACAAACCCCTTCAGCAGGGTCAGTTTGACTCAGGGCCTGGATCTTAACTTTATGTTCTCTCACTGGGGGACCCCGCCCCTGCCCCCCCCCCCGCCAACCATGAAGACACAACTCCTGGGTCTGCCTGTGTCTGCCAGTCCTTGCTTGAAATGACCTTGTCTTTGAGTGCTAGGATGAAGCCCGGTCTACTAGTGACTTTTTCCAACAGTCTACAGCTGTGTTTCTGTCTGGCTTTTACTTTGTTTCCAGGTTCTCTTGCCACGTCAATATCCCAGATGGTAAAGAATGAAGGGAAAGGAGCAAAGAGAAAAACCTCCGAGGAAGAGAAGAATGGCAGTGAAGAGCTTGTGGAAAAGAAAGTTTGTAAAGGTTTTCAGACAATTTGAAAACAAATGTATTAGACTTCATATTTTAAAACAACCCAGAGCAAAACCAGTTTCAGCTTTCTAATAATACTTTCTTTTTATGTCTGTATTTAAGAAATGAGTAGGGTTCCCTTTTTGCAAATGAATTTCCAAGTTTCTCTGTGCTTTCTCTTTTCATGTACATCTATCTCTGATCCTACCTTTGATCAGATAGGAAACCTACATTTGTTCCTCAAGAGTTAAAAAATACAGGTGGTTTTTTTCTTAGCCTTCTGCAGTGAATGGTTAGTTTTTTGACCACCTAGTCAATCTTTGTTTGCAGTTTGTCAATTAGTGCTTTGAATTATGTGATTTAGCTTAGTAGGCAGCTTCCCTAAGCCTGGAAAAAGCCGTTGAAATTTGTAGTCGGTTGTGTAACTTGTCAAAGTTAGTGAGGAAGAAAACGAAAAGTATTAACTAAAGAGAATACTTCAGTTGTGGTACTAAAGTATTCTTGAGCTGTGGGATTTTCTTTCTTTTTTTTTTTTTATTTTTTTATTTTGAGACGGAGTCTCACTCTGTCGCCCAGGCTGGAGTGCAGTGGCACCATCTCGGCTCACTGCAAGCTCTGCCTGCCGGGTTCACGCCATTCTCCTACCTCAGCCTCCCGAGTAGCTGGGACTACAGACGCCCTCCACCACGCCTGGCTAGTTTTTTGTATTTTTAGTAGAGACGGGATTTCACCATGTTAGCCAGGATGCTCTCAATCTCCTGACCTCGTGATCTGCCCGCCTTGGCTTCCCAGAGTGCTGGGATTACAAGCGTGAACAACCGCGCCCGGCCCGAGCTGTGGGATTTTCATTGACTGCATTGTCCTTTGTCACAGATTACCTCAGTGAAAGCTGTATGATGCAGGCAGAGGTATGTGAAAAAACCCACTTGTAGCTTTGCTGGGAAGATGTCATCTTCAGCTTAGCTTGTCACTTCCCAGAAGACAGCTCTTCACAGTGTTCATTTTATTATTTGTCTGGCATTAGGTATCAGAAAATAAGCTTAAATGCGTCTAACCATTAAATGTAAATAGATCTCTGCCTGCATTGGAATCTTTTATCTTTTTCTTCCTCAGTTGAAGTAAAAGCAACCGATCTTACTGTTTGTTCAAATTCTTCACCAGCCTTGAACATGGAAATATGTATTTTCAGGGCATCTTAAGGGCTTTTGAGACAGACTTTACTGACTTGCATTTGTCTGACTGACTTGCATTTGTCCTTATTCAATTATCACAAGACTAATTTGCACATGATCCTTTCCCCTGATTTGAATCTCACTTCTCTGGGATGGCAGCACATACCTTGCCCTGGTGCTTTGACTTATACCCTAGACAGAGTTGTTTTGTGCTCACTGACTCCTCTTTCGTGTCCCTGTGCAACCTCTTAGAGCTCATCCTGTCCAACAGTGCTCCGATTTTAGTTATAGACTTGCAGCTGGGGAGATGCCTTAAGGGGTATTGCTTATTTGTTTGCGCCATTAGGATATTGCTGAGTCAGACAGTCATAGTTCCCTCTCATTTGCTCTGGGACTAGGGTTTCCAGAGGGTTGGGCACAGTTTTCTATTGGCTTTTTTGTTCTCTTTTCCTTAGCCTCTTCGGTGATCTTTGGTCTGAAGGGCTATGTGGCTGAGCGGAAGGGTGAGAGGGAGGAGATGCAGGATGCCCACGTCATCCTCAACGACATCACCGAGGAGTGTAGGCCCCCATCGTCCCTCATGTGAGTCTCATGTGGTAGGAAGCCCGGCTGGCATTAACATCTCCTGGGTTCTGACTGGCATTTTGGACTGGCTAGTTTGTATTTACTAGAAAATCTAACACATCACTTGATTCTACATCAGTGATTCTCAGCTGGGGTTGATTTTGCTCCCCGCCCAGGGGACGTTTGTCAGTGTTTGGGTACATTTTTGTCACAATTGCGGGAGGGAGTTGTTACTGGCGTCTGGTGGGTAGAGACTAGGGATGCTGCTAAACATCTTAGAAGCACAGGGCAGCCCCACAACAAAGAATTGTTCAGCCTGGAATGTCAGTAGTGTCGCGGTTGAGCAGCCCTGCTGAACGGGAGATGACGCTTCATGACATGGCTCTGCAGCGTGTGTTACTCCTTACCAGCAACTGAGCAGCTTCTGGCAGAGAATATTTTTAATCCATGACCTAGAAGATAAGAGTTGGAAGCCACTAATTAAAGTATGAATGGTGATCAAGCAGAGCTAGTATAGATAATCAGGGCCCAGGAAGAACAAAAGTCAAAATGATGACAAGGAAAAGACAGACAATGAAAAATTAGCTGCAACTATACAAACTAAAATGAAGCCTTCTGGATAAGCTCTTGGGCCTGGAGAAAAAGAAACCAGAAGGTAGGACATTAAGTTGGCTGTTAACATACATTATAGTACATATTTAATAATATATATTACATAGGTTACATAATTCAGAATTACATAATAAATACATTATGTACCTTTACTGACACCAGTTGGTCATCAACATACAATGTGCTGGAGCCGTTTGGGCTGATGGCATTTGTCCAGTAGATGAGATCTGCTCATGGAGATGAGGTGATGGCTGCTGCAGAGCAGCTGATCATATGTAGAGGGGACGAGATACACACCCGTTGAGACGGTCTTGCTGTCTTGCTCAGGCTAGAGTACAGTGGCACAATCACAGTTCACTGCAGGCTTGACCTCCTAGGCTCAAGCAGTCCTCCCACCTCAGCATCCTGAGTAGCTGGGACCATAGGTATGTGCCACCACAGCCGGCTAATTTTTTGAATTTTTTATAGAGACAGTGTCTCCCTAAGTTGCTCAGGCTTGTCTCAGAGTCCTGGGCTCAAGCCATCTTCCTACCTTGGTCTCCCAAAGTGCCGGGATTACTCGCAGGAGCCACCACACCCAGCCTGGGGTTTGCATTAAAACCAGGAAAAGGACCTCTGGAGCCCAAGAAGGCAGATCCTTTGAGTGTAAATTTAATTGGGAACACTAAATCATGCCTTGCAAATAACAGGCAGTAAGAACAGTTCTGAGTTATAAACCAGATGAGGTTTTTTTCTCATGGCTCAGGATGTCCTAAATTGAAAAGGAATTCAAAAAAATTTGAAAGAAAAGCAGCTCTCTAGAATAAATGTCATTTCTCATAGGCATTTTTGGTTTTTTTTTTCTTGAAATAGTTTATTTGATGTCTTTTATTCCATATATGTGGGTTTTCTGGCAAAATTTGAAAGGGGAATGGGAATAAGAGTAGTAAGATAGGTTTTAAAAATGAGATATTTAAAATTTATTTGAGTAACAATTCTGTAATATCCTCCCTGCTCTTATACAGTCATGTGCTGAATAACAACATCAAGTCAGTGATAGACTGCATATGTGATGGTGCTCCCATAAGATTACAAATTTTGTAGAGATGGGGTCTCGCTATGTTGCCCAGGCTGGTCTTCAACTCCTGGTCTCAAGTGATCCTCCTGCCTTGGCCACCTCCCAAAGTGTTGGGATTAACAGGCGTGAGCTGCCATGTTCAGCCATAATACCATGTTTACTGTACTTTTTCTATGTTTAGGTATGTTTAAATACATAAATACTACCAGTGTGTTACAACTGCCTATGGTATTTAGTGCAGTAACATGCTGTACAGTTTAGCCTAGGAGCAATAGGCCCTACCATGTATGTAGCTTAGGTGTGTAGTAAGCTACGCTGTCTTAGTTTGGGTAAATATGTTCTATGATGTTCACACACCAAATCACCTAACAACGCATTTCTTGACTGTATTTTTTACTGTTTTCGATAAATAACTTGATCTGTTTCTTAATGTTTAAAATCAAATCTGATTTAAATAGGAACAGAGTTCTGAATTTTAGTTTTGTTGTCGTGAAAAATCAGAATTAACAAATCTTGATCTTTGAAGCAAATGTGAGTTTTAAACATTTAATGTAAAATACTGTGAAAAGTGTTACCGCTCTTTTAGAATATTAGACCTTTAGCAGGTCTTGCAGTCTTCACCAGAAACACTCCCACACCTACACACACACAAAGTGTTTTTTTTTTTTTTTTTTAGACGGAGTCTCGCTCTGTTACCCAGGCTGAAGTGCAGTGGTGCGATCTCAGCTCACTGCAAGCTCCGCCTCCTGGGTTCACGCCATTCTCCTGCCTCAGCCTCCCGAGTAGCTGGGACTGTAGACGCCTGCCACCACGCCCGGCTAATTTTTCTGTATTGTTAGTAGAGATGAGGTTTCACTGTGTTAGCCAGGATGGTCTTGATCTCCTGATCTCGTGATCCGCCTGCCTCGGCCTCCCAAAGCGCTGGGATTACAGGCATGAGCCACCACACCTGGCCCACACACAAGTATTTTTTTTTTTAAAAAAAAGATAAAATGCTGTGAAAGTTATTTAAATATTTGTCTCAGTTAAAGCCTTTTTTTTTCCCATTTGTAACAGTGTGACTGGTGTCTTAACCAGTGTGACTTCCTCTGACTTACTAATGTTCACTCTTTGAGACAAAATTTAAAAGCTTTAATGGAAAAGTGTGATTTTTGCTGTGAGAATTTGATTAACTCTCAATTCATTCTTTCAGTACTCGGGTTTCATATTTTGCTGTTTTTGATGGACATGGAGGAATTCGAGCCTCAAAATTTGCCGCACAGAATTTGCATCAGAACTTAATCAGAAAATTTCCTAAAGGTGAGACTGAGAACTAAATCAGTTGATACTCATTTTGGTTATTGCTGTTTGGATGGCTGTGTGAAGCAGTCAGATGTGTCATTTTGGCTTTAGCAGAGAATCATTGATGAGTCTTAAGAGTGGTGCTGAGGAGTGGACTCCAAGGCTTCCAGGAGTAGCGGCCATGCAGGTGTGACTTAGAATGGCACTTCTCATGATTCTAAGTGATAGGCACCTTTTGTGAATTGTCTTTGGGTTCAGTTAGTGTATTGCCTTTATTGGAAAACTAGTAAAACCAACTTCAAATGGCACTGTGTTATATGTGAGGAAACAGAGATTGTTCTGGCTGGGCACGGTGGCTCACACAGCACTTTGGTAGGCCAAGGCCAGAAGATCACTCAAGCCCGGGAGTTTGAGACCAGCCTGGCAACATAGGGAGACTCCATCTCTACAAAAAAAAAAACGTAACTGGATATGTTGGTATGTTCCTGTGGTCCCAGCTGCTCAGGAGGCTGTCGAGGGAGGATTTTCTGAGCCCCAGGAGGTTGAGGCTGCAGTGAACCACAGTTGCACCATTGCACTCCAGCCTGGGTGACAGAGTGAGACCCAGTCTCAGAAAAAAAAATTAAAAAAAAAAAATAGGGATTGTTCTTAATCATGCTTGAAAATCAACTGATGTGCAGAAATTACAAAAACAAAATGGCCAGCCCTGGTGACCCACGCCTGTAATCCCAGCATTTGGGAGGCCGAGGCAGGTGGATCACGAGGTCAGGAGTTCGAGACCAGCCTGGCCAATGTGGTGAAACCCCGTCTCTACTAAAAACACAAAAATTAGCCTGGCATGGTCGCGCGTGCCTGTATTCCCAGCTACTCAGGAGGCTAAGGCAGAAGAACCTCTTGAACCTAGGAGGCGGAAGTTGCAGTGAGCTGAGATCACGCCACTGCATTCCAGCCTGGTGACAGAACGAGACTCCATCTCAAAAAAAACAAAAACAAAAAACAAATAACAAACAACAAACCAAAATGACAGTGGGAGGAGGATAATCTTCCCTCCTTGAGAGATTGTTTTCTTTTGGCCCTTCTGTAACAGGAGATGTAATCAGTGTAGAGAAAACCGTGAAGAGATGCCTTTTGGACACTTTCAAGCATACTGATGAAGAGTTCCTTAAACAAGCTTCCAGCCAGTAAGTATAACTTGATGATGAAGTTTGAGTGGACTGTGCGTGGTGTTTTCCTAAATGCATTTCAGTCTTCTGATGTGGTTTAACAGTATTGCTCACTGTCTGAAAAGTGCGTAGCACTCAGTAAGCTCTTATAACCATTAGCTAAATCTAAAACAGAAAAAAAGCAAGTATCAAGGAAATGGTCCATTTTGAAATATAAGATACTTCCCATTGAGCTCTGGAAATTAGTCTCAAAGTGCTAGGCTGTTGGTGGTGACTGTGTTTCTGATGTGTTTCCCCCCAGGAAGCCTGCTTGGAAAGATGGGTCCACTGCCACGTGTGTTCTGGCTGTAGACAACATTCTTTATATTGCCAACCTCGGAGATAGTCGGGTATGTGGCTCTGGAGCCACCCACTTAGATGACAATACGTTTTATGGGGAAAAGACTTTAGCACGTACTTGTTGAATAAGGTTAAAGTGATGATGTCTGGTTGAAACCTTTCTTCTGGGGTTGCTGCAGAGTGTTCTGCTGCAGTTTAACTTCTGGGTAAGGGAACAGCAGCTCAGCTAGAGGCCGTTTGTTCTCTGGGGAACTTATGCCCTATGATAGACTTGTGCTTTAAAACCCAGATCCCGTCTTTTTTGTTTCTTTTTTCCTCCCGTGGTTTGTGTGTGTGATGCTGTGGATCAGAATGTAATCAGTATGCAAGTAGCCTAAATCATCTTTTATTTCCTTTCTCTGACCTTAGACAGTAATGAATGAAAAGCTTTAACCCCTGCCTTTCAAAGTTACTGTGATTTCAGAGTAACTTGAGAGCTGTAGCTAGAAAATACCAAATGAGGTGCCATTCATCCCCTGAGCCCGGTCCCTGGCTGAGAGAGAAAGCCCAGGGTGTTGTTCCCCCTGGTGACAGTCGTGGGGATGCTGTAAAGCCTACAGGGTGCTGCTGTGGAAAGCTGGATGCAGACCCTGCCTCCTCTGCGTCAGGACCATATGTTCCGTTCCATTGCCACTTTTTCAGCCGGCCTCATTGCTCCTTCAGCAGTCACAGGAACCAAGTGACTCCACACTTAAGCAGCATCTTTAGACCTCTCCCCACAATGCTTTTGGGGGGATGATTCATCAAATACTAAGGGCTAGGGGTATGGCAGGGACTATAACAGATGACAGCTCCTGCCTGGTGGAGTTTATATTCTGGTGACCCTTTAGTAGACTGGCCTTAGCCCACATGTGTTTAGACCACATGACTTCAGAAATAGCAAGAGGAAAATTGGCAAAAAATAAAGACTTAGGAGTCAGACCCAAATTTGAATCCTGGCTCTGCTCTTTGACTTTATTGAGTTACTTATTCTTCGTGCCTCAGTGTCTTCCTGTAAAACAGACACAATGAGCCTGGCAGGGGTGAGAACACCTGGAGGCACTGGTGTGGACGGCCTACCTGGCACTCGGCCAGCATGCACAACGCTTGCCCTCCTCTTTGCCTTCGATAGGCTCATGGACATGTCTCTGGCCTTGTAGACTCCAGGCTAAAAGGGACCTTGATACTTGTTGAGTGCTTCCTTTCATGTCACAAATGTGACAACAGCCAGAGTGAGCGCTTGGCTGTAGTTATTCAGCAGAGTTTGCACCAGAGTTGATATCAAAACCGGGGCGACTCTCTCCCTAACTGTTGTGTCTTTGACACTTCTTTGCTGCTTGATTCTCTGAACTTACGTTTATCAGCAGGAGGCTGAATGTGAAACTTCATTGTTAACTCTTTTCTTCAAACTCCATTGTTAACTGTTTTTTTCAACTGGTACCTTTAGATTCTGCGCCCACTGAATTTCATGACTATTATAATCTCCATCTTCCCAGGCGATCTTGTGTCGTTACAATGAGGAGAGTCAAAAACATGCAGCCTTAAGCCTCAGCAAAGAGCATAATCCAACTCAGTATGAAGAGCGGATGAGGATACAGAAGGCTGGAGGAAATGTCAGGTAACCAAGGGACTGAGAGGAGCTCATGGGAAGGAGGGCTGTTGGCTGTAGAAGGGTCCCAGGACCTTCAAGGAGTAGAACTTTCCCTGTTACGTAGTCTTCAGTGTGACGAGGCTCTGTCTGAGATCTAACACTGGTGACATAGGTGGATGACTGTTGTAGATTTCACATGTGTCCACGTGGAACGAAACTTGCCTCCCTACATTTGCAAAAGGACAAATTCATATTTACCATTCACAGTATTTTCTCTGTGCCTAGGAAGTTTCTTAAATACTGTCACTTTTTGTGGTGGTGGGCGCCTGTAGTCCCAGCTACTTGGGAGGCTGAGGCAGGAGAATGGCGTGAACCTGGGAGGCGGAGCTTGCAGTGAGCCAAGATCACACCACTGCACTCCAGCCTGGGCAACAGAGCGAGACTCCATCTCAAAAAAAAAAAAAAAAAAAAAAAAAAATACTGTCGCTTTTCGCATTGAATAAGTTACAGTTTTAGGTGAATTCTCCAGAGAGAAAATCTGAAGTTGTATAGACAGGTTAAGGAATGTCTTTGGACTTCTTGGGAACAACTGGCACAGAGGACCATGTCTTACTTGGCTCTGTCTTTTGCAGTTTCATTTCACTCTCTTTAAATCTTTGAAAACCATATGTCTGCTCTGGTTTTATTATCTGCTTCTATCCAAGGCAGCTAAAGGAGGGCATAAGTCTTTTCTTTAGAATTCCTCTTCAAGGACATTGCATTATGAATTAGACCAGGAGTATTTTCTGGTTTATTGTACAGTTTGACTATTAAAATTTTTTTTTCTGCCAGAGATAAGAGAGATGTCACCTCTTAGTATAAGACTGCACTTACCTATCCTTTGAAGTGTGGTTTCTCTTCTGTTGTTCATTTGGGGAAGCCTTTTTTATTGCTCCAGGCTGAATCTAGTCAGTGGTACAGGGAGGTTTCTGGAGAGTAGTTGGAACCCTTAGCATTTGTTCAAAAAGCTCCTGGGTTAGTAAGAAGCAGTTTCATTCACGGTCGCTGCAGTTTACATGAGCAGTGATGGGATTATAGGCCTGGTTTCAGGCCTCAAGCAGTGCTGTTTGCTCAGTTTTTGCCACCGTAACTACTGTCCTGGTAACTATTGTGGACAGTCATGCCTGAGAATGTGACTCTAACGTGAGTGTAAGCATCACCTCTTCTCCCCTTTCTTGTAAGTTTTACATTCATTTTGCCTGAACTCCTTGAAAATAATTTGATACTGACAGTCCTATGGCTGAAAGTAAGGCCAGTTGTGTTGCAGTTGCTTCCTATATCCCAGTCCTTACCTAATTCAGAGAAGTGTTTACATGCCTTACAGAAATCATTTGACAGTGTGGGCTTTGGGTGAATCCTTCATCTCAGAGAAAGGGAGCTGCAGGCTAAGAGACCAACAGCGTGGGTCTCTGCCCCTGAGTAGCAGAGCCCTCTTGTGGCCTGTTCTCCTGCCTGAGGCCAGGGCTGGCTCCCCCACTCTCAGCTTTTATTATTAAATTTTTCAGACATACAGAAGAAACTTTACAATAGTAAAACAAACATTTCCAAATCTACTAGCAGTGAACATTGTATCATGTTTAGTCTGTATAGATGTGTGTCAGGTTGAGCTGTTTAAAAGTTGCAGATATGATGACATAACACCCTAAATACTTAAGCATGCATCTCCTGAAGATAAGGACGTTCTTGACATAATTAATGAGAATTTTCACACCTAAGACAATAATATTTCCTTAGGTTATGTTAGGTTATCTAATATCCTGTCTATATTTTTATTTCCCGAGTTATCCCCAAAGTATCTGTTTCAAACCAGGGTCTAGTCAGCATTCATGTCTACCGTGGACTTGGCATTTCTTTTTCTTTTTTTTTTTTGAGAGAGAGAGAGAGTGTGTCTTGCTCTGTTGCCTGGAGTGTAGTGGCACGATCACAGCTCACTGCAGCCTTGATCTCTGAGGTTCAAGCGATCCTCCAGCCTCAGCCTCCCAAGTAGCTGGGACCACAGGCATGTGCCACTGTGCCTGGCTTTTTTTTTATTTTTTGGTAGAGACAGGGTCTCTGTCTGTGTTTTCCAGGCTGCCTTGGCCTCCCAGAGTGCAGGGATTACAGGTGTGAGCCACTGCACCCTGCCGAGACTCATTTCTTACCAGGCTTTGAACCATGTTATAGGCCAGCAGTTGTACAGAGTCACCAACATTCTGAACCTGCGTATTTTTTTACAGTGTTATTTCTGTATATTTCCTATAAACTGGAAGTTAGGTGCGAGGCCTTCTTTAGATTCAGATGAGATGTTTTTAGCAATGTTTTATGGGGGATGCTGTATACTCAGTAGTCCTTCACTTCAGTAGGCACGTAATGTGACCCTTAATTAAGTTGCCAAATCCCAGCACTTGGCTCCGGTGGTAACAGCCGGATGCTCCTGTTACCTTGTGTCATCAGCAAGTAATCTGGGGAGGTTCACTGGTACCTTGTGAATATTCTGTTTCCTGTCAGCCTTTCACCTAATGGTCTTAGCATCTCTAAATCATTATTTCGTCAGGGATGTCAAAGATGATTTTCATATTCTGTGATTCTTTTCACATGTATTAGCGGGCATTCTGTAAAGAAACTTCTTATCAATAAGAGAACATCATAGATTCTTCTAAAAAAGCAGCATCAATGTTTCATTCTGTCCTTTATCAATTTGAAAGGAAGATAGTCACCTATAGTTGTGGAAATTAGTGTTTTTCTTTCACCACTCTGCTTCTCTCCCTCCGTCCTTCCTTGGTGAATCACTGTGTGCCAGTTGACTATTCAGTGTGTTGTAATCACAGTCATGGTGTTTTCTGCTGCTCACTTTATTTCAGATACGGCCAGTGGAAACTCCTGCTGGCTGGTTCCTGTGTCCTTTTCATATGTGTATATTAATGTTTAAGAACCAAAATCCAGGCTGGGTGCAGTGGCTCACATCTGTAATCCCAGCACTTTGGGAGGCTGAAATGGGTGGATCTCTTGAGCATAGGAGTTCAAGACCAATTTGGCAACTGTGGTGAAACCCCATCTCTACAAGAAATACCAAAAAATAAAAAAAAGAGAAATGAGCCAGGTGTGGTGGCACACAGTTGTGGTCCTACTCAGGAGGCTGAGGTGGGAGCTTGAGCCTGGGAGGCAGAGGTTGCGGTGAGCAGAGATCACACCATTGCTCTCAAGGTTGAGTAACAGAGCAAGACTCTTGTCTTAAAAATAATAATAATAATAATAATATAATTGATTTACATCAGTGTAGGGAATAAATTTTTTTAAAAAGAGCCCAAATCCATGTTCTCGGGTGCTCAGTTCAGTTGGAGTGTCATTAGTTCTATGTCCACTCAAGACATGCAGAACTAGGAAACACAACACATTTTAAATCGCAAGCTTGGAGTACTATTTCTTACTCATATTTAACGTTACAGAGTTTTCCCTTCTTTGGTTTAATATTTGTATCTCATTTCTCTTAATGCTAGAAATCTTGGTTCTTAACAACAGTGTATTTATTTGTTAAAAGTTTCATAGTATCAAAATTATCACTACTAGGGGAGCAGAGGGCTCACACCTGTAATTCCAGTGCTTCGGGAAGCTGAGGCAGGAGGATCGCTCCATGTCAGGAGTTTGAGAGAAGCCTGGGCAACGCAGTGAGACCTTATCTCTACAAAAAATAAAAATAGCACCATGGAGCCAGTTCTGGTGGTGTGCGCCTATAGTCCCAGCCACTCGGGTGGCTGAGACAGAAGGGTCACTTGAGTCTAGGAGTTCTAGGATACAGTGAGCTATGATTGTGCCACTGCACTCCAGCCTAGTTGACAGAGTGAGACCCTGTCTCAAAAAATAAAAATATCCTAACTTTAGTTTGTGTTCCTTGCTGTTCTCTTGTCCTTAGAGTATACCTCACTAAAGCAGTACTGTTGGCACTGTGTGCAAAAGTGAAATAACTATTTTCACTGTGGTTATTTTGCCACTTTGGTTATTAATATTATTAGTTAGTTTTCCATTTATTTTTCTTCAGTTTATTGTTTTCAGTTTATCCAATTTATAAAGGGCTTTTTTCCCCTTTATAAATTACAGGGAGAAAATGAGAACCGCTGCGCATGGCTGGTGGGAATGTGAAATGGTGTAGCCACTATGGAAAACAGTATGGCAGTTCCTCAAACATTAAACACAGAGTTAGCATATGATCTGCAGTTCCACCTCTGGGTATATACCCAAAAGAATTCAAAGCAGGGACACAAACAGATATTTGCACACCTATGTTCACAGCAGCATTATTCACCATGGGGAAAAGGGAGAAGCAACCCAAATGTTTACTGACAGATGAATAGATAAGCAACGTGTGAGATGTCGATATAACAGAATATTATTTAACCTCAAAAAGGAAGGAAATTCTGACCCGTGCTACAAAATGGATGAACCTGAGGACTTTATGCTATAAGTAAAAGAAGCCAGATGCGAAAAGACAAACACTAGGATTTCATTCATAGGAGGTACCAGTCAAGTTCACAGAAAGTAGAATGGTGGTTACTGGGGGGTGTGGGGTATGAATTGTGGGGAATGAATCGTGGGGTTAGTGTTTAATGGGAACAATCTCAGTTTGGGAAGATAGAAAAAGTTCTGGGGATGGATGGTGGTGCTGATAACACAACAGTGTGAATATATTTAATGCTGCTGAACTGTACACTTAAAAATGGTTAAGATGGTAAATGTCATGTATATTTTACCACAATAAAAAACATGAAAAACTCCCTGTTGCATGCTTCAAAATCTAAATTGAGTAAAAAGACATTTAGAGATGTCATGCTTTCATCCCTGTCCCCTTCATCCTATTTCTTGATTCTTTCCAGTATTTCTTAACAAAAGTATGTAAATCTTTGTGCATTCTTATTTTTTTCTACTTTCTTACATTGAAGGTAGCTATGTGGCAGGGAATTTTTCTGAGAAGATTAAGACAAGTTTTATTTTTATTTTACAAGGAAGGCAGCTGAACAGATGGGAAGTTTACATATAGCATTTAAATTTAAATGTCAGTACTCTGTGCCTAGAACTTGATCAAGTGCAGGCCTCTGATAACCAAAAGTAACTGTTCTAGTATTGTACCTTTGGTTATCTCTGTAGCACTCATTGTATTAATACATTGGATTTAGGCATCCACCAGTCTTTGGATGGTCAGGAGATGGAGCTTCCACCTCCCAACCTTAACTTTGCAAACATCACTTGTGGATAGTCTGTTTATTGAGACCAGCTGTGTCTTGCTTTTACTGACATGCAAGAGGAGCTGAAGACCAAGCAGCTTCCAGCTGCCTTTAGCAGCCAGATTAGCCTTAAACACACAAGTAGTAGGATGTCTCAGTCTCACCCAGTCTCTCTCTCTCTCTCTCTCTGGAGAAATAATTAGAACAGAAAATATCAACAGAAATAGCTAAGATCTGAAGACACTGTTGAACAGCTTGTCCAACAGTAGGAAAACAGTTTTCTGGTTGGCAGAAAACAGAGAAGAGAAATAAAGCAGCACAAAGCAAAAGTTGGAAGTGTGTAAGGGCAGGAGGCCAGTCCTAATGAGGGCTAGTACCAAGGGACAGGCAGATTGGCTTGGTAGGCTGAGACTTAAAATGCCACTACTTGGCCAGGCGCGGTGGTTCATGCCTGTAATCCCAGCACTTTGGGGGGCCAAGGCGGGTGGATCACGAGGTCAGGAGTTCAAGACCAGCCTGGCCAAGATGGTGAAACCCTATCTCTACTAAAAATACAAAAATTAGCTGGCGCGGTGGCAGGCACCTGTAATCCCAGCTACTCGGGAGGCTGAGGCAGGAGGATCACTTGAACCCAGGCGGCAGAGGTTGCAATGAGTCGAGATCGCGCCACTGCACTCCAGCCTGGGCAATAGAGTGAGACACTGTCTCAAAAAAAAAAAAGCCACTACTTGCTAAGCATTGTAATTATGGGGGTGGGGGGAAACTGAGGGAAGGGGAAAGAGAATGAACTTTGGGCAGTTTGTTTAAACTTTGAAAACTGGGCAACGGGGAGAACCTGCTGTGAAGCAGACAGCTTTCTATTGTGTCTAGAGTAGTGCAGACTTTCTAAGAAATGGACATGGATAGAGTATGTATTGGTGGCATGCGCCTGTAGTCCCAGCCACTTGGAGGCTGAGGTAGGAGGATCATTTGAGTCCAGGAGCTTGAAGCTGTAATGCGCCACCATGTCTGTGAATAGCCACTGCACTCCAGTCTGGGCAACATAGCAGGACCCTTTCTCCTAAAAACAAAAAAGAGTTCCAGTGAAATGGATAAAGCAGACTGGGAAGTATGAAGCCTGTGGGGCTGCTGGGGCTGAGTCCCGACCAGCTTCATCAGTGGTGATCATTTTGAACTTGTACCAAAGTTTCCAAAACAGAGGTGGCATGGATTTACCCTTGTGTGATGCTCGATCTCAGAGTTGGGACTCTGTGATTGGCCTTTGTTGAACTGACAGGTATTTGAATGTGCACATCCTACGTAGGACATTGCATTGAGGGTAGGTATAGTGCCAGGGCAGCTTGCCTCATCACTACCAAACGCTTTTCCCGGGATCCAGCATTCTGTCCATTGTGCTTTCTCCTGTTACTCTAGCAGTTCAGTGAATGTAAGATTACTACTCTGTATGTGGAACTTTGAAAACAAGAATGAGGCCATGTTACGCCTGTAATCTCAGCACTTTGGGAGGCTGAGGTGGGAGGACTGCTTGAGGCTAATTGTTTAAGGACCAGCTTGGGCAACACCCTATCTGTACAAAAAAAAAATTTTTTTTATTTACCTGGACTTGGTGACACCTGTAGTTCTAGCTACTCAGGAGGCTGAGGTGGGAGGATCACTTGAGCCCAGCGAGCGATTGCACCACTGCCCTCCAGCCTGGGCAACAGAGGGAGACCCTGTCTCTTAAAAAAAAAAAAAAGAGAGAATGAGAGATGCCAGTTCCTGTGCTGCTCTTATTTTCCTTCTTTAGACTTAGGAATTGTTTCACATTTTCTGTACAGTGCAGTACCAGAAGTTGCTGAGCTACTTGGTCTTCTGGGACCTGCCATTGCAGAGGTGGTCATTGTAATCTTAATCTTGTTGAAACAGGATGGGTTTATGACTGGGATGGCCGGAAGCCACACCAGACACCCAGTCACCTGGTCATGGGAGAGGTAATTTGTTGGCTTTTCGTAGTACTTACACTGTGAGCTGCTTCCTGAAGTGGCACTCTTAAGGCCAAGTGCCCCCACCCATCTTCAGTCCTCAGCTCTTCCCCTGTGCATTGTGTTTCCTCTTGCTGTTTAACAGTTTGTATCCTAAAAGATCGCTAGGCTTTTTGCAGATATCAGCAGAAGTCTTTGAAGAAGAAAAAACATGTTTGTTACGGATACTGAACTCTGAGCCACTGAGAGGGTAACTGGGGCCCAGAGAAGGGCCAGGCTGAATTCTGCCTTTAGGACAGCAGCCCAGGAAGCATTTCCTACCATGTGCAGCCATCTGCACCGCATCTCCTGAACTTGCTTGGTCCATGATTTGGGAGCCCCGTGGTGATCTTATCAACGCCCATGCGCAGCCGTGGCATTTGCGGAGTGCTCTCTCACACGTTGAGTATGGTTCTCTTCCTTGCCTTTACAAACAAGGGCCTGAAGGGGAGAGAGCTTGCAGCTGCCTAAGGCGACAGTTGTGCTACAGCCTAGACCAGAATTGTTCTTTGGGGCAGTAGGCTCCCCCAAATGGTTTTTCCTTGGCAATAGGACTGTCCCTTAGATGTCTCTTCCCATTTGTAGATCACTGCCCCATCTCCTCCATATCCCCTCACGTAAAAATAGAATGGGTGAAACTATGATGCTATGCAGGATACTGTCATTTACATTAACATTAAACCATACCTGTACTTGATGCAAAGGACATGTGCTCCACAATCCAGGAATAGCCACTTTCAGGGATTTTCCAAATCTAATTAGACTGAAATGCAAAATATCTCTCTGTTCTAGCTATTGTTAACCCTGGCTGCATGTGGGAAACACTCAAGGAGCTTTAAGATACAAAAACCCTGCCAGGCTCCCTTACCCAGTCAGTCAAATCCAGTTCTGGAGTTGGGACCTAGGTGTGTGATGAGAACTGCTGAGTCCCGTCGAAGGTTAAGCTGGGCAGCACTGCTTGGCAGCCACTGGAGGTGCTGTTCCCACCCATGTGCGGCTGGGCAGGGTCCCTACCCCAGGGCAGCAGTTAATGGCCTAGACACCCCTGCATATTTGAGATCAAGAAATGTCAGTACTAGTTAATAATGGGAATTCCACAGTCTGTATCTTTCACACTTCCATTCTCTGCTTTTAAGGTGAGATTCTAAGTACTGTGGACCCATAATCTGTCAGGTAGAGTCTGAAATGTTTTTCCTCTCATTTTAGGGATGGGCGTGTTTTGGGCGTGCTAGAGGTGTCCCGCTCCATTGGGGATGGGCAGTACAAGCGCTGCGGTGTCACCTCTGTGCCCGACATCAGACGCTGCCAGCTGACCCCCAATGACAGGTAAAAGGGCCCTATAAGAGGCACAGGTGTGTGTGCGTGTGGATTTATTTGTCTTCCTCACTTCTTCCAGTTTGTATCAAGCCTTTGTTGGAGGGAAGGTGTGCGTGGTGCTAGGCCCTGGGGGTGCAGAGATAAATAGAATGTGGTTTCTGCTCTGGTGGGGTCTGCAGTGGTAGGGAACACACATGGGGATGGGCAGCTGCAGTCCAGTGTGTCCTAGGCATGTGCTGTGTGCTGGGGTCTTTGGCAGTAGGGGAAGGGGGTATCCCTGTCAGAGGAGAAGGGCCTTCCTGGCAGAGGGAACGCACAGTTAGGCATTAAAATGTGACACTGTGAAAGAATGGCCAGACAGGTGCTTGAAGGACCGAGGGAATGGTGGGAAAGTGATAGCAGGGTACTTTGGGGGCAGATCCTGAAGGGCCGGCCCTCAGTCCCATGCTGCAGAGTTTGAACTTTAGTTGATCATTGGTGGAGAATCATAGGAGGTTTTTACACAGAGCCAGGATCGGTTGAGAAAGAGACTGTTCACTTGTTCATCTCCTGTTCTCCATGCCTAAGGGTACAGCACCGTGCTGGCCGAGGGCAAGGCCTCAACAGGTGATGGTTAAAGATGGTATTATGGGGCTAGGGAGGCCCCGTGAGCAGCGGTGCAGCAGCCCTGGCCTGATGATGAGGGCTGAACTAAGGCAGTAGCAGGAGGGGGTCAAGGAAAGCTCCCGGAAGCAGGATTCACAGCACTGAGTTGATGAGGGGAGGCGAGAGACACTAGTGGCACTGTGGCGGGTGGTCCTCCGAGTGCTGCTGAGTCCTGCCCCAGTGCTGCGGATGAAGAGCACGTGCCTTGCTTTGGCACTCGCCTGCTTGGCGTTGTCTTGAGCCACTGCCCCGTTCTCCACATCTTCCTTCAGTGTGTTTGTCATGTTCTCATGTACCCTGGGGTCCTCCATCATCTTTCCAGCAGCCGCCTCCTCTGGTTTTCTGAATGATGCACCTTCTGCTTTGCTTCCTAGCTCCCCTTCCTGGATTGTAATCATGGGTCTGTGTGATTGGTTATTCAGGGTCTGACTTTCAGGACACTGGAAGGGGCGGGAGCCTGCCTGCCAGGACTAGGCCCCACTGTGTTCTTAGCATGGACGATATGCTCAGCAAATAGTGGCTGAGTGAATGCCTAGTCAAATGAGGAAAACAGGCTGGGTGTGGTTGCTCACGCCTGTAATCCCAACACTTTGGGAGGCGGAGGTAGGTGGATCACCTGTGGTCAGGAGTTCGAAGCCAGCCTGGCCAACATGGCAAAACCTCGTCTCTACCAAAAATACAAAAATTAGCCAGGCATGGTGGTGGGCGCCTGTAATCCCAGCTACTCAGGAAACTGAGGCAGGAGAATCACTTGAACCTGGGAGGCGGAGGTTACAGTGAGTCGAGATCATGCCATTGCTCTCCAGCCTGGGCGACGAGCGAAAGTCCGCCTCAACAGCAACAACAACAACAACAACACAGATATTACAGTGAGAAAAGGAAGGTGGCTTATACCGCAAAGCTGTGGGGAAGCATATTCCCCACCCCCAATGCCAGGAGAACTAGAACTGTCACATTGAATCCATTGGTGTTCAGAAAGATTCCAGGGGCAGTCTAGGGGGGTTTGATTCTGAAAGGGAGAGCATGTGGTTTTCAAACACAGGAACATGCACAGCTTCCCCTTCTTGGGCCTTGGACTTGGATGCAGCCCCAAGCTGTGCATGTGCACCCAAGGATGTTTCACCGAGGCTGGGCTCATTCTTAGCTTTATGTCTGGAAGTGGTGTAAGGCCTATGGTGTTATAAATTCTTGTATATTTACCATAACACCCATGTTTTTATTCAGTGATTTTTCTTGAGTTTGTCTAAGAAAGTACAGCACCTAATGTTTGAGGTAATTAATAATTCTGTTAATTGGTGAAGAGAAGGATAGTCTCAGTTTTGATGTATAACATCCTATCCACAAATACTTGTAAGTAGTTTAAACCTTTGTCTCAGAAATTAAGTGGGTTTAAACAAATCTTAGCCTGGCCAGGCGCTGTGGCTCATGCCTGTAAATCCCAGCACTTTGGGAGGCTGAGGCAGGTGAATCACCTGAGGTCAGGAGTTTGAGACCAGCCTGGCCAACATGGTGAAACCCTGTCTCTACTAAAAATACGAAAAATTAGCCAGGCGTGGTGGCGGGTGCCTGTAATCCCAGCTACTCGGGAGGCTGAGGCAGGAGAATAGCTTAAACTGGGAAGGTGGAGGTTGCAGTGAGCCAAGATTGCGCCATTGTACTCCAGCCTGGGCAACAAGAGTGAAACTCCATCTCAAAAAAAAAAAACAAAAAAAAAACACCTTAGCCTTTGAATAGTTGGACAAATATTTATTTTATCTCCATCTCCAGGCCCTTTTTTTATTTTTTATTTTTTTGGTTGGACCTAAAACCCATTTATATTTCTCCCTGGTGTTGTAGGTTCATTTTGTTGGCCTGTGATGGGCTCTTCAAGGTCTTTACCCCAGAAGAAGCCGTGAACTTCATCTTGTCCTGTCTCGAGGTGAGACATCTCACACGGGGGTGGTGGTTGTCCCAACTGTGTCTTAGTTTTCAGAGAAGTAGAAGTCCTGAGACCCTATTTCCTCCCATTGTGGAACAGCCCTTGTGCCCTTTTTCAGTGTGAACTCTGCCTACTGACTCACTGGTCAGTTTGTCCTGCCAGCCCTGATGGAGACCAGAGCAGCTCTTCTTCCTGGCAGTAATGTCTCAGGAAAGTGACAGGGTGCAGGGCCACTCCATTCACTCATTCCCTTTCTCATCTGGTAGGATGAGAAGATCCAGACCCGGGAAGGGAAGTCTGCAGTCGACGCCCGCTACGAAGCAGCCTGCAACAGGCTGGCCAACAAGGCGGTGCAGCGGGGCTCGGCCGACAACGTCACCGTGATGGTGGTGCGGATAGGGCACTGAGGGGTGGCGCGCGGCCAGGAGCACGCATGGTATCGACTTAAAAGGTTCAATTTGTGTGTGTGCACATTGTGTGTTTTGTGTACTCCTGTGGGACTCCCATGGTTGTAAATAAAGGTTTCTCTTTTTTTTTCCTAGTCTTTTGAGTTATTATATTGTGAGCACCTCTTGACCCTTCAGAGATTGTGTTTGCTTTTGAATATGCTGTCTTTCCTTGTTAAAACCATTACAGGCATCTTGGACTGGCTCGTAGCGGCCTGCAAGCTGCTGGTTGTGTGCTGTTTTGTAGTTCACAGGCATTTTTGCTGTGCTTTAACTCTCATGATAACCCTGGTTGGGGAAGTGGCACGTTGCAGTGAAGAGACCCAGGGGATGACTGGTTAGAGACAAGGCGAGGACCAGACCAGGGCTTTTGGAACCCTCTAGCTCTTTTCAGTTTTCCCTATGGAAATAGTGTTGCAAAATGTTACATAGCATGAGCTCAGGCTTAGCCAGGAAATAGACTCATATGCAAGGTTACTCATGCATCAGACCCTCCAGAAACAGTACAGAATTAGCGATTCTGATTCCATTGGTGAGAGCTGCAGTCTGGTGGAAGGAGTCTGTGGAGGACTAGGTTCAGTGGCTTCCATCTGGACTCCCTGGGTGTAGGTGTGCACCTTCCTGTTGGAGCAGGCAGCCTGCTGCTCAGCATGGCCCGGAAATTCCGCTTCCCACTTGAGGTAGGTGTGGGGAGTTGGCCCTGTGCTGGAATGAGGTTAATCTTAGCAATAACACCTCAAAGGGGGACACTTCTGTGAAAGATGTTAAAAGCATGAAAAGGGTGCATGAAGAATAATAAGCTCAGAAGAATAAGCTTTAAAATACTTTTCAAGCATTTGTTTACATAGAAAACATGTCATCATTATGTAAGTAGTTTTTAGTAAAGCAGCTCTTGGATCCTTTTGTGTAAATGTTTGGCTCAGGATGATGTAAGATTGTAAAACTTTGCGTTTTCAGAATCTGTTTTGTAATGTTGCCTGGCCCCTACCCAACACACACATGGTTTTATCACCCGGTTGAGTGAGTGGAATTGGTGTCCGTGCTGTGAGGACCTCAGTGGTAAACACTTCATGTAAACCTTAGCTGCCTCCTGGGGGTCTGTTGTGCAAAAGCCACAAGTAAAAACTGAATGAAGTGTTGGTGCTGCCCCTTCCTTCCCCAGGGAGTTTTAAGAGCCAAGTACCCATTTCAGTTTGAGGACTGGGACATTATACGGTGTGGCATCATTGAAGAAAAGAGCCCTGGCACCCCAGAATCAGGAAATAGAACCATTTATTTGGTAAATGTCTTCCTTTAGCAAACCAGGTGTTTGCACACTGATGTCTGTGACTCGTACATCCCTATGTCCCACTGTTCCCGAGAGGCTTGACCCTAGTTTCCCAGGAAGGTTCACTCCCAGCCTTCAAGGGAGTCCCTCCACGTAGAGGCTGGAGGCCATCTCCACTTCACCTTCCAGGTTCCTCCTTACCGTGCTTAGTTTAGTGAACCTGGGCTAAAGGATTCATTCCGGATCTTAAGGTCTGCCTTTTGTTTTGTAACTGTTGTGTCACATAGTTCTTAAGTACTTGAACCACCCCACAAAGTCAGTTATATAAATATATTCCACCTGGCAGTATTAGACAATAAATACTTTAACTGCTGCATAACACACTGAGAAAATGAAAGAGATGTGGATATTTGGCTTTTTCAAGAGTAAAAGATAAGTTCTCTAAAATATCTGTGCCCAGTGGATACAAAGTGAAATCTAGATAAGGGCGTGGCCACATCACCCCCTTATCAAAACACACGGGATGCAGTACCCAGGCCAGCCCAGTACTTCTAGGTAGGGTGGGTATGAGTCCTACTGAGAATCGCGCCAGGCCTTTCCCAGGGCAGAGTGTTTGGTTTTTGTGTATTACTGCACTTGGGGATGGAGATGTTTGATTCGGAGTTGGGGTTTGGAAGCTGGGCTCCTGGGGATCATTCAGGCCTGGCGGCAGTCACCTCATCCGGAGGCTAGTTAGAAAGTGAAGGTGACTGGCCATTGCTCCCTTCTCTCCCGGGCCTGAGCACCCTTGCCAGACCAGCTTGGCTCCCAGGAGGTCCTGAGGCACCAGGTTCTTCGTAGCCTGTTGTGTGGGGAGGGAGTGGGTTAACTCTTCCTCAGCAGGTAGAAGCCCTTGGAGGTCGCTGCCGAGGGCCTTGTCCTCTTCACTACCTACTCTGGGACAGTCCTGCACTTGGGGGAAAATGTGGGAGGCTACATTTGAGGAGGCTGCGGGCTCACAGCCTGTGTGTCCTCATGAGGGATGAGAGCTGCCGTCCCCATCCCCAGGCCCCATCACTGCCACAGGAGCACAGCAGGCTTGGGACCAGCCCTCCCAAGACCACCCTTTCTCGGGACCATCTCTCGTCCACCACCTGTCCAATGTGAGCGCCACATCGCCACCCAAGTGGGAAAGATGCTTGGGAGGCTCATCCAAGAGCTGCTGGACCCAGCCAGGCCCTGGCACCCCTGGTGGAAGTCTCTGCTTCAGCTATTTGGAAGATGGGTCAGCAGGCCTGGCTGTCTCCAATCTGTAAAGACGTTCTAGATCTTTCCTCTGGTGGGTGGATCCTACCAGTGAGTCAGCACCTCAGAGGGGAGGGGAAAAGGGATCTCATCCACCTCTGGAGAGGGTGGAAGGGGCCTTGGCTGTGAAAAGATTTGCAGAGGAGGGGAAGAGTGGAGCTCCCATTTGGAAAGGCCTTCTGAGGTGAATTTGTGAGTTAATCTTGCATACATTAGAACTAGAAGCTGGGCCCACTTACTGTCCCCCAGAGGCCCTTGTCCAGTGTCCCCCTGGCCCAGGCTAAGCAGTGCTCAGCTCCACTGGCAGGTAGAACACGGTTAGGGGAGGGCAGGGAAGACCAAGCAGCCCAGATGGCGATCAGGGGAGTGGTGAGTGACCCTGTCCCTTCTAAGCAGTAAGAACACAGTGTACTTCCCCATGGCAGCCCCCTCAGCCCTGTGTCAGCTGACCCTCTTCCAGGGAGAGGCCCTGGCCAGTGTGCTCTGCACTCCAGGAGAACATGAAGAGAGGTGGAAAAGGTGGGGCTGGGCACAGGAAAGATGCAGAGGCCATCTGGGCAGGTGCTGAGCAGGCCAGGAAAGAGTCGGCCCGCAGCTGGGGACTAGCAGGTGCCCCCAGGCACGCTGACTCTTTACTGGATAATAGCCCAAGATGGTGTCCTGAATCACCCCTGGCTCAGGGACCACCAGTGTGCACGTCACGTCCGTAGGCCTGCCTGCAGTGGCTCTGTGGGCTGAACTGCAGTGGCCAGTGTGGGCAGAGTTGCGGGTGGGCCTCCTCCTCCATGTGGCCACTGCTACTCTGACACTGTCCACACATTGTCTAGACCTGTGCTCCATTTGCCCCTGAGAGGAAGGGCCTGTGGTGGCCGCTCACACGCCCAGGAGGACAGCACTGAAGTGGGAGCCACTGCGCACTGTGAGGGAGGAGCCGCTGGCGTTGTCCAAGAACACGGAGGTCCACTGCCCCATCTGCAAGGAGGGTGCCTTTGAGGCACTGGGCCGCCCCAACAGCCTGCAGAGGCGACCCAAGGGCCAGCCAGCCACACTCCCTCTTTCCCACTCAGCCCCACATATGGGAAGCGCTCAGGCCCAGAGACGAATGTGGCCGCCAAGATCACAGAGCAAGGGCCCGCACGGGTTGGGCCCCACCCAGCACCTCTTGTGCTTTCCCTGAAGCGCCCTACGGTTCGCGTGTGTGGGAGCGAGCCCCTGTTCAAGGCCAGAGTGGGATTCAAGAGTCCAACAGGTTTCTCAGCTTCTCAGAGCCTGCAAGGGCTCCCAAGTCAGGTGGGGGAGAGGCCCTTCCCCACAGGCCTGGCCCTGCAGTCATCTGGCAGAGCCTTCCATGAAACCAGCACTCTAGCCTGGATGCTGGTTGTCATGCACCAGCAGCGCCACATTCCCTGGGAACTCCCGGAAATGCAGAATCCGGGATCCACCCAGACCTGCCTCAGGATTTGCATCTTAAGATCCAGGTGGGGCAGAGACCATCTGAGTTCACCAAGCATGCTGTGCGGCACCCAGAAGGGACCTCTAAATGCCTTTCAGCAAGCACAGACTCTGGAGCCGGACAGCCTGGCCTCCATTTCTGGCTCTGCTGTGTGAACTTGGGCTAACTCGGGGAGTAGCACTACCTTCTCCAAAGCTCTGGGAGCATTCAATAGCAGCTGTTATTCCACACACCTGCACTCAATTGTTTTCTTTGTTAGTAAATTCCACCTTTATGTCCATTTCTCTACCACTTGCCAAAATTCCCACAGTGCCAGAGATGGTCACTTAGGGTTTTAGGCAGGAAAATAACATATCTGGCTTCCCACAGTCACAGGGGACTCGGCGTCAGCCTGGGCAGAGTGCTGGCCTCCATTCCCTCCCTGCACTGGTCCCTCAGCGGGCTTGTGGTGGCCAGGAGTACTGGGCCTCGGGATGAGGTGCTCAGGGAGTCTGAATATTGGGAGTGCAGAGCGGAGCAGCTGCTCAAGCGGGCAGGTGCTCTCGGGGAAGGGCTGCGTTTGGAGGAAGGAGATCAGGACTTGAAGCCTGGCTGCGCCCAGACCAAAGTGAGCACCTGGCATGTCCTAGACCCTCTCCCAGGCCTGGAGTCTGAGGGTGCTGCACCCGACCCGGTGATCCTGAGCATCTAACAGCACCCTTCTGCACCCAGCCACCCGTGGCCATGCCCAGGCGGTGCCCCTCCATGCCCAAGCCTGCCCCACTCACCTGCAGGTACAGGACACCATTCACGGAGATGGTGAAGAGCTCACTGCTGCTCTCCAGGCCCATGATGGCCTCCAGGGAGCTGTAGCCAAAACAGAAGGAGGGTCAGCCTGCCCCATGAGACCCCACCAACTTCATCCACGACACACAATCCTGCCAGCAGCCAACGCATGCCCAGCACTGGTCTTCCAGTGGAGGTGGTGTCTGAACCGAGTCCCCAAGAGGAGGAAGGACACAGGGCCAGAGGCATGCTTGCTGTATTGAGAAAGGCAAGGCGAGGGCCCAGCAAGAGGCAGCAAAGCCCTGGCTCTGATGGGAAACAGGACACTGGCTGAGGCAGCCGGAAGTGGGGATGTGGTGGCAGGTGATGCTAAAAGTTGGTTCAGGCCAACACACTCCGCGGGTTCAAAGGCAGACTAAGAAGTTTTGGACTTGATCCATTCATTCAAGTCTGCTCTGGCTACGCTATCCGCAGGGCATCTCTGCTGTACCTGGGCTGCCTTCTGGGTGTGGGGAGACAGGGAGCTCAGGGTCACTGCACTCATGGGCCAGATGGTGCAGGAGCAAAGGGATGCGATCATGGGGAAGAAAATTCCCCGGTGAGGAGTGGGAGGGCGACTGAGGAGGGAGCCTCCAGAAAGCTGTCTGGAGAGGCCTCTTGGAGTAACACTGGTGCTTCGAGCCCCAAGATGAAAGTCCCGGAGGTGGGAAGGAGGCGGGAGGCGGGAGGCTGGAGGCTGGAGGCTGGGAGGAGCCGGGCCTCCTAAGACCTGGGGAGGAGGTGAAGGTCTGGGCAGGGAGTGGCCTGGAAAGGTTTTTTTTTTTGTTTTTTGTTTTTTTTTGAGACGGAGTCTCCCTCTGTCGCCCAGGCTGGAGTGCAGTGGCGCAATCTCGGCTCACTGCAAGCTCCGCCTCCCGGGTTCACGCCATTCTCCTGCCTCAGGCTCCGGAGTAGCTGGGACTACAGGCGCCCACCACGCCCGGGTAATTTTTTGTATTTTTAGTAGAGACGGGGTTTCACCATGTTAGCCAGGATGGTCTCGATCTCCTGACCTCGTGATCCTCCCGCCTCGGCCTCCCAAAACGCTGCGATTACAGGCGTGAGCCACCGCGCCCGGCTGGAAAGGTCATTTTTAACAGGTTCTGGTTGCTGTGAAGGGAAGGCCTGATAGGGGCAGAAGTTGACCGGGAGACCTGGAAGAAGGTGTGGGGTCACCTAGGCCACGGTGGGGTGTGAACGGGCGGAAGCCCCGTCCAGTGCCTGTTTAACCACCTCCAGCTTGTGGAGGCCGAGCGAATGCGGGTGTGGGGTCCGGGCCGGGGTGCACTCACGCGTTGCGCTGGCACCGGGACTGGATGCAGATGAGCAGGCGCAGGTGGTCCCGGGGGCGCGGCGGCCCCCTCCTCGGCGGCTCCCCGAGCGCTGCGGGGGAGGGTGGGACGTGGTCACGCGGGCGGGCGGCGGGGTGGACGACAGGGCGGGCGGTCCTCCCACACCCCGGGCCTCACCCACGTGCAGCGTGGCGGCGAGAGCGTAGAAGCCAGCCACGGGCGCCCTGTACTGGCCGCTGGTCAAGTTCAGGCCCGGGCCGCGGCGGAAGGCACCCTCGGCGTCGGGCTGCGAGGGGCACGGATGGTCACCCCGGGTCCCACCCGGCCGGACCCACCCGCCCTCCCGCGCGCCCGCACTCACCAGGTAGTAGACGCCGAGCTCGTGCAGCGCGCGCCGCTCCACCAACGCGTCCCGGCGCAGGCGGCAGAGGAAAGCAGCCTCCACGCGCGGCGCCCGCGGCCCCGGGGCCAGGGGCGCGGCCAGCAGTGCCAGCACGTCCCCCGCCACGTCGTCGTCGTCCTCCCCGGCGGTGGCCGAGACCGGGGCGAGGCTCGCAGCGACCGGCCCGGCGGGGCTACGCGTACAGGGTTCGGGCTCCGCGCGCTCCCGCTGCCGCACCGCGCCTGGCACAGAGCGAGCGGTGGCCGCGCGCCGGGGACCCCTCACCCGCCCGCCGCGTGGGTCCAGCCCTGAACGACAGGTGCTAGCGGGACGAGGGACCTGCCGGGCGCAGGGGTGGGGCGAGGGCGACGCCCCCTCGGCCTGAAGGGCCTCGGAGTCTTTGCTTCCTGACCCTGCAGCGGCTCCAGTTTCCCTCAAGATTTGGGAAGCTCGGGCAGAAGTGCCCCAGCGCCCTTGGCCTCCAGCCTCACCTCTACCCCACCCACATTTTCCAAAGACGCTGGGGGTAAGATAAGCGATTGCAGCTTTACTGGAAGTACAAGGAGGTTCTTCAGCGCAGAAGGTGCTATATTTAAACGAACAGGACATTGAACTAAAAGGAAAAAACGGCTCAATTCTAATGACTAATGTGAGCCGCCGCTCCGCAGGAGGCCTCAGTGTGGACTCCGCGGCTCCGCTCAGCCCTGCCTCCTCCAGGGCAGGCTGCCCCAGCCCTGGCCAGTGGTGACTGTGGGTGCCAGGCCCACTCCACCTGGTGCTGCCCCATACACTAGCCTCTGCCTTTCGCTGGGCTCTCCTGACTTCCAAGCAGGGCATGGGCGCTGGTCCCTGAGCACCCACCATACTGAGTGGCCAGGTCCACCTTCCTCTGTGAAGCCTTCTCCTGGCCATGGTTCCCCACCCCCAGCCACCCCCAGCCATCCCCAGCCCTGACCCTTGGCAGACATGGGCCAAGATGGGGCAGGGACTGGACCTGGGCCAGCTCCACTGTCCTTGAGTCTAGCCCAAAGCAGGTGCCTCCTTGGGTGCCTGCCGAGGTGCTGAGGTTGGCCCTGTCAGCTCCTCGGGACACCCTCCCAGGCCCTGCTCACAGCGGGGTGTGTGTGTCCCAGCCGGTGCACACCCCTACCTTTCAGCAGCAGCTGGAACTCCTTTAGCAGCGCCTCGGGTGGGATGATGGGGCCTGGGGGGCCCTGGGGACCGGGAGGCCCAGGGGGCCCTGGCAAGCCGAACTGAAAGGGAACCTTGGCAGTGAGGACATGTGAGGAGCAGGCTGGGAGCCACAGCAACCCCTGTGCAAGCTCTTGCCACTAAGAGGCAGGCAACAGAGCTCCCCAGTGGGCTCCAACCTCCAGCCAAGGATCTACTTCAAACAGTGAAAGCTTCTCCTGGAGTGAGTACAAGGACTGTGCTGGAGGTGGGGGCCCCTCGGGGCGGGGCTTTGGCGGGGAAGGACTCTGCTCTGAGTGGGGAGGCAGAGGGCTGAAGCCCGCTCCTGCGGCCAGGCCTCGTGGAGGGAAGAAGACTCCAGGCTGCTTTTGGGGACTTGCATCTCAGGGTCTGCACTGGGCCCGAGTCCACCATCAGCAAGTCCCCACTAGGCTGGATTGGGACCCAAAACAGGAGCCAGTGAGCCCCCTGTGGGGAGAAGCTTAGGGCAGGGCCAGGAGGCTGGGCAGAGGTAGAAGACCAGGCCACGGGGACAGCGCAGCCTGCGCCCCTGCCTCGTGCGCTCCGAGCTGGCCTTCCATCGTGTGGTCAGATCCCAGGCAGGTGAGACTGGCCCCCAGGGGACAGAGAAGCCCACACCCCGTATTTTCCATTTTGGGGGCTCTAGGCAGGAGGCAGCACCAGGACCAAGCACCAAGTTTCTGCACAGGCCAAGACCCAAGGCTGAGTGAGGGTGAGAGCGCAGCAGCCGCCAGGACCCCGTGCCACTAGTCCCTGGGAGCCAGGCACTCCTGCAGGCCCCTCCAGCATGGACAAGGTTCTCACCACAGCCTGGGCTAGCCCAGCCTCCCTGGCCTGGATGCAGAGGGAGGAGGAAAGAGGGAGTGCCTGGTATTTTAGGGGTGTGGGGAAATGGTTGGGACCAGGCCCCTAACTCGGGGCTCCCCCTGGGGCTGCCTGGGTTCTTCCTCTGTGTTCTCTGTCCCCAGGCCGAGGCGTGAGGGGTGTGCTATTGGAAACGTTCAGGATGTAGGAGTGGGAGTGAATAAGGAGCGAGGAGGCGGAGCCCCCGACGGCCTGACGCTGACGGGATGCCGGCCTCACCTTCAGCTTCTTGGCCTTGCCCCTGCTCCTCTTCTTGCCATTGACACCCTTGTCACTCTGCCTGACGAAGAGCATCCAGGCGTCCCGGGGGTCGACGCTATGTGCACGCTCAGCAGTGGGCTCCTGGAACACAGCCAGCCCAGCAGGGCGGTTGGCCTCACTGGGCTCCCACCAAGCAGGTGGGACACTTTGCAGGAGGTGACTGTGTGGCCTTCTGTACTCTGGGACCCTGGTCCTTGTCACCTGTGGTGCCCTCAAAGGCAATGCCTCAAAGGCAGCTCCCAAAGGGGCCCCCACCCCTCGCACGTTCTCCCCCGGCCCGTGGAAGACGACTCCTGGGGAACAGGCCACACCTCGGCCTGGACTTCGCACTCATGGGAGAGGCAGACCCAAGATGCCTGGAGGGAAAATGGGGTGTAGGGCTCAGGTGTAGGGGTGAATCCCTGCACTGGGCCTCCTTCCTCCAGAGGAGCTGCAGTGATCACACTATCCTCCAGTCACCAGGAGGATCCAACCACCAGAGCACCCATAGGTGCTCAGGAAGAAGCAACTGTGATTATCAGGGAGCCCAACTACTAGCCAACCCTCCTCTGTCCATCCCCCACTGTCAGAAGTTCTAAGGAGGCAAATTCAGCCCTCACAGCTGCCTCGGGTTACAGTCCAGTGGGGGAGAGGACCAGGTGAGCTGTCATGATGCGAGGCCTCCGTGTGAGACTTTCATTTCCTCAGCACTTCTCAGACACTGACTCAAGCATGGACAATGATGCTTCTGGAAGTTCCCATTTCTGTCCGCACTGCATCCTGACTGATGCTGACACCGAGCACAGTTTTGGGAGGGACCTTCCTGGGAGAGGCCTTGGACCCACTGGGCTATCTGGGCTCCAGGCAAGGCTGCCAGCTGGGAAGGAAACCAGCCCAAGAAGGCTTAGATGAGGTCATGGGTGCTGACGCTGGGGGCTGACAGAAGGACCCTGGGATTTTAGAGCTGACTGGGCCCTTTTATCAGAGACAAAGCCGCTGCCAAGTCACTGCCTTTGGTTCCTGGCTGATCTGGGGGGATGCAGGGCCTTCTTTTGGGAGCTGGCTGACTAATGCACAGGCTAGGGTGTTGTGGTGGGAAGATGGGGGCTGCGGTGCCAGAGGAGCCTGTGGTTGGACGGAGAAAGGGTTCAGGGTGCCCAGGGCCCTCAGCGCTGCTCAGTGCTTCCTTGGGCCTTAGAGGGTCAACTGCACCACCTGCTGGCTGATCTCCCCTCTACCCCCTCCCAGGACCCTCTTCCACTCTGCGTGTGCCCTCCGTGGAAACATGCGGCGAGGATGCCGCACACCGGCCAGGAGGGGTGTTCCCAGCTGACCCTCCAAGCTGCACCTGTAGCCTGTGGATGGACTCTGACCCCAGTGTGGTTTGGGGGCAGAGCTGTAACAGGCAGAAGTTGGTGTCCCAGGAGATGGCCCCAGTAATGCGGGTGGGTATTGGGCAGCTGCCCTGGTTCCAGCCACAAGGGGTCTCTCAGAAACAAGCCTTGGAGCCTGGGAGGACCTCTGGTGTCACTGTGTCTCCCACAAACAGGGTCCAAGGCCAAAACTCCACCTGGAAGCACCTGAGCCCCGTCTGCCTCCTGCTGACTGTGCCCTGACATTTGGCTGCTGTGCCCACCTGGGTGGTTTGGCCAACTGCACGGGGAGGGGGTGCCTTCAGTCCCTGGGAAGTGGCTGGGGGTGATGGGGCTGGGATAGAGAACTCTGGGGGACCCCAGGCCTGGCTGCACCCCTGTCCCCTCTAGTAGATGCGTTCCTGGCTCTCCCCTCTACTGCCCCTGAGCATCTTCAGAATAAACAGCACCGGCCGCCCACCCCGGCTTCCCTGGGGCAGCCCTGCCTCCCTGACCCAAGGCCCGGCCACACTGAGGGCTCCTCTGAAGTTCTCCCCTCCTCGGGCCTGGGCCACACCTCCCCAACCGGACCACCCTCTGCTCAGCAGTCCAGGCTCAAAAACCCTGGAGAGGAGAGGGCAGGGCAGAGCTCAAGATCACCCACTCACAGCCAGAAGCCACTTGACCACTTGACTCCAAGCCACATGTCATTCCCCAGCCTGAACAGCCCCTTGACCCCAGACCCGCAGGGAAACACTTTCTGTTTTTCAGATAATTGCACCAAATAGACTGGGGGCGGTGGCAGTAATTCGCTTACACTTTTTACAAATGCGTTCTTCCCAATTTCCTCAAATCAAGTTATTTACACTTTATCTATTTCCCAACTTCCTTCTGTCCCAAAAGAAAAGGGGGTTTTCGCCGACCTAGCAGAACCTTGCTTTAAGTCAAACTACCTCAAAGCCAAAGTCAAGGCTGCCCCGCCGGGCTGAGGGCGGCGTCTACACGGCCCTGAGTCTCGGCGGAGCCCCGGAGCCCCGGAGCCCCGGAGCCGGGCGTTGCAGCAGCTCTCGCGGGTGAGGGCGGTCGGCCTCCAGGTCCGCCTCCCGCCGCCCAGAGCCGGGGCTTGCGGGCGCGGGCTGGGTCTGGAGCGGGCCCGGGCGTCTTACCGGCGGACGGGCGGCCGGCCCCGCGCGGCTCTCCCCGGGGCCCCGGGGCAGCTCGTTCCCGGGCGGCGGCTCCTCGCGGGCGCGGCTCCTCGAGGGCGCCCCAGGCTCCGGGGACCCCAGGCCCGCGGCGGCGGCCAGCAGGCCCGCGTAGACGAGCAGCAGGCGGGCTCCGGCGGGGCGGCGGGCCGGGGCCATGCGGGCGGCGGTTCCCTCGCTGCTCCGAGCGCGGCGTCTCGGACGCCCCGGGCTCCTGGCCTTATAACGCGCTCGAATCCCCCGCCTCGCCCGAGACCGCGCGCCCGCCCGCGCCCCCTCCCGGCTCCCGTGCGCGCCCCCTCCCGGCTCCCGTGCGCGCCCCCTCCCGGCTCCCGTGCGCGCCCCCTCCCGGCTCCCGTGCGCGCCCCCTCCCGGCTCCCGTGCGCGCCCCCTCCCGGCTCCCGTGCGCGCCCCCTCCCGGCTCCCGTGCGCGCCCCCTCCCGGCTCCCGTGCGCGCCCCCTCCCGGCTCCCGTGCGCGCTGCATGGGGATGGGGGGAGTGTCCGGGCTGGGGAGTGGGAGTGGGGGAGGGGGCACGGGGAGCGGGGCAGGGCGGGGAGAGCGAGGGGTGTTCCCCTGCTGGGCGCGTTCCCTCCTGCAACTCCCGGTTCTGGGGTCCCTCCTTCGCGCTGTCCAGCGCTTCTGCTTCCTGGGGAGCGAGGCGCCCCTTCTCCCAGCCCTGGACCCTCGGCCCTCGCGACCCCATTTTCTCTGCGGGGAGCCAGGCGCTGCCTCCTCCCAGCCGGCCCGAGGCATCCTTTCTCCCCGCTCTGTCCCCCACGTCCTCTGCAGGGACCCCCGAGGTACCCCCTCCCCATTCTCCTGGCCGCGCCCCGCGAGGCCCAGGCCTCTATGACACAGGTGGAGCAAATCTGAGCCGGGAGACCCTCACGGCCCCTTCTCAGCGCCCCTTTCCCAGGCGAGAACTCCCCTTTCCAGGCTGCCCTCCCTCCATGGCTGGCGTGCTCTGAGCGCAGGGACTCACTGTTCTTCCCCACCTGTCGCACCTGCCGGGACCGAGAGGACGCAGGGAGCCAAGAAACAACTCAAGACAGCCGCCCTGCCCTGGTGGGGCCGAGCGGGGCCTGGGCTGGGAGAACTGACCCCTATCGGGGTGTGGGGGCAGACCAGACCGGAAGCCAGGCTGCCCACCGCCCACCGGAGTCAGTGCCCCCAGAGGTGGACCAGACCCTGCAGGCCTCGGAGAAGATGGCAGACAGGCCTCTGGGCGGCCCTACCAGGAAAGAGCCAGCCCCAGCCCCACCCTACCCCTGGTTTTGTTATATCGCATGCCCTTTTGGCTATCTGCCCCAACACTGGACGCTAAGCCGAGGAGGGTCGCACACTTGGCTCGCTTGCCCCACCCCCGAGGCACCTGTCCCCGGTGGGTACACAGTGCTTTTCGTTAAAGAATGGGAGAAGGCTCCGCTGGAAAAGCACCTCCCACTCACACCGACGGCTGCTGTTCCCCTCTTTTGAGAAGAGCCCGCTGGGGAAAGGAGGCCTTACCCTGTCCTGGTTCACAGGATGTGGCAGCAGGGACTGAAAGGGGCACCAGCAGCCGCAGGTGGTGCCCCCCAGGCTTGGGGAAGGGCCAGGTTCCGTCCTCAGATGCAAGCTGGCCTTTGTCGCCTGCCTTTTCTGGCCACTCATGCGATGTTCCACCTGGCTGGCCTCATGCCTAGCAGGTGGGGAAACCAGGAAATACTTCATACTTTAGGAAAAGCATGGGATCAGAAGGTAATTATTCCCTGTGATTCCACCCCTTTTCCCATAGGATATGGGAATGGTGTAGAGTTGGGTGGGGAGGACGTTTAAAGAAAAACATACCCTGCCCAGCATGAGAATCTGCCCGGCAGGGGTAAGTCCCATGGACTTACTCCATGAAGATGTCTTTCAATGGCAGGTGAGGACACAAGAGGGAAGTCCTGCCTTTAAAAGCCACAAATGGGCCAGGCGCGGTGGCTCACGCCTGTAATCCCAGCACTTTGGGAGGCCGAGGCAGGTGGATCACCTGAGGTCAGGAGTTCGAGACCAGCCTGACCAACATGGTGAAATCCCGTCTCTACTAAAACTACAAAAATTAGCCAGGTGTGGTGGCGAGCGCCTGTAATCCCAGCTACTCAGGAGGCTGAGGCAGGAGAATTGCTTGAACCTGGGAGGTGGAGGTTGCAGTGAGCCAAGATCACACCACTGCACTCCAGCCTGGGTGACAGAGCAAGACTCCGTCTCAACAAAAAGCCACAAATGATTTTTTTTTTAAAAAAAGACCAATACAATGAAAACATTTGAATTCCTATAAAACATGCACGTCTTTAAGACACATTTGAGAAATATGAGAAACACTGGCTTAGGTCATATGTGCCCAGCAAGATATCTGAACTTATTTCACCTGCAAACATTCTGCAGGTTTGTCACAATTAAGGACATTTGCTCCCAAAATCACGCATATGAGGGGGATGTCTTAAGGCCCTCAAAGAGTGAAGGGCTTCTCTGGTGGGTTTTCATGTCTGGTTCTGTTGGAATGTCTATTAAGAAGCCTGATGTGTGGAACTTTGTCATGACATGTCTCAATGTGACATGCACATTCAGTGTAATGTGTTAACGTTTCATTCGGTTTCACTTATTCAGAGGGACTGTATCTGTGGGCCACAGGACCCTGGCGTGCCATGTTCTCCTGTACTCTGCTGGTAGAGAGGGGCTCCTGTCCCCAGGAGTTGCAGCTGTGTGAATGGTACCTTCTTGCTTCTGGAGAAGCTCATCCACACCAGCACCTCATTCGATTCCCCACCAATTAGCCCAGAGAGGTGGGCGGCTTGCCCAGGACGCAGCCCATGGGCAGAGCCGGCGTGGGGCTGCAGAGGCCCTCCTGCCCACTGGGCAGGTTACATCTTCACAGCCTTATGTTTGGCTTGTTAGGGTTCTTCCTATTCTAGTTGATGTGAAATAAGAGCTCCGTGATGAGTTGGAGCATTACTGCAGAAAACATAGCCCCATCTTTTCCCTGTGAGGAATGGGCATCCCACAGGTCTGAATTCCCTCTGGCACCCTGGCTGCAGCTATGGCTCAAGGTGGATGCCGTTTGGCCCCACCCGAGCCCTGGGAAGGTGAGGCTCAGGTTCTGCCACCGTCGGCAACACTGAGGACACGCAGGGATGAGGCGCCCCGATTTGGGGAACATTACCCTTAAGATACTGGTGTGATGTCATTCCACCTCACAGTGGGGGGCCCCAGCTTTCAGGCCAGCATTGAGGACAGGAGCCGTTGCCATGTGAAAAAGTTATTTTCCCAAACAATGAACAATCGTCATGATGTCATGGGCCCTGCCAGAGGCCCAAATCCAATCGGTTCTGGTGCTGGGGCAGCCTCCTGTAACACTGTCCTGAGGGGATGACTCCGCCTGGGTTGGGGGCAGAGAGCAGCGAGGCCGGGGGTCTTCAGGTGGGGCCCCTGCATGTGTCTGTGTTCACGTTTCAAAGTGGCTTTCACTCAGAGGAAGGTGGAGCTCAGCAAAGAATTGCGCAGATCAAGGAGCAGCAGAAATGGGGGCCTCCCCCTGCAGGAGTAGCCCATGGGTCAGAAGTGGGGCTGGCATCGGGGTGAGCCAGTGCATCCCAGGATGGAAGGACTAAATGAGTGGCCACAGAACGGGGAGCACTGGAGCAGGAGGTGGCCTCCCCCACGCACCTTCACGCCTGGCTGAAATCTAATCCTCATTCTTGGGCCCTCATGTCACCGCCCGGGCCTGGCTTCCCAGCAGCCTGATGCAGCCAAGCTGTTCCCACTCTTCTCTCTTCCTCCAGAGGAAGGACCTTTGCCGATGAAGTCATGGGAATAAAAGCTCTCTCTGCCCTGAAAACAGTGGGACCGTGAAGTCAGCTTGTTGTGTGGCCTCCAGAGGCCCAGGCGGGCAGCCTTCACTGTTTACTGGGCCTTGCAAGCCCACGACGTCATCTAATTTGCAAATCGTGTGATTATCCCCATTGCACAGATGAGGAAACTGAGGCTCAGATCTTGGGATTGGCCCAAGGTCACGGAGCCATCAAATGAAACCACATCCAGGTCTGGCCCCTACAACTTGAGGTCAGTTGCTCTGAAGAACCCGCAGATTTAGTTCAGTTCAGTGAGCATTTGTGCAGTTGTGCAGTTCCCATGACATGCCGGCACCAGGCCGAGCGCTCGGAATACACTGTGGCCTCCTGCGTGGGTGTGTGGGCAGTCTCGGGTCTCTCGGGAGACAGTTCTTTCTCACTCCTGCCCAGAGGGTCTCTTGAGTTTTCTGCTAATTGTCTACATGTTTTTAATGGATTAATTAAAATAATCATCTTTAGCTCTCCTCCCAGTTGAACGCAATGCCGTTTTGGAAAGAATCACATTCTTAAATGTGACTGATCAAAATCGTCTTGGCTTCTGAGGGAGTCACGATGGCTCCTGGGGTCTGTTCCAAACAGGACACTTCCCCCATGGAGATTCCTGTCCTAGTCTGCCTCACTCTCAGTGACAGCCACACACCTGGCTGCCCTGCCACATACCTGGTGCTGCAGAGCCCGGGAGAAGCAGCCACACTTCAGACCAATCAGCCGACACCGCGCCGGGCACTGGGAAGGGACAGTGAACGACACAGCCCTGGAGGTGCAGACATCTTTCCTGTGTACGTGGCTGTGCCCTCTCTCCTTAAGCCATTGGCACATTCTCCATCCATACACATGCTTTCAGCTGGATCAACGATGGCCCAACCAACTGGGGTAGTGGCCTGTATCCGTCTGTTTTCTTGCTATAAAGGAAAACGTGAGGCTAGGTAGTTTATAAAGAAAAGAGGTTTACTTGGCTCACAGTTCTGCAGGATGTACAGGAAGCATAGTGCCGGCATCTGCTTCTGGTGAGGCCTCAGGAAGCTTCCACTCATGGTGGCAGGGGAAGGGGAGCAGGTGTGTCACACAGTGAGGGAGCAAGGGAGAGCAGGGGAGGTGTCATGCTCTTTAATGATCAGCTGTCCGTGAACGCACCAGCATTACTGCACCACGCCATGCCTGAGGGATCCGCCCCCATGATGTAAACGCCTCCCACCAGGCCCAACTCCAACAGCAGCGATCAGACTCAACAGACTCAACATGAGATTCGGAGGGGACAGATCTCCAAGCTATGTCATGGTCTACACAGACTATGGAAAAGTGTCAGGTGACCCGTCCATTTAATTACAGTCACATGAGGGTGTCAATGGCCTGATACCAGCAACCACTGTCCCTGCCTGAATAGAGAAGATGCCGGATAACAAAAGGGGCCTGTCTGCGAGGTGTTGGGAAACTCAAGTCCAGTGGAAGTGGCTGGAAGCATGCCTAGGCCCCGGCTTACCTGAGGACCTGGGGGAGCTGAGACACAGTTGGCAGTGCTGGGCCTGGCTGAGGTCCCTGTGTGCTCACTGAAGGCTGAGGGGCCTCAGTTTACCCAGCATCCTCTGTGGGAAAGACAACATGCACCAACCTGGAGGACATGAGCACGTGGGGCCGGGAGGTGGGTTTCACCCACACACCCCTGTGGGCTTTTGCACATGTTCCAAGGCTACGTGCTCCCTTTTCTAGAAGCCCTTTTTAGCCTCAAGCCTTCTAATGAGTCCTCGCTGTCCTGGATTTTGATGATGGAAGGGGATGCCTTGGCTGCCCTACGGCTGTTGCTTGGTGAGTGAGTGCATTAATGTCCCTTCGTGCAAAGCTCTCAAGTGGGTGACGTGTGCCGGACCTTCTGGCCACCGTCCTGGTGTCCTGGCCACCTTCTCCACCTGTTCCCTGTCCCCAAGTGGCCACAACAGCCTGTCAATGGCCTCTCTTTCCTCTGGGGTCTGGTTGGGTTTGGCCTGTAGGAGGCGCTAGTGGGAGACGGGGCAGGCTAGAGAGAGAGAGGGCAGATGGACTCTGCCACCTCCTCCCAGCTGGGCAACAGGGGTGGTGGCTGCGTTCCCCCGCCAAAGCCCTCTCTCAGCAGCTCCCTGGAGTCTGCGTCTGCCCTTTCCCTTCTCCCAAGACAGACGGGGTGGCACTCCCCGCTGCTGCTGTCCTGGGACGCCTCTCCAGCCACTGGGCTCCCTTCACCCTGCCCACAGCATGGGGAGAGGCCGTCGTGAAACTCTCCTTAGCCACTCACCTCAATACCCAACAGACGCCCCTTTCCTCCTGGTGCCCTGAAGGCTGCGATGGTGCCCTGAATCAGGAGCCCAGCTGATCGGGCGAGGTGCACTTTGGCACCCCAAAGCTGGGAGCCAGACCCTGGAGAGGCCTACGCCTTCCACCCGAGGACCGCCCATATTCCCGCAGGGTGTGCAGGGGTGAAGAGCAGGCGTTGCTCTGGCATGCCGCCCTTTTGGCTACTTTGTGATCAAAGCCTATTTTGACATTTCATGTGTTCAGTTTCATTTTTATTTATTTTAAAATATTCTTGCAGAAATGGTTTACATGGAGGCTTTGTTTTTAAACAGCCCTTTGGCTGACCTCCTTCCATCACTGTCTAGAAAACATTTCAGATTTCCACATGGAAACAGAGCCCAGGGCCCCAGAAACCCTCACCCTTGCTTCATCCAATCCATCTGCTGCCGAAGGTCTCCTCAGCTCCGGGCTCTTGTTCCTTTGGAAGCACCCAGAGGCCCCACTCTGTCTGGCCCTCCAGGGTCAACTCACTTCTCCCACACCTTGTAATCCCAGCACTTTGGGAGGCTGAGGCGGGCGGATCACCTGAGGTCAGGAGTTCAAGACCAGCCTGGTCAACATGGTGAAACCCCGTTTCTACTAAAAATACAAAAATTAGCCAGGCATGGTGGCGAGTGCCTGTAATCCCAGCTACTTGAGAGGCTAAGGCAGGAGAATCGCTTGAACCTGGGAGGTGGAGGTTGCAGTGAGCCAAGATCGCACCATTGCACTCCAGCCTGGGCGACAAGAGCGAGACTCTGTCTCAAAAAAAAAAAAAAAAGCTATGAGAGGCAGGTCTGGGAGCAAAGCAGATCCCTACCTATGGAAGCTCAAGAGGCTTAGGGGTTTCCGTCCTCCGAACCCAAGGATGTCAGAGGCCCCTCTGGTCCCCAGGGGCAGGGGGTGTTAAGGAGGAACCCATGGGCTGGTCCTGGAGAGGAAGTCTGGATCCGGCGGGAGACGGGAGCTGCCCAAGGCCTCCGGGGCAACACCAGGGCCTGTGCCTGGCCGGGTCTGACTCCTGACTTCTAGCCCCATGTCCCGGGGCGGAGCCTGTGACAGTAAGGACATGCCACTGGGCACCCAGGGGGAGTCCTTCATTGTCTCCTTAGCTACAAAGATGGGTGCCTCATTCAGGATGAGGGAGAAGCCACTCGGAGCCTGAGCCAGCCGGAGTCGGGCTGCGCGTGCTGGCAGGGGCCCATCAGATGCTACCCCTCACCCTCAGGAGGCTGCCACCAATGCACCCAAGAGTCGTCCCCTGGTGGGAAATTCCATTCTAATGAAGAGCCTTTGTTCTGACACAAAGAGATGGAGGCAATCCCTTCTGAGAGCAGTCTTTCCTGCTCACCTCCCTGGGACCCTCCAGCTCCGCCCCACGCCCTGCCTCCCTCCTTCCTGGTGCTTCTGTGGGCACCGCCCTCTGGGTGCAAGAGATGGGTGGGGGCCTCCTTTGTCCACAGAAGCAGAAACACAGCACCAACATGCAAAGGCTGAGTGGGGACCCAAAGCCCACACAGCCAGCCCTATGTGTGGTGGACGCGGAGCTTGAAGCCCAGAGAGGGGAGGTGGCCGGCCAAGGTTACACTGCTGTGAGCTAGGCAGAAGCAGGCCCACGAGGACCTGGTGCTGACCCCATCTCCGGCGCCTGCCTTCCCCAGCAGCCTCAGCTTTCTGGGACACTCCGTGTTCACCCCACATTCATGCAACTGCTCCAAAAGCCCCTGCTGGGGTCCAGGGGCAGGAGTGGAGCTCGCAAGCTCTGGGAATGCCGGCCCGGCCCCCGGCTCCCCACTCTGAGGTCTCGGGAACCCCAGGGGCAGCAGAGCTTCCTGTCCCTGTTATGCCAGCGTCCGACACTCAGGCCCTTGTCACTGCTCAGCTCGGAGTTTAGTGTGGTGGCCGCAGAGACCAAGGCTGTGTCCTCCAAGCCATGCCGTCTGATCACCCCTGGTGGCCCGAGCCCAGCTTGGAAGGAATGGTAGCTCCAAGTGAACGAATAAGCGAAAATGAAAGGGGCCGTTCCACAGGGTGATGAGGGGTGGCTGTGGGGACCCCTCCCTGGGGAGCCCGGCCCTGGTTTAGTGCTCCTGGGTGGGGCTGAAGGGCTGGGTCCACTTGGAGACATCCAGGAAGACAGTGGAGGCCCCGTGGTAGAGCCAGAGCCGGGGCAGGGCGCCGTGGCGGGTCCAGGTGTCCCGAACTGTGTCGTAGGCCTCCATCTCCACGTGGTAGTCACCTTCCATGCCCTGCCAGCGGCCGCCCGTCACGTACAGCGCATCACCCAGTGGCACCAGCGCGCCGTTCTCATGCAGGCTGTGCTGGGACTGCACCTGTGCACGCTCAGCGGGTTAGTGTCCGGTGGGCGGGAGCCGGAGAGCAGGGCTGATGGTGCCCTCAGCAGGGTCGGGGGAGTGGCAGAGAGGACAGCCAGCCACCTGGCCCAGATCCCCTCCCGGGCATGAGCGCAGAGTCCCTGGGCAGCCCACCCCAGCCCCTCCAGCCTCCTCAGACCCTTCTTTTGGTGGGGAGGTCCCTTTCCCTCTCTGAACCTCAGCCCTTGGGATGACACTTCCATGCCCTGCAGCCAGAGGGGGCCCTGAGGCCTCCCAGGGAGGTCTGGGCTGACTCGAGGCCTCACTGAGGCTTCGCTGTCTCACAGGAGACAGGTGTGGCTCAGCCCTGGCAGACACTCAGGAAAAGCCTAGACCAGCCCACTGTGGGTGTCCTTGCCTCACCCCTGCACCCCCTGCTCAGTCTATGGCCTTGGCAGTGCCCCGGGAGGGGTTGTGGGGTGAGGGCCGGCGGCTTTCCAGAGGCTGGAGAGAGCTGCGGCTTCAGGAAGAGCCCGGGCGGGTGGAAGTGGGAGGCCGGTCTGTGGCCTCCAGATGAAGACAGGGAAGAGATGAGGACCCAGGCCGGGAGAGGGTAAGACAGAGCCCTGCTGTGCTGGGACCTGAGCCTGGGACAATGGCCTGGGCTGGAGGAAGGCCTGGGTGTGGCCCAGCTGGGAGGGCCCAGGCAGACACGCTGGCCTGGCAGGGCCCACCCTGCACCTGTCTCACCACTGTAATGGGGGCCCTGGGTCAGCTGAGCAGTGATGCCAGGGGACAGCTGTGGGCAGCAGGATTGGAGAAGTTCTGTTGTCACCCGGACAGCAGCCTGCAGGGCGGCTGCAGGAAGGCGTGCCACCTTCTCAGCCTGCAGGGACTAGGAGTCTTGGGGCAGTGGGCAGGCCCAGGGCATCTGGCTTGATGCCAAGACCCATCCCCAACTTCCTGGGCACTGTCCCCTTCACCAGGGAGGCCGCCCAGAGGCCTACCTCCCTCGCCTTCCTCAGGGACTGATGGTCAAAGAGCGAGCCATGGTGGGATGGTGCTGAGGACAGCAGGAAAGCCCCCAGGCTGGTGGCTCTCACCTCACCCTCAGCTCAGGAACCCCCTCCCCAACTTGGCCACCCTGGGGCAGAGGACCCCCTCCCTCCTGGTCCCTATAGCACCCTCCGGCTGAACCTGGTTTTTCTCCCTGAGAAGGAGGACAGGCCACTCCTTTGTAGGAAGCTGGGTGTGCAGGGACAGAGCACCAGTGGCTGGCAACCCAAACCACGTTCTCCCACCATCACCGTCACCCCTGTCCTCAAGGGGACTCGGGCCAGGGCACTGTTGTCACCTTGTAACCTGGGGGGATCTCGGCCTGCACAACCCCCTTCACTGTGGGCCCTCTGTGGGCACCCCAGCCTGCGCTGTCCCCTTCGCAGTGGGCCCTCTGTGGCACCCCATCCCTCACTTCCCAGGCTGGCTCTCTGATGTCAGGAGCCCCGGGCAGGGGCTCACACATGTTGGGGGAGGGGGCGGCCCACCTTCTGCCACAGGTTGGCCCCGGGGTCATACACGTAGACCTTCTTGGTGTTGTCCCCGATGAGGTAGAGCTCCCCGTGCAGTGCGGCGCAGCGCGGCGAGGACAGGTACTTGGGCAGGAAGGGCGAGGCGATCACACTCCACGCATCTGTGGGGGGCACGGGCACTGGCCACCGTCACCAGGGTTGCCAGGGCGGGCACTGGCACTGTCCCCCACTCTGAGGGACCCTGGACTCAGTGCCTCTCTGAACCTCAGTGAACCTGTCTGTAAAATGGGAGCAGGTCCCTGTGGTGCAGCTGGGAGGGACCCACACCTGCCTCTCACCCAGCCTCGATCTTTCCCTCTGGGGACAGTGGCCCCTCACAAGGCTGCAGCATAGGTGAGGGGCCTGTGGAGGGTGCAGGGGTCCCTCAGGACTCTCCCTGTGGTGGGGGTGCTTTGGCCTGGCTGCCGCCCCACCCACCCCACCCTGACTAGGGACTGCTGGGGGCCCCTCCCTGCCCAGCCCCCAACCCCGGGCCTGGTACCCAGGTGGGCCTTGCCTGGACTCTGGGCCCACCAGTCAGTCTCTTGAACGGTCCTTACATCCACGCCTCAGATCAGGGCCCGCCACCATCTACACTGTCCAGAGGGTGAAACAGGACTGGAGACCAGGGCTGGGCTAGACGGCTGAGAGCTCAGGGAGGCTGTGCTGGGCCTGAAACTCTGGCACAGAGTCCAGAGCCCAACATGGGCCTCGAGGCCTCGGAGGTCAGGGGCAGCACTCCCAGCCCGTGAGGCCCTTTTGGGTAGAAGAACAGCCAGGCAGCTGCCAGGTGCTGGGCTCAGATCACTGGCACCCCAACCCCAGCCCCAGCCCCAGCCCCAGCCCACTGTTGCCCTAAGGCCTGAGCAGGACAGACGTGCAGCTCACCTCTGCGCTGGGACTCTGTGGAGGTGTCGCAGTGGGTGTCCGACCCCTTGGGCCCCTGCCTTCCTCCACATCCCCTCCTCTTTGTGAGAGGCCTGCGGCTGCCGGCTCTCTCCACCCCGGGCCCCGTCTATCCTCAGGAGCCCCCATCCTCACCATCACTACGAGCGGACTGTCGCCTGTCAGAGGGGCCTGTGGTCCTCTTTCCTCGGTCCCTGAGCCCCACCCACCTGTGACAGGGTTGTAGCACTGCAGGGCCAGGGCGTTGTACTTGCAGGCGCTGGAGCCCACCAGGTAGAGCCGGCCCCGGCAGCCGGCGGCCGAGAAGTTGCTGACGTATTTGAGGGCCGGGCTGACGGGCGTCCAGCTGTCCGTGTAGGGGTCGTAGCTCTCCACCTCCACCACGTCCAGGGTGGTGCCTGCGGGGTGAGGGCGGGGGCAGGTCAGGGCTGGGGACGAGAGGGGAGGCCTGGAAACTCAGGGTCTGGGGCTTTGTAAGGCAGCAAAGTGGTGGGAGGTGGGGTGCGCTCCGCATTTCACAGACAGGGAAGCTGAGGCTCTGAGAGGTGCCAGCAGCTCCCAAGGCCACCCGGCCAGGAAGTGGTGTGGGGGGTGGATACTCGGGCCTAGAAATGCCCCACTCCAGAGCTCGAGCTGGGGCCGATGTTCGGGAAAGAGGTGGCAGGGAGCTGTCAGGAGGCTGCCCGCCCCCAGGCCCCTCATGTGCTGGCAGTCATTTCCTGGGGTGCTCTGAACTGGAATGGAGGACGCCAGCCCTGGGAGGGCAGGTTGTGAGACCCTGGAGCTGTAGGCAGCTCCCTCCCAGTCCCAGATACAGTCTGGGTGTGGCAGTGATGGGGACGCCTCCTGGGGAGAGCAGGCCCTGGCCTGGGCCTCTGTGAGCACCTGGGGACCTCACAAGCCCTGGGCTCGGGAGCCCTGGGTGCTTTCTGCTCTCTGGTTGGGGACACGGTAGCCACTGAAAGGGGACAGCTGGGACAGGTGGGGCGTTAGAAGTGGCCTCAAGACCAGTTCATCACCTACAGAGCTTTTGGGCCACATGTGTTTTGTTTTTCTTTTCTTTCTTTTTTTTGTTTGAGACAGGGTCTTGCTTGGTCACCCAGGCTGAAGTGCAGTGGGGTGCGATTACGGCTCATTGCAGCCTCAACCTCTCAGGCTCAGCAATACTCCTACCTCAACCGGCACGTGACACAATGCCTGCCTTTTTTTTTTTGAGATGGAGTCTCACCCTGTCACCCAGGCTGGAGTGTAATGGCTCGATCTTGGCTCACTGCAACCTCTGCCTCCTGGGTTCAAACAATTCTCCTGCCTCAGCCTCCCGAGTAGCTGGGATTACGTATCCAGCTAATTTTTGTATTTTTAGTAGAGAGGGGGTTTCACCATGTTGGCCAGGCTGGTCTTGAACTCCTGACCTCATGATCCGCCTGCCTCGGACTCCCAAAGTACTCAGATTACAGGCGTGAGCCACTGCACCTGGCCTGGCTACTTTTTTTTATTTTTTATTTTTTATGGGCTGGGGGCAGTGGCTCCCTCTTGTAATCCCAGCACTTTGGGAGGCTAAGGCGGGTGGATCACTTGAGCCCAGGAGTTTGAGACCAGCCTGGACAACATGGTGAAATCCCATCACTACAGAAAATACAAAAATTACCTGGGCATGGTGGCATGCACCTGTGGTCCTACCTACTCAGGAGGCTGAGGTGGGAAGATTGCTTGAACCCGGAACATGGAGGTTGCAGAGAGCTGAGATCACTCCACTGCACTCCAGCCTGGGTGACAGAGCAAGACTCTGTCTCAAAAATAAATAAAATAAATAAATAAATAAATAAATAAATAATTTTTAAAAGGAAGACAGGGTCTCTCTATGTTGCCGAGGCTAGTCTCAAACTCCTGGGTAACATAGAGAGACCCTGTCCTCCTCCAAGCAGTCCTCCTGCCTTGGCCCCGCCAAGTGCTGAGATTACAGGAGCGAGCCACCACACCCGGCCACACTTTGTTTTTCGATGTTCCTTTAATCAGTGACGGCTCCTGGGTGACTCCTTGCTGTAGCTGCAGGTGCTGGCAGGTGGGTGTGGCCGTCCCCACTGGCTGCTCCTGCAGGAACCCCTCCTGGGGCCTGAGTCACCATCTTGCTGTCGCTGTCCCAGCACAGCAGAGGCAATGGGAGCTGGCTAGGGAGGACACCCGGGCTGTGGGTCTCGATGGCCCACCTGGTCAGGAGCCCTGGCCTGTGGCTTGCCCGCCCCACCAGACAGCAAGCCCTGAGGGTGGCAGTGGGAGCGGCATCTCTGTGGTCTCCGAGGCCAGCATGGGGCTCTCTGTTCCTGTTGCTGCAGGGATGAGAGGCTAGAACCAGGCCCCAGGGAGAGGGGAGAGGAAGGCCTCACCGCCGATGACGTAGATCTCCCCATTGAGGGCCGCGCTGGCGTGGTTGGTGCGGGGCTTCAGCATGGGCGCCACAGGCTTCCAGGAGGCCTCCTTCAGGCGGAAGCACCAGGCCTGGGTGGTTGACCAGGTGTCTGTCTTTGTGCCCCGAGAGCCACCTGCTGGGAGAAGTTCTGTCTACATGGGTGCCACCAGCTGGGGCGCCAGGCCAATGGGGTGTGGATACCAATGTCCAGGGGCCTCCTCCCGTGCCAGGCCATGATCTCCAACGTGGTGAGCCAGAGGTGGGACCAGGCTCACCGAGCTGTGTGACTGCCCAGGTCCCTCCATCCCCCATAAACAAGGACGACAAAATCAGTGGTTTCAAGCCCCTATCAGCAGAAGCTTGTCCCCTCCCAAATCTTACAAAGAACCCCAATTTCTGAGATAGGAAAGAGCAAAGTGACCCCTACATCACACAACTCCCGCTGGGGACCAAGACAGACACCTGGTCAACCACCCAGGCCTGGGGCTTCCCGCTGAACGAAGCTGCCTGCAACCTTGTGGCGCCCCGTGCTGAAGGTCTGCAGCAGCCACGCCAGCGCGGCACTCAGCGGGAGGTCTGGAGCCTGCCCTGAAGGAGCTGTGTGATGCAGGGGTGGGTACACACTAGCCTGTGTACAGAAGCGGCTTCCAGCTCCCACGAGTGACCACGGATTCTAAATGTCCTTGTTTTCACATGCATGGAAAGGCCTCGGCAAGCCTTGACTAACCGTCAGGGACCCCACGGAGTGCGGGGAGTTGCACTGAGCCCGGTGCTTGGCTGGGCAGGGCATCTCTGGAAGGGTCCCCGAGCTGCCCACCTGTGACATAGATGTTGTTGTTCAGGGCCGCCAGGGAGAAACCCCACTTGTGGTAGTCGGGGAAGTCTGGAAGTGCCATCCACCTCTCTGGCAGGAAGAGAGAGGCACAAGGGTCAGACTGCCAGGTTCCCTGCTGGGGCGGTCCCCACTCCCCCTTCCCAGGTGCCTTTCCATGCACCGGGTGCAGAAATGCCCCCCTCACTGGTGGGGAAAGGGAGGGGCAGGGTGACACTGGTACGGGGGCCCAGGGGGTCATGGGTGCTCTGGCTCATTGTGTCTCCCCCACCCACTCCGCAGAGCCTGGCGCTCAGAGTGGACACAGGATAGCCCCCTGGAGAAGCAGCAAGGCTTTGGAGGCCGGGGTCTCACCTTGACCCTGCAGTTGACCCCACTGACCCCAAATGGACCATTCAGCCCGTGGGTCTGGTCTGTCAGTTAGATGCGGTGTGGGTTAAGTGGCCTGATCTGTGGGTGTCACTAGTGGGTGATAACACCAACAGCATGCCTGCCTGCCTGCCTTCCTGCCTGCCTGTCTGCCTGCCTGCCTGCCTGCCTGCCTTTCCTTCCTTCCTTCCTTCCTTCCTCCCTCCCTCCCTCCCGGCAGCCAGGCACATACAGGGGATCAGGACCTGCAGCAGGCAGAGCAGGTCCAAATCTCAGCTGTTGTGCCCCAGCTGTGTGTCCCCAGGCAAACCCCAGCCTCAGTTTCCTTGTTGTAGAATGCGGATGACCCCAGCCTCCCAGGAGCTATGGGGACTTCACAGAACTGCTCAGCTGATGACAGCTGTTAGGATTATTGTTCCTAGAGTTGTGGGGCAGAGCAGTGTGCCCAAGTCAGGCCTGCCTCTCAGAGCTACAAGAGGTAAACTGAGGCAAGAGATGAGAAAATGCTTTGGAAAATCAAGACAAGACAATAAATGTGGAAATGGTAAAGTCCTATAAATGGACATATTTTGGATGTTTGTGGAAGAGACACAGGCCTTCGGGATGTCCCCTAGGAAGACTCTGTTTACTGTTTATGACCATTTTTGGGAGATGCGGAATTCCAGGTCTCCCTGGGAGCAGAGCCTGGCACTGTGGGCAGGGACCGTGTCCCCGTGACTCATGGCTCTGTCACCCCAGGGTGGGGGTTGCCCAGCCGTCAACAGGCTCTTCCTGCCAGCGTCCCCGCCTCCCAGCCAGGTCTGAGAGACAGCTGCTCCCTCCTGACGTCAGCCCCAAATCCCCTCTCGTCAGCCCCTGACCCGAACAGCTGGCCTCGGGCTTCCTGGAGCCTGCCAGCCGCTGATGCCAGGGAGATGGTTGGCAACCTGCCTGGTGGCCCCACGACACCAGCCAGCCTGCATCAGCCCTTTCCAGAGCACCTCCTGGGGCCAGTGCAGGGGGCCTCCAGAGCCACTGCAGGGCCCCTCATGACTCCTTTCCCTCCAAATGGCAGACCTGGCCTCAGTGCCCACTTCAGGGCTCCCTACAACTGTGTGAGGAAGCAGCAGGAGCCCATTTCACAGATGACGAAGCTGAGGCTCAGAGTGAGGTCACCTGTTTGAGGGCTGGGATTAGAACCCCGTTTGGGCTGATCCAGAAGCTAAGCTCTCACTCCTCCAGCTGCCTGCACCCCTTCACCCCCCACCCCACTCTCCCCGTGGGGTCTCGATTCCCCCGGCAGGTGCACTGAGCAGGGAGCATGGGGAGGAGGCAGTGGCCAGGCCGCCCACCCCACAGGGTGCAGACTGGACCATGGAGCCCTGTACACCGGCTCCAGGGCCTAAAAGGGACCAGAGTCCTGGGCTCCGGCTGCAGGGAGAGGGAACAGCAGTGCCCCCCAGCCTTCCCCCTGCACTGGGGTGCCCCAGGCTCCTCTGCAGCCCCCAGGTGAGGCCCACCCAAGCACACCCCTCACAGTGGCCTCACACAGCTCCGGGTCCTCTGTGAGCCTCACTCGCTCCACCTGCAAGGTGGACACAGCGGCTCCCGCCGGGACAGAGGGACAGCAGGTGGGCCCAGATGCAGGAGGGGTACTTACTGGCCTTGCTGTTGTAGAAGGCGAAGTTCCCAAGGCGGGGGGTGGGCTCCTCACCTGCCTCATCCTCCTCCAGCGCCTGCCCGCCTACCACCACCAGGACCTCCTCCAGCTTCTGCTGGAGGGCGAGTGGTGCCTGTGGGGGGGAGCCCAGGGTCAGGGCAACAGCAATGTGTCCCCATGCCCTGAGCCCCCGCGTGTCCTGGGCAGGCCTCAGCATGTGTGCGCATGTGTGCATGCATGTTGCTGGAGATGGCGCGTGCCCGAGTGCACGAGCTGCTCCCTCCTTGCACCATGTGCCTTTCAGCGGCATTCCTGGCGTTCCTGAACCACCTTCAGAACCGACCCCACAGCAGGTCCGCTGTGCCACGTATAAGCTTCTCCCTGCCCGTGCTCCCTGGGTGGCCTCCAGCAGGCAGCACGAGGGTGTCCCAGCTCAGTGGGAAATGCTGGCTGTCTTAGGAACGGCCGGTAAGCAGTCACTGCCTAGGGCTCCCAGGACCCCAGGCTCTCCGACAGCCATCCGCCCTGGCCCCACATATAGAACCCCCAGATCTCCCACTGCCAGGAATTAGAATACAAGGTAACCACCTACGGGCAAGGCTCTGAAGCCAGCTCCAGCAGGAGGCCGGGCGCTCTGTGACTGGCTGGAATCCAGTGGGGACAGGGGTTAGGGTTTAGCCCACTACTCACTCCACCCTTGGCCTGAGGACCATCAGCCTGAGCCACCCTTTGTCCCTGGACTTGGCCCTAAAGGAGTGCCCCGGAGCAAGGCCCCTGAGCAGGGTGCCCGGCAGCTGATCGAGCAGCCACTCCCAGACCTGTCACTCCACCATGACCTGCCATGCCTGCCAGGCACACGGCCAGCACAAACAGGAAGTAGCACCCCATAAAAGCTCGGGCGGACTGCCAGGCCTGTCTGTACCTCCTTGCCTGTGCACAAGCTGCACCACCTTCCTGGATGGTTTTCCCCTCTTTTCCTCCTTGTGAGCTCCTATCCCTCCTCTAAGGCCCAGCTCAGATGCTGCCACCTCCAGAGAGCCCTCCTTGACTGCCAGCCCCTCCCAGAATGCATCCTAGGCATGTATTTGGCCCTTCCGCACTGCCTGAGGTCTGTTTCCAGGCTTGTCCCACTGAGCTGCAGGCTCCTTCAGGACAGAGTCAGATCTTACCACTTCCACATTCCCCTGCCCCTTGCACCCAGGGTGTGACACACAGAGGCACGATCTGCACTTGAAGGGTGAATAGTGATGTCCTCATAGGGAACTGGCCCAAAACAAGGAGCGTTGCAAGGTCAGAGTGCACCTTGGAATGTCCACTCCTTACTCTGTCCCTACTCAGGTGGGGTCTCTGGGGCTTTCCTCCCTGCTTCCCAGGGATGGGGGCCTCTCAGCCGCTCACTCACCCCATCATGGCCCTGGGACAGGGCTGCCCGGCATGCCTCTGACTCCTGGATCAGGGGCTCTGAGGCCAGCAGTTGCTGCACGCAGGGCCTGGGCACGGCGTCCAGGTGCACTAGGCTGAGCAGCTCGGGCAGGTGGGCGGCCCGGGCCTGCGGGTCATGGCGCACCCAGCGCAGCAGGGCCTCGAGTCGGCTTTGCTCCGGCTGCACCTGCAGCAGGTCGCTGGCCAGACAAGTGACCAGCCGGTCTCGAGGAAGCTGCAAGAACTCGTCCTCACGTGCCACAGCCTCAAAGTTCTCTCGCAGGAAGGCCCAGGCTTTGGCAGCCACGCCCAGCAGCCCTTGCTGCTCCCCAAACTCACAGATGCCCAGGCAGTTGGCAGCATCCAGTTGCTGCTGCAGGTAGCGGCCGCAGACCTTCTGCACCGAGGGGAAGTGCAGGCGCGCAGCCGTGCGTGTCAGCGCCTCCACGTTGCCCTGCGTGATGGTCAGCCGGCCTGTGTACACGAAGTCCACCAGTTGTCCCACCACAGCTGGCTCCACGTCCCGCAGCTCCACACGCGCAGAGAAGCTCTCAGCGAAGTCACCCGCAAACATGGCATGGAAGTAGGGGCTGCTGAGCGCCAGGAGGCCACGGTGGCATGGCAGCTCCCGGCCGCCCACCAGCAGTGTGACATCGGCCAGCTTGGGCTGAGAGCGCAGCCGCTGCAGGCCGTCCAGCATGTCCTGGGCATGAGAGGGCAGGTGGAAATCCAGGTCATCCATGTTCCGCACCATGATGCCGTGCCCAGGGGACCTCAGTAGTCCACCCACTCAAGGGAAGAAGTGCCTGGAGCCGCCCGAGCTCCTAGGAGAGAAGAGAGCAGGGTCAGCCAAGTGGGGATGGTCTCAACCTCCTGAGCAACCCATCCAGTCTGTCCATCAGCCCTTTCTATCCCTTGATAAACACAGGATGAGCATCGACCATATGCCAGTCACTTTACCCACCATCTGCCTCAAGCCACCCCCAGAACCCTGCAAGGTAGGGCAGGTGTCATTCCCATTTGCAGTGAGGAAATTGAGGTTCAGAGAGGGTGGGAGACCTACCCATGGCCAGGCATTCAGGGCAGAACAGGGTTGGCAAAAGAACCCATGCCCTGGGTCTCATCCGCAACCCTGGGCTACACTGAGCCCACCTCCTAGGGGCCCTGGGTCTCATCCACAACCCTGGGCTACACTGAGCCCACCTCCTAGGGGCCCTGGGTCTCATCCACAACCCTGGGCTACACTGAGCCCACCTCCTAGGGGCCCCGGAGGCACCCAAACTCCCGGGAGGCATCCTCTGTCGCAGATCCCACATTGCTGGGGAGGCCATTTGGGGGCTGCAGCAGCTCCTGCTCCCGCAGTGCTCCCAGGTGCCAGGCCACGTGCTAAGCATACAGAGAAGCTGTGCATTCACCACTCAGCCCCACAACAGTCCTGGAGGGTGGGTGCAATCATTGCCTCTTTTACAGCTAGGGAGACTGAGGCACAGAAGATTTCAGTCACTTGCCCAAGATCACACATCTAGGAAGTGGTGGAGCTGGAATTTGAACTCAGAGCTAGGCTTGGGGGCCCAGGCTCTGAACCCTGCATTCCACGTGGCCGGGTGGAGGCTGTTAAACAGAAACGGCCAGCCAAAGGCAGCGTCCTGGAGGGTTTCGCATCACCACGCCCGCATGGTTGAAGTCAGCAAGGCCGCTTTCAGGCTCATGTAATTATGTGCATGTGGTTTATGTCCTTCTGGTATCGCACCCTAAGACAACCGTCCGTAGGAGAGATCAAGTCTGTGCACAAGCCTTCGACCCGGGTCACCCCAGGGCGAAAGGCTGCGCAGCGGAGAGGCCGTTCGTCCGCTAGGGGGCGCCTCGCGGGCCATCCCGGGCGGGAGAAGCGGCTGCGCGTCCACAGGTGCAAAATGCGTGGGAACGCCAGCGGCATGGAAATAACAAAGCTCAGCTGGAGAACCAGGAGGCCAAGAATCTGGCCCGGGCAGCCACGGTGCAGGTACAGGTGCAGGCGGTGGGAGCTAGGGCTCCCCGACTTCCCGACCCCGGTGCCACCTCTTGACCCCAGAGCGGGGAAGCACCTGGGAGCCCACAGGGCCTCGCGGACCAACCCGGGCTCGCGCACAGGGCAGCTCAGGCGGCCGGGGCCCCACGCCCCAGCATCCCGGCCGGTACACGAAGTACCCACCCAACACTGCATGCATGGGGGTCCTGCCTGGCCCCTCCCCAGGAGGCGCTGGCCCCGGTGAAGGCGGCTCTGCCCTCCCTGGGCAGCCGGGAGATGAGCTGGGGCCTGAGTAGGCGACGGGGCTGTCCCTGGGCCACCGCCTGCAGGCCTCACATTCCCGTCATTGTTGTGCTCCCTTGGGCCAGCTGCTGCCGGGCGATGGGCCGGCAGGCGTGAGCGCCCCCACTTCCCCTGGGGAACCCAGGGGTGCCTGCTGACACCTGTCACCCTGCAGTCCCTGCATGGGTCGGGGCTTCCTGAGGGTCTCAGAGCCTCACCCCAGTGCCTGCCCAGGCCCGGAGTGAGGAAGCTGAGTGGGCAGGACAACAAAAGGCCTGAACCCAGCCAGGCTGGCGACTGTGGCCGAGTGGCCCTGGCTGCCATCCGAGGGGTGGCCCAGCCTCTCCCTCCCACCTCTCCGGCTGGGACACAGAGGGAAACCTGTCTCCTGAGCCCCCACCCTGAGGAGCCTGGCTTGGCCGCTGGCAGGGGCCAGGGGGCGTCTCCGAAGCACCCTGCTGTGATCCGGGGCCTCACCCACCCTCCCCGCTGCTCCCGGCTGGGTTCCCCCTGCCCTCTCTGCTTCCCCTGCCCCAGAGCCCCCTGGATCCTACCTGTCACTCAGCCTGGACCTCGAAGCTGAGAACACAGACCCAAGAGAGCAGGACTGCCTAGCCAGCAGCCAGGGGACACGGAGGCCTGCAGGGCGGGGCAGGGCTGGTCTGGTGGCCACGTGGGGAGGGTATTTTTAGCCGCTGTCTGCAGGGCGAGGGGAGGGTCAGGCAGTGAGGGCTGGGCTGGTGGGGGAAGGAGTGCGATGCTGGCTCCCGCTCCTCGGTGACTGTTAGCTCAGAAAGCCCACTGAGGTCCTCCAGGGACTTGTGGCCTAGGACAGACATCAGGAAGGGCTCCAGGGCAAGGACAGGTGAAAGCTGCAGCGGTTGGGCTGGCTGGTGGGGGCAGGGATGCAGCTTCCCCACCTGCTTCCTCGTCTACAAGGTGGGGACAGTGGAGCCTGTGGTGGGGGCCCGGGGTCGCAGAGAGCCTCAGCCCAGGGCCAGGACACCGACAGGTGCTGCCCTCGCTGTTGATGTCAGTGGCACCTATGTGTCCTCTTGTTCTGTTGTCACATGGGAAAATGTGATTATCATGAATAAGCACAGGTTGGTCAGCAAAGGCTTTCCAAGCTTGGGGTCCGTGGTGGCAGTGGGGAAACTTTGCCCAGAGAGGGGAGGCACCACCCTCAGTTGCCCCGCCCAGCTAGCGCAGATAGGGGAGATCCTGGGGCTCCTTGCCCTGCTACCCCATGGCCTTGGCCTCGGGGCTGCCCAGGATGGCTAAGAAACAGGGTCATCTAAAAATACAGCAGTGGACTCTCAGCCTCCCGTCCAGCACTTGGTTCACGATAGTCGCAGGGGGAAGCCCTCACGCCTGGGACTGAACTGGGCTCAGAACCACAGGCCCTGACCAAAGTGAGGTGGGTTAAGTTGGGGACCCAGGAGGCCACTGGACATTTCTCACACCATGGCCAGAGCAGAGCTTTGTGGCTGAGGGACTTCAGGTGCATGGGAGAGAAGCCCTCAGCCCTCAGCCCTCTACCCATCGGCCATGTGGGCCTGACCAGTATGACCATTTCCATGTGTGCTGCGACCTGGAGGAACTGGGGAGTACTGGGTATGGCTGTGGCCTCTTGATGCTACTAGGGATTGTCCTAATGCTCTTACAGACCAGAGAGGCCCAGGTGGCCCCCAGGGAGACAGAACCCCACTCCTGGTCCTGAGATGCACACAGCCTATGGAGGGGAAGCTCACCTACAAATTACTGCCAAGTCTGCAAGGTGCCCTCAGGGTTACCTTCCATAGAGATTCCCTGAGTCCATGCTTCCTCTACAGCCCAGCCTGGCCCAGCCATAGCCCAGCCCAGCTCAGCTATAGCCCAACCATAGCCCAGCCATAGCCCAGTCCAGCTCAGCCATAGCCCAGCCATAGCCCAGCCCAGCTCAGCTATAGCCCAACCATAGCCCAGCCATAGCCCAGTCCAGCTCAGCTGTAGCCCAGCCATAGCCCAGCCCAGCTCAGCCATAGCCTAGTCCAGCTCAGCCATAGCCCAGTCATAGCCCAGCCATAGCCCAGTCATAGCCCAGCCCAGCTCAGCCATAGCCCAGTCATAGCCCAGCCGTAGCCCAGCCCAGCTCAGCCATAGCCCAGTCATAGCCCAGCCATAGCCCAGCGCAGCTTAGCCATAGCCCAGCCATAGGCCAGCCCAGCTCAGGCAGTCCAGCCGTAGCCCAGCCATAGCCCAGCCCAGCTCAGCCATAGCCCAGTCATAGCCCAGCCATAGGCCAGCCCAGCTCAGCCAGTCCAGCCGTAGCCCAGCCACAGCCCAGTCCAGCTCAGCCATAGCCCAGCCATAGCCCAGCCATAGCCCAGCCCAGCCCAGCCCAGCCCAGCCATAGCCCAGCCATAGCCCAGCCCAGCCCAGCCCAGCCCAGCATAGCCTGGCCCCCGCTCCTGCTCCTTCCCCTGCTCATGATCCACACTGTCCCAAGATTTTCCCCCTGGCCTTGGGCATCAGCCTCATGTTGGGTGGGGGACCCTCATGGAGGACCCCAACTCTCTGTGTCCAGGACCACTATGGGGCGGGTGCTAGAGTGTTGGGTTTCCATACTGTCCCCCCTGTTTGCAATCCCAGCTCGGGCTGGAGGAAATGAGGACAGGGGATTCTGATGACAGGCTGCTGTCACGGGGAGCTGGCTCTGCTCGGGGAACAGCACTGCTTGCCAAGTGTGGAGGCCTCACAGCAGCCGTTGTGGGGCTCGGAGCCCCAGCACCTCAGATGACAGGTCAGTCTGGGAAACTCAACACCGGGGGCGCAAAACAGATCCTCCATCAAGAGATTGCTACTGAGTGGCGCAGTTTTTAAAAATATACCGCTTGTTTCTTTTTATGAAGATAAAAATAACACAAGTTCCTTTTGGAAAACATAAAAATAAAAAGCAGAAAGTGTCACCAGTAAAAGATCATTCGCCATTAATATGCTTCCAGCTCTTTCCTGTTGTCAAAATGAGCCTGCCTGCATGTGTGGGTCAGCGCCCTTTCCTTACACCTTGTTATATTGTGGGCGTTTCTGATGTGATCAGCACTTGAAGATTTTGAATTTTTGCCAGGCGCGGTGGCTCACGCCTGTAATGCCAGCACTTTGGGAGGCTGAGGCGGGTGGATCACCTGAGGTCAGGAGTTCGAGACCAGCCTGGTCAACATAGTGAAACCCCATCTCTACTAAAAATACAAAAATTAGCCAGTAGTGGCAGTGCACACCTATAGTCCCAGCCCACAGAGCCTCCCGCCCCAGGCCAGGCTTCTGATGACTGCAGCTGGGCTGAGCACTTCGTGAGACATCCTGAGATGCAGCCACCACACACACGTGCTCCCGAGGAGAAACTGAGAGATGATGCATGTGACCATGGGTGTGCGCTGTTCTAGGACTCTGGATTTCAGGCAGTTGACTATGCAGCGCTAGGTCACTAGTGCAGCAGACAAAAACATGTAAACAGCAGAGCAGTGGGGGGCTTCCATCTCAGATACGAAGATGTCATCATTATAGCACAATGTGCCATCAAACAAGGTGGTTTTGACCCAAGAATAAACAAATCCCAACAGTCAACGCACAGAAAGCGGTGCCACGGCAAGTCTGCAGGGAAGGAGGGGCCGTCTGACGTGTAAGAGTGCTGGTGAAAGGGAACCAAGGACAGCCCGATGGAACCCAGGCCCCAAATCACCCCAGATGGAGTGAGAGGTGCTGTGCAGGGCTGTAAGGCCCCCGAGAGGTGGGCAGACTGATATGCAGACCTGGCCTGGGATGTCCTCACAGCTGGAAGGCCCCCAGCCCAGCAGAGGGGAGCTCACTCACAAAATTTTTTTTTTTTTTTGGAGATGAAGTCTCGCTCTATCACCCAGGCTGGAGTGCAGTGGTGCAATCTCTGCTCATGGCAACCTCCGCCTCCCAGGTTCAAGCGATTCTCCTGCCTCAGCCTCCTGAGTAGCTGGGATTACAGGTATGCACCACCATGCCCCGCTAATTTTTTTGTATTCTTAGTAGGGATGGGGTTTCACCATGTTGGCCAGGATGGTCTCCTGACCTCAAGTGATCTGCCTGCCTTGGCCTCCCAGAGTGCTGGGATTACAGGCGTGAGCCACTGCACCCGGCCTTACACATTTTAACTTGGTGATTTCACACTCGGAATCTATTCTGAGGGAATAATCACACAGGTGACGCCACCTTCGTTGTAATAGTCCCAAATGGAAAACAGCCTGAGCGTCCACAAACAGGAGGAGGTTATCACTCCTAGCTTCACAAAGAGCGATATCATCCTACTGAGATGAAATTGAAAATGTTTTTTGTTTTTGAGACAGAGTCTTGCTCTGTCACCCAGGCTGGAGTGCAGTGGCATGAGCTTGGCTCACTACAACCTCTACCTCCCAGGTTCGAGCAATTCTGCCTCAGCTTCCCGAGTAGCTGGGAATACAGGTGCCCGCCACCACGCCCAGCTAATTTTTGTGTTTTTAGTGGAGATGGGGTTTCACCATGTTGGCTAGGATGGTCTTGATCTCTTGACCTCGTGTTCCACCCGCCTCAGCCTCCCAAAGTGCTGGGATTACAGGCGTAAGCCACCACGCCCGGCTGACATTGAATTTTTAAATGAGCTGGGCTTTGCATTAAGCCTGTGCACTGACATGCGGGGAGCCCGCCCCTCTGCACATTGACCCAGCTGTGAGGGAGAAGCTGGGGTTCCAGCACTGCCCTTGAGGAGGGTTTCTGTTTTTCCACATCTCCATCCTGCCCTCATCTATGGGCTGGGGACACGGGGCTCCCTTTCTCCTGGATGTTTTTGACTCATCGGGAAGCCCCCAGGCTTTGCGCCTTTGCTTTGCACGTGGCCGCCTCACTGATGTCGGTGCCTCCAGGGCGCTGTGGATGCCGTCTCTGGTCCTCAGTGAGATTTTTGTCAATTGAACAACAGATTTATAGGCACCAAACGGGCCCTACAGCTGTGAGTGTGGCGTTGCAGGGGCCAGTGCCTGCCTGCCCCCGGGAACACGTGCTTCCCACAGGTGAGCTGCTGGTGGGCCACGGGTTCCAGCTGCTGGGCATCAGAATCGTCTGGAATGTGTTAAAACCCCAGCTTTCCAGACCCACCCAGGCCAAGGGAATCAGAATCCCTGGGGCAGCTCCCCCAGAGGCAGGGTTTTGGCAGAAGGTCATTTAGGGGTCACCCCAGGGCACCCCAGCAGCACTCCAGGGGCCCAGCCGGGATCTGAGCCACACCTCACCCCTCGCCTGGCATCCCACCCCAGGCTCTCCTGGGACCCCTGATGCGTGTGTCCCTGGGACCCCTGCTGGCCTTGATCTAGCTCCTCAGCTGGGAAACTGAGGCCTGGAGGCTATGGAGGACTTGCCCAAGGGCACGGCGAGTGGGCAGGGACGGCCAGAGCTAGGAGGGCCGACTCCCTGCCCAGTGCTTTCTCTTGAGCACCCTCGGCCAGGGAGTGACCTGAGGCCTGCTGCCCCTGCCTCCAGCCCCCTCGTCTGTCAGGGCCCTCAGAACAACATTGCCAGCAGCTGGTGCATGAGGGGATCCCGGGAGACACTGCAGCGCCCAAACCTTCTGACGCCCCCAGCCAAGGGCTCTGCCTAGACCCACCTGATGCCCCTTGCCCTCTGCCAGCCCTGGGCAGTGGCCGCACTGGGTGGAGCAGCCCTCCTCTGTCTCCACTGGGCGCGTGTTGTGGCCAAGAGCCAGGGCCCCACTGACTGAGAGGCAGTGTTCAGGATGCTCCTGGCTGGTCCCAGTGCCCTGCTCATTAGAAACAACTCTGAAACACCCGTAATCCCAGCACTTTGAGAGGCTGAGGCGGGCAGATTGCTTGAGCCCAGGAGTTCAAGACCAGCCTGGGCAACATAGCAAGACTTTGTCCCTACAAAAAATACAAAAAAATTAGCTGGGCATGGTGGCTGACATATGTAGATTCAGCCACTGAATCTACAGAAAAGAAAAGAAAGAGAGAGAGAGAAAGAAAGAAAAGAAAAGGAAGGAAAGAAAGGAAAAAAAAGAAAGGGAAGAAAGAAACAAAGAGAAGGAACTCTGCAATGCTGGCTGCATGTTGGTGAGTGTCTGAGACGATGCTGATTCCCCAGCACAGAGGCCCCTCCCATGTGGGACCCGCGTCCTCCTTCACCACAATCCCAGGAGCATGAGGTCCGCATGCATCCCAAGCTGCAAATGAGAAACCAGAGGCTCTGAGGGACCAAGGACAGTGGCCCTGGTATTTCGGCAGAGCTGAGATGAGGACTCATCTCGGGTTTGGTACCGGGCTCTGTGAGGGCGTAGGCGGCTCTCAGGGATGGGTGAACAAGCACAAGAGAGGGGGTGGGCTAGGAATGGGAATCTATTTAGCAAACACGTGTTCAGCTTCAGCTCTACGGCAGGGTCTTTAGCAGTGGAGGAAGCCAGAGCGGGCCGGCTGCAGAGTAGGCCCTTGGGGAAAAGCCACTGGCTCAGGGCTGGGGCCAGTGCTACTTCCCTTCCCGGCCCTGCCTGCCCCAATGGCCAATACCACCCCTCCCAATTTTACATCTTCTTGAGTGTCCCTCCCCTTGGGCCCTAGTCAGCTGCGAGGGTCTCTCTGTTCCATCCAACAGCTTGCCCGCTGCCCTCCAGGTTCTGCCTGGACAATAACCAGGAGCGAGGTGGGGAGCCCTGCCAAGCCTGTCGCCTGACTGCACCCTCCTCTGTCCCAGGGGGCCTGGATGCCAGGAGGAATATTCCTGAAGCCGCCCCTCCCTGCCACTCCCTGCTGGGCCATCTCACGGCTGCAGAGCCCCGCCTCCAAAGTCCCTGTGGGCTTGGGCCCCGCCCTCCTCAGCCCCAGAGCCTGGGTGATGACCCATTCTCCTGGCTGCCATCAGAAGCTGGGGACAAGCCACACCCTATGCCAGCCATGCCCAGCACCATGCCCAGTGATACTCGGCAGCAGTACCCAGAGCCCCCGAGGACGGAATCCATCTCCCTTCCTGTATCCCTCCCTCCAGTACCCAGGCCCCTGTGAAGAGGTGTACTGTGGGTGACACCCAGGTGCCCTCAGGGAGTATCCACACCCCACCGAGGTCTGGCTGCTGCCCACCCCTGCCGGCATTCTCCTCTGTGTGCGGCAGCCTTTGAGAGTGGGCGCCAGCCACCCTGCCTGGGGGACTCTCTCTCAGCCACTGCTACTCCCACGTCCCTGCTCTCCGGCCTTGCTGGGGCCCACGACTAGGCCGGGGCTGGTCAGGTTGGAGGACAGGGGCCCCATGGGGAGCCTTCCTTTGAGGGAGCAGGGCCTCTGGAGAACCCTGGGCTGGGGCACTGGCCTGGCAGGCATCGGTGTGTGACCAGCAGGGATGGCCTGGCAGGAAGGCCTCCTGCCCATGGAATCTGTCCTCAGAATCACTCCAGCTCCCCCAAATTCACAGACAGGAGGTGAAGGGGTGTGGCCCAAGGTCAGCAGGAGAAACAGGGGCAGGACCAGGGCCTGGGGCCACCTCAGACACACATGAAAGGTGGATGTGGCCGAGACCACCAGCACCACGGAAACTGAGGGACAGGACACCAAGGTAACTGGTGGCACTGGGGAAGGACAAGCGGGAAACAGGCAGCATCCCAGGTCTCGGGGGCCAGCTGGGCAGAGGTGCCCTGGGCTGGGGTGGCCCATTGCCTCACTTCAGAGCCTGCCAAGGGGCTTCCTGGGTGCAGTGGTGAGAAGGAGTCCGAGTCCTGGCTGGGAGGAGAACCATGCCACAACAGAACAGTCCCGCAGCCTCCGATAACCAGCAGGACTGGAGGCAGCCTTGCCCGGCTCACCCGGCCACCAAGGGTGTGAGCAAGGAAAAGAAAACAGAAACCCCAAGTCACCCCCAAACCACATTCTGGAAAGCAGGCTGCCAGTAGGGTCATTCTCCAAAGTTGAACATCTCAGCTTCCTTCTCCTTCCAGAAGGCAAAGCTCCGGTTGATGTAGCCGCAGATGTCCTCGCTGTTGAAGCTGCTCTGCTGGGAGCGGGACCCCGGCCGCTTTGCTGTGGGCTCAGGGCCGCTGCAGGGGACGGCGGCGTGCGGCAGGGGCCCGAGCGGGGTCAGGCCTGACTTGCGGCCAGGCTCCGTATCCCAGGCGGGACGCTGGCTGGAGCCAAAGAAGCGGGCTTTGATGTCCTCGAAGCCGTCGGTCCAGGCCCGGCGGCCGGCGGCCACCTCGTCGGTCACGGCCTTGTGGAAGGCGCGCACAGCCTCCCAGCCGTGGATGCCCAGGTGCTCGAAGACCTCGAAACAGAGCAGGTGGCGCAGCTTCCGCTCCTCGGCCGGCAGGTCGCACTCCAGCAGCTGGAAGTAACCCAGCATGAAGAGATCCAGCGAGAGGCTGCTGTAGGGCACGGGAGCCCCGTCCACGTGGGGCAGGAACTGCTCAGGGGACAGGGCCCCGCGGGGCCGCCGGCTCAGCCGCCGCAGCTGCCGGGCGGGCACATGAGCCATGATGGCCTTCCAGTTGCCCAGCAGGTGGGTGATGGTGCTGCGCTGCTGCCACAGGTGGCCCAGCCGGGGGCCCTCGCTGGGCGGGGAGGGTGGCCCAGGGCTCCTGGCGGCCTCCTGGCCCCGCAACCCCGCGTGGCGGGCTCCTAGGGTCCTGCAGGCCACTGTCTTGAGGGCCGGCGTGTAGGCCGACCTCCTCCAGTGGCTGAGGAAGAGCATGATGATGCGCTCCTTGCGCAGGCTGGCCAGGTCCGGGCCGGCTGCGGCGCCCGCCTCCGATGGCACCTCCTTGCAGCTGATGCCGGAGTCCCTGGCCTCCTTTGTGTCACCAGGCCTGGGCTCCCCTGAAGCCAGGCCACTGTGGGGCTTAGGCAGGGCCGGCCAGCAGCCACTCAGGCACTGCCTGCGCTGGGCCCCCGGCTCGCAGGGGCCAGGGTCGAAGCCACAGAGTGGGCCGGAGGCTGACTCAAAGTTGCCCCGCAGCGTCCGCACAGACACCCCCCACTCCTGGATCTGGCGCTGGGCCTCGCTCCGAGGGGGGCTGGCCGAGGCCTCCCTGCAGGTGTCCTGCAGGGGCCGGGTGGCCGGCTTCTCATCCCCCTGTACCAGCCCATGCACGCCCTTCAGCAGCAGGGACAGGCTGCGTACCAGGCGGGAGATGTGGCTGCACCAGAAGGGCAGGGGCTGCCCCCTGGGGGCCACCTCCGAGGCCTCCGCAGAGCCTGTGGGCTCAGCCGCTGGGGTTGAGGCCTCCTCAACCTCCAGTCTGGGTGCCCGGGGCAGGAAGTGGCTGTTGACCGTGATGCTGACCAGGGGCTCGGGCAGCAGGGCCTGCAGCTCAGCCGCCAACCGGCCCAGCTCACTCTCATACTCCTGACAGCGGCGCCGAAGCTGCAGGTCTGCAATCTGCTTCTCCAGGTAGACCAGGTCATCCTCTGTCAGCAGCTCCCCAAAGGGCCCCAGGATGGCCTGGTGAGTCTGTGAGTACCTCCAGGCCGCCTGCTCCGTGGGGCCTGAGCACCCACCGTTGTCCTGAGCACAGGAAGGGCAGGGTGAGCCCGCCCACCCGCCATCAGCCCACCTAGCTTCCAAGTCCCTGAGTTCTCAGTATCTCTGCAGAGCCTCTGGTCCTGCCCCAAGGTAAGACTTTCAAGGGCTTCCCAGCTAGGGCAGAAGCCCCTGACCTGCTCTGCCCCAGTCTTGCTCTGCTCTCAGCCCTATGGCTCCCAGCCCCTATGGCTCCCAGCCCAACAGGCAAGGACAGGCTGGGCCCTCAGACACGGCTGTGCCACAGTCCTGAGACGATGGAGATGGGCTGTATTCCAGCAGCCAGGAGCCACCTGTGGCTACAGAAACGACAGGTGGCTAGTGCGACGGAGGGGCAGGACTTTTACTTTCCTTAAATTGTAATGAATTTCAATGGCTGCATGTGGCTGGCGGGATTGCGCTGGAGACAGCACTGGACCGGGGGCGCAGAACTCAATCGTCCTGACAAAATCGTGGGCCTCTGAGGGCACAATTCCTGAACTGCTGTCTGCACAGCAGCCGGGGGAGCCTGTTAAAATCCAAGGCACATCACAGCCCTTCTCTGCTCAGATCCTCAGTGGCTCCCCACGGCCTCACAGAGGTGCAATAATCCCAGCCAGGTTCCTCTCCAACCTCAGGCGCCCACTCCACGCCAGGGCGCTCCCTCCTGCTCCTTCCCCGGCCAGCCGGGCCTCAGGACCCTTGCACTGGCTGTTCCCGCTGCCTAGGAGGTGCTTGCCCCAAATTCCCACAGGGCTCCCCCTCTCTTCCCTCTGGCCCCTGCTCAAGGCCACGTCCCCAGAGGGGGCGCCCTAAGCACCCATATATCATAGTCCCCCAACTGCTTTGCTTTCTCCGCAGCAGTGGGAATCGCACCCCACACACCTGCGGGCACCCGCCTATGGGCCACGGTCTTCCCTGCTAGACGCTGCGCCCAGGAGGGCCTAGAACAACGCTTGGCACAGGCAGGCATGTGCCACACATCCGCCAAGTGGAAGGATATGTGGGACCCATGCCTCCAGAGCAGGTGAAGGGGCTCTGCTCAGAGTCCTCTGGTCAGGTTCACTTCATCCTCCGGCGGAAGCAGCAGCTGAGGCCACAGGGGAGAGGGGCCCCAGGGTCTTGGATTCAGTTCTGGGCTTCGGTCGCCCTGACTTCCACTTCCACCTACCTGGAAAAGACCCCGCCCCGCCCACTGGTCCCGCCCCTCCCCGGGGCCTACCTGGGCCTCTGTGGAGCTCTCTGCGCCCAGGCGCGCCTGCAGCTTCCGCACCATCACCTGCCGCTTCCACTCGGGGATGGGCTGGCCGCGCTCATCCCGCGTGGGCACCAACCCGTCGATGTCGCCTGAGGGCAGCCCATCCAGCTGTAGTGCGGCCAGGCCATCTGAGGTGTCCCCCGCCAGCGCCGTCTCTGTCCCCTGTGCAGAAGGGGGTGGGTTACAGAGGCCCGAAGGGGACCCAGGCCCTGAGTGGAGGGAAGATCCGGGAGGACGTGGGGGGTTGGCTCCGCCCAGGGCACGCCAACAGGGCGCCCTGAGAGGAGGGACAGTGGGGGCCACGGACGGCACTCCACCCCCTCATCCCCAGCTTAAGAGTGAGGCCTCAGAGGGGAGGGACTGGAGGGGGGTGGGGTAAGATGTGTGTGAGGGGATTGTTGGCAGAGAAATGAAACCAGAGGTCCCTCCCCGTCCCCTATACAAGCCCAGCAGATGCTCGCGGAGCACACCGTGTCCCTGGGCAAACGTGCTCTGGGCACAGCTACATAGACAAAGCCTGGCAGCCAATCCTGTGCCGCAGAGGGCTTGTCAGAGCCTTCAATGCGCTCTGCACGCTCCAGCTCTCCAGGACGGGCAGCAGCGCCGCGTGGCATTTCCCAGACTCCCACCGAACATCTCAGTGGTTGAGAATCTGCAGTACCACTCAGGGAAAGGCTGGGCTGGCTTTCTAAGGGCCCGGCGCCCAGGAAAGGGAGGGTAAGGGGGAGCAGGACCCTTCTGCTGGTCTGGGCTGGCCGAGGCCCTGAGGAGGAGGACAGTGGCAGCAGGGCCCTGCCCATGGATGGCTGCTGCGATCTCCGGACTCGAAGCAGGCACGGAGCACCCCTGAGCTCAGAGGTCAGGGAGAGGGGCTTGGGCCACTGCAGCCATCTGGGATGACAGAGAAGGGTCCCGTGTTTCTGTGGTGGGGGGACAGCTGCCGTCGCCCTGACACTCCCGTCTCCTCAGAACTCAGGGTGTTCTTGAGAGCAGCAGAGTGACGCAGGCAGCCTGGCATCCACCCTTCAGGAAAGGCCTGGCTGTGCTGGGGGCTTCCCTGGGCCCCTAAGAGGATGGGAATGGAGGCTGGCTGGGGGCCCCGGGAGACAGGAATGCAGGGGTGGGGGACGTACCTCGGGGTCGGCCGTGGCACTGGTGGTGATCCTCGGAGGGGCCGGGCTGGTCATCTGCTCCCTGGAAAGAGGCTGGTAAGGATGGCCAGGCCAGGCCGGGCTGAGGGACATGGCTGCCAAGAAGAAGGGGGGTGTTGCAGGAAGGGCAAGGGCTGAGGAGCAGAGACCCAGAGCCTCAGGGATCCGGCCCTGGGGGCAGAGCTGAGCTCCTGAACAATCTGCAAGCTGGGAGCTGACCCCAGCCCGCCCTGCCCTGGAACACCTCGGGGGCCCCACTGGACCTTCTCTGGGGAGTCAGTGGGGACCGCCCCTGCCTGGTTGATGGGAGAGCCTGCGGCACACCCCTGGGCCACGCCGCGGCCCCTCCTGCAGCAGGGGAGGAGCTGGGAAGGGCTTGAGGCCTGGAGGTCACCGGCCCCTAACGCACCTCTGCAGGCCCCAAAGCTGGTTCCCTTGCTGCCCGCAATGCTCCCTGCCCCAATGAAAACATACACTTCAGTGTCAGCCTTGAGTGAAGAACATGTCTGCATCACAGCCAGGCAGACACACACAGACACAATCACACACAGACATGCACAGACACAATCACATACACACAACACAGACACAATCACACACAAACACAATCACAGACACAACCACACAGACACACACAGACACAATCACATCACATACAGACACAGACACAATCATACACACAGACACAATCATAGAAACACACAGAACAGACACACAAACACAATCACACACAGATACACAATCACACACAGACACACACACACAGACACAATCATACACAGACACAGACACACAATAACATACAATCACACAATCACACACAGACACACACACAGACACAATCAAGACACACAGACACGATCATACACACAATCACACATAGACACATACAGACACAATCACACACACAGACACAATCACAGACACAGATACACACACAGACACAGAACAGACATACACAAACACAATCACACAGAATCACACATGGATACACAGACACAATCACAGATACACACAATCATACGCAGACACACACAGACACAATCACATACACACAATCAGACACAATCACAGAACAATCACACAGAAACACAGACACAGAACAGACACACACACAGACACAATCACACACAGATACACACAGACACAATCACACACAGACACACATGAACACAATCACACATAGATTCACACAGGCACAATCACACACAGACACACAAGAACACAATCACAGATATACATAGGCACAATCACACACAGATGCATAGCCACAATCACACACAGAAACAGACACAGAACACACACACAATCACACAGACACAATCACACACTGACACAATCACACACATACACAGGCACAATCACAGACACACAATCACACACAGACACACACAGAAACAGTCACGCAGACACAATCACACAGACACAGACAGACACAATCACACATAGATACACAGACATAATCATGCACAGAAACAAACACAATACACAGATACACAGAACACACACACAATCGCCACATACAGACACAATCACACACACAGACACAATCACACACACGAACACAATCACACACAGATGCACACAGACACAATCACAGACACAATCACACAATCACAGAGACACAATCACATAGACATAATCACACACAGACACACATGAACAGTCACACACAGATACACACAGACACAATCACACAGACACACAAACACAGACACAACATACACAGATACAGACACAATCACACACAGACACAATCACACACAGAGAAGGGTCCCCGTATCTATGTGTATCACACACAGAACACACAGACGCAATCACACACAGAAGCACACTCCCACATGTGAGTACAGGGCCGCAGCAGGGCCCGTGGAGGAAGCTCGCCCTCACTACCTGTGGCACCTGTTGATCATTCCATTCCATTCCATTCCATTCCAGTCCACTCCACTCCACTCCACACTGGTCACAGACCCCTAATGGTGGTGGCCCACAGTGTGAGGACCGTTGCTCGCCCTGCTAGCCCATGCATGCGAGGTGTGCTGGGGTCTGAGGGACAGCAGCCCATCCACAAAGGGCTTGGGCCCAAGCGGCCCGTCTCCCCGCTTTTACCCCTGGATAAGTTACTGTGACTGTAAGTGCCCACCACAGAAAATGCTAATCCTAACCTTTCCAAAGCACCAAAGACAGTCAAGGAAACCTGGAAGCAACCGGGGAGGGAGGGTGATGGGGTGCCCGGCTGCCTGTAGACTTCCCCACCGGTCCAGGACCTCGGAGGGGAGGCCAGTGGCACCCTCTCCCAGGCCCATGCCCCGGGCGGCCCACGTGGGGCTGTGCACTCACGGCTGGGGTTCCCCGGCCCTGGGCCTCCTCTTCTTCCATCCTCCAGGGAGCGCCTCGTGGCCAACAGTGGAGGTGGGGGGAACGGTGGTGGTGGGGGCGTCATTAGCAGGGGCACCTGTGGGTGGATGGACCTGGTCAGTGGGGGTCCCCGTGGGCTCCTCCCTGCTCACCTAGACAGGGGCGGGACCACCCAGTGGGCGAGCCTTGGGGAGCCTGTGCATCTGAGAAGGGCTGGGACAGGTAAGGAGGCGGCAGGAGAGGGGCAGGTCCTTGATCAGGGTTCTGTCTCAGGGTCATCTCCTGCCTGAGTGCCATCACTTCCCGGCACCCCACCTTGGTTCCCCGCCCACCGCCGCCTCTATTGGGTGGGCCACCCTCATCTCAGAGCTGAGCTTCCAGGCTCCCTCTGGAGGCAGCTGAGCTCTGGGGCTCCAGGCACTGGGTTAGGGCCTGGTTTCCAGCTGTGCCCAGCGCCCTGTGGCCTCACAAAGACGTGTGCACACGTATGCACACACACACATGTACACTCTCCTGCACACACACATGTACACTCTCCTGCACACACACATGTACACTCTCCTGCACACACACGCACGTACACGCTCCTGCACACCCCCCTCCCCGACTGCCCTGACTCCTGTGCTGTGGTCCGCCTGGAACTTCAGCCCTGACATGGGGCCTGTCCGTGTCTTGAGGGTGGATGGCCCCGTGAGAGACCTGGTGAGGAGAGGGGAGGGCAGTGGACTAGGATGGGGTCCCCGATGTGCCCACCAGCCGAGGGCATGGGCAGCCCTTTTCCCCAGCCAGCAGGGCCACATGCCACTGTCCCTCTGGGCACCTCCCCCACTGTGCCTGTCAGACCAAAGCTCTTGTCCCTGCCCTCCAGTGGGCACTGGAAGCCAGACGTGGCCATCAGGGCTCCAGGGTCAGTGCTAGTGAAAGCCGTGGGCAGAGCAGAGCACTCAAATCGGCCACGAATCTGGACATGTGGCCTGGGCCCAGGGCCCGTCGTGAGAGGGGAAGGGACCCATGCTGCAGCTTGCTCGAATGCACGGCTGTCTCTGCCTTCAAATTCGTTCTCCTTTCTGAATGCAGGACCCCCATTTTCATGCTGCACTGGGGCCGGACTGCAGTGAAGCCGGCCCTGCTTGAGCAAATCTTTGGCCTCCCTAAGCCTCCCTTGCTCATGGACAAGGTGGCACAGGCTGCCTTCCGGCAAGGACGCTGGGTGGCCCCTCAGCCACCTCCCCTCCAGGACCCTCACCCCACTGGGCCACGGGGGAGTGAACACAGTCTGAAAGCCCATCTGCCCGGCCCCCACGCACCTCACTCCTTCCAGGAATCTGTGCCCACAGCCCAGGAACCCTGGTGCACGGTGGGCTGGGGAGCAACCGCCCAGCCCCAGCCCCGGAGGCCCTCAGACGCGAACTGCAGAGTGCAGGGAGCACAGCTGTCCTGGGACACCGGGGGCTGCTGAGGCCGCCGCCCCCAGGAGTGGGAGTTGTCACATGAATATTTGAAGCCGAGGTGTCAGGTGGCCAGGCGGGCTTGGGATCTCTTACCACGGAAGCTTTAACTCTCCACAGAGCAGGGGCAGGGGAGGGGATGCTCTGGGAGATGGAAGGGGACCTGAGATCCCTTGGCCCCATGAGAAGAGAGACCACCCAGTGGAATCCCCAGCCCCACCCACGGTACGGCTCCCAGGGCACAGATGGGGAAACTGAGGCTCAGAGAGGGCAAGGGGCTTTCTCAAGGCCCCACAGCCGGGCTGCCGCGGAGCCGGGATGAGAGTCTCACTGGAGACTTCAGTCTTTGCTCCCTCCAGTGCCCCTGAACAGCTGCTTCCTTGGTGGGGGACACCACAGAGGTCGACCTCTGGGGAAAGACCAAGAACACAAAGCCTGGCTGTCCTTTCTGGGCCACTTCTCAGGGCTGTGCGTGCAAGGAGTGACTGAGGGACTAGGAGCGACTTGCTCTCTGCTGAGCAACGGCGTGTTCCCCAGACTCAACGGTCCTTGGAGGAGACACGAACCCACGCGGCACAGCTGCCATTGGGACCCAACTCGCACCACCTGGGACTCGGGGGTGAGGGAACACCACAAAACATGATGCGTGCTCCCTGCCGTGCTGAAGGAAGGTCCTCCGTCTTGGACCCAGGAGTCTGGTGTCTTTCTCCACGTTCAAGACATAGTGAGAGGCTGGCTTCGCCGCTTCAAGCGGGGCAGAGTCAGACTCCAGACCAGACACGGCCAGAAAAGCCAGACACAAGTGGTGTCACCGACAGAGGTGGGCTGAGCCCTGCCTGGAGTGGGCCCCTCAACAGCAAGGCCACCCCAATGCCCCCGCACTGTCCCCTGCCCAGCCAGGACCGAGCCGGGAGTGGGATGGTGCCTCTCGCCTCCTCTCTGCCCCTGCCTGGGAGCCCTCAGCCCCCTCCCTGAGATGGAACCTGCTGTCAGTGGGGAGGGGCCAGCCCTGGCAGAGTTGAGGGGCTTGGCAGGATGGCAGCAGCCCTCTTATGCTGGGGAAGACAAAAGAGGTGAAAGTTAGTCTGGGGCTCAGGGGACTACCGAACTCTGGCCCCAGCACAGCACCTGTGGCCTGGGGGACCTTACTCGAGGTCCCTGTGGCCCAGCCCTGCTCCACTCCTCACCAACAAGAAGCCCGGGACGCCACCCCCTGAGCCTCCATTTCTTCGCCTGTAAATCAGAGTTCTTGGAAAGTTGAGGGACTGCGGAGAGCACCTGGCATGGTTCAGACCTCGACGCTGCTGCCACCCTCGGTATTAGGATGGTCTCTGAGTTTAACAGGGATGAGAAGTCTGGCTGTGGCGTTTCCCTGGCAATGGGAGTAACCACATCCCTGGCTCCCATAGGAAGGCCCTGGACACGATGGAGCCTCAGGGATCTGGAGGCGCAGATGTTGGGGTCCTGTCCATTGGGGTCTTAACATTTAGGCATGTGCTGCCCCGAATCCCAGCGTTGGACAGTTGCCCTGAGGTTGGCGGTCATGTGGCCCCACGGCCCCGCCCGCTGTCCCTGTCCCTGGTTTTTGGTGAGATTTGAGCACTGCGGAGGCTCCATGCATTATACATGGAGAGCATCGTGGTGAGCCAGGTCACAGGCCTGTAATGCCACCTGGTCGGGGAGAATCACGGCCCATGTATGGGTGCCGGACACCAGGTGCCATGGCTGAGATTCCATTACTGGCTGTGTGGGTGCCAGCCTTCCCAGCGGGAGGAGAGTGCCCAGGGAGCCTCTCACCTTCTCTGGGCCTCAGTTTCCTCATATATAAAATAAAGATGTCTTAGTACCTTTCTGGCCCAAAGGGGAGGGAGTACACCTGTCCCGAGGGCCCACCAGGGCAGGCGCCTCATTGGGTGCTGGAGGAGCTTCTCCTTTACCCAAAAAGCAAGACTCTGGGCCAGGTGCGGTGGATCATGCCTGTAGTCCCAGCACTTTGGGAGGCAGAGGCGGGAGGATCACTAGAACCCAGGAGCTCAAGACCAGCCTGGCCAACATGGCCAAACCCCATCTCTACAAAAAATACAAAAATTAGCTGGGTGTGGTGGCACACACCTGTAGTCCCAGCTACTTGGGAGACTGGGGTGGGAGGATCACTTGAGCCTGGAAGGCTGAGGCTGCAGTGAGCTGAGACTGTGCCACTGCACTCCAGCCTGGGTGACAGAGACCCTGTGGTGAGAAAATTGGGGTTTAGAGACGCTCAGAACTTGCCAGTGCCCCATGCCCAGGAAGGGCAGCACCAGTGCTGGCAGGTGGGGGTGAGTGGGACAGCCCTGGACACCATGGGAGATGCCAGAGGCTCTGCTCCCCAAGCATGGCGGGTTCTATGCACCATCCCTGCCCAGACAGGGCGCTCAGAGCCCCACAGCCAGGATCCCAGCTCCTTGGCTAGCAGAGGGGAGGGGGCCTGCCTCGAGGGCAGCCCCTGGCCTTCAAGACCCCATCCCTCATTGCGTGGAGAGGGGCCCCAAGGCCCAGGGAGGGGCAGGGCTGGCCTTCCGTAGCACCCTGAGTAGACCCCGAGGTGGGCGGGCCCCACAGACCCGACACAAAGGAGGCACCGAGGGGGCACCTCCCACAGGGCAGGTCTCAGCACTACTGTCCAGCATTGCTCCCCAAGCTGCTGCTGCTCTTGGAATGCACAAGTCTCCTGGGGGCAGATACAGGCTGTGCTGTCATGGGGAAAATGATGGATCTCACCACCTGTTCTGAGGCCAGCTCAGAGGCGGCCAGTGTGAGCAGCCCCTGCAGATTGCATTCCCATCAATATTGCAGCAGGCACGTGGCCTCCCCCGGCCCACAGCTGACAGCCTGCCCTCCCTCAGAGGCCTGGAGAGGAGACAGCTCTAGTGGTGAGAGACGAGCACCCCCTGCTGTCACCAGACCCTCCCAGAGGGAGAAGACAGAGACAGGCTCCAGTCCCCACCCCAAGCTCCCAAACCGGCTCCTGAAGCTGCAGACTGAGGAGCCAGGAAGGCCCCGGGGTTGGGTTTTCATGCTCCAGGCAGGGGGCGCCCAGGCGGGGGCAGGAAGAGACTGTGGGTGGGAAGGACGTGAAGAGCCTAATGCAACCCACTACCACGGGGTCTGGGGACAGAAGGCAGAGGCGCTGCTTGGACAGAAAGCCCAGGCATGGGATCCCAGAATGGCTGGGGTGGGAAGAGTGTCAGAGACTCCCAGGAGGTTGGGTGGGGCTGTTCCCTTGTGCCAGGGGCTTGTGGAGGCTGGGATACCTGCAGAGCAGCTGCTCTCCCCACCTGCTAATCTTGGCTGCCATCCAGGCAGGAAGTGCAGGGAGGGGCCCAAAAAAGGCCAAGGCTGACCCAGCGGCCTTGAAGGAGCTGTGGGGAGACCCAGGCAGCCGGCACTCCTGGGCTGTGGGCCGTGGAGCACCATCTTCTGTGGCAGAAGCCAGCAGAGCGCCACCACCTTCTCAAGCCAAGCCAGAAAGACAGCCTTCTGCTGAACCAGGACCCGTTGGACATCTAGCAAGCACATCATTTAGCAAATACATGACTTCCCACAGTGACTGAATTCTAGTTCCTGAAACTGCTGCACCAGGGCAAAACCAGGGCAGAGCCGTGCTCCCCGGAGGCCACCTGAGCCACCTGTGAAGCATGGCAGGACTGGTGTGGGTTTCCGTCAGTGCTAACAGAGGCCCCAGTGGTGGCAGTGTGACAAGTGTCTGGCAGGCCCCAGGGGCTGGGGGTGGGGGGGACTGTGGCTCTGTCCCAGATGCTCTGAGGGGACACATCAGAGAAGAGGAGGCACAGCAACTCCTTGGGGAGACAAAGGGTTTGGGGGTGGAGGGCGATGACACCTTCCGGGCCTCAGTCCCCTCACCTGAAAAGAAGGGCCAAGTGATTTCAGAACACCTTCCTGAAGGTGTGGCCACTAAAAGAGGTGTGGCAGAAACTGAGTTAGGTTAGATGGATTTGTCACAGTAACTGCCCTAGGCCTCCCCTCCTCCATCTCCCCTCCTCCATCTACCTCCTCCATCCATCCTTCTCCATCCATTCCTCCTTCATCTAACCTCCTCCATCTCCTCTCCTCCATCTCCCCTCCTCCATCCACTCTCCTCCATCCACCCTCCTCTATCCATTCCTCCTCCATCCACTCTCCTCCTTCCACCTCCTCCATTCACCCTCCTCCATCCACCTCCTCCATCCAACTCCTTCATCCACATCCTCCATCCACCTCCTCCATTCACCCTCCTCCATCCACCCTCCTCCATCCACCCTCCTCCATCCACCTCCTCCATCCAACTTTTCCATCCACGTCCTCCATCCACCTCCTCCATTCACCCTCCTCCATCCACCTCCTCCATTTAACCTCCTCCATCCACCCTCCTCCATCCATTCCTCCTCCATCCACCCTCCTGCATCTCCCCTCCTCCATCCACCCTCCTCCAACCACCCTCCTCCATCCATTCCTCCTCCATCCATTCCTCCTCCATCCACCCTCCTCCATCTCTCCTCCTCCATCCACCCTCGTCTATCCACCCTCCTCCAGCCACTCTCCTCTATCCATTCCTCCTCCATCCACCATCCTCCAACCATCCTCCTCCATCCATTCCTCCTCCATCCACCCTCCCCCATTTCCCCTCATCCACTCTTTTCCATCCACCTCCTCCATTCACCCTCCTCCATCCACCTCTTCCATCCATTCCTCCTCCATCCACCCTCCTCCGTCCACCCTCTTCCATCCACCCTTCTCCATCCACCTCCTCTATCCATTCCTCCTCCATCCACCTCCTCCACCCACCCTCCTCCATCTACCCTCTTCCATCCATTCCTCCTCTATCCACCCTCCGCCATCCATTCCTCCATCCATTCCTCCTCCATCCACCCTCCTCCATCCATTCCTCCTCCATCCACCCTCCTCCATCTACCTCCTCCACCCACCCTCCTCCACCTACCATCCTCCATCCATTCCTCCTCCATCCACCCTCCACCATCCATTCCTCCATCCATTCCTCCTCCATCCACCCTCCTCCATCCACCTGCTCCATCTGCCCTCCTTCAACCACCCTCCACCATCCATTCCTCCATCCATACCTCCTCCATCCACCCTCCTCCATCCAACTCCTCCATCCACCCTCCTCCATCCATCCTCCTCCATCCATCCTCTTCCATCCATTCCTCCTCCATTCACCCTCCTCCATCCATTCCTCCTCCATTCACCCTCCTCCATCCATTCCTCCTCCATCCACCCTCCTCCATCTATTTCTCCTCTGTCCATCTCTCCTCCATCCACCCTCCTCCTTCCACCCTTCTTCGTCCATTTCTCTTCCGCCCATCTCTGTCCACCCTCCTGAGCTCTCCCCTCTCCATGTATCCCTCTCCTCATTTTTCACTCCTTTGGACTCCCTGCCCCATTCATTCCTCCTCTGTCTGTTCCCTCCCCATCCATCCCCTCCTCTGCTCACCCTCATGCATCCACCTGCTTTTCTGTCCATTTGCTCATTTGTTCATTCAGCAAACACTTGTTGAGCCCTGTCATGTTCTAGGGGCTGGGGACCAGTGGGATAGACAAGATCCCTGTCCTTACAAATGGGGAAATGAGAGGCTGTGGGGTCCCAGGCTGAAAGACGAGAGCCAGGGCTGGAATCTGCTGCCTTCCGGCTGCTGCAGGGCTGTTGGCCGCCTTGCAATCAGCTCTGGGAGGTTCTGCTCCCACTTCTGGGGCTCCCCAGTCTGACATACATCACCCACGTCACCCATGAGGAACTCTGGGCACGGAGGCTCTTGAGTCACAGATGTGGTCTCTGTGACCTAGATGAATGGCATGACCTGGCCAAGTTCCAGCCACAAGCCCAGGCCACGCCCTGGCCACAGCCATGGCCCCAGGCCCTGTCACATGCCCTCTGTCCTGACCCCTGTTACAGCCCCTGTCCTTGTCACAGCTCTGGCCCCAACCCTGTCACGGCCCCTGTCCTGGCCCCTGTCACAGCTCCTGTTACAGCCTGGCCCTAGCACTGGCTGCCCTGTGGTGCCTCAGTCCCACCCAGGCCCTTGCTCCTGGCTCCGATGCCATGTATGAGTTGGACATGGTGAGCTTCCCAGCTGACTGTGCTGCAGGTTCAGCAGTGGGGTCCTGGCTGGGGTCTGGGCCCATCCCCCATGCCTCCAGGGCAGCTGGGGACCCTGAGCCTTACCGGCTGGGCCACCTCCCGCAGGTACTGGGCACAGTCCCGGTGTCCGTGGTACTCCGCCAGGTCTGCCGCCGTGTAACCATCTTCATCCCGCAGGGAGGGGTCCACATGGTGGGAGACTAGGGTCTGGCAGCACTGCAGTGAGGAGGGCACACGTGTGACCCACCACGACACAAACCAGGTGCCCATGGGACTGGCCCTGTGCAGGCCGCTCCCCTGGCCCCATGGTGCAGGCTGCCCTGATGCCCTTCCCAGCAGGGGCAGGACTTGAATCTGGGCCGTGGGGTTCCAGAGACCTGCCTAGGAGCCCCCAAGCCTCATTCCACAGCCACCCCGTCCTGGCCCAGACAGTACCAGGCACTGCATATGAAGCAGTGCTGAGCTGACAGGCATCAGGGTGCCCCATCCAGACCCCTCACAGCTGCCATGGCCCAGGTGTTAAATGCAGAACCAGTTTCCATGTTTGCCACCCTTGGAGGTGTGGATCAATGCGCGTGAAGAAACAAGGCTCAGAGAGACAAGCAACTGGCCCCTGCCCCGGGGACTCAGGGCTACCTCCCGCCACAGCCCCACTCTCCGTGGGACCATCCTCCTGGCCCCATGAGGTTCCCCCCAGAGCCCGGAGCACCAGCTCATGCCTGACCAAGGCCGCTCACCACCTTTGCCAGCCACACTGCATGCTCCTACCCAGCCAACTTGGGGCCAGGACCCTCCTGTCTCCTTGTACCTGACGGGCTCTTGTAATTGGAATGGGGAGGAAGAAGGGAGGGAAGGAGGCTGGGAAGGGAGTCCACAGGACTGGAAGGCTAGAGGACATCTTGGCCTGTGAAGGATTCAGATGGGAGAGGGACGGGGGACCTCAAGAATGAATTCCGTACTTTATTCTGTAAACATTTCTGTATCTCTTTTGTAGTACTAGGGAAACACAAAAACGAACTTGAGTTAGGCGAATGCTGTGTTCACAAAACTGTGCCTTTGACCCAAACGTTATCTCTGAGATAGACCAGCTGGGCCTCAGCATCTTTGGGTGACACTGAATTGAACTAAGTAAGAAGTTGTGAGACCCTTGGCTGGGCGCAGTGGCTCATGCCTGTAATCCCAGCACTTGAGGAGGCCAAGGTGGGTGGATCACCTGAGGTCAGGAGTTCCAGACCAGCCTGACATGGTGAAACCCTGTTTCTACTAAATACAAGCAATTAGCCAGGTGTGGTGGTGGGAGCCTCTAATCCCAGCTACTCAGGAGGCTGAGGCAGGAGAATTGCTTGAAGCCGAGAGGCGGAGGTTGCAGTGAGCCAAGATGGCACCACTGCACTCCAGCCTGGGCAACAACGGTGAAACTCCATCTCAAAAAAGTTGTGAGACCCCAAAGGAATTTTCAGCTCCTCTCTGGACTGCAGTGCCTCACCTATAAAAGATGCAATTAGTGTTCATTGTCTACAGATAAATACAGGTTCAGCATGCACGTGGAGCGGCAGGTGTGCCATGCCGTGAGTAAACACAACGTGACGCTGTCGTGCGTGGCAGGGGGCCTGGCAGCAAAGTCCAGCGGCCTTGAGCTCATCTGGCTCTGTGACTTGCCGGTCAGAGAACTTGGCCAGCTAACTGGGCCTGTCTGTAAAGTAGGGACAGCTGCACTGATCGATGGCCGGCACCACCAGCCTCCCTCGCCCCTGGCCCCTACCGACACCCAGCTGTGCAGCTAGCAGGTCAGCTCGAGACCTCAAGGATGAGTGCCTCGTCCTGGGGGAATCCTTCTCTGGAGGGCTTCCCTTCCCTTCCCTCCTCTGCCCTGAGCTCCATGGCCTCCAAGGTGGCCACAGCCTGAGGAAGCCACGGCGCCACCAGGGGAAGGTGGACAAAAAGATGGAAAGAGCCCCGCTCCCTGGAAGCCCTGCAGGTCCGAAAGACCAGCGCCAAAACCGCCGCAAGATCACGCCAGAACCGCCGCAAGGTCGGCACCAGAACCGCCGCAAGATCACGCCAGAAACGCCGCAAGTTCAGCGCCAGAACCGCCGCAAGGTCAGCGCCAGAACCGCCGCAAGATCACGCCAGAAACGCCGCAAGGTCAGCACCAGAACCGCCGCAAGGTCAGCGCCAGAACCGCCGCAAGATCAGCGCCAGAACCGTCCCAAGATCGGCGCCAGAATCGCTGCAAGACCAGCGCCAGAACCACCGCAAGACCGGCGCCAGAACCGCAGAGCCACAGGGCTTGTCACTGCCTGAGGATGATGACCCTGCGCCTCTAAGCCGCGGACTGGGGTGTCTGCCCGTGCACTGCCTGCCTTCCTGGGTGCCGCGCTACCCTCCAGAGAGTAAGCAGCTCAGCCCGGGGGCCGCCGGCTCTGGCACAAATACGCAACCCTGGTTGTGGTGCGAAAGCTGCCACCCATAGCGTGGCCAGGTGCCCACAAGGCTTTATTTGTGGGCACTGACATTTTAACTTCAGATGTTTCATGTGTCATGAGATGTGATTCTTTTTCTTTTTCCCCATCTAAAAAGGGAAAAACTATTTTGAGCTTGTGGGGCCACACAAAATCTGGCGTGCAGGCACCCCTTCCCGGGGGGTCTGCTGGGAGGCTTGAACCAGATAACGCCTGAAGGCTCTTGGAGGCCCAGAAGGGCTGAGCCAGTGGCTGTTGTGGCTGAGGAAGCAGGAAGCATTTGTCAGATGTGCAAGGATGCTGGGGCTGGGGAGGCTGGGGCAGGTGGCTGAAGCCAGTCGCTGGAGAGAGGCACTGCTCCCGGAGGCTCTGGGCTGGGGGAATGGCAAAGGTCTGCCAGGACGTGGTGGGTGTGTGGGTGGGTGGAGGTGGAGCATCCCCAAGGAGCTGTTGCTGGGAAGAGGAGGCTAAGATGCGGAGGAGGGGAGTTATGGGGTCTGCAGGAGTATGAGGGGTGTCACAGCAGACGAAGGGGGACAAGTGTCAGACCTGGCCCCAGATGCTGCTGGGGAGAGAGGGCATAGCCCTGACAGGAACAGAGCCATAGGGAGGAGGAAGGGAACCTCTCTCCCAGAGTGACAGACCCCATCACCGCTGGGATTGTCAGCAGAGGGTGGGTGGTGACAGACAGAACTCTGTCTGGAAGTCTGTGCAGAGGCCACAGCAGTGGAAAAGCAGGTGAGCAGATGGATCCACTCTAGGGAGGAGAGAACCAGGTGGGTCAGAACAACCCACTGCCCAAGGACATGAAACACGGATTCACCGTAAAAGTCACCTGCCGACAGCCTCAGTAAGGTAACACAGAAGTCAGAGAGGAGTGACCCAGCCACACTCAGGAGAAAAGGAAAGCCTGGCGGGTGAGGGGTGTGGGGGAGCCCAGCACTCAGAACTGCCCTTGCTCTGAGCCTGGGCTGACGCCGGAAGAACAGTTATATGATGTGCCTTCCTCCAGCAGCCTCAGGCGACCAGGGAAGCCAGGAACAGTGCGGGCTCCACCAAGGGTGGGGGCTCTGGTTGACCCCCTCCCGATGTAGGCCAAGGGCTCCACCCTCAGAGAAAATGGAAGCCAGACGTCAGCCAGGCCCCTGGTTCCTATCATAGAGGTGGTCCTGGGAACTTCCTGCCTGGAATGCGGATTAAGATGATCCTAGGCCCACATGTGCCCAGCAAAGGCAAATAAGATATTGCCAAGGCCTCCAGTTATGCCTGCACTTCATTTTTCATGTCAGCGTACGCCAACAAAAATAAAAATACAAGGAAATAAGATACCATGAATGAGAACCAGAAGACCCAGCCCACAAAGAAATAGAAATAAAGCTCTGAGAACTAACAGACAAAAACAACTGTGCTTACTACTTTTAAATAAAGAAAAATCCAGGCAGCCAGATTACATCTCCTCAAAATAACAGAGTAAAAATAAACCCCTAAACAGTAATTATACTGACTATAGATGGTCTAAATGCACTAATAGATAAAGACTGTCAGGCTGATGAAAAAAATTAAACATGACTGCATATGGCTAAGCAGAGGTACTGGCAAACATAAGGATTCAGAAGGCTGAAAGTAAAGTACGAATAAGCTTCACCATCAAATAAGTATAGAAAGAAAAGTCATGTGTGTACATATATCAGATAAAACAGACTAGATATGGGGTTCAAAATATATAAAACAAATGGTGACAGGATTATAGGGAAACACAGACAAATCCAGAATAATAGCCAGGAATGTTCACACACTTCTCTTGAGCCATTTGAAATCCAATAAACTAAAATGTGTACTATGGAGATTTGAAGAACACAATGACATGTAGAGAACAGTCTGCAAACTCTACGGTCTTTCCGAGAACCATGCAACGTTGATAAAAATTGACCATACACAGGGCAATAAAGTAACTTATCAAAAAATCAAAGGATTGAAACCACCAGAGTATGTTTTCTGACCACAATGCAATTTGGACAGAAATTAATAACAAATAGATAACTGGAAGGAACCCCTTCATATTTGGAAATTAAGAAACATAATTCCAAGGAATCCCTAGGGCAAATAAGAATCAAAATGGGAATTAGAAAATATTTTTTAACTGAATAATTATCAAACAGTGGGATACAGCTAAAGCAGTGCTTAGAGAAAAATGTATAGCCTTCAATAAATATATTAGAAAAGAAAAAAGGTTGAAAAGTAAGTGAAGTAGGCACCCATCTCAGTAATTTAGGAAAGTAATAACAAAGATAAATGCAGAAATTAATGAAATAAAAAACAAACATACATTGGAGACAATTAAATGCTTTTTGGAGGACCTTGAACAAGTTAAAACCTGATCGTTGGAAAAACTAGTGACTAACATCTAGTGAAGCTGATTGAGACAAAAAAAGAAACACGAAAATAACCAATATCAGGAATTAAAAGTGGGGAAATTACTATGTACAGACAATAAAGGATCATGAAGATATTAAAAATAACTTCATGCTAATACACTTAACAACTTAGATAAATTTGATTCCTAGAACATTTATAGGAAATAAATCCTAGAAAAATATAATTTGCTGAAACCAACACATAAAAAGTAGAAAGCCCTAGTAGTTCTATAATTAAATAAATTGAATTAGTAATAAAAAACCTTCCCTCAAAGAAACAGCCAGATCCAGAGGATTTCACTAGTGAATTCCACAAAACCTTTAAAGAAAAAAATAAGTCTAATATAACCAAAATGTCTCAAAAAATAGGAAAAGAGGAAACACTCCCTAATTCATAGCATATTTTGATACCCAAATCTAACAAGGATAAAACAAAAAAAGGATATTCCATGCCAATTTTACTCAAGAATATAAGGCCAAAAATCCTAAACAAAATGTTAGCAAATTGAATTCAGCTATATTTAAAAGGAATAATATGTCATGTTGAATTTATTCCAGGAATGCAAGGTTGGTGTAACATTTTAAAGTAATCAGGGTAGATGCAGGTATTCTAATGCTGGGTATACACATCCAAAAGATTTGAAGGCTGGATCTCAGAGATATTTACACAACCCTGTTCGTGGCAGCATGATTCACAACAGTCAAAAGGCAGAAGAACCCAAATGTCCATTAACAGATGAACAGAGAAAGAAAATGTGGTATATACATACAATGGAATATTATTTAGCTATAAAAAAGGAAATTCTGACGTGTTACAACAGGGATGAACCTTGGGGACATTATGCTAAGTGAACTAAGCCAGAGACAAATGGATAAATACTGTACAATTCCACTTATATGAGTTATCCTAAGTCATCAAGTTCATAAAAAACAGAAAGTAGAATGTTGGTTGCCAGGGGCTGGGAGAAAAGGGAGATGGAGAATTGCTGTTAGATGATGGCCATAGAGTCTCAGTTTTACAAAATGAAAAAGTTGTGGAAATTCTGCTGCACAACAATGTGAACAGACTTAACGCTGATGAAGTGTATGCTCAAAAATGGCTAAGATGGTAAATTTTATGTTATGTATTTTTTAATCACAATTTAACAATTTTGAAAAAAATTAGTGTAATTCACACCATTCAAAGGATAACTAGGCCAAGCACGGTAGCTCACGCCTGTAATCCCAGGACTTTGGGAGGCCGAGGTGGGCGGATCATTTGAGGTCAGGAATTCAAGACCAGCCTGGCCAACATGGTGAAACCCCGTCTCTACTAAAAATACAAAAATTAGCCAGGTGTGGTGGTGCGTGCCTGTAATCCCAGCTACTCAGGAGGCTGAGGCAGAGGTTGCAGTGAGCCAAGATCGAGCCTCTGCACTCCAACCTGGGCGACAGAGTGAGACTCTGTCTCAAAAAAAAAAAAGAATAACTAATGTGATATACTGAAACATAAAACCTGTTAAAAATAACCATCATTCCTCTTTAGAGGTTGCTGGAGGATCCACTCATTGTTTTGACATTTTATTTTTAAATGGGAAAAAGCTGTCAGAGCCAAGAGGCATCTAAGGAGACTTGATAACTAGATATAATACAGCATTCTGAATGGGATCCTGGGACAGAAAAGGGACATTCGGTAAAAGCTAAGGGCATCTGAATGAAGTGTGGGCTCTAGTTAGTAACACTGTGCTAGTTTGGTTCACTAATTGTGACAAATGTACTGTACTAACATAAATTGTCAAGAATGGAGGAAAAGGCCGGGCATAGTGGCTCACACCTGTCATCCCAGCACTTTGGAAGGCTGAGGTGGGAGGATTGCTTGAGCCTAGAAGTTTGAGGCCTGCCTGGGCTCAGCATAGTGAGACTCCCATCTCTACAAAATTTTTTTAAAAAATTAGCCGGGTGTGGTGGCGTGCGCCTATAGTCCCAGCTACTCAGGAGGCTGAGGTAGGAGGATTGCTTGAGCCTAGGAGTTAGAGGTTGCAAACGGTGATGACACGCTGTTGTGTGTTTTGAAATCCACAGTAAGAAATTTTAAAGGGAAGAAGTCTCTGTTTTGAGGCTTGAGTAATTTTCTTTTTACAGAGGGAAGGTGAGGAGCCTGAGGATTCAGCTGATTTATTAAACTTCTTGGGCTCCTATCGAATATCTCATTTGAAAGAAGATTTTGCTGCTTTAAAAAAGCTTGAAAACCACTGGCCAGGGGCCACTTGCCCCCTTCTGAGCCGAGGTCTCCTGGGGGCCTGCCTGAGCCACTCAGCCGAGCTCCTCCTGCCACCAGCTACCTGTCAGGGACACGCCTCCCAGGGCCTTCGGGTCACCCCTCCCCCCACTTCCTATCTCTGTCTAGGTTGGGGACAGCGACTGGGGAGACAGAGCTGGGTTGTGCAGAGCTGAGTGGACGGGGGATGGTGAGAGGAAGGGCGGTAGTTGGGGGCCTCAGAGAAAGATGCTTTCAGCAGCGCTGCTGGGAGCGGGGATTGGGTTTCCTCCGCATTCTGCCAAAAGCTCAGCTCCGCAGGGAATGCGCGCCTTCCGATGGCTGGGCTCTGCGGCTGCACCGTGTGTGATTCTTTCAATGGCACTGCTGAGAGTGGGTGACCCGGGGCCCCAGGAAGACCTTGGGTTCCAGCTAGGAGCAGTTGTCTAGACTCGCAGACCCAGAATGCGATGGTTGGTTGCCCTTCCACGTAAAATCCCCCAGACTAGCCTTGCAGAGGCCTGGAGCACGCTTCTGGCTCCAGACTGAGCAGCCTGAGCCCAGGAGACCTCATGGAGGTGAACAGACCCGACACTGCTCAGGACTGGATGGGGCTGGGGAGAAGTAAACTGTGTGCTTTCTCCTGAGATGGGGCCTTGCCTTTAGATGAGGTCGACATCGGGTGGGCACCTGTGTAGGGCCAGCGGCTTATGGCTGCACCCACCCTCAAAGGCTGGGTGTGGTTCTGATGTTGTTGAACATTTGAACACCATCCCTGCCTACGCGGGGTTTTTGGATGTCGTGTCCTTGAGGCTGGGCCATGTGAGCCCCCAAGATTTATCCGGGTAATAGCAAAGGGGCTGACATCACACCCCTGCCACAGCTCTGCTCCCAGGCTGCTCACGGCAGAGGGTCCGCCCCAAGGGCTGTTCTGAGAAGACTGTCACCAAGAACAAGCCCTGACTGGGCACGAGGGAGTTTCTGCGCGAAGGGAGGGAGCATGGTACGCAGGACGAGAGCATAGAGCTTGGATCTTGCCACTTGACCCTGGGCTCTTGACCTTGGGCAAGTGACGGTGCCACTCTGAGCCTCAGTTTACCCATCTGTAAAAGGGGGGTCATCACTCTTACAGGTTTGCTGTGAGGGTCAGTGACACAGCACTGGGCATGGCTGGCACTTGTGACTGCTCACCCTGTCTCCCTCGCACCCACCTTACCTCCATCTGCCCGTTCTCTGCTGCGTCGTGGAGGGGGGTCCCACCCCAGGAGTCTCTCAGGACGGGGGCACCCATCAGCAGGAGTCGGTCTAGAATGGGCGTGTGGCCGCCTCGGGCTGCAAAGTGCAGGGCCGTGGCCCCCTCATTGTCCCGTGCGGTGAGTCCGATGTCGGTGAAGGTGACCTGGAGAAGAAGGAGCAGAGGGAGGAGCCACCCTCCCAGGGAGGAGGCACACAGAGTGGGAGGGGCTCGGAGCAGAAGTGAAAGTGGACCCTGGCTGTGCCTCTCAGGGCACAGGGTACAACCTCAGGAAATCCCAGACAGGGCTGGCTCAGCATGTGCGTCCCCGTCACCCTGGGGCAGCAGGACCTCTGGGGTCCAGGTGGGGATGAAGTGAGCACAGTAGCTTAATTTGGAGACACCATGGTCCCAAATCTGAAAGCAAACATCATGGCAAATGAAAACACCTAGGGAACAGTAAACATGTGTTTGCTATGAAGGAAAGACAGAAGGAAAGAAGGGAGGGAGGGAGGGGCAGAGGAGGAAAGAACTTCATTTGGCCCGAGGGTGGCGCTGCCTTGTTGGGCATTTGCACTGAGCCCCTTTGCTGGAGCAGTGGGTCCTGTGGCCTCCCTCCAGGGCCTGGATTCGAGCCAGGCAATGAGGTTTGGGGCCCCGACCTGCCGGCCACCACCACTGGAGCGACTTGAGGCCAGCCCTGCCTCTTGGGGCCTCATCTGCCTTCTGAAGGGCCTCCTGCTCTGGTCCACAGCACCAGCCAGGTGACAGTCCTCTACACTAACTCGCTGAAACCTGTGCAGCTGGGACAGCCATGGGGCCTGGGCCTGCCATGGGCCTGCCATGGGCCTGCCCCCATGGCAGCCCAGACAGAGAGGCCTTCCTGACAGAGAGGCCTCCCCACTGGGGAGAACAGCAGAACCGTCAGCAGCCCCTGCCACCTTGGGTGTGAGTGCCTCCTAGCGCAGCCAGGGTGCTCCTGACTCATCAGTACTCAGAAGTGTCTGTAGGGCAAAGCACAATGAGCTGGAAACAGAGACAGCCGTGGGGCTCCTTTGCATCTGGAGTGGCCTCTCTGGCCCTGAGACCCCGAGGCCTGCCCGCCTTCTCCCCAGGAAGGGCTGCTCATGCCTCAGCACATTCCCAGGGGCTCAGTGGACACCCTGCTTCCCTCCCTCAGGACATCCGTGGTGAGCTGCTGCTGCTCTGCCCGCTGTGTGCAGCTTCTGCTCATCCCAGGAGCCAGGCATAGTTTGGGAGGCTGAGGTCTGGAGTGAATGGGTCAGAACTGCTGGAGGGGCAAAGGGAGGACGGCCAGGGTGGGACCCAGGTCCAGAGAGCCTCCTTTAGGGGAGGCCGCTCCAGCAGGATGAGCTGGAGAGGCCGCTCCAGCAGGATGAGCTGGAGAGGCAGCCCTGGGGTGGGGAGGGGCGCACTTGCAGGCGAGGCCCCGGGAGGGACTATAGTCTCCATGAAGGGAGGCTAGAGGCCAATTCAGGTGGCCCTGGGGACAAAGTGGGCAGGCTGGCACCAGCCTGAGGACCTTGGGGTCACGGGGAGCAGGCCAGTGCCATCCTGAGTGCCTGGGGGCACGGTGAGCAGGTGGGACCCGTCCCAAGGGCCTCAGGGCCATGGTGAGCAGCAGGCACCATCCTAAGGGACCAGGCCCCCTGTTCCTTCACTTGCCCATTGGTTCAGTAAACATCTCCCGAGCCTGACCGCGTGCCAGGTGCGGGGAACGTAGCAGGTGGCGAAGTCCTGCACCCACGGAGCTCCTGGTGCCTACACCCCAGCAAGTGGAAACCACCACCAAGGCCAGGAGTCAGACGTGCCGTGTGCCCGGTGCTGGTGCGCCGGCGGGGAGGAAAGCAGGAGTGAGGATGGTCTTGGCAGGCGGCTCCCCCCGGTAAACCAGCTGGGCAGGGAAGGCTCCAGGGGCACTGGGGAGCTGTGTGCCAGGCACAGGGTGCAGCGCATGCAAAGGCCCTGGGGGCAGAGCCAGCCTGGCTTGCTGGAGAAGGAGCTGGAGCTGAGTGGGTGGGAGCCAGGAGACGGGAGGCCCCAAGCAAGCATGGGAGGTCTGGGGGCGGGCAGCTCTCACTTCTCCATCAGCAGCCACAGTGACCTTCCAATATGCCAGTCAGATCCTGCTGCTCCTGGCTCCGAGCCTTCCGTGGCTCCCCAGGACCCTCAGGAAAGAGCCCCAGTCCTCCCCGCGCCTCTGTTTGCCTTTCCTGCCCACCCCGGGCCCCATGGGCCAGGCTCTCCCCGCCTCTGAATGAGCTGTGCCCCCCTCAGGAAGTTGCTGTGGGCCCCACTCCTTGTCCGGCTGTCTCCTGTCCATCCTCAGTTCTGCCCCCAAGTCCCCTCCTCAAAGACGGCCTCCCCTACTCTTTTTTTTTCTTTTCTTTCTTTCTTTTTTTTTTTTTTTTTGAGACGGAGTCTCACTCTGTTGCCCAGGCTGGAGTTCAGTGGCGTGATCTTGCCTCACAACAACCTCTGCCTCCCAGGTTCAGGCAGTTATCCTGCCTCAGCCTCCTAAGTAGCTGTGATTACAGGCCCCACCTGCTCTGCTTTTCTGTTGTAGAGGCAGGAAGTCCCCAGCACCCCCTTGAAGATGGCACCTCCCCAACCTCAGCCACTCTGCTCTGGGGTCTCAGGTCTTCCTTCCCCAAAGAGGCCAGAAGTGGAGAAAGGTGGGGACTAGCCTGGGATCTCAGGCGGCAGGGCCTGAACAAGTGGCCGAGTGGCCCGAACTGGGCACTGCTGGTGTGGGCGCAGACAAAGCAGCTGGGCCACCACCAACTGTGAGAGCACCAGGGAGGCCTACCAGGACTTCCAGGGAGAGAGGGACTAGGAGAGCCCCAGGGGAGCTGTGGCACGACCCCACGGAGCAGAGTGCACTGCAGGTGGTCAAAACTTCCGGGGCCCAGCCTGGCTGGGGCTGCAGGTTCTCGGGAGCCATGGACCAGCTCATCGGATGCTCCAACAGCCCTGCGTGTCCCCACTTCACTCTGGAGCCCCCATCTAGGCTCCAGGCTCTGCTTGCTGGAGGGCCCACACTCCCTGGATGTCCCCTTCCCACCTCTGGCACCTACTTACCAGCCAGACAACGAGGGAGTAGTGGCCGCGGGCGGCGGCAGCGTGCAGGGCGCTCATGCCGTCGAGAGCAGGAAGGTGCACGTCAGCGCCACAGTCTTTCACCAGGAACTGGGCCAGGTGCAGGTGGCCCTCCTGGCAGGCCAGGTAGAGTGGGGAGGCGCCACTGTGTGTCCGCCGGTTCACGCTGCTGCAGGGAAGGGAGGGTTTGGAGGCCCAGTCCCTGCCTATGGCTGAGCCCATCCCTTAGCTGCTCGGACTTCACCGCTGCCCTCTGGCCCTGCCCGTGATGACTGAGTTTCCCACATGCTTTCCAGCTGCTGCTGCGGGGTTCCCCCCTCCAGGTTGCTCCCCCAGGTGGCTGTGCAACCCCACTCTCCTATCCTTCTGTCCTTTTCTGGGGACTCCTGGGTCCAGGTCTGAAACATGCATCTTCTTAGACCTGAGGGGTCACAGTCTTGGCTTCCAGGTTCTCAGCAGTCCCAGTGGAGGCCCAGGATTGACCCCCGACTCCCTTAGGGGTTTCCCTCTGCCCTGTGCCCTGTGGCAGGTGGTGCTGGGTGCCTGGTAGCTGTGGCAGCCTGTGATGAGCTGAGGGTTGCACTGGCTGGGCTGGGGTCGCAGTGGCGGCGTGGAGGCAGGGCCAGCATCGCTGGGGAGGGTCAACTCTTGGGCTCGTGCCTGCTTTCCCACCAAGCCTGCTGACCACGCCACCCTGTCCCAGACCCTCTACCTCCGGGCCCTTCCCCTCTCAGGAGGGGAAGCTGGGTAGTAATGAAGGGATCTCACGAGCACCCACACCTGCTCCCCACTTCTGATAGACGAATCTGAGCAACTCAGGGTCCACCCCAGAGGAGAGTCCAGTCACAGGCCTCAGCTGGCAGAGGGGAAACAGAGGCTGGGAGCTGATTGGTCCAATGGCTTGCACCTGGGTTTGAACCCCCCTCCCCTCACAAAGTCCCTGCCAGTACCAGCCCCCTAGCAGCCTCTCCCCTGCTCCTAGCAAGGGGGACACAGGACCTTGGTGTCTGTTTCCTGGCCCTGGACCACACAGGGATCGTCCCCTGCACCTGCAGAGGCTGAGGGTCCACTCCCTCGTGGAATGTGCCCCAAAGGGCTGCCAGTATGCCTTGGTGCCCTTCTCAGGAGAGGATCCGTGCTTTCACCGGACTCTGCCAGGTGTCCTTCGCTGCATCCAGGGTTGGAACAGGCAGTGTCCAGCGCGGTGGCTGGGAGCAGGCCGTGATGCAGCCAGTGGGTCGGGGGCAACTGGAGGGGGCATGGTCTGGCCAGGGGCAGCCACCTCTCGGCTGCTGCTGGTCAATGCCAGGTGGGAACTAGGCCAGGGGTACAGGACCTTCCCATTTGTGTGTGTGTGTGTGTGTGTGTGTGTGTGTGTGTGTGTACGCATATTAACATGAAGCCTCCTGGTTTTCTTCTTTTTTTTTTAGATAGGGTCTTGCTCTGTCGCCCAGGCTGGAGTGCAGTGGCACAATCCCAGCTCACTGCAACCTCCACCTCCCAGACTCAAGTGATCCTCCCACCTCAGCCTCCTGAGTAGCTGGGACTACAGACACTCACCACCATGCCTGGCTAATTTTTAAATAAATTTTTTGTAGAGATGGAGGTCTCGCTACATTGCCCAGGCCAGTCTTGAACTCCTGGGCTCAAGCAATCCTCCAGCCCCAGCCTCCCAAGATGCTGGGATTACAGGCATGAGCCACTGTGCTCGGCCCAAGTCTCCCAGTTTTCAATGGTGGAAACTTCTTTAAAAGCCGTGTGGGTCTGAGAGAGACTGTGGCCAGCTAAGGCTGGGGGTGGTGTGGACACTCTGGGGAAAAGCCACAGAAGTGAATCCCAAAGGCCTTTGCCAAGCGGTCCAGGACGGGAACACCCGGGAATGAGAACCCGATTCCACAAGCAAGCTGTCGGGGCTTGTCCTGGAGCTAAGCAGGTGTGGGGGACTGAGGCCTCTGGGGCAGCGACAGGAAAATGAGATGCTGCCTCGAAAAGAGAAGAGCCGTGGTCAGAGGTAGGTGGGTCCCTGGGGGACAGGAAGGTTCGCCCTCAGCCAAGACAGTAGGAGGCGGAGGGCCTGTTCCTATGACAGAGTGACCTTTGTAAGCAGGGCGAGGACTGGAGGCGCTTCCAGGTGGGGAGAAGGCCGTCTGCCTCACTGGCTGTCCTGACCCTGGTCCTTCCTCGTTGCCCATCCACCAATTCCAGCAGGGGGCACAGGGCCCCGGAGATGAAGAGGCCAGCGCCCGGCTCTAGGGGTCCCAGCACAGGGGTGGGGCAGTGCAGAGGCAGCTCCAGCCTCTGTGTCCCCAAGTCCACTAGACAGTCCCCACTCCTGTCAGGTGATGGGAGGGTGCCCTCACAGGTTGCCAGCTGCCCATATCCCCAGCTGTTTTAGGTCCCGAGATGCCCCCAGGTGGGGCCAGAGTTGCCCTGGGCATCACAGCAGCATCTTGCCATCGTCACCGCCCCCAGCCACTCTCCAAGCTGAAGCGCTGGCCTGTGTCCCCTTGGGCCCTGGCATGGCACCGCCACTGCCTGGCCTGTGGGTAGAGGCCTCATTGCCCTTGGCTCCTGCCAGCTCACTCCCACAGTGACAGCACGCCTGCCTGCAGGATTTACCTCAAAGGCCACCAGCCTGTCCTCTTGGCCCTCCTTGGTGCAGCTTCCCCTTGGCCAGCTCGCCCCAGGCTGCCCCCCAGGCGGGACTTTGGGCTCCTTACCTGCCATGCGCGGCTGTCAGGAGCTTCAGGCAGGTCAGGTCCCCACTGACGGCGGCATGGTGCAGTGGCAGGGCTCCCTCCCGGGTCTCTAGTGTGGCCGAGTGGCCCTCGTGGAGCAGCCACTCCACCAGCACTGGATGTCCAAAACGGGCGGCCAGGTGCAGCGGGGAGACGCCCGAGGCATCTTGGTCCTACCAAGCCCCAGGCAGGTCAGTGAGTTGGGGGTAGGCTGTGAGGCCAGAGCCAGCTGCCAGAGGTGGGCCCTGGGCGAGGGCTCACATTGCCTGCAACCCAGTGAAGGGGCTTCCAGCTCCTTCCTCCTTCCCTCCGTTTCTGCCTGCAACATGGAGAGAGGTGCTCCCTGCTGGGACTGAGGTGAGAGGAGGGCCAGGACTCAGGTCCAGGTCTTGGGAGGCCACCTCTGGCAACCCTGCCCTCTCCTGAGCCCCTGTCTGCAGTGTGGAGAAGGCCCTTTCCCACTCAGTCAGGTGCCCGCAGACACCCACCCACTCTGCTCATGGTCAGAAAGGCTTCCCAGGACACCTGCCTCTGGCTGGTCCCCTGCCCCAGTGCCCTTCCGCTGGCCACAGGGTCCCGGGGCCAGGCAGGGAGCGTTCCCACCACAGGTGTCAGGGGTCCAGCAGACCTGGGCCTTCTCCAAGGGCCCTGTCAGAATGGATCCCCAGCAGGCACAGCTCCCACCTGCTGCCCTTGGGTTTGGCAGAAGGGCCAACAGGAACAGGATGCTGGGCCGGGACTCTCAGGTGCTCTGGCGAGCCAGGTGCTGGGGAACCTTCCCACTCCGTAGTCTCAGCAGGCCCCACCGGCCCCCACCCCAACTCTGACCTCTGGGCGGCGTTCTAAGGCCGGTCAGTCCTGCTCACCCTCAGCCCTGAAAGCTCCACAGGGCTGAGCGACAGCCCTAAGGCCCTCGCCTGCACAAAGGGGACTGGGCAGGCAGGATAGGGGAGGGGGGCCCAGTAGAAATGCTCCGGACAAGACGATCACCATCAGCAGCCCTCACTCCCGTCCCCCAGGGCTGGCGCCCAGCTCTCAAGCCCAAGTTCCCACAGTGCTTCTATAAAGATCCCTTTCTAGACCCTTTGGGAGGCAGGCCCTGTGGACCAGGCCTGATCAGAGACAGGGGTCCTGGTATCTGGCAAGACCCCCGCTGGCAACGCCCAGCTTCCTGGCAGGGGAGGTGATAACAAAATTTAGGAGGTGTTCTTGGCTCTCAAGCCTTTGTGCTCTGAGAGGTGTGGGGTAGAGACGGTAACCACTGACGGAGTCCCCAAGAGAAACAAAGGGCCCAGGGCTGTGGAGCCCGGGGTGGCCAGTACTCTGAGCCTCCGTGGCTCACACCTCCCTGGTTCCCCAGCCAGGTTCGTGGAGCCAGGCTGCCCCATCCCCGCTCACCTGCAGACCGCAGCCCCCCTCGCGGACCAGCCAGCACAGCTCGGCCAGGCTGCCCGTGGCAGCGGCGTCATGCGCTGGGGTGGCCCCGTTGTGGGCCCGCTGGTTGCCGGGCAGCTGGGCCCGCTGCACCAAGAACTTGACGCAGTCCAGGTGGCCAGCCCGGGTGGCATGGTGAACCAGGCCGGCCCCCAGAGCATCGGTGATGCCCGGGCCCAGGGCGCCAGCCTCCAGCAGCTGCTCCAATGTCGCCACATCCCCATCCTTGGCGGCCACGAGTGCCCGCTGCTCCTCCATCCTCTGGCCCGGGCTCTCGGTGGCGACTCATGCACAGGCCGGGGCTTCCTGTTTCAGACGTGGATGAAGCTGCCGGCTCTGGTTACCCGATAAGCCGCCACAGGGCAGATGGGAGGTGGCGGGGCGGGGTCGGGTGGGGGGACAGGCCTTGAGGACCTGCCCAAGCCACTCCCACAGTGTGAGAGTGCCAGGTGCCTGGAGCTGGGAGGATGGAGTACAGGGCACAGGCAAAGGCCCACACCAGGCTAGGTCAGGGCTGGGTATGGCCAGCAGAGAAAGGAGGCTGGCTCTGAGGCTGCTCAGATCTGTTCAGACAGCAGGAACCCGCCTCTTCATCTGCGGAGCGAGGGCTGAGGACACGCGCCACTGAGCTTCTCACAGGAGCCCCGAGTGGCCTGGGAGATGGTTCCCCCAATTCTCACAGAAGGGCAGACCCCCAGCTGCCACCACAGTGTGTCTGAAGTAAAGGGTGCCCAGTAGGTCTACATATTTGGCTGTGTTGACACCCACAGAGCTGAGCGCCCCGCCTCTGGATCCCGGCCCTTGGCCCTGGAGGCTCCTAGGAATCTCTGGGGACACAGTGGCTCCACAGGGCCTGCGACGGGCTCAGGACCCTGACTTGGGTGTGTCCAGGCCTCTCAGGCGAGAAAGTGTCAGCCCCTGCCTCGGCCCCCTCTCCAACTACACTGACCGAGTCTCTGGGCTGCAGCCCCAAGGGCCCAAGTACATTTAACCCCTTTCCAAATTGTTCTGGACAATCCATAGTTCTTCTTTACGGAAGTCAGGACCACCGCAGCCTCTTCCTGGCAGCAATGGGAAGCTGCAGATGGGGGACCCATTACATTTGTAGGGGCTTCCAGAGACACAGTCTCAAGCTGGATTTCCGGGCTAACGCATCATCACACAACGGTGACCTGGGGGCTGCTGCACCCCTGGCGTCTCCCCCACAGGCTCCGTCAGATCGTCAGATGACTTCATGCTGAAGCGCGGCGCCCACTAGAGAAACCACAGGATCCCCAAGCCGGGCACTGAAATCTTTTATTCGTTAATTTAGTTTCTGGCAAGTGTTTCCTCAAAATCATCATGTAGTTCCTTGAACCGTAAAACCACACATTAAAAATGTTATTCCACTGAAAATGACTCCTATGCAAATATCGACATGTGATGTGTGTCCAAATGCCAGAGCATTTTGAGAAAAGAATCCTCTGCAAATAAAATTAAGGTAAAAGCTGAGTCAGGGATGATCCGATTCCCACCCCAGGAATGACCCAGAGCTCCACCAGCTCAGCGAGGTTGGAGCTGAAACCCTGAGTTAATGATCAAAAGGGACAAGACAGGAAGGCCTGGGGACTGTGGATGGGGAAGCGCGCAGCCCTGATTACCAGTGGGTGGAACAGGGTCAGGCTTGGGGAAGCAGGAGGGGTGGTGGGCAGTGGGCGCTGAGCAGAGCAGGCCTGGCCGAGGCTGGGGGCCACTGTGCACTGAGGCCAGAGGAGCAGGGTGGTGAGGGCAGCTTTGGAAAGGGACTAAAAAGGGCCTGAGAAGAAACCACTCTGGAAAGGTGCATGTGCGAGGCCATGATCAAAACAAAAAAATCGAGTTTCCTATGTTCATGATAGCATTTGGCTGACAATGAGTTATAAATACTTGGATTCTATCTTCCAGATAAAAACACCTTCCAGGAAAGGGCACTCACAACAGGCTTGCCCAGTTCCCAGTGGGGAGGGTGGATGAAGCTGAAGTGTTTCCGCTTCACCACTGGAGGACGGTTCTATGTGGGCGGTCCTATGCAGGCGGTCCTATGCGGCGTTGGTGTCCTGGGCCCTGTGAGCTCTGCAGGGGTCCAGGGAAGGAAACTGGGGGTGCACACTCGCAGGCACTCCAGGACAAAATGCAGAGGGGGCATGAGACAGTCATCCTGGCACAGCCCTCAGGAGGGAACTGGAGGGACAACTCGGTGCCCTGCTACGGGCTTCCTAGAAGCGGCGCGGGGAGGGCGGCCCCGGCGCTAGGCTTGGTCCTCCAGCTGCGCCACGGCCTGCTTCAGGTCCTGCACGACGAGGTCCACCTCAGCCCTGGTGGTGCTGCGGCCCACGCTGAGCCGGAGCGCGTTCCTGGCCACGTCGAAGGGGACGCCGTAGCTCAGCAGCACTGGGGACGGCCTGGGGAGGGCGAGACCGAGCTGCAGCTGCTGCTGAGGGCACATGGAAGAGACACAGCCCCCCCTGCTCTGGACCACTCCCCCAGTGGGGCTCTGCCCACCCGGGTGCGCGCCTGCCCCGCCTGGCATCCACCTCCTGTTGAAATCCCAGACCAAGCACACCCCTAAGACCACCCACATCAAGTTGCGGCTCAGAGTCGCCCCGTTCTCCCTGCAGAGTTCTCTTGCACTTGGCACTCCCAGGTGACACTGCCTCCCTCTCACACTGAGCTCTGGGGCCAGGGGCTCTCCTGTCCTTGAGGGGTCTGAGGTCCTGGAGAACACGGATGCCGACACAGACAGTGCCTCACCCATGAGGCCCGCCTGAGCCACTTGGTAACTTCATGGCACCTGGCACGGGGCTTTGCAGACACTAGGGACCCAGTCAGTATCTAGCTATGAACAGATGACTGCGTGGGGACGTCCTGAAGCAGAGCTGTTGGAGGCTCGAGATGTGGGCTCTGTCAAGGGGCCTGCCCTCATCACACCCGGGCCCCTTTCCTCCCCTGCCCCCCTCCCCCAACGCCTCCAAAGGGCCTCATCCTGCCCCTCCTTTTCGCTGGAGCCAGGCCCACCACTGTCTCGCTCCAGGTGCTCCTGCACAATCCCTCCGCCCTGACCTTGATGGCCACGTGCTGCTGGCTACAGTTCCGCTCTCTCCCCAGAGCCCTGAGTGTTCTTCCTGCGTCCACTCCGACCTCCCACAGGGGCCTCACATTTTCAGCAGGTCAGACCCGGAACCGCTTCTCCCCTGCTGCCAGCAGGCCGCTGCTTGGGTGCCCCACGCCCTCTACCCCACAGTCTCTGCCAGGCAGCCCACCCGCTCACCTGGGCCCTGCTATCTGAGAATCTCTGCTGCATCTTGCAGATGGCTGATCTGACACCTGAGTCTGCTCACACCACGGCCCTCAGGGCTCCCACTTCCGTGAGGTTTAAGTAAGCACTGACACTCGGGCCATCCCCGCCCCAGCCCGCCCCAGCCCTCCCCAGCCCCAGCCACACTGGCCCTCCAGGCCCTGCCCCCGCTGCCTTCAGAACTGAGCACGAGAAGCCCCCTTCTCCCGCACAAGTCCTAGTCCTTCAGATGGCAGCTTGGAAGTCACTTCTTCCAGGAAGCCCTCCCTCTGCCCCTCCTAGGGCCCAGACAGGGCTGTCCTTTACCAGCCAGAGTGCGGCCCAATGGCCGGATCCTGCTGCCTGCCCACCACACCCAGTGCCCAGAGGACCCCTATGCCCTGGAGTGGGCTTGTGAAGAGCACTTACTGGTCCCCGTGGTCCGAGTGGCACGCGGCCCCCACACTGGCCATCAGCACTCGGCACTGCGCAAGCACCACATGGCCTGTGGAGACAGAGCACATGCCCCTGAGATGGGGCTCCAGTCAGGCCACCCTTCTCTCCCTTCCCGGGGTCCTGCTGGGCGCAGGCTGCTTCCCTCCCTCTGTGCCACCTGGTGGAATTCCAGCGCCGGCCATTCTGGCAGCTGGGGAGAGATCTCACAGCAGGAGCCGAAGAAAATACTTCTTTCTCCCTTGGCTGCAGAAACGCAGACACTATTCTGCCTCACAAAGCTGGCCTTGAAAATCGCATTTGTAATCAACTGCCTGCTAAGACACCTGGAGTCCTGACCTGCTCCTTCCTTACAAGCTGGCAGTCCCGGCAATATCATGTCTCCACCTGTGTTCTGGATGGTAGAGACACGTGGGAGTTCTATTAAGCCAGAAGGCATTTCCCTCTTTCACAAGCACAGCGATTAATGACTGCTGATGTGATTAACATGAAAATTTCAGCCAGGTGCAGTGGCTCACACCTGTGATCCCAGCACTTTGGGAGGCCAAGGTAGAAGGATTGCTTAAGCCAGGAGTTTGAGACCTGCCTGGGCAACACAGGGAAGCCCTATCTCTACAAAATATTTTTTAAAAATGAGCCAAGGCCGGGCATAGTGGCTCATGCCTGTAATCCCAGCACTTTGGGGAGCCGAGGCGGGTGGATCACCTGAGGTCAGGAGTTCGAGACCAGCCTTGCCAACATGGCAAAACCCCGTGTCTACTTAGAATACAAAAATTAGCCCAGTGTGGTGGCAGGCACCTGTAATCCCAGCTACTCTGGAGGCTGAGGCAGGAGAATCGCTTGAACCCGGGAGGCGGAGGTTGCGGTGAGCTGAGATCACACCACTGTACTCAAGCCTGGGCAACAAGAGTGAAACTCCATCTCAAAAATAAAAAAGTTATCCAGGTGTGGTGGTGCGTGCCTGCAGTCCCAGCTACTAGAGAGGCTGAGGCAGGAGGATCACTTAAACCCAGAAGGTCAAGGCTACAGTGGGCTGTGATTGCGCCACAGCACTCCAGCCCGGGTGATGACAGAGTGAGACCCTGAATCAAAAAATAAATAAATAAAATGAGAACCTCTGTCTCATTTAAAGTAACACAGGTAGTCATTGGACACAAAGTCTGACCCCAGAACAAGGGGAACGTGGACAGAGAACTCTCCTTTCCATGGTGAGGAATCTGAGATGGTCAAGGAGACCAAGGCTTCACTGCCCACAAGAGCGCATTTCAGCCCAGGTTCTCATGAACGCAGCCATCATGACGGTTACCCACGGGTTCTTCTTCATGGGCCAAACACGACTGCTGGGTTTCTCTGAGTGATCCAGGAAGAAGAAAGAAGCAAAACTTTCATCTTCTAAGAAGTCAAAAACTTGTCTACAGATGCAGCTCATCGTGATCTCAGGGCCACTATAACCTCCTCCCAAATGACACGCGGCTGGTCAGTCACCTGGACTTCCACTCTCAGGGAGTCAGGGCAGACCAGGTTTTAGGTGCATCTGGGACGGGGGTGATCCTAACCGCTCCTAGCCGAGGCAGATGTTGCAGGAAATCCAGATTTGCACTTGATCCTTACTCTGCCAGTTATTTTTGTTGTTTTTTGTTTGTTTGAGACAGACAGAGTCTCACTCACTCTGTCGCCCAAGCTGGAGTGCAGTGGCTCAATTATGGCTCACTGCAACCTCCAGGTTCAAGCAATTCTCCTGTCTCAGCCTCCCAAGTAGCTGGGACTACAGGTGCACACCACTATGCCTGGCTAATTTTTTGTAGTTTTTGGTAGAGATGGGGTTTCTCCATGTTGGCCAGGCTGGACTCGATCTCTTGACCTTGTGATCAGCCTGCCTCAGCCTCCGAAAGTGCTAGGATTACAGGCATGAGCCACTGTGCCCAGCCTCTGCCAGTTTTTAAAACTGATCGCCTCCCCTTTCCCTTACTCTAATGAAATATTTAATAAAAACTGCCAACAAAATAGACAAATGTCTAGAATTTAATGTTGCTTCCTTCCCTGACGGCTTTTGGGGCGGTGCTAACGCCAGACACGAGAGTTCGCCACAGTCCACATCCCAGCAGCAGCAAAATGGGCCACGTCAGGGAGAGGAGGGGCCGGCGGCGAGAGCCCTATGGACCACAGCACAGCCACCCGAGCCTGCTCTTGGCAACCCCAGCAAGGCCCTCTGACAGCCCGAGCTGTGTCATGCTCAGGGCAGGGCAAGTGGGAGTTGCGCTGGTTCGGACCAGAATCCATGCACCGCGGGAGCTGTGCTCACACTTGGAAAGACCAGGGTGAGGGGCCGTCACCTTGAAGCCGGGGTCCCCGGATGGAGAAATTGCAGGTGTTGGGAAGCCGCTGGGTGCCTGGAAACTGGCTATTCAGATGGATTCTCTTCTGACCGAATTCAGCCTGAAAAAAATAAGTGAAATATTTGGTGACAGCTTCAAAGCCACCACCACCAGCAACTGTTTGAAATTTAGACTTTTCCAGAAACACAACCTCAGCAGGTGCATACTTTTCAATCAGCATCTACCGAGAATAGTTATGGGTACAGACTATGGAAAGCAAAGTTAATTAGGAGAAAAACCAAATATTCGGAAACATATGAACCTTCCACATAAACCATGAAGTATACCACCTCTGCATATTTGATCCTGTGTCTCTGAAAAAGATCATGCCCCTGGCCTAGGGTCCTGCTTTCGGGGTTTCAGATCCCCATGTACTTCCCGCCACTGTTCTTTCTTCCCTCACTGTGTCCTGCTGAGTTCCAGGCTACGCTGCAATCCCCACAGGTCCTGGGGTCCAGGAGCACCACGCCCCCTCTCTCTGGGCACCTGCCCCACACACCCTCCCCCTCCTGATGCCCACCCCATGCTGCGCTCACTTCCAGCCTCTCCTCCAGGTAGTCACGGACGTCCCTCATGTGGGCCTCATAAGCCTCGCAGTTCTGGGTCACCAGCTCCGCGGCCTGGGGGCAGACACACAACGAGTGGATGCACAATTCTTGCAAAACAAAGGAGGGCAAAAAAGCTTTCAATGGTACAGGTGGCATTTCCTGAAACTGCTCATTCTCCTGACAGTCACAGACAGGACATATTTTTTGAGTGCTGCCATTTGGAGGGTGTGCAAGTGCCCCAGAAATTGACTTCACCAGGCACCTCCTGACAGCGCCAGGCACTGGAGATGCCCCAGCAAAGCAGCCCTGAAAGGGATCCCAACCCTCGAGGAGTCAGCATCCCAGAGAGGCAGACGGACAAAAGCAGGGGAAGAGGGGAACAGACTCCTACCCACTAGTGGGCGCTGTGAAGGGACCTCGCAGGCCCAAAGTGGGGTGGTGACAGAGATGGCTGCACAACGGCAGGGAATGGCATCCCAGCAAGGGCTTTGAAGGGAACAGACAGCCATTCTGACTCTAGAACAGAGGGGCCTGGTGTGGCGGGTGGAGAGTGCAGAGGGGGTAAAGGCGCAGGGACAGATCGACAGGCCCTGCAGGCCTGGCCATGGGGCAGACGCAGTGAGGCTCTGAGGGAGGGATGTGATGGTCTGACTGGCCTGTGTGTTGGTCACTCTGTGGCTGTGTGGCAAATGGTAGCAGCAGGCCCCCAGGAGGCCATGGCAGGCATCCAGACCCTTGGTCTAGGGTTGGTGGCCATGAAAATGGACATGAGGCCGGCAGTGGGTGTATTCTGGAGTCCAGACAGGACAGGACAGGTGCTGCTTGAGAGGCAGGGACGATGACAAGGAAGGACTGAGGGCATCTCCTGGACTTCAGAAGAGAGAACCTGGATAGTGGAAGATGCCCAGGGTGGGCAGAGGGTAGAGGACAGCGGTCGGGACAGGTTTTGAACTCAGAGGAATGGGTCTCTCAGGAGATGGGCCAGGGCCTAGCAGAGATGTCAAGTTCAAAGGCAGGAGCACAGGCTAGCATCACAGTGACGGGACGGACAGACAGATCCACAAGGGGTGCAGGGAAGGGCTGCCAGCATGCAAACAAGACAGAAAGGAATGGGTGTGGGAAAGCACACTGGGGAGGGCATGTGCAGGATGGAGTCCAGGCTGGGCGGCGGAGGGGGGCTGTCTAGAGCACTGGTAGCATTGGGGTCTGGGCTGGGCGAAGCTGAAGAACCAGTGGGGGTGTGGTGCTGGGGCTGGGGGTCTTCAAGCACTGTGAGCTGAGGCTCTATCTAGGAAGCTGTTACCATGATTCCTATCTGGCAGGGGGGATAGCCAGGACTCAGGGAGTTCCAGCGACCTGACCCAAGGCACATGGTGAGTGAAGCTTCGAGCCAGGATTTGAACCCTGGGTATTTCAAAGCCTGTGGACTGCACCACTACTTCATCATTCAGGTCAACACAAGCAGGTACTGGACTCCACTTAAAACACACTCTTCCGGCCGGGCGCGGTGGCTCACGCCTATAATTCCAGCACTTTGGGAGGTCAAGGCAGGTGGATCACCGGAGGTTAGTTGTTCGAGACCAGCTGGCCAACATGGTGAAACCCCGTCTCTACTAAAAACACATAAATTAGCCAGGCATGGTGGTGCATGCCTGTAGTTCCAGCTACTTGGAGACTGAAGTGGGAGAATCTCTTGAACCCGGGAGGTGGAGGTTGCAGTGAGCCAAGGTTGTGCCACTGCACTCCAGCCTGGGTGACACAGTAAGACTCCATCTCAAACAAACAAACAAATACACACTCTTCCTTCTAGTAAATGTAGCCTTAGTTATCACTATTAATAATTTTGAATATTCTAAGTAACAGGGAATCCATTCATACTCTTCCCAAGGCCCGGCCTCCTGGGCGCCAAGCCCTTTCTCTGTACTGGGGATGCTGAGGCCGACATGGCCAAGCCCCTGCTCTCGGGGAAGCAGGAGGTGGCGCATACATCTGAACACACTACAGAGAAACATCAGATAGGGGAAATAAAGCAGTGTTAGGGATAGAGAGTGACAGCAGGGGACATGGGAGGACCAATGTAGGTGTGGCTCATGGAGGGTTGCTTGAAGGTGGTGGCCTCTGAGCAGAGCCTGCAGAGTAAGGGAGCAGCCTGCACACGCTGAGGTGTGACCAGTACCTCTGCCTTCGCACAGCAAAACCTGAGCCTGGTTACTGTCGCAGAAGCAGGACAGGCCCCAGTGGAGGGCTGGTGGCAGGTGCTGGATTGGCCACCCCACAGACCAGTCGGGGACAGAACGTCGATGGTGTGGGGGCTGCCGACGCCTTTGGGAGTGGTGAACCTGCGGCCTGACGCTTCACCTCTGCTGTAACAGTATCACTGTTTCTCATGTCAGAAGAGACAGAGACAAGGAGTTTTTCCCTTTTAAATGCTAAACAAGTGCCACTAATCCACAGATCTGAAAAAGTACAGCTCTCCAGGTTGATAAATCAGATTCTAGGCTTTTTCTCGTCAGTCCGCTTATGAGATCACGAATATGATCTCCCTAAAGCCCCAGATTCCTACTACAGCGGCTGGGGACACTGATGACAAAGCAATCAACTCGTCTCCTCAAGCTCACCAGGGCTCACCTTCCCAAGGCCGGCAATCATTGGGGTGTTCTCTGTCCTGTAAGAAACAAGGGATTAAGCAAGAATAAACAAATGTCTCAGGAAGGAATCCTGTCTCCATGAAAGTCATTGTGTTAAGATAAAAACAAACTCACGCTACATCTTTCCTAAGCACGCGCCATGTGGCTATCTCAATGGCAGCTGCAGGCCCCAGAAACTTCCCCTGCCAAGTTTTCACTTGCCCTGGCCCAGTGAAGGTCAACGAGGCCCACTGTGGGTGACGTGTTGGGTGTTCACTGTGACAGTTCTATCTGGACCCCTTTCCTATCCAAAGCAAGCACTCTGCCTCCTGCAGGCCCCAAGGCACAGCTCTCTTTAGTCCTCACTGCCAAACCAGTATAGTATGGAACAGGGGAGAACTCTTTGTTCTCAACATTTCAGGCATCAGCAAACAAGAGGGGTGTGTCTGTGTGTGTGTGCGTGTGAGCGTGTGTGGGTGTGTGCACACACAGGAGATGGGCAAGAGACCCCTAAAAACAATGGCTTGCATACTCTGACCTAACAAACCGAAAAACAGAATTCATTATCCTATTTTCAGGAAAAAAAATTAACTTAATAATTAATTTCTTAATTTTTTTTTTTGAGATGCCCAGGCTCTGTTGCCCAGGCTGGAGTGCAGTGGATCTCGACTCACTGCAACCTCCACCTCCCGGGTTCAAGTGATTCTCCTGCCTCAGCTTCCAGAGTATCTGGGATTACAGGCACGTGCCACCATGCCCGGCTAATTTTTGTAAAGACAGGGTTTCACCACGTTGGTCAGGCTGGTCTCGAACTCCTGACCTCGTGATCTGGTCGCCTCGGCCTCCCAAAGTGCTGGGATCACAGGCGTAAGCCACTGTGCCCGGCCCATTAATTTCTTAAGTTTGCCTGAACAAAGTTTTCTTAAACCTCTGGACCCGGCTATTGCTTGTTTACCAATAGATATTTTCTCTGCACCTTCACCAGCATTTGGTGGTGTCTCTATTCTTATTTTAGCCATTCTGATAGGTGTTAGTGATATCTGGTGGTTTTAATTTGCATTCCCCCAATAACTAATGCTGTTGAACATCTTTTCCTGTGCTTGTTACCTGGGTCTCCTCTTTGATGAAATGTCTGTTTATATTTTTTGCCTATTTTCTGATTGAATTTCTTATATTATTTTTGCTGTTGAGTTTTGCGAGTTCTTGATATATTCTAGATACCATTTCTTTGTCAGATATGCCATTTGAAAATATTTTTTCCTAGATTTAGCTTATCTTCCCATCCTCTTAATATGGTCCTTCCCAGAGCAAAAGCTTTAAATTCTGATGAAGTCTAATTTATCAATTTTTCCTTTTATGGATGCTTTTGGTGTCAAGTCTAAGAACTCTTTGCCTAGTCCTGGAACTTGAAGATTTTCTCCTATTTTTAAACGGTTTTATTGCTTTATGTTTTACACTTAATTTCATGATCTATTTTGAGACACTATTTTATGAGGTGTAAGACAGGGGTGTCTAATGCTTTGGCTTCCCTAGACCACACTGGAAGAATTGTCTTGGGCCGCATATAAAATACACTAACGATAGCTGATGAGCTTTAAAAAAAAATCGCAAAAAAAAAAAAAATCAATGTTTTAAGAAAGTTTATGCATTTGTGTTGGGCTACATTCAAAGCTGCCCTGGGCTGCATGCAGCCTGCAGGCCGCAGGTTGGACAAGCTTGGTGTAAGACTTGGGTCAAGGTTCATTTTTTGCCTATGGATGTCTAACTGCCTTGGCACGATCTGTTGAAAGGCTAACTTTCATCGGCTGAACTGATTTGCGTCTCCTGTGGTTGTATCCGCACCCGTAACTCATATGGGCCTATTTCTGTTTGGGTCTATTCTCCTCCATTGATCTACTTGCTGGGATTTTGATAGAAATTGTTAGGCTTGTATATCCATCTTTGACATCTTTGGTATGAAGAATCTTCCAATCTATGAACATGGCATGTGTCTCTGCTTAGATCTTCTTCTCATCCACATTGTATTATTTTCAGCATATAAGTCCTTTATATTTTGCTAGTTTATATCTGAGTAATTTTGTTTCATTGTAAATGGTATTATATTTTTAATGTTACTGTCTACTGTCCATTACCACTATATAAAAATAAGATAGATTTTTGCATGTTTATCTTGTGTCCTGCAACCTTGCTATACTCACTTATTAGTTCTAGGAGTTTTCTTGTATATTCCTTGGGATTTTCTTTATAGAAAATTGTGTGATCTGATTAGAAACAATTTTACCTCTTCCATTCTGATCTATATGCCTTTTGCTTCCTTTTCTTGCCTTACTACGCTGACCGGAACTTCCAGCACTATGTTGGATAAGTGTGGTGACTGTGGACATCCCTGCTTTGTTCCCCAGCCACAGTAGTAAAACGTTCAGGCTTTCACCACTAAGCATGATGTCAGCTGTAGGTTTTATGTAGATGTTCTTTTTCAAGTTGAGAAAGTTCCCCACTAATCCTATTATTCTGAGTTTTTAACATGAACGGTTGAATTTTGTCAAATGCTTCTGCTGCATCAAATATGATCATGGTATCTTCTTTATTCATCAGCTTGTTAATATGGTAGATTACATTGATTGAATTTTTTTATTTTTGTAGAGCTGGGTCTTGCAGTTCACCTAGGCTGGCCTTGAACTCCTGGCCTCAAGTGATCCTCTCGCCTTGGCATCCCAAAGTACTGGGAGATTACAGGCATGAGCCACTGTGCCCTGCCTTGATTGCATTTTTTCTTTTCTTTCTTTTTTTTTTTTTTGAGATAGAGTCTTGCTCTGTTGCCTAGGCTGAAGTGTGGTGCTGCCATCTCAGCTCACTGCAAACTCTGTTACCCAGGTTCAAGCGATTCTTGTGCCTCAGCCTTCCAAGTAGCTGGGATTACAAGCGTCCGCCACCACACCTGGCTAATTTTTGTATTTGTAATAGAGACGAGATTTCACCATGTTGGACAGACTGGGCCCGAACTCCTGACTTCAAGTGATCTACCCACCTTGGCCTCCCAAAGTTCTGGGATTGCAGGCATGAGCCACCACTCCTGGCTCTAGATTGCATTTTGAATATTGAACCAGCCTTGCATCTGTGGAATAAATGCCACTTGGTCACAGTGTATCATTCTTTATTTTTTTGAGACGGAGTCTCACTTTGTCACCCAGACTGGAGTGCAGTGGTGTGATCATAGCTCAATGCAGCCTTGACCTCCCAGGCTCACTCAGGCAATCCTCCTATCTCAACCTCCCAAGTAGCTGGGAATATAGGCGTGTACCACCATGCCCAGCTAATTTTTTTATTTTTTGTAGAGGGGTCTCACTATGTTGCCCAGCCTGGTCTTGAACTCCTGAGCTCAAGTGATCCCAATCCCCCTGCCTCAGCCTCCCAAAGTGCTGGGATTACACACGTGAACCACCACACCCAGCTGTGTATAATTCTTTCTATGTATTGCTGAATTCTATTTGTAAACATTTTGTTAAATATTTTTTGCATCAAAATTCACGAGGATGTTGGTGTGTAAAGGATTTTTTTGTACTGTCTTTATCTGGTTTTAGTGTCAGGATAATACTAGCTTCATAAAATGAACTGGGAAGTTGTCCTTCCTCTTTATTTTCTGGAAGAGACTGTATAGAAATGTTAATTCTTCCTTAAACAAACAATTCTTCGATAGAATTCTCTAGTGAAACCACCGGGCCTGAAGACTTCTCTTTGAGGAGTTTTAAAGCTATAAGTTCAATTTCCTAATGGTTATAGAGCTATTCAAATGATCTATTTTATATCAAGTGAGTTGTGGTAGTTTGTGTTTTTTGAGGAAGTGGTCAGTTTCATCTAAGTTGTTAACTTCCTATGTGTAGAGCTGTTTGTGGCATTCCCTTATCCTTTTGATGGCTGCAGGGACTGGAGTGGCACTCCTTGTTTCATTCCTGATGTTGTAATTTCTCTGTTTTTTTGGTCAGTCTTGCTAGAGGTCTGTTCTGGGCTCAAGCAATCCTACCATCTATCTCAGCCTCCCACATAGCTGAGACTACAGGCCTGTGCCACCACATCCAGCTATTTTTTTTTTTTTTTTTGTAGAAACAGGATTTCACCATGTTGCTCAGGCTGGTCTTGAACTCCTGGCCTCAAGCAATCTACCTGCCTTGGCCTCCCAAAGTGCTGGGATTAGAAATGTGAGCCACCACGCCCAACTAATGTTGTCTTTTTTTTTTTTTTTTTTTTTTTTTCAGACGGAGTTTCGCTCTTGTTGCCCAGGCTGGAGTGCAATGGTGCGATCTCGGGTCACCACAACCTCTGCCTCCCAGGTTCAAGCGATTCTCCTGCCTCAGCCTCCCGAGTAGCTGGGATTACAGGCATGCGCCACCACACCCGGCTCATTTTGTATTTTTAGTAGAGATGGGGTTTACTCAATGTTGGTCAGGCTGGTCTCAAACTCCTGACCTCAGGTGATCCACCTGCCTTGGCCTCCCAATGTGCTGGGATAACAGGCGTGAGCCACCGTGCCTGGCCAATATTGTCTTTTTTTTTTTTTTTAAAGAGACAGGGTCTTGCTCTGTTGCCCAGGCTGGAGTGCAATGGCGTGATCATAGCTCACTGCAGCCTCGAACTTCTTGGCTCGAGTGATCCTTCCCCCTCAGCCTCCTGAATAGCTGCGACTACAGGCACACACTGCCATGTCGGCTAATTAAAAAAATTTTTTTAGAGATGAGATCTTGCTATATTGCCCAGACTGGTCCTGAACTCCTGTCCTCAAGCAATCCTCCTGCCTTGGCCTCCCAAAGCAGGGGGATTATAGGTGTGAGCCACCGTGTCAGCCTGTGTTGTCCCTTTGCCAGTTCCAGTGAAGCACAGACCTCATCTCCTTTTATGTTCCTTTACCTTTACCTTTCTATAATTATCTTAAATATGTCCTTTATGTACATTTTGAACCACATCAGATATTGCTATGATTTTTGCTTCTGCTATCAAACGTAATTCAGAAAACTCTAAAGGAGAAGGAAAGCCTATTGTATTTGGTGATAAATTCTTAGTTTTCCTTCATCTGAGAATGTTTTGATTACTTCTTCATTCCTGAAAGATATATTCACTGGGTACAGGATTCTAGCTTGACGGTTTTCTTTGAGCACTTGAAGAAAAACAATTGCGTCCCTTTCTTCTGGTCTTTTTGGTTTCTGATGAGAAATTCACTGTCATCCAAATTCTTTTTCCCTTACTGGTGAAGTGTCATCTTTCTCTCACTGCTTTTGAGAATTCTGTCTTTCATTTTTAGAAGTCTAATCATATGTCTCTGGCATAGATTTCTTTGGGTTTATGCTATTTGGGGTTTGCTCAGTTTCTTGATTCTGTATGTTTATGTCTCTTGCCAAATTCAGGAAATTTTTTAGCCATTATTTCTTCAAGTACTTTTTCAGGCTGTTATCTTTCTCTGTTGCAGGGATTTCAATGAAACGAATGTTATATCATTTGTTATCATCTCATAGGCCCCTGAAGCTCTATTTTAAACCCCATTCTTTTTATTTTTCTGAGACAGAGTTCCGTTCTGTTGACCAGGCTGGAGTGGCATGATCTCGGCTCACTGTAACCTCTGCCTCCTAGGTTCAAGGGATTCTCCTGCCTTAGCCTCCCAGGTAGCTGGAACTATAGGCGTGTGCCACCAAGCCTTGCTAATTTTTTGTATTTTTTTTTTCAGTAGAGATGGGGTTTCACTGTGTTAGCCAGGATGGTCTCGATCTCCTGACCTTGTGATCCGCTCACCTCAGCCTCCCAAAGTGCTGGGATTACAGGTGTGAGCCACAGCACCCGGCCGAAGACCCACTCTATTTCTTCTCTGTGGTCTGGATTTCTATTGTTCTGTCTTTCAGCTCATAGATTTCTCTGTCCTCTTATTTTTCTATTAAGCCCATCCACTGAGCTTTATATTTTGGCTGCTGCTGTTCTTAGTTCTACAATTTCCAATTTCCATTTGGTTCTTCTTTTATGTTGTCCTTCTCTTTGCTGACCCTTTGTTTCACTTGTTTCAAGTGTGTTCACAATTTCTCATTGAAGCATTTTTACTGTGTCTGCTGTAAAATATTTGTTAGATAATTTTAACATCATCATCTTAGTGCAGGCGTATATTGATTATTATTGTTCATTCAATTTGAAATCTTTCTAGTTCTTGGTATGATGAATGATTTTCACGTGAAACCTGGACATTTTTGCCTTACTTTATGAGAATCTGGATCTTATTCAACCTTCCTGTTTGGGCTGCCATTTTCTGACGTTATGCTGGCAGGAGAAGGGGTATGCCACTCATTACTGCCAAGTGGAAGTGGAAGTAGAAGTCTAGGTTTCTTTTTTTTCTTTTGAGATGGAGTCTCTCTCTGTCACCCAGGCTGGAATGCAGTGGGGCGCTCTCAACTCAGTGCAACCTCCGCCTCCTGGGTTCAAGTGATTCTCTTGCCTCAGCCTCCCGAGTAGCTGGGATTACAGGAACACACCACAACGCCTGGCTAATTTTTCGTACTTTTAGTAGAGATGGGGTTTCACCATATTAGCCAGGATGGTCTCAATCTCCTGACCTTGTGATCCGCCTGCCTCGGCCTCCCAAAGTGCTGGGATTACAGGAGTGAGCCACCGTGCCTGACTTTCTTTCTTTTTTTTTTTTTTTTTTGAGACAAAGTCTCGTTCTGTCACCTAGACTGAAGTGCAGTGTTGCCATCTCGGCTCACTGCAACCTCAGCCTCCCGGGTTCAAGCAATTCTCCTGCCTCAGCTTCCCGAGTAGCTGGGATTACAGGCGTGTGGCACCACACCTGGCTAATTTTTATATTTTTAGTAGAGACAAGGTTTCACCATCTTGGCCAGGCTGCTCTCAAACTCCTGACCCCAAGTGATCTGCCCACCTCGGCCTCCCAGAGTGCTGGGATTACAGGCATGAGCCTGTGCCTGGCCAACGTCTATATTTTTTACTTGGCTGATGTTGACACCCAATGGGAGGACGCTCCCTGTGACTGACAGGTGTGGGTCCAAGATCCCGAGATATGGTCTCTACTGACACCATGGTGGGGGTGCCTAAGTCCTGGTTCTCTACCTGGCCTTCTTGACACACCTGGCAGGGGTGTGGGATGCCTTGTTACAGCCTGTATTGGTGGAAGTCTGGGTTTTCCACTCCATCTTTGCAGGCGTGGATAGGCGTGGCAGCACAATTTCCCCCGCAGCATCTGGCTGGAGTAAAGCAGGTGTTGTCTCAAAGTTTTCTGTCTTGCTAGGCCATTCCTTTCCTGGTCCACTGGCTAGAGAGGACAGGCTTTGGTTGGGGCATTTTTGTGTCTGCCCTTACTGGCATATCAGGTTTGCTGGCTTCTTCAGCACTAAGTGTGGGATACACAAGGTGAAAAGAAAACCCGGGGAACTTACCACCACGCTGTTTCTGTTTCTCTCTCTTGTTAAGTAGTTTCTAACAAAAGGTGTGGTGGGGGCAACAACTAATTTCCCAGTTAACACGTCACTGTACACAGAGGGGACACGGGAGCTATCAGAAAGGAGACCAGTTTTTCTGTGTGGTCCTGCTGATCCCCGAAGTTAAAACAGCAGCAGGCCTCAGCCATGAAGGGTCCAACAGTTATCTCTTCAGTGGTCTGGGCCAAAATTACAAGGGGAATTGGATGCGTTGGAGCAGTAAAAAGAAACAGAGATTTCCTTCATTGCTTTCAATCATTCCCAAAGAGACTGCAGGTCCTGTGAGCCCTCAGTGTAAAATCAATCAGTGGAGCCAGTTCTGACAGAGCAGCAGTGTGGACATGCTACAGAGCCTCCATGAGACCAAGAAACGGCGCCATGTTTCTTTACAATGTCACTGCTCTACAAATGACACGGTCAGTAGGTCAGAGACTTTGTTAACTTTCTGCCTTACCCTGGCCTGAAATTCCATTCTTGTCCACCTCCAAATAGCATAGGGTAGAGAGGGGTAAATTCACCAAGTCCTCGTACATAAAGTGCGCCAATCCTGGGACCATAAAACTGGAAGGAAAAGTTGGTCATTTATTCAACAAGAACTTTCCAAGGACCTACTCTGTATACATGCTACGTGCTTAGGGGCACACAGGAGAAATGCTCTGCAATGCACAGTCCTGCTGCTTCCTTGTGGCGCCTCTGAGTGCCACCCCTTTTGACACGCAGAGTCACAAAAGCCTTCGGGGCAGGGTGGAACCCCAACCTAGGAGGCAGCGCAGGTGCTAGACTCTCGTGCCCAGCTCTGTGGCAGGCAGCTCTCCCCTGCACATCATGTGATACAATTTGTAAAAGGATCTCAAGTCATACGAATCACAGGTTTAAAAAAAAAAAAAAGAAAGAGAACACATAAATAGAGAGGGGTTGGAACCAGCGGTTGGCCAGGGCTTTTCCTGCAAATGATTCCATGTTTCCAGCTGACACAATGCAGAACTCTGGAGTGCCAGTGTCAGGCCAGCACAGATACTCCTTTGGAAACCAGCTGAGGACTGTGCTTCAAAATTGAGTACTAAAAATAGCTCAGGCCCTGGTAAGCTGCCAGAAAGATGTGCAAAATTTTCAGAAGGGTCTTCACTGTTAACTATTTTCCCCATACTCCCACCTTAAAGATAGCTGCAAAGTTTTTGCTGAGGAGCCGCATCTGAAATCACATTAGAGAAAGCAATAATTTCCTGTCCCCACATCTTCCACCCCACACCCTCTGCATATGCTCTGTCCGCTGCAGAGACACTCACTGCCTGGCCGAACCCCCTGCCTTACTCTCCCTGAGATCTTGATGTCTCCTCCCCTAGCTTGGTCTACTGCCCCCACCCTGCCCCATGTGGGCTGGGCACCCCCATCATCCCTGCCATGGCATTCGTCCTGGCATGCTGGCCATGTGGGGCTCCCCTCTTAAAGCTCCTGAGGACAGGGATCCCATGTTGCTCCTCGCAGTGCCCCCAAGGCCTGGTTCATGGTGGGCAGTGAGGCTTACGGACCGAGGAGTAAACAGCCACCTGCGCAGCAGGCTCTGCCCACAGAGGGAGGAAGCCTCTGCAGACGTACCTTGTGCCCCACGATTGTAAGGAAGTCCACGCCCAGGTCCTCCACATCCACGCGCTGCTTCCCCAAGGCCTGTGCAGCATCCGTGTGCACGAGGATGGGAGGCAGCCCAGCTGCCACCCGTTCCTGGTTCAGGGCTTTAATGCGCTGGCTGATTTCAGGGACAGGCTGACGGGGAAAGGAAACAGTTGAGTATGTTGCTCCGATCTGATGAAAACTGAATGACAGAAATCAGGAGTAGTGAGCACAGGCCAAACATCATCAAAGTGAACAGAGAAACGGGAGAGGCCAGAGCTGGGAAACCTGAAACGCCATGAGTCTAAGCCGCTGTTCTTCCCCATGAGCTCTCCTTAAAGAGAAACAAAGGCCGACTCACCATGACAACGCCAGTCTCATTGTTGGCCAGCATGATGGTCACGAGGCATGTGGTTGGGCGGACTGCCGCGAGGATGTCGTCCACCTCTGCCTGCCCGCTCACCTTGGACACTGGGACAAAGGTGACCGCTGGGAAACAAACATGAGTACTGAACTGAGCTGCACAAATTGATTCCTCTCAAAACTGCATTCCAACAGAGCTTAACAGTTTTCTACAACTATAAAAGTAAACTGTTGTCCAAGTTCAGAAGACTATAAAGAAGAATATAAGCCACCCATCATCACTGGCTCAGCGTCACTGTCAGGTGCTTCAGTGTGAACGCGTCTTTAACGTGGCTGCAGTGAGTGAATCGGTGTCGTGGAACCTATGTGCCTTTCTGCTTCTATGGAGACAGAAGGGGAAGCGGAAACAGGGATGCAGGCTCTTGCTTTTGGGGAGGGTCCTAGCCGCACAGCACTTCACTGCCACGCATTCGGCACCAAGCCAGTGCTGATGAAGCCGCTCCTACGCGCCAGGCACTGGCTGCCCCAGGCACTGAGAGTCTCACTACTGCAGATGGAAAATGAGCAGAGGAGACTACATTGTTTAGCTTTAGTCCTTTGAGTTTAAAATGGTGAAAAACAAATGTATCCACTGCCCACTCAGGATCCTACTGAAATGAAAGAGAAAACAGCTACTTCTCCGAATAAGAATCAAATCAAAACAACACCAACAAAGGGTATCTGGCCAGGCGCAGTGGCTCACTTTGGGAGGCCGAGGTGGGTGGACTGCTTGAGCCCAGGGGTTCAAGACCAGCCTGGCAACATAGGGAGATCAGACCACTGCACTCCAGCCTGGCTGACACAGTAACACACTGTCTCAAATAAAAAGGGGTGGGGTGGGGTATGTGGACTAGGAATTTTGAGGAGTCCCTAAAATGTAGCAAGACGATGGCATTAGATTAACAGGGAAAAGAACACTTAAAGGCCAATCTGAAAGGATCCAGTGGCCGCCCAAGTTCAGGGTGGACAGCGGGAAGCGCAGGGCAAGGGCCAGCTACTGAGGCCGGCAGAGGACAGTGTCCCAATGTCCGAGCACTCCCTGCTCCCGTACACCAAGTCAGCGGCAGAGGCACTGGCCTCAGGCTGAGACAGCACCACAGGCCCAGAGAGGCACAAGGCAGGCTCACAGGAAGGGGGAAGGATCTAGAAAAGGGGGAGGAGCTTGAGGCATCTGCTAGGGGACTCAGAGGAGCAAAGCAAAGGCAGCTCTGTCCAGGGAAGTCACAGAGAAAAGTGGGCGGGGTCCACGCGGCTTGCTGGGCTCTGCTGCCACCACCTAATGCAGAGCCCACCGTGGGCCCTCCCTTCCTGGGAGACACCTCCTGGGGAAACGCATTGAGAATTGGAGATGAGCCCTCCCTAGCCCCTACATCAAACAATGAAATGCTTCATCCATCCACAGGAACAATCCAGGATTCCCAAGCCTGAGGAAAAACCAGGATGAACAGGTAAATGACTGATTCTAGATCACACAGAAGCAATCCCAGGAACAGGAAAACTAAAAAAATTCTAACTGGTATCTTCAGCGTGTGGAAAAGCAGGAAAAAAGACAAGCAATAAAAACTGCCTGCGACTGTACTTAAAGAGATAAAGAAAAGTATGATGACAATGGCTCATCAAATAGAGAGTCCTCAAGATAAACGAGAGAGAAATTATGAAAAAGAACCAAAAGGAAATCCTGGAGTTGGAAAGTACAACCGATATGAAGAATTCACTGGAGGGGCTCCAGAGTATACTGGAACTGGCAGAAAATACATTTAGTCAACATGAAGGTAGATTTACAGAGATTATGAAATCCAAATATAAGAGAGGAAAAACATGAGAAAGATAAACAGAGCCTCAGAGAAATGTGGGACACCATAAGGCACCAAATATGGAAAACAGGAGTAGCAGAAGGGCAGGAGCAAGAGAAAGTGGCAGAAAAGGTCTCTGAAAAATAATGGCTGAAAACGTCTCAAATGTGATGGAAAACATTAATCTACATACCCAAGAAGCTCAATGAATTCCAGGTAGGATAAAACACAAAGACATTCACTCCCAGACACATGATAATGAAAATGTTGAAAGCCAAAGACACAGAAAGTATCGCGAAATCAGCAAAAGAGATTCCGTCTCAAAAACATAAAGGAAAAAAAGGGCAGTGTAACTGTATATTGCTTCTCTTAACTGATTTAAAAGCAACTGTATAACATGTAAATAATTATTTTGTAGGGCTATAACACACAATATTTCATGATAATAGCACAAAGGAGGTGGAAGGGAGCAGAACTGTCTATTAAGGAAAGGACACCAGATGATAATTCAGATCCATGGAACAAATGAAGATAATGTGAAAAGGCAACTAAGAAGGTTACTCAAACAAAATCTATAAACCTATACTTGCTCTTTCTTCCCTTAGCTTCCTTAAAAGACATGAAATTGGCCAGGTGCAGTGGCTCATGCCTGTAAGCACTTCGGGAGGCCAAGGCAGGAGGATCACTTGAGCCCAGGAGTTCAAGACCAGCCTGGGCAACATAAGGGCACCTTATCTGCACAAAAAATAAAAAATTAGCCAGGTGTGATGGGATATGCCTGTAGTCCCAGCTACTAGGGCAGCTGAGGTGGAAGGATCACTTGAGCCTGGGAGGTTGAGGCTGTAGTGAGTTGTGATCATGACACCAAACTCCAGCCTGGGTGACAGGGTGGAATCTTGTCTCAAAAAAAAAAAAAAAAAAAAAAAAAAAGAAAGAAAGAAAGAAAGAAAAGACAGGAAATTAACTAAAATAATATTTGTGGCTGGGTGCAGTGGCTCATGCCTGTAATCCCAGCATTTTGGGAGGCCAAGGTGGCAGACCACTTGAGGCCAGGAGTTCAAGATCAGCCTGGCCAACATGGAGAAACCCCATTTCTACTAAAAATACAAAAATGAGATGGGCCTGATCGCACATGCCTGTAATCTCAGCTGCTTGAGAGGCTGAGGTGTGAGAATCACTTGAACCTGTAAGGTGGAGGTTGCAGTGAGCCAAGATTGCACCACTGCACTCCAGCTTGGGTGACAGAGCAAGACTCTGTCTCCAAAAAAAAAAAAAAAAAAAAAAAAGATATTTGTAACAATGCACTGTTGAGTTTGTAACATATATAGATGTAATACCCATAACAATAAAAGCACAGAAAAGAAGGAACAGAACTGTATAGGAGTAACATTTCTACATCTTACTGGAATTAAATTAGTAAAAATCTGAAGTAAATACTGGTAAGTTTATACATATATAGTAAGCCCTTGATAACCACTAAGAAAATAACTAATTTAAAAGTGAAAAAAGCACTAAAGAATTTTGATGTTAAACTAGAAAATATTCGTTAATGCAAAAGAAAACAGTAAAGGGGGAAAAGAGAACAAAAAATATATGAGACATCCAGAAAACAAAAAATGAAAATATAGGTGGTACTCCAACTATGTCAATAGTAACATTAAGAGTGAATGATTAAACAATCTAATAAAAAGGCAGAGGCTGTCAGACTAGATTTAAAAAGAACTGGCCGGGTGCAGTGGCTCACGCCTGTAATCCCAGCACTTTGGGAGGCCAAGGTGGATGGATCACCTGAGATTAGGAGTTCAAGGTCAGCCTGGCCAACTTGGTGAAACCCTGTCTCTACTAAAAATACAAAAATTAGCCAGCCACGGTGGCGGGTGCCTGTAGTCCCAGCTACTCGGGAGGCTGAGGCAGGAGAATGGCTTGAACCTGGGAGGTGTAGGTGGCAGAGAGCCAAGATCGTGCCACTGCACTCTACAGCCTGGGCAACAGAGCGAGACTCTGTCTAAAAAAAAAAAAAGAAAATCCACAGGAGACCCATGCGTCCTGTTCAGGGATCTTGGGGTGGGCCTAGTTAACCTTCCCCAAAGGTGACTTTTCCCTTTTCGTATTATTCACATCAAAGATAAGTCTTCAATGCTGTGTGATGTTCAGGCAGTTTATTCTGGCAGTGCTCTTACAAGATAGCTAGCAGGAACAGGCAGGTGCCAAGGGTCAGATACATTCAGGTATCAGATGACTGCCTGGCTGGGAAAGTCTCTGTCCAGAGAACATTCTCAGATTTTTGGGGATTCTTCCCCTTTCTTATCTTGTATTTAGTCCAGGTCAGTTACGAGGTTTTTCTTCCATAAGGGAGTTAAGCTATTTTGGTAAGGGTAAGCTTTGTATTTATGCTTTATGAGAGTTCCATCTATGCTGAGGTGGTCTTACCTCCTGGAAATTACCAAGCCAGGGTTGGAAATCCCTAGACCATGTTGCGTCATACTGCTAATTGACACATAGTGTCAGCCCTGCAAGATGTTTGCATGGGCCTTATGGCTATCATTAATCTCATAGCCACAATATGTCTCTTACAGTGTATTACAACATGTCAGATTTAAAGACATAAATGGATTAAAAGTAAAAGAATGGAAAAAGATATTTATGCTAGCAGCAACCATAAGACAGTTGGAATGACTATACTTACATAAAATAAAAGGGACTTAAAAAGTTACCAGCGATAAAGATGGACGTTTTATAATGATAAAAGAACCAGTTCATCCATAATATATAACAAATATAAATGTATATGCACCTAACAACAGAGCACCAAAATACACGAAGCAAAAACTGACAGGTTTGAAGGGAGAAACTGATTAATAGTGTGATCAACTATTAATCAGACCACTGATTAATAATAGTGGGATCATTCAAAATCACATTTTCAATAATGGATACAACAACTATGCAGAATTTTAACAAGGGAACAGAAGACTTGAATAACACTACAAATTAAGTAGACCTAACAGACATCTACGAGACACTCCACCCAACAACAGCAGAATATACATTATCCTCCAGTGCACTTGACATATACTCTAGGATAGACTATATGGCTAGGCCACAAAATAAAAAAAATTAAAGAATTTAAATCAAAGTATTTTCTAGCTCTTATGGAAGAAAATTAGAAATCACTAGCAGAAAGAAATCTTAGAAATTAAAAAACATATGGAAATTAAACAATACACTCTTAAATATCTAATGGGTCATAGAAAAAAAACCACAAGGGAGACTAGAAAATACTTTGAGATGAATGAAAACGAAGACACAACGTACTAAAACATGTGGAATGTAGTTAAAGCAGTGCTTAGAGGGAAATTTATATCTTTAAATGTGTACATTAAAAAAGAGAAAATGTCTGGGCATGGTGGCTCACACCTGTAATCCCAGCACTTTGGGAAGCCAAGGTGGGTGGGTCACTTGAGGTCAGGAGTTCGAGACAAGCCCAGCCAACATGGCAAAACCCTGTCTCTACTATAAATACAAAAATTAGCCAGATGTGGTGGTGCATGTCTGTAATCCCAGTGACTTGGGAGGCCGAGGCACAAGAACTGCTAAAATCTGGGAGGTGGAGGTTGCAGTAAGCTGAGATTGTGTCACTGCACTTCAGCCTGGGCAATAAGACTCTGTCTCAAAAAAAAAAAAAATACAAATCATAACTAATCTTCCACCTTAAGACAATGTAAAAAAAAGGAACAAACCAAACCTAAAACAAGAAGGAAGAAAGAACCCATTTATGCCTAGTGTTCCATTATTGGAACGCTAAGCTTGTGGGAGTTATTTATATCCTACTGCTCAAGGTTATTGCCAAGGTCTGATTTTTCACACAAAAAAACTTGCAACCTCTGGCATAAATGGGTTAATAAAGATTAGTGTAGAAGTTAATAAAATAGAGACTACAAAAATAACACAGGAAAATTAAAAGTTAGTTCTTTAAAAAGAGTTTTTAAAAAGATAAATCTTTAGCTAAATTGATCAAGAAAGAAAAAAATAAAATTACTAAAATCATGAATGAAAGGGATATATAAATCTTACAGAAATAAAAAAGGATTACCAGAGACTACTATAAACAATGGTATGCCAATAAAATTAGATAACAAATGAAATGCACAAATTCCTAGAAGGACACGAACAACTGAAAATGACTCAAAAGAGATAAAGCCTGAACAGTCCCATAAAAAGTAAAGAGACTGAATCAGTAACTTAAAAATTCTCCACAGAGAGAAGCCCAGGCCCAGATGTTGTCATTGGCAAACTCTGTCAAATATTTAAAGATGAATTAAAACCAAGTCTTCATAAACCCTTCCAAAAAACAGAAGAGGAGGGAACACTTCCCATGATTTATATGGAGCAAATTTTACCCTGACACTAAGCTAGACAAAGACACCACGAGAAAACTACAGACTAATACCTCTTATGAATATTCACAGAAAAATCTTCAGCAAAATACTAGTGAACCAAATCTAAAAACATATGAAAAGGATTAAATGGTTTAACATTCAAAAATTAGTTAAGGTAATACAACATTACAAACAGAATAAAGAACAAAAACCCACATGATCATCTCAATAAATGAAGAAAAAGCATTTAACAAAATCCAACACCCCTTTCATGATAAAAACACCCAACAAACCAAGCACAGAAGGGAACTTCCTCACCCTGATAAAGGCCATCTACAAAAAACCCACAGCTAACATTACATGAAATTATGAAAGAATGAATACCTTCCCTTACAATCACCAGCAAGATAAGGATATCCACCTTGGCCACTTCTACTCAACATTGTACAAGAGGTCCTAGCCAAGGCAATTAGACAAGAAAATAAAATTAAAGAAATACAAGTTGGACAACAAGAAGTAAAACTATCTCTAATTGTAGATGATATGACCCTCTATACAGAAAATCCTAAGGAATCCATTAAAGAACCAACTGAAACTAACAATTAGGCCGTGCATGGTGGCTCACGCCTGTAACCCCAGCACTTTGAGAGGCCAAAGTCAGGGGGATCACCTGAGGTCAGGAGTTCAAGACCAGCCTGACCAACATGGTGAAACTCCACCTCTACTAAAAATACAAAATTAGCCGGGCATGGTGGCACATGCCTATAATCCCAGCTACTTGGGAGGCTGAGGCAGGAGAATCACTTGAACCCAGGAGGCAGAGGTTGCAGTGAGCCAAGATCACTCCATTGCACTCCAGCCTGGGCAACAAGAGCGAAACTGCCTCACAAAAACAAAACTAAACTAAACTAAACTAACAATTAAAACTAATAAATTCAGCAAAGTTGCAGAACCCAAGAGTAACATACAAAATCAACTGTACAGTTGATCCTTGAACAATGTGAGGGTTAGGGATGTGGACCCCTCATGTAGTCGAAAATGTGTGTCTAACTTTTGACTCCCCCAAAACTTTTTTTTTTTTTTGAGATGGAGTCTTGCTCTGTTGCCCAGGCTGGAGTGTGGTGGCACCATCTCAGTTCACTACAGCCTCCACCTTCTGGGTTCAAGTGATTCTCCTGCCTCAGCCTCCCAAGTAGCTGGGATTACAGGTATGTGCCACCACTCCCGGCTAATTTTGTATATTTAGTAGAGATAGAGTTTTGCCATGTTGGTCAAGCTGGTCTCGAACTCCTGACCTCAAGTGATCCATCCCCCCCCTTGGCCTCCCAAAGTGCTGGGATTACAGATGTGAGACACCACACCCAGCCAGCTCCCCGCAAACCTAACCAACAAATAACCTACTGTTGACTAGAAGCCTTACTGATAACGTAAGCAGTTGATTAACACATATTTTGTATATTACATATTATATGCTATATTCTCACAATAAAGTAAGCTAGAGAAAAAATACTAAGAAAATCATAAGGAATAAAAAATATATTTACTATTAATTAAGTGGAAGCAGATCATCATAAAGGTCTTCATCTTCATCATCTTCACACTGAGTAGGCTGAGGAGGAGGAGGAAGAAGAGGGGTTGATCTTGATGACATAGAGACAGTGGAGATAGGAGAAAATCCACATATAAGTAGACCCACAGAGTTCAAACCCATGATGTTCAAGGGTCAACTACATTTACATACATTAGCAATGAACAATCCAAAAATGAAATAAGAAAACAATTCCATCTACAATAGTATCAAGAGAATAAAACACTTAAGGATAAATTTAACAAAAGTGCAAAAACTTAATCCTGAAAACTGCAAAAATTGCTGGAAGAAATTAAAGTAACTATAAAGACATCACATGTTCACAGATTGGAAAACAATATTGTTACGGTAGCAATACTGACCAAATTCATCTACAGATTCAATTCAATCCCTATCAACTCCTAGCTGGATTTTTTTTGCAGAAATTAACAAGCTGATCCTAAAATTCTTTTGAGATTTCAACAGATGCAGAATAGCCAAAACAATATTAAAAAATAACAAATTTGGAGAACTCCTACTTTCCTATTTCAAAACTTACTACAAACAACAGTAATCATAACAGTTTGGTACCAATCTAAGAACAGAAATATAGGTAAATGGAATAGAGTTGACAGTCAAGAAATAAACCCTCACATACTATGGTCAACTGATTTTCAATAAGGGTGCCAAGACCATCCATGGAAGAAGAGTCTTTTCAACAAATGTGCTGGAACAACTGGATGTCCACATGCAAAAAAAGTAAATTTGGACTCCTCCCTCACACCACACACAAAATTAACTCAAAATGTACCACAGATTTAAATGTAAGAGTTAAAACTATAAAACTCTTAGAAGAAAATATGAGTACATTTTCATGACCTTGGGCAGGACAAAATCTTCTTAGATATGACACAAGGAACAACAACAACAACAAAAGTAGACTTCATCAAAATGAAAAGCTTCTGTTCTTCAAAGGATACCATGAGAGCGAGAGCAAACCCACAGAATGAGAGAAAATATTTACAAATCATCTATCTGACAAGGGACTTGTATTAAGCATATATAAAGAACTCTTACAACTCAATAAAAAGACAAGTCATCCAATTAAAATAGGAGCAAGGACTTTAATAGACATTTTTCCAAAGAAGATATATACAAATGGCCAATGAGTACATGAAAGATGCTCAACACTACTGGCCATCAGGGAATTGTAAATCAAAACCAAAATGAGATACCACTTTACACCTACTAGGCTGGCAATAATCAAAAAGACAGATACCAAATGTCAGCAAAGACATAGAGGAACTGGAACCCTATGACACTGCAAATAGGAGTACTAAGTGGTGCGGCTACTTTGGAAAACAAAGCTTAAGGTTAAACAGAGTTACCTTACAGTTGTCAGATAGTTACCACATGACCCAGCAATCCCACTCAAGTATAAACCCAAAAGAAATAAAAACATACCAATACACTAAAACATATGCACAAATGTCACATTAGTCATAACAGCCAACAAATGGAAACAATCTAAATGTCTATCAACTGACAGACAAATAAAATGTGGTACAGATAGACAATGAAATGTTGTTCATCTGTAAAAAATGAATTAAATACATGTTACAACATGGGTGAACCTTGAAAACATTATGTTAAATGGAAGAAGCCCGTCAAAAAGAGCACATTATAAGATTCCATTCATAAGGGAGTCTAGAATATGGAAATCTGTAAAGACAGAAAGTAGATGAGTGGTAGCCTAGGGTTGAGGGAAATGAAGATTTACAGTTAACTGGTACAAGGTTTCTTTTGGGGCTGGTGAGAATTTTCTATAACTGACAGTGGTGATGGCTGCACAACTTGGTGAGCACACTAAAAACTGCTGAACTGTACACTTTCAGTGGATGAATGATAGCTCATTAAAGCCGATATACAAGAAATCCACTGGGATGTGTGGAGACAGAGGGAGCGTGAGGAAGGCTTATGAAGGTCCAAGCCCTCATTTTTACATTGAGGATGCTTGTGTTGATAAACCAAGAACTGGGGGTTAGGTTTTTAAGTTATTTAGCTTAAACCGGAAGTGGTTAAAATGATAATATCCACAAGAAAAACTCAAGGCAAACTGTAACAGTGGTTGCTGCTGCAGAGGTTTAGGGGCAGCAGGAGAATGACTTCTGTTTTTTCGTTTTGGAGATAGTGTCTCACTCTGTCGCCCAGGCTGGAGTGCAGTGGTGCGATTTTGGCTCACTGCAACCTCCCCCTCTCAGGTTCAAGTGATTCTCCTCCTTAGCCTCCCGAGTAGCTGGGATTATGGGTGCCCACCACCACGCCCGGCTAAATTTTTTTTGTATTTTTAGTAGAGACGGGGTTGCTATGTTGGCCAGGCTGGTCTCAAATTCCTGACCTCAAGTGATCTGTCCGCCTCGGCCTCCCAAAGTGCTGGGATGACAGGCGTGAGCCACCGCACCCTGGCAGACTTTTTACTTTATACTTTTCTATAATATTTTAACTATTTCCATCACGTGCATGTCTATACATTTTTTAAATTGTACAATTTTAAACAAAAGGTTAATTAATTATAACAGTAACTAATAATAATGTATACTAAGTTGCCCTTCTCTGTATTGGTAAGATAGGGAAAAAAAGGTACCAGAGGCTGGGCTCTGGCCGGGCTCAGGTGGCTCACACCTGTAATCCCAGCACTTTGGGAGGCCAAGGCAGGCAGATTACCTGAGGTCAGGAGTTCAAGACCAGCCTGGTCAACATGGTGAAACCCCATCTCTATTAAAAATATAAAAATTAGCCAGGCATGGTGGCTTGTGCCTGTAATCCCAGCTACTCAGGAGGCTGAAGCAGGAGAATTGCTTGAACCCAGGAGGCAGGGGCTGCAGTGAACTGAGATTACACCACTGTACACCAGCCTGGGCAACAGAGTAAGACTCCATCTCAAAGAAAAAAAAAAAGGTACCAAAAACTAACAGTACTTAAATAAGAAAATTAGATTTTTTTAAGTGGTAAAAAATTAAATCTTGGGATCTAAATCCTTCACGTGAATATGTTTACCTATGGGCAAGCATTCAAGTAAGACCACAGAGAGAATGTTATAAATTTTTTTTCCCCCTGAGATGGAGTCTTGCTGTCTCTCAGGCTGGAGTACAATGGATCTTGGCTCACTGCAATCTCCATCTCCAGGGTCCAAGTGATTCTCCTGCCTCAACCTCCCCAGAAGCTGGAACTACAGGCACGTACCACCATGTCTGGCTAATTTTTGTATTTTTAGTAGATATGGGGTTTCACCATGTTGGCCAGGCTGGTCTCGAACTCCTGACCTCAAGTGATCCACCCGCCTCCGCCTCCCAAAGTGCTAGGATTACAAGGCTTGAGCCACTGCGCCCAGCCAAAAATTTTTTTTTTTCCAAAAAAGGCTTCACAGTCAAACCAAGCAGTTTGGCCACAGTACCTTAATCTTTAAGATAAAAATATTTTCTTTTTATTCACCTGCAGGTTTCCAGACAGATTACACAAGAAAACTCAGGCTGAGAAGAAAATCTGTTTCAAGGATAGTGTTGATTAATTGGCTGCCCCATTTTTACAAGTTAATGGTCTACACCTGGTGAACATGTCACTCCCTTTTGGGACTTCCTATGACTCTGTGGCTCTGTCCCTGCTGTGTGACAGCCACAAGGCCACTGCTGCTGCAGCGAGCCTCCTCCTCCCTGAGGGCCCCTGCGCCTGCTGCTGCACCTGGGCACCACCTCACTCCGCTTCTCCACACACAGCAGGAGGCCTCGCGTCATGGGTGCTGAGATAAGGTTCGGCAGCTCGCTTGTTCCAGGCTTCACACCTGAAGTTTAAGTCTATTTCATCCTTTTCCTTCATGTGAGAGGAGTGGGAGCCGAGATTTTATGGTGAAAACCAAATAATGACAAGCATCATTTGCCTATTTGCAGGCGTACTATTTAAAGTTTAAATATTTATTGTATGCAAGTTTCAAATATCACTCAGTTATACAAATGGCTAGTTCTACATATTCATTCTCAATGTTTTTCCTAAGGGAAAGTTTGGCCACACTTGCCGACCCTCTTGTGGCAACTGGCCTCTGCACCGAGAGGGGCAGCCAGGGAGCCCAGTGCAGTGAGGGGCAACTATTCACCAAGGTGCCAGGGCCTGCCTCCCCATCAGGACCAGTGAGTTACAGTGAGTGGCACACTGAATCTACATCTCCGCAGCGGATCCCGGGCTCTGCTCGCAGGCCACTTCCCGCCTCGCAGCTGGAGCTCAGCAGGCTGGTCCCGGGGCCACCCTGCACTCACTCACCTGCCACTTGTTCTTCCACCAGGTGCTCCAGGGGCAGCCGGATGGAGTCGTGTTCCACCGAGGAAGTAATGAAATGGGGCTTGGCCCCCTTCACTGGGCTGTGGTGCGCACCTGTGTGTGCCTCTGAGGGCTGGTTTGCGTGGAAATGTTTCACCACAGAATGGATTACTAAATTATTTGACTGCAGAGATACAGCAAAAAAAGCATTTACAAAAACTGTGCTGAGGTAAGGGTCAGAGCAACAAATTCTGTTACTTAATTTCTTTTGTGGCTAACATCAAAAAAGCTTCAAAGAAATTCAACTTCCTGAGTTGGACCTTTTGAAAGATTTGGGGTTTTCCAACATTCAAAAACATGAGATTCATTTCCAGTCAATCATGTCTGTTTTATTGTTAAGCAGTATTATTAATTTTTAAGAATTTATATAAATGTATTGGTATAAGTGCAGTTTGGTTATATGCATAGAATATTATGAATTTTTACATTTTATAAATCTGCCATAAAGAGTATTTTGTCCAGCCACCCACTATTGGTGGGAATATAAATTGGTACAACCTCTACTGTGGGCCATTTATCACATCTACCAAATGAGCCCCGTGGCCCAGCAATTCCAGTTCTTGGACTTTTTCCTACAGCTACATTCACAGTGAAACAGAATAGTGTGTATAAAGGTTATTTATATTTATTAAGTGCAGCACTGTCTGTTACAGCAAAACCTTGGAAAGTCCTTAAATATCTATCAATTAGGGATGAAAAGGAATGATTCCAGGGCAACAATGACGGGGAAACCTTTATGGAAATAACAATGCAAAGCAGGTTACTTTACATATTACATTACAAAAATCCTATTGGCTACCTGGAATTTACTTAAAGGATATATACTAATTATCTCGAGCTAGTATGCAATATAGCAAGACCACACATTACTCTTTCTTTGTTTCTGAGACAGGGTCTCACTCTCTTGCCCAGGATGGAGTGCAACAGCATGATCATAGCTCACTGCAGCCTTGAATTCCTGGGTTCAAATGATTCTGCCACCTCAGCTTCCCTAGTAGCTGGGACTACAGGTGTACACCACCACGCCCAGCTAATTTTTTTTTTCTTTGTAGAGATGGACTGTCCCTATGTTGCTCAGGGAGGTCTCAAACTCCTGGGCTCAACCAACCCTCCTGCCTTGACCTCCCAAAGTACTGGGATTACAGGCATGAGCCACCACACTTGGCCTACTCTTTCTTTAAATGAAAATGTAGCAAAAGGGAATCACTTTCTGTGTATTTTATTATAACTTACAGTTAAAAGAATGTGAGTGTGTTCAGAAGCTTTACCTCAGTACCCCCGGAAGTGAAGATTATATCTTGAGGTTTCCCCCCTATCATCTTCGCGAGGCTTTCCCGAGCTGCATTTATAATATCCTTGGCCTTTCTTCCTTGAGGGACCAAAAAGGAAATTCATTAACATTGCTTCACCAAGCTCAATCAACGCATCTAAAAGGACAACCAAATACAAAGGAATAAGAGGTCTGCGTGGGCCATTCTAAGACAAAACCTGGCCCCTTAATGTGAGCACAGCAAAATGCTACAACCTAGACACAACCCGGCAAAGGGGCGGCCGAGACAGAAACGAACCAGGGACCAAACTGAGAGTTATTAACTCCATGAGACCCAGAAACAAGTACGGGAGCCTGGCTAAGAACCTGGACATCCCCCAAGATGTGGCTTTCTTCTTACCGGATGCTAGAGGGAGGGAAGCTGTGGCCATCTGCCTTGCTTCCCATTCATCAAGAGAGGAGAATGAAAGGATGAAATGAGTTGCAAACAACAAAAATAAGCAAAAACAGAACTCATGACACCTCAACACGAAGTCCAGTGCCATATCTCATTTTGCATGTCGCCCACAGCGTACCTGGGCTACAAAGGTTACTGTCTCAGGGACACACCTGCTTTCAAACAGGGCTATGCATCCGGCCATCACCCAGTTTCACTGGCTAGAAGGAAAACACAGCAACCATGCTTGATGGGGCAAAGAAAGAAAGGCTCTGGCATGGGAATTCCGAAAGTTTCAGTGACCATTCTTAGTGTACACACCAGGAGTCCCCAAACTTTTTTGACCATTCAGTCTTATTTAAAAAAAAAAAAAAAAATTGAGCAGGCTCCACTAAAACATATACTATTACAAAACATCATAAAAAAGAGAAATATAAAAAGCTGAGGTAAAATAAATATGCAAAGTAATTCTGCTGCTCCTTAACGCTACTGTATAGATGTCAGTTTTAGTAGTAGTTTCCTAAACACCTAAGTGGTGTTTAGGAAAACTCCATCATTTTTCTTGGTGACACTAAAAGTCACCGTAATAAACTGTCACCCTCACTCTCAGTCTTCCCTCTCTCAGTGATAATGGTTTGGCTGTGTCCCCACCCAAATCTCATCTTGAATTGTAGCTCCCAAAATTCCCACGTCATCAGAGGGACCCGGTGGGAGGTAACTGAATCACAGCGGCAGGTCTTTCCCATGCTATTGTCGTGATAGTGAATCAGTCTCATGAAATCTGATGGTTTTATAAAGGGGAGCTCCCCTGCACACACACTCTTCTCTGCTGCCACTTAAGACGTGACTTTGCTCCTCTTTCGCCTTCCTCCGTGATTGTGAGGCCTCCCCAGCCATGGGAAACTGTGAGTCAGTTAAACCTTTTTCCTTTATAAATTACCCAGTCTCAGGTACATCTTTATTAGCAGCATGAGAACAGACTAATACACTCAGGAAATGGCAACTCCATCCCTCAGCAGCCCAGGGCAAAAGCGTGGGCTCTTTCCCTTTTCATTCCCCGCCAATTAATCCACCAGCAAATGCTGTAGGCTCTGTGTTCAAAAGATGTTCCAAACCTGACTCTGCCTCTCCACCGCCCAGCCACCAGCCAAGCCAAGGCCACCGCTGTGATGTTCTCCTAGCAGGCCCCCACCAGGGTCCCTTCTCCACATAGTGGACAAAGTAATGCCTCGAAAACTCAAATACATTTTGGGCACTGTGCTTCATCCCTCCCCCAGCAGGGTGCTGAGTACACAGCTGGTGCTCAGTCAGTGCTGCTTACGTCAGCGGTTTCCAAAACCCCAAGGCCCTCTCACGAGGTCCACAAAGTCAAAACTGTTTTCATGATGATACTAAGAGATGAACTGCCTTTTTCACGGTCCTTTTCTCACAGGTATATGGTGAAGCTTCCAGAGGCTTCCGTTACTAAAATGTAGTGACTGCAGTGGGCTGGAGGGGAGGTCTGAGCACCAGCTATCTTCCAGCAACAGGCAGTAAAGAGACTTCCACATGCACAACAGTGCAACGCTCACTAGGTTTCTTCTGTTTTGCCGAAGACAGTTTATTTTTCATAAAAATTCTTGAATGCTGAGCTTATTTTCAGGGTTTTTGTTTGTTTGTTTTGCTATTATAAGCAAGACTGTGATAAATATCTTAGGTATGTAAAATCTTTCCCCACATCCTCAACATTTTCCTTAAAATAAATTTCCCTCAAAGACTTTAGACAATAATATTTAGGCCGGGCATGGTGGCTCACACCTGTAATCCCGGCACTTTGGGAGGCCGAGGTGGGTGGATCACAAGGTCAGGAGTTCAAGACCAGCCTGGCCAAGATGGTGAAACCCCATCTCTACTAAAAATACAAAATTAACCAGGCATGGTGGCGCGTGCCTCTAGTCCCAGTTACTTGGGAGGCTGAGGCAGAAGAATCGCTTGAATCTGGGAGGTGGAGGTTGCAGCGACCCGAGATTGCACCACTGCACTCCAGCCTGGGTAAGAGCGAGACTCAGTCTCAAAATAATAATAATAATAATAATCATCATCATAATAATAATATTTAAATATTATTAAAGAATGTTTAAATAACAATATTGTGAAAATAATTAAACCACTCTATAAATTGATTTTTTTTCTTTTGCATTTCTATCTGAGTAGCAACAGAAAGTGAACTGCAACACTTTTGAGTTTATGGTTCTTAATTTGTGGAAACAAAAGCTACCAAGGAAACCTAAAAGCCACTGCCAGGCTTCATTCAGGTCCAGAACATGATTTCTCCCTGAGAGCGATTCCCAGACTTTTTCAGGAGACAATGCCTGTCATCGGCATTTAATTATTCTCCATATTTTCAAGTTTAATACGTCAGAAATTTCAATTTTACTAAAGGAGAGACTGGATACAAGGCAATGTGCAGAAGATTAGCCAGAATAGATCAACAAATAAGCCAACAAATAAGTTAATGAATGACTAGTATCTGAGCTGAAGGGCTTTAAGTTGCTGTGAAATGTTTAATAAGCAAATGGATATGAGAACATATTAAACTTGTAAATTGTACACAAGTGTTACTAAATCATATGGCCTGGCAATATTCTGTTTGAAGTTATTTTAGTTCATCATAATCCACAGTTAACATAGTTTATCTTAATTATCCCTAATAGACATTAAATAAGAAAGGTAAGACTTTAGCTTGCTCATCTGTCTGAAAAACAGAATGTAACTCTGTCATAGAACTGACTTGAAGCAAATTATTCTCCAAAACCTCCAATTTAATGCTCTACCTTACAATAAGAATAAATTGGAAACAAATAAGAATATTCATAACTAAAGTAATTAATGAAAAAGTAATTTTCATCTTTAAAAAGGGCCAGGATTATATGTTATCCTGATGACCTAAAAGACGTATTTTGCAAATTCTGTAAGGATTGACTGAGCTAGATCTGTGAAGTGCTCCATAGGTACTGACTGCTACTTCAAGGAACTCTCAATAGACACCCTTCTCATCTGGGAAAGGGTGACAGGACAGCATGTTAAAGATTAAACATTAAAGGTTAAAGATTACAGTATCGACAAGGCTCAGCTTACAAATGGGGACTTCTCAGAAAAGAAACTATCAAAAATTACAGCTAAAGATTTGCAGCTAACAGAAACCTATTCAAAACAAAGCCGTCACATGTGGGTGTGCAATTTCTCTAAGAGCACCCCATCCCCATTATCTCCCATCTGTGAACACATGCATCTTCTAGAATTACCTGCTGAATACGGGCTGCTGGGATTTCCCCAGGCTTCCCACATGGCCTCGGTCATGGCCTGGATAACTTCTGGCTCCAGGGGAGTGGTTGCATTATAGTCCATATAAACTTTCCTGAAGGAAAGAAAGCAAAGACACCCATTAAGGAAAAGGAGATGGCATATGGGAAATACGGCTGCTCTGTGTCTATCCCATCGGCAGGAGCAAATAATGTCAAGGGCACGGCAGTCCTCTGCATAAGCACTGCAGGCATCCACAAGCTGCACATGGGAATCTCCAGATCTGCACTACCTATGGAAAATGTATGCATAATTTCTACTTATGGAAAATATATGCATAATTTCTACTTATGGAAAATATATGCATAATTTCTAATAATCTAGTTTTTGTCAATTTCTTTTATAATTGATAGGACTTGGATTTTCATTTAGGTTTTCAAAATTTCTTTCTAGCAAGGCGCAGTGGATCGTGCCTGTAGTCCCAGCCACGGGGGAGGCTGAGGCGGAATGACCTCTTGAGGCCAGAAGTTTGAGGCTGCAGTGAGCTATGATGGTGCCTATGAATAGCCAATGCACTCCAGCCTGGGCAACACAGCCAGACCCAGTCTCTAACAACAAACACTCTTTCTACCCCTTGGTAGGATTAATGGTCTGTTGGGCCCAGATTACCCATCTGACTGCTGTAAAGGGCAGATCGCTGGCCTCTTCCTTATGGAAGGAGCGGAACAGCTGCACATTCCCAAGGGAACTTTCCTGTCTGCTGTTTTAACTTCATCAGAGGTTCGCCTTATTTACCCACACCCATTTTTGCGATGGCCTGTGGGGCTCGTGGTGACCTGGGCTTCTCCCCGGGGCAGGTGAACTTTGGCCCCAGACCTTGCACTTTCAGTTTCTTTGCCCAGAAAGACTACATGCCTTGCCCCCACCTTACTTTTTCAGGTCTTTGTTCCAACTTAGTCCTCTTGTGAGACCCCCTGCCTCACAGCTCTGTTTAAAACTACAGCTGGCTGGGTGTGGTGGCTCATGCCTATAATCCCAGCACTTTGGGATGTCAAGGCAGGTGGATCACTTGAGGTTAGGAGTTTGAGACCAGCCTGGCAACATGGTGAAACTCCATCTCTACTAAAAATACAAACATTAGCCCTACTAGGGAGGCTGGGGCAGGAGAACTGCTTGAACCCAGGAGGCGGAGGTTGCTGTGAGCTGAGATCATGCCACTGCACTCTAGCCTGGGCAACACAGTGAGACTCTGTCTCAAAAAAAAAAAAAACAAACAAACCCACGAAACTGCAGCCACCTATGTCCCTCCCTCCCCAGCCTCCAGGTCCCCTTCCCTCCTTCCTTTCTGGGCAGCATCATCATCTGACATACTAGACTTGTTCCCTTACTGTCTACCTTAATAGAGTGACAGAAGTATGGCTCCATGGGCATGGGGGCTCTGTTTTTCTCACTGCCCTGTCACCAATGCTGAAGCCCATGGTTGCCACACAGCAGGGGCCTGATTTTTATAAGATGACAAAATAAATGCCACAGAAAGTACAAATTCCCTGAAAGATCCCTCACTAAGTAAAATTTATCGGTATATCTTTTTACTAATACCCAAAACCTTCGAAAGCCTTTAGAAAAATGTGTAGTAGTAGTCCTGCCTGATATTAATTTACCTAGTTTTTAAATAAACAGTGCTTACACCAATCCACATGAAAACCCAGATACAATGACTAACTATGGCTGTTAAGCCACTGAGTGTGGACAGAATGTGCATTAGTTGTAATGAAGCATCTTTTCTGTTCAAAATCACTCAACAGGCTGTGCCCTGTGGCTCACGCCTGTAATCCCAGCACTTTGGGAGGCCAAGGCGGGCAGATCACCTGAGGTCAGGAGTTCAAGGTCAGCCTGGCCAACATGGCGAAACCCCATCTCTACTAAAAATACAATAAAATTAGCTGGACGTGGTGGCACGTGCCTGTAATCCCAGCTACTCGGGAGGCTGAGACAGGAGAATCGTTTGAACCCGGGCAGTGGATGTTGCAGTGAGCCGAGACTGCACCACTGCACTCCAGCCTAGGTGACAGAGTGAGACTCCATCTCAATTAAAAAAAAAAAAAATCACTCAATAGGTACAAGGCTTTGACAAGTTTGACTCGCCAATCTTTACCACTCTGGTACTAGTATTAATAGTCCCAGGAATCCCCCAGCCCGGCTTGACTTTGCTTGTGTCTTTAAATCTGTTTTTCTTTCCTATAAATAAGCATCCAAAGTACCTTAGGCTAGCTAGTGTTTGTTGAGCGACTATAGCTCTTCAATCTGCTGCTGGGCTGAACAAATCTATGGCTCGAATTTCAGATTAATACTTTACACATTCCTTTGCTTCATTATTTGCTGCTTCCTTAAAATGCTATCAGTATTGGATGAGCAGGCTCAACTTTGTTAGCTTCATAACCAAAAAATAAAAAGTCTTGGGAATCCCGCTCCACTGATTCCCTAGGGGATATTTTCCCAGATCCCTTCACTTTGTTCCAACCAAGGGAGAATGCCAAATGTGTGTGCTTTAGGCCTGGACCCCTCATATTCTAAGCATGGGTAGCGAATGAGCTCACAAAAAGGAAAAAGAGGGGTCTGGAAAGAGAAGACACACAAACCGGAAAATTCATATCCCTGCCTCCTGCCCTTCTCGGACTTAACTAGTGTGGACACCACGTGCTCCAGGTCTCCGCGCTTCTCAGCGGTGGCCATCCCGTTTCCTGCAGCTGGGCCAGTAGCCTGGGAGAACCCTTGATTCCCTTTCACCTGCCCCAGTGCACCAGCTTCCTACCAACGCACCCGTTTCTGGGCGCACACATCTCCCTCCTAGGTTGTTACAAGATCCCCAACTGGCTTCCCGGCTTCCTCTCGTCCCACACCTACCCGCGCCCCTACTTTCTAGAAAGCAGCCAGAAGGACTCCTTCAAAACACTTAAATTGCATCGCCCCGTGATCAACCTCCCAGGCCCCATAAGGCTCCGAATGAACCTCAAAGTTCTTCCCGGGCTCAGGGGCTCTGCCGGGTCACCTCCGACAAGTCCCCTGCCCTTCGCATCTGCTGTGCCGTCTTCCTGGCAGGCTCTGCTTCTCCAGAACCTGCAAACCTCACCCCTAGAAGTCACTCGGGTTTCGGTCCCAAAGTCACCTCTCCGTGGGCCCTTCCGGGGCCACAGCTCGCACCCGCTCCTCCTCGAAGCTCGCATCCCTGACTTAGGCCGACCTCGTGGACATCCCCACGCGGGACGCCCCACGCGAGAGCTGCCGGCCGGCAGCCCCCTTCGTCCTCCCGCGCGGGACAAACGGCGACGGGCGCCGGCCGCCCCCCGGCCCTCCCCTGAAGGCACGCACCTCTCCGGCGAGTTGTGTTTCCCGCACCCGCTGGCCTGACTCGCCGCGGGTGCCCGCGCATCCCTCCCCGGCACCACTGCCGCCTCCATCCCCGCGCCACTGCTGCCGGGGTTCCAGCCTCCTTCCCGCGGAGCGCTACCAGTCCCGGGCGCCGGAGAGGAGGCGGGGCCGCAACGCCCGGGCGCGCCCGGATTGGCTGAGCGAAGCACTCCCAGCCAATCCACCCGCTTCACAGGGCCGCCGAGCCCCCAGCGAGGAGGCGGGGCTGCGCGGGGTCAGGTGACGGGTGGGGGCGGGGCCTAGCGCGTCACAAGAGCTTCCCGGGAACGGGGTGCGGGGAGCGGCGTTTCCTGGGCCCGCGGATCCCCGCACTTTCACTTCCGGGGGAGCCCCGTGACCTTGGCTGTCTGGGGCAGGGCCGCCATCGGGCCGCGGCCGGTTAGTCGGCGTAAGAGCAGGCGGGGCCTGAGCTGGACCGGAGGAGCAGAGGCGGCTGGGCAGTCCTGCGGCTGCCTCCCTCTAGCCGCATGAGCGCGGGACCGTGCGCTCCGGGAAAGCCGGGGCCGCGCGGCCTTGTTCGCCGCGAACCCTCGAGGGGAAGTGCTGGGACCGCGGCAGCAGGGCCAGGGCCCCGGGGGTCTGTCGCAGGCCGCCCTGGACAGTGATGAGCAGGTCCGCTGTTGCGTTAGTCGCAGCGGCTCCATAGGTCCCCTATGGCGTGAAGTTAGAGTCACGCATCGAGGATGGACTTGAGGGGATCTGCAGTAGAGGATGGGAGGGCATTGAGAAAATAGGGCAAGAGATGAGGGACTCTAAGTGGGCGTGGAAACGCAGGAAAGATTAATTCAAGATCTGTTTAGGCCGTTAAATAGGAATTGGGGCATGAGGGACAGGAAGGAAGCAAGGATTATTAGACAAGTGACTGGGAAGATGTTAGTGCCTTTATCTAGGTAAGAGGGAACACGGGAGAGGGAAAGATGATGGGTTGAGCTTTGGACATGTTGAGACAGTTGAGCTTTGGATATGTGAGACAGTCACAAGTGTAAACATCCACCATTCAGGTGTCCCGCTAACCATTAAGAAAAGTCAGTTGTGAAAGTGGTAAAAATGAGCAAAAATCCCTGAACTCTCATGAAGCCATCCTACCGTCACTTTTTTTGTTTTTTTGCTTTTTGGTTGTTTTTTTTTTTTTTTTTTTGGCATAATAGTGTCTAACTTTAATTGAGCCTTGAACTATGCCAGGCAGTGTTCTAGGTATTTTTCGTGTGTTCACTAATTTAATCTTGATGATTAACCCAGTCCGGTAGGTATTTATATATGAGGAATCCAAGACACAGAAAGGCATCTTGCCCAAGTTCACACAAGTAGTGGCTGGAGCCAAAGTTCGGTTTCAAGCATGCTTTGCCAAGAGGTTGAATTTTAATTGGATTTCATTGGCTTTCTCTATTTTATGTCCTGTTGGGGTCCAGAATAACTTGACTTTTCCAGCACAGCAAATCTGCACATTTCTGGACTCATTCTCTCTCATTCTTCCCTATAAACGCAGCTCATTTCTCGCCAAATGCAGCCAATAGCAAAGGGCCCACTAACATATAAGAAGCACATGGATGCACAGGAGCATGAGAACAGTCAAAAGAGGAGGAAAGGGAATTGAGAAGGAATGTCAAAAAAGCCAAGAAGACAGATAATAGTGTAAAGTGTGGCTGAGAGGCCATCCGAAGTATACTGTGCGTAACAATTAGGAGGCACTGATAAACTAGCGAGAGAAGTCTCAGTTGTGGGAGAGGCATGGAAGTTAGAATGCAAAGATGGGATATGAAACAAGAATGCAGTCAACTCTTAAAATGGTTGAGAAAGGAGGAATTAAAAAGGCGTACAAGATTACAGGCAAGCTGGGCGTGGTGGTTCACGCCTGTAATCCTAGCACTTTGAAAGGCTGAGGTGGGCGGATCACCTAAGGTCAGGGGTTCGAGACCAGCCTGGCCAACATGGCAAAACTCTGTCTCTACTAAAAATACAAAAATTAGCCGAATGTGGTGGTGCATGCTTGTAATCCCAGCTACTGGGGAGGCTGAGGCAAGAGAATCACTTGAACCCGGGAGGTGGAGGTTACACAGTGAAGCTGAAACCATGCCACTGCACTCCAGCCTGAGCGACAGAGTGAGACTCCGTCTCAAAAAAAAAAAAGAAGAAGATTAAGAGCAAATAGAAACTGAACATGTTCATAGGCTAAAGGGAGGTAGCTAACAGGACATGCAAGAAAGAGAAGCCAAAGTCCTGGAGGAGACGATAGGGGATGAAGTTAAGAGTAAAGGTGGCTAGGGAAGTTGATAGGCATGGGGAGAATTCATTCTCTAAATCTGTTTGGAAGGCTGTAAGGATAGGAGCCCAAGGACAATGGACAAGGTGACGATTCATCCCAAGCACTCCTTGGGCCACCTAGGCAGCAATAAGGTTTGTGTTTCCAGGTGAACATAGTGAGTGTAGTGGTGGAGTCAGACAAGATAGTGTCCAACGTGGCTGGTGATGCCCAGAAAGAATTGAGTACAAACATATAGAAGCCTAGGTGCTGAGGTAGCCCAGCTGAAAACAGTTTAGGGTGCAACATGCAGCAGCAGCTACCACCATTCCAAGTATACTGGTCACACATGCAACAGATGACCTACCAAGATGTGTCTAATACGAACACAAGTGCCCCATAGCGGCCAGACATTTGAGGAATGCCATCTCCATAAAGATAGTGAGAGGTGACAGCGTGCTGGCAGCCCTGGCAGCCCTCGCTCGCTCTCAGCGCCTCCTCTGCCTGGGCTCCCACTTTGGCGGCACTTGAGGAGCCCTTCAGCCCACCGCTGCACTGTGGGAGCCCATTTCTGGGCTGGCCAAGGCCGGAGCCGGCTCCCTCAGCTTGCAGGGAGGTGTAGAGGGAGAGGCGCGAGCGGGAACCAGGACTGCTCAGGGCGCTTGTGGGCCAGCTGGAGTTCCGGGTGGGCGGGCGTGGGCTTGGCGGGCCGCGCACTCGGAGCCGCTGGCCGGTTCTGCCAGCCCCGGGCAATGACGGGCTTAGCACCCGGGCCAGCGGCTGCGGAGAGTGTACTGGGTCCCCCAGCAGTACCGGCCCACCGGCGCTGTGCTCGATTTCTCCCGGGGCCTTAGCTGCCTCCCCGCGGGGCAGGGCTCGGGACCTGCAGCCCGCCATGCCTGAGCCTCCCCACCGTGGGCTCCTGCACAGCCCGAGCCTCCCAGACGAGCACTGCTCCCTACTCTACGGCACCCAGTACCATCGACTGCCCAAGGGCTGAGGAGTGCGGGTGCACGGCGCAGGACTGGCAGGCAGCTCTACCTGCGGCCCCGGTGGGGGATCCACTGGGTGAAGCCAGCTGGGCTCCTGAGTCTAGTGGGGACTTGGAGAACCTTTGTGTCTAGCTCCGGGATTGTAAACGCACCAATCAGCGACCGGTCAAAACAGAGCCCTGGGCTCTCTGTAAAATGGACCAATCAGCAGGATGTGGGTGGGGCCAGATAAGATAACAAAAGCAGGCTGCCGCAGACGGCAGTGGCAACCTGCTGGGGTCCTCTTCCACCCTGTGGAAGCTTTGTTCTTTAACTCTTTGCAATTAATGTTGCTGCTACTCACTCTTTGGGTCCACACTGCCTTTATGAGCTGTAACACTCACCGCGAAGGTCTGCAGCTTCACTCCTGAAGCCAGCGAGACCACGAACCCACCGGGAGGAAGGAACAACTCCAGATGCGCCGCCCTAAAAGCTGTAACACTCACGGCGAAGGTCCACAGCTTCATTCCTGAGCCAGCCAGACCACGAACCCCACCAGAAGGAAGAAACTCCAAACACATCTGAACATCAGAAGGAAGAAACTCTGGACACGCCGCCTTTAAGAACTGTAACACTCAATGCGAGGGTCCGAGGCTTCATTCTTGAAGTCAGTGACACCAAGAACCCACCAATTCCGGACACAATAGCACATGCACCAAATAGAATTCTCACCTAAGGGAAAAAGTTAATAGAGCTATCAGAGTAGGTCTCCGATAGAGCAAGGTCTTGAGACAAATGGGTATTTTATTTTTAAAAAAATAGGCAGTCATGAAACAAGAACAAACAGTGAAAAGAGATACTGAACATTAATAATTGAAGTTTAAAAACTCACTGAGTTGTCAGGTGTTGGGGGAGGAAAAAATGCACAGGCAGAGAACAGAATTTTTAGGGCAATGAACTATTTTGTATACTATAATGGTGGATACATGTAATATATTTGTGAAAATTCACAGAAGATACAACACCAAGAATGAATCCTAATGTAAACTATGGACTGTGGGTGATGATGTGTCAATGAAGTTTAATCAGTTGTTAAAAGTACCACAGTGGGTGTTGATAGTGCAGGAGGTTGTGTACATGTGCACAGGCAGGGGATATATGGTAACTGCTCAATTTTCAAGTGAACCTAAAACTCCTAAAAAATAAGGTTTATTGTTTTTTCAGAACCCCCCAATAGGTGGGTTGAAGAGCAGAATAGGTATAGCTGAGGAGTGAATTCGTGAACTGGCCCTAGGAATTCTCTGATTATTGCTCAAAAGGATAGAGATGGAAAATATGAAATAAAATCATCCATCGAATATGATGATTCTCAAGCAGGGGTGATTTTTCCCTCCAGGGGTCCTTTGGTCATATCTGGAGACAATTTTTGTTGCCATAACAGGAGCTGTGGTGCTTCTGGGCTGTAGTGAGTGAGGCTATTTATACTACTGAGCATCCCCCACAATAAATTATTAGCCCCAAGTGTCGCCAGTGCCAAAGGGGAGAAACCCTGATGGGGTTCCACATTTCCATTTGGTATCATTTCTTCTGCCAGAGGACTTTGTAGTGCTAGTCTGCTGGTATGCTTCCTTCAGCTTTTGTACACATGAAAACTCGTTATTTTGCCTTCATATTTGATATGTTCCTTAGATCTAGAATTCTGGCTTGAGTTTTTTTCTTTCAGCACTTTAGAGTTACTTCTCCAATATTTTCTTGCTTGTATTGTCTGCACGAGACATCTGTTGTCACCCCTTTGTTCCTCTATATGTTGTCTATTTCCTTCCTGCTTGCTTTGAATATTTTGCTCTGGCCGGGCACAGTAGCTCATGCCTGTACTCCCAGCACTTAGGGAGGCAGAGGTGGGAGGCCAGATTGAGCCCATGAGTTCCAGACCTGCCTGGGCAATATAGCGAGATCCCATTCTTCACAAAAAATTTAAACAAGTATTGAAAATATTTTGCTCTGTCACTGATTTTGAGCACTTTCATTATGAGACTTCATTACGGAGTAGTGTTCTTCATGCTCTTGTGTTTTCGGTTTGTTGACCTTTTTAGACCCATTGGATTAAAGTGTTCATCAATTTGGAAATTTTTTCTTTTCAAATATTTCTTTCTCCCCTGCTTCTTTGGGGATTCACAATTATGAGTTATCTCACAGCTCATGAAGTTCTCATGGGGGAGAGGTTCCCAGTTTTTCCCTTTATTTTGGATTGTCTTTGTGGCTCTATCTTGAAGTCCATGTTTCTTTTGCAAAATATAAGCTGCTGTTAAACCCATCCAGTGTCTTTTTTTTTTTTTAGATGATCTCTGTCACTCAGGCTGGAGTGCAGTGGCACGATGTTGGCTCACTGCAACCTCCGCCTCTTGGGTTCAAGTGATTCTCCTGCCTCAGCCTCCCAAGTAATTGAGATTACAGGCATGCGCCACCACACCCAGCTAATTTTTGTATTTTTAGTAGAGACAGGGTTTCTCCATGTTGGCTGGTCTCAAACTCCTGACCTCAGGTGATCCCCCTGCCTCGGCCTCCCAAAGTGCTGGGATTACAGGTGTGAGCCACCAAGCCCGGCCTGTAATTTTTAATTGAATGCTAGGCATAGTATGTTTTCTCTGGTGGGTGCTGGATATTTTTTTATTTATTTATTTTTTTGTAGACAAGAGTCTTGCTCTGTCACCCAGGCTGGAGTGCAGTGGCGTGATCTCAGCTCACTGCAACCTCCTCCCAGGCTCAAGCAATCCTCCCACCTCAGCCTCCCAACTAGCTGAGACTACAGGTGCACACCACCACACCTGGCTAATTTTTGTATTTTTCGTAGAGATGGGGTCTCACCATGGTGCCCAGGCTGGTCTCCTGTGCTCAAGCCATCCTGACCTCTGCCTTAGCCTCCCCAAGGGCTGGGATTACAGGCATGAACCACCACTCCTGGCCTGGATATATATTTTTAATTAAAAATTTTATTGAGATCATTGTAGATTTACATGCAGATGTAAATAAATGACAGAGATCCTGGCTGGGCGCGGTGGCTCAAGCCTGTAATCCCAGCACTTTGGGAGGCCGAGGCAGATGAATCACCTGAGGTCGGGAGTTCGAGACCAGCCTGACCAACAAAAATACAAAAATACTCTCTACTATACAAAAATACAAAGTACTATACAAAAATACTGCCTCTACTAAAAATACAAAAAATTAGCCAGGTGTGGTGGTGCATGCCTGTAAATCTCAGCTACTTGGGAGGCTGAGTTAGGAGAATCACTTGAACCCGGGAGGCGGAGGTTGCAGTGAGCTGAGATCGCACCATTGCACTTCAGCCTGGGCAACAAGAGTGAAACTGTCTCGGAAAAAAAAAAAAAGAGATCCTTTACCCAGCTGTCCACGATGATTAACATCTTGAAAACTATAGTATAACATTACAACCAGGGCCAGGCGAGGTAGCTCATGCCTGTAATTCCAGCACTTTGGGAGGCCAAGGTGGGTAGGTCACGAGGTCAGGAGTTCGAGACCAGCCTGGCGAATATAGTGAAACCCCGTCTCTACTAAAAATACGAAAATTAGCCAGGCATGGTGGCATGTGCCTGTGTTCCCAGCTACTTGGGGGGCTGAGGCAGAAGAATCACTTGAACCCAGGAGGCAGAATTTGCAGTGAGCCGAGATCACCACTGCACTCCAACCTGGGCAACAGAGCAATACTTCATATCTCTTTCTCTCTCTCTCTCTCTATAAAATTTATATATTATATATTTATATATTATATATTATATATATTTATATATTATATATTATATATATTTATATATTATATATTATATATAATTTATATATTTATATAATATTTATATATTTATATATATGTTATTTATATATTATATATTTATATTTATATATATAAAATATATATATATCTCTCACAACCAGGATATTGACATTGATACAATTCATTGTTTTTCCCCAGCTTTACTCATTTGTGGGGTGTTTAGCCCTATGCAATTTTTTGATGTGTACATTTGTGTATCCACTACCACAATCAAGATATATTTCCGTCATTACAGGGATCCTTGTATTAGTCTTAAAAACAAATCCACCCCCTCCTCCTGCCCATTCCTGTCTAACTCCTGCCAGCCACTAAACTCGTTTCTAAAATTTTGTTTTTCCAAATGTGTTATATAAACAAAAATATACAGCATGTTACTTCTTGAGATTTTTTTTTTTTTTTCCCTCAGTGTAATTCCTGGAGACTGGTCCAAGTTGCTGTGAATAGCTTATTGCTGTTCACTGCTGAGTAGTATTCCAGGGTATGTGTGTACCACAGCTTGATTATCCATTCACAGGTTGAAGGACACCTGGGCTGATTCCAGATTACAGCTGATATAAATAAGGCTACTATAAACATTGGTGTAAAGGTTTTTGTGTGAACTTAAGTTTTCATTTCTCTGGGATAAATGGTCAGGAATGTAGTAGCTGGGGCATACAGTAATTGCATGTTCAATGTAATGACTCAGCAACTGAAATTTCCAACTATGACTGCAGATTTGTCTGTCTCTTTTCAGCTCTATCAGTTTTTACTTCATGTGTTTTGAGAGTCTGATGTTGGTAAAGGCACATGTAGGACTGTCTGGTGGTGAATCTTCTGTTATGTAATATCCATCTTTGTCTCTGCCAATTTTCTTTGCTCTGAAGTCTAAGTGATCAGATATCAATAGTCACTGCTGCTTTTTTTAAAAAATTAAATTCTGCATATCTGTTTTCATCCTTTCAATCTACAAATGTTTTTTAATTTGATGGGAGTTTCTACTAAACAATATAATTGAGTTGTGTCTTTTAATCCACTCTGCCAGTCTTTGACTTAAGAGAACTACTGATATGTTAGCTCTTAAATCTACCGTTTTGTTTGTTTCATCGGTTTACAGGCTGTATCTCTTTACTTGCCTTCCTTTGGGTTACCTGAACAGTTTTCAGTATTCTGTCTTGATTTCTTTATACTGTTTTCAAAAACTGAGATATAATCCACATACCATAACCTTCACCCTTTTAGAGTACACAATTCAGTGGATTTTCATCTATTCCCAAGGTTGTGCAACCATCACCACTAATTCCAGAATATTTTCAACACCCCAAAAAGAAATAACTGTGCTCATTAGTATTCATTTCCCATATCCTAGCAACCAGTAAACTTTTTTTTTTTTTTTTTTTTGTAAGATGGAGTCTTGCTCTGTTGCCCAGCCTGGAGTGCAGTGGCTCGATCTCGGCTCACTGCAACCTCTGTCTTCCGGGTTCAAGCAATTCTTGTGCCTCAGCCTCCCAAGGAGCTGGGATTACAGGTGTGCGCCACCATGCCCAGCTAATTTTTGTATTTCTAGTAGAGACAGGGTTTCACCATTAGCCAGGCTCTTGTATTTAGGTTTTTAATTCATTTGACTTAATCTTTGTATTATAATATATGACATCAGGCAAGAAAAGACAATTCTTTTTACCATTTAATCGTCTCGATACTCATCAAATATCTATTGACTGTAGGCCAGGTGCAGTGGCTCATGCCTGTAATCCCAGCACTTTGGGAGGCCAAGGTGGGTGGACTGCTTTGAGCTCACAAGTTCGAGACCAGCCTACACAACATGGTGAAACCCTGTCTTTACAAAAAATACAAAAATATTAGCCAGGCGTGGTGGCGCATGCCTGTAGTACCAGCTACTCGGGAAGCTGAGGTGGGAGGATGGCTTGAACCTGGGAGGCCAGAGGTTGCAGTGAACTGAGATCGCACCACTGCACCGCATCCTGGGCAACAGAGCCAGACCTTGCCTCAAAGAAAAAAAAATCAATTGATCAAGTCAGGCATAGTCCCACATACTCAGGAGGCTGAGGTGGGAAAATCCTTTGAGCCCAAGAGTGCAAGTCTAGCCTGGACAACATAGTGAGACCCCTATCACTTGGAAAAGAAAACTCAATTGACCATAGATGTATAGGTTTATTTCTGGACTCTATTATCTATTAATCTATACATCTCTCCTTATGACACTGTCTTGATTACTATGACTTTATAGTTAAGTTTTGAAATCACAAAGTGTGAGTCCTCTAGATTTGTCCCTTTTCAAGATTGTGTTGGCTATTTGGGGCCCCTTACATTTTCTCAAGACTGTTAGGATTAGCTTGAGAGGGTTTGCACTAAATCTGTATGTTTATTTACTGTATTAGTCCTTTTTCATGCTGCTGATAGACATACCGGAGACTGGGCAATATACAAAAGAAAGAGGTTTAATGGACTTACAGTTCCACATGGCTGGGGAGGCTTCACAATCATGGTGGAAGGCAAGGAGGAGCAAGTCACATCTTATGTGGATGGCAGCAGGCAAAGAGAGAGCTTGTGCAGGGAAACTCCCCCTTATAAAACCATCAGATCTCGTGAGACTCACCCATCACCATGAGGACAGCACGGAAAAGACCTGCCACCATGATTCAATTACCTCCCACCAGGTCCCTCCCACAACACGTGGGAATTTAAGATGAGATTTGGGTGGGGACACAGCCAAACCATATTATTTAGGGAGTATTGTCATCTTAACAATATTAAGTCTTGCAAAACATAAACACAGAATGGCTTTCCATTTATTTGTCTTCAATTTCTTCCAGTGGTATTTTGTAGTTTTTGTCTCTAAGTCTTGTTTCTTTTATTAAATGTATCACTAAGTATTTTTTATGCCATCACAAATGGAATTGCTTTCCTTATTTTCATTTTTAGATTGTTCATTGCTAGTGATTACAGTATACTGAACTTATATATTGCAACCTGGGAAAAGCAGTTTTGTCCTCAGTGAGCTCTAACTCAAGTCAAATACAGCCTTGCAAGTGGGGTTTTCATGGAACTACAAGATTTGTTAAATGACACATTTCTCAGCTGGGCGACATGGCTCATGCCTGTAATCCCAGCCCTTTGGGAGGCTGAGGTGGGCAGATCACCTGAGGTCAGGAGTTTGAGGCCAGCCTGGCCAACATGGTCAAACCCCGTCTCTACCAAAACTACAAAAATTAGCGGGGTGTGGTGGTGTGCACCTGTAGTCCCGCTACTTAGGAGGCTGAGGCAGGAGAATCACTTGAACCTGGGAGGTGGAGGTTGCAGTGAGCTGAGATCATGCCACTGCACTCCAGCCTGGGCAACATAGCAAGAAAAGGACACATTTCTCCAGTAATGAGGCTTTGAAGGATCTCCAGCCATGTTCTGCTCCCTCCAGTGGTGTCCAGGCTGTGCATTTGCACTGTGAATGTGTTTAAGGCTACTGTGGAGTTTGAGGGTGTGAAAGAGGGATAGTGTGCCAGGCATGGTGGCTCACAGCTGTAATTCCAGCACTTTGGGAGGCCGAGGTGGGTGGATCACCTGAGGTCAGGAGTTCAAGACCAGCCTGATCAACATGGAGAAACCCCGTCTCTACTAAAAATACAAAATTAGCTGGGCATGGTGGCGCATGCCTGTAATCCCAGCTACTCAAGAGGCTGAGGCAGGAGAATCGTTTGAATCTGGGAGGCAGGAGGTTGAGGTGAGCCGAGATCATGTCATTGTTCTCCAGTCTGGGTAACAAGAGCAAAACTCTGTCCAAAAAAAAAGAAAAAGAAAAAAGAAAGAGGAATAGTGTAAGTTAAAAATGCCATAAACCTCTGTTGTTAATGAGATTTACATATTTTTCTTGAGTAAATACTCTGGATTGCTTCAAGCCTATGGTTAATTTCCAGACCTATAAAAAGGTGACTGATAATTTTTTGCCAGTTTTGTTACTTTTATGGAAGAGAACATTTTAAGAAGTCCTTGGCTGGATGCGGTGGCTCACGCCTGTAATCCAAGCACTTTGGGAGGCTGAGGCAGGCGGATCACTTTAGGTTAGGAGTTCAAAACCAGCCTGGCCAACATGGTGAGACCCTGTCCCTACTAAAAATAGAAAAATTAGCCAGGCGTGGTGGCGCACGCCTGTAATCCCAGTTACTCGGGAGGCCGAGGCAAGAGAATCTCTTGAACCCGGAAAGCGGAGGTTGCAGTGAGCCGAGATTGCACCACTGCACTCCAGCCTGGGTGACAGAGCAAGACTGTCTTAAAAAAACAAAATAAGTTCTTTGCCAATCTCACTGATATCATTTCTATTCATACTGTCTCTTAGTGTGTCTCTGTAGTTTCCTTAGTGGCTCTGGTATTACAATATACATATATGACTTATTAAGTCTACTAGTGTCAACATTTTACCACTTCTAATGAAATAAGGAAATCTTACTTGCATTTAATTTTATTGGTTTTTTTTTTTTCCAAGAGAGAGGGTCTTGCTGTTGGCCAGGCTGGAGTGCAGTTGCGGTCATAGCTCACTGTAACATCTAACTCCTGAGTTCAAGTCATCTTCCTGCCTCACCCTCCTGAGTAGATATGACTACAGGCATACACCACCATGACGGGCTAATTTTTTTTTTTTTTGAGACGGAGTCTTGCTCTGTCACCCAGGCTGGAGTGCAGTGGCACAATCTCGGCTCACTGCAAGCTCCGCCTCCCGGGTTCACGCCATTCTCCTGCCTCAGCCTCCCGAGCAGCTGGGACTACAGGCGCCTGCCACCACACCCGGTTAATTTTTTTGTATTTTTAGTAGAGACGGGGTTTCACCGTGTTGGCCAGGGTGGTCTCAATCTCCTGACCTCGTGATCCGCCTGCCTTGGCCTCCCAAAGTGCTGGCATTACAGGCGTGAGCCACCGCACCTGGCCCCATGATGGGCTAATTTTTTAGAGATGGGGTCTTGCTATGTTGCCCATGCTGGTCTCAAACTCCTGGCCTCAAGCAATTCTCTTGCCTTGGCCTCCCAAAGTGTTGGGATCACAGGCATGAGCCACTACACCCTGCCCTATTTCCTCTACTTTTAAATATCATTGTGTTGAGCATCAGACAGCATGATTTTTAATTTAATCAACACATATGATTTATGAAGATTATTTTATCACTTCTTTTGTTTGAAGAACTTCCTTTAGCTAAACTTTATGGGTAGATCTGCTATTAACTAATTCTTCTTGTTTTATTTCATCCAAGAATGTTTTGATTTCACTCATTCCTGAAAGTAAGTTTTGCTGTATATAGAATTCATGGTAGACAGTTATTTTCCTTTCAACACTTATAATACCATGCCACTTCCTTCTGGCCTCCATGATTTCTGAGGAGAAATTGACTGCTTTCAAACTGGTGTCCCCCTATAAGTAATGCACTATTTTCCTCTGGCTGCTTTTAGGACTTTTTGTTTTCAATTTTTAGATGGTTAACTTATTATTTGCCTTGGCATGGATTCTTCTTTTTTTTTTGAGATGGACTTTCACTCTCGTTGCCCAGGCTGGAGTGCGATGGCGCGATCTCTGCTCACCACAACCTCCGCCTCCCGAGTAGCTGGGATTACAGGCATGCAGCACCATACCCAGCTAATTTTTATTTTTAGTACAGACGGGGTTTCTCCATGTTGGTCAGGCTGGTCTCAAACTCTTGACCTCAGGTGATCCGCCTGCCTCGGCCTCCCAAAGTGCTGGGATTACGGGTGTGAGCCACCACGCCTGGCCTCTTGGCATGAATTTCTTTGAGTTTATCCTGTGTGGGGGTCACTTAGCTTCATCAATCTCTGTTTCAGTCTTTCCATAACATTTGCAAAGTTTTCACATTTATTGTTTCAAATACTCTTTTAGTCTTATTCCCTTTCTCCTCTCCTTTCGGAACTCAGTAGGAAATGGAATCTTTTGTCATTGTTCCATTGAGGTTTTGTCCTCCTGCACTCCCCCTTTTTGGTTTCTCTCTCTTCGGATTTAGTAAATTCTATTGATCTGTCCTCAGATTTGCTGATTGTATCTTCTGTTATTTCTACTCTACTATTGAGCTCATCCAGTAAATTTTTAAAGTTTCTGTCACTGCACATTTTAGTTCAATAATTTCCACTTGGTTTTCTGTAAGTTCTATATCCTTGTAGAGATATTCTATTTTTTTATTTGTCTCAGAACAATTCATTATCAGCTTTTGAAACATTTTTATGATGGGTACTTTAAAATACTTATAAGAAAATTCCATCTGATTCAGCTCATGATTAGTGTCAGTTTATTGTATTTTCTCATTTAAGTTGCAATTTTCCTGCCTCTTGGTATGATGAGTGATTTTCATTTGTATCTTGGACATTTCTATTACGTTAGGAGATTGTTAATTTAAATCGCTGTCATGAACTGCCTGACGTCATGTCTGAAAGCCTGAAAAGCCATAGATATTGTTGGGTTTTTGCTTATATTCATATAGGAGGGTGGATCCAATCCTTGTTACTCAAGCTGCAAGCACAAGTCCCCTCTGTCCTTTCTGTTATCTTCCTTCCGATGGCTTTTGTCTGTTTTCTTCTGCATTCTGGGAGAATTCCTCAAATTTGTCTCCACATCATTGATCTACTTTCTCAGCATCAATTCTGCCCTTTGCTGTGCACTTTATTATGATGATTTTAGTTTCCTCATCTAGTTCTTTTATAGTTTCATTCTGTTTCCTTTTCACTTTGGCCTATTGCCTACTTAGGGCTTTTTTAGTCAAACATGCAATTTACTGCATTTTCCTAAACATGTGGATTTTTCTTCCCTAAAATATTTTTTTCATTCTACACTTCATTTCCAAAATCATGTTTACCCTTAGAATCTCCAGGATATTACTTCTTCTTTTCTGCAGCATTTTCCCACAGGCTTTACTCAAGCAAAGTAAACTCTGCTCAGCCTTGACATCTGTCAGCTGATGGAAGGGCAGTTACCTTGCCTGGGTGGTGCCAGACGCCATCCTCAGCTATTGCCTGGGCTAGTAAGTGCACCCAGCTCCTGGTTGACTGCCACAAGCAGGCTTGCAGCTGGTGTACTGTGCTCTTAAGCTACTACATATTTACTCAACAGCCAAAAATCACATTGTAGTAACCTACTCAGTTACTGCAGCTGGCTAAGGCCTGTACTCCAGATGCTGACTCCTGGGAGAGGCAGGAATACATATGTGAATAAGTGCAGTCGACACCCTTGGTGCTTCTGGAAGCTTGGGAAAGACGAGGATACTCAGAAAGTGTTCGTCTACCTGTAAGAGCAGCAACAGCTTCATAGCAGTGGCACTATATGAACTAACTCTTGAAGGAGTCCCAAGAGGGAGGCTGAGTGTCTTGGAAAAGCGGACCTCATCTCAGAGCATGTAAACACTACTTTGAGGCCAGGGTCTTCAGGGCAGTGGCTGGCAGGGTGGACAGGGGCCCAGTAACAATGGGCTCTGTACGCCAGGCACAGGAATGCTTATTCTGAAGGCAAGAGGAAGAGCTGGAATGGTCAGAGGTGTTTCAGAAACCTCTGTGGGAGTAAAGTGGAGAGGATGTGGGTAAGGAGGACATCCCCACGGGTTTTAGTCTCACCTGGATGTCTGGCCAGCTCTTCCACATGCCACTGCCCTTCCTACAATGACCATGGTTTCTGTCACATGCCACTGCCCTTCCTACAATGACCATGGTTTCTGTCACATGCCACTGTGATTGGTATGGCAGCCATGTGAGTGGGATCCACAGAGTCACTGGACTCCACCTGTGTCTCCTGCTCTATCTGGAGCTCCTTGCCACAGCATTCCCCAGGGAGACAGGTTTTCTCTTTCCAGACTAACTTGAGGCAGAAACCTCTTAGGAATAGGAAACAAGGCTACTGACCCACAGGGCTGCACCCAGCTACAGCTCCTCCACCTCACCATGGGTAGGAGAGGAAAGGACACAGGTGAACAGGGTCACTGAGGTTGGAATACATATTTTTAGAAAGGGATATCTGGTAATATCAATGACTGGTTTGAGACAAAGTAATCTTCCAACATTAGGCATCAGGAATGACATACGAGTGATGAGCTGCTAGGAACGTCATGAGGTTGGACACTGAGGTGATGAAAACCCAACACTGAAAAATACAACAAATACAGACAGAGGAGGCCTTATAGGCCACAAGAGCATCATCTGGGTATCACCTAGATTATCAGAGAAGGGGAAACACCCACACATGAACTGTGGACCAGAGGCCCAAGGAAGAGACAAAATGGAAGTGCTAAGCCACTACGGCTACTATGTAAGTCTCTCCTGGTTACTGTGCCTCCCTGACAAGTATTTACCCCAGTCGGCTGTGCATGGAGGCCCTGTTCACAGGTGTTCTCTTCCCCAGCATGGGGAACTCTTGGAGTAGGCACTGTCATTTCCATCTGGCCCTGACATAAGCTAAAAAAAAAAAAAAAAAAAAAAAAAAAAGCAGTGAATATACTGGAAGAACTCTGGCTCAGTGAATTTGCCAATGAGAATCAGCAAGGCCTAAGATGAATTTTCTGAAGTGATCGTTCAGTTCTTTATATAACTGTGTGAACAAACAGATATTCTTAACAATGCAGGGTCCCCAAATGCTCCCATCAGTGGGTTTCTTGAAGAACTTTATTTTTTCAAACCACATTTCTTTCAATAAATAAATTTCTGTAACCTATGGAAACCTGGGGTAAGAGAGGTGACGCAGATAGGTGATATAGACGCCTCTGAACCAGCCCCTCTCAGCTGTTCAATATGTTTAATTTTAGGCAGGGCTATAGGAGGGAAGAAAGAGGGGAGTGACAGGTTTTCTCATTTTTCAAATTATTCTTTGGCAAAGAACAAGTTAAACATTTTACTAAGACTATATATCAACATTTTACTAGACTTATTTTATGAAGAATAGTGAACGTGTAGCAAACTTGAATTTCCAAAGCGAAACATACGGATAAAAGTGAAGGCCAGGTGCGGTGGCTCACACCTGTAATCCCAGCACTTTGGGAGGCCAAGGCGGGCGGACTGCTTGAGCTCTGGAGTTTGGGACCAGCCTGGCTAACATGGTAAAACCCCATCTCTACCAAAAATACAAAAAATTAGCTAGGAATGGTGGTGCATGCCTGTGGTCCCAGCTACTGGGGAGGCTGAGGTGGGAGGATTGCTTGAGCCCAGGAGGTGGAGGTTGCAGAAAGCTGAGATCACACCACTGTACTCTAGCTCCAGCCTGGGTTACAGAGTGAGGCCCCATCTCAAAAAAAGAAAAAAAAGAAAGTGAAAACAATCCTGAATTGGTGGTTTACATCTTCTTGTTGGAATTCTTACTTTAAAAAACACAGTCTGCTTGATTTGATTATTGGCAAAAAGGGCGATGTTAACACGAATAAGTGACTTATTTTGAAAATCTCTTAGGGAATAAGAAGGTTCTACTTAACAAATGTAAATCAGAATGCACCAGTAGTGCCGTGGGTTTTACAGAAGAAACTGGAACTGATTTTTTACAGCGGTTCTTTAAATAAGTGGGGGTGAGGAGTGGCAGCAGAGCAACCCCAGGAACAGCAAGTGGGGTTTGTTCACTGAAGACTGTGACAGACTTTTGTGATCACCACCGCCTGGGAGTTTGCCCTCTGGGATTTTATTTTTCTTTTTTGGGGGTCTAGAATCCAGCAGAAGGGCTATTCAATCTTTCTGCTGCCATAAGAAAAAAACATGCTGGGTCTATCACCAGACGGCCTCTGAATGGGCTAGGACTCTGCTGAGACTGGCCTAGCTATGAACACTGTTGTGTTCTACACCCCACAAGGTCTTTCCAGACAAGTGTGCAAGTAACTAGAGACAGAGGAAAATATGCACAGGTGCTTTGAATCATGTAAACTGCCAAATACTAAGGTACATGATCCTTTAAAAAACGGACATTCACAATGTTTTAGCTCCTGAGCAGCCTCTCAGGCCTCTCGTGCTTGGAGACGAGGGCAGGTGAAGACAACCCTAACCCAAGACACTGGCTCCCTGTGGTCTGTGCTCTGCAAATAAAGCTGTTGGAAACACCACAGATGACGAGTCATGGGAGAAAAGGCGAGGGGCACAGCTGAGATCCATTTTCAATATCTGAGTAATACTCTTGCCTTGGCTCCTTAGTAGAAAGACTGCAAAGGGATGGTCACCTGCTGGTGGTTATTTAGGGGAAGATCAGAGGTAAGATGTGAGCCTTCTTCTGAGAGGCCTACCCTGGAAGTGTTTCCTTCTAGGAGTGGTTGAAAAACATACAGCTTATGCATCAAATTCTAAGCAATAGTCATAAGGACCCTCTGGAGTCCAGCCAAGAACCAGGATTCAGGAAGCAAAGGTTCTGGATGTCCAATTGGATGTCAGAGCTTCCCAAGAGCTTCACTTCCCCAAGGGCCTGCTCACTCTCACTATTTCCAGGACTGGCCTTTTGGCCGAGTCTAGGGATTCCCATTCCCTGACAGATCAGAAACCACCAACTAGTACCTGGTTGGTTGGGGGCACATGCACTGGAGCCAGAAATGTGACTTTGGCCTGTGAAAGAGGGAGGGGAATGCCAAGAAGTCAAAAAGTCTGGAAGGAAACTGGGTCCCACAGTCACCCAACAGATCCCAAGGGCCCCACTGGCCAAGCACCCAGGACAACAGCTGCTGCTTACTGTGATGGGCTGCATCTGAATGTGCTCCTAAGACGGGGGTGTGTGTGCAAAATATCTCTGGGGGACTTCCCCTAGACAGAATGGGATGATTCAGTTATCTGGACATTTTGAAAGAATTGCTTAATCCCTGATAATGAGCAAAGTGTTTTTCTACTGTGCAGATACTTTGATGTCAGAATAACTGATATTACCACTTTCAGTGCGGTCCAGAGGGCACACTGTCTTTCATGTACACTGCATAAATGTTTCCACTGGACAGCAGGCGTGAATTCTCCCACAGAAGCGCTCTTCTGGAAAGTCCTGCATCAACACCTGCAAACCACCAGCTGGGGAACTCCAGGGAGCCCGAACAACTACTATGGCATGTGCCCTGACTTGGGCCTGGGACTGGCACCAAGCAGAGAACCTCATTTCCTGGGTCACAGGCGGCAGGAATTAGCTGCTGGCCTCCTGCCCTGCCTAGAGAGGAAGCCTAGTGCTCAGCTGGCAAGTTCCTCTGACACTAGGAAGAGGAAAAGTGTGAAAGCTGCAGTACCTCCTTCTCCTAGGCCCTGAGAGGTGGGCACTAATGTGTCTCCTGGACAAGCCCTGAGCTCCTGAGATGCCATCATTCTCTTTATCCAATCTCACCCTTCCTGCTCTGTGTGGCCTGTTAGCCAGGGGCCACCCTCAAGTCTAATGGGTGCAAAGAGGAAGCAAGGCCTACATTCCTCACCTGCTGGGTCTCTGTGACAGACTGATCTCACAATCAGAGATTCTATAAATTAAGAAAAACAAACTAAACTCAGTAGATGGCAGACGGGGGAATCCAGAGGTCTAAGGAAGCTGGCAGTTAAATTTGAGAGTGTTAGGCAGGCAGCAAATGAAACTAGACAGACATTTATTTTGTGTTTGATTTCACTGGTTCAAATGTCTACATGCTGGAGTAAATCCACTTGCCTCTCTTCAGGGCTCTTCCTCTGCAGTACATTAACCTGGCCGAGGATGGCGTATGCCACTGTTGACTCCTGGTCCTCCAAGGCCTAGGAGGCTCACCCCACCGGCAGGGCCTGGAGCCATAGCAAACTCAGAAGAAGGCCACAGGTACAGTCTCAGTGACATCAGACATTGGGCTGATTCCTGAGGCATCGCTCCTGTCTCCCAGGACAGCAGGGTCTGGCGCTCTGATAAGCAGCTACCAGGTCACAATCACATGACCACTGCAGAAGCATCAACCCCAGCTGGTCCAGGCTCCAGCCAGTTTCCTCTGGGCAGCATGTGAGAATGGGCTCCCTGCCTTTTTGTTTTGATCATCCAAATCTAGCTTCAAAGGGCTCCAAAATGTCCTCACCACATCTGGACCTGAAAGCAAGAGCTGATTTTTAAGAGTGAGATTCTCATTGCATTTGGACAAAATGAATAATGTGCCTTTCATATTTTCTTTGTATTTCTCTTCAATAGTTGCTTGACCCAACATCTTTCTGTCTGCTCTATACAATGAAAATACAAACTAAATGAGAATAGAAAAAATAATTAAAGCATTGAATTGTACAAATTACAAATCTGTTCCAAAATATACTTACATTAAATAAAATACGCATTTCAATAAGAGATCTGCAGTGAATGACTCTATGCATTCTGGGAGGCTTCACAACATCTAGGCAGGGCCAACATTCGTGAAAGAAGCTAAGAGATTTTGCATCCAATCACAGTTTGTAGCGGGTATCTTATTGCCAATCTGCGAGTTACACTGAACACATCATTAGCATCGCTTGTGCAGAAAACCAATTTTGTTTGGGAAAAGGGAAAGCAAGCCTGGCCTCAATTTTGAGTTCATTACAACTTCTTAAGAATTTCACCAACAGCCTATACAGTACAAGTTCAAAAAAGTAAACATGTTAAGGTAAGCAGACAACTCTTCAGAAGCCCAAACACATTTTCTTGCTGTATTTATGTTGAATTCTCCATCTACAATGAGCAGTCATGAAGATGGTCTTCTTCAGGGCAACATGGTCACAGGACTGGGGCAATCCAGGGGACTGAGAGGGAGCATGAGGACGGGAGAGGGGGCTACCTCTTGCTGTTTCATGTTAGAGACAAACTGTAACACAGTCCATGGGCCCGCAATCGTCCCCTTTTATCATCTGGCATAACGTTTGATGTAGTCATCCACTTTATTCCGGAAGTCCTCCTGTGGAGTAACAGCATTGGGGACAGAAAGAAGAACAGGAGGAGTGAGTGAGTGAGTGAAGCAGCGCTTCAGGGACAAGTCAGATCCACCGGCACCAAGGTCCCCTGTGGTCGCCAAGGTGGCAGAAGGACCGGGACCTTGCAGAGTCTGAGTGCCATTTTGCCCCGACCTGGGTGCCTACTGCACGCAAGACACAGTGCTGGGTATGTTGAGGGGGGAGCACGTGGAAGGCCTGAGTGGGAGGGACCCTAAGGGGGCACCTATCCCTTCTCATTTTCCAGATGGGGAAGGTGGAGCCCAGAAAAGTGTGGTCGAGGTCACAAAGCCAAGACTCCTTTGGCCACAGTGGATGTGAGCCACAGCTGCTCCTCTCAGGAAGACCCTTGTTTCTGGATTTGTCTTCCTAGAATGATTTCCCTGGATGCTGCTACCTATTTAAAATGTGCCTGCTCTTCACAGCCCATGTACAGCCCCCCGTCTCTTCTGGGCAGGATTACTACCCTGCCCAGAAGAGAGCTGGGTGTGCCACAGAGCTCCACCCTCATGCATTGAAATGAAGGTGGACAGTGACCAAAGGCGGTATGGACCTAGGAATCACCCCAGGCCAGTATGGGTGGAACAATCTTCTCAGATCTGGGCCACTGTCAGGTTTGTCCCTGGATCTGGTCTCTCCAAGGTTAGGAGTAAAATCCCATGGGACTGTATAAGCCATAAGAGTGACTTGGAGCTCTTAACCCTCTCACTCCTACAACACAGCTGCTGGGTCTCTGATGTCCCTGCAGGATCACACTGCTTCAGTCCCATCAATGCCATGCAGCCCCCACTGCACAGGGAACACAGCACAGTTACCACAGTTCTTAGTGGGCATGAGTTCCATTTCCTTAGCTAAACCTCAGCCCTCCTGTCTAAGCCTCAGTCTAACCTGTTTGCTGATTCCACTGCATAATCTCGACACCTGGCAATGTGCAGGGCATACCCTGGCACTCGATGTATACCTCACTGCTGCCGCAATGCCCTCTTGCAGGGGAGACCCTGCCTGGAGCATGGTCCTGGCCAGCTGGGCACCAGGTGCCTGCCCTCCTGCCACACCCTTTAGTTAGCATGGCAACCCTTTCCGGGGCGGGCAAGTTCCCAATTTGAAGCTATGGATATGGCCCCATGACTTGCTCTGGTCTCAGGGTGAGAAAGTGGAGTGCTCTGAGTCTACCCAGGTGCCTCTGCCCTGCTAACTGCCCTATTTGTCTACAGGATGGCGTTTGGAGCCTCCCACATGGGCCTTTACCCCGCAACAAAGAGGGGCTGTGCAGAAACCCTGCCTGCCCTTTTACAAAACCTTCTCAAGGCCATTTCCACAGTCCCCAGAGCCAGACAATACTGGCAGCTCACAAGGACCCTGCAAAAGCTTACAGGATGTAAAATGAAGACCCCATAAATGCCCCTGCCTCTCCATGTTCTGGAGGACAAAAGACGCCATGTACTCTTAGTCGCCCTGTTCACCTCAGCCAACATAGAGCCCGGTGTCCATGCCTGCAGGAGGCCCCATGCTCCAGCAGGCCCCATGCTCCAGCCTCTGCTGCCTCCCTCCTCCTCTCCTACTGCAAGGGACACAAAGCACAGGGCCCAAGTGAAAACCACAGACTCTGGAGCCAGATGGAGGTGGGTCCAAGTCCTGGGCTCTGCCTCCAACGGGCTACTTAATCATGGCAAATCTCAGCTTCTTGGCAGCTGTGTCGTCAGCAGCAAAACAGGGATCATAATGGTATCTGCCCCAAGGGGCTGTCGTGAGAAACAAGTGCACTCTGTGTCAGGTGCATGGAAGCGTGCCTGGCTCCTCCTATTCCATTCCTCTGACGTGCACCAGTCATAATGGCCTCTTTTCTCTGCCCTGAGCTCCACAGCACGTTTGCCTCAGGGCCTTTGCATTGGCAGCCAAGGTTTTCTGGAGCGCTCCTCTCTCACCACCCAGCCCTCTGTGGCCCCCTCTCCACCTCACATGCTGTGTTTGTTCACCTATTTTTTTTTTAATTTTAATTTTCATATTATTATTTTTTTGAGACAGAGTTTCGCTCTTGCTGCCCAGGCAGGAGTGCAATGGCGTGATCTCAGTTCACTGCAACCTCCACCTCCTGGGTTCAAGCGATTCTCCTGACTCAGCCTCCCAAGTAGCTGGAATTACAAGTGCCTGCCACCATGCCCAGCTAATTTTTTTATTTTTACTAGAGACGGGGTTTTACCATGTTGGCCAGGCTGGTCTCGAACTCCTGACCTCAGGTGATCTGCCCACCTCAGTTTCTCAAAGTGCTGGGATTAGAGGCATGAGCTACGGCATCTGGCTGTGTTTGTTCACCTATGCTCTACCTCCTCCTGCCGGAATGTGTGCGCCACAGGGACAAGGACTGTCATTCCCACAGTCATCCCAAGCACTTTGCACCTCCCTTGGCACCTAAGTGGTCACCAGCCAAATAAGTGATGAACGAGTGGACATAAGGACGCGGCGCTCACCAGCTGTGACTATGACTCCGCACGGAGACGGGGATGGGGCGGCACTGCTTAGGCTTCATGTGGAGGCATCACTGTTTGAAGATTTTAGGTCCATTTTACTGGGGCTAAAAGTGTACCAGTTGCAAAGTCCTATTTTATACAAATCAGGAATATGAAATCTTATTTCATACAAAGAAAGGTAAAATGGAAGACATCTCTCCACCTGGAGCTGTGGGAGTGCCCCTATTGCCATCACTTTCTATCTGATAAGGCTTGGTCCACAAGGGCTAGTCCTCGCCAGCAACAGCAGACAGGAGTGCCGCCATGAATGCCTGCAAGGGGTTGGCCAAGGGGCACATTTGCCCAGGGCTTGTCAGCGCAGTACCAAGCCCAAGGCTTTACCAGACAACACAAGCCCATCAGGACCACCGACGGATGGCAGGGGTCAGGGACTGACTGCCCCCATGGGGAGCTGTGAGCACAGGGCTGCCTCACACCCCCGCTACTTCTCTTGAGGACCCCTGCTGTTCCAGCCCTCAGGACAGAGCTCGCATCCTCGGCAGCACACCAGCCTCAGAAGATGGCCTGCTCTGCCCGCCTGGTTGCACTGCGCCACTCCCCGTGCCCACTGTGCTTGCCACTTGTTTCGTGAGTCTGAGCAGGATGCATGCTGGGTGGCACTTCTCTTGTCTCCCTGTTGGAGGTGCTCCTGCCCACTCTTTGGGGCCGTGGTCAGGCAGCACCTCCTGGGCTCAAGACTGTAGCGAGGACTTGGCAGGGCACATTTCAAATGCCCTACTTGGTCGTGGCACATAGTAGGTCTAACTAACATTAACAGAAGCCAAGGCGCTGAACATTCAGCACGATGTCTAGAACTAGCTAGAGGGGTTTTAGAACTGTGTTCAAAGCTACATCAGGTCGGGTGCAGTAATCACTTTGGGAGGCTAAGGCAGGTGGGTCGCTTGAGGCCAGGAGTTTGAGACCAGCATGGGCAACATGGTAAAACCCCCTCTCTACTACTAAGAATACAAAAATTAGCCCAGTATGGTGGCACACGCCCACAGTCCCAGCTACTCGGGAGGCTGAGGCACAAGAATTGCCTGAACCCGGGAGATAGAGGTTGCAGTGAGCCAAGACTGCACCACTGCACTCCAGCCTGGGTAACAGACTTTGTTTCAAAAAAAAAAAAAGCAACTTCAGCCAAGTGAACAGTGGTGGCTGACCGACTGCCACAATGGCAAGGCTGCCATAGGGAATCTGGTTCAGAAAACGGAATGTGAGGTTCTACCACCAAATCCAGCCAGAGCCCCTGGCCTAAGCTGAGCTACCTCGACGCCAGCCACACATGGCCTGCCTCTGCAGGCTCCTGCTTCATGTGCTTTGCACTGGGCCAATGGTAAAGTCATTTCAGACCCCCTTTCCTGACAGCACTTCCCCTCCTCAAGGCTTGTATGCTTTCTTTTATCAGACAGTTAAAACCACTGCTGTCTTGCTACTCAAACACAGTGGAAGGTGACATTCAGCAACTATAATTCTTTCAGCTTGGGTTTTGTTATACTTTTTTCTTCCCAGTGAGTTTTAATATATTGTTTCTAGGTAAACGGTCTTCCTTAAACAGGTGTCTTACTGGAAGACCTCAGTGTGGCTCCTGAAATGAATGACTGATCATTTATGCACTGCATTAGAGGAAAAAACTTTTTAGAAGTGGAATTGAAGATTAAAAATAATGAATAGGGTGAGCTCTCTGAACCTTTACAAGCTCAGGGTGCTGCCCTAAAAATTAAAAAAATAAATAAAAATTAAAAACAGTAATGAATAGGATCTCATTATTTTTGGGTAAAAATCAAAGTCAAGTGTGTATGAATGTGTATGAGCTCAGCAAAAGGTGTGGAAGGGTAAGGTGGGCCGCTGGGGGTCAGGAGGGTGCTAGTGGGTGTGACACCGTCCCTTCTCCTTCTCTGTTCCTACTATTTATTTATTAATGTATTTAAAGATAGGGTCTCACTCTGTCACACAGGCTGGAGTGCAGTGGCACAGTCTTGGCTCACTCAACTTCCCAGGCACAAGCAATCCTCCCACCTTAGCCTCCTGAGTAGCTGGGACCACAGGCGTGTGCCACCATGCCTGGCTAATTTTTGTAAAGACAGAGTTTTGCCATGTTGCCCAGGCTGGTCTCAAACTCCTGAGCTCAAGCAATCTGCCCACCGTGGTCTCCCAAAGGCTGGGATTACAGGTGTAATCACAACGCCACCATGCTAGTGCTATACCTGTTTTAAATTACTCATACTAAATTCCACTAGGAAATCACATCAAATAAAAATCACTTCTCGGCTGGGTGCCGTGGCTCATGCCGGTAATCCTAGCACTTTGGGAGGGCAAGGCAGGAGGATTGCTTGAGGCCAACTGTTCAAGACCAGCCTGGGCAACAAAGCAAGACCCCATCTCTACAAAAAATAAAAGTAAAAAAATTAGCTGAATGTGGTGTCATGCACCTGTAGTCCCAGCTACTCGGGAGGCTGAAGAGGGAGGATCACTTGAGCCCAGAAGGTGGAGGCTGCAGTGAGCCACTACTGCAACACTGCATTCCAGCCTGGGTGACAGAGTGAAATCTTGTCTCAAAAAACACAACAAAACAAAACAAAAAACAAAAAAACAAACACACACCAATTCTCTCTAACCTTGGGTAAAGCATTTTCCTCAGGTTACACACATTTACTATACCATATTGTTTGCAAATTGCTTTGAATTCCAGCCTTGAATCCCACCACTCTCTTGGTGGATAAATTTCTCATTTATCCAGTCAAGAGACAGTAGTAATCGTCTTCGTGACAAGTACATCAACCTAGAATAAGCCTGTTACTGGCTCACCTTGTCCCGCAAATGATGTTCTGCAGCTTCAATATTCAGTGGATCATCAAAATTCAAAAGATCCTTAAAAAGAGAGAAACTTAAAGTAAACATTGGAAGAATTGCTTTTCTGCTGTTAAAGTCTTCATTTTATGGCACAGTAAGAGAAGTCTAATTAGCAAATGGTAGACCAAACTGGAGAGCTGAGAATCCCACTAAGAACTCAAGTGCTTGTGATATCAAAGTATCGAACATGTGGGTATTTTTTTCAAAATGGTGACTGACAACTGACTGAAAGAAGTCAGAGATATGTTGACATGCAGTTCTACAAAGTTTGGTGAAGATGGAGTAAATTGCAATCGCATTCATTTCTAATGCTATTTGTGATAACTAGAGAGTGAAAACCACTATTATTAAGCATTTCCAAATAAAAATCCCCTTCTTTTCCATAAAAATTAACTTTTTCTTTTGTTTTGTGATTAACAGTTTTGACTTTTTGAGCCCCTTTCCTGGACTTTCCTTTCTCTGCTTCACCAAGCCTCCCATGCACAGCCAATAGGGACGATGTCTAGAACCCGAGCAAACTGCACAGCAGTGTTGCTAGGCTCATGTCCCCCAACTCAGGAGAGGGAGCCAGACCCATTCTCCCCTAGAAAAGCACTGCAATGGCTACGCCCCTCAGCCCCAAGAAGCACTCTGGACTTTGGACCAAAGCCGCATCTTATCTTCACACTGCTAACCCCTCTTGTTGAGAATCAGGGGGCTTGCCTGGCTGGGCGCGGTGGCTCACGCCTGTAATCCCAGCACTTTGGGAGACTGAGACGGGCAGATCACCAGAGGTCAGAAGTTCGAGACCAGCTTGGCCAACACGGTGAAACCCCGTCTCTACCAAAAATACGAAAATTAGCCAGGCATGGTGGCGCATGCCTATAATCCCAGCTACTCGGGAGGCTGAGGCAGGAAAATCGCTTGAACCCAGAGGCGGAGGTTGCAGTTAGCCAAGATGGCGCCACTGCACTCCAGCCTGGGTGACAGAGCAAGACTCGGGCTCAAAAACGAAAAAAAAAAAAGAAAAAATCAGGGGGCCTCAATTTGTCCTTATGATGAGTCATGGCTTTCCAACGCAGGCTGTAGGATGGATCATTGTCAAGACAACCATATTTCTCTTCAGGAATGATGTTAACTTTGGGGACTATGTTCCTGGAGATTAATATGGCTGTGACCATTAAAATGTTACAAAATAGCAAAGAAAAACTGTAAATCTCTATAGCCATTCACAGTTGGAAAATTAGATTCCAAGTCCTAGAAAAAGGCAAAAATGTAAAGTACGTATTAGATAAAGACTGTTATCAGACACACAGAATTTCTTATCTTCTTTACTGTATGTTAGACCTAAGATAAATGAGTTGATCAGAATAACCATTACAGACTTAATTAGCAAGTTTGATTGGCTCTTTTAGAATTTACTTAGAGCACTGAGAGATGGGGAGCTAGTGTGGCTGCAGCAGATTTCTTTAAAAAAAAAAAAATTTTTTTTTTTGAGACGGAATTTCGCTCTTGTTGCCCAGGCTGGAGTGCAATGGCGTGATCTCAGCTCACTGCAACCTCCACCTCCTGGATTCAAGCGATTCTCCTGCCTCAGCCCACCAAGTAGCTGGGATTACAGGCGCCCGACACCACGCCTGGCTAATTTTTTTTTTTTTTTTTTTTTTTTTTAGTAGAGATGAGGTTTCACCATATTGTCCAGGCTGGTCTCCAATTTCTGACCTCAGGTGATCTGCTGGTCTCAGCGCCTCCTAAAGTGCTAGGATTACAGGCGTGAGTCACTGCGCCCAGCCAACAATTTTTTTTTTAATTCCAAGGAGCCAGTGTTTCTTTCCTCCCATTAATTCCCCTGCAGCAAGTCACCAGTCAAAACCTATTCAGAGCCAAGTAACCTGGGACAGACATGGTGGGCTCTAGAAAAAAATCATCATGGTGGCTGATGATAATGACGGCATATGGGCCCCTAGAAGGGCCTGAGTTCACACCTTTGGCTCTCTCAATCAAATCTGGAGATGCCAACGCTCAATATTACAATGGAGCACAACTGCCAGACAGATTTCAAATTAGGCTCCAGAAATAAAACTTCATTCACTTCAATAAAAAAGCCAAAGACAGAAGCAGAACAAAGTGGCTGAGACCAGCAGAAACTGTCAAGCCCAGGTCTCCATCAGGTATGACCTCCCATGGAGATTCAGGGAGATCCTGAAATCACTGGAAGTACTTGGTTTCTCTGCTTGTGTGATAGACATTCACCAGCTAACATCTGACAGAAAGACAAAAGGTGGGCAGGGACTCAGTTTAGTTTGCTCTGCTTTTGCTGCTTTTGCTCAGTTTAGGCTCTGCTTTTGCTGAAGATAAGAACACTGTGCCCTCAGATGACAGGACAAGTAAGAACAGACCCGTCCCTAGTTTAACTGAGTCCTGCAGGTGCCTCTGCTGTAGGCAACAGCCAGTGACCCACATGACACTCGGCCAGGAGGATGCTCGTAAAACAGCCCGCTGGCCTGGGTGGACTATCCAAGATCATAGAGGCACCTTAGGTTTTATAAAAGTAGCAAAAACTATTTTTTCACAAACAGATCTCTGAAGCTTATTTCTTTAAAAGCGCCTTTATGAATCGAAAAGTAAAAATTCAAAGGAACGTATAATATTGTATAAACAAATCCAACCAACAGCTTTTGGCTGAGTCCATTTAGCCCCTTCCTGCCCTAAGGCCATTGTCTGAGAAATGCTATTTCCTGAGAACAGCAAACTTCAGCAGCTCATCACTGACAAAAAGACAACAACTCTGAGGTTCTGGACTCGTGAAAAGCCCTCAAGGCTGGGTAACCACAAAATCATCCACCCCAACCAGGACACTTGGGAGGTGACAGGGCCACTCCCTGGGCTGGCTAGTGTAGCCACAGGCACAGACGTGGACTGGGCCAAGTGAACCCAGGGTAACAGCCACCCTGCTGGAAGGGGCTAAGGCAAGTGGAACCAGCCTCATCCCCTAGAAACCAGGGTCAGCCACCTCAGCAGGGCAGAAGTGAGACTGCTGTGGCCCCTGCCCCAGACAACCTCCCCACATGTCACTCCAAAGTCCCCTCATTCCCCACCTCACTGTTCTACTTCTGACTCATAAAAGAGCAACAGAAAAAAGGGGTAACTATGTAACTATTTGCATGGTGGGCTATTTTTTAATTTATTATTTTTTTTTAGAGACAGGTCTTGCTATGTTGCCCAGGCTGGTCTTGAATTCATGGGCTCAAGTGATCCACCTGCCTCAGTCTCCCAATGTGCTAGGATTACAGGTGTGAGCCACCATGCCCAGCCAGCATGTTTTTTGGGGGGGTTTTGTGTGTATCTGTTTTTTGAGGCAGAGTCTCTGTCACCCAGGCTGGAGTACAGTGGTGCAATCTCAGCTCACTGCAACCTCTGCCTCCTGGGCTCAAGCAATTCTCCCAACTCAGCCTTCCAAGCAGCTGGGACTACAGACGTGTGCCACTATGCCCAACTAATTTTTCTATTTTTTGTAGAGATGGGGTTTGGGCCTCCTGGACTCAAGTGGGGATCCGCCCAAAGTGCTAGGATTATAGGCGTGAGCCACTGTGCCCAGTCCATGTTTCATTTTTTAACATGGTTTTGTGTTAACCTTAACGCAATGTCTAAAACCAGCAACAAGGAAACTGAGAATAACTTGGGATTTTGATCACTGTACTTACAGTAAACAAAGAGTTTAATCCCCAAACGACATCCTGAAATAAAAAAGAAAACAGAAAACAAGTTTTAAGCCAAAGTGCACCTAGTCTTTTAAACCCATGATCAAGAAATATGCTTTGTACTGTATCAAAACCTGTCTTTAGCATGGTTTGTTTTTCTCAAGATAGAAAATTAAAATAACTTCTCTTCAAGTGTAACAACAAACTCTGGAAAATTCAAAGAGATGAGCAGTCTCAGGTAGTGAATATAAAATCAAAGACAGCATCAGCCACCCTCCCAGTCAGACCTGACAAGCCCACTCCTGCACGACAGGGCCCGCAGGCCAGTGTCTGCACAGGGGCTCCACCTTAAATCACCTCTTACTTGTTACCACCAAATATGGTTCTGACTTCTAAAAAGTCACCTTCAAAATAAAGTCTGTTGTTTTTACATCTACTGCCTCTTGTGGTTGTAGATAAGTTAATTACCCCTCATCCTATTAAGTTTTCTTAATGATTTTGCATTAGTTATTTAAAGAATCATAGAAGATTCACAATTCAAGGATCAGAGATTTTCATTAAATAAAACTGAAAGCCAGAGTTGTTCTATCTGTACTGACCTGCCATCTGTGAATCACAAATTCATTCTCCATTTTCCTCTTCATCAACTCAAGAGTTTCATCCTTTTTAGGCCTGTTCTCATGCTCCTCCCCTACTTTTTGCTAGTTGGTAATTTTATTTGCCCTTCTCTGTTTTCTCTAGTCCATCAATCCATCCACCCACCCATCCCTGACCTTCCGACGTGAGCCAGGCCTAGGGTTGGAGTGTGCATGAAGGTGAGCCCTCAGCCTGAGGAAGGGGGATGTACAGATGGGCAGGTCAGCAGGCCAGCACTGTTCACGAGACGTGTTCCCCAGAGCACCCACCCTGGGAGGAGAGGCTCCAGAGGCAATGACAGCCATCTGAGCCCCAGGGGAGCAGGAGTCTGCCAGGGAGAGGGCTGGAGGAGAGGGCCACCTTCCAGGTAGAGGCACGACCTGCAGAGGGAAAGTTCTGAGAGGGCAGGACATTTCTAGAGCGTGGGGAGAGGCTAAAAAAAGGCTGGGTGGGCTGCCCATGGTGGCAGAGACTACAGCTCAGAGGAGCTGGGTCAGGACTGCATGCAGTCTGCAGTGCTCCCTGATGCAGGGCCAGGGCCAAAAGCCCCTTCCTGTGCTCTTCCCCTAGGGTACCTGCCTGATGTTAGGTACCCAACACCTGACAGTCTTCTCTGGCCATAGGGAGTGGTTTACACATCAATTTGCTGCTCCTTCTCCAACACCTAGTGGCCAGAAGAGCTCAAGACATCCCTGTTGAATGAATGGTGGCCATGAGGTTTCCTATGTGGCGGGTGGTTTGGCTGTGAAGCCTGCAGTTTGGGCTCCTATCTCTGGTTCTAGAATGGTGCCTGGCAAAGCCAACAAGGATGCTCATCTGGCCCAAACTGACTGAGGTCAGTGACTGGCTAAGTAGCCTAGGCAGCAGGGAGAAGAGGAGGCAGGGTGTGTCCGGCCACTGGTGTGGATGTGACAGGCAAGGACATGTGCTGCTTTCTCAGGAGGCTGGCTACTGCAGGGAGAGGACCACAGGGACAACTTATGATCAAGATCAAGGCACAGACTCTACCTTTAATGTTCTTGTGGGAGCCCAGCCAGTGCCATCAATTGAATGTTCTCTCAGTAAACTGAAAAAGATAAACACACAGTGGTTAGTAAGGAGCAGCCACAGGTACCCTGCAGGCTGCCAACCAGTCCTCTCGGTGTGTGTTTTGTCTTTATTTATGCCATGCAGGAGCTCTACTTTTTATTAAACCCATCTTTTCCTCTGTGGCTTCTCAGTTTTCTCTTGCTGAGGAAGGCATTTCTACCTCCAAGGTTACATACATATTCAATTATAAAGTCTTGTGTTATGTTTATCTGTTTGTTGTAATACTTGACATGGAAGTTTTAGGCTGAGGAAAAGCATGTTTAAAACAACACACAAAGAACATTTGTCAATTTAATATTCAGAAAATGACAATGGTGGCTGCGTATGGTGGCTCACGCCTGTAATCCCAGCATTCTGGGAGGCTGAGGCAAGGTGGGAAGACAGCTTGGATCCAGGAGTTTGAGACCAGCCTGGGCAACACAGTGATACCCTGTCTCTACTAAAAATTAAAAATTAGCCAGGCATAGTGGTGCACGCCTGTACTCCCAAAGGCGGAGGACTGCTTGAGTCCAGGAGTTCGAGGCTGCAGTGAGCTGTGATGGCGCCCCTGTACTCCAGCCTGGGAATTGTGTGAGGCCCTGTCTCAAAAAAAAAAAAAAAAAAAAAAAAAAAGAAAGAAAATGACAATGGCAACAAAATGACAAGATGACAAAGGAGTAACTGAAGCTTAGAGCTTATTATGTGTATGTCAGGCACAATCCTAGGTGCTGTGCCATTAAATTCACTTAATGCCTATAACCACCCGTGAAGAGAGCATCACTGTTTCCCTGTCTTATACAGGAGGAAATGAAGGCACAGAGAAGACATGCCCAAAGGCACACGCCTCATGAACAATGTTCTTCCAACCCAGGCAGCTCGCGGGCACCAACATTCTGAAACACTGCTGATGCAGGTTAACAACAATGGGAGCTCCCAGCATATGACATTTTAATAACTGGGTTTTTTTTTTTTTTTTTGAGACGGAGTCTCTCTCTGTCTCCCAGGCTGGAGTGCAGTGGCACGTTCTTGGCTCACTGTAAGCTCCACCTCCCCAGTTTTACGCCATTCTCCTGCCTCAGCCTCCCGAGTAGCTGGGACTACAGGCATGCACCATCTATGCCCGGCTAATTTTGTTTTTCGAATTTTTAGTAGAGATGGGGTTTCACCGTGTTAACCAGGATGGTCTCAATCTCCTGACCTCGTGATCCCACCTGCCTCGGCCTCCCAAGGTGCTGGGATTACAGGCGTGAGCCACAACGCCCGGCCGTAACTGGGTTTTTTTTTTTTTTTTTAAGTTCAAAAGAAAAAGCTTGAGGATAAAAGATTAATGCAAAATTCTGAATATCAATCACTCCTTAGGTGGGGGGCCCATGCTCAGGGAAGGCACACCAGGATCAGAGGTCCGGTGAGGCCCCATTTCTGAAGCTGGTACCTGAGAGTCCTGGTCGTTACTGTCTATCAGCTGTAAAGGCACACCATATACTCTCATGGAAATGATCATTCCAGTGCTCACTTCCGCAGCACACATGCTCAAATTGGGATGATACAGAGAAGATTAGCAATTTCCCAATAATCTTAAAAAGTAAAAAAAAAATTTAAATAATTTTAAAAGGATTAAATGATCATTCCATACTTTGAAAAAGTATAATTTATTGCCAAGCTTCCTTCTGGAGATACAATTACTTTTGTATTTGTTGAATTATTGTGCTGTGGCTTTGATCTGTAAATAAAATATCAGGCTTTATCCATAATTGTTACCTCTGATTAACTTTTTTGAATTAGAGCATGTTTAAATTCACAAAAGTCAATTTAGATCAGGCGAAAAATATGTAGAGTTTGAATCAGCAGTTTAAAAAAACAGATAACTAACCTTAAATTGACCATTAAAATTTACTTTTAGCCTTAAAAAGAAAAAAGGAAAACTCAAATCATGTACCCTACCAACTGGGTGGACGTCTTTCTACCCTATAGAGGTATTGGTGACTTGTGGATCTGAATCGTCAACTTCTGAATAACTTTTTTGGGAATGAAGTCAAATCCTAGTGGCTATATTTTGTTGAATGGAGGAATTATTTCTGATCTAGCTAATCATTTTCTTATATAGATCTTAATGCAACCTTCAGTTATATATTTGTCATTTATTTGTTGAACGCCTGTTTCATCCATAAAAGCAGGGAATGCTAATTCCTCTGCCAGTGCCTAAGCTCAATCAACATTAGCTGAATGAAGGAGAAGGAAGCTCACCCTGAGCTTTGCTGTCAATAGCACAGCCAGAGGCCGGGGCAGGTAATGGGGAGGCAAGGCCGGCCCCAGCATGTGGTGGCCACTGGTCTGGGCAGCAGTGAGGCCCATCAGGGGTGCAGTGCCTCCAGTCACTGAGGAAGTTCTCGCCTGGCCTCACAGAGGATAGTCCCAGCAACAGCTCAGGAGACAGAGACACTCGGCTATCAGAGACGTCATTAAGCAAGGAGACAAAGGACACCCCACGAACTGTAATAGAAGCTTGGGCTCTAGGAGAAGCTTTGACTGAGCTCTTGACCTAGGCCCTCCAATCCCACAGACATGGAGCCTCTGACCTTGTGCCAGAGCAGGGGAAGGGTCCCTGCTGGGACAACAAGGTGGAGCCAGGGCAAATCTCTCTAAAAGAGGAAGGTGCTCCTGTGTGCCAGCACTGAAAGGCCCGTGGAGCCCCAGGCACACATCAGTCCTGCTGTGGGAAGGGCTGATGAGCTGCTGTCAGCGTCACCACAAACCAGGGGTGCAGTTGGGCTTTTCCTTCCCTTTATTCGGGACACACCATAAAGCTGCCACTGGACACTGTCTGCTTTTCACTAACAAGGTGGTCCCTGTACATCAATCTGGCACATTATTTCCTTAGATTAAATCCCTGGAAGTGCAGCTGACAAGCCCAAGGGTACATACGAGTTACAGGTAGTCTACATGGCTGAAGGACCAATGAAAGGTGTGCAAATATACACACCCTCCAACAAGAGAGCCTGCTCGCTCTCTGTCACACACTCCCCTACCACCACCAAGTATCTACCTTTGTGCCTGCCAATCTGGTAAGTGGTAAGCCACTTCATGGTTTTCTGCACCTTTCTCTGGTTACTGATGAGAGTGAACATCTCCTCAGATATTTACTGCCCACCTCTATTTCTCCTTTTATGAATCACCTATTTGTAGCCAATGCCACATTTTTCCAGAGAAGTATCCATCTTTTTTATAATGAATAGTAAGGACTATTTACATACCAAGGATGTTAATCCAGTTGATCATTTCTCCTTCTATTTTGTGTTTTTAATTTTTACGTGGTCAAATCTGACAATCTTTTTCCTTAAGATGTCTGGCTTTTATATCAGGATACCATCTGTTCATCCTTATAAGGCTTTGCTAATCATCTGATTTCCCAGAAGACGGCAAAAGGGACAAGAGAGCTTCCTATTCTGGACCCATTTCTGACTGAGGCAGGGCAAGACAGGGAAGTAGAGTATGGCCCTCCAGAAAGTGAGCCAGGTGTCCTCACAAGCACAGGAGGAAGCGGGGCAGTGGGGGCCTGGGCCAAACACATTTATAACCTGCAACCAAAGATAGTGGAATTTTAATGTTTCAATACGTAAAGGACAGATACTTCAAAGGGAAGATGCTTTTTAAAAAAGGTATGTCTGGTAAAATGTATTTTTAACCATCTGTGAAAAATGAGGCTGATATTGAAGAAAGGGAGCAGTATATACAAAAATGAAATGGGCAAATGGGCACCAACTGTAGTTATGAAGAGAAAGGCATCCGGCATGGCGCGGTGGCTCACACCTGTAATTCCAGCACTCTGGGAGGCTGAGGTGGGCAGATCACGAGGTCAGGAGATTGAAACCATCCTGGCTAACACAGTGAAACCCCGTCTCTACTAAAGAAAACAAAAATTAGCCGAGCGTAGTGGTGGGCGCCTGTAGTCCCAGCTACTGGGGAGGCTGAGGCCGGAGAATGGTGTGAACCTGGGAGGCAGAGCTTGCAGTGAGCTGAGATCGCACCACTGCACTCCAGCCTGGGCGACAGAGCGAGACTCCGTCTCAAAAAGAAAAAAGAGAAAGGGATCCTGAGGTAAGATTTCCAGCAGCCACAGTTTACACATTTCCTTTCAAAGGTGATTAGTGTTTACTAAGGAGAGAGGAACGAAAGAAAAGAGATACGGAAGTTGAGCATGAGAAATGACTTAGGCCACTAATTGCATTTCATGTCAAAAGTAGGAGAAACGTGCTAAGAAAACGCTTTGTGCCTACTTTTCAAACTGGCTGAGTGTGAGGCACATACGGGTCAAATACCTAGCCTAAAGTCCCACAGCTGCCCCGGGCAGCGGGGTGGGGGCGGGGGCGGCGAGCTGGACTCAGGTCCAGGTGGTCTGATATCAAAGCCCCTACAATCAACCTTGCTGCCTTAAAGTGATGAAAGGGACAAAGTGCTGAAAAAATAAAGCCCAAATGCGAAACTTACTTTAAAAACCAACCAATCCACCTACACAACTTTTCCAGTAGCCTTAGGAGGAGAAATCACTGATGCCTGACGTTCTGCCCATGCCAGGGATCAGGGACACAAGTCACAGCAGACACGAAGCTCTGAGAGGCTGCCTGCCCTAAGTGCCCTGACATCTATCAGGACCATTTTGGTAGAGAGAGGGCAGCTTAAATACAAGTGCCCAAGGTCATCTCAAGCCTGCCATCTACAGTTTTTCTCCTGCATATCTATCGTTAATCATATTTTCTCATCTTAGCTAAAATCAGCCACATGGAGGGAGTGTGGTCTCTCATTTAAATAGGAGGGGAACAAGGCAAGGGACTCCAAGGGTCCATCCTGGGCAGGCAAGGAGGCTGCACTAAGAACTTAGTAGGGCTGTGGACCCCAGAGGGCCAAGAGAAGACACTGGTCTGGAGGCAGAAGGTAGGGTAGGGTTTGGGAGCAGGCAGGCAACCGCAGCTACTTCAGCTGAGTTCAAGCCGTTCCTAATCTTGGCCATGCCTCAAAATCTTTTCAGAGGAGACAACATGTTTAAAAGCCCAACGCTTGCACATGACACTCACGAATGTAGAAGAAAGAAAAGACAAGAAACTCACCTCAGACATATTTCCCCTGTCTCTGTGATGTTGGGGTGCCAGATCTTGGTCAGGCATTTCACTTTGGGAGGCTGCAACACAGAGAGAATGAGAGAGATCACGCCGACAGTCTCTGCAAATCACATCTCCAGGCCAGAGCCTTACCACATCCCCTATTTAGACGCTTGTTTCATGGCTTACTCAGCATGCAGTTTGACTTGCTGAACACGTGTTCAACCCTGAATACTGGCTCACCTCACCCAGGAGGCATGTGTTGATGTGCTGCATCCACAAGGGCTAGTCTCAGCAGCAAAGTCTACCCGTGGGCTTCTGAGCACCTCTCTACAAGCCCCATGTGTCCTGCCGGCTGACAGTGCTGGTGACTGGACCTCTGTCACCTCCCATACCCCCTGGGTTTGGGACTGCAGAAGGTATCCACAGTGCACTCTAAGGAATAGTTCTGCATCCTCTGGGTCCAAATCCAATCAGAAGCCCCAGATTCCTTTGCAATACAAGTTACTATGGCTGAAAGTTACTGCTCCTTGCAAGAACAGCCTGTTCCGTTTGCTGGATTTTTCTGAAGATGCTATTGTCACATACATTTTCCTAGATGAAAGCCCTAGTCCACTTTACATTTAAAGGAGAGAAAGAGAATGAAAATGAATTTGTGGGGATAAAGTATATCAACATCATTTATGACTTGGCATGTTTGGATAAAGTTCTTTTAAGATTTTTCTAGTTTGCACATGGTAGCTAACTTTGGGAGGCCACGTAAAAGAATAAAATATAATTAATGATAGATACCCAGGAGAAAAAAAATCTCAGCGTTTTGGGAGGCTGAGGTGGGAGGATCGCTTGAGGCCAAGGGTTTAAGATTAGCCAGGGCAATATAGCAAGACCCTGTCTCTCCAGGGAAAAAAAAAGAGCTGGGCATGGTAGCTCCTGCTTGTAGTCCCAGCTACTCAGGAGGCTGAGGTGGGAGAATCACTTGAGCTCAGAAGTTCTAGGCTGCAGTGAGCTATGATCACACCATTGTACTCCAGCCTGGGTGACAGAGCGAGTCCCTGCCTCCAAACCAGAAAACAAAACCAAACCAAACCAAACAGATTTCTCTGTTACAAAGGCAATCCATACTCAGAGAGAAAAGGACAACAGAAATGAAAAGAAACATGTGTAAATATATAATAAATTCTGCTATCTTTCACTTTTTTTATGTAAGAATATATACACTCCATCAAAATGCTACCCAGAAATTATGTGACACCTGATGTACATGTGTTTATGCCTCTTTTCTAGGCCACACACATAGTGTGCATGCAGCATACTCACTTTTCTTTATAGAAGAAAGCTGTGCTACATGTTTTAGTTATTTCTGCCATCGTTTCAGATGGCATCCTGCATTCCATGGTACACCTGCCCGAGTTTAATAAGCACTTCCCTACCTCTGGGCCCTCAGGTTGCTTCCTCTTCTCCCAACCCTGCTCTATCAATGCAGGGTTCATCCTGGGTGAAATGTTTCCTCAGGATGAAGCCCAGGAAGAGGATCTGCTGGTCAGAAACCCTAGCTTCTGATACACTGCTCATGTCCTTCAGAAGATGTGACACCCCCCCCGCCAAACCCGCCACAACCTGCAGTAAGGGAGAGGGCCTCTTCTCCAGGACCTCCCACAGCAAGGTCCCCTTGGTTAACATGCAGAAGTGTCAAATCACAGGATCTCATCAGAAAGGTCGTCTCAAAAAGGAATCAAACCTTTGTGAAATGGGTAACATTTTCCCTGTGTATCATCTGCTATTAACTTTTATTTATGATGTTTTCTGAGGAGGTTATTTTTGTAATCAAATTTTTATCTTTGATGCCATACTTAGAAAATACTTCACCATCCAAATATCCTCTTTAACTTTCCAGTAAACTTTTATAGTTTCATCTTTTTATTTATTTGTATAAAGCAAAAATACTTTTTCAACACTCTAATGAGCATTCTTCCTAATTTCAAAATACCACAAAATCAGTAGATTCCAAAAAACTGATTAAACTGACTGTGTAAATCCATGTGTCTGAGGACAAAGAATTTAGGTTCAGAATGAGTTTAAATAAATTTCACGTTGTGCTTTTCTATAAATAAATGGGAATGTATTTAATAGAAAGGAGGAACTGAATCTTTCCTTTCCACTGAGGCATTTGGGCTGCAGAGGGAAGGTCAGACTGCCATGAGGGGCAGGGCTCTGTGCCCCTCTCTGGGTCACTGGATGATGGCAGGCTAGTGCTAGGCCAAGTCACCAACTCTCAGTTTTTGTAGGAACCTAGAAAATTGTCAAACTCACTCTCCCTCCCAAGCAGGTACCCCTTCTGCGGAGGCCCTCACACATGACCACGCAGCCTGGTGCTACCACATCTCCCAAAGGCTTGGGGGTATTTGCCCTTCCTCCTGTCCCCTTCACACCTTCCATAATTTGACGTTAACACAGATACCTCCTTTTGTCAACGGTCCTCTTAACTGTGGTTCCAGAACAGAGGGCAAAATTCTGCGCCTGGCTTCTGACATACATACTTTCCAAACTGAATTAGGCCTGTAGCCCCTTCCCCCTAACCCCAGTGGCCCACAGCTAGACCAACAAGCAATGCCCAGCCCTCCCACATTCCCCCTCAGTGCTTGGCATGGCCACCATCACTCACCCTGCCGGGAGCCTAATGTATGACAAATCTGGCCTTTCAAACCAACAGAGAACTGGGTTATTTGGTGGGCTGCGGCTACCCATTTGGAAAAACACAGTGTTCCAGATGCATTAAAATTAAACATAAAAGAGAATTATAGGACTAGAAGAAAATGTAGATGACCATCTTGGGGTCTGAAGGCTGCTTTAAGCATATCATAACATACAAAACTCAAGCAGTGAAACAAAAAAACCAAACTTGTATAGAACAACGACTAAAGACAGCAAATGCAAAACAAAGAAAGTATTTACAGCATAGCTAAAAAACCTAAGAAAAAAGTTTCACATACTTTGCTTGTAAGGACTCTAGTAAATCTAGAAGAAAAACAAATATCCCCACTGGAAACATGGGCAAAGGACATAATAGCAGCTCATAAAAAATATAAACAGCTTATTAGTGGGAAATACTATTCAGCATCCGACTTAAGAAATGAAAATGCAATTGCTTGAACCCAGGAGGCGGAGGTTACAGTGAGCTGAGACTGTGCCACCGGACTCCAGCCTGGGGGACAGATCAAGACTCTGTCTCAAAAAAAAAAAAAAAGAAAGAAAGAAAAAGAAAAGAAATGACAATCGGATATTAAATGAGATACCATTTCCTCCCAAAATGGCAACAACAACAACAAAAAGGCAAATAATCTACCTTGGTAAGTATTTAGGGAAACGGAATTTTCAAACATTGATGGTGAGGATGCCAACTGGCATTCCTCTCTGCAAGGTAATTTAATAGGATTTATCCAGAACCTTAAAATGGAGCATCAATTACTCAATACCCATAATGCCATGTCTAGGAACTGATCCAGAGGAAAGAGGCAGACAGACATAAGATGCATGCCCCAGACTTACCTCACAGCCCTATTTATTCTGGGGCAGCAGACCACAGCCTACAGACCAAATCGAGGCTGGGACTGTTTTCACATGGTCAAAGACTGGTTTTTACATTTCTAAAAGGTTATTGAAAAAACAAAAAAGAATATGGGATAGAGAGCCTAAAATATTTATTGGTCCACAGAGCCTAAAATATTTATTGCTTAGCCCTTTACAGAAAGTCTGCTTTATACTACAAAAGGTTGGTCAACCAGTGACCAATGATAAAGGACTGGTTTAAATGATACATCATACAAGGAAGTGCTCTTATTAATAATGATGCAATCGTGCATTGACTGACATAAATGTGTACGTCCATCATATTATGATGGGAAAGCCCCGAGTTACCAGACTATGTGTAGCATCACCCCATTGGTATGTGGGATTTATACTGTCTGCAACAGACATTAGAGAGTCAGGGTGATCATCTCTGGATGGAGAGATTACGGGTTATTATTATTCTATTTTTGCATGGCCGTGTTGTCTCAATTCCCTACAAAGTCTGATAATTTCATATGAAGAAGAAGGGAGAGTGGGAGTTCAGGTGTCACTTGTGGTCGCCATCACTGCTGTTCAACATGTGTCTCTGGCTCTCCTCCTCCAGGGCCCATGGCAGGCCTGGCCTTCTTTAGTCCCTCTGGGCTGGCCATGGTCATGTTATCTGATTTGGCCAATAACATGTGAGGAGATGTGGTGTCTTCACTTCCAGGAGGAAACCAGAGCCAAGAACAAAAAGCTGTAGTCCTTTCTCCTGCTGTAGCACACAGCTTCCTCCAACCAGTCCTGAACGACGCACCTGAGGGCTGTGTGACACCACAGGCCAGCTAGGGTCTGGGCTAAGCTCTCTCCTCCTCCAAGACATCCCCAGGCCATGTCACGTGCTCCTCCTCTGGGCGTCCCACCAGCCTGAGGAATAGCCATCGCCCACATCACCACCCGGGCTCCTCATTGTCATGTCAGCGTCTGTCTCCCCAGAGACTGAAATTCTTAAAAGGCCACCAAGTTCCCATCCTTGGCCCTCCAGTGTCTGACACGGAGCCTGGCACAATGTAGGAGCTCAATAAATGTCACTACATCCGTTTGGACGGTTTCTAAACTGACAAATTACAAGGCAGGCTTTAGGCTGGGAGTTAAAACTTCAGAGGCAAAGGGACAAAAACACAAAGAAAATTTGAATTTTAGCTGCTGGGATATTGGGTGGGGTGGGGGATTCCAAATAGACATTTTTCTTTTAAAAGTTTATTCTAAAATAATGATCGACTTTATTAAAGGTTTTCCACATTCACGGTCTTAATAACAGACCTTCACTGCAGGAACTGTAACTCTTAGGAGATAAGTCCTTATGAAGTACAGAAATTGTGTCAAGTCAGTCATGGCAGTGAAGCAGATGCACCCTGAGAAGCCCCAGCCCACCCCTAGGCTCCGCACTGGCTGCTGCTGTGACCCACCTGGTGCCCTCAGAGTGTGCCCTCACTCTCTATGCTGAATGCCTGTGCCTATGTGATTTTCCTATGCTGGCTGAATTAGTTCATCTCTTTTCTACACTAAGTTTATTGGGGGCAGAGAGAGGGGCAACCACTGAACAATTTGTGTTTTTTGCCTAGCATGGCAGGCACAGGCTACACACTGGAAATAGTGTGGGCAAGACAGCTGGCACTCCCTTAGGGCTCACAGCCCAGTGGGAAAGAGATGCTCGGGAGAGTCTGTAAGCAATGATTCATTATAAACATGGCAAATGCAACTACTTTTGTGTTCAGCCAAGTACTACACCCTAATGATCCCCTGGAGACTCCCTGCTGGGGACACCAGTGACATATGCTGGCCCCTAAGGAAGTTGCCCCACGCTTGCCTGAATGAGAGGCAGACAGGAAGAAAACAAGAGAAGGGGACAGGAGGCTGGGTGCAGTGGCTCATGCCTGTAATCCCAGCACTATAGTAGGCCAAGGCTGGCGGATCACCTGAGGTCAGGAGTTTGAGACCAACCCGGCCAACATGGTGAAACCCCGTCTCTACTAAAACTACATAAATTAGCCGGGCATGGTGGCAGGCACCTGTAATCCCAGCTACTCGGGAGGCTGAGGCAGAAGAATCACTTGAATCCAGGAGGCAGAGGTTGCAGTGAGCCGAGATCATGCCATTGCACTCCAGCCTGGGTGACAAGAGTGAAACTCCATCTCATTAAAAAAAAAAAAAAAAAAAAAAAAGGCTGAGCACAGTGGCTCCCCGGCACTTTGGGAGGCCGAGGCAGGCAGATCACCTGAGGTCGAGAGTTTGATACCAGCCTGACCAACATGGAAAAACTCCGTCTCTACTAAAAATACAAAATTAGCTGGGCGTGGTGGTACATGTGTGTAATCCCAGCTACTCAGGAGGTTGAGGCAGGACAATCACTTGAACCCACAGGCAGAGGTTGTGGTGAGCCGAAATCGTGCCAGCCTGGGCAACAGAGTGAGACTCTGTCTCAAAAAAAAAAAAAAAAAAAAAAAAAAAAAAAGGCAGGGGGGACAGGAAGGAAAGGCTGGGGAAAGGAGAGGAAAGGACCCTACAGAAGCAGGGTAGGAACATGGTTCATGCAGAGCCCCCAGCTGCTCTCAGTACTTCTGGGTTTGAGAACATGGGGTTTTATTCCTGATGAAATCTGACCAGCCCATCATTTATGAAACTTCCAAAAGAGACAGCAGTGGAAATAGAAAAATGTAAGATCATCATTACAGAGCTAAAGGTCAAACACAGCACACAGAACTTCAGAAAGGCTGCACGGGGATGATGTTTTCCCACAGGGACTGGTAGTGGGGAGGGGAGAGGGGGGCTGGGGAATACCAGGTCTGAGAGAAGGACAGGAAAATTTAAGCCTTACCCCTCCACCTCAACCTCTGTGCCAGTCTCAAACTAATAAGGGAAACAAGTCTTCAAGGCTCAGTGGCTTTCAAGTCATTCTTTATTCCATTTTCCTTCCTATTTCTTGAAGTCACAAATGGGACAAGACAGTATGACAAACATTTTCTCACCACCTGGTGTGGTAGGAAGGGCACACGCTTAAAAGCTGGGCAGCCCTGAACATTAAGTGACTTCAACAATTCAGCCGTCTCCATTGGCAAAGCTAATGTTTTAACTTTAGCTTTCAGAACCCTAACTTCCTAATGTATAAAGATATGAATGTTAAGATCACCCAGTGACAGTAGGCTAGGGCAGGAGAATTGCTTGAACCCGGGAGCTGGTGGTTGCAGTGAGCTGAGATCACGCCATGGCACTCCAGCCTGGGAAACAGAGCAAGACTCCGTCTCTAAATAAATAAATAAATAAATAACCCACTGAACTATCAGAAGAATGGAATAAAATAATGTGAGTCAAGACACCTGGCACACAGAGGCTCTCAATCATGCCCGTTCCTTCCCTGGTATTTTCTCTTAGTTTGCTTTCTTCCTATAGTGAAAACAAGGAGCTCTGCTCCTAGATGATGCCAGATATACCTGAAACAATGGTTCTCTGATGCCTCACAATTTGTCTGGAAAGTTTATCAGCTTACACTTAACTCCCTGCTATGACATCCAGAATGGTGTGTCATAAGTATTTAGTGGCAAATCTAAATACAGAATTTTAAATACTGTATGCCTGTTTGTTTCCAGAAACCACCAAAGAGTCCCCAAATTCTAAACATCTGTACTGAAACCAAGCCTCTGGAACCACCTCCCACTGGCCATGGTGCAGTGCTCCGTCGCCAGGTTTCTCAGTGTGGTTTGGGAAGGATGGAAAGTCTCAGCAGGTGGTGGATGGACAAAGACTGGAAATGTGTATTTTCCCATCTTTGTCTACAAATTTAAAAATTTCTTGAACTGCCAACTCTTCCCCATCCCCATAAATTACATTTCAAAAAGAATCTTAAATGGAGTAGTCCGGTAAAAAGTCAATTTCCATAGATGAAGGTTTGCTTCTAAAACAAGTATTGCAGCCACTGAACGGAGCCCGGTGGTTGGGGTTGGGGGCAACTCCACTCGTCAGGCAGTGGGAGCACACTTCCCACAAGCGAAGTCACAGGCACAGTGTCCCCAATGCCCACATCCTCATGATGGGAGTGAGGCTTCCTTTTCTCTGGCAGCACCATCAGCTTGTGCTTTCCTACTGGATGGGCCAAGAGGGTTAGTTAGAACACGTGAGGAGGAATACATATCCATGGTGCACGCCAATAAGACAAGCACGCTGAACTGCCTGTACACCAACTCCTGGCAATTTGGGCTGAGACACATCACACCCGTCCCTAAAGCGCAGCCACACCTCCTCTAATACCCCAACTTGGGGGTGTGGAATTACTCAGACTCTCCAGTGGTTTGTCACTGCCAAATCGAAAACGCCCAACCAAACCCCCACATCTGAGTTTTCCCATTTTTTCCTCTATTCTTCCCCAACTCCAATTCTTCACTCGAGTTGACCTGGCCCTATCTGCCTTCTGCAGGTTGCAAGTTCTCATGTCCACACCTGTCACCACAGTTCACCACGTTTCCATGTCACCTAGAACACCCTCCCCTGGTTCTGGGCCACATCAGGGTGACTCCAGTTAGATTTCCCCCTAAAAGCTTAACTAGCCCCGACCACTTTCCAAAGTGATGATTACTTTCCCTTCTCTGAATTCTCAAAAACTAGTTTCCTATCATTGATCAGTACCACTACTGTCCTCTACTTACCATTTTTATCACTTTATCAACTTTCTACACTTTATCTCTCCTAATTGGTCTGTAAGTTCCATCAAAGCAAAGACATAATGTAATGGTATTTGGTATAATTATCGCCTAAAAGGATCTTTGAGGGATTAACATGAAACTATAGGTATAAATTACTTATAGTTTAAACTACAAGTCACTGTTCTCTGAAATTCTAAAATACACATTTTATAGACTTGTGGAATTTTGGTGTTATATCATGAACAAAACTACAGTCATTTTATTAAATGCTTTTTTTCTTCAGTGCCAGACTGTAACAGATAAGAGTTATAGAAAATACACAGGCAGGCTGCCTGGCACATAGTACTCATAAGTATTTGTTGAATAAACGAATTCTTTACTAACACTCTAAATACTGCTGATGAGTGACATTCATCACAAAAATACTGAAGTGAGTACTCAGTCACACATGGACACACGCAGAGGGGAGTGCTAGGGCCCTGTGCCAGTGGCGGGCCACAGCCACAGGCAGCCCCGCCCGAGAAGTAAAACAACAGGCTCAACGCAGGCTACTCACCACCATGTTGTACGCATCGGGAACTTCAGTTTCAAACTGAAATTTTCCACCCTGGTAGTAACCCTCATCTATCAAAAAACACAAAACAAAACAAAAAAATCCTTTAAATTAAAAAAAAAAGGAAACAAAAAGCAAACACTCTGTTAGGATATGGCAAATACAGAGAATCGGGAGTTTAAAAACAGGCCTGCAGAGTTCCTCGGTTCCATCACCAAATGCACACACATTGGTGGAAGTCCTGCCCCTGCCTGAACAGAAATGGGCTCCATGCTGTCACCCGCCTGCTGTCTGTCTTCTCAGGGGGCCGAGCACACCCTCAGGGAAGGGAAGGGACATCCTTCTGGGGCCATCTGCCTGGCCTCCTTGCATCCTACCATCTTCCTGGAACCTACAACCCTCCAAACACATCTCATTCCTTAAGTGACTTCTTTATCTGCTTACTGCTGGTCTCCCCAAGAGAATGTCAATTGGAGGACACAAGACTAACAGTCACCAACAAACCCTTACTGAGCACCCAACCTCTGCTGGGCATGGTTCTAGGCCTTGGGGACACAGCAGTGAACCTGACAGAATCACTGCCTCAGTGACTGCTTGGTGCAGCCTTCAGAACAGAGCAGGCCTTCTAGAAATGCGGGCTGGTAGGCACGAAGGAGGATGCCCAGGGTCTGAGCATCACCAACATTGCCATCCACATGCTGTGTACCCCCACTCCCTCTTTACCCCACCCCGCACGCCCTGTAGACCCCACAGGGCAGTCCCTCTCCTCAGAGAGTACCCAGCCTGGGGTCACTAAGTGGCTGCTGGTGCCAGCAGAGGGCACTTCAGCATGAATGAGCTTGGAAAAGCCACTGGAAATAAATTATTCTCAATTTTCAAATGTGACAGAATTAGCACCATTTTAAAATTAAAATTCAATTTCCCCTAAAATATTTATCATCAGGAACAAACCAGTAATATTAAATCCTATCATTTTCCTCAAATTTTTTATATGAAATGAATGCATAACAGCAAGTTGTTAGCCTCAAACAAGTCATCATTAAAAAAAAAATTCCATTCCTTAAGAGTTGAGACTGTATCAACATTTATGTCATCTAGTAGTTAAAACTGGCATTACCTGGACCCTAACATTTTTTTTCTTTGCCAATTTGATAGAAGAGACATACTAGTTCTCTTTTATTTTACATTCGCTGATGAATACTAGTGAGGCTAAAATTTATATGATTATTGGTCATTTATGTTTTTTCTTTTAATAACTGAATGATCAATGTTCTGAAACTCTCCTTTTATTACTGAGATATTCATCTTTTAATTACCAATATGAAAATCTCTTAGTCTTTGCTTTTTAAATAGTCTACAAGCAATTTTTCTTAGTCTGCTGTTTGCATTTTGATTTGGTGCTTTCTGAACACTAGTTTTCCATTTTTAAGCAGCTAATCTTTCTTTAGGGTTTCTGTCTTCGGGGTCATGCTTAGAAAAGGCCTTTCCCAACCAAGATTATATCAATATCCTCTTATATTTTCTTCTAGTAATTTAATGTTTCATAGATTACATTTAATCAGCTCATTCATTCATCAACTGATTACAGACTAAGGTCGTATTTTTTTTCCTAACTGGTTGCTTAATCTTCCCAACAGCATTTATTATTCTAGCCTTCCTCCACTTATTTGAGATGTGTATTTCTAGTTTTTATAAATACACTTGGTTTCTGACTGGCAGTATAAAGTCTCTGGCAAAGATACTTGTTTGGGGAAATTTTTAACTCCAGATATAAGAACTTTTCAAATAAGTGGCATCTTAGATATAAAATACTCAGAGTATACGTCTTTGTTCGTCAAAGCATGTGTGGATGTTGGTGTCTTACACGTATGCTGATATTGAGCACTGTGGCACGACACAGAAATCCAATGCCAGGCTTCACGTTACAAACCACGCAGTCCACTCTGTGAACTGTTAACACAGCTTTTGGATGATGCTGCTTCACCCGCGCTGTCCTTTTCCTTTTCCTTAGGAATGATCACTACCCATGCGAGACACCCTGGTCGTGGCTGTGCTCTGGCCATTCCATCCTGCCATGCTATATTTTTTCTCTAGCTGGCTTTCCAGTTCATGGATTACAGAGTTTCAACTCTATTGCCTACCACTTTCAAAGATGTTATTTGGTCTAATATGATTGTCACTTTACCTTATTCCCTCTGCTCCAGTCAAGTTCTTACTTAATAATTATTAGGATTATATCTTCTCTTAACTCATTAAAAAGTGAGAACAGACTGTTTTATTTTTTTCTCTTTCATGAAACAAGTCTCTCTCAGGAGAATGATCTGCTCCTGCATCAGTACTTCTTTTTCCCTCTTTGAAGTTGCACAGCTTTTAGACCTGATCCAAATCTGCTTATTTATTATTGAATTTGCCCAGAAATTCCACAGTCCAACTTAAAAAGCAGCTTGGGAGCAGACTGGACTGAGATGAAACCCAAGAGCATCTCTTATTTACAAGGTTTCCTTCACGATGTCCCCAGCTTAAGAGTTCAGATTCACCTTCTACACCTGGCTCTGGGAGTACCTAGCCCAAGGCAGAGACGGTTCAAGGAAGGCCTGCTCACTTCCACAGCTGGCAGGTAGTGGACTCACTGAGAATGTCTGTAACTACATGTGCACCGTGGCCCACAGCACAGTATACAAGTCCAGGACAGGCCAATTCTATGTTACTATCGTCCATGGCTGCTGGGGCTGAAAACATGGTATTTCTCAGACAACTAGGTTTTAAAATACAGTAATGAAATGCAACTGAGGGAAGTTCCTGGCACTCAGCTCTCAATCAGCCAGCCTGGCCCCTGCCCCACTGTTACAATTAGAGGAATTATCCTCCTCTTTCCTTGTGTTTTAGAGCCCACTCCTCACTACCTTTGAGGAACCATACTCCAGTGTCTTCAGGATTACTGAGAGCCCTGGGAAAACAAACCTTTCGAAGGGGTATGTCGGCACAAATCACTGTGAAAGAATCTATTTCTAGATTCTAGATGGCCGACATCCACATATGCTCTGTCTGGTAACAAATCTGTGGACAACGCCCTTGAGGCCAAGGAGTCATGCCAGCTCTCCATCCCACCTCCTCTTTTACAACCTTCTTCCCCCCTGTAAAAAAAAGGCCTACCTCCCATCTCTCCCTGTACTAGAATGAACTGCCTCGAGGAGTGGACATTCCCAGGGGACAAAAGTACCAGTGACGCACTGATAAGGGTAAAGCCACCTCAAAGCGACGCATTAAGGTAGGGTTGTGCTTTTCCCTATATTTGCTTTTTCCCCCACCACTGTGTCTCCATTCGCTTTTCCCTATCTATAACCATTTCTTTCTTTTTTAAAATTATTTATTTATTTTTGAGACAGTCTCATTCAATTGCTCAGGCTGGGGTGCACAGCTCACTGCAGCCTCCAACTCCAGGGCTCAGGTGATCCTCCCACCTCAACCACCCAAGTAGCTGGGACTACAGGTGTGTGCCACCACGCCCAGCTAGTTTTTTGTAGAGATGGGGTCTCACCATGCTGCCCAGGCTGGTCTCAAACTCCTGACAAGTGATCTGCCCATCTTGGCCTCCCCATAGTGCTGGGATTACAGGCATGAGCCACCACACCTGGCCTATACCCATTTCTGTAAAGGACAAAGCATCGTATTATAAATAGTATGTGGTGGTTCACGCTGGAGTGTCTTGGGTTCAGACACTGTGGAGTCTGATGGCAGGGATGATGAAAACTTCATTTAGTAACTTCAAACCCTAGACCACTGTAAAAGCAGGCATTACCCCTTTGAGAGCCAAGCAAAGAGGATGCCAAGAAACAATAGCCATGGTGCCTTCCTCCACCTAGGGCACCAGCTCCATGTCTCACCTATCTAACTAGGAACCTCCAGGAGCTCAGAGTGAGATGGCTGTCAGAGGCATATTCTTAGAATGAAAATGAAGTAAAACTTTTGCCTGAGGGAAAGAGTCTGATTTCGCAGACTAGTTTGACAATTAATGTATATGGCAGATAGTTTTGATAAACTGAATGGGCTGAATCTGGAGCTCCAAGCTTTGGGTGAAAATAGGAAGAATGTAATAAGATTTAAAAAATACTACATTGGTGTACATATTAGTATGTTGAAATTAATAATACTGCTGTTTTTCTCAACTCTTCCTCAGCATTTCCAGCAAAAGCCTGCAAAGCTGCTCTGAAGTGAAGAGTGACAGATGTAACTATTCAGGGTAGAAAAGCATTCTGATGTCCCTGCAGCTGACAGGGATTGGTAAAGTGATTCTGGTGGACACTTCAGAAACTGAAGCAAAGGACTCCAATGATTGAGTGACAAAGCCTTCTCCAAGTCAGGTGGCTTCCAATTCTCTACTTTCAACAAAATGGAAGAAGGAATCTAATCTAATAGTCAGTGGAAAAATCATGAAAATACTTTATATGACGACAGGCAAGGTGACTCATGCCTATAATCCCGGCACTTTGCGGGGCCAAGGCAGGTGGCTTCCTCGAGCTCAAGAGTTTGAGACCAGCCTGAGCAACATGGCAAAACCCCATCTCCACAGAAAAAAAAAAAAAAATTGCCAGGTGTGGTGGTGTGTGCCTGCAGTCCTAGCTACTTGGGAGGCTGAGGTGGGAAGATTGCTTGAGCCTGGAAATTTGAGGCTGCAGAGAGCCATGACTGTACCACTTCACTCCAGCCTGGGCAACAGAGTGAGACCCTGTCTCAAAAAAAGAAAATACTTTGTATGATCTTTGGCCTTTAACTTTGAAGTCCAAAGACAAAACGGCACAGCCATAACAAGACACCTTCCATGCCCATCTAATCTACTTATTTATGTGAACAAGCAGTCCTGAGTGTTTATATCTATAAAGACAAAATAATGGAAGAAAACTGGTATCAGACTTTTGTTTCTAGCATAAAATAATATTCATTCACAAATGCATCACTTTAATCAGGGAAAATGCTAACAGTAACCCCATCATTTTCAGAGATACACTGCAAGTGAAATGTTTAATTATCATCAAAATTTGCTTAAATTCATTATTCATTACACAAATAGTTGATGAGTGCCCACCATGTGCCACACACAGTTCTAGGCCCTGGTGACACATCAACAAGAGATAATTCCCGCCCTTATGAAGCGTATATTCTAATGGAAGGGAGAGAAAATACATAAATTACATAATAGAAGGAGTAGAAAGTGGGAAGAGGCTGCAATTTTAAGCAGGGAGGTCAGAGAAAATGACGACTTGAAGGAGGAGGGTACTGGGGTGAAGGACACTCCACGCAGATGAAACAGGGTGGGTACGGTCAGAGGCCTAGTATGTTCCATGAACCCTGCAGAAGCCAGTGTGGTCAGAGAGTGAGGTGGAAGAAGAAGACCTGAGCCCGAAGAGGGAGCAGATGCAAAGGGTGTTGGGCCCTGCAGGCCCCTGCATGTAGCTGGCTCTGATTCAGAGTGAGATGGGGCCATGAAAGGGGTCTGAGTAGGGGAGGGACAGGAGCATATAAATGGATCACAGAGCAGGAGCCCAGTTGTGATTATCTGTTGTAATCACCCAGGTGAAAGATGGTAATAGTTAGGATCAGGGTGGGAGCAGGTAAAGTGGACAGATTTTGAAGGCAGCAACACCAGAATTTGTTGACAGATTAGGCACGGAGGGAGGAGAGAAGGAGTCAAAGAAGATCTTTGACCTTGCAATGGAAAAGGCAGAGTTGCTACCATGAAGATAAAAGGACTGCAGATGGCACAACTGTGTGAAGTTCAAATCAGACACATTAACTTGAGATTTCAAGTTGGCATCCCAGTGGAGGTGCTGAGTGGGCAGCTGACAGATCATTCTTGAGTACTGGGAGAGGTTGGATAGAGAGGGCAGTTTGGGAGCCATTCAGGGTAAAGCATTCTGATGTCACAAGATAGCCAGGACACCAGGGAACTGACTACACAGGTCCAAAGACAGGATGAAACCTTGAGGTTCCCCCACTTTGACGGGCTGGAAGATGAGGCAGAGGACAGGCAGCCAGAGACAAAGAAGGAAAAACTAGAAGCAGGAGCCTGTACAAATAACAACTGCAACAATCGTTCAAAAGCAAATGTTTAAAAGCAAATGTTTAACACTTAAGAGTCTTAACAGTTATAGGAACTTTTCAAATAGTGAGCTCTGGGCTGGGCACGGTGGCTCACGCCTGTAATCCCAGCACTTTGGGAGGCCAAGGCAGGTGGATCATGAGGTCAAGAGTTCAAGACCAGCCTGGCCAACATGGTGAAACCCGTCTATATTAAGAATACAAAAATTAGCCGGGCATAGTGGCGGGTACTTGTATTCCCAGCTACTCGGGAGGCTGAGGCAGAAGAACTGCTTGAACTCGGGAGGCAGAGGTTGCAGTGAGCCAAGATTGTGCCACTGTACTCCAGCCTGGGCAATAGAGCAAGACTCTGTCTCGGAAAAAAAAAAAAAAAACAAATAAATAAAGCTCAATCTATCTATCTACCTGTATATCTAGTTACAGAAGAGTATAAAAAAATTACAAAATACTTATAAGCATAAAAATGTTTACATTAGGGTGCAATTCGAGGGAACAAGTGGAATGAAAACATGAGTGCCGGGAGAAAAACTAGCAAAGGCTTTCCAGCCAGTGAAGTAGAGCTTATTCACGTCAAAAACAAAAAAACAAAAAAACAAAAAACTGTGATGATGGGCATATCTGTGGTGGTGGGCATATTTGTGGTATTTATATTCTATACTGGAAACATTTCAAAGAGTAATATAATACTTTCATTTTTAAATGTCAATATTTACAGCACACTGGAAGTGATATCCTATGCAAACTTTAAACTTAAAAGGCTCTGATCCATCTCAGATCAGACTGTTGAAAGAGAAGAGACAGAGACAGATGGTGGAGAAGAGGAAGTGAGTGCGAGCAGAGGCAGGAGCAGGACAGACACGGGCACCAGGGAGCGGGCAGGACTCTGGGATGCAGGGCTGCAGACAAAGGCACAATGACAGCTATTGTATAGAGATGCTGAGACTTAGAGGAAAACATGAACATAATGAGGAAAGAAATGGACGGTTAGGGGGAAAGCACCAAATGGAACGTCAACAGCTAGAAAATACAGTATCTGAAATGAAAAATTCACTGGATGTGCTTAACAGCAAATGAGACATTGCAGAAAAAGAAACTATCCAAACTGAGGCACAGAAAGAAAAGTGAACAAAGCCTTGTGACCCAATGGAGGTATAATTTACATGTAGAAGTAATCTATATGTAAGACATATATGATATATATATATAAACTAGAGTGCCAGAAAACGATCACAGAAAAATATTTAAAGAAATGTTGGCCAAATTATTTCTAAATTGGATGAAAACTATAACTCACAGATCCAAAAAGCTTAATAAACCCAAGTTGTGATAAAAAGAAAAAACCACTTCAAAGCACATTATAATCAAACTGCTGAAAGCAGTGATAAGGAGAAAATCTCAAAAGCAGCCAGAGAATAAAATGCACATCGCATAAAGTGGAACAAAGAATCACCACTAACTTCTAAGGAAAAAATACAGAAGGCAGTAGAATGACATCCTTAAAATGCTGAAACTGTCAACTTAAGAATTCAACCTTCAGCAACACTGATAGAATTCATCACAAGCAAATCCGCACTACAAAAAAATCTTCAAGGATGTTCTTTAGGCAGAAGTAAAATAACACAGAGGAGAAATCTAGATCTACAAAAGGGAATGAGGGTCATAAATGTTAAGTATGTGGAGACATACATTTTAAAAACAGACTGTGTAAAGCACAGATAATATATTCTGGGTTACAACATATGTAAAAGTAAAACAAATGAGAACTATAAAATAAAGGTTGGGCTGGGAAATGGAAACATACTACTGTTTGTCTAAGCTTCAATCTTAAACATCAGAAAAAGAAGAGCAAATTAAACTGGAAATAAAGAGGAGGGAAATAACAAAGACATGAGCAAAATTCAAAAAACGGCAAAATCAATGAAACTAAAAGTAGGTTCTTTGCAAAGATCAAAAAAAATTGACAATCTTCTCACTAACCTGATCAAGAAAAAAAGACAAAAATTACAATATCAGTAATTAAAGAGGAGACACAACACAAACTCTACTGAACTTAAAAGGATAAGATGATACTAAGAACATTATATCAATAAACTGAAAAATGCAGATGATATGAGCAAATCCCTTGAAGGACACAAATTAGTGAAGCCCACTCAAGAATAACCTAGGCAGCCCTATATCTATTAGAAATTGTGTTTATACTTAAAATCTTACCACAACAAAACAAAATTCCAGAGACAGGTGGCTTCACAGGTGAATTCTACCACTGAATAAAGAATTAATAGGCCAGGCACAGTGGCTCACACCTGTAATCTCAGTACTTTGGGAGGATCACTTGAGCCCAAGGTTTCGAGACCAGCCTGGGCAACATAGTGAGACCCCCGTCTTTACAAAAAATAATTAGCTGGACATGGTAGTGCATCTGCCCACTACAGACGGTGGGCATCTGTAGTCCCAGTTACCTGGGAGCCTGAGGCGGGAGGATTGCTTGAGCCCAGGAGGTTGAGGCTGCAGTGAGGCGTGATCATGCCACTGCACTTCAGCCTGGGCAAGAGAGTAAGACCTTGTCTAAAAAAAAATTAACTAATTAATACTAATTCTACACAAACTCTTCCAGAGAACAGAACACTTCCCAATTCAAAGACCAGAATGCATTACCTTGACACCAAAATTAGGCAACTCATTACAAAAAAAACTACAAATATCCCTCACAGACAGGTAAGGATTTGTAAAAATTCTTAACAAAATACTAATATATCAAACTGAGCAATATATGAAACCATTAACACATAATACATGATGAATTACGGTTTATCTCACAAATGCAGCTTTGGTTCAACATTTGAAAAATAATTTATCAGTGTAACTTACCTTATCAACAGACCAAAACAGAAAAACCGTTATGATCACCTCAGTAGATGCAGAAAAAGCCTTTGACAAATTAAGCATCCATTCATCATTGGCCATTTTTGGTTTGGGGGGAAAAAAGCATCCATTCATGATTAAAAAAAAATACATACATACATACATATACATATATATGTATATATGCAAACAAGAAGTAGAAAAGAACTTCTCAATCTGATAAAGGGCATCTGCAAAAACCCTATAGCAAGGCCGGACTCAGTGGCTCACGCCTGTAATCCCAGCACTTTGGGAGACCAAGGCAGGCAGATTACCTGAGGTCAGGAGTTCGAGACCAGCCTGGCCAATATGGTGAAACGCCATATCTACTAAAAATATAAAAATTAGCTGGGCATGGTGGTGGGCACCTGTAGTCCCAGCTACTCAGGAAGCTGAGGCACACGAATTACCTGAACCTGGGAGGCAGAGGATATAGTGAGCTGAGATCACACCACTGCACTCCAGCCTGGGCGATAGAGCAAGACTCTGTCTCGAAAAAAACAGACAAAAACCCTACAGCAAACCATACACGTAATGATGAAAGACTGATAGCATCCCCCTAAGATTAGAAACAAGCCAACCGGGTGCGGTGGCTCACGCCTGTAATCCCAGCACTTTGGGAGGCAGAGGCGGGCGGATCACCTGAGGTTGGGAGTCCGAGACCAGCCTGACCAACATGGTGAAACCTCATCTCTACTAAAAATACAAAAATTAGCCGGGTGTGGTGGTGCATGCCTGTAATCCCAGCTACTCAGGAGGCTGAGGCAATAGAACTGCTTGAACCTGGGAGGTGGAGGTTGTGGTGAGCTGAGATCATGCCATTGTACTCCAGCCTGGGAAACAAGAACGAAACTCTTTCTCAAAAAAAAAAAAAAAAAAAGGAACAAGCCAAGGATGTCCCTCTTACCACTTCTATACATGATTGTACTGGAAGTCTTAGACAAGAAAGTAAAGCAAGAAGAGGAAACAGAAGGATACAGACTGAAAGGGAGAGATAAAATTGTCTTTATGCACAGATGGCATGATAGTTTACATAGGAAAATCTACAGAATCCACAATACAACTACTACAATGAAAAGCAGGTTTATCAAGGTTGTAGGACACAAGGTCACTACACAAAAATCAGCTGTATGTTTATGTACTAGCAACAGAAAACTGAAATGGAGATATAAACCATGTTCATGGATTAGAAGATGTGATAATTAAGATGACAATTGATATGGTTTGGATGTGTGTCCCCTCCAAATCTCATGTTGAAATGTGATGCCCATTGTTTGTTTGAGGTGGGGTCTGGTGGGAGGTGTCTGGGTGATGGGGCAGATCCCTTATGAATGGCTTAGTGCCATGGTAATTAGTGAGTTTTTACTGTTAGTTCATGCAAGAGTTGGTTGTTTAAAAGAGTCTGCATCTCTTTTGCTCCCTCTCTCACCATGTGATACGCCGGCTCCACTTTGCCTTCCGCTAGGATTATAAGCTTCCTGATGCCCTCACTAGAGGCAGATGCCAGCACCATGCTTCCTACACAGCCTGCAGAACCATAAGCCAAAATTGGCCTCTTTTCTTTACAAATTACCTGGCCTCAGGTATTTCTTTATAGCAATGCAAATAAACGAACACAGCAATTCTCCCCAAATTGATTTACATTAGAGTCAATGTAGTCCTAATCAAAATCTCAGCAAGTTTTTTGCCAAATTTGACAGGCTGATTCTAAAGTGTATGTGGAAAAGTAAAGGAACAAAAATCACCAAAATAATTTTGAAAAAGTAGAAAAATGTTGAAGGAGTCAGAGGTCACATGATGGGATTTCAAGACTTACTATAAAGCCATAATAATCAAGCAGTGGTATTTGTACAAGTGTAGATGTACAGAACAATGGAATGGAACAGAGTCCAGAAGCAGACCCACACACATAGAGTCATGTAATGTCAACAAAGGTGCCAAGGTAAGTCAATGGGAAAAACCCTCTTCAACAAATGGTGCTAGAAATGGACAATGCAAAAAGAGATAGAGAAAAAAAAAACCAGAAAACTACACTCTTCTCTTGTATAATATGTGAAAATTAACTCAAACTGGATCACAGACCTAACTGTAAAACCTAGAGCTATAAAACTTCGGCTTTTAAAAAAATAAGGCTGGGCATGGTGGCTCCTGCCTGTAATCCCAGTACTTTGGGAGGCCAAAAGTTGGCTGATCACTTGAGCCCAAGAGTCAAGACTAGCTTGCGCAACATGGCGAAACCCTGTCTCTACAAAAAATACAAAAATCAGCCAAGTGTGGCAGCATGTTCCTGTGGTCCCAGCTACCTCAGGAGGCTGAGGCAGAAGGATAACTTGAGCCCAGGAGGTGGAGGTTACAGTGAGCCATGATCGTGCCACTGCATTCCAGCTGGGGCAACAGAGCAAGACCCTGTCTCAAAAAAATAAAATAATTTTAAAAATAAGAGAAAAAATCTTTGTATTTCTTAGACAAAGATTTCTTAGGACACAACAATCACAAACTATTCTTACTAGTTTTGCATTGCTGCTATAATAAATTTCCACAAACTCTGTGCCTTGAACAATACAAATTTATTATCTTCTGGAGGCCAGAAGACCAAAATGAATCTCACTGGGCTAAGATCATGAAGTTGGCAAGGGGGCACTCCTTTCTGGATGCCCCAGAAAAGGCTGTCTCTTTGCACTACCAGCGGTCAGAAGCTGCCAGCATCCAGGGCTCATGGGCCCTTCCTCCACCTCCAGAGGCAGCAGTGGCAGGTGAGTCTTTCTGCCAGTGCCTCACCTGCTTCCTGCTTCCATTGTCACATCACCTTCTCTGGCTCTAACTGCTTCTCTCTCCCTTTCCACTTTAAGGATCCCTGTAATTACACTGGGTCCACCTAGAAACTCCAGGACAATCTCCCTCCCTTAAGATCAGATGACTAGCAATCTTAATTTATCTGCAACTCTAATTCCCTTTTGCCATGTAACATAACACATTCAACAGCTTCCAGGAATTAAGACATGGACATCTGTTAGGGCCATTATTCTGCCAACCACATTACCACAAAGAAAACAATCATAAGTTGGATATCCCCAAATGAATTTAAAATACATGGTCTTTAAAAGACAGTATTAAGGAAATAAAGACGAGCCATAGACTAGGAAAAAACATTTATAAAGCACATCTGATAAAAGACATATCTAGGGTAAGGAACTCTTGAAATCCCACAATAAGAAAAAAAAACTTATTTTTTTTTAAATGAGCAAAACAGTTGAGCAGACGCATCTCCAAAAAAGAGACAGTTATTAAGAAAATGCAAATTAATACCACAATTAAATACCACCATGTAACCATTACCATGAGTAAAGTTTTTTAAACTAAATGCTGGTGAAAATACAGAGCAACTAGAATCCTCATACAGTGCTGGTGGGAACACAAAATAGTACAGCTACTTGGAAAAAACAATTTTGTAGTTTCTTATAATTTAAGAAAACTGAGAGCAACTCAAATGTCTACCATTTGATGAATGGATAATCAAACTGTGGTACACCCATACAACTGAAATAACAATAAACACAACAACGTGGATGAATGTCAAAAGCATTACACTTAAGTGGGAGAAGCCACATACAAAATGTTGCATACTGTTTGGGTTCATTTAAATAATATCCTGGTAAAGGGAAAACTATAGGGAAAGAAATCAGGTCGATGACTGCAAGGGGCTGGGGATGGAGAGAGGATCTACAAAGTGGATCCAGGCAACTTTTTGAGGTGATGGAAACTTCCTGTATCTTAATTGCAGCAGTGGTTATGTGAGTGCGTAGGTCTGTCAAAAGGCAGAGAGCTGTCTACCTAAGAATGGTAAACTTACTGTATGTAAATTATAGCTCACTAAACATGATTCTTAAAAAAGATAAAAAGCCTGTGCCACATAAAAGACACCATCAGGTGGAATGGGAAACTTAAAGAGTGGTGGTAATTTTTTAAATGCCAAAAAACTTAAGATTTAAATACTATGTCATTTTTGGAGATTTTATACACACTATATACATTTTTACTGGAGACCACCAGAATCTGTTTTTGCCCATGGAAATGAATGGTTTTTAAAACAATTCATATCATACTCACTTCAGGAAGCCTGAGCATCCCACGAGAGAATCTGACTTGGAGTTACGTTTAAGGCAGGGGACAGACCAGTGTGAGAACAGATCAGGTGTCTCTGTATCAGATGATGGGGTGGCCTACTCAGTAGGCGCAGTAAGCAAAGAAGCATCACACCAGCCAAATTCTTGGAAGGAGCAAGGAGAGAGCAGTGAATGTTCTCCTGATGAAAGTTAAGAGAATGCTTTGGCAGATAACTGACATTTTAAGAGCTCATATCACATTTCTATTCTACATCGCAAGAAAATTGGCATCTGTATTTTTAAGATTATTTGAAAGAAAAGATTCTACCAAAAAAAAAAAAAAAACACTGTGCTTCTTCAAATTTATCCCCCTTATAATGTTTATCTCCATACTAAAATTAAAAATCAAGCTAGAAAGAAACAGGGATGAGAGTATAAATTTTATGTGTCTGAAACCTTTACATATTAACAATAAACTACATGTAAACTACTACATGGTCAGGATGTTGGTCAAGGCAATAGGTCTCCTCCGGTGCTCTACTCCATTTCCTTATCTTCTTACATGTCCATGACTATTTAAATGTTGTTCCAAAACATTCATGCGTCAGCCGGGCATGGTGGCTCACGCCTTTAATCCCAGCACTTTGGGAGGCCAAGGCAGATGGATCACTTGAGGTCAGGAGTTCGAGACCAGCCTGGCCAACATGGGGAAACCCTGTCTCTACTAAAAATAAAATAAATAAATAAATAAAATAAAAATTAGCCAGGCATGGTGGTGCACACCTGTAACCCCAGCTACTCAGGAGGCTGAGACAGGAGAATCGCTTGAACCCAGGAGGTGGAGAACGCAGTGAGTCAAGATCGTACCACTGCACTCCAGCCTGGGTGATGGAGTGAGATTCCTTCTCAAAAAAACAAAAAAACAAAATGTTCATGCATGGAACCAACTCGGGTTTCAGGTTTACCAACTGTAATTCTTTGCTCAAAAATTGGAATATTCTGGCCAGGTGCAGCGGCTCATGCCTGTAATCCCAGCACTTTGGGAGGCCGAGGCAGGAAGATCACCAGAGGTCAGGAGTTCGAGACCAGCCTGGCCAACATAGTGAAACCTCGTCTTTACTAAAAATATAAAAATTATCTGGGTGTGGTGGCACATGCCTGTAATCCCAGCTACTCGGTAGCCTCAGGCAGGAGAATCGCTTGAACCTGGGAGGCAGAGGTTGCAGTGAGCTGAGATTGTGCCACTGCACTCCAGCCTGGGCAACAGAGCGAAACTCTGTCTCAAAAAAAAAAAAAAAAAAAAAAATTGGGATATTCCTTTATTACACATTCAGAAACTTCTCCTTCTATAGCTCCAAAGCTCTGAAACAAACCAAACATGATGGGGATAGCAGATAAATCCACTAAATGTTTATGACTCAATGTAAGCTGCACGTTTATTATCATGTATCAGGGAGTTTTTATAAATTAAAATTTCAAAATAAGAAAACATCAATAATCTAATGACTGATACATTCTTTTTTGTTTTGTTTTGTTTTTTGTTTTTTGTTGAGATGGAGTCTTGCTCTGTCACCCAGGCTGGAGTGCAGTGGCGCAATCTCAGCTCACTGCAAGCTCCGCCTCCCGGGTTCACGCCTTTCTCCTGCCTCAGCCTCCCAAGTAGCTGGGACTACAGGCGCCCACCACCGCACTCTGCTAATTTTGTTTTGTATTTTTAGGAGAGACGGGGTTTCACCATGTTAGCAAGGATGGTCTCGATCTCTTGACCTCGTGATCCGCCCGCCTCGGCCTCCCAAAGTGCTGGGATTACAGGCATGAGCCACTGGGCCCGGCCTAATGACTGATACATTCTAAAACAAATTTAGAGGAATACACACATAACTATATAAGATTTATAATCTAGCTATAGAAGTCTCTAATCAGAATTTTTTCTATATGTAATATCAATAAAAACCCTTTAAAAAAAATCACATATCTGATAAAGGATTCATATCAAGGTATATAAGGAAAGCTTGCAACTTAATAAGACAATCAGGCTTGGCGTGGTGGCTCACGCCTGTACTCCCAGCACTTTAGGAGGCTGAGGTGGGCAGATCACCTGAGGTGGGGAGTTCGAGACCAGCCTGACCAACATGGAGAAACCTTGTCTTTACTAAAAATACAAAATTAGCCGGGCGTGGTGGCGCATGCCTGTAATCCCAGCTACTTGGGAGGCTGAGGCAGGAGAATCGCTTGAACCAGGAAGCGGAGGTTGCAGTGAGCCGAGATTGCACCATTGCACTCCAGCCTGGGCAACAAGAGTGAAACTTGATCTCAAAAAAAAAAAAAAAAAAAAAAAAGACAATCAATCATATTTTTAAATGGGCAAAATATTTGAAGACTCACTTGAACAAAGAAGATATACAGGTAGCAAACAAGCAAATGATAAGATCACCATCACCAGTCATTAGGGAAATGCAAGTTAAAGTTATAATGAGATATACACCTACTAGAATGGCTAAAATTGAAAAGAATGACAATACCAGTTGTTGGTAAGAATATAGAGAAACTGGAATTCTCATTCATTGCTAGTAGGAATGCAAAACTTTGGAAAACTTAATGGTGGTGGTTTTATAAAGTTAAACTTACTCTTACCACATGGCCCAGTAATTCAACTGCTTTGTATTTACCCAGAAGAAATAAAAACATACTGGCAAATGAAGACCTGCACATAAAAATTTTTAACAGCTTCAGGTATAATAGCCCCAAAGTGGAAACAACACAAAGGTTTGTCCACTGGTCAACAGGTAAATAAACTGGTATGCGTCCATACAACAGAATACAATTCAACAATACAAAATACAGAATACTGATTAACAACATGGGTGAAACTCAAAAACATTACGTTAAGTAAAAGAATGTAACTTATATCTCAATCAACATTACTTTTAAAAACACTAAAATAGATATATACACACCAATGATCTAGATTCTACTTCAAGAAGCTAGAAAAAGTAAAGTAAAACCAAAGTATTAGGAAGGAAATAACAAAGAGCAGAAATAAATGAAATGGGCAAACAATTGAGAAAAAAGTTCTTTGCAAAAATCAACTGCATAAACCTTTAGCTAACATGATCAAGAAAAATGAGAAGCCACAAATTACTGTATCAGTAATGAAAAAGGAGACATCAATATAAGTCTTACAGATATTAGTAGGCTAGTAAGAATATTCTGGGCTGGGCGCAGTGGCTCACGCTTGTAATACCAGCATTTTGGGAGGCCAAGGCGGGTGGATCACGAGGTCAGGAGATAGAGACCAGCCTGGCCAACATCATGAAACCTGTCTCTACTAAAAATATAAAAATTAGCTGGGTATGGTGGTGTACACTTGTAATCCCAGCTACTCGGGAGGCTGAGGCAGGAGAATCGCTTGAACCTGGGAGGTGGAGGTTGCAGTGAGCTGAGATCGCACCACTGCACTCCAGCCTAGGCGACACAGCGAGACTCCGTCTCAAAAAAAAAAAAAAAGAACAACATCAAAATACTTCCATCTATGAATTTCAAAATAAGTACTATATAAAGCTATGACAATTAAAACAGTGTGGTACGCGCCTAAGGGTAAACACAGACCAATGGAACAGAATCAAGTCAAAAAAGCAGAACTACACATATACAGTCAATGCTTTTTGGTCAAGGTATCAAGGTAATTCAATGAAGAAAGGAAAGTCTTTTCATTGAAACAGCTGGATATCTATAAAGTAAATCTGAACCTCTGTCTTACTCCATATACAAAAATCAATTCAAGATGGATGATGGACCTTAACATAAAACCTACAATCCTAAAGCTTCTAGGAAAAAAACCTCGGGTAAGCAAAAATTTCTGGACAGGACATAAAAGGCACAAACTATTAAAAAACTGATAAACTGCACATCATAAAAATTAAAATTTCAGCCAGATGTGGTGGCTCATGCCAGTAATCTCAGCACTTTGGGAGGCCAGGGTGAGCGGATCACTTGAGGCCAAGAGTTTGAGACCATCCTGGGCAACACAGCAAAACCCCGTCTCTACTAAAACTACAATGGGTGAAACTCAAAAACATCACGTTAAATAAAAGAGGCTGAGGCCTGGGAATCGCCTGAATCCGGGAGGCAGAGATTTCAGTGAGGTGAAGTTGCACCACTGCACTCCAGCCTGGGTGACAGAGCAAGACTCTGTCTCAAAAAAAAAAAAAAAATTCCTCCTCAACAAAAGACAGCATTTTTAAAAATGAGCAGAAAAGTCAGAGAACGGGAGAAAATATTTGCAGCTCACGCATCTGACAAAAGACTTGTATTCAGACCACAGCACAAAATAAAAAGATTTTTTAGGGCAAAAGACTGGGGCACTTCAGAAAGGACGATGTATAAATGGCCCGTAAATACATGAAAAGACACTCTACATCATCTGTCACTGGGAAATGCAAATAAAAACCCCAATGATATACCATTTCACACCCAAATGTTGATATATGTGTAGAACAATGGAAACTTCTCATACAGTGCTGGTCAGTGTATGGCACAGCCACAGTGGAAAGTTTCTTAAAAGGTTAAACATGTTATCTTTCCCATGACTCAGAAATTCCACTCTTAGGTAGAATTAAAGAGAAAGGAAAACTATGAACACGAAAAGCTTGTAAAAAAAAAAAAAAAAAAAGCTCACAGCAGTCAAACCTCATAGCTTTTGGTTTATTGATACTAGCCAAAACCTAGAAACTACTCAAATGTCTATCACTAGGAAGATAAATTATGGCATATTCATTAAAATTCCATAAAAAGGGAATAAACTACTGATTCACACAACATGTGTAAATTTAAAACTATGTTAAGTGAAAGAAGTCAGAGACAGAGTACATATATAAGATTCCATTTACATATAAAAAATTCAAGAACAAGCAAAACTAATTTATGGAAATATAAATCAGAAAGGAATTTTGGATGGTGGTGTGGGGGGCAAGGAACAGGCTGCAAAGAGGCAGAAAGAAACTTTGGGAATGATGGAAATGTTTTTCATCTTTATTGGGGTTATGGTTACATATGTGTATACATTCTCCAAATGTAAGCTATACATTTCAAATTAGTACATTTTATTGTTTATAATTTTATACTTCAGTAAAACTGATTTTAAAAATTTAAATTTAAATTTTAAAAATTGTCATTGTTACTTAAACCCATGTTCCCGTCAGCCTAAAACCATCACCACCATCACAGCAGGGCAGGCTGAGGTGACCTCCATCAACATGTCAGTCAGGCCACTCACTGAACAGGTCCAGTTTTTCAAACTGTCCCACTAACTTCCCAGAAGCCTCCATGGGATATTTCAGGCTATCTTTTAAGTTTTTGTTTTGTTTCATTTCACTTATTACTACTTTTTCTTGTTTTGTGAGATGATGTGGACACTTTTTTTCTAAATTCGGTCCCTTTCTTTTCCCCATCACCAAATTACATTTCCATGTTTTTCTCTAAAGAGTGTATTTATTCCCAAGCATGAGCAACCATTCCAAAAACAAACAAAACTATCAAAATGTTAGCAAGTGTGAACAGGAGCCAGATAAAGAGGTGTGAGCTGAAAATGCAGACGCAATTCTTCCACTCTTGACCATTCTAACCCTCAGATCATAGATTTTAGTGAGTTTTCAGCCCTAGCTCCAGGATTACTGGCTACAAATAAGTCCATTTCAAAATCATTTTATTTCATATATTGTTAAAACTTTACAACTTAGACATATCACTGTAATTTGTTTTCAATATGAGGAGGAGCATGATTCTAAAATTTTTTTTAAAAACCATGATATGAGGCAAGTTTTTCCGGCTGGCATATCTCGGCCACACTTCTCTTAATAATCAAAGGGCAGGCATCACCACAGCTTTCTAATTCACAGACATCACAAAATAAGGGCATATACACAGTATCTAAAAAGCATGCCATGCACAGCTCAATGTTAATGTCCCTGAAGTACACTTATTAAAAATATGAATGTTCAGGCATTAAGTATTTACAGGTACCAAGACACAAGTTACTTTTTATTTATTTATTTATTTATTTTGAGACAGCTGTCGCTCAGGCTGGAGTGCACTGGGCCGATCTCAGCTCATTGCAACCTCTACCTCCTGGGTTCAAGCAATTCTCCTGCCTCAGCCTCCTGAGTAGCTGGGATTACAGGCACGCACCACCACCACGCCGGGCTAATTTTTTTGTATGTTTAGTAGAAATGAGGTTTCACTATGTTGGCCAGGCTGGTCTCGAACTCCTGACCTCAAATGATCCACCCACCTGGGCCTCCCAAAGTGCCGGAATTACAGACATGAGCCACCGGGCCCAGCCACAAGTTACTTTTTAATCTGATGGAACAATGAATACAAAAACTGTAACAATTATGCTCCATTTTCAAGGACAATTCTAAGACCAACATCAAAGATGCTGTCATATACACAATAATCACAACGTTAAAGTGATTCAGTAAAAAATTTCAGTAAAAAAATAAGGGGGGCTGGGCGCAGTGGCTCACGCCTGTAATCCCAGCACTTTGGGAAGCCGAGGCTGGCAGATCACCTGAGGTTAGGCGTTTGAGACTAGCCTGGCCAACACAGTGAAATCCCATCTCTACTAAAAATACAAAAATTAGCTGGGCATGGTGGCACATGCCTGTAATCCCAGCTACTCAGGAGGCTGAGGCAGGAGAATCACTTGAACCCGGGAGGCGAAGGTTGCAGTGAGCCCGAGATTGCGCCACCGCACTCCAGCCTCGGTGGCAGGGTGAGACTTGGTCTCAAAAAAAAAAAGGCGGAGGGGAAGCGGAGAAGCAGCATTTATCCATACTTGTCAGAAACCCAATCACATGACAATAAAGAGCCTGGAAAAATCAACAAACATCTTTGAGTGGCCAAGGACCACAAAGCCCATGCTTGGGATGGGCAGAGCTACAGAATCCCTGATAGCCATTGAAAATGCCCTAGAAAGGCAGATGAAAGAAAATATTTTACTATAAACACACAAGTCTGAAATTAGGAAACAGAGAACCAATCTTAATCACTACAATGATTTCTAAGAACACCCTACATTACTTAACAGAATAGTAAATGATGTCCCCGTAACAGTGACTTTGAGTCACCAAGAAAGCATTAGAGTGTGCTCAATACCTCTCGTCAAAAACAGCACAATATGCAATGTGTTTTAGGAAGGCAGCCAAAGGATCGTTAGAGTTTTCATCATTTCACAGTTTAAAGCCCTTCACTACATTTATCTATAGATGTCAGGCATGTGGAACACTCTGCTTTCTAACGATGGTGTTCTATTTGGCATAAAGTACAGCTAATAGAAAAAACAAGAAAAAAGAAAAAAAAAATCTAATGATGATGTTCTAGCACTAACTCCTACACCCAAGTTCTCTCCTTATCTTAGAAGGGTCAGTAGCAGACTGATTTACACTCCCAGAACCCCCAAGTCCTCTCCTTATCTTAGAAGGATCAGTAGCAGACTGATTTACACTCCCAGAGCCCTTCGTGGGACCATCACACAGATAAAATGGAATGTTTTTTAAGTTTTCAAGCATATTTTGATATTTTGAAACCAGGATTTCTTGTGCTATTATTATCAAACATCTTCCACAGAAAAAGCCCATCCTACCTACAGAGAGACAAGGCCGGGACTTATTTGTGGGTTCATTGCCACCTACCAAAATCCTGTATTCTTTTCCACATTTTAATTAGCTAGTGACTAATAATTCTCAGTTTCTCACTACCTTTCCATCCCCCAAATAAAATAACACCCTATATTTCCACCACCAAACATCCTTCCCTCTTGCTAATTCCCCACAACAGCATCGACCGGTTGCCACCCACTGTCCAACATAAACACCAGTGGGTTGTGAAGTGTGGGAATCTGCAGCTCTTGGAGCTGCACTGTAACTAGAAAATATACAAGTCCTCCTCTTGCTGTCTACTTTGACCAAGAAGAAATATGTTGCCATGCTGGGGCAGCTTAGGGATTAGACACTTATCAGTCTTACTGAGGACAGCTGGTAATCTTCTGTCTGCTTCTGTGTGCCAGACCCTGGGCTTAAGTGCTTTACCCACACTATCTGTTTAATCCTCACAACTGTCCTATGAGATAGGTCCTATTTGATCCCACTTTGTAGATAGGCAGGCTGTGGCTAAAAGGTTAAGCAACTTAACCAAGGTCACACTATTCCTACGTAAGGGAAAAGGATTGGAACCCACTTATGACTTCAGAGCCCACACTCTTCACTATACACCAACTGCTTCAGCTGTCATTAGCTTTAGTTACATTTATACATCATTATTGAGAGTGTACACTGAATGCCTCAAATTCACTTTAATATGCTTTATTTCATTCACTATGAAGTATATATCTTATCTTCATATGAAATTGTTATTAATGTGTTAATTTTTTAAAAGCTAGAGGACAAACCAAAGCAAAGATTACAGGTTTGGGCAGCCTTTATCATTTGCTGTTTGAAATCACTTTAATACTTAAGTTATGTAAGAATATTACCTGGGGTTACTGTTAGCTGAAAACAATGAAGCTTGTTTGGATCAGGAAAATGCACTTTACATGTACCTGCAAAAGAAACAGCACATCAGGAAGGTCTGGCAGTGAGCAGCAGTCCATATGTTGAGGCTAACCTTTGAACACATGTAAAGTTAGCGGTGCTACAGGGATTCGTATGGTTTACGGAAAGCTGGTAGATCTCCCTCACTATTTGTCTGATAATAATCGTGCCAATACTCTAAAATTGCAAACCAATGGTTTCTGTCATGTGCTTTTCTCCTTACAGTCTTTTACTAGTTAATTCCAAATAGAGATGTTTTCCTTCAACCTTTAAGTGGTCACTAAACCATTTATTTCAAGAATGATGCTACTGTACTTTGACAAGAAGAAACCATATCTCAGGGAGATTAATATATGCAGGCAAAGGCTAACTAAACACGAAAAAACCAGGAAAGAGCCCAGGTCAACTCTGTTGCCCTAGGACCACAGACATTCAGTCACCATGGTAAATGGAAGTTCTTTATAAAGAAGGGTGCTGGCCGGGCTTGGTGGCTTACGCCTGTAATCTCAGCTACTAGGGAGGCTGAGGCAGGAGAATCGCTTGAACCCAGGAGATGCAGGTTGCAGTGAGCCAAGATCGCACCATTGCACTCCAGCTTGGGCAACAAGAGTGAAACTCTGCCTCAAAAAAAAGAAGAGTGCGCCCAGGACTTAGCTCCCACCCAGCCAGAGTTTACCATAATATTTTGTCTTTTTAAAAAATACCTTTACTACCTAAGTGGTAAATCAACTTGCTTTATTGGTAAAATAATGCTCTATAGACCCAGATGGAAATGTTCTGTGCCCACTGGTCCAAATCATAAGAGGCCTGAATCAGGACAAAGTGTTCCCCTGGGAGAGAAGCCACTGGCTGCTGGTGCAGGCCAGGGAAGTTGATTGTATCCCACCCATCTCCTTCAAACAAATGACACACAGCTAATTACCCACTGGAAAAATACCCAAGGAATATGGAAGGAATATATATAGAAATTTTCTACATCTATAAAATCAAAAAATACTATGCTAAACTTTTTTTTAGACAGGGTCTCACTCTGTTGCCTGGACTGGAGGACAGTGGCATGATTCCAGCTCACTGCAACCTTTGCCTCCAAGGCTCAGGTGATCCTCCCACCTCAGCCTCTTGAGTAGCAGGGACTACAGGTGCACACCACCACACCTGCCTAATTTTTGTATCTTTTGTAGAGACAGGTTTTCACCATGTTACCCAGGCTAGTCTTGAACTCCCATGCTCAAGTGATCCACTCACCTTGGCCTCTGAAAGTGCTAGGATTACAGGCATGGGCCACCACACCAGGCCTATGCTAAACTTCTCAGTTCACCACTGGTGGTGAACTAAACATGGAAAAACCTAGGTCAAATTTCTACTCTGTTCTCCTAGCACCACAGACATCCACAGTCACCACAGCAAATGGAAGTTAAAAAGAAGAGTGCTGGCCAGGCATGGTGGATCACGTCTGTAATCCCAGAACTTTGGGAGGCCAAGGCAGGAGGTTCATGAGGTCAGTAGTTTGAGACCAGCCTGGCCAACATGGTGAAACCCCGTCTCTACCAAAAATACAAAAATTAGCTGGGCAAGGTGGCGGGCGCCTGTAGTCCCAGCTACTTGGGAGGCTGAGGCAGGAGAATTGCCTGAACCCGGGAGGCAGAGGTTGCAGTGAGCTGAGATCACACCACTGCCCTCCAGCCTGGGCAACAAAGCGAGACTCTGTCTAAAAAAAAAAAAAAAAAAAAAAAAAGTGCTGCCCAGGAGTTAGCTCCCACCCAGAATTTACTACGATATTTTGTCTAAGTTTTTAAAGTTTTTTTAGAAGACTTTTAAAAAATGTGTTTAAAGTTTTCTTACAAGTTCCACCAAAAGTATTTGCTTAGTTTGACAATGATAAAAATTTTTATCGAAAACAGGACAATTCAAATTTCTACTCAGAGGTGACCTTAGAGACGATCTAGTCCAACGTCCTCAATTAGGAGACATAAGTAGAAGGTCCAGAGAGGTTTGGTGACTAGCCCAAGATCATACAGGTTATCAACAGAAGCAAGGTTAATTCCTACATTAATAACTAGTTCATGACTCCTTCCCCTACCTCATGCCTCATTTCCTTTCAGTACTTAATGACCATGTTAAGACATGGGACACCTGTATATACAAACAACAAATAACACAGGACTGTTTGTGGGGTTTCCTTTCCAGAGTGAAAACTGTCTAGAAAAGCAAGAAGCAGTCTTAGAGATAACAATGTCACAGTCCTTACTTGAGAAATAAAGAAACTGGAGCCAAAGAGTTCAAGACTTTCCCCAAAATTACACATTTAGAACTATGTGTGAAATACTTAAAATGGGCTTTATTCTTCCTAATCTTAACTTGCAAAGATAAATGCCATCCTTCTAGTGAGTTCTAAGTAACAAAAACATATAATTCTGACTTGGGAAATGTTTCAATGATTCACTGAAGTTGGCATCATGTATTTGTTTTTAATACCTGGCATTCTCCTTTGTTTTAACAGACAGATGCGGAAATCAATAGCTCCAAAAAAGCTGGCCCATCAAGAATAAAGAAATTATTGGCCGGTCGCAGTGGCTCATGCCTGTAATCCTAGCACTTTGGGAGGCCAAGGCGGGTGGATCACCAGAGGTTAGGAGTTCAAGACTAGCCTGGCCAACATGGTAAAACCCCCTCTCTACTAAAAATACAAAAAATTAGCCGGGTGTGATGGCGCATGCCTGTAATCCCAGCTGAGGGGCAGGCTGAGGCAGGAGAACTGCTTGAACCCGGGGGGCAGAGGTGGCAGTGAGCCGAGATTGTGCCACTTCACTCCAGCCTGGGTGAAAGAACATGACTCTGTCTCAAAAAAAAAAAGAAATTATCAAAGTGGATTAAAAACCAATAAAACTATGCCAGGCGCAGTGGCTCACGCCTGTAATCCTGACAAAACCCCGTCTCCACTAAAAATACAAAAAGCAAGACTCTGACTCAAAAAAAAAAAGAAAGAAAAGAAAAGAAAGGTTAAGTTCTAAAAAAAAAAAAAAGTTAACAGGTTTTCGTTCTAGTTCAATGCACTAATGCACTAGAATTAAGCTTTTTATCTACATGTAGGCATGCACTATCTGAGCCTCTAATATTTCAGTCTATCTGAAAGAAACATTTTAAATTTTTTTGCAGAGAAACCGCTACAAACTTGCATGTACAGAGCTCCAAACTAGTTCTGAATAGTTACTAAGTGGTACTGATACAAGGCAAGTTATTTTGTTTGCCTTTGTAAATATTTTAGAAAGATAATAAATAGATAGTAAAGGGTTATTCATTGGTGGCTTCTTGTTTTCTCTTTAGAATAATGAGACATACTTTTGGAAAGCACGGCTTACTTGAATAAAATGATATAATTTCCCCTCTTTCATTAGGAGAGAAGGTAGGGAGAAAGAACGAAAGAAGGGGCAGGGAGCATGCTGTCTTTTTGTCTGACACCACAGCCATAGGGCTGGGAAGACGTGCCATGCTTCTTTCAAACCTAAGGTATGCAGTTACAATCCTGATTTGAAAGCCAGTCATAAAATTTTCTTGTTTTTAAAGTACACTCTATGGGTTAAAAACCAACAATCTCTGTAAGATATGTATCACGGATGAAGGAACCATTTATAAGTGGGACCTTTTCTGTGGTTTTGGTTAAATGTCTACATGTGTTGGCCATGCACAGTGGCTCGTGCCTGTCATCTCAGCTCTTTGGGAGGCCAAGGTGGGAGGATCACTTGAGCCCAGGAGTTTGAGATCAGCCTGCGCAACACAGGAGACTCCATCTCTACAAAAAAATAATAATTATTTTATTTTACTTTTTTGAGACAGTCTCGCTCTGTCACCCAGGCTGGAGTGCAGTGGCGCTATCTTGGCTCACTGCAAGCTCCGCCTCCCGGGTTCACGCCATTCTTCTGCCTCAGCCTCCCGAGTAGCTGGGACTACAGGCGCCCACCACGACGCCTGGCTAATTTTTTGTATAAAAAATAATAATAATTTTAAAAAATTAGCTAGGCATGGTAGCATGCACCTGAGGTCTGAGGTCTCAGCTGCTCAGGAGGCTGAGGTGGGAAGATCATTTGAGCCCAGGAGGTTGAGACTGCAGTGAGCCACACTCATGCCACATTGTACTCCAATTTGGGCAACAAAGAGAGACCCTGTCTATTTAAAAAAAAAAAAAAAAAAAAAAAAAGTTTACATGTATATACAGGCTCAAGTTGGGGGCCTGTGGGAAGATAAGATGAGAGTGGAAAGCAGAGGGATTATTTTATTTTATTTTTATTAGGAAAATGTCCTAATAAAAGAGTATAACGAACCCATCCCCCAGCTTCAACATTTTGCCAATCTTGCTTGTCTATCCTGCCCCCACACAGTTATTTGTCTATTGTTTGTCTTCCTGTAGCATTTTAAAGCAAACCACTTCATCTGTAAATACTTCAGTGGATAGAAAGATAACTTTTTTTTCTTTTTGAGACAGTATCACTCCATCGCCCAGGAGTGCAGTGGCGCAATCTCAGCTCACTGCAACCTCCGCCTCCTGGGTTCAAGCAATTCTCTTGCCTCAGCCTCCTGAGCAGCTGGGATTACAGGTGCATACCATCACAACTGGCTAAATTTGTACTTTTAGTAGAGACAGGGTTTCATCACGTTGGCCAAGCTGGTCTCGAGCTCCTGAGCTCAAATGATCCACTCACTTCAGCCTCCCAAAGTGTTGGGAATACAGGCGTGAGCCACTGCACCCAGCCAGAAAGATAACCTTTTAACAGAATCTCAAGATATTGCCTCATTTCCGAGTTGAAGAAAACTTTGAGGACCAGCAATCCAGTGTTTTTCAAAACACTTTCGACTGAGATCCACAGTAAGAAACATATTTTACATGACGACTCACTATACCTACCCATAAATTCTATATGTTGAAAATAATCTTTTGGCTGGGCGCGGTGGCTCACGCCTGTAATCCCAGCACTTTGGGAGGCCGAGGCAGGCGGATCACTTGAGCCCAAGAGTTTGAGACCAGCCTGCCCAACATGGCAAAAACCCATCTCTGCTAAAAATACAAAAATTAGCCTGGCGTGGTGGTGCGTGCCTGTGGTCCCAGCTACTCGGGAGGCTGAGGCGCAAGAATCACTTGAACCTAGGAGGCACAGGTTGCAGTGAACCGAGATCTCACCACTGCACTCCAGCCTGGGCGACAGAGTGAGACTCTGTCTTGAAAATAGTAATAATTTTTTAAGAAACATTACATACTTACCCTCTCAAACTGATTTCACAACCACGGAGAGGTTGCAACCCACCATTATCTTTCCTACTTCAGATGGAGGTTGGAATGGGCCCTGTCCTGCCCCATGTCAGAGATACCTCCACATCCAAACCTAAGTTCTCTCTAGCACTCACCCAAACCAGCAGACCCACTTATAAAATATTTCACCATCATCCACACACATCCTCAGCCCCAGAACTAATTTTAAAGGAAGTACGATAATAAAAAGTTGTAATTCTAAAGATACTAAAATGATCAAAGCTTTCAGGCTTTAATGATCTTTTGAAATAATCAAGTGTTTGGAAGATTAATGATAGAGAAAATATGACATATATTACAAAAGTGAACTGCCTGATAAATAGCTTTCCGAATGTACCATGCTCATGAGTGAAGACTGCATGCTGACCCTGTGTGTCTGGGGCAGAAACAATCAAGCAAGATGGACACCAACTGACAGCAAGGCAGTGCAGCCACCCCTCAAACATGTAGACAAGTTACAAATGAGAACTTTGCCAAAAAGCTGGTATCATCCCTAACAAAAGTGGAACTGTTATTGATTTCTATACTTTTCCACTCAAAGTGGATGTGGGACAGAACGCATCTGGAAAAGGCAAAAACCTAACCAAATGCACCTCTGCTATTCTAAGGAGAGATAGAAAGCACTCAGAAAGATGGCAGAACCTTGTTCTTTTTTTTTTTTTTTTTTAAAGACAGAGTCTCATTCTGTCACCCAGGCTGCAGTGCAATGACGCAATCTTGGCTCACTGCAACCTCCGCCTCTTGGGTTCAAGCGACTCTAGTGCCTTAGCCTCCCGAGTAGCTGGGGCTACAGTGATGCAGCACCAGGCCCAGCTAATCCAACTTCTTTTTTTTTTTTTTGAGATGGAGTCTTGCTCTGTTCCCCAGGTTGGAGTGCAGTGGCCTGATCTCAGCTCACCGCAACCTCTGCCTCCCAGGTTCAAGTGATTCTCCTGCCTCAGCCTCCCAAGTAGCTGGAACTACAGGCATGTACCACCATGCTCAGCTAATTTTTGTATTTTTGGTAGAGACGGGGTTTCACCATGTTGGCCAGGCTGGTCTCGAACTCCTGACCTCAAGTGATCCAGCTGCTTCTGCCTCCCAAAGTGCTGAGACTAGCGGCATGAGCCACCATGCCTGGCCTACCTTGTTCTTATTAGACACTTGAAAAAATCCTACCTTTTCACAGAAAATTAAAATTCACTCCTAACATACATGAAAAATAGGCTTTTTACTATACAAGGTTATTAAAACAAAAAGTTTTCTTCATGCAATTATTTCACAGTACTTAGTGTTTGGGGATGCTATACTTACAAGGTAAATTAGCTTCAAGTTCTGCAACCTCTGTAGAAACAAAGAAATCATTATTAATATTAGTCAATTACTCCACATAAAATCACCAGTTCTAAATTGGCAATTTCCTCTAGAACACCGAATTTAAAAAAAAAAAAATGGATGAACTGAATAAAACCTGGTCTAAAGTTTAGACTTTAAGCCATTTAGCTGCTTTCGATATACAAAGTGACTTGCAGAATGCCAACAAATTCAGTCAAAAGTCCTTGAATATTCACTTTAATGTAAAAGAAAAACATTTTAAATTAACATAGAAATGACCTATAGGTAGCCAGTCACTACAGTGTTTTTAAAAGTGGTTCCAAGTACTGGAATGATTCCTCTCAAAATCTGATCTATATGCACCTTGTGTTTATGTCTGTTCCCAGTGCTGTCTTCCAGTTACTCCCTCATAGCTGCATTTCTTGGCCCCAGTCCTCTGCCCCAGGGCCTCAGACATTGCAGTCCCTCTTCTACGAGCCATTCTTTTGGTGTTTAAGCCCAGCACCCCCTCTGCAGGACAAAACTGCAACCCCCCGCCACAATCCTGCTCACCACTTCTATTCAACACAGTATTAGAAGTCTACACCAGAGGAATCAGACAAGAAAAACAAATAAAAGGCATCCAAACTAGAAAGAAAGAAAGAAAGAAAATTATCCCAGTTTCAGGTGACATGATCCTTTTTAGGTGCAGAAAGCCCTAAAGACTGCCCCCTCCTTCCCCGCACACACACCTACTTTAGAATAAAATGGTTGGGAATAAATTTAAGGAAATAGAAGATCTGTATACTGAAAACTGTAAAACATTGATGAGAGACATTAAAGAAGACACAAATAAATATATGGAAAGATATACTATGTTCATATATTTGAAGAATTAATATTGTTAAAATGTCCATACTACCCAAAGCGATCTACAGACTCAATGCAATCCCTATCAAAATTCCAATGGCATTTTTCACAGAAATTAAAAAAACAATTCTAAAATTTGTCTGGAATCACAAAACACCCTGAAAAACCAAAGCAGCTTGAGAAAGAACAAAGTTGTAAGCATCACACTTTCTGATTTCAAGCTACAGAAATCAAAATAGCACAGTACTGGCATAAAAACAGACACATAGAACAGAAAAGAGAGTCCAGAAGTAAACCTAAGCATATAAAAGTCAACTAATTTATGACATAGGTACCAAGAAAACACCATGGGGAAAGGATAGTTCCTTCAATAAATGGTGTTGGGAAAACTGGATATTCACATGCAAGGGAATAAAATTGGCTCCTTATCTTATACCATACATGAAAAATCAACTCAAAATGAACTAAAGACTTAAATGTAAGACCTGAAAGTATAAAACTCCTAGAAGAAAAGATAGGGAATAAGTTCCTTGACATGGGCCTTGGCAATGATTTTTTTGATATCACACCAAAAGCTCAGAGAAAAAAAGCAAAAATAAGCAAGTGGGATTACATCAAACTAAAAGGTTCTGTACAATAAAGGAAACAATCAGCAAAATAAAAAGGCAGCCTATGTGCCAGGCATGGTGGCTCACGCCTGTAATCCCAATACTTTGTGAGGTCAGGTGGGTAGATAGCTTGAGCCCAGGAGTTTAAAGACCTACCTGGGCAACATGGCAAAACCTTTTTTTTTTTAACAAAATACACACAAATTAATGGGGTGTGGTGGTACACACCTGTGTCCCAACTGCTCAAGATATTGAAGTGGGAGGATCACCTGAGCCTGGGAAGTCGAGGCTGCAGTGAGCCGGGACCACACCACTGCACTCTACACCACTCACTCTACGTGACAGAGTGAGACTCCATCTCAAAAAAAAAAAAAAAAAAAAAGAAAGAAAAGGTAGTCTATGAATTGGGAGAAAATATTTACAAATCATATATTAGATAAACAGATTAATATCTAAAATATATAAGGAAATCACACAACTCAGTAGCAAAAAAAAACATTAAAAATGGGCAAAAAACATGAATAGACATAAAAATGGCCAACAGATATATGCAAAGGTGCTCAACATCACTGAACATCAGGGAAATACAAATCAAAATCATGAGAAATCACCTCACACCTGTCAGAATGGCTGCTATCAAAAAGAGAGATAAATGTTGGCAAGAAGGTGGAAAAAAGAGAACCCTTGTATACTGATAGCAGGGCTGTAAACTTGGTATAGCTGTTATGGAAAACAGTATGGAAGTTCCTCAAAAAATTAAAATTAGAACTACCATATCACCCAGCAATCCCACTCTGATTATCTACCCAGACAACAAAATCAGTATGTGGAACAGATACCTGTGCTTCCATATTCATTGGAGCATTATTCACAATAGGCAAAATATGGAAATAACCTAAGTGTCACTGACAACTGCATAAAGAAATTGTGGTACACACAGTATATATGTTGGAACATTGTTCGGCCTTAAAAAAGAGATCTGTCATTTGCGACAACGTGGGTAAATCTAGACATTATGCTATATAAAATAAGCCAGACACACAAAGACAAATACTACATGATCTTACATATATGTAGAATCTAAAGTCAAAATGAAGAAACAGAAAATGATGGTGACGAGGGCATGGGAGTGGAGAAGGGGGCAGAATGGGGGGGATACAAAGTTACAGTTATATAGGATGAATAAGTCTAGAGATCTAAAGTACAGCATGATGACTATAGTTCATAATATTGTTTTATATGCTGGAAATTTGCCAACAGAGTAGATTCAGATGTTACCATTTTTAAAAAGGTAAACTATATGAGAAGATGAATATATTAATTCACCTGACTGTAGTAAACAACCTACTACTATGTTTATCAAAGCAGCATATTGGACCAGGCACTGTGGCTAATGCCTGTAATCCCAGTGCTTTGGGAGGCCGAGGCAGGAGGATTGCTTCAGGCCAGGAGTTTGAGACCAGCCTGGGCAACACAGTGAGACCATCATCTCTTTTTTTTTTGCCTTTTTCCACAACCTCCCAACCTCCTAAAACAAACAAACAAAAAGAGTCAGGCGTGGTGGTGCATGCCTGTAGTCCCAACTACTCAGGAGTCTGAGGTGGGAAGGTCACTTGAATCCAGGAGTTTGAGGTTATAATGAGCAATCATCGTCTCACTATGCTCCAGCCTGGGCAACAAAGAGAGACCCTGTCTCAAAAAAAAAAAAAATCTTTTTGTTGTATACCTTAAATATTTACAATAAACAGCTAATTAATTAAAAACAAAAACCTGCAGTTTAGCAGGGCATGGGGAAGGGCACCCTCGGAAATAACTGACCCGGCAAAGTCCTCTGTGCCTCAGACAGAAAGTAGTGTGCTCTGGGGTCTTTGGGACAGGGAGATTCTCTCCAGCTGTGGGGACTGAGGAAAGAGGAAGTTTCTGAGTTGGGCTTTGGCAAGTAAGTAAAATTTAGTCCTGTAGACTTAGGGGAAAAGAAGAGTATTCCAAGCAGATAAATTAGCAATGTGCGAAAGCACAGTGCACGGAAAAGCACAGAAACCAGACAGCATCCAGTGTGGCCAGAACAAAGGTCCCAAAACAGCAGAGCACTGGGAAACAAAGTAGAAAAATAGAAACAGAAGCGTGGAGAGAGCCATTGGAGATTTCTGAACAGAAGTTTCTAATCTTTGCCTAAAGAGGACAACCTTAGAAAGGGCAAAGTGGAGGCCAAGTGACCTAAGAGATGGGCAGCAAGCACCTGGCAAAGGCAGAAAAGTGTGGGGGCTTCAGAGCAAACAGAATGGAGAGGTTCCAGCAACTGTGAGTGGGTGGAGGGGGTCAAAGATGGCACCCAGGGGTGATGTGCTGGGATGTGCCAGAAAGCCACAAGAGACAAAGAGGAGGAGTAGGGGAGGGGGAGGAAGAGGAGGAGTAGGGGAGGGGGAGGAAGAGGAGAACAAGGCTGGGGGCACAATGAGGGCAAAGGTGAGGGGTTTCTGCAAAGTGATGCAATGGCCAAGGAACAGGGAAAGTTACAGATGAGAAACATGCCAAAAAGCAGGACAGCCATCGGGAACGTGGTGATTCAGTGAAAGAGCACAGAGTGTCCAAGGGGAAAGGCCATTGGAAGAGGATCAGACCTTGCTGATTCGCATTCAAAACAGCAGGAAAGCAGGAAGAGAGATGGAACCCAGAGTACGAAGTGAAGAAGCAAATGTGTGGTCAAAATAGCTGCAGCACGATTCCTTTAATAAGTGAAGTGGGGAAAGGCGGCAAGGGGAAGGGGCAATGGAGGCCAGAATGCTCGCAAAGCTCACCACCGAGTGGAGGAATGAGAAGGCTAGCTGAGGGCTCTACTCCGAGGCTCAGGGTTCAGGAGACCTGCAGGCCTCTGATCTCAGCTATTTATATGCTACAACTAAGCACCTGTGTAGAGGCACATGGCCCATTAAATGCACTCATTCTAGGGCCCAGGTATATGGAATGGGTACCAAAGGTGAAGACAGACAGTGGAGGAGCTAGAGAAAGGGAGAGGCCCACCCACAGCCACTCCCTCTCAGGGCCAGGACATGTTCTGGCCAGGGCAAGCCTTCTCACACTGAGAAAAAGGGCAGATCTCTTCAGCGGAGCTGAGTGTGGGGGGAGAAGAGGAGAAACAGTTCACCCACTTGCCATGATTAGAAATAGAGCAAGTTCTGTGACTAAATACAACCTGGGAGCCTATCTTCCTGGCAGTCTTATGTGGTGGCCCCTACATTAAAAAATATTCCCTTGACTGGGTGTGGTGGCTCACATCTGTAATCCCAGCACTTTGGGAGGCTAAGGCAGGAGGATCGCTTGAAGCCAGGAGTTTCATATCAGCTTGGGTAACATAGTGAGACTCTGTCGCTACAAAAACGTAAAATATATACATATATTTACTTAACAAAATATAATGATGGTGATCCCAGGAAAGGTTCACCATTATTCTTCTCATGCCCACACTGATACATAGCTGTCTTTCCAATGGGCCAGATTTTGCCCTTCCTTAGAGCAATGTGTGCGAAAGGCAGAGGACGGAGGAAGGCAACAGAACCTCGGACCACACCACCCAACACTGGTCACATCTGACACGTGTGACCTACACAGGTGAAGAGCAAATGAGTTGTTCATAGTGATCACTTTTAAATAAGGGTTACCTATATAATTAAACTTGATCTTAAAGCAAATACTAACATTTTATTCTGTATTATTTATATTTTGTTGATTAGAATTTACAAGAAACTGTTCTTGAGGGCCCTTCTTTTGAGAGATTGATGCTGGCCACTGGAATCCAGCTTTCCCTGGCATGACTCTGGCAGTGGCCCAAGCCACCTCAGTAGAGGGTGATAACTCCTGTCATCCAGCTTTTCCTACGGGAATTTAGAAATGTGTCCAGACGGCATGGTAAGCGACTGTGGATTGCAAGCAGAGGGGCCAGCATGACAGAAGCAAAAGGTTCAAGAGGACAGTCTAGTGACAAGGGAAGAGGTGAGGTCTGGGCACAGACAGACAATGAGGAGTGAGGCCACTGACCAGTGCTAAGACTGTGATGTGGTAGGGCGGAAGGGTGGGAAGAAATGGGCAACAGAGCCAGGCCCCTTCTCCTACGGGGATAGGGGTGCGGGAGCAAGAGGCACTCAAGGGCCAGCAAAGTGACAGCCAGGAAGATGCCAGACAACACCTGATAAAGAAAGGAATGGAAGCCCTGGCTGCACATTCGTCACTCGGGGAGTGTTTTGCTGGTTTGACATTTGACAGCTTTGTCAGGGACCAATTTACATACTGTAAAATAGACCCATTTTAAGTAAACGATTCAATAAATTGTAGTAAATTTTGGAGCTATGTATCCATTACCACAATCTAGTACCTGCTGAGCTTTTAAAAATCCTAATGCCCCAGCCCTAACCCTGACCAATTACATCAAGAGTTTCAGGTAGAACTTAGGTCTCTGAATTTTTAAAATTCTCTCCCAGGGCTGGGCGCAGTGGCTCATGCCTATAATTCCAGCACTTTGGGAGGCTGAGAAGGGCAGATCGCATGAACGCAGGAGTTTGAGACCAGCCTGGGCAACGTGGCAAAACCTTGTCTCTACAAAAGATACAAAAATTAGCCAGGTGTGGTGGCATGCACCTGTACTCCCAGCTACTCAGGAGGCTGAAGTGGGAGGATCACTTGAGCCCGAGAGGCAGAGGTTACAGTGTGCTGAGATCGTGCCACTGCACTCTAGCCTAGGTGACAGACTAAGGCCTTGTCTCAAAAAAAAAAAAGAATTCAAATTCCAAGATGAGCATCAGGCTCACATTTGCATGTTCGGTGCAATTCACTCACGGAAGGAGGGCAGGCTGAGGGAGCTCCTGGACCCAGCCTACCAATGATCCCACCACAGTCAGAGTCCCTGCAGGCTTCTGGTCCAAGAAACAGCGCAAGCAAGGACTACAATCCTGGGGCACAGGATTTCAATAAAGATGCTGGCATTGTAGTTCCACCGGGGCAGAAAATAAGCCAGGCACGCTCCCACAGTGCTCCTCTCAGGGAGTTGTCACAAATGACAAGAAGTTTTGCCGCACTTCCAACGAGGGCAAATTAGAATTCACTAACATCAACAGTTATCACCTTAAAGTCAAGGTACAATAAGACTATTAGCAAAGCTTGGCAGCCTCTGGGCAAAGCAGTGGCCCTTCTCTGCACACCCTCACCACCTGAAGAACGCCACCCACCTACAAAGTAATGAGAAATGAAGATACTTTTAAAACTGCTCAAGTCTTGCCTATTTCAAGATGTGACGCGGCATTTCTGGGAGGCACCTGGCTGACACCTTGCACAATTCCGTGGCTGCATAACTTCCCTCTGATAGATTAGACTCTTTTCCTTTCTAACTAAAGATCAAACCACAGGACCCGTTTGAAGCATGACTACACTGAAATATCAGATTGCAAAATCCACCTGATCACCACAGAGGCCCCCACACAGCACGTACTCACCTTCTCCTGCCCTGGCCCTAACACAGGGCTCCTGCTGGCTCCTTGCCGCCTGCTCCCTGACCCTGCATACCCTGTGGGCAGGGGCCATGTAATCTGCCCCAGCCCTATGAGCTCAGTACCTGGCACTGGGGCTGAGCACACATGGGGTGCTCGGGAAAAGGGGGACACATAAGCATACTTGCCTACAGGGTGGCAGTGCCCCTGCTGTGAGTTTCCTCTAAGATCCAAGAATGTTTCTTTTCACATAGCTGGGAACTGAGGAGGCATTCCAAAGGTGCTGTGGACAGAATTTATGCCCTTCACCCCCAAATTCATATGTTGAAGCTCTAACCCCCAATGTGATGGTATTTGGAGGAAATTAGGTTTAGATCAGATCATGGAGGTGGAGGCCTCGTGATGGGATTCATGCCGTTATTTAAAAAAAAAAAACAAAAACAAAAAACAAAGAGGGACCAGAGCTCCCCTTCTCTCCTCCATGTGAAGACACAGCCAGGAAGAGGCCATCTGCAAGCCAGGAAGACAGCTCTCATCAGGAACTTGATCATGGCCTTCCAGCCTCCAGAAGGGAAACACATGCCTATTGTTTAGGCCAAACCATCTATGGTCCTTTGTTACAGCAGCCCAAGCTGACAAAGACAAAAGGCTGGTCATACAGGCAGATGACTCTTGGCAAAAGCCAGCTCCAAGCTCCATCAGACAACACTAGGCAGAGCTGCCGAGCCCTTCAACCTAGGTAGAGACAGCTGCCACTTTCCAGGTGGCCTGATTACTTCCTTAAACCTGAACCACTGCCTCACAGATTTCTAGAACTAGAACTTTATTTCTTAGCTTCCCACTGCCTTTACGCATTAAAATCCTCAAATCCACCTTTTCTGCATGCCTAACATCTGGGAGACACTTGACTCACACACAGGGCCTCAGCCCCTCCACAGACAGCACCACCACGGCTGAGGCCTCACACTACAGAGTGCAGGCCCACAGTGCTCATGGTCCCCTCCAGACTCTGGAGGAACAAGGCTGTAACTCTGAAAAGCAGTCACAGCCCCTGTAGCAGAGCCTGGTATCACTAAGAATGGAGCCCACAGGCCTCCTACCACTTACTTTGAACACAAATGCAGATGATGTCAACTTGAGCCCTCATCTATGCTTCCACAGGGTCCTCCCTGCCCACTAGGCTATGTGGTACACCTGAGGGGCTGCCAAGTTTCCCGGGGCAGCTCTACTGGCATTTAACCCTCCAACAAAGCATGTAAAGGTCAGCTTGCGGCCAACTGCCTTACATCTGCACTAGCTGGATTCCTCCCCTTGGGCCACTGCTCTAGTTTTTAAAATATGTATTGTAGCACAGAACCTCCCAGCTACACACACTGCTAAATGCTGTGACTACCCTGACAATGTGGCATGCCACACCCTGAGCCCGCCCTGCTAGAGTTCTGCACCAGGACACGCTGGAGACAGTGGTTCCAGAAAATAGTAAATGCTTCTCTTTCTCCCCCAACACTGAAATGGGGACATGTGGCAGACCTCATATAGGAAGGTGAGGGTCCCACCCGTGACTGGACTGCTCAGGCAGACACAGGCACCCTCACAGAGGGAGGCCCCTGCATCCTAGATACTGGGAAGCTCAGGCAGATGGGCAGCCAGACCCTCCCACTGCCCCAGCCCCCATCAGCCAAAACAAGAGAAGGTTAGAAACTACCTGGGACTCAGGGGCTGATTGGGACAAGGGGTACACACAGAATCAACCCCCTTTAGCTCCCCTAACTCCAGACTTCACCCTGAAATGGCTCAATTCCAAATCCCCACATTTAACAAAGACTGACACAGGCAAAGGGTCCTGTCAGACCTCCTGGAGACCCTTGAGGTCTTTGGGGGTCACTAACTGTATGCTGGCACTACAATGTATGTTGGGTGAACAAGTGAAAGAACAGGAAGACAGACAGGCATTGAGCTATTAGATGGAAACAGTGCCAAACCTCAGACAGATTAAGAAAGCAATTAATTCTGCCCTGAGGGGTGTTTGGGGGGTAGGGAGCACCATGGACTCAGACCCTGACGGACTCAGTCACACAGAGGTTCACAGGGAATGCCAACAACAACACTGGCAACGGCCAGCCCTCCAGTCAGGCCTGGACCCAAGTCAGGGCCAGCTCAAATGCAGATCTGACTCTCTCTCCTCAGTGACCCCAGCTTCTGGAGTCAGGACAGACAGCAGCCCAAAACACTCATCATTCTACACCCTCCAGGCAATGCAGCTACAAGCATCACTCCAGCTCCAGCCCAGAGGGTGCCCTCAGAACTGGACTGAGGATGCTGAGGAAATGTGGGTGTGGCTGAGTGGGGAGCCCTTGCGGCCATCTGGAGGCCTCCCCATGGCCGGCCACTCTAAAGCAGGCCACGTGTTTCCACAGACCTGGAATCGAGCCAGGAGAGCTGACTCTGGCCTCCCATCACTGTTCAGAACTGGGCTCACTCTTTCAAGAAAAAGAAGGGGCCTCTGTTGTGCAGATATCACTGGCCCTTCCTCATACCCCTCCCCAGGGACAAGCTCCTGCCTCCTATAAGCTCAGCCCTACTGCCATCTGCACCACACCAGAGCCCACATCACAGGTGAGCAAGGCAATGAGCCAGGCGCTGTGACGCAGCAGCACCCAGATCCCCTCAGTGAGGGCTGTGGGCAGGCAGCCTTCAGCAATCACCCCTTTCAGGGATTTGGTGGCTGCACAGACCTGCACTCCACACTACACCTGTCCCAGGCAACCCTCATCTAACGACTGACAGGTGCAGAGCAGGAAAACCTGACTTTCTCACCAGACTGAGGACAGCTCTGAAGGGCTGTGCTTGTGCTTGCTCTTGCTCCAAAGCAGAGGCTGTCGTGGGGCCTTCCTTGCTGCTTGAGTCTCCCTCTGCCTGCTGTTGCTTCCCTCACCTACCCCACAGGTGTTGTCCCAAAGGTACCCCTTAGTAAGGATCCTGCATGACAAACTCCCTACCTCCTCTTCAGGAAACCCAGCCTATGGCATAAAGTCCCAAAGACATATTGATACAATTTTCTACCACCTATGGATGCTCGTGAATAACACCCTTACACAAGCCACAGTACCAGATGACAGTTCTGACTATAGTAATCTTTCTGAACTCCAACACTCTACTTTCCTCAAAGTCCCAAAAGGGAGTTTGGATTTCACCTGGAAAGGATTCTCACTTTATCACCCCTCAAAGTGACTTGCCATGCCCTCCAACAGCCACAGCAGCCTCCACAGCACCACTTCCGCCATAACTCCCCAGAGGATAGAAGGCCAGACTGCCACCAGGGTCAACAAGCCACCCACAGGGCAAGCTAAACAAAGGAGCACTCTAGGGACGGACCCCACAAGCATGAACCATCAGGCACTCTTGTTGCACTTTGTGTGTACAGCCACCTCTCTCAGATCAGGCCCACCCTTCTCTTTACCCAACCTCCACCACAAGCCCAAACTACTCACCACTCAGCCTGGCCTGCAGCCCCTGAGGTGAGTGGAAGGCAAGGCCACGAGAGGGAAGGTTACACTGAGTTCTACTGCCATTTATCACCAGTGCTTTGGACTCTGAAACTTAATCGCCACCAGTGCCTGGGGAGGATGGAAATGGTAGCCTCAAGAGTTGGCTCTGCACCTCTTCTTGTGAGACCCTTCTCCTTGTGAGACCCTTCTTGTTCTTGATGGGTTGCACAAGGTCAGAGAACCTCAGCTGGGCCCTGTCAACCTAGCCAAAGATATTTCCTTCCTTGGAGCTGGAGGGCCACCCAGGTTGGTAGGTCTTAGTGGGCTCTGTCAGGCCCTGGAGCCAGCAGAGAGCTCCAGGGTGAGTTCCTGAGCAGGGCAGGAGACATGGAGACGCAGAGCCTCCTTGAACTCTTTTCTGTGGACTTGCACTTCTATTTTGCTACTTTGGTTTCTGTTTGTCGCATCTGTTCCCCCAGAGCCTGTCCTACCCCAGTATGTGGGTCTGGCTGTCTTGCTGCAATAAACCCGCAAAGTGGGCAAGTTTCTTAACCTGAGTCTCAGCAGTTCATGGGTAAAATGAAGCATCAATCTGGCAAGGCTTTGAAAAGTCAAACAAGAATTACCCCATTAAGTGCCTACTATGGCTCGAATGGGGCCAAAATTCATGTTGAAGCTTAATCCCCACTGTGGAAGTATTAAGAGGTGGGACCTCTAGGGAAGTGATTGTCATCAGGGCTCTGCTGCATAAATGGCTTAGTGCCTTATAAAAGAGCAGGAGGAAACTAGCTTAGGCCCTTTTTGCCCTTCCATCTCTTCTGCCATGTGAAGACACAGCAACAAGGTGCTATCTTTGAAGCAGAGAACTACCTGTACCAGATACCAATCCTACTAGGAGCCTGGACTTCCCAGCCTCCAAAACTCTATTGTTTATAAATTACCCAATCTGTGGCATTTTGTTACAGCAGCACAAATGAACTAAGAAGGTGCCCAACAGAAGGCCCGGCCCTAAGTGCTCAGTATACAAAAGCTCCTATTAGCTACTATTAACCATGACAATGACTGGGTAAAGAAGATGGGACAGTCTGTTTGTCAGCTTCTACCCACTCCTCCTCAGCTGACACACAGGCCCTCCTCGCTGCAACTCCTCAGGCACTGAAGCACTCACTGTCTACTCCAAGTACAGCAACAACACACCATTTTCCTGGCTTGTGCTGCAGATGGAGCCCAGAATCTGAGAAGACACTCAAGTCCTATCAGGCACACCCAAGTAAGGTGCTCCAGCTCTTGCCCCGCCCTCTGGGCCTCTTAGGGTAAAGCCTCCAGCACAACAGACGCTGAATACAATCTACTGTTCTCCCAGGCTTAGTAAGTAAGGCCAAAATGTGAAATACCATTCTCACTCCACTTTCAACCAATCATCCAGCTGGATAATCCAAAACTAAGTCCAAACTCAGGGGCAGAAAGAGAATAAGAAAAAGAGTACAGGCCAGGCACAGTGGCTCATGCCTGTTAGCCCAGCCCTTTGGGAGGTTGAGGCAGGCAATTACTTGAGGTCAGGAGTTTGAGACCAGCCTGGCCAAAATGTTGAAACCCCATCTCTACTAAAAATACAAAAATTGGCTGGGCATGGTGGTGTGTGCCTGTAATTCCAGCTACTCAGGAGGCTGAGGCATGAGAATCGCTCGAACCCAGGAGGTGAAGGTTGCAGTGGGCCGAGATCGTGCCACTGCATTCTGTCTTAAAAAGGAAAAAGAGGACACTGTTAAGTCCCCACAAACCCAGTGCCCTCACAGTTCCCATTCCTTCCCCAGTTTAACAGTGATTTGTGTCTGGGAAGGTCAAGCACAGCACATTTACATACAGCAGCTCTTCTGCTGTTAGATTCTTCAGGACACGTAAATGCCTGTAATCTCCATGTTGTCAACCTAACACAACATGAAAACAGGGAGTTCGAATACACTAATCAACCCTTTGCTTTCTAGCTGCTCTACATGTAAGAAATGTAAACACTTGCTGGGTGCAGTGGCTCACACCTGTAATCCCAACACTTTGGGAGGGCCGAGGTGGGTGGATCACTTGAGCCCAGGAGTTCAAGACTAGCCTGGGCAACATAATGAAACCCCATCTCTACAAAAAATAAAAAAATAAAAAAACTAGTTAAGCACGGTGGTGCATGCCTGTAGTCCCAACTACTCAGGAGGCTGAGGTGACAGGATCACCTGAGCCCAGAAGGCTGAGGCTGCAGTGAGCCATGATTACGCCACTGTACTCCAGGCTGGTGACAGAGTAAGAGCCTGTCTCAAAAAAAAAAAAAAAAAATTAAAGAAATGTAAACACTTGTTATAAAGTAAGGCCAGGCACAGTGGCTCACGTCTGTAATCCCAGCACTTTGGGAGGCAGAAGCGGGTGGATCACCTGAGGTCAGGAGTTTGAGACTAGCCTGGCTAACATGGTGAAACCCTGTCTCTATTAATGGCCGGGCGCAGTGACTCACACTTGTAATCTTAGCACTTTGGGAGGCTGAGGCAGGTGGATTACCTGAGGTCAGGAGTTCAAGACTAGCCTGGCTAACATGATGAAACCTCGTCTCTATTAAGAATACAAAAATGGCCGGGCATGGTGGCTCATGCTTGTAATTCTAGCACTTTGGGAGGCCGAGGCAGGCGGATCATCTGAGGTCAGGAGTTTGAGACCAGCCTGGCCAACATGGCAAAACTCCATCTCTACTAAAAATACAAAAAATTAGCTGGGCGTGGTGGCAGGCGCCTATAATCCCAGCTACTACGGAGGCTGAGGCAGGAGAATCACTCGAACCCTGGGAGCAGAGGTTGCAGTGAGCCAAGATTGCACCACTGCACTCCAGCCTGGGCGACAGAGCGAGACTCCATCTCAAAAAAAAAAAAAACAAAAAAAACCACAAAAATTTGGCCAGGCGTAGTGGCTCACGCCTGTAATCCTAACACTTTGGGAGGCCAAGGTGAGCAAATCACCTATGGTCGGGAGTTCAAGACCAGCCTGATCAACATGGAGAAACCCCATCTCTACTAAGAGTATAAAATTAGCCAGGTGTAGTAGCGCATGCCTGTAATCCCAGCTACTCAAGAGGCTGAGGCAGGAAAATTGCTTGGTACTCGAGAGGCTGAGGCAGGAGAATTGCTTGAACCCGGGAGGTGGAGGCTGTGATGAGCCAAGATTGCACCACTGCACTCTAGCCTGGACAACAAGAGCAAAATTCCATCTCCAAAAAAAAAAAAAATAGCTGGGCGTGGTGGCGGGTGCCTGTAATCTCTGCTACTCAGGAGGCTGAGGCAGGAGAATTGCTTGAACCCGGGAGGTGGAGGCTGCAGTTAGCCAAGATTGCGCCACTGCACTCCAGCCTGGGCGAGAGTGAGACTCTGTCTCAAAAAAATAAATAAATAAAATACAAAGTTAACTTTATTATAATTAAGCAAATTATAATCTCCTTAAAGGCTGCAACTGTTTCTTCATCTTTTATAGGTCTTATGACCCCCAAGAAACTGACTTCAAAGCACTTGAAAATTTTAAGAGTTTGCTAAATGAATAAATGCAAAATTTACGCTCAAACATACAAATGAATGCATATCTGCATGCACGCATACTCTCATACATTTTACCAACCCTTCTCCAAGGATAAAGTTCCTCCTCACCAACATGGATAGCAGAAGTCACTAAAACTCTAGAACACTATATGTTATAATTCCGTGAAGAGAACTAATTTTTCACAAGACTCGCCGTAGGCTTTGACCTGAATAAAACAGGATAAGATCCTAAGAGATTACAAAATTTGACTCCTTCCCCTTTACAGAGCAGAAACTATGGTGCTGAGAGTCAGAAAGAAAGGAAGATAATGGCAGCTCTGAAACCAGTCTTAGGCCTTGCTTACTCTCAGCACCTTATTCTTTCTGCTAGCATTTTGGCAGACGTGACAAAGAACATCCCAAGTGTATAAGACACACTGCAGTTTCTAATACCATCTCCTTGCAACAGCGTGCTCATATCATCTGCGTGGTACAATATCCTTCACTATAAGAGATAAGCAATTATATTTTAAAATCTTTTAAACAGGTATTTCTATTCAGCAGTAGGTTGCTTTATATCCCCAAAGACTCTCCAGTCAAGCTTCCTTTTGTTATAGGATACAAAAACAGTTCACACGAATGATCATTACCTTTAACAAGCAATTTGTCTCTCACAGAAACCCTCCGAGTCGAGTCGGACGCTGTGGCTGCCGTCCGGGACCCTTTGAGACCATCGTCACGCTTCAGTTTACTTGCTAGCGTTAGCATTACTGCTGCCTTTACCCTGAAAGACAGCAATGAAAGCAGGGTTAAGGACCAGGTCTCCAGAGACTAATTAGACATTGAGAAAAATATATAGGTGCTTTTGTATTTTGATTTTTTCCCATAATTTAGTTATGGAAAAAATTTGTACACATTAATAAGATGGGATTCCTTCATAATACATTTGAGAAGCTCTATGCCATCCCCTATAAGCCTAACTTTTAAAATTATGAATTAACATTTTTTAAAAAAGAGAGTCATGGCTGGGCACGGTGGCTCACAACTATAATCCCAGCACTTTGGGAGGCCAAGGTAGGACTGCTTGAGCCTAAGAGCTCAAGACCAGCCTGGGCAACATGACAAAACCCTGTTTCTAAAAAAAATACAAAAAAATTAGCCAGGAGTGGTGGTGTGTGCCTGTAGTCTCAGCTACTCGGGAAGCTGGGGTAGGAGGATCCCTTGAGCCTGGGAGGTTGGGGATGCAGTGAGCCGTGATTGTGCCACTGCACTCCGGCCTGTGTGACAGAGCAAAACCCTGTCTCAAAAAAAAAAAAAATTAAAATTAAAAAGAGTCATGCATTTCACACTCATTGGGTGCCAGGCCCTGGGATGTGGTTGTGACAAAGCTCCCATGGAACACAAGGTCTAGGGTGGCCTCCACAGCTTCTCAACCAGCATGCCCTCACCAATGGGTTCCACATGAGTCCATTACTGCCCACTGGTAAGTCGGCCCTTCCCTGCTGCAGGGGATCATGCACACACATGGTACAGTCCCAGGGTCTGGCCCATCACCAACCGAAGCAGCACAGCCTCTGGTGGAAGAGGAGCACCACTCTTTGCTCTCCTTCCTCTTTTAATAAAGGTGTGGATAGAGCCTTAATAAGCACCTTCTCATTTATTCATGCTGTGTTGCATTTACTTACATTTGTGTTTTATTTATATTTTTTGGCAATTTCAACATCAAGACTAAATTAAAATTAATGTCCCAAAGTAGATTATGTTCACTGGTGGCTTCCACCCCATCTGTGTTGCAGGTTCCCCTGCTGCAAGCTCACTGGGAGGGACAACAAAGACCAAACACAGGTGATGCCCCTTGCTATCTGGGAGACGGTTGAAGAAATGCCACAGTTTGTTTAAAATTTTATTTTTTAAGGGCAGTTTTAAGTATACAGTAAAATTAACAGGAAGGTACAGAGATTTCCCATATGCCCCCTGCCCCAACACACGCACATCCTCCCCTATTACCAACATCTCCCACCAGAGGGTACATTTGTTACAATCAATGAACCCACATTAACACATTATAACTCAAAGTCCACAGCTTACATTATGATCCCACTAATTATAACAAAGTAACTATCCTCTAGACTCTGCCTTCTGTTTCTAACATAAACTGACATTAATCCTCCTCCTAACTCTTGCTCACTTTGCCATGGTCAGAGAGGGTCACTGGAACTTCTTTTGACTGAGGACAAATATTTGTCACCAGGGCCAGGTGCCGTGGCTCACGCCTGTAATCCCAACACTTTAGGGGAACAAGACAGGTGGATCACTAAGCCAGGAGATCGAGACCACCCTCGCCAACATGGGGAAACCCCGTCTCTACTAAAATACAAAAAAATTAGCCGGGCATGGTGGCCCACACCTGTAGTCCCAGCTACTCGGGAGGCTGAGGGAGGAGAATCACTTGAACCTGGGAGGCAGAGGTTGCAGTGAGCTAAGATTGCACCACTGCACTCCAGCCTGGCAACACAGTGAGACTCAAAAAAATAAAATAAAATAAAATAAAATAAATTGTCACCAGTTCAATATTTCCATAATTTCCTTTGTTGCTTTCTATCATTTTATTTCAATACCACTCTGATCGTTTCAACAGAAAATGATCTAAAAATTCCACGTGAAAAGCTTGACCTAAGCACAGAAATTTTAGGTTGAGGCTAAGATCCTGAAAGTCAAATAAGAATACTCCTTTCCTCATTGGCATTTGAAACCATTTTTCACCCAGGTCTCTTACACAGTTTCTCACACCATCTTCTGCATATCCCCTAAATGCTGTCAGATTTTATTTTCTATTGTTTGTACCATGAAAACAGTACAGGCCAGGCACGGTGGCTCATGCCTGTAATCCCAGCAGTTTGGTAGGCCGAGGTGGGTGGGTCACCTGAGGTCAGGAGTTCTAGACCAGCCTGGCCAACATGGCAAAACCCCATCTCTACTAAAAATACCAAAAAAATTAGCTGGGCGTGGTGGCGGGTGCCTATAAATCCCAGCTACTTGGGAGGCTGAGGCAGGAGAATAGGTTGAACCCCGGAGGTGGAGGTTGCAGTGATCGTGCCATTGCACTCTAGCCTGGGCAACAAGAGTGAAACTGCATCTCAAAAAATAAAAAAAATTAAAGAATTTTTTCAAAACGAAAACACATAGAACACGATCTTCTGAACTGCATAGTGTTTTCCACTAGAGGACACGGACATACACATACCCTAAACCCCTTAAGAAGCACTGGTCTAAAGGCTTCAAAGACAGCTCTGCACTTTCACAGTCATAAGCTCTTAGAATTGCAAAGTTGGAATGGACTTCTCCCACTCCCATTCCATTTTAACATGTGGACCCCAGGACAAGAGGCCCAGAAGGTAGGCTGCCCAAAGCCACTCAGCTGCTAGAAGCTGTCACCACAGACACACCAGTTTCCCTCTTGTGGATGACAAAAATGTTTTTTGTTTGTTTTTTGAGACAGGTCTTGCTCTGTAGCCCAGGCTGGAGTGCAGTGGCGTGACTTGAGCTCAGTGCAGCCTCAAACTCCCAGGTTCAAGACATCCTCCCACCTCAGCACCTTCTACCCCCTAAAGCAGCTAGGACTACAGGCAGGCACCATCATGCCCAGCTAATTTTAAATTTTTTTGTAGAGACAGGGTTTCACTATGTTACCCGGGCTGGTCTTGAATTCCTGAGCTGAAGCAATCCATCTGCCTCAGCCTCCCAAAGTGCTAGGACTACAGACGTGAGCCACCATGCCAGGCAGGAAATGTTTTTATCTCGAGTGTGGTCATGGTTTCAGACTGATCAATTACACAATTTAAATATGGGCAGTTTAGTGTATTTCAATTACGCCTCAAAAAATTTGACAAAAATGTGAAAATAAACCAACATTAGTTTCTTCATTGTTATGCTACTGCGCCATCTCCTCAGGTGGACCTCCATAAGAGCACATCTTCACAGCTTTGCCCAGGGCAAAGCAGCTGGATTCAGCTGATGAAGTTACTTCACAGGGAAATAGTCACAAACACCTGTAGGGGCTTTAGCTACCACAGACAGTAGCACCATCTAGAGCCAAGCTCTCCTGCTTCAGCCCCTACCTGGAATGATCTTGTCAAAAATCCCTCACAAGGATTCCTTGTCATGGAACAGAGTCTCCCTTCCCAGCCAAGTCTGCTGCCTCGTGTGCAGACTCGAGCACATCAGTCCTGCCACATCGTCAGAATCACCCAATTATGGACCAAGACGTGCATCCATCCATCACCTGGGGGTCAGCTGGACGCACCAGATGCCCTACACAAGGACTACCACGTCTCTGGCTGACCTTGGGAATGCAAATGAAGCAAAGAGTAAAAAATAAAAGCACAACATGCTTGAACATGAGTTCAGCAGGCAGTAACCTAGGAAAGTCAGAATGAAGAGTCCCACAGAACAGCAAGCACCAGGGCCACACCCAGCTCTCGGAGAACCTGCACTGAAGGAGGCTCAGGGGAGCCTGGGGAGAGAGATCCCTCACACACTGAAAGGCCAACCACCAAGAAACTCTTCTGCACCACTACAGCCCACAGGCTACGCTTAACGCTTTTATACCCCCAATCACACCACGATGAAGTCTTCTCTGTGGGCAGAAGATGCTCCAATATTCAATTCCACTGGAAGAGTCAGATTGCTGGTTTATTATCTTCAAGTCTGTGACTTGCAAGATATAAAAGAATGTAACACTGGTGCTTTGTTTTCCATAGAAAGTAATAAAAAATGTACTTCCCTAACATTCTAAGAAATCTAATACAGTGACCATCTATTTTTCTATCATGTGTATCATTTTCACATGCCACTTTAAGGATAAACCCAAGGCCTAATTTGGGAATGTTTCCATAGCTGTAAAATTAAATTTAAATCAAAGGATTCTAACAAAAAATAAGTATTCAAACTGTCAAGAGGCTAGCTGAATACCTGCAGTTGCTTCAGAATTCTTCTCCTTCTTCAATATGCTTCAACTCTTGAAGATCTGGTTTAAAACAAAACTTCCTCTTTCCTGCAAACTACGCTCTAAGGCAGCATTTCGGTAACAGATCAGCTGTTCTGCACAGCATTCTCAGTTTCTAAATTCCACAAGTTGTAATTGGCCCAGCTAGGTTCCTCCTCTGGGTGGGACCTGCTTTCAGACGGCCCAGAGAAGAGTATCTGGTGTGCAACTTACTAGTGCCATCAAGTGATATTTACTCAGCATCCCTGCAAGCAATGGCAAAACCAGGCCACGTCACTTGTGCAGGGACACCAGGGGCCAGTCAGCTCAAGGTGAGGGGGCTACTTATTTACAATTCCTTCCGAATGGAGACGTCTCAATCCAAGCATAAAGGATGGGACTGCGGGTCACTAGGGGACACTCAACTTCCCCAGCCAAAGGGGCCCCGATCAGGGCACAACGAAGTCCACATCCCACTCTTCTACAGAATGCCATTGCCCAGGAACCTCCCGCTCGGCACAGGAGTACGCTGGTTGACTGACCATCTTTGGAGTCCAGCCCCTTTTATGTTCAGCAGTAAACCTGCCCCTTCCTGCACTGCCTACTACCTGAAAGGCAGGTATGTCCAGGTGGGGGGTCCTCAAGCCCCACAGCACTAAGCTTGGTGTGATTCTGTCTCTCAATCTCTCTCTCTCCCACCTCTATGCTCCCCCTTGCCTTCAACTCACTCCTCAGCCAGGATTCCACTGCCCCAGGCAGGCCAGTTTCCTCTTTGTTCCTTCACAACACCCTGCTCATTTCCAGAAGCTTCTATTCAATCTGATACCCAGGTCCAGAATGCCCTCCTTCCCTTCACAAACGAATCCTACCCCTTCCTTCAGGGGAAGATTCCTACCTACATCCCAGCGTCTCCTCCTCCAAGAAGCTTTCTCTGGCTATTCCAACCCATCCTGCCCCCACTTCCAGGCGGTCGGGAATGCAGAGTGGGGGGCCCAATTCTCTCCTGTGACAGATGAGGAAACTGAGCCCAGGGAGGGGAAGGCCACACCCAAGATGACACACCAGCAGAACTAGGTCTGGAACCAAGACTCTGCTGCACTAATTGTTCCAAGATGCCCTTCCTTCCTCGTCTCCTTTGCTGTGGTAAAAATTTTCCAAACTAGCCTGGCCGCCCCCAGTTGTACGTAAGCGTCCATACTTACTCTTCCCGCTGCAGGTACGAGGACCGGGCGCGAGTTGTCACTCCCCTCACCTCCCCCGCTCCTCACGGCCTAGCGCGACTCCCGCCCCGATCGGGAGTCCAGTCCCGCTTTCTGCGGCCACGTCGGGCCGGTGACCTTGGCCAGGCGCTGGACGCCCCGCTTCCTCCGTACAAGGCAGGCAGCCGATCCCGCGAGTGGGGCGTGAGCGGGCCAGGTCTGTGCCACGCTCGGCCCAGGGCCTGGTTCACACCAGGTGCTCCGCGCGGGCCGTCCCCCGCCACCGCCGCCGCGGTCACTCACTGCCGGGAGAGGCCAGCGCCCCGGCCGCCGACGCCGCCTCCGACCCCCGGCTCGCTGCCCGCGGCCTGCGGCCCCTTCCCATTCACGCCGCTCGGCCTCGCGTCCGGGTGCCCGCGCCCGCCCGGCCCCCGGCGTGAGGAACCCGGCGGGCCTGAGGCGGCCCCGCCACCGCCCGCGCCCTCCGCCCGGCCCGCAGGCCAGCCCGCGCACCGGCGGCCGCACCTCGCCCCGCCGCAGAGCCGCACGGTCGCTCCTCACCTGGGCTCCCCGAGACAGGCGAGGCGGGCCCGGCGCCCAACACCATGCCCGACCCGGGCGGCTGCTGCGAGACGCGGCCCCTCACAGCCGCACCGGCTCCCGGCGGCGGGACCGGAAGTGGCGGGGCGGGGACTCGGCCGCTCTGGCCCGCGGCAGCCGAGACAGCAGCGGGCGCTTTAAAAAAAAAATTCAAAGTCGCGAAAAACTTTATTTGGAACCAGACACGCGAACAGCGGCATGCACCGGTCGGGACTGGGCTGGGCGACGGGCCGCTCGGACCTCGCTCATTGGCAGAAGGCGCGGCCAGGGGGCGGGCACGGATTTCGCGACCGCCGCTGATTGGCGAGTAGCGTTAGGGGCGGGGCTTCCGAGTTGGCCCTGGAGCCCGAGCGCCGGAGGGCTGGGGGTTTTGCGCCTGGTTCCAACCCGGGTTCACTTCGTGGTCTGCAGGGTTAGGGGCTCGGAGGAACCCAGGCTATCCTTCCCTGAAGAAGCGGCCTCCGTGGCTGGAGCTCCCGCTGTCCAGCACCGCACCTGGAGTGCAAAGGACTGGACAGGCCCCCCGCAGCCTGCAGTGCAGAGGACTGGACCGGCCCCCGCAGCCTGCAGTGCGGGCGGTGAGGGAGACCGGGCGGTCAGACGCGCAAGCCACGACCAACCCCAAACCGGGTGCTGCGCCCACAGGCCCCACTGTTCTTGTCATGTCCCTTTTATTCCTTCTTTTCTGTCTTAAATGTGTTTAAAGTACCTTAAAAATCCATTTCAACTTGTCCTCTTTTGGGCGCCCAGATTCATCCCGCGCCCATTAGCGTCCTGTGTGATTGACGAGGGGCCGCCCTGGGCGTCAGGCAGGCCCCTGGAGGAGTGAGTGGGCCATCGGAAAGATGAGGTTGAGCATGGAGACGGTCAGAAAGAGACAAGGAGTTAGACTTTCATTTCCAAAAACCCCACTGAGAGGTTTCTAACAGTGGAGTGACAATATCAGGTTTTCTTCCTAAAGGAGGCTGGCGGGCCTGGTGGCTCATGCCTGTAATCCTAGCACTTTGGGAGGCCAAAGTGGGAGGATCCCTTGAGCCCAAGAGTTTAAGACCAGCCTCCTGATGGTGGCAAGACCCCATCGCTACAAAAAAAGAAAAAAAAAATTAGCCGCGTGATGGCGCGCGCCTGTAGTCCCAGCTACTCAGGAGGCTGAGATGGGAGGATCACCTGAGCCCAGGAGGTTGAGGCTGCAGTGAGCCGTGATCGCACCACTGCACTCCAGCTTGGGTGACAGGGCAGACCCTGTCCCCATAATAATAATAAAGGCTTTGGCTCTAAGTGAGTCGGTGGGAAGGGAGTCAGGAAAACTGGTCAAGAACACAACTCAGCCGGGCGCAGTGGCTCAGGCCTGTAATCCCAGCACTTTGGGAGGCCGAGGCAGACAGATCACTTGAGGTCAGAAGTTCAAGACCAGCCTGGCCAATATGGCAAAACCCCGTCTCTACTAAAAATACGAAAAAGCCGGGTGCGGTGGTGCACCCCTGTAATCCCAGCTATTTGGAACGCTGAGGCAGGAGAATCGCTTGAACCCGGGAGGCAGAGGTTGCAGTGAGCTGACACTGTACTCCAGTCTGGGCGACACAGCAAGACTGTTTCCAGAAAAAAAAAGAAAAAAGAAAGAACACAACTCGTGTTATTTCTTGTGTTTGGGACCATGTCTCTCCCTTTTTTTGCCCGGCTGACTCTCAACTTTTTCTAAGCTAAGACACCACCTTCTCAGAGGCCTCAAAGTCTGGGGGTGGGGTGGGGCAGTGCAGGTGCCCTCTGTGTCTTCCTTGGAGCCCTGCACTTCCCTCTTCCTTATTGTCATGGCCTGTTTCCCTGACTAGGCTCAGCTCCTCAGCCCTCCTCTTCCTTCTTCCTCCAGCCTCCCCTCCTGCCACCCCCTTTCCCATCCTGGAACATGCCGGTGATTAAAACACATCTGCTGGATAGAGATGGCATGCGCTGGCAGCATGAGTCCTGGTGAGAGGAGATAAGGGCTTGAAGATTGCAGTGTGTGAAGGTGCAGCCGGAATGGCGTGAGCACTTGTCTTACTCATAAGCGTCACTGTCTGCAGAATGGATTGCACCACACATTGGCCCACGTAGGCCCAAATTCCACAGCGGTGGATGAATGAAGTCATTTCTAGCTCCATTTCATGAGGCTGCCTAATTCTTTCACTAAGACTTATTTAGGACTTCCTAGTTTATTAACTCAATTAATCCAAACAATAACCCCATGAAACAGGTATTATCCCTATTTTATAGATGAGGAAACTGACACAGAAGTTAAGTAGTCTGTTGGCAAAAAAGGTCAAACTGTAAAATATTTGAAGAGATTTTATTCAGAGCCAAATATGAGTGATGAAGCCCTGAGTCACAGCCTCAAGAGGTCCTGAGAACATGTGCCAAGGTGGTTGGATTACAGCTCGATTTTTATAAATTTTAGGGGTGCCAGAGGCGTTTGAACCAGAGCAACTCCATCTCAAGGCTAAGACCTACTGGGCTACATTCCCAGGAGGTTAGGCATTCTAAGTCACAGGATGAGATAGAAGGTTGGCACAGGTACAGGTCACAAAGACCTTGCTGATAAAAGGATGCCATTAAGAAGCCGGCCAAAACCAAGATAGCAACGAAAGTGTTCTCTGCTCATCCTCACTGCTCATTACGCACTAGTTATAATGTATCTGTTGCTAAAAGACACTCTCACCAGTGCCATGACAGTTTACAAATGTCATGGGAAAGACAGCAAGTTATCCTATGTGATCTAAAAATGGGAGGACCCCTCAGTTCCAGGAATTGCCCAGCCCTTTCCTGGAAAACTCACGAGTAATCAACCCCTTGTTTAGCATATAATCAGGAAATGACCATAAAAGTGGCCACCCAGCAGCCCTTGGGGCTGCTCTGCCTACTTAGTAGCCATTCTTTTATTTCCTTACTTCTCTAATATACTTGCTTTCACTTTACTCTATGGATTCCTCTTGAATTCTTTCGTTTGAGATCCAATAACCCTCTCTTGGGGTCTGGATCAGGACCCCTTTTTGGTAACAAGGGGACAGAAGTTACAGGCAGACACCAATCAATACATGTACATTAGTTCAGTCTGGAAGGGCAGGATAACTGGAAGCAGGGAAGGGTAGGCAAGGGCTTCTGGATCGTAGGTAGATTCAAAGATTTTCTGATTGGCAATTGGTTGAAATAGTTATTGTCTAACGAATGAATAGAAAGGAGAGTCTGGGATAAGATAAGGTGTTGTATAGACAAACGTTCTTATGTAGATGAAGCCTCCCATAGCAGGCTTCAGAGAAATAGATGGTAAGTATTTCTTATCAGACCTAAAAAGATGCCAGACTCTTGGTTAATCTCTCCTGGATCAGGAAAAGACCTGGAAAGGGAAATCTACAGAACGTAGATTTTCCCCACAAGAGACAGCTTTGCAGGGCCATTTCAAAATATGTCAAAGAAGGCCGGGCACAGTGGCTTACGCCTGTAATCTCAGCACTTTGGGATCACAAGGTCAGGAGTTCACCTGTAATCTCAGCTACTCAGGAGGCTGAGGCAGGAGAATCACTTGAACCCGGGAGGAGGCTGAGATTGCAGTGAACCAAGATTGCTCCATTGCAATCCAGTCTGGGTGACAGAGCAAGACTGTCACACACACACACAAACACACACAAAAGTCAAAGAAATATATTTTGGGGTGAAATATTTCTCTTTCTTTCAGGGCCCACTGTCATGTGATGCTATACTAGAGTCAGTTGGAATTTGGCATTTTATTAGTACAAAGAGCCTGTTTTGTCAGTCTTATGATCTCTGTTTTAATGTTAATGCTGGTGAGCTGTGCTTGAATGCCAAAGGGAGGAAGGTATAATGCAGCATGTCTGACCCCTCCTTCCCATCATGGCCTGAACTAATTTTTTAGGTTTCTTCAGATTCCCCTTGGTCAAAAGGAGGGGTCCATTCAGTCGATTAGGGGGTTTAGAATTTTATTTTTGGTTTACATGTCCAACATGGCTGTGAGGAATAGAGAAGTTCTTCTTCAAAGTTTCTTAAAACCATAAGGAGCTTGTCATTTCTTTGCTTTATGCATATCTATATATGTTCCAACGCAGCTGCTCTGACTTGCCCTGGCATGCCTGGACAGGGTTAAGTCAGCCTGGGACCATAGTGCCTGCCATTCCTTATTTGGAAACCCTCCTGACCCTCTCATGACTAGCTTCCTCTTTTCTTTGTCTCTTTCCCCTTTACCTATTTAGAAAAGTTTCAAGCTGTTAGCCAATCAGGTCAAGCTTAGAATGTGAGGTCCCATTCTGGCCAATGGAAATGAGACACAGCCATAGGACGATTGCATCAGGTTACAAAGATTATAAATGTCCCCATCTCCTTTGTTCAGGTGTGCTCTCATGGCAAGACTGCTAGCGAGTGGCACCCTTTCTGCAGAAACTAAACTAGCCTTGCCGAGAGATCCTTTGTCTCAGTGTTGATTTTGCCACACCGAACACCCATTTCCAACAATGGCAGAGCTAGGATTTAAAGCCAGGCAGTCTGACTCAGAGATTTATCCTCAGCCAGCACGCTTTGAGGCAGCTGATACAAAGAACTTGAGGTCAGCTCTGGGAAGCTTGAGATGGTGCCATGAGTGTATTGCCTGCAGGTCTGTCACCTGAGTCCTGGCCTCTGTGGGCTGGCCTTGCCCTCCCAGGTGCCTCCAGGGAGCTAGGGCCTGGGCTCAGACATCTTCACAATCCAGGACATAAAGGGGACTGGTGCCCCTAACTCTGAATTTCATGTTCTCTGGGAGGGACTGGCTCTGCTTGAGTCACAGAGCCATTGTGTGTGCATGTGGGAGTGGGGTGGAAGTTCAACTGTGAGCCTCACAGAGGGGTGTTGTTGCCCAAGGAAGGGCAGGGGGAGACAATGTCCCCATATCCTGTCCTCCCTCACCCCTGTAAGTTCAACCCCAGAGGCTTCCAGCTAGGATGTGGAAGGGGAGATGGCCTGGGCTATCTATCTTTCCAGCCTGGTCCAGGGCCAGGGGCACTCCGGCCTGGGCTGGTGCAGGGACCTGGGAACCTGCCGGGTGAGGGAAGGGTCTCCTAGTCAGGAAAAGTGGCCTCTGCCAGCATCTTATTCTGCTTATGCTGCCATAAAATACCACAGACTGGGTGGCTTACACAACAGATGTTTATTTTCTCACAGTCTGGAGGCTGGGAAGTTCAAGATCAAGGTCTGGCAAGGTAGGGTTCATTCTGAGGCCTCCTCTTGCTTGTAAGCAGCCACCATCTGGCTGTGCTCACACAGTCTCTGTGTGCTGGGAGAGAGAGAGAGAGAGAGTGGGCATGCAAGCATGAGAGCTCTCTGTTGTCTCCTTATAAGGATTTGAATCCTGCCAGGTTAGGGCCCCAGGTTAGGGCCTCATTTAACCTTAATTGCTTTCATAGAGGCCCCATCTCCAAATACAGCACACTGTGGGTTAGGGCATCAACATATGAATTTTGGAGAAACAAACATTTTGTCTCTTGCTTCCAGGAAAGCCCTGGAGGGGCATCCATTCCATTTACCCGTCCACTCCACTCTTCCCTCCTGCCCTCACTGTGGGTGGGGCACACTCCATTCATTCCTCATTGGGGTAGGCATTCCTGGCTCTGGGCTTCACTGGAAGATTGGCCTCCAGAGGTAGAATCTGCAGTCTGGGTGAGCTGGCATCACCAGGCCCAGTGGGTCCAGTGCTTATGCCCCTTCCTCCAGACACAGTGTCCTTACCCCAGGCAAGACCTTAGCCATGTTCCAGGTGGAAGCCCTTGTTGTGTGAATTGGGAAACAGTCCAGGGGATGCTAAATTTGGAGTAGACTTGGGAGAAAGGGTGCAATGCAGCCCTTGGCCAGCCCTTGCTCCACCTGTTCTGTGTTGTTCTAGATTACTCCCAGGTGTGCATCTGCCCTCCAGCCTCATCTGGTGTTCCTGGGGAGCAAGGCCCAGGACACTCAAGTGCAGGCCTGGACACATACAGGCCCCACGTCCCTGTGGAGTCTTCTCAAATCTACTTCAGTCCAAGTCAGGCACTATGTAATTAGTACCTGTCAAGGGCTGAGTGTCGTTGGGGACAGACCCTGCCCTCCAAAAGCCCGAGCTCATGGGAGAAACTAGCATTTAGTAAATCACCACAGAATAGGGGCAGGGGTACAACTGTGGCTGCTAAGGTTTGTTCCAGACAGGGGAGAACAAAGCCTTCACTGACCCACATGAGTTTAGGGATCATTGGGGAAAGGAGGGAGAGAGAACTGTGCTGACGGTAAGCCTCACCTTAGAATTCAACTGAGGAAGCTGAAAATAAATGCCAAAAATCCCAGGTCCCACTAGCTTATTCTCTTGCTAAGAGGGGAGACAGGTAAATGGTGTTTCTGTTAGGAAAAGCTTTATTGGGCCTTTTGGGGCCTGGGGTCTAACCTGGAGAGGAGGACAAAGATGAGACTACAAAGCAGCCAGAGGTGGTGTGGAGTGCTGTGAGGCTATCTGAGGGGCAGAAGCTGAGAGGTGACACCCAAGTCCCTGTTCTGGGGTCCTCTGTGGCATGAGGGGGGGATGAACTTCCCATAGTTGGGGCAGACAGGGGCTCAGATTATCATCATTGTTATTATTATTTAGTAAGGGGTCATCCAGGAAGCAGACAACTGAAAATTCTAAGTAGTATAATTTTAATTACATATCTGGTATAATTAAGTTTTGCTTTTGCAACTGGCCCCCAGGGAATACAGCTTGTTTCTTTTTATTTCTAAAAAAAAAAATACAGTGGGCTGTGATGGCTTTGTTGGAGAGAGACTGAGTCAGAGTGGTGTTTTAAATCTGATGATAGGATTGAGATTGTCATCATTCACCTACAGCAACAATGGGCTCCTTTTAATAAGGTCTATGCATGGGGACTGGAATAGGGACATGGTAGTTCTGTAGTTCCTCCTCCTTCCTGGATGCCCATCAGGTGACCCCAGAACTGGCAAAGCCCTACAGGACCATCAAATGTGAGAGAAGCCACCTTCCTCTGGGGGCTTTTTGCTTTTACTTTCTTGCAGAAATGGATTTAAGTTGCCTTTGTCACACTGTCTCCCATTTTGTATTGCATGTTCTTTTGGATTAGTCACTAACCAAGGTTAATTCAAGTTTTCAGGGGTTTTATTTTATTTATTTTTGAGACAAAATCTTGCTCTGTTACCCAGCCTGGAGTGCAATAGCACGATCTCGACTCACTGCAACCTCCGCCTCCTGGGTTCAACCGATTCTCCCACCTCAGCCTCCCGAGTAGCTGGGATTACAGGCGCGTGCCATCGCGCCCAGCTAATTTTTTGTGTTTTCAGTAGAGATGGGGTTTCACCATGTTGGCCAGGCTGGTCTTGAACTCCTGACCTCAAGTGATCTGCCCACCTCGGCCTTCCAAAGTGCTGGGGTGACAGGCATGAGCCACTGCGCCCAGCTAAGTTTTCAGGTGTTTCTATGCAGCTAAAGAAAAGTGCCACCTTTTATGGTTTAGCTCTGGTAGAGGTCTTATGTGGTAGATGTGTGTGGTATGACAGGTCACAACCATATGTGGAGTGCTTAATAATGGCTCCTAAAGATGTCCTTGTCCTAATTTCTGGAATCAGTGAATATATGACTTTACATGGTAAAGGGACTTTGCAGATGTGAGTAAATCCAGGATCTTGAGATGAGATTATCATGGATTATCCAGGTGGGGCAAAGGTAATCACAAAGGTCCTTCTGCCAGGAAGGCCAGAGATCTGTCAACAGGAGATGTGAGGATGGAAGCAGAGGTTGGGGGCATTTGAGGAAGGGGCCCAAGCCACAGACTGCAGGTGGCTTCTAGAGGCTGCAGAAAGCAAGGAAGGGGGTGCTCCCTTGAAGCCTTCGGAAGGAATGCAGCCCTGTTGTTATGGGCTAAATTGTGTCCTCCTCCACATTTATACATTGAAGCTCTAATCCCAAGACCTTGGAATGTGACTCTATCTAAAGAGAGGGCCCTTAAAGGTACTTAAGTTATCCAAGAAGGCTGGTATGCGAGAAAAAATTTTGAATGTAAAAAGTAAATAAATAAAAAGGTAATTAAGTTAAAAAAGAGGTCATTAGAGAACCCTAACCCAATACAGACTGGTGTCCTTATAAAAAGAGGAGTCTAGGATACAGACATGCGTGGAGAGAAAACCAGGTGAAGAAACAGGGAGAAGACGGCCGCCTACAAGCTAAGGAGAGAGGCCTCGGGAGAAACTGGCCCTGCCAACACCTTTATCTTGGACTCCAGCTTCTAGAACAGAAAGAATTAATTTCTGTGGTTTAAGCTGCCCTGCCTCTGGAGTTTTGTTATGGAAGCCCGAGCAGACTCACACACCTGCTAGCACCTTGCTCTTAGATTTCTGACATTCAGAAAGGTAAGAGAATGTGTGTCATTTTTGAGCAACTATTTGTGACAGCCGCCACGGGAAGCGAATACACCGTGTCTCCCATAGAGCATTCCCAGTGGATGGCGGCTGGGGCCGCAGCCTGGGGTCTGGGCTCAGGAAGGCCTGGCTGCAGGGAGAGGCACTGCCATCACCCGAGGGCACATCAAGGCGCTTTTCACAGGCACTCAGGATGCTGGAGCCGCTCTTGCAGGCACTTCAGTACTCTTGCAGGTACTTCAGCCGTAGTTTCATTTGGCACGGCCTCTATAGTCTTCATTGTTCTCACTATCTGACATTGTGCACTTCAGTGGGTGCTGTGTGGAAAATACCACAAAACACTTTTCCCTAAAAACCCAGCTGAAAATGTGTATCTGCGAGTTCATGGGAACGCTGAAGTGCACAAGACAGAACATGATCAGGAGCAGCCATCCCAAATTTGGAGCATCAGTGATGGTCGGGACGGCATCCACGCTGTCTGCATCTCAGGCTGCCCTCCGGGGCCCTACTGGGGCCACCTAAGACAGTCACCTGGCACGTCAAGGCAGTCCCTTCCCCTGCAGCCACAGCTCTTGCTAGAGACTTAGTGGGAACCAAGATTCCGTAACTCCTTTCGAAACCCACATGACTGAAGTCCAGGAGAATTCAGGTGATGGTGATGCTACAGGTCTTATTTGTAAAGAGGAGGAGCCGCCATTCAGAATGGGCCTGCCCAGCAGAGGAACAGGTTCAAATATCCTATCAATGATGTATCGTCAGTAGCAACATCCCAGAAGCAAGGTAAGTATTCCCCGTAGGGCCCTGGGGAATAGGTGATGGGGCATTAGTGAGAGAGTCTACACAGCTGCTCCAAAAACATGGTAGACACACATTCCCTGCTGGAAAAGTATCCATCACACATGATAAAATGAAAAAATAAGCAGGGCCAGGCCCTGTGACTCACACCTGTAATCCCAGCACTTTAGGAGGCAGAAGCGGGAGGATTGCTTGAGCCCAGGAGTTCGAGACCAGCTTGGGCAACACAGCAAGACCTAGTCTCTACCAAAATGAAAAGGAAAAGAAAACTTAGCTGGGTGTGGTGGCATGAACCTCTAGTCCTAGCCATTCCAGAGGCTGGGGTGGGAGGATCACCGGAGCCCAAGAGCTCAAGGCTAGAGTGAGCTATAATCACACACTGCACTCTGCCTGGGTGACAGAGTGAGACCCTGTCAAAAAAAAAGAAAGAAAGAAAGAGAAAGAAAGACAGCAAGAAAGCAAGAAAGGAAGGAAGGAAGGAAGAGAAAGAGAGAGAAAGGAAGGAAGAAGGAAGGAAAGAAAGAAAGAGAGAAAGAAAGAAAAGAAGGAAGGAAGGAAGGAAAGAAAAAAACTTTTAAATAAAATGGTCTGTTTGGATAGAGATAAGTCTATGAATTATTAGAAAATATTTAGCTGCATATTGTGTTCATTTGCTAGGGCTATTGAAACAAAGTACCATAAACTAAGTGGTTTAAACAACAGAAATGTATGGTCTCTTCTCTGGGGAGGCCAGAAGTCCGAATGGAGGAGTAGCAGGCTTTCCTTCTGAAGCTATCAGCTGCGGTCTGGCCTGGGCCTGTCTCCTTGGCTTGTGGACGCCACCGTCTTCTCCCTGTGTGCTCCTCCGCCTCCACCTCCGGATGTCCCTTTTCATAAAGACACCAGTCATATGGGATTAGAGCCCACCTTAACGACCTCTCTCCAAATAAAACTTAGGGGGAAGCAACTCTGAGGTACTGGGGGTTAAGGCTTCAACATACGAATTTCGAGGTGGACTCCTAACCCACAGACACCAGCTGTTGCTCTGGGCGCAGTATGGGGTTGGGGCGGGAACAGGGGTCTCTTCACTTCACAGAACCCTGAACCGTTTTGATTTTGGGGGGTGGAACGGGGGTGGGATGCGGGGGAACAAGCCGCCAAGCAGGGCCTGGCGGGCCGCCTATGGGAATCCGGGAGAAACCTTTGGAAGCGGCCTGGAGTTGCTAAGGGGCCTGGGGGCGCGGGTGGGGTAGGGGTGGACGCAGCCCCCTCATCTGCCAGTTGGCATCTGTCCATTCAAGGGCCCCGGCCAGCAGCCCGGAGGGAGCTAAGTGCACGGCCCATCAGCCCTCCCTAGTCTGCTGCCCCTCTGTGGCCGACTCGGCTCCTCAGACGGGCGGGGTGGGTCCACGGCGCCCACCGACCTCCCCCCGCAGGGGGAAGCCACAGTCCCCCAGCTCCGCGGGAGGTGGGCGTCCCTCCGAGGGCTGCGTGGAGACGCTGCCAGAACCAGGGCCAGGGTCAGCAGGGGTGTCCTTCCACGAGGGGAGCCCTGGGGTGGGCTGCCTGCCCGCCGGGACAGCCCGCGGGGGACGCGGAGGCGCCTAGGGGATTCCTGGGCGCTGCGGTATGTGGCGCAGGGGGCGCCCCGGTATGTGGCGCAGGGGGCGCCCCTTCTTGGCTCCGCCTCCACTCCCACCTCGGTCCCTGGACTCAGCGGCGCTGCGGGGCCGAACCCTGGGGCCTCGCATCTCCGCCCTGCCGGGAGGGCCAAGTGGCCGAGCTCAGGGCGCACGGCTTCACCAGGCTGCGGTTACACGGGACCGGGTTCCCCGGGCCGCGGGATCCCAGGACACGGGGCGCGGTTACACCCGGCGCGGGGCTACAGAGGGTGCGGGGGTCCAGGGCGTGTGGTTAGTCAGGACTCAGGGGGCATCGCCACAGGGGCTGGGGGGACCCCTCCCTGTCGCCCTTTGGATGGTGGGCGCTGGTGGCCTCGCCCGGGGTCCAGGGGTCCACGCAGGGGGTGGCCCAGGCGCCGCAGGTTCCCCAAAGCCCCGAAGCCGGGACCTCCCGGGGCAGGAGAGTTGGGTGGGGGCGACACCCGGGCTTTGGGCTGCGGGTGAGGCTCCGCCTGCATCTTGGCTCCGCGGGTCCCGCAGGCAGGTGTCCCTGGAACCCGCCGGGCCCTAGGAGGGCTGAGCACCGGCAGCAGGGCAGTGCCCAGCCTTCGAGGAAGCCCGAAGAGCTGACTGCAGGGTAGGGCCAGCCTCCGAGGGGGGCATCTCGAGGAGCCAAGGTCGGAGCAAAGCAGAGGAAATTAGTGAGGGGAAAGGCTTGGTACACTGCAGGGCAGGACTGCTTTTGCACGGAGCGGCCTGCTACGCCCTCCCAGCCCCGTCCCACCACTGCGCACCACCTTAAAGGAAGATTACAAAGGAATTCAGATTCCAGATGAATTGTAGCTCTAAATGTAAAAGGTAAGACTACGCTTTTAGAAGAGCTCATAGGAAAATGGTGCATGGAGAAGGCAAAGCTTCTTTAGGCAGAACACAAAAAAGGACAAGTCATAAAGGACAAAAAGACTACGCTGTAACTCAGGACCTCTCTTGATCAACCGACACCATCAAGACAATCAAAAGACAAGCCGCAGGGTGGGAAGAGATATTTGGCACACATGTATCTCACAAAGAATTCATAGCCAGAACTGTAGTCTGTAAGTCAACAAGAAAAGGCAGAAATTCCCCAAGAAAAATCATCCGATGATTTGATCGGGCACTTCACAAATGTGGTAAGCCAAATGGCAAGAAGCCTGTGAACCTGGGAAGGTGGCGCCTGCAGTCCCAGCTACCTGGAGGCTCAGGCCGAGGGTCTCTTAAGACCAAGAGTTTCAGGCTCCAGCGAGCCATTGGCTACTCACTAGTCAGCAGGAAAAGAAACCATCTGACATTGCTTCACACCTGTCAGGATGGCTAAAACGAAAAAGATGGCAAGGATGTGGGGCAAATGCAACTCTTATACGCTGCGGATGGGAGTGAGTATTTATACATTGGCTTTGGAAAATAGGTGGCGTCCACTAAAGTTGAAGACATGTTTGCAACCCAGCAATTTCACTCTTGGGTATGTATACATATACTCACCAAAAAAAGTACTTATTCCACAACTTAGTTCTGTAACTTAATACTATGGCTTTGAAATCTATTCATATTGATATATAGAAATCCATATTGTTCCTCTTTTTTTTTTTTTATGAGACTGGGTCTTACTGTCACTTGGGTTGGAGTGCAGTGGTGCAATCACAGCTTGCTGCAGCCTTAACCTCCCGGCCCAAACAATCCTTCTGACTCAGCCTCCAAAGTAGCTTGGACTACAGGCATGCGCCAAGTGGTTAATTTTTTAAAATTTATTTATTTATTTATTTTTGAGACGGAGTTTCACTCTTGTTGCCCAGGCTGGAGTGCAATGGCGTGATCTCGGCTCACTGCAACCTCTGCCTCCCAGGTTCAAGCAATTCTCCTGCCTCAGCCTCCCTAGTAGCTGAGATTACAGGCATGCACCACCGTGCCCGGCTAATTTTGTATGTTTAGTAGAGATAGGGCTTCACCATGTTGATCAGGCTGGTCTCGAGCTCCCGACCTCAAGTGATCTGCCTGCCTCGGCCTCCCAAAGTGCTGGGACTACAGGGGTGAGCCACTGCACCCAGCTAATTTTTAAATTTTTTGTAGAGATGTGATATCTAACTCCTGGATTCAAACAATTCTCCTACCTCAGTCTCCCAAAGTGCTAGGATTACAGGTGTAAGTCACCGTGTCTGTCCATATTATTCCTTTTAATAAGTGCATATGTTATTCATTCATAAGAATATTTCACAATTGGCCACATGCGGTGGCTCACACCTGTAATCCCAGCACTTTGGGAGGTCGAGGTGGGTGGGTGGATTACCTGAGCTCAGGAGTTTGAGACCAACCTGGGTAACATAGTGAAATCCCATTTCTGTCAAAAACACAAAAACTAGCTGGGTGTAGTGGCACGCATCTATGGTTTCAGCTACTTGGGGGGTTAAGGTGGGCGGATCACTGAGCCTGGGAAGCCAAGGCTGTAGTGAGCCATGATTGTGCCACTGCACTCCAGCCTGAGTGACAGAGGGAGCCCCTGTCTCAAATAAATAAATAAATATAAATATATAAAAATTGGCCGGGCACAGTGGCTTATGCCTGTAATCCCAGCACTTTGGGAGGCTGAGGTGGGTGGATCACCTGAGGTCAGGAGTTTGAGGCCAGCCTGGGCCAACATGATGAAACCCCATCTCTACTAAAAACACAAAAATTAGCCAGGCGTGGTGGCGGATGCCTGTATCCCAGCTACTTGGGAGGCTGAGGCAGGAGAATTGCTTGAACCTAGGAGGCAGAGGTTGTAGTGAGCCGAGATCATGCCACTGCACTCCAGCCTGGGCAACAGAGTGAGACTCTGTCTCAAAAAGAAATTATGTGTATATGTATGTGTGTGTATGTGTGTGTGTGTATATATATATATTAATAAAAAATAAAAATAATAAAAATAATTTTTTAAAAAAGAATATTTCACAATTGTCCAGTTTCCTGTTTCCATTTCATTGCTTCCAATTATTTGCAATCACAAACACTGCTGCAGCAAACACACTGCCTGGTGAAAGTAACCTGGAGTAAGGTCCAGAGGCAAAACTCCTTATCTAAGAAGCTTAGAAGTAAATTAGACTTCCCTATTATCTAAAGCCAGCATCCAGTTCCAGGCTTCTTTCCCAAAAATGTATAAGTAATTCGAATTTCTATACATCTGTGGAATGCAGATATCAAAACTCATTGTGCAACCCTTGCTGGCATTAAGGCAGCAAAATGTCTACAAAGGTAATCATTTATCTGTCATGTCTTACATGGATAATATGGTCCAAATTACCCTTAAGCTCACACTTTAAGGACCATAAATAGCTCTAAGGAAAATCCACTGCAGTGTGCTGTCCTCTCTTCCTGAAGCACCCACTGTACTCTTCCGCAGCATAGTTTCTATCTAATAAAACTTTCCTTTCTTTCCTTCCTTCCTTCCTTCCTTCCTTTCTCTTTCTTTCCTTTCTGAGAAGGAGTCTCACTCTGTCGCCTAGGCTGGAGTTCAGTAATGCAATCTTGGCTCACTGCAACCTCTGCCTCCCGGGTTCAAGCAATCCTCCTGCCTCAGCCTCCCATGTAACTGGGATTACAGGCATGCGCCACCACACCTGGCTAATTTTTGTATTTTAGTAGAGCTAGGGTTTCACCATATTGGTCAGGCTGGTCTCAAACTCCTGACCTCAAGTGATTTGCCCACCTCAGCCTCCCAAAGTGTTGGAATTACAGGCGTGAGCCACCGCACCTGGCCTCCTTTTAAAACCTATACTATTGGTAAATTCTTCTTACTACCCAAGACTCAATCACTTTCTGTTGCCTGGTCTCTGACACCTCGCCTGGCATAAGGTAAGGAGTTTCTCTAAAGCCTGCCCCAAAAAGTGAAATAGCTGGATGATAGAGTATACACATTTTCAGCTTCGCTAGAATTGCCACATTGGTCTTTAGAGTGGCCATACTACTTAATATGCCTACAAGCAGTATGTGAGGATTCGCACTTCCCCATAACCTCCTGGCATTGACAGGCTGATTTCGGCAATGTGATGGGGATGAAATGATACCCGCCTGTGGCTCTCCTTTGCATATCTCTCAATGGCAAGTGTGCGCAGCTTTCCTGTTGTCTATTGGCCATTCACAATTTTCCTTCTGCGAATGGCCTTTTTGTATTGTTTGCCCATTTTTCTGTTTATCATTTTCTTATTGATTTGTATAAGTTCTTTATGCATTCTGGAACAAATCCTCTGTCTAATACATAGGACATAGTGTATATAGTACAAAATCTTCTGTTCAGTGGCTGGTTCCTTATCTTTGTTTTTTTGTTTTGTTTTGTTTTGAGACAGTCTCGCTCTGTTGCCCAGGCTGGAGTATAGTGGCGCCATCTCAGCTCACTGCAACCTCAGCCTCCCAGGTTCAAGCGATTCTCCTACCTCAGCCTCCCGAGTAGCTGGGATTACAGGCACATGCCACCACACCCAGCTAATTTTTGTATTTTTAGTAGAGACGGGGTTTCACCAGGTTGGCCAGGCTGGTCTCAAACTCCTGACCTCAGGTGATCCGCCCACCTTGGCCTCCCAAAGTGCTGGGATTACAGGCATGAGTCAATGAACCCAGCCTTAGCTTTGTTTATAGTTTTCTTTTCTTTTCTTTCTTTTTTTCTTTTCTTTCCTTCCTTCTTTCTTTCTTTCCTTTCTCTTTCTTTCTTCTCTTTCTTTCTCTCTCTCTCTCTCTTCTCTTCCCCTCCCTCCCTCCTTCCTTCCTTCTTTCTGTCTTTTTTTTTGAGGCAAAGTCTCACTCTGTCACCCAGGCTGGAGTGTAGTGGTGTGACTGCAACCTCTGCCTCCTGGGCTCAAGCAATCTTCCCGCCTCAGCCTCCCCAGTAGCTGGGACCACAGGTGTGCACCACCATGCCCAGCTAATTGTATTTTTGTAGAGATGAGGTTTTGCCATGTTGCCCACGCTGGCCTTGAACTCCTGGGTTCAAGCAATCTGCTCACCTTGGCCTCCCAGTTTTTGTGTTTTTTTTGAGACAGTGCCAGGATAGAGTGCAGTGGCCCAATCTCGGCTCACTACAGTCTTGACCTCATGGGCTCAAGTGATCCTCCCACCTCAGCCTCCTAAGTAGCTGGGATTACAGGCATGCTCCACCATGCCCAGCTAATTTTTTGTATTTTTTGTAGAGAAGGGTTTCCCCATGTTGCCCAGACTGGTCTCGAATTCCTGGGCTCAAGCCATCCTCCTGCCTTGGCCTCCCAAAGTGTTAGGATTACAGCTGTGAACCACTGGACCTGGCCTATAGTTTTTTGTTTTGTTTTGTTTTTGTTTTTTGAGATGGAGTCTCACTCTGTCACCCAGATGGGAGTGCAGTGGCTCAATCTTGGCTCACTGCAGTCTCTGCCTCCCAGGGTTAAGCAATCCTCCCACCTCAGCCTCCCAAGTAGCTGGGACCACAGAGATACACTACCACAACTGGCTAAGTTTTTGTATTTTTGGTAGAGATGGGGTTTCACCATCTTGCTCAGGCTGGTCTCGAACTTCTGAGTTCAAGCAATCTGCCCACCTTAGCTTCCCAAAGTGCTGGAATTACAGGGGCGAGCCATCATGCCCAAGCCGGCCTATATCTTTTTATTAGTTCTTTCCCACATTGCTATAAAGAACTACCTGAGACTGGGTAATTTATAAAGGAAAGAAGTTTAACTGGCTCTGTCTCCCAGGCTGGAGTGCAGTGGCACGATCTTGGCTCAATGCAGCCTTGACCTTCTGGGCTCAAGTGATCTTTCCACCTCAGTCCCCCAAGTAGCTGGCACTACAGGTGTGCACCACCATGCCTGGCTAATTTTTGTAGTTTTTTTGGTAGAGATGGGGTTTTGCCATGTTTCCCAGGCTCTTCTCGAACCCCTGACCTCAAGTGATCCACCCAGCTCAGCCTCCCAAAGTGTTGGGATTGCAGGCATGAGCCACTGTGCTCAGCCTTTTGTTTTTTTCAAGTCAATCTCTGGCAAATAAACAGTCATATTTTCTTTGGAAAAAAGCTCTTCTACTACAGAACAGATCCAGTTTTGTGGCTGTCTGTCTTGATACATAGATGAGGAGTCCTCTTTAAGAAAGAACATAATTATATAAAGTTATTATACAAAGTGCTATATACTTGGCTGGGTGCCGTGGCTCACTCCTGTAATCCCAGCACTTTGGGAGGCCAAGGCAGGTGGATCACTTGAGATCAGGAGTTCGAGACCAGCCTGGCCTACATGGTGAAACCCCATCTCTACCAAAAAACAAAAAAGGAGCTGGGTGTGGTGGCATGTGCCTGTAGTCCTAGCTACTCAGGAGGCTGAGGCAGGAGAGTCACTTGAACGCAGGAGGTGGAGGTTGCTGTCATGCTGCTGCACTCCAGCCTGGGCGACAGAGTGAGACCTGGTCTCAAAAACCAAACCAAAACAAAAACAAAGTGCTGTATGTTCAAAGAATTCAAAGTCAGGGATGAAAGTCAATATTTATTTAGAGTGAGAAAATAATAAATAGCACAAAAATGACAAAATGCAGAAAAATATAATCACATAATATATATATGTAATATTATTTACAAAATAATAATGATATTGTATTAGTCTGTTCTCATGCTGCTAACAAAGACATACCTGAGACTGGGAAATTTAGAAAGGGAAGAGGTTTAATTACTCACAGTTCAGCCTGGCTGGGAGGCCTCAGGAAACTTATAATCATGGTGGAGGCACCTCTTCACAGGGCGGCAATAGAGAGAACGAGAACCCAGTGAAGGGAGAAGCCCCTTATAAAAACATCAGATCTCATGAGAACTCACTCACTATCACGAGAACAGCATGGGGGAAACTGTTCCCGTGATTCAATTATCTCCATCTGGCCCCACTCTTGACACATGGGGATTATTACAATTCAAGGTGAGATGTGGGGGAGGGACACAGAGCCAAACAATATCATATATATAATATGTGACGTATATAATATTTTCCTATTTTTTTTTGAAGTTTGTCATATTTGTTTGTTTGTTTTTGAGAAAGAATCTCATTCTGTCTGGTGTGTAGTGGTGTGATCTTGGCTCACTGCAACCTCTGCCTCCTGGGTTCAATCAATTCTCCTGTCTCAGCCTCCCAAGTAGCTGGGACTACAGGTGTGCGCCACCACACCTGGCTAATTTTTGTATTTTTAGTAGAGACGGGTTTTACTATGTTGGCCAGGCTGGTCTTGAACTCCTAACCTCAGGTGAGTTGCCTACCCCAGCCTCTCAAAGTGCTGGGATTGCAGACATAAGCCACCACCCCTGGCCAGTTTGTGGTATTTGTGATTTGCTTTCTCACCACCAATAATATTTACTTTCATCCTTAACTTGTAGTCAAAATTGAGTATACTTTTTCTTAAAGGAACTCTCCCCACCCCAAAGCTGTATAGCAAACCTCTCCAGAAGTTTCTATGGCCACGGGCCATTGTTGTGGGCAGAATAATGCCCTCCTCCCAAATGTCCACATCCTAATCCCTGGAACTTGTGAATCTGTTACCTCACAAGGCAAAAGGGACTTTGCAGATATGATTAACTTAAAGACCTTGAACTGGGAGATTATCTTGTATTATCTTGTGGGGCCAATGTCACCACAAGGGTCCTTATAAGAGTGAGGCAGGCGGGGCTTGGTGGCTCATGACTGTAATCCCAGCACTTTGGGAGGCTGAGTGGGGCGGATCACGAGGTCAGGAGATTGAGACCATCCTGGCTAACACGTGAAACTGTCTCTACTAAAAATACAAAAAATTAGCAGGGTGTGGTGGTGGGTGCCTGTAGTCCCAGCTACTCGGGAGGCTCAGGCAGGAGAATGGTGAGAACCTGGGAGGCGGAGCTTGCAGTGAGCTGAGATTGTGCCACTACACTCCAGCCTGGGTGACAGATCGAGACTGTACCTGAAAAAAAAAAAAAAAAAAAGAGTGAGGCAGGTGTATGAGGGCATCTTTTTCCCCTGCTCGTCTTAAGTTTTCCAGCTGGGGTCCTGAAAATTAGGCTAACAAAAGACAGACTAACAAGAGAAAAACAAACAGATTGTTAGAAAGTGCAGCACACATCACTTGGGAGAAACCTTAGTGATGAGTAACTCGGAGGGATATTTAGAACTGGGTTTATGGAGGCCAGGCATGATGGCTCATGCCTGTAATCCCAGCACTTTGGGAGGCTGAGGTGGGTGGATCATTTGAGGTCAGGAGTTTGAGACTACCCTGGCCAATGTGGTGAAACCCCATCTCTATGAAAAATACAAAAATTAGCTGGGTGTGGTGGCATGAGCCTGTAATCCCAGCTGCCTGGGAGACTGAGGCAGGAGAATAACTTGAGCCCAGGAGGTGGAGTTTGCAGTGAGGCAAGATTGGGACACTGCACTCCAGCCTGGGTGACAGATCGAGACTCTATCTCAAAAAAAAAAAAAAATAGAAGAAGAAGAAGAAGAAGAAGAAGAACTGGATTTATGTAACATTTTAGCAAAGGAACAATACATTTTTAGAGAAGCGATGAGACAAAGGAAAAGGGTTTTAGGCTTCCAAGGGTGACAAACTGTGAGAAGGTGACCAGATGAGGGAAGCTAACAGAAGAGTAGGGCTACCTGGGCAGGTCCATCTGGATGCTGACTTTCCATCTTCTACATGGCCATAAAGCTTCCCTGGGAGAGGGAATTCATAGCAATCCTCATTCCCCAGAAGTTTCTGCTTTTTTGTCAGGTAAAAGAAGCACCAAGAAGATGTTTTTCTGTATCTACTGATTATCATTTGCCTCTAGCTCAAATTAATCATTATGCCAACATAGTGTATTTTGAAGTGGCATATTCCTATGAGCTACACAGGAGATCAGAGTCAGAAAGAAAGAGATGTGAAGGCCAGGCGTGGTGGCTCACACCTGTAATCCAAGCCCTTTGGGAGCCCAAGGTGGGAGGACTGATTGAACCCAGGATTTCGAGAACAGCTTGGGCAACATAGCAAGACTCCCGTCTCTACCAAAAATTGAAAAATTAGCTGGGCATGGTGACATACACCTGGAGTTCTGGCTACTCGGAAGGTAGTCATCCCCTGAGACAGGGATCACTCGAGCCCAGTGGATTCACATTGCAGTGTGCTGTGATAGTCTGGGTTACAGAGTGAGACCCTGTCAAAAGAAAGAGAGAGAGACAGAGACAGAGAGAAAGAGAGAGTGGAAGGAAGGAAAGAAGGAAGTAAGGGAGGGAGGGAGGGAGGGTACTCTGAAGATGCTCCTCTGCTAGTGAAGATGGAGGAAGTGGTCACAAGCCAAGGAGCTCGGGCAGCCTCTGGAGACTGAAAAACACAGGAAACAGATTCCCCTGAAGCCTCCAGAAGGAATGCAACCCTGGTGACACCTTGATTTTAAATGTTTCACCTCCAGAACTGTAAGATAACAAATGTGTGTTGTTTTCACCAGGTTTGTGGTAATTTGTGACAGCAGCAACTGGAAGCTAATATAGCCATGTGTCCATATCTGTATCTTGAACCCTTTCTCTCTTTCTTTTTCTTTTCTTCTTTCTTTCTTTTTCTTTCTCTCTTCTTCTTTCTTTCTTTTTCTTTCTTTCTCTCTCTTTCTCCTTCCTTCCTTCCTTCTTCCTTCCTTCCTTCCCTCCCTCCTTTCCTTCTCTCTCTTTTTCCTTCCTCCTCCCTCCCTCTCTTCTTCCTTTCTTTCTTCTTTCTTTCTTTCTCTCTCTCTCTCTTTCTTTCTTCTTTCTTTCTTTCTTTCTTCTTTCTCTCCTTCTTTCCTTCTTTCTTTCTTTCTTTCTTTCTTTCTCTCTCTCTTTCTTTCTTTCTCTGTCTCTCTCTCTGTCTCCTTCCTTCCTTCCTTCCTTCTTTTCTTTCTTGACAGAGTCTAGCTCTGTCACCCAGGCTGGAGTGCAGTGACACATTCTCGGCTCACTGCAACCTCCACCTCCTGGGCTCAAGTGATCCTCCCACTTCAGCTTCCTAAGTAGCTGGACCACAAGCATGTGCCACCACCCCTGGCTTGTTTTTGTATTTTTTGTAGACATAGGTTTTCGCCATGTTGCTCAGGCTGGTCTCAAACTCGTCAGCTCAAGCAACCTACTGCCTTGGCCTCCCAAAGTGCTGGAATTACATGCACGAGCCACTATACCTGGCCTATTAAGGGTTAATTGAACCATTTCTTACCCAAGTGGGATCATATTCTATGTGAGTTTCGTAGCTTGCTCTTATTTTTCCAGCTAATGGCAGGTCTTGAAGGCCCTTTCTGTAAGTGTATGTAGAGCCACGTCACTCCTGTTAAAGGCTGGTGGAGGTGGTGTTGTTCACTACCTTCCTTCTGCTCCCCATGCGTCCAGCCATCTGCAGTCAGGTAGGGCCCTGTGCCTAGCTACGGCTGTTGGGTTGTGGGCAGAAATGATATGGCTGGCTCTGATTTACGTGAAAGAGGGCTAAGTCCAGTTTTATCATCCAGGCCTAAGAGTCGCACTCAGGCACCTTGTTCCCAAGGGGCATCTCATGGGGAGACAGGCAGCAGAGAGAGTGGCAGACAATGCTGGTTGCTATGCCAACATCTACCCTTCCCTTTCTTCTCTGTGACAAAGCCCTGGCTTGAAGCTGGGCACATCACCTGGTCTCCCTCGATGCTAAGTGTGGCCTTGTGTCTCAGTTCTGGGTGGGAAGGCTGCTCAAATGGGGATGACTCATGTAGGGGGCACTGCTTTGCCTCCTGCACTCCCTGGGCTCTCCAAAGTGATTTTAAGAAGCAGGCACTTGAGAGCCCAGAAGCTTCTCTTCATCCACCGCTTGGCTTAATTAAGGTGGTGGTGGGAGGCCACAAAGGCTGCCCAGCCCCTCGGAACCACTGTCATGTCTTTGGTTCAACCTTCTTTCATCCACATTGCTCTAGCCAAGAGTCTTTGGTAGCAACAAACAGAGACCCATGCAAGCTTGCTTCCACTAAAAGCAGGCAGGCCAGGCAGCAAACTTCAGATTCCAGAAGACTTCAGGAATGGAAACTTCTCTCTTCTTTGGAGGCCTGAGTTGCTCCACAGCCCTGCCTCTGTCTATTGCTGTCTTACTCTCCATTGTCTCTGAAGCTGCCTCAGGATCCTTAGGGTGTTGCTTTTGCAGTTGGAAACCTCTGTGGCTGGTGGTGCCTTTGCCCGAGTTTTTGCTCAGGCCCGCTTGGCTCATTCTGCCCACTTGGCCTGGCAGGCTGCGCTCAGCTCGTGCTACTGGCCCGGATTTCACACCGGACAACAGTGAGCCAGTAGCAAAGTGGAGTGAGTGTGGGGTCCAGCCACTGTGCACAGCCAGGTGAACTGGCTGCTGCTATGGGACAGGCAGCTCCAGGCACTGGCACAGGCGCCGACTCCATGCAAGGCTGCAGCTGGATCAGATGTACTGCTGGCGGCTTCCTCTGTGGTTACCTATGTCTGGAGAGGGGAGCATGGTGGTGCCTGGAAGCATGGCGATGCCAGGAACCACAGAGCCCCAAAGAAGTTGTCACAGCCCTGGCTCAGGGAGCCCCTAGGTCTGGGCTTCCTGAAGGGCCACAGCTCTTCTCTCCTTCTTGTTGCCCACAACATGGTGAGTGTGGGGTTGGGGGGCATGTTTCAGCTCTGTTTGTGTTACAGCTCTTTCAGTCACACCATGTGGTGAGTTCTTGTCCCACGTCCAGGAAGAGTGAGGTACGTTGGCAACTGGAGAGTGAGCAAGATGGAGAGGAATTTTATTGAGTGACAGAATAGCTCTTGGGAGACCCAAAGTGGGTAGTTCGTTTCCACGGGGAGGTTAGTTCTGATGAATGCAGCCCTCAGCAGAGAGGAGATCCAGAGCAGGTAGCTCCTTTCTGAAGGCATGGCATCCTGATGAGTGTCCAGCTCTCAATGGAGAGGAGACCCATGGTGGGTATCTCCTGTGCACAGGCAGGTTGTCCTGAAAAGTTGAGGAGACCTAAAGTAGGTCATCCCTTCCTGCAGCTGGTAGTCCTGATGTCTGTGGGAGTCTAGGGTTTTTATGGGCTTAGAAGGGAGGAAGTGTGTGCTGACCATGGGCAGCCATAGGTGGGCCTGGAAAAAGTACCATAAGTTCTCACTCCAGGCTGTGGACTCCATCTGTAACTGACAGCCCAGCCCCTAAGCTTCAGGCTGTCACTGGCTTGAATGTGGGGCTTCACTGGGGACCCTCCTCTTCCCACTCAGGAGCCTGTCTGCCTCCTGCTGCCATCCATGTGTCATCCACGGCACCCAAGCTGTTCATGTTGAGGGGCACCTGCAGGCCCTCACTGAGCTGCCCTCAGCACCCCTTTGGCTTCTCTCCCATGCTGGTTGACACCCAAAGTCCAGAGGGGGCAAGGTTCCAGGGGGCTGGCATGTCAGCACCATCCCAAAATCAGGCACTCAGCCAGGTCATGACAGTGCCCAGGCTTGGCCACAACTTTGCTCTACCCTAGAGTGGGCACTGGGAGCAAGGGGAAGACAGGCAGCAGGAGCAGACACTTTCAAGCCTGCAGGGGTAAGGTGCTTCCTGGGCCCCCAAGAGTGCATGGATGCCTGGATCTGGAGCTGAGGCTGAGCGGCTGCAGCTGCACCTGGGCGCATGGGACTTCTGTCCTGCTGACTCGGTAGGGGCCGGGGCTCCCGCCTGTTCTGTGGAGCATGCCACCCTGTCCGCACCTCCCCCACTGCAGCTGGCATTTTCACAGTGGCCTCTCCAGATGGGCCACTGCTGCCATCAAAGCCAATGATGTCTACTTGCTCCCTGTCCACATGATTGGTGTTTGCTGTGTCTCTAGAAAAAAAATGCGTCAGCCAAGAGGAGGCTTAATACCCTATGCCAGGCCCTGTGCTAGGATTGGCCGCTATGTTGATTTAAAAAGACAAGGTATTAAATGTACCTCCCCTTAAATAAAGCCATGGGACTGGCAGTTTATGTACTTAACAGGAGCCGGGCAGGGCAGATGAAAATGAAAGGGGGGAACATATATTCAGGGCAACTTGACTATATGTCTCCTGGGTTACAGTCCTCAAATTTGGCCCAAATAAACTCTCTAATTAAGAAAGAGAGAGAGAGAAAAGAAAATCACAGAAGACAAGAATGAGCTGCATACAAACTTCTTGGTTCAGAGGGGCTTCATTACCCACCATTACAAAATTAGTAGGAACCCAAAAGTCAGCTGAAAATAACCTCTGAAGAACAATCTACTTATAGCCAGGTGTGGTGGCTCATGCCTACAATGCCAGCACTTTGGGAGGCCGAGGCAGGGGGATCGCTTGAGCCTAGGAGTTCGAGACCAACCTGGGCAATATAGTGAGACCCCCCCCCCCGTTTCTAATATAATAAAAGGAAAAAAAAAGAAAAAAATTAATATGGCAAGTGGTGTTAGTGAAAATACAATAAGGAACCCTGAAATTATTGTGCATTCTAAGAAGCAACAAAACATTGGCCCAAACTGCTGGAGTTAACTTCTTGGAACTCTGGAAATTAAACAAAGACTTGTAAGAAGTCAGGAAGCACTTGATAAGAGGAACAGCTGAAGGAAGGGCTGGGGTCTCTGTAAGAGCAGCAGGCTTTGTGGCAGTTAACTTACTCTATTCCCCTCCCTGGCTCCCCAGCAAAGCAGGAAACTTGAAAATGAGAGGCCAGTTTAGATGCAGTGGCTCACGCCTGTAATCCCAGCACTTTGGAAGTTCGACGTGGGTGGATCATCCGAGGTCAGGAGTTTGAGACTAGCCTCGCCAACATGGTGAAATCCCATCTCTACTAAAAATACAAAAGTTAGCCTGATGGCATGTGCCTGTAATCCCAGCTAATCAGGAGGCTGAGGCACAAGAATTGCTTGAACCTGGGAGGTGGAGGTTGCAGTGAGCTATCATGCCTGGGCGACAGAGTGAGACTCCATCTCAAAAAAAAAGAGAGAGACCAAATATACAGACAATAGCCAGGCCATATACACGAACAGAACTCTCACCCACAACCGGTAACAACAAGCCCAGGAAGGAAGCCAAACCCTTATCTGCACATAACAACTCAGGAAGCCAGCATGCTACAAGTCAGACTTGTCGGAGGTCCAATTGCTCTCTCTAGAAACAATCCACAAAGTAAAAACAATTACTTCTGTGACAGTTGGCCCCAAGTGGCCAGTTGACTGATTAATAACTAGCCACTTTCCTAATTTTTGTCCCCTGCTTCCAGCTTAGGACCAACCAGAGAAAGTCAATTTGCTCTCCTAAGCAATCATAGAGCATCCCCATTTCTAGTGATCCCTCCAGCTTCCGTAGGTCAACAGCCTCCAATCTGCACACACCTGAGCCTTCCCTTTTTTACACCACGAAGCTTCCCCATTCCCCTGCCTGCTTTTGAGTCTCTGCTGAAACACAGGATAGTGGCTTCCTCCCTTGTTATAGCAAGCTCTGAGTAGATAAATAGCCTTTGCTTCTCTCTTTATTTCCATACAGGTAACAGCACACATCCCCAGCACCAGAGAGAGCAGAACAGACCTCATTCTCAAAGAACTGTCATTATTTGACCTGTCTTTCCTGGAAGACCAGCTCAAAACACTTTATTTTTTTTTGACCCAGAAATTTCCCAGTGTTGAAGACTTATGCAGGGAGTGTTTGTCGAAAACACTTATAGCCAAAGGCTTTAGTTGTTGCTGCCTAAGGCAATAGATAGCAGTTGAGAGAAACAATAATTGAAATTGTTCCTTTAATTGGAAATGGTGATCAAAACCAGTATTTGAGTGCTCAGTGTGCTTATTGCTACTAAGGGGTGTGTGTGTGTGGGCATATGTGTGTGCGTGCGTGTGTGTGTGTGCGTGTGTGTGCGTGTGTGTGTGCGTTTGTGTGTGTGCGTGTGTGTGTGTGTGTGCGTGTGTGTGTGTGCGTGTGTGTGTGCGTGTGTGTGTTTGTGTGTTTGAGATGGGGGTCTTTTTATGTTGCCCAGGCTGCTCTTGAACTCCTGGACTCAAGTGATCCTCTGACTTCAACCTCTCAGGTAGCTAGGATTACAGACTCACGCACCATTCCCAGCTCAGGGTATTGGTGTTAAAGGCGCTTTCAGCTGGCAGGGTAAAAAAGAGAGTCATGCACCACATGGCAATGTTTGGGTCAATGATGGATGATATATTTGATGGTGGTCTCATGAGATTATAAGACCGTGGAGGCTAAAGCAATTCCATCTTGGATTCTAAGCCACCATGGTGACTTCTCATTAACCCCTGTTCAGGGAGGCCTCTAAGATTTCTGTTTTATCTATTACCATAAACCCTGGCCTTGGGTCAAAATGACCTTGACCGTAAATCCTGCCCTTAGGCAGATTCACATAGCATTCTTGCCTTTCCTAGGGGATCAGCTTCACGTGTCCTACACGTTCCTTCCCCTATGGTAGGAATGGTGTGGGGGTCCACCATCTTTTGGCCATCTGAGACGTGGCTTCTCTTCATAAGTCTTTATTAAATGCTTCTTTCTGAGGAGCTGGATTTGTCAGCCTCTTCTTTAGCCCTCAGCTTCCTTGGACTTTGGGGGTAGGTTTGCATAGACTGGCCTGCTATGAGGCAAATACCATGTTTTTACTGTACTTTTCTATGTTAAGATATGTTTAGATGCATGAATACCACTGTGTCACAATGGCCTACACTCTTCAGTACAATCACATGCTGTACAGATTTGTAGCCTAGGCACAATCGGTTATACCATACAGCCTAGGTGTGTAGTAGGCTACACCATCTATGTTTGTGTGAGTATACTCTATGGTATTTGCACAATGACAAAAATCACCTGACACATTTCTTAAAAGGTATCCCTGACATTGAGAGAGGAGAAAGAAACAGATGAGACAGGCAGTTAGGGTGGGTCCTTGGTTGAATTCTTTCAAACTAAAGAACGGCCTACAGGCATAGATAAGGGAAATTGCACAAGTGGGCTTGCCTAAGACATGCCCATAGCTGCACTGATAAGAAAGGTGGGCGGATCACCTGAGGTCGGGAGTTCAAGACCAGACTGACCAACATGGAGAAACCCCATCTCTACTAAAAATACAAAATTAGCTGGGCATGGTGGTGCATGCTTGTAATCCCAGCTACTCGGGAGGCTGAGGCAGAAGAATTGCTTGAACCCAGGAGGCGGAGGTTGCGGTGAGCAGAGATCTCACCGTTGCACTCTAGCCTGGGCAACAAGAGTGAAACTCCGTCTCAAAAAGAAAAAAAAAAGAAAGCCTACATGGGTGACTTGCCCAGACATGCCCACAATGGAAAATTCTGTCCCCTGACACATGTGCAGTAAGGGTTACAAAGCAATATGGAGTAACTCAAGCCAAGGGCACACATGCGGGTTAGGAGGATGGGGTAGAGCTACCAGAAGTTTGTGCCTTAAGCAAATGAGACACCCAGCCCTCTTCAGTTTCTTATAAAAGCCTTGGCATTCAGTTGTAAAAATGGCAACCCTCTTCAGGTCCCCTCTCTGCAGCAGAGAGCTTTCTTCTTTCACTTATTCAACTTTTGCTCCAACCTCATCCTTTGTGTCCACACTCCTTAACTCTCTTGGTTGTGAGACAAAGAACTCTGGGTGATACCTCACAATGAGAGACTGCTCCATTGTGGTGCATTGATGAGACTGTAACACCATTAAGTGACACATACCTGTATATGTGTTCATACTAACTCATGTCACATATGTAACCAGCAGCATGTATCTACAACTATTTCTATATGTAGCTATCTGCATCTGTAGTAAGCTAAGAATGAATTCATACTGATGTATAATCCATCACCACATGGATCATTCTAGCTTCCTCCCCTTGCTTTTGTGTAAACACACTGAGAAATGTAGCTCCTACCATCTGCCACTGTTTACATAATTGCTCTATTCCAGTATATATGTATAGCAGTATCTGAATTATTAGCTCATACCTCCATAGCAAACAACTTTATTAACTAGACTACAGTGCTTATGTGCAATTCCTTCTGTCTTTAGTCTTAGAGGCGCAACTCATTTCCAAGTTACTTAGGTCAGCACCTTCCCATCCCCTCCACCTCTCACCCCTCCATCCCCTCCAGCAAAGTTGTTGCATGCATTTGTAATACAGTTTGTTGTGTAAACCAAAAATACAATTCTAAGCCCCCCAACTGAATGAATAGCCCTTTCCTGTCTACCAAGGGGGTCCAAAGAAACCTGAAAAACTACTTCATGTGATGACAGGAAAGAGGGGTCAGACATACCTCATTTTATTCTCCTCCCTTTGGAGTTCAGGCACAACTGACCAACACTAACATTAAAACAGAGGTCTTAAGAGTGACAAAACAGACTCTTTATAGTAATAAGATACCAAATTCCAACTGACTCCTGTATAACATCACTTGACAGTGTGCCCTGAAAGAAATCAAACTATTTATCCCCATATACATATATATATATATTTTTGTTTTGTTTTGTTTTGTTTTGCTTTTTGAGACAGAGTTTTACTCTGCCATCCAGGCTAGAGTGCAGTGGTACAATCTCAGCTCACTGCAGCCTCCATCTCCTGGGTTCAAGTGATTCTCCTACCTCAGCTTCCCGAGTAGCTGGGATTACAGGCATCCACCACCACACCTGGCTAATTTTTGTATTTTTAGTAGAGCTGGGATTTCACCATGTTGCCCAGGCTAGACTCGAACTCCAGACCTCAGGTGATCCACCTGCCTCAGCCTCCCAAAGTGCTGGGATTACAGGCATGAGCCACTGGACCCAGCCCCCAAATATATTTCTTTTCTTTTTTTTTTTTTCTTGAGATGGAGCCTTCTTCTGTCGCCCAGGCTGGAGTGCAATGGCACAATCTTGGCTCACTGCAACTGCTGCCTCCCAGGTTCAAGCAATTCTCCTGCCTCAGCATCCTGAGCAGCTGGGATTACAGGTGGGCGCCACCATGCCCAGCTAATCTTTGTATTTTTTTTTTTTTTGAGACGGAGTATCGCTCTGTCTCCCAGGCTGGAGTGCAGTAGGGAGATCTCGGCTCACTGCAAGCTCTGCCTCCGGGGTTCACGCCATTCTCCTGCCTCAGCCTCCCGAGTAGCTGGGACTACAGGCGCCCGCCACCATGCCCGGCTAATTTTTTGTATTTTTAGTAGCGACGGGGTTTCACTGTGTTAGTCAGGATAGTCTTGATTTCCTGACCTCATGATCGGCCCGCCTCAGCCTCCCAAAGTGCTGGGATTACAGGTGTGAGCCACTGTGCCTGTCTGGAGTTTGACTTTTTAACATCAACAACAGTTAGATTCTCTTGTCACAGTCTGCATTCCTTCCTGAAAGCCCCCTCCCCAACCTCCTAAAACATAACATCCGTAGGAAAGTAATAGACTTTCAAATATTAACAGATATCCTGCAATATTGCTGTAAACACTGATTCATTCTAGGAGTCTTTATTCTTTGGGATTTTCTACATAGACAATCATGTCATCTGTGAACAAAGACAATTTTGCCTCTTACTTTCCAATATGTATACATTTTATTTCCTTTTCTTGTTTTATTGCACTTCCTAGGACTTTGGTATGATGTTGAATCGTAGTGGTAAAAGGGGGACATCTTTGCCTTTTTCCTGTTCTCAGGGGAAAAGCATTCAACTTTTCTTCATTAGGTATGATATTAGTTGTAGGGTTTTTGGGTAGATTAAAAAAAAAACAAATTGACAAAGTTCTCCCCTCTTTCTAGTTTTATTTAATGAATGTTTTTTTTTTTATCATGGATGGGTGTTGGTTTTGTCAAATGCTTTTTCAGTATCAATGAATATGATCATATGCTTTCTTTTCTTTAGACTTTTGATGTCATGGAGAGCATTAATTTATTTTTGAATGCTGAATCAGTCTTGTGTACCTGGAATAAATACCATTTGATTGTATGTTTAATTCTTTTCATGTGTTCTGGGATTCAATTTACTAATATTTTGTTGAGATTTTTTTTTCTTTTTTTGGATAGAGTCTTGCTGTGTCACCCAGGCTGGAGTGCAGTGGTGCGATCTCGGCTCACTGCAAGTTCTGCCTCCTGGGTTCACGTCGTTCTCCTGCCTCAGCCTCCTGAGTAGCTGGGACTACAGGCGCCTGCCACCATGCCCAGCTAATTTTTTTGGTATATTTAGTAGAGACTAGGTTTCACCGTGTTAGCCAGGATGGTCTCGATTTCCTCACCTCGTGATCTGCCCGCCTTGGCCTCCCAAAGTGCTAGGATTACAGGCATGAGCCACCACACCTGGCCATTTTTTTTTTTTTTTTTTGAGATGGAGTCTCACTCTGTTGCCCAGGCTGGAGTGCAGTGGCACCATCTTGGCTCACTGCAACCTCTGCCTCCAGGGTTCAGGCAATTCTCCTGCCTCAGCCTCCTGAGTAGCTGGGACTACAGGTGCATGCCACCCAGCTAATTTTTGTATTTTTAGTAGAGACAGGGTTTCACCATGTTGTCCAGGATGGTCTCGAACTCCTGACCTCAGGTGATCCACCTGCCTCAGCCTCCCAAAATGATGGGATTACAAGCTTGAGCCACCGCGCCCAGCCCTCTGTCACCTAAATTCTGACAAATTTAGAGAATATTGATTTGAAGGGATGGCAAAGAATTAACATGCCCCCACTGCCACCAGGTCCCAGAATGACTCAGAATTCCAGGGGTGCCAAGCACATTGGGTTCCACACAAAGCATCTTGGTGGCCCTGGGAACCTGCCCCCACCTGTTTGCCATCTTTGTTTTTCGTTTTTATTTTTGTTTTTGTTTTTTTTTTGAGACAGAGTCTGGCTCTGTTGCCCAGGCTGGAATGCAGTGGCTTGATCTGGGCTCACTGCAACCTCTGCCTCCCAGGTTCAAGCAATTCTCATGCCTCAGCCTCCGGAGTAGCTGGGATTACAGGCACGTGCCAACCATGCTGGCCAATGTTTGTATTTTCAGTAGAGACGGGGTTTTACCTTGTTGGCCAGGCTGGTCTCGAACTCCTGACCTCAAGTGATCCATCCGCTTTGGCCTCCCAAAGTGCTGGAATTGCAGGCGTGAGCCAGCGTGCCCAGGCTGTGTTTGCCGTCTTGCTCTTGATGGTTGCATCACCAAAGAGAAGATGGAAGCAAACAAAGGGCATGACCTTCTTCTTGCAATTTTGTAATCATATAAAAGTAGTAGACAGACTTACTTGTGTTAAAGAAAAAATTAATCCAAGAATACTTATTAAAGCTCAATAAGGAAGATGTCTATTCAGGACCATCAGGATCAGCGTAGGGAACACTCGCAGTGGGGGAGGGAGACTGAGCTCAACTCTGACTGCAGCGCCAGCAAGCAGGGACTTGTAGCCAAGGAGCAGGGTGGGGTCAGCAGATGGAAAATGACTGAGAGGAAATATCACAGGTGACAAGGATTCTGGCACAACTGACCTCACAGGATGCTTGCTGAAGACAGGCCAGGGCAATCAGACATCCCCTGGGGGATGGTGGGAGACGATGAGGAACCTGTTCAGATGTGGAGGGCGATCGGCTCTCGAGAGGGTAGGAGTTCTGGCTAAACTGATTTAGCAGAGGGTTCTTTTGCTAAAACTGGATTTTCTGAGGAAGTGCACAGAGGGGCCCAGGGGAAGGAAGGTTTAGAAGCCTAACCAAAGTATGGTCAAGCAAACAAGCATTGTCACTTTTAAACCGAGTTTTCTCCCCCCCACAATTTTTTAACTGCTGAATTTTTAGGTCCGTTTGCTAACTAAAGCATTTATTTGTTTAATTGTTCCTGTAAATAAGCAATATTAGACTACATGCATATGTAAAAGGACATCTCTGTATGTCTCAAAATTCGTAATAGGAAAAACAAAAGCACCAAAACAAGAGGAAAAGAACCTCAGCTTGTAATTTGTAAATAAATACTCCCTACTTCTTTTCCTTGTTTGAACATAATTAATGGCAGTCGACTCTGTAGCTGGTTTTGTTGTATAAATATGTTCTTATAGGAAGCTTGTCTTTTTTAACCTTTTTTTTTTTTTTTTTGAGGCAGGTTCTCATACTGTCACTCAGGCTAGAGTACAGTGGTGTGATCTTGGCTCACTGTAACCTCTGCCTCCTGGGCTTAAGCCATCCTCCCACCTCAGCCTCCTGAGCAGCCGAGACTACAGGCGTGCATCACCACACCTGGCTAATTTTTGTAGTTTTTTGCAGAGATGGGAGGGGTTTTGCTACATTTCCCAAGCTGGTCTCGAACTCCTGAACTCAAGCGATCCTCCCACCTCAGTCTCCCAAAGCGCGTGGATTACAGGTGTGAGCCACTGTGCCTGGCCCTATTTTAAATTCTTGATTCTGTTTAAAAAAAAAAATCACGACATCTTTTCTTCAAAAAAGGAGGGAAGAAAATATTTTCTAAAAGTAAAATTTTAAATGATGTTACATTTATTCATTCATTCAAAACTTCTTTTTTAAATGAGACAGGATCTTGATCTGCTGCCCAGGCTGGAGTGCAGTGGCATGATCATGGTTCACTGCAGCCTCAACCTTGTGGGCTCAGGCAATCCTCCCACCTCAGCCTCCTGTGTAGCTGGGACTACAGGCATGGGTCAGCACACCCAGCTAATTATTGTATTTTTGGTAGAGACAGAGTTTCTCTGTGTTACTCAGACTGATCCAAACTCTGGAACTCAAGAGATCCATCTGCCTAGGCCTCCCAAAGTGCTAGGATTACAGGCAATGCACTGCGTGGGGCGCAAAATATATTTATTGAACACATTCAACATCCAGCGTCTGTACAAGGCCATGGGTGCTCTGAGCAGAAAACAAACAGGCCAAATCCCTCCTTCATGGGTCTTAGACTGCAGTGGAGGAGACCAGCCAGCAGGGAATGAGCACTCAGAGGAGGCGTGGTGGGGAAGGAAGCAGGCCGAGAGGGCCACAGGGAGGGCTGGGGCTGGATGGCCAGGGAGGGCTACACACTGGGCACAGACCTGAGGATGGTGAAGGGCGGAAGAAGTCATTCCAGACAGAGAGAACTGCAGGTGCAAAGGCCCTGGGGCTGTGCTTGGCTCACTTGAGGACAATGAGGTGGTAGGCAAGCTGCCTGGTGTAGGAGGGGCAGACAGTGGATGGGATGAGGTCACAGTGGATGCAAAAGCTGGGCCATGTAGAACCTTGCAGGGCACTGCAGGGATTTGGGCTTTTACTCTGAGGTGGATGGTAAGCCACTGGTGGGATCTGAGCAGAGAAGACATGGTATAGCTGCTCTTTTAAAAAGATTACTCTGAGGGCTCCAAAAGACTGTAAGGAAGAAAGGCAAAAAGTAAGGAGAGTAAAAGCAGGATTACAGCAGCTGTTTTGGTGTCTTGGAATGGGGTCTTGGTGGTGTAGGCAATGAGAAGTGATCAGATTCTGGGCTGAGAGTGAAGGTGGAGTGGACATGATGGACTGACGCGGTGATCAGATTCTGGGCTGACAGTGAAGGTGGAGTGGACATGATGGACTGATGTGGTGGAGAGGGGTAGAAGGGGAAGAGACCAGTTGAGCTGGACTCTCAGTTTTGTGGTCTGTGTGATTTGGAGGATGGTGGTGCCGCTACTGAGGCAGGGCAGAGACGGAGAGGAGGAGCATGTGAAGCAGCAAAAGTAGGCTTTGGGCCGGGCGCAGTGGCTCACGCCTGTAATTCCAGCACTTTGGGAGGCTGAGGCGGGCGGATCACTTGAGGCCAGGAGTTCAAGACAAGCCTGGCCAACACGGTGAAACCCCGTCTCAACTAAAAATACAAAAATTAGCCGGACGTGGTGGCGGGTGCCTGTAATCCCAGCTACTCTTGCTGAGGCAGGAGAATCGCTTGAACCCGGGAGGCGGAGGTTGCAGTGAGCTGAGATCGTGCCACTATACTCCAGCCTGGATGACAAGAGTGAAACTCTGTCTCCAAAAAAAAAAAAAAAAGGAATAAAAGAAAAAGTGGGCTTTGGATGCACGGTCTGAGATGCCACTTTGTTCTTCAGTTTCTTCAGGTGGTTCAAAATATAGGCATTTCTTCTCCATTTACAATCTAGGCTTTACACTTCCCTGATTCCTGCTTTAAGGGCATCACGTGAACTTAGGTATGTTGCATTTCCTTTTTTTTTTTTTTTTTTCTTTTTGAGACGGAGTCTCGCTCTGTCACCCAGGCTGGAGTACAGTGGCATGATCTCGGCTCACTGCAACCTCCGCCTCCCAGGTTCAAGCAATTTTCCTGCCTCTGCCTCCTGAGTAGCTGGGACTACAGATGCCCGCCACCATGTTCAGCTAATTTTTTGTATTTTTAGTAGAGATCGGGTTTCACTGTGTTGGCCAGGCTGGTCTGGAACCCCTGACCTCGTGATCCGCCCGCCTTGGCCTCCCAAAGTGCTGGGATTACAAGCATGAGCCACCGCACCCAGGCTGGTACGTTTGCATTTTCATTTTTATTCAGTTCAAAATATTTTCTAATTTTATTTTTGGTTGACTCATGAATTATTTAGAAGTGTGATATCCAGTTTCAAATACTTGGGGATTTTCCAGAGATCTTTCTGTTTCTGGTTTATCATTTGATTCCACTGTGGTCAGAAAACATACTTAGTACAGCTTGCATTCTTCAAAAACATTTTTGAGACTTTATGACCTGCATTACAGGGGTGTCTAATCTTTTGGCTTTCCTGGGCCACTTTGGAAGAAGGAGACTTGTCTTGGGCCACACATAAAATACACTAACACTAACAATAGCTGATGAGCTAAAAAAAATGCAATAAACATATTATTATTATTATTATTTTTGAGACAGAGTCTCACTCTGTCACCCAGGCTGGAGTGCAGTGGCGTGATTTCGGTTCACTGCAACCTCCACCTCCAGGGTTCAAGTGATACTTGTGTCTCAGCCTCCCAAGTAGCTGGGACTACAGGCGTGCGCCACCATGCCCAGTTAATTTTTGTGTTTTTAGTAGAGACAGCGTTTCGCCATGTTGGCCAGGCTGGTCTCGAACTCCTGACCTCAAGTGGTCCACCCACCTCAGCCTCCCAAAGTGTCTCATAATGTTTTAAGAAAGTTTATGAATTTGTGTTGGGCTACATTCAAAGCCATCTTGGGCCACATGTGGCCCACAGGCTGCGGATTGGATAAGCTTGACCTAGAATATGGTCTATCTCTGTAAATGGGTCCAGATACAAGCTCAGCAATTGCTGTTCTAAAATTCTGCACCTTCTATGTTTGTTTGTTTGTTTATTTATTTATATTTTTGAGACAGAGTCTCGCTCTGTTGCCCATGCTGGAGTGCAGTGGCACAATCTTGGCTCACTGCAACCTCTGCCTCCTGGGTTAAAGCGATTCTCCTGCCTCAGCCTCCCGAGTAGCTGGGACCACAGGTGCGTGCCACCACACCTGGCTAATTTTTGTATTTTTAGAAGAGACGGGGTTTCACCATGTTGGCCAGGCTGGTCTCGAACTCCTGACCTCAGATGGTCTGCCCATCTCAGCCTCCCAAAGTGCTGGGAATACAGCATGAGCCACCGCACCTGGCCGGCACCGTCTATGTTTATTGTTAATTGAAAAACAGTCTTGAGCTGTGCCAAGGACGCCTGGGGATGAATAGAACTGTTTGGAGCATGTGCCTAACCTGTAATTGTGGCACTGCAACTGCAATGCATTGTGGGAGGTAGGCTGCCCCCACTTACATGACAACTATGACAATCATTGCTGTGGAATAATCAGGATTCTCATTTGAGACTCCAGCTGGCTTTGATGTTTCGTTTCTAAAGACTCGCCCAGCAGTGTAAGAAAATAAACAAACTGAGAGGCTGTGAGTTTTGAATTGCAGAGGGTAAAACCAGAGCCAAAAGTTCCAGAGAAAATATTTCAAGCTCCGGGTGTGTTTGAGGAACTGAGAAGTGACAGAATAGCTGGAAAAGAGGATGTAGTGTAAAGTAAACTCAGCTGCACAGACATATGGTCTGTTGGTGGAACTGGAGTCCGACCAGATAATGATCATCAGGGAGGTAGTGCTCTGAAGAAGCCTCTCATCCACAGATGGGGGTCAGGGCTGCTGCAAACAGTTGTGCAGGTATGCATTGCACAACTCAGGGCCACCGTTAACATCACACACAATGGCACATGGCAAAAACTCCTGCTAGGTACAGCCCTGCGGCTTTACCATGTTAAACGCCTTTCGTCTTTCTGGGACAGCCACTGTGAATCTGAGTGCCTGTGAGGGCACAAACCCTGCACAGTTCCTCTGCTCCTGGCAGTGTGACATCCCATAACTCCTCCCCAGGGCCCTGCCAGTGCCAGCTCAAAAATCTGTCTGTGGGAGGGTGTGGCAAACAGACCCTAGGGTTCATGCCCTATATAATCCCTTCCTCTTGAGTGTGAATGGGACCTGTGACTTGCTTATAACCAGTAGAATATAGCACAGGTGACAGGATGTCACTCCCATGACTGAGTTACTATAGATACCTAGACAAGCCTCCATCTTACCAGCACACATTGGAGATTCTCCTTCCTGGCTTGATGAAATAAGGACCGTGTTATGTTGTAAGTTCACCTAACAAAAAACCACTAACAAGGACCTGAGGGGGACCTTGAGTCAGTGGCCAGCAAAAGCCAGGGCCCCTTGGTCACATGCCCCACCCATTCAGTCCACTGGGCTGCAATGAGCTTGTGCACCAGCTCAGCCTGTAGCTGGGCCATGTGTGCCCCAGCCTGCCTGTGTTATAGCTCCTACCCACATTTGGTGGTTCCTGAACTCTTGTCTCATGTCCAGGAAGAATGAGGTTACCCTGACCATCAAAGGGTGAGGAGGGCAGATAATAACTTTACTGAGTGACGGAAAAGTTCTCAGTGGAGAGGGGATGCAAGGGTTGTCCTCCACTCTAAGTTGGGTGGTCTCTCCCTCAGTGTGGCTGGGTCTGGGGCTTTTATAGGCTCAGAATGGGGAGCATGTGCTGATTGGTTTGTGAGTATGCAAAAAAGATTAAAACAAAGGCACCGCTCAAAGGTGGGCACGACAGTGTAAAAAACCAATTAGGGTAGGGTAGGTTTCTGTAAAATAGGTGAAGGGTGGGGATCAATCAGAGGAAAGTGCACCAAACGAGAAGACAGGTTCTCAATCCGGTCTGCAGATTTGACTTGTACCTTGGCTTTCAGGTTTTAAACTGCCTTTGTCTTGGAGATAGGGTTTCACTGGGGTTCCGCCCCATCTGCCTAGGCATTTGTCTGCCTCCTGCATCTACAAGAGGAGGATGTGACCCAGCAGACACCTGATGACAGCCTCATGAGACCCTGCCATCTCAGAGGACATAGCTGGGCCATGCCAAGACTTCTCACCAGCCTGGAAATATGTTACCCAGCGATAGAAATGAATGCAGGGGGTCTTGAGAACACAGTCCATTTGGAAGCAGAAAATAGGGGACTCATCTTCAGATGATGAACATGCTATTTGTACTTCAATTGTGTGTTTATTTGGGGTGGCTTGCGGGTGCTGGTGGAAATTACAGTAGACAAAGTCACTGTGGGCCACCCCAGGATCCAGCAACTAGCCCAGCAGCCTGGAGGAGTGGGAGGCAGGGCTGGGCCCCGGCCTGGAGAAGGAAGGGGATATTTGCTTAGAACATTCTAGTACAGTCAATTGGAATGAAAGGGTTGTCATTTTAACTTTCTGACACAGTTTGGTTAGGTTAGACTTTAAAAATCGTAACATGGCCAGGCAAGGTGGTTCATGCCTATAATCCCAACACTTTTGGGAGGCCAAGGTGGGTGGGTCACTTGAGGCCAGGAGCTTGAGACCAGCCTGGCCAACATGGCAAAACCCTGTCTTTACTAAAAAATACAGAAATTAAAGGCCAGGTGTGGTGACTCATGCCTGTAATCCCAGCACTTTGGGAGGCCAAGGCGGGCAGATCACGAGGTCAGGAGATTGAGACCATCCTGGCTAACACGGTGAAACCCTGTCTCTACTAAAAAATAGAAAAAAAAAATAGCCGGGCGTGGTGGCGGGCACCTGTAGTCCCAGCTACTCTTGAGGCTGAGGCAGGAGAATGGCATGAACCCAGGAGGCGGAGCTTGCAATGAGCCAAGATCGTGCCACTGCACTCCAGCCTGGGCAACAGAGTGAGACTCCGTCTCAAAAAAAAAAAAAAGAAAAAAAAAAAAATAGGTGGGCGTGGTGGTGTGCGCCTGTAATTCCAGCTACTTGGAAGGCTGAGGCATGAGAATCACTTGAACCCAGGAGGCAGAGGTTGCAGTGAGCTGAGATTGTGCCAGTGCACTCCAGCCTGGGTGATAGAATGATACTCTGTCTCAAAAGAAAAGAAAAAAAGGAAAGAAAAGAAAAGGAAAAGAAAAGAAAAATTATAATGTAATGCATGTAATGTTACATGATACACAAAGTAACACTTCAATACTTAAGAGGGTACACAGGCCAGGCGTGGTGGCTCACGCCTGTAATCCCAGCACTTTGGGAGGCTGAGGTGGGTGGATCATGAGGTCAGGAGTTCAAGACCATCCTGGCCAACATGGAGAAACCCCGTCCCTACTAAAAATACAAAAATTAACTGGGTGTGGTGGCGTGCGCCTGTAGTCTCAGCTACTCGGGAGGCTGAGGCACGAGAATCACTTGAACCCAGGAGGCGGAGGTTGCAGTGAACCGAGATCGCGTCACTGCACTCCAGCCTAGGCGACAGAGAGAGACTCCGTCTCAAAAAAAAAAATAAATAAAAATAAAAAAAGGATACACGAATTTCCTTTCTAACCAGTACCCCAGTAACTTTCCTCTGAGTCAACCAATGTTGTTTCTGATTTGACCTGCTAGAAAATTTCAGTGGACAAATTCGATTATTTTTATGTTCCTTTCACCTAACAGAATTTTGCGGGGTTAATTCCACATCAGTATTTACAGATCTGCGCTGTTCTTGTGAGTGGCTACGTGATTGTGTTTTGTACTGGTGGACGCATGGTTCCCTGCCTCACCTGCCCTGGAAAAACATTCAAATGATCTTCCAGAACAATCCTCGGTTCAAGGTCAAGATAGTTTCAATTCATGCACAGCTGAAGCTATCAGCCCTCACTTTCTGTGGTGACAAAGCCATGTCCCCGTCAATCACACCCCAGAACCTGGAAGGCTCCTGCTGAAACCCACTCAATTTTCCCATAGAACTGATGTTTATAGGCCAGGTGCAATGGCTCACACCTGTAATCCCAGCACTTTGGGAGGCTGAGGTGGGCTTGAGGCCAGGAGTTTGAGACCAGCCTGGCCAACATGGCGAAACCCCGTCTCTACTAAAAATGCAAAAAATAAAAAAAATTAGCTGGGTGTGGTGGTGCGTGCCTATAATCCCAGCTACTTGGGAGGCTGAGGCGTGAGAATCACTTGAACCCAGGTTGCAGCGAGCCAAGACGGTGTCACTGCACCCTAGGCTGGGCAACAGAGTGAAACTGTCTCAAAACAAAACAAAACAAATCAAGACTGATGTTTATAGTTTGTTTTGAGTAAACATAGAAATTGCCCCTCCCAGTCTTGAAATTTGAGAAAGTTATGTTTGTCTTTTCTGAGCTCCTTTCTCAGGAGACCAACCAGCTGGCCTCCCAGGTAGTATCAAGAAGCTGAAACTCACCAGTCACTGCATTTGGACAATGAGAAGCCAAACCCCTCACCTCTGATGACTGCCTAACTGGCCACCTGCTCCCTGTTAACTGACTCCTCTTCCTTACCCCTCCCTAATTCCTGCTTTCCTGCATGTGGTTACGTTTCTGCTATACCAACCCCTAATTGTAGTCAGTCAGGATGGATTTGAGACGTATCTCCCATCTCCTTGGCTGCAGCACCCAATTAAAGCCTTCTTCCATGGCAATAATTGTGGTTTCAGTGATGGGCGTGGCAAGCACTAGGACCTAGACCAAATTCCTGGTGTTTTGGTAACACTGCCCAGCCATGCCAAAGTCCCAGTTTGCCCAAGAAGACTTGTAGGAGCAGCTTTGAGGGTTTGTAACCCTCAAAGTGGATCTCCCAAAGCACAGAAAGAGGCTGCCCCAGAGCTAGTTCTCTGCCTCCTGGAGAGAGATCCATTGCTACTTGCAAAAGATGGACTGCCCTGCCCTACCTGCCTACTTCCCCTAGCCCCCATCCCACCCCTTTCCTGTTCCAGCCTCTGGTGGCATCAGGTGTGGGGTGCACACCTGTAACCATGGAATTCTCTGGGGAGAGCCAGAGGTATCAATGGCTTTGGTCTTCATTCCATGGATTTCTACTTAGAGCCTGGTGCCATCTTTTAGCTCTGGGGGTTTGGGGTCCTGGTGTTTCTCCTGATCCTTCCTAGGAAGAGCACAGGGTGCTCATAGGTTGTCATAGGCTGAGCCAGGTTGTCATAGGTTGAGCTCTGGTGCAGCTCCAGGGGTGAGGACCCATCATCTTCCTGGTGCCACTTGCCCATTCTAGAACAAATAATCCATCAAGTATTGATCAGGGTTTCAGCAGCCAGGAGGCTGGACAGCTCCATGTGAACTCCTACCCAGCGTGTTTGGCCTTCTCAAGAAAGAGGGTCGTTTTTGCAAAAGTACTTGATCGGTTTTCTCCAGTGCGTCTCTGGAACCTTTGATATTCAAATCACTGTCTTTTGAACCACCTCCACAATCATCTGTGTTGCGTTTGAATTTCAGTGTTGGGTATTTTCATTCTACAACCTATAGGGACACTGACTCACCAAACTGATGGAACAGGGACAACCACTGTTTTTATCTTTTTAAAATAAACTTTTATTTTAGAACAGTTTGAGATTTACAGAACAGTTGCAAATAGAGTACAGAGAGCTGCCATATATGCCACACTGTTAACTCTATCACTAACATTTTATGTGAATAAGGTACATTTGTTACTATTAGTAAACCACTATTCAAATGCATTATTGTTAACTAAAGCTTATATTTTATTCCTATTTCCTTAGTTTTTTCCTAATATTCTTTTTATATTCAGGAGCCCATCCAGGATACCACATGACATTCAGTTGTCATGTTTCCTTGAGTTCCTCTTGGCTGTGACAGTTTTTCAGACTTCTTTTGTTTTTATGATCTTGAGAGTTTTGAGGAGTGCTGGTATATAAATATATATATATAAGTTTTTTTTTTTTTTTTAAACAGGTTCTCACTCTGTCACCCAGGCTGGAATGCAGTGGAATGATCTTGGCTCACTGAAACCTCCGCCTCCTGGGGTTAGGTGATCCACCTCAGCCTCCCGAGTAGCTAAGACTACAAGCACACATCACCACGCCTGGTTAATTTTTGTATTTTTTGTAGATATGGGGTTTCACCACGTTACCAAGGCTGGTATCAAACTCCTGAGCTCAAGCAATCTGCCCACCTCGGCCTCCCGAAGTGCTGGGATTATAGGCGTGAGCCATTGCACCTGGCCTTTTTACTTTCTTTTTCTTTCCGCCTCAGCAGCTGCACAGAAATACTCTCTTAATGGAGTCATTTGATGCAAAAAAGTTTTAAGTTTTGATGAAGTCCAATTTATCTATTTGCTCCTTTTGTTGCTTGTGCTTGTGGTTTCATACTTAAGAAACCATTGCCTGACCCAAGGTCATGAAGATTTATACCTATGTTTCCTTCTAAGAGTTTTAAATTTACATCTAGGCCTTTGACGCATTTCGAGTTAATTTTCACATATGGTGTGAGGTAGAATATACATTCTTGACCAGGCGAGGTGGCTCACACTTATAATCCCAGCACTTTGGGAGGCCGAGGTGGGTGGATCATTTGAGTCCAGGAGTTTGAGACCAACCTGGCCAACTGGTAAAACCCCATCTCTACTAAAAATACAAAAAAATAAGCCTGATCAAAAGAGACTCCTTCCCTGCAAAATGACTACAGACTGGCTTATGAATATACATGTGAAAATACTCAAGAAAACAGGGGCCTTTTGTGCATAAGTTCCTAAACTTGCGGGGGTAGACTGCTGTTATGAAGAGTGTCATAACATACATGGGCCACAGGCCTGTGCAGTAATTCGCCAAAGAAGACTTCCTATGGCCACACCCATGGGGAAAACATTGGCCTTGCTGTAATCAGATGTGTGTAATGAAAACTGCAGTTGAGAGCATCTTTTCCTGATCCAGCTGTGAAAGTTAATACCCAGTTCTGGCTAAAGTGTAAGTAGAAACTTGCATCAATGCTGGTGTGTCGGGGAGATGCAAACATGCATGAGGGATCTGGCAACAGGTACACAGAGCCTAGGGATCTCCTTGACCCAAATATTCTATTTCTAAACATTTGTATTATGGAAGTGCACATCACACTGTTATTTATAAATAGCAATAAACAAAAGAGGCCAGGCATGGTGGCTCACACCTGTAATCCCAGCACTTTGGGAGGCCAAGGCGGGTGGATCACTTGAGGTCAGGAGTTGGAAACCAGCCTGGCCAAGAAGGTGAAACCCTGTCTCTACTAAAAACATGAAAGTTAGCCAGGCATGGTGGCAGGCGCCTATAATACCAGCTACTTGGGAGGCTGAGGCAGGAGAATTGCATGAACCCGGGAGGCGGAGGTTGCAGTGAGCCAAGATAGTGCCACTGCACTCCAGCCAGGGTGACAGAGTGAGATTCTGTCTCAAAAAAAAAAAAAAGTAATTAATAAAAATATAAACAAACAGATGAAACCCCTGCCCTTCAGAGCTTATAAAAAATGTGTAGTAATTTTCTAAAAAAATTAATTTTTAAATTGATAAAGCCATTTACAAAAGAGTATTAGGCCATTTTAATAATTAATTAATTAATTAATTTTTTTTTTTGAAACAGTCTCCCTCTGTTGCCCAGGCTGCAGTGCAGTGTCACGATCTTGGCTCACTGCGAATTCTGCCTCCCTTGGGTTCCAGTGATTCTCTCACCTCAGCCTCCCGAGTAGATGGGACTACAGGCACGCACCACCAGACCCAGCTAATTTTTGTATTTTTAGTAGAGACAGGGTTTCACCATGTTGGCTAGTTGGTCTCGAACTCCTGAACTCAAGTGATCTGCCCACTTTGGCCTCCCAAAGTGCTGGGATTACAGGTGTAGCCACTGTGCCCGGCAAGCCCTTTTTTTTTTTTTTTTTTTTTATACAAGCATCTATCTGTCTATCATCTATGTACTTAAGTATAAATTAATGCCAAAATGTATGTTAAAGATTATCTGAATGGTTGGAATTAAGACTGTTTGTTTACCTGTATTTGCTTTTTATTCTTTTTTTTTTTTTTTTTTTTTGAGACCGAGTTTTGCCCTGTCTGCACTGGAGAGCAGTGGCGCCATCTTGGCTCACTGCAACCTCAGCTTCCAGGGTTCAAACGATTCTCCTGCCTCAGCCTCCCGCGTAGCTGGGATTACAGGCTACATGGCGCATGCCACCATGCCTAGGTAATTTTTGTGTTTTTAGTGGAGACGAGGTTTCACCACGTTGGCCAGTCTGGTCTCGATCTCCTGACCTCGTGATCTGCCCGCCTTGGCTCCCAAAGTGCTGGGATTACAAGTGTGAGCCACCGCGCCCGGCCTTATTTACCTGTGTTTTCTACAATGTACTTGCATAATAAAAGAAGGTGACAAGAAATAGGAGGAAATTGGTAACAAGCTTCATGTCTAACAATAGAGGATTGGCTGATGAAGTGTATGTCACATTTATTTACAATTAATGACGCCAATGAATAGTTTTTTTCAGTACCACGTGCTAGACATTAGATGTTCTTTGGCTGTTCTGTGCTGTACATGTGACTATGCTTTTTGTTTAAAAGAAAAGGAGAAAAAAGGAAAGGAAAGGGGGAAAAAGGAGAGGAGAGAAAAAAGAAAAGAAAATAAAAGAAAAGAAGAAAAACAAAAGATAGAAAAAAAGGGAGGGGAGTAAGAACAGGAGAACTCATGGCGTCCTGGGCCGGGCTGCCGGGCTCCCTCCCCGCAGGGCCCTCGTGGCTCCCCTGGCTCGCGCGCGCCCCTAGCGGGCGTCTGGCGTCCTGCGGGCCGTGCGGTCTCGTGTCCTCGCGCTGGGCAGCCCCGGGTCCACAGGGCAAGCTGCGCCCCTGTTTTCCCTCCAGGGTCCTCTGCCCTCCAGCGAGCTTAGTTGAGCCCCAGCTGGACTCCAAGTCGAGCCTCCGCAGCCAGGTGTCCGCCAGATGTCTTCCAAGGCCAGCAGGGGGACCGCCTGGGCACGCGTCAGTCTGGCCTGTTTCCTGATCCAGAAAATTATTTTCAGCTGCGCGTGACCTTCCACGGGGCCAGGACTGGAAAACTAGGCAGCAGTGATCTTTTTAAAACCGTGGAATCTATGAACTAGGAAAGTCCCCTCCAAGCTCGTCAACAGGAATTCACTGCTTATTGGTACCAGTTTGGGAAATCATTGTTTCTTAATTAAAAATCGGCGGGCTGGGAGGAAAGGAGGGTCCCCTGGCAGTCTTGGGTGGGCTGCAGGGCTGCAGGAGCATGACAGCAGGGGCAGTGGGGCTGTGGGAGGGTGCTCTGCCCGTGGGGCCTGCTTGTGATGGGCTGGGGACTGAACTGTGCTCTGGGGACACACACAGATTCCTCCCTCAGCTGGGTGGCCTTATGTTCCCAGGGTTTTCCCACAACTTGTCCTGGCTGGGGGGCTGAACTTGTCAGCCTTCCTGGGGAACAGGCGGCCAGGGCAGGACTCCATCCCCAGGAAGCACAGGTGAGGCTTACGAAACAGGTGCAGGACTTGCAGACACAGCTCTCCTTTCAGCAAACCCTGCTGAGAGGCAGAGCAGAGGAAACAGGAGGTGCCCCAGTTTCTTCTCCCGGATAAGACTTAGAGCTGTCCTTGAACCTGATGGGCCAGAGAGGGTGCTGAGGAGAACCAGAGCATCCCGTGGGGCTCCCTGGCCTGGGCTCTGCCAGGTGGGTTTCCCAGGAGATCAGCCATGACAGCTGCTGTGTTGGGCACTCCTCCAGGGCAGGGGTGGCCCCGGGAGAGCTTGGGCAGGAGGGGGCATGAGTCACACAGAGGGTGGCCTACTGGGTTTATGGTACCCGGAGTTGCAAACACTCAGTTGTGAGCCACCTGAGTGCACACATGGCTGGAGGCAGCCAGCCTCCCTTGCTGTCCCCTCCTCCAATCCCAGTTCCTGGTGGTTCTGCACTCTCCTGTGCCGAGGAGGGCAGCAGAGACTCGTTAGCGAACTGGGGGCCCTGGAGTCAGAGAGCTGGCTTCCAATTCTGGCTCTAGTACCCGCGCTCAGGGACACCGGGCATGTGTTGTCACCTGCCTGTGCCTCAATCTCCTTAACTGCAAAATGGACATAACCTCCAGGCTGATGAAGACTAGGAGAGCAGAGGTCAGGGACGGGCCCCTTCATAGGGGCTCAGGGCCTTTCTGTTCCTCCATTGCTTTCTCCGGCCTGGCGCGCTGCGTGAGGCTGGCCGGCAGACATCTGTCTCTCTCAATTTTTAAAAATTTTTTTAGTAGGGACAGGATCTCACCGTGTTGCCCAGGCTGATCTCAAACTCCTGGCCTCAAGCGATCCGCCCACTTCGACCTCCCAAAGTGCTGGGATTGCAGGGGTGGCATCTCTTGGCCTCAGGAAGCAGGCTCAGGCTGCACTCCTGCCCTTGTACCCCACCTCCCGCCGCAGGCTGGTTTGGCAGTCCTGCCCTCTCCGCCCCCGCTCTCCCCTGTGGGGGAACACGGGCATCAGTGGAGAGTTGCCCATTTTTCAGAAGCGGGATGACAAGCCTCTGCTGCCTCTCACCAATGCCCGTGAATGCACCTGCTTGGGAATCCTCTTTGGAATCTCCCTGAGGTCTTCTGCCCCTCCCTATGGATCCCTCATTAACCACATTTTCCCACAATGAGAACATGCCATGATGTGCATTGATGCAAAGCAGGTCTTTATTCAATCTTGTGATGTTTCCGTAGCCAATGCCTTACTGCAGTGCCGTTTTCCATGACTTTTCACGTGAATTACAACACTTTAATTCCATTCCAGCTGAAATTGGCTGTGTTGGGTCAGGTAGAAAACCCCACTGCCCTGGGTGACACTTTTATGGTTGGGGAAGTGGCTCTTGTCCTGGCTGCGTTGTGTCCCTGCCTCAGAATGTGACTTCACATCTTGAAGTCCTAACCAGCAGTACCTCAGAATGTGACTGGGTTTGGACCCAGGGTCTTTACAGAGGTGACTAAGGTTAAATGAGGTCACTGGGCGGGCCGTAACCCAATGTGACTGTGCCCTTATAAGAAGAGAAGATTAGGGCCAGGTGCAGTGGCTCACGCCTGTAATCCCAGCACTTTGGGAAGCAAAGATGGGTGGATCACCTGAGGTCAAGAGTTCGAGACCAGCCTGGCCAACATGGTGAAACCCTGTCTCTACTAAAAATACAAAAATTAGCCAGGCGTGCTGGCACGTGCCTGTAATCCCAGCTACTTGGGAGGCTGAGGTGGAAGAATTGCTTGAACCCGGGAGGTGGGGGCTGCAGCAAGCAGAGATTGCGCCACTGCACTCCAGCCTAGGTGACCAGGTGAGACCCCATCTCAAAAGAAAAAAAAAAGAGAGATTAGACCATGTGAGGCAGGGAGGAAATGACAAGCCAAGAAGAGAGGCATCAGAAGGAACCAACCCTGCCGACCCCTTGATCTCAGGCTTCCAGCCTCCACAGCTGCGAGAAATGCACTTCTGTTGTTTAAGTCCCCAGCCTGTTACAGCAGCAGCTTGAGCAGACCCAGACTGCACTGCTTTATTCTCAGCCGAGCCCTAGGAGGAGGAGAGACTCCCCAAACTTGATAGTTTCCTATCATTATGATCACCGACTATTCTCCCTTTGACTCACCCGACCTTCTGTGCAAAAGGGCTGGGAACACTGAGAGACAGGAGCATTTACCCACATATGTTCATGTGCATGTACAGCCACAGCTCCCAGGCCTCCTGTGAAAGTGAATCACTACGGCCCCGGTTAGCAGCGTTTGTGATGTGCCTGGCACATGGCCAAGGGCTGTCTTCACTGTGAGTCCCTGAAGTGTCCATGGCCAGCCCTCTGCAGGTGATGACACTGAAGCCCAGAGGGTTGAGGAGCTTGCCTCGCCTTTCTTTCATCTTCTTCTTTTTTTTTTTTTTTTTTGGAGATGGAGTCTCATTCTGTCACCCAGGCTGGAATGCAGTGGTGTGATCATGGCTTACTGTCTCCCTGGGTCAAGCAATCCTCCCCGCAGCCTCCTGAGTAGCTGGGACTACAGGCACATGCCACCACAGCCAGCTAATTTTTTATTTTTATTTTGTAGAGATGGGGTCTCACTGTGTTGCCTAGGCTGGTCTCAAACTCCTGGGCTCAAGTGATCCTCCAGCCTCAGCCTCAGCCTCCCAAAGTGCTGGGATGACAGGCGTGAGCCACTGCACCCGGCCTGCCTTACCATTTTTAATTGGCACAGCCAGCATTTGGTTTGAACTCAGGCAGCTTGGTGCCATCACTTCTATGCTACAACTTTTTAAAAAATTATTTTTTAAAACATTTTATTTACATTATATATTTTCACACCTATGACCATCTGAAACTTTTTTTTTTTTGAGATGGGGTCTTGCTCTGTCACCTAGGCTGGAGTGCGGTGGCACGATCTCGGCTCGCTGCAGCCTCCCATCTCCAAGCTTAAGCGATCCTCCCACCTCAGCCTCCGAAGTAGCTGGGACCACAGCTGTGCGCCACCACTTCTGGCTAAGTTTTTGCATTTTTGGTGGAGATGGGGTTTCGTCATGTTGCCCAGGCTGGTCTTGAACTCCTGAGCTCAAGCAATCTGCCCTCCTCAGCCTCCCAAAGTATTGGGATTACAGGTGGGAGCCATTGCACCCGGCCTGACCATCTGAAACGTTTTAAAGGTGGCACTGCTTCTTGTAAGAAGAGACCTTAGGTGGCAGGGGCAGGCTGGGATGTAGGTGCTGTCGTGGCAGGCTGCACGGGGATGGAAAGCAGCTGCCACCTGTCATGGACATGCACCTCCAGTCACCCCTGTCTGCCTCCTGCCCTGCCCCCAGAAAACGGGGAGCAAACTTCCCTGGCCTCCTGCCAGGGTGTCTGTGGGGAAGCGATTCACGTCGGGGCATGAGCACTGTCCCCAGGCCCAAGGATCGTGGCTGGGGTGGGGCAGAGAGGGATGCTTTGGAGGGCTGCTCTCTTTCTGCTGTTCCTCTGCACCCCCTTCACATTTTTGTAACCCAAATAAAGACAGGCACCCATGGCCCACCTCAGCACAGGCCCAGGAAGGAAAAAACAAAGTCAGATCCAAGTTCACCTCCTAAAATAGCCTTGAAAAGCAATTTAGGTCCTTCTTAAATTTGTTCTAGGGGGAACCAAAGGACAATTATGTTCACAATCTAGAGAAAAATGTCTTGAAACCGCTTTCCTCTCCCGTTCTCAAGGCTCCCAGCCTACATGTGCTGTCTTCTTGCCCATCGTCATCCCTGTCCCCGCAGAATACAGGGCCTCTGGCAGGTGGCCGGCTCTTTGGAGCTCAAACACCTTCCTTGCAATAGGGCACATGACCAATGCTAAGTCATCTTTTCCATTCACACAAAATTATCAGAAAGATGAAAAGGCTGCTCAAAGTCACACAGCTAAAAAGGGATCCAGTCAAGACTCAGAACCTGCTGGCATCGTGGCTCATGTCTGTAATCCCAGCACTTTTGGAGGTCGAGGTGGGTGGATCACTTGTCAGGAGTTCAAGACCAGCCTGGCCAACATGGTGAAACCCGTCTCTACTAAGAATGTAAAAATTAGCCAGGTATGGTAGTGGGTGCCTGAATCCCAGCTACTTGGGAGGCTGAGGCAGGAGAATTGCTTGAACCTGGGAGGTGGAGGTTGCAGTGAGCAAAGATCGCGCCACTGCACTCCAGCCTGGGAGACAGAGCGAGACTCCGTCTCAAAAAAAAAAAAAAAAAAAAAGACTCAGAACCTGCCAAGTCTGATCTAATGCCAGGGAGTGACAGCCCAGTAATTGGGATGTGGCACCTAGATCCAGACCATAGCCTGTTGTGTTGTTATCGTTTCTGCTAGTTGTATTATGTGCTCTTCCCTCACTTGGATATGGCCTGGGTAATGTGTTCACACACACACCAAAATTGAGATCAGTTCACTCTCCTTTTTCATAATCTGCCTTTTCCAATTAACTCTATACTATGAAAAAAAATCCCCATGTACTTAATTTAAGAACTTGTTTTTCCCAGCCAGGCGTGATGGATGGCTCATGCCTGTAATCCCAGCACTTTGGGAGGCCAAGGTGGGTGGATCACTTGTGGTCAGGAGTTCGAGACCAGCCTGGCCAACATGGGGAAACCCTGTCTCTATTAAAAATACAAAAATATAGCCAGGCATGGTGGTGCACACCTGTAATCCCAGCTACTTGGGAGACTGTGGCAGGAGAATTGTTTGAACCCAGGAGGTGGAGGTGGCAGTGAGTGAACCAAGATTGTGCCACTGCACTCTAAGGCCTGGGTGACAGAGTGAGACTGTTTCTGAAAAAAAAAAAAAAAAAAAAAAAGAACCTATTTTCCCTGTCATCTGGATTTGATTGGATTGAACAGTTTTTCCCTGTCATCTGGATTTGATTGGATTGAACAGTTTTTCCCTGTCATCTGAGTTTTAATCTGATTGAGAGTCCTCCAGTGTTGGGCACTGAGGGTGTTTCCACCCTTTGCTCTTATAAATAACTCCAGGTGAAGATCTTTCCCTCCAAGTCCTTTTGCACATCTTTAATTATGTCCTTGGGATACATTCTTAGAAGGGAAATTACTGGGAATAAGCATTTTAAGACTTTTGGTACATATTTCCAACTTGGCCTCCAGAAAGATGGTACCATTATCTATCTATCTATCTATCTATCTATCTATCTATCTATCTATCTATCTATCTATCTATCCTATCTATCTGTCTAATCTATCTATCTATCTATCTATCTATCTATCTATCTATCTATCTGATGGAGTCTCACTCTGTCTTCCAGGCTGGAGTGCAGTGGTGTGATCTCAGCTCAAAGCAATCTTCGCCTCCCAGATTCAAGTGATTCTCCTGACTCAGCCTCCAGCGTGGTTAGGATTACAGGCGCGTGCCACCACGCTCGGCTAATTTTTCTGGATTTTTAGTAGAGACTGGGGGTTTCACCAAGTCGGTCAGGCTGGTCCGGAACTCCTGACCTCAAATGATCCCCCCACCCCCACTCCCAGCCACCCAAAGTGCTGGGATTACAGGCGTCAGCCACCGTGCCCAGCCTAGTTTTCATTTCTGACGAACATCTCCAGAAGCCTCAGGGCTTTCTCTCCGGCAGGAGTGACCTGTTCCCAGGCTGAGGCTCATTGTGCATTCTGGTGCTGCCTCTGCCCCTCCGTTCCCAGGCTGTCTGTGGCCTCCTTAGTGGCAAATCCAACAGGGATGTCCTTTCTTTGAAGATTTTTCCAATCCAGAGCTGCTTCTTTGTTTACAAGAAACCCTGTCCCCAGAGCAATTTTATTTCTGGGAGCTCATTAAGACAAGCATTAAGTGACGTACTTGGGCAATTCCATTTCCCATGCTAAATTCCGTATTTTTCCCTTGCTTTTTAAAGCTTTTTTGACTTCCAATTCGTTTTTTTCCTATGGATTTCTGTGACATTTTATGACATGGATTTTTATGACAAGCTCCGGATAAGGGAGTGTTTCTCCAGCTCAGGACAAAATAAAGCCACTCAATCTCATGTCTTTTAATTAAAATTGCCTTTGGAGGCCGAGTGCGGTGGCTCACACCTGTAATCCCAGCACTTTGGGAGGTCAAGGCGGGCAGATCACCTGAGCTCAAGAGTTTGAGACCAGCCTGGCCAACATGGCAAAACTCCGTCTCTACTAAAAATACAAAAATTAGCTGGGTGTGGTGGCACACGCCTGTAATTCCAGCTACTCCGGAGGCTGAGGCAGGAGAATTGCTTGAACCTGGTAGGTGGAAGTTGCAGTGAGCCGAGATCACACCACTGCACTCCAGCCTGGGCGACAGAGTAAAACTCTTTCTCAAAAAAAAAAAAAAAAAAATTAATTAAAAAAAAACAAAAAAATCCCCTAAACCCAAAAATCACACACACACACACACACACACACACACACACACACACACACCTCTGCCATTGGTTTCCCAGTCAGCTTAGTAGAGACCCCAGGCCCTCCCTGTGTCAACACCGCCTCCCGTCCTGGGCCCATCGGAGAAGGCTGGAGAAGGGATGGTGCTTCCACGCCCGGCCCACCTCTCCTTTACCACCTTACGTGCTAGCGTTCAGTTCTTGGTTCCCAGCCTTGTGACGTGCAAATACTTGATCAGGAACCTGAGCAGACAGGGCACCCTGGTAAGGGCAGAGCTTTGCCCATCCCAGCCACAACTGGCCTTGCCCGTAGATCTCACCCACTGCCCATCGTGACCTGACGAGGAAGAAGGAAAACCGAAAGCTCTCTTGCTCCCCCTAAACCTTCACAAACGCACATTCTGAAGTCCAGTCTAAATACTGAGAAATTCTCCATCACCATCATTTCTTCGCTTAGCTTGGATAATTTTAAAGTAATGACATTGCGCACTGTTAGTACTGTCTAAAGCATTCTAATGATAGCACCCACTGAGCTGTGATTTCAGGAGGGGCTGCGGAGGCTGTGTCCTCTGAAGGCTCTGCGGGGAGCCTCTGTCTCTCGCAGCTTCTGGAGTGATACCTCGGCACCCCCGTTTCTTCACTGCATCGCTCCAATCTCCGTGGCCTTCTCTCTGTGTCTTGGTGTATCCCTTCTTCTCTAAGGACACGGGCATATTGAATGCGGGGCCCACCTTAATCAAGTACAATCTTATTTGAATTTAACTAATTACACCTGCAAAGTCCTTATTTCCAGATAAGGCCACATTCTTTGGTTCAATCAAGGGAGGAGAGCCGACCGAGGGCCCCAGCTGCTGGCTCTGAAATGCATCGTGGCTTCCTGCGAGGCCACGCTTCACGAGGGCTGCCCCGCTCCTTGAGGCTGGGGTGGGAAGGGATTAAGGCAGACTTCCTCCCCCAGGAAGGCTCTGACAGCTGGCTTTGGTGCAAGGACACCCCCATGGCTTTGTGGAACCTTAGACGGCATGGCAGCCTAGGGCAGATCCCCTGGTCTTCCCTCCTGGCTCCCTAACGCTTCCGGAGTTTGCCCCAGTAACCACCCTGCATCCGGAATCCAGTCTCCACATCTACTTCTTGGAAAACTCAGACTAACCCATTTTACCTCATTAACATAACACCCACTTGAGGAAGATGCCATTACTGTCCCTGTGAGTTGGGAGTATGTGGAGGCAGGACAGTAAGGAAGACCTGGTCTCAGCGCAGTCTTTTCTGTGGCCCCTCCCCTCCCCTCCTCTTCTCTTTGTCTCACTCTCTTGCTCAGCCTGGAGTGCAGTGGCGCCATTTCAACTCACTGCAACCTCCGCCTACTGGGTTCAAGTGATTCTCCTGCTTCAGCCTCCTGAGTAGCTGGGATTACAGGTGTGCACCACCACGCCTGGCTAATTTTTTGTATTTTTAGTAGAGACGGGGTTTCATCATGTTGGCCAGGCTGGTCTCGAACTCCTGACCTCAAGTGATCCACCCACCCACCCTGGCCTCCCAAAGTGCTGGGATTACAGGCGTGAGCCACCATGCCCGGCCTGTCACATTTATTTCAGATGACAGTAGACACACTTTTCCAAGTTCTAGAATAGGCATACCATCCTTTTTCCAGAACAGCCGACACTCTGAAGTTTATGAAGTTGGGTGAAATCTTTTGGATCAGACCTTTTTGATTAGAGTGCTCTGGGAACACCTTCTTCTACATAAAATCAGCCTCTGAATTTCAATGTCTAGTTTCTCTTGGTCTGTTTCCCTATAATGGGGCAATGGCCATGAGGGTCTGTTGGTGCTGTGATGTGAAAAGCAGCCAGGGTCCCAGTGTCCTGGGAAAGTTTACTTTCCTTAATCAAAACAAATATTAATCTGAGGCAAGTGGTAGCACAGCTGTGAGTGGCCACCTAGAAAGATGTGTGGCAGGAGATTCATGTCCACAAAGTATAACACATCCCTCCACAACCACAACCAGCAGCAAACAGCAGGCCTGGAACCAATGAAAAACCCATGTCGTGACCACTGAATAAAGCAATAGAACATTGGAAGGGATAGTTGCACTTGAAGGTTACTGTTTCTACACACATGCACGCACACACATGCACGCACACACACATGCATGCACACACGCACACACGCACACATGCACACACGCACACACGCACACACACATGCATGCACAAGCAGGCACACACACGCACACACACGCATGCATGCACACACACATGCACACACATGCATGCATGCACACACGCGCACACATGCACACACATGCACGCACACACATGCATGCACACACGCACACATGCACACACACATGCACGCACAAGCAGGCACACACACATGCACGTGCACACACATGCACACGCACACATGCACACACACACACATGGCTGGCAAAGCACATGGCAAGGTGAGGGCCTTGTTCTTGAAGATGCTACAGACCTAAAATGGATTCTGGGAGGATTCTGCATGTGTAGCTCAGCCCTGGGTGAAGCAGTGGGCTCTGCACCCCCACCTGGGGGCCCGGGGGCCGCGGGGCTGCTGAAGCCAGGGCCTGGGGCTCTGCCACTGGTGGTGTGACCTTGGGCTAGCCACTAGGGTCCTCAGGGCTCCCTGGCTTTCTAGGGGAGAAGTGGGGGATGAGCCGAGACAATTGTCCCGTTTTCTTCCAGCTCTCATAACCAGTTTGTGACATAAGAGTACAGGTGGGTTACAACTGGGGCCTTAGGAAAGGAGGCAGGTGGAGGAAGAGCTGGCTGAGGGCTCAGGGGTCCCTGGATCCCAGGGAGGGGTGAGATTTCTGGAAGTGGAGATGGCAGAGTGAGTGGTGTGGACTAGACAGTGTCTTAAAAAGTTTCGTCAACTAAGGTGACAAATGCTTACTGGTAAGAGGACAGCCCCAGGCTGGCCTCACTGATAATGTTCCTGTAGTGGACCTGTGGGCCATCCCCGCGGGCGCTGTTTTGGTGGTAATTTTCAGTGAATCCCTCTTTTCCCCAGTCCCCTGCGGGAGGACTCCATCCCAAGCTCCCAGGACTGCCTAGCCGATCGACCCAGTCATGGCCCGGGCTCCAGGGCGGCTTGAGAGCTACCTCCTCCGGTGGTCCCTGACTCAGGTCCCAGCACAGCCCCCCAACCCAGGTTGGCCCGGCTGCAGGTTGTCTGAGAGATGCCGTCAGTATCGCAGGTCGAAATCATGTGAGAAGCTCCCACCTCCTGTCTCCTCGTCCTCATTGGGGCCTCTCAGGAAAGGCCAGCTTGTGAACACAGGGGCGAGGCCTGGCCCCCAGTGTGGCCCAGGGGGCAGGTGGGGGAGGAGCTGAGGGGGGAACAGAGGAGAGAAGGGGGAGGCAGCATCCTGGCCCCTCTTCGCCTTCATCTGTCCTGTGTATTGGAGTATCTCAAGGAATCTCATTGGACAGATTCCTGAGGTAACTCGGGCAAGTGACTTGAACTCTCTTTTTCTCCTCTGTGAAATGGGGACAATGACAGACCCTCCCTCAAGCGGCTTCTCTGAGAGTTTTATGAGCACAAGTTCACAGCGCAGTGCCTGGCTCACGCAAATGCTACTGCTGTTGTCATACTTATTATTTCCTCGTGGCCCAAAGCCACTGGCCCCAGGGCACCCTCAGCTTCTCCACTCACAGGTGGTCGCATCCTAGAAGCGGAGGAAGCTGGGGCCTGGCGTAGCAGACCGACCAGACCTTCACCAACGGCCCAAGGCTGAGACTGGGTCATGGACAGTGGAGTCCCGGCGGTTCCCAACAAGACAGAGACTAGGATCAGTCCCTGAGGCCACCGCCCACTGTTAGTAAACCCTGGGCTCCTCTTCTGACCCAGTGTAAGATGCAGACACGCCTGCTCCTCTTGGGAAAACGGGCCCACACCACAGCCATGGTTCCACTGGAGAAGCCGAGAAGCCACTTGGGGCTCCTTCTGGTCTCTTAGGCTGGGGATGCCTCTTGGGACTGGCTGGGTGGGGAGGTGGGGGCTGCCCGTGACGGGTGCACCTTGTGGGCGTGGGGTGGGGACTGCAACACCCGGGAGGAGGCTCAGGGGCTCTATTCGGGGAGGCTGCTGTGGTAGGCTGCCTGGGGTCTGGTGGGCTCAGCCCAGCCTGGGCGGTGGGTGGCCCCATGTGGCTGTGGTGTGCTAAAGCTGAACCTACAAGGCCACGGCACTGGCTGCCGTGTTTGGATGGGGCTGTCATGTGGGGCAGAGGGAGAGGACAAGCTGAAGGTGATGGGGGAGTGGATACTCTTCTCAGTGACTGGAGAAGGGACAGGTCCTGGGGGCTGCAGGGGCCTGAGAGGAGGGGTCTGAACTCAGGGGACACCCAGGAGGGACTGTGGAGGTGCTCCTTTGGGGAGCTAGAGCCTTCTGGAAGCCCAGCTACAGATAGGGATGTGGGCAGAAGCATGGATGGAGAGCAGGGAGGTGAGGGGCAGAGGGCCAAGCCCGGTGATGCCTCGGGGACAGACAAGAAGACAGCCTGCACCCGAGGCCCCAGGTATCTGTGGGGAGGGTCCCAGCCCTTCCTGGTCCGTGAGTTCAGTGTGTCCAGCCCTCGTCTGGACTGTGTCGCCGGGGGGGGGGGCGCAGCAAGGGCCCCAGAATCCCCAGGAGCACCTCAGTGCACTCAGCACTGGCTCCAATGTCACCCCCGAGCAAAGGCCCCTGATTCCTCCTGTCAGAGGAAAGAGAGTCCACAGGGCCTGGGTTTCCACCCTTCTCCCAGTGATGGGTACCCAGAGATAATGAGTCTTTCCAAGTTCAAGAACATCCTTTTAATCACAAACCACTCATCCACCAATGCGGCTATGGGGTAAGCAGTCTAGGCTGGGACCTTTTCCAGAGGTAAGTCGGGGTCACGTCCCTGCCCCCTTCCTAGGGTGGCGGTGGCCTCCAGCCAGGGGTGCTTCCAGGTTAATGCCAGAGCCTTGGCTACTCTGGACTCCTGTGAGCTCTTCTTGGCTGGAAGAAGGGGGGCATTGTGGGCCTGCTCTGTCCCAAGGCTCCAGAAGCTGCCCCTGCCCAGGCCTGCCTGGCCTCACCCTGCAGCCTGGGTGCACCTGCGGGCAGCCTGGGCCCTGCCTACACGATGCCCTCGGTGCGCTTGCTCTGCCAGACCACCAGTGCTGTCACCAGCAGGGTCACCGTGATGGGGACCACGATGAAGGGGTAGAGGATGCTGCCGGGCGGGTCCCGCACGGCCCTGCCTGAGATGGGGCAGCTCCTGAAGTAGCGGCCATGCACTGCCAGGAAGAACCTGTCCACCTCTGTGTTGGGCCAGAAGCAGCCCAGCTTCTCCGCTATGTGCCAGGTGCAGTCGGCCAGCTCCCTGTAGCTCCTGCGGATGGAAGAGGAGGTGGTGAGACCCTGGGCAGGCGGGGGAACCAACGCGGGACCCCAGCCCGGGGTGCTGCACCGTGGCCTCTCATGCGGCCCTGAAGCTTGGCTCGGAGAAGCCCCGGCGCCAAGGCAGTGGCCCTGGATCCAGGAGGGCAGGGCCCCGACGGCTCCAAGGGGACTCCAAGGCGACCTGCGTGGCGGCCGGTGGTGCAGGAAGCCCTGGCGTGGCTGTGGGGCCTCTGGCAGCTCTGTCTGCACCGGGAGGACAAGCCAGGCTGGGTGGCCAATAAGGCCTGCACCTCTGCCACCGGCACCTCTGCCACCGGCTCCTCGGCCACCAGCTCCTTCTGCCACCCTGGGCAAGGTCACAGGCTGGTGCCGCGTCTGTGTGTGACTGTTATTCTGTATGTGACTGTAACTGTTATTCTTTGTGTGTGACTGTGTGTGACTATGTGTAACTGTTATTCTGTGTGCGACTGTGTGTGTGACTGTTATTGAATGTGTGAGTGTTATTCTCTGTGTGACTGTGTGACTATTATTCTGTGTGTGTGACTGTGTGTGTGACTGTGTTATTCTCTGTGTGTGACTGTTATTCTGTGTATGACTGTAACTGTGTTATTCTGCGTATGACTGTGTGACTATTATTCTCTTTGTGACTGTGTGTGACATTGTGTGTGTGTGACTGTTATTTTCTGTGTGTGACTGTGTGTTACTGTTACTCTCTGTGTATGACTATGTGACTGTGTAACTGTTATCTGTGACTGTTATTCCCTGTGACTGTGTGTGTATAGCTGTTATTCTGTATGATTGTTAGTCTGTGTGTGACTGTTATTCTGTGTGACTGTGTAACTGTTATTCTGTGTGTTACTGTGTGACTATGTATATGTAACTGTGTTATTCTGTGTGTGACTGTGTGTGGGTGTGACTGTTATTCTCTGTGTGTGACTGTGTGTGGGTGTGACTGTTATTCTGTGTGTGTGACTGTTATTCTCTGTGTGTGACATTCTATTTGTGACTGTGTAACACTGTGTTACTGTGTGTGTGAGACTGTGACTGTGTTATTCTGTGTGTGATTATGTGTATGTGACTGTGTTATTCTCGCTGTATGTGTGTCCCTGTGTGTGAGTGTAACTTGTTATTTTCTGTGGGTGTGTGACTGTGTTATTCTCTGTGTGTGTCCCTGTGTAATTGTTATTCTTTGTGTGTGCAGGTGTGACTGTGTTATTCTGTGTGTGTCTCTGTGTGTGGGTGTAACTGTGTTATTCTGTGTGTGTGTGAACCTGTGCGTGCAGGTGTGACTGCGTTATTCTGTGTGTGACTGTGTGCAGGTGTGACTGCGTTATTCTGTGTGTGTGACTGTGTGTGCAGGTGTGACTGTGTTATTCTGTGTGTGAGACTGTGTGCGCGGGTGTGACTGTGTTATTCTGTGTGACTGTGTGTGCGGGTGTGGCTGTGTTATTCTGTGTGTGACTGTGTGTGCGGGTGTGACTGTGTTATTCTGTGTGTGACTGTGTGTGCGGGTGTGACTGTGTTCTTCTCTGTGTGTGACTGTGTGTGTGGGTGTGGCTGTGTTATTCTGTGTGTGACTGTGTGTGCAGGTGTGACTGTGTTCTTCTCTGTGTGTGACCGGGTGCATGTGACCCCGTGTGGACTTCACCACAGGGCCCCTGACCCTATCCTGCCAGGGCTGCAGGTGACTTTACCCACAGGTATGGCTGCCACCAGGCTAGAAGGAAGGGTGTGGAGGTGGCTGTGTTGAGCCAGGGGCCCGGGCGGCACGGGCAGAGGGTGTGCCATTGGGGTGTTCCTTGGGCTTGGCTTGGAGAGAAGCCATCGTGGAGTCCCCTCTGCTCCAGGAATTTTAACCCTCGAAGCCGCAGCAGGTGAGCTCATTCCCACCCTGCCCTTAAGTGCTCTCAGGACTCTGCTCCCCAGGGCTCTCTGGGGAGAGCAAACGCCATCTGTTTCTGAACAACTTTTTCCATAGACGTGGGTTTGTAGGCCACAGGATGCCCTTTGAAATGAAGTGGACAAAACCCAAGTGGACCCGGCCATCGGTGCTTTTCCATGCCATCTTCCAACCCAGGACGTGGGTGTCAAGTGCCTCTTCCAGCAGAGGAAACTGAGGCTCTGAGACATCACTGGCCATGGGTAGAGCCCAGACCATGTCGGCTCCTTCTGTCTCCAGTCCTGCATTCCCCCCAACCCCCTGTGACCTCCTGCTTCACAGAACAGCCCTGAGACTCAGGAAGAAAGGCCCCTCTGGCGTTTCATGGGGCTCAGAGCCTGTTCTTAGGGACTGATGGCCTGAAGGGGTCTCGGTGGCATTCACTGTTGTCACCATTCCATGATAACTGCTGCTATCATGAAGGTCCACTGGGTACCCCTGCATGACAAGCACGGGCTCGGCAAGGCCTATGTGTGAGCTCGCTCATGCTTGGGGACCGCTGTTACTCATTGTTTTGTAGACAGGGAAATGGAGGTTTGGGAAGGCTGGAAGGCTGCCGGGTGAGAGGGCCAGGATGTGACTGTATGGGTCTCACACCTTACCACTGTCCCTTGCCCCCGGTGGCCAGATCTGGCCACAGCTTGGACACTTCCTTGTCTGGGTCCAAGTCGCACTCACCGAGGGTTGAGGCTACAGTGGGCATCCGTAAGCCAGTGAGCCTTGAATGAGCCCTTGCCCCATGGGGGCAGCCTGAGTGCCTCTAGGGCAGGTGCCGAGTCCCCTTCACCCCCGTATCCATGATGCCAGGCTTGCTGTGGAAGTTGTGCCACCAGGGCTGCAGCCAGGGTAGGAACAGGCTCAAAGCCCTTTCCACCATCCCAGACTCTTCTCTCCCGGGAAGCAGATGCCTTAGGCTGCTAAGGGAGGAACAGTACAGCCTGTCACCCCCAGGGCACAGACAAAGACACACCATGGCTGGGGGAAGGATAGGAAGGAACTCTTTTTCCTTGGAAGGGCACCAGGAAAACATCCTGGCCTATGATCCTGCACCATACAAAACAGAGGCCTTGGCTGGGTGTGGTGGCTTAACGCCTGTAATCCCAGCACTTTGGGAGGCCGAGGCGGGTGGATCACAAGGTCAGGAGTTCGAGACCAGCCTGGCCAAGATGGTGAAACCCCATCTCTACTAAAAATACAAAAATTAGCCAGGCAGAGTGGCGGGCACCTGTAATCCCAGCTACTAGGGAGGCTGAGGCAAGAGAATCGCTTGAACCCGGGAGGTGGAGGTTGCAGTGAGCCGAGATCACGCCACTGCACTCTAGCCTGGGTGACAGAGCAAGACTCTGTCTCAAAAACAATAACAACAACAACAAACAACAACAACAACAAAACCAGAGGTCTCTTCTCGCTGGGGAAGGGACAGGACAGTCGTACCCAATACCCCGGCAGAGTTTGCCACAGGGAAGAGGGGCAGGAATGCTGGGGCGAAGGGCACAGGGAAGGGCCTGTCTAAACTGAGGCTGGACCAGTACACAGAGAACCTTCCCCAAGCCTTGAACATAACCTTGGTAGAATAACAAGCAGCAGCTGTCTACTGCCGAGAGAAAGTGGGGTGAGATCCATGCTGCAGCACAGGCAGGCAAGAGAAGGCTAAAAGCAGAGGGTGGGGCACCACACTGAGGAATCGCCTCCAGTGCCCTAGTCCCAACCCTGGGCACAAGGCAATGGCAGCTCATTGCTGGAGGTACTTGAGGCCTATGGTACATTGAAGATAACCATAACAATGACAAATCCCAAACCCAGCTCAATTCCTAACAAGATTGACTCAAATCCCACACCAACAGTCTGACAGAAGAGGCTTACCCATTTCCACATGTAAATACTATTGACCGTAGTCACCTCTGTTCTATACATGAATGTTCAGCATTCAACAAAAATTATATATTTTTTTTGTTCAGAAGCAAAAAAACCAACCAACCCATTGTCAAGAGGCAAAACAATGAATGGAGTTAGACTCAGAGACGACCTAGATGTTGTAACTATTAGACAGGTATGTTAGAATGGCTAGTATAATAACGGGTCTAGTGGAAAAGGTAGACAGTATGCACAAACAGATGGAGAATTTAAGCAGAGAGGTGAAAACTTAAAGTCAAAGACAGTTGCTAGAAATAAAAAGATATGGCATCAGAGAGAATTCCTTCAATGGGCCCATCAGCAGACACAAAAACTGAGGAAAGAGAGAAATTGAAGATATGTCAGTAGAAATTAACCAAACTGGAACACAAAGAAAAAAAAAAGTGAGGGAAAACCAGTGCATCCAAGAGCTGTGTAACATGACAATCCTGTAAATGACATCAACCTCAACTCATAATGTGAGAGTCTCAGAAAGAGGAGAGAGAATGGAGCAGAAGAAATATTTGAAGAGATAATGGCTGAGGCTTTTAAAAAAATAATGAAAGGCATAAAATCGCAGATCCAAGAAGCTAGGAGACCCTCAAACAGGACAGAAAACAAAGCAGCTACAACAGCAAACAACCAAGTAGACACATCAAACTCCAACTGCTGAGCACCAAAGAAAAAGGAAAAAATCTTGAGGTCAGAGGAAAAAAGACATACAGAAGAACAGTGAGTTACAGCAGATTTCTTAATTTCTTATCAGAGGCTTGTCATGCGGGAAGACAATGGGCAACATCTTGAAAGTATTAGAGGTTGCGGGGAGGGGAAACACATTCTTGTCAGCCTGGAATTCTATGCCTAGAAAAAAATACCTTTTGAAAATGAGGTTGAGGCTGGGCACATTGGCTCACACCTGTAATTCCAGCACTTTGGGAGGCCGAGGCAGGCAGATCACTTGAGGTCAGGAGTTTGAGACCAGCCTGGCTAACATGGTGAAACCTCATCTCTACTAAAAATACAAAAATTAGCTGGGCGTGGTGGCAGATGCCTGTAATCCCAGCTACTCGGGAGGCTGAGGCAGGAGAATTATTTGAACATGGGAGGCGGGGGTTGCAGTGAGTTGAGATCATGCCATTGCACCCCAGCCTGGGTGACAGAGCAAGACTCAGTCTTAAAAAAAAAAAAAAAAGAGGTTGATATAAGAACCTTTTGAGAAAAAGGAAGCTGAGAGAATTCATTGGCAGCAGACCTGTGCTACAAGAAATGTCAAAGAAAGTTCTTCAGTCATAAGAAAGAATTTGAGATCCACATAAATAGATGAAGGGCTCCAAAAACAGTGAAAATGAAGATAATAGAGGGGTACTTTTCCTTATATTTAATCTAGAAAGTGAGTAAATGGATCAGAGGCCATAAATCAAATGTGAGGAGACCCTTGGGGGCTTTAAGAGGCTATACAGAAAAAGTAGGGGCCTCTCTGGCATCCCAGCGCCCCTCTACCCCAGCCCCTATCGTTCGGTCACTGTTTTTCCTCCCTGGCTGCCCTCTGGGTCACTGCCCTGAGTGCACCGGGCCTCCCTTAGCCCATCCAAGAGGCCTAGTAGATGAGGCATGACGAGGGAGAGGCAGCAGCGAGTATGCCCTGCCTGTGGGCACTGGGGTGTCTGGTGTCTCCAGGTGAACAAGGACTCATGTTTCAAGAAGAAAACAGAAGTGGAAAAAGCCACAGGAAGTCGTGATGGTCTGAGTCTCATCGTGGGGAAAAAATGAATGGGTGCATGTCATGTGGCTGGTCCACGGTAAATGTTAGACATGTTATTGTTGCTGAAAAGCAAGTCCAGCCTTCTCAACTACAGGGCTAAACAGTGAGAACGCTGCCTTTTTTATTTTTATTTTTTGAGACAGTCTCGCTCTGTTGCCCAGGCTGGAGTGCAGTGGTGTAATCTCAGCTCACTGCAACCTCTGCCTCCCAGGTTCAAGCGATTCTTCTGCCTCAGCCTCCTGAGTAGCTGGGACTACAGACACGGTCCATCACACCTGGCTAATTTTTCTATTTTTAGTAGAGACGGGTTTGCACTATGTTGGCCAGGCTGGTCTCAAACTCCTGACCTCAGGTGATCCACCCTCCTTGGCTTCCCAAAGTGCTGGGATTACAGACGTGAGCCACTGCATCTGACCAATGAATGCTGCTTTGAATGATGATCCTCTCCCATATCTCAGACCCACCAAACCCGCAGGCAGTTTAGTTTTTGGTGTTCTGCAGATCCAGTGACACATGATCCTGAACCCTGCCCCCTGTCCTCTGAGGAGCGGAGCTGTGGCATTTTTAGGAGGAGCTATTGCCATCTCTGCACTGGCCAAACAGAACAGGAAGGAGCCAATGCAGGAGGCCACGCGGAGGCAGATAGGGCCGTGTGTGGGTGGGCTATTCTGGGACCAGGCACTCTCTCCTTGATATGTCAGCCTTCTGGATTGCAACGCCACCCACGTCTAAAAATATCTCTAATGTGCAGTCGGCTGCCCACTTCATCCTGTTTATTTATACAGAAGTGACAGCTGAAACTTTCAATAAATGTTGTGAGCTCCGTCAGTGAGGATGTGATAAAGAAGTCCCCTCAGAGTACAGACATTCTTCTGCCCAAAAGAACACAGAACGGACTGAAGGACCCAAAATAGTCATGAAAAATACACCCTGGCTTTAACTCCCTAAAGTTTCAGTTCTCATGTCACTGAGTAATTATCCATTTTTGGCTAGGACCTTCTATTCTGGGGTTCAAAGCAAACTTTGCTCGGAATGTTCCTGAATCCTATGATGGGAGTTTCCAGCGTATCTGGGTCCCAAGTCAAGGCCCGACACCACAGTTCATGGTTGTTTACTTGCTGGTAAGAAAGTGTGATCACTGATGCTCACAGGTGAGTCCTCTACTCTGGGGACACCCTGGGGTTGCAGTTGTCCCCCAGCTACCCCCAGCTGGCCCTAATATGAAATATCTGAGCCTGGGCCCTGTCACTCACAGACCTGGGTTCAAATCCCAGCTCCACCTCTTACCCAGAGTGATCCTGGAGACCTCATTCGCTTGTTCAAGCCTTAGTCTCCTATTAAGATGAAGATACAGGTCCTCACTTGACTGGCTCATGAAGTATACATTTCTTGTCCTTTCTGAGTTCATACTTGAGCAAAAGGTGACCAGGCAATGTGTGTCTAAATCGTCAGAAAATCTCAGGGGAAAGCACTTTTGGCTTTACATTCACTTTTTAAAATTTATTATTTATTTTAGACAGGGTTTCACTCTGTTGCTCGGGCTGGAGTGCAGTGGCATGATCTTGGCTCACTGCAACCTCTGCCTCCCGGGCTTAGGTGATCCTCTTGCCTCACCCTCCAGAATAGCTGGGATTACAGGCGTGCACCACCACACCTGGCTTTTATTTAGTTAGTTAGTTATTTTTATTTATTTATTTATTTTGAGACAGCGTCTTGCTCTGTCACCCAGGCTGGAGTCCAGTGGCGCGATCTCGGCTCACTGCAAGTCCTGCCTCCTGGGTTCAGGCCATTCTCCTGCCTCAGCCTCCCGAGAAGCTGGGACTACAGGTGCCCGCCACCATGCCTGGCTAATTTTTTTGTATTTTTAGTAGAGACGGGGTTTCACCGTGTTAGCCAGGATGGTCTCGATCTCCTGACCTCGTGATCCGCCCGCCTCAGCCTCCCAAAGTGCTGGGATTATAGGCGTGAGCCACTGAGCCTGGCCCAATATTTCTTCTAGAAATACAAATGACTACTAAGCACGTGAAATGAAAGACCAAACATCCAGACGGCATTCCTCTTAAAAATGAGAATGCTAGGCTGGGCGTGGTGGCTCACACATGTAATCCCAACACTGGGGGAGGCCTAGGCCGGAGGATTGCTTGAGCCTAGAAGTTTGAGAGCAGCCTGGGCAACATAGTGAGACCTTGTCTCTACAAAAAAATACAAAATGGCTAACACGGTGAAACCCCGTCTCTACCAAAAATACAAAAAATTAGCCGGGTGTGGTGGTGGGCACCTGTAGTCTCAGCTACTTGGGAGGCTGAGGCAGGAGAATGGCGTGGACCTGGGAGGTGGAGCTTGCAGTGAGCCGAGATCGCACCACTGCACTCTGGCCTCGGCGACACAGCGAGACTCTGTCTTAAAAAAAAACAACAACAAACATTTGCCAGTGATGGGATGCACGTGTAGTCCCAGCTAGTTGGGAGGCTTAGGTCAGAGGATCACATGAGCCCAGGGAGGTGGGAGACTGAGGCTGCAGTGAGCTGTGTTCCTGCCACTGCACTCCAGCCTGGGTGACAGAGTGAGACCCTGTCTCAAAAAAAAGAAAAGAATGCTGAATGCTAGTGAAGGTGTAGGATACTGAGGCAGGCACTCACAGCATTCCTCATGGAAGATAAACTGGTATAATTTTTCTGAAACACAATTTGGCAATATGTATCAATAACCTCAAACTCATGGATACCTCTTGACCCCGTAATTCCATTACTGGGAATTATCCTAAATTAATAATGTGAAATATAGATAACAGTGATGTAAGAAGGTGTTCACTGCAGATTTATAATTATGAAAAACAGCAAACTACAGGACAGGGGTCACACAAATTATTTATGAGTGGCTCTATTATGTAGCTGTTAAAATTACATTTAGGAAGAAAATTTTAAGATGTGGAAAAATATTTATGTTCTAAAGCTGGGCAAAAGAACAGCTCTCACGCCTGTGATCCCAGCACTTTGGGAGGCTGAGGCAAGAGGATCGCTTGAGGCCAGGAGTTCAAGACCAGCCTGGGCAACCTAGTGAGACTCGGTCTCTCTGCTAAATAAATAAATAAATAAAGTTTTGAAAAGCAGCAGCAGGTTAGACCAGGTACCATGAACAGCCTGGATTGGGGTAAAATGGTCCACATGGGAGGCGGACACAGCAGAATGTCACAGGGGTGATCCCCACCAGGATGGTAATAACACGAAGGACTTTTCTCTCAACTTTCTCGGGTTTTCTGGGTTTTCTACCTTGAGCATACGTACTTTTTATAATTATATTTAGCAGCTCATTTTAGCAGGAAGGCTCACAGGAAACTAGATGTTGATGTCACCGCATCTGCAGCCACCGTGCCTGGTGTCTGGGGCAGCCTGGGTCTTCCCACCAGAGGGCTCTGATGTGCAGGCGGGGCTGGGACCCTCTGGTGACAGCAGCTCATGGGGGAGGCGTGCAGTGCAGACAGGGAGCGGGGACAGGGCGTTGGGCCTCTCCAGTCTCAGTGGCCTCCTGCGTGGAATTGGGGGCCCCGCGGGACCCAACTCTGAGGCAGGAAGGGGCTCTGTGGGAGGGTGAGTGGGGGCGCGGGGTGGGCCCTGGGGGCAGGACCCCACTTTCCTCCTTGCTGTGTCCCCCCCACCCCCTCTGCGGGGACCTCTGCATCCTCCTGCTCCTCCTGTTCCCTCCTCCATCTCTCTGTCCTTCTGGCCCCTCTTCTTCCTGATCCCTGTCTCCTCCTGGCCCCTCCCTCCTCCTCCCAGCCCCTCCTCCACCTCCTGATCCCTCCCTCCTCCTCCCAGCCCCTCCTCCTCCTCCCGATCCCTCCCGACCCCTCCCTCTTCCACCTCGCCCTTGCTCCAGGCCCCCGCCTCATCCTCACTCCAGACTTGCTCCAGCTGGCAGTGGGGCATCCTCACTCACTGAAGCTCCCCGGCCCTTACCAGCCCCCGGAGGAGACGCATCCCCCGCGAAGTGCTCCTTCTCTCTTGGGCTTGGGCTGCACCTGTGAGTTCCCCATCCTCCCTCCTCCACCTGAAGCCTGGGTCATTCACTTCTGGCTGTGAACACATGTGACTCAGGGCCCCCATGCCATGCCTATCCCCTGAGTTATCATGGCTCCCCTTTCCCTCAAGGGTGCCCTCCCCACTCCCCTCCTGAGGCCCCATCACTGTGCCCAGGATGGGGCAGAAGTGACTTGTCCTGGTGGATGGGTTATTACCACTCACATACCAGCTTCCACCTTTCCACAGTGAGTGAGTATGCGGGGGCTTGGTATCTATCTACCCCTTCTTCTGCTTCCCCCAGTTTAGTCAGGGGCAGCCATCAAACCCCTCCACCACCCTCCACTCTGCATGCTGGGCTCAGCTACCACGGGCTCTCCAGGCCACGTCCCACACCCTGGCCCCTGCCCAAGCCCACCGTCCACACCTTCCCACCCCTGCTTCACGCCTTCAGTGCTCACCATTACACCTGTCCCAGATTCAGAAGCCTCCATGTGGGTCGCTCAACTGGGTCCCCTCCCTCCTGCTGGCCACATTCTAGCCACACTCCCTGCTCACCTGGGTCCCCTCCCTCTTGCTGGCCACATTCTAGCCACAGTGGCCAGCGTTCTGCCTCAGGACCTTTGCACATGTTGTTCCTTTTAATTGGAAAGCTCTTAGCCTCATCTTCACAAGGCCACCCTATGCTTGCCCTTCACTTAAATGTCACGTCCTCAAAGAGGCCTTTCTGGATGCTTCAATCATATTTGGCTCCCCTAGCAAAGTGGAGTTTTCCTTCATAGATGTGTGTTACTTTGTGGCTGTCCATGAATTCATGTGATTATTCACCCACTGTTGGTCTCAACAACCAGACTGCAGACACCACCAGGGCAGGGAGCGTGAGAGCAAAAATCCCACTTACTCTGGTCACAGCGGCCAAGGCAAAGTGAAACAAAGGCTAAAGGAAGACAGCGAGAGAGGGATGTGCCCAGGAGGCGCAGACAGAAGGTGAGCAGGGGTGCAGGCTTCCCAGCAGACCCGGCCCAGGCCGGTGAGAAGGGCCATCAGTGGGGCTGATGGGGATGCTCCACCCAGGACAGACTTAGCACCGCGCCGCAGCGCACAGACAGCCCGCAGCTGCCAGGAACGCAAGACACGTGGGAGACTTAAACACACTTCCCAAGGCTAGGCAGATAAACAGTAGCATAAAATGACTATGAAAAATAATGTTAATAAACCGATGCAGTGACTGTCTGATAAAGGGTCCATTCTACAGAGACTCAGCCAGCTTTTCAAAGGCCCCTGGGTCCGTGTTAGGCAGCAAAAAGAGACTCATTAAATCCCCAGAGTATAAATCATAAGTCAATATTCTCAGGCTACAATACTGAAAACTAAAAATTAGTTTAAAAAAAGGATAAATTTAAAAAAATGGAATTCCTGGAAATGAAAGATCATTTACATAATTTCGAAGTCACAGGAGAATTTAAAAATTCAATTACAAAATATTAAGAAAACAAGAACGGCAATACTATGTGTACAAATGAATGGAATAGGGCAAAAGTGAATTCTGAGAAAAATTAATAGTTGTAAATTATCTTATTAAACAAAAATAAATGAAAATAAACAAGTATCCAAAGCAAGATATTTTTTAAAAAGAACAAAATAAATCTCTCCAAATGGCAAATAATTTGTCCATCAATAATTATTAGAAGCTAATATAGGCCAGGCGCAGTGGCTTACGCCTGTAATCCCAGCACTTTGGGAGGCCGAGGTGGGCAGATCACTTGAGGTCAGGAGTTCAAGACCAGCCGGGGCAGCATGATGAAACCCCATCTCTGCTGAAAATATCAAAATTAGCCAGGCGTGGTGGCACACACCTGTAGTCCCAGTTACTTGGGTGGCTGAGGCACAAGAATCCCGTGAACCCATGAGGCAGAGGTTGCAGTGAGTCAAGATCACGCCACTGCACTCCAGCCTGGGCGACAGAGCCAGACAGTGTCCTAAACAAACAAACAAAAAACAAAAAACAAAAAAAAAGAAAAGAAAAAGTATGAGAGATTAATGTGTAAAAAAGGTTTGTTAAAAATTGGAAAATCCTCGGTGAATTGGGAAACTTTTTGGTTAAATTATAAACTATCAAATATCGACTTAAAAAGGAGGAATTCCAAGAAGAAAGATGTCAAATGTTATTAAAGAATTGCTGTTTCAAAAGGCACTAGATCCCAGGCAGTTCTTTCAAATTCTTTTTCTTTTTAATTGAAACAGGGTGTTACTATGTTGCTCAGGATGGTCTCAAACTTCCGGGCTCAAGTGATCCTCCCACCTCGGCCTCCCAAAGTGCTGGGATTACAGGTGTGGGAGGTGTGAGCCACTGCAAATTCTTAATGTGAAAGAAAAAGATGTGGAGCTTGCCAGTTCATTTAAAAAAGTTAACCAACCCTGATCCCAAGCCTCTTGAGATGGCATGACATGTGTCTCAACGCACGCGCACACGGACGGAACAGATGCCCTTCACTTCCACCTATAAATAGACACTCAAGTCCTCTATCCAATGCTAACAAATCTCATCTAGCCATATAGCATATTTTATTTAAAAGAGGGCTAATTTCAGGAATGCTTTAAACCTGTTACTACAAAATCACACTTTAATACACCATGGGAAAAAAACATACCATAATTTTAACACACATTGAGAAGGCATTTGAGAAAACTCAACATTCGTTTCTGATTAAAAAAAAAAAAAGCCACAACCTTGAAAACACAGAAAGAGGCTATTTTCTTAATGTGATAAAAATCTCTCTCTCGGCCAGGTGCGGTGGCTCACGCCTGTAATCCCAGCACTTTGGGAGGCCGAGGCGGGCGGGTCACCTGAGGTCAGGAGTTCGCCACCAGCCTGGGCAACATGGTGAAACCCCATCTCTACTAAAATACAAAAAATTAGCTGGGTGTGGCAGCGTGTGCCTGTAGTCCCAGCTACTCAGGAGGCTGAGGCAGGAGAATTGCTTGAACCCGGGAGGCGGAGGTTGCAGCGAGCGGAGATCATGCCACTGCACTCCAGCGTGGGTGACAGAGTGTGACCCTGTCTCAAAGAAAAAAAAAATCACTGTCTCACACCAATAGCATGCACCTCATTTAGGACTGGAACGTGGGGGCATTTTCATGGCAGCCAGCAACAGGCTTATTTCGCATTTAGGCAGCCAGGGCTGGCTTCTCCCTTGCGGTTTCTGCCTTTGGTGTCAGGGCTCCCACCCAGGATTCTGTGAATAGCAGGATCTTTCCAAAGCAGGGAGGGGCTGGCCACTTACTGCGCGACTTCCTCTGTTGACAGAGAGCCACGCTGTGGCCTGTCCTGGCCTGGCGTGCGTCAGGCATGGAGCAAGCGCGGGGCCAGCTTGTCTTTAAGAGGCCTCAGCCCGGGCCCTGGGGATATGAAAGCCCACGAGGTGTAGCTTCCCACCTACATCTGCATGTGTGAGCTCGGGAGCCTGGCTTCCTGCCTCACTTCTGCCCAGCACTGCTGGAGGCAGCAGAGAACTGGGCACATTTTGTTTTTCTTGACACTGGGGAAATGTATAAGGAAGTCTTGTTAACTGTTTGATGAAAAGCACTTCAGCACACTGTGCTGGCCTGGGAAATGTGTGCTGGGCCAGCCGGCTCTGAGCCAGCTGTGTACACCTGGAACTCCTACGTGTGAGTGGCTGCTCCCATCCCCCTGGGACTGGCAGCATGCGTGAGGGAAAGACGGATATTGTACTATCAAACCCTTCCTAAATCAGGCTGGTCAGAGAGTACAATCAAACTAGGGAAAAGGCCAAGCGTTAGAAGTCCTATGTACCTGTGCCAGCCCAGGGATGCCTGCATATTTGACCTACTGCATTGCTGAGACAGGAATGCTTTGAAATAAGTGTCATCACTGCATGCAAATGAATACGTTAAACGGGAATTTTCCCCAGGTTCTGACTATGGTTTATCTATTTAAGTTGTATTAACAGGGACTTCTGACATCTTAGCAAAGCCATTTTCCCAAGAGCATAAGGGGAAATGCCAACTCCATCCCTCTCCAAAGAATTACAGCATCTGGCCAGGCACGGTGGTTCCTGCCTGCAATCCCAGCACTGTGGGAGGCTGAGGCAGGTGGATCACCTGAGGTCAGGAGTTTGAGACCAGCCTGGCCAACATGGTGAAACCCAGTCTCTACTAAAAATACAAAAATTAGCTGGGTGTGGTGGCAGGCGCCTGTGGTCCCATCTACTCAGGAGGCTGAGGCAGGAGAATGGCTTGAACTTGGGAGGTGGAGGTTGCAGTGAGCCAAGATTGCACCACTGCACTCTAGCCCGGGAGAAAGAGCGAGACCCCATCTCAAAAAACAAACAAACAAACAAACAAAAAAACCAAAAATACCCCCCAAAAAAACCAAAACAAACAAAAAAAAAGAATGACAGCATCCATGACAGCATCCATCAGAGCATCCATGAGAGCATGTGTTTCTGAGGTTTCCACTAAGACACTTGGACCTGTAAACAAGAAGCCTCACCACAGGCTTCTTGCAAATACTTCGCCAAATCATGGAAGCCAATTCCATTCCACACCTTTGTTACCAGCTAAATATTGCATTTCACCACTGACTAGGCACTTGCTGAACAAGGAGGACAAAGGCCTCTCTCTTGCAGGTAAAGGAACAATGTGAATAACGCACCGAAGAAAGAATCTTGGGAGGGTTCAAGGAAACAGGAGGAAGACAGATGAAACGGGGCTCAGTGTTCTCACTGCTGTGGAGGAGGCTACAATTCCTCCTGCAACACTCGCAGTGACTGTAGAGCATGCTGATGAAGCCGGAGAAAATGGCCAGCCCTCTCTGCACGTTGAGCAGGGAAGGCAGACAAGGGACCACTTGTGGCCTCATTCTCACCTCCCCTTGCTCATGTCCTGTCCGGGCCTCAGGCTCTGTCCTGTCCCATGGCATCTGCTCTTTCAGTCTCCCTCTTTCCCGGCCAGAAGTGAAGCTGGTTCTCCCATTCCTGGGATGGAGGCTGAGGCCCAGGCGGGGCCCATGGTTGCATGCTAGACTCTGGGGTCTGCCTGTACGGATGCACACCCCATGATAGCTGAGTGCCACACGGGAGCATCCGGTGAGCTGCAGGCATGTAAAAGAGGGACCCACTGAGGCTGGGGCAGGTGACCCCACCATCCCCATGGACAGCACACCACACCCCCAGTACATTTAAAGGCCTGGCCCCTCTGCTGTCCAAAAGTCTAAGAGGCTGGGCGCAGTGGCTCACGCCTGCAATCCCAGCACTTTGAGAGGCCAAAGCAGGAGGATCGCTTGAGCCCAGGAGTTCCAGACCAATCTGGGCAACACAGAGAGGCTCCCCAATCTCTACACAAAGTTTAAAAGTTAGCCAGGAGTGGTGGTGTGTGCCCGTAGTCCTGGCTACTTGGGAGGCTGAGTCAGGAAGGTTGCTTGAGTCCAGGAAGTCAAGTCTTCAGTGAGCTAAGATCATGCAACTGCATTCCAATCTAGGTGGCAGAGTGAGACCCTGCCTTAAAACAAAACCAAACAAAACAAAGTCTAAGAAAATACTAAGACCTGTTTCCCCGGGTGAGTGTGCTCCTCACAGCACCCTAGGGCAGGTGTTCTTATCCCCTCCTTACAGACAAGGGCGCTTGCCGAGGTGATGGGGAGGTCCCTGAGGCAGCAGTGCAGAGTGGGGAACGGTCCAGGGATCTGCCTGGGGACTGCTTGGCCTCCTCCACTCAGGGCCCTCCCTGGGCCTGGCTTCCTCTGCCTCCCTCCCCTTCTCCTGCTATGGTGGCCCCAGGCCGGGGAGGAATCTGGGCGCCTCTGCCCATGCTGGGAGAAGTGAGACGTTTCTAAATCCATCCCTGGCTCCACATGCAGCCAGGTCTGGCACCAGACACAGCCTGGGAGCTGCCAAGCCAGGCTCCCCACAGAGCAGCCACAGCGGGCGGGCAGATGGGCATAATACCTCCTCTGAGAACAGGCCTGGGCAGCGCCCTGGCTCTTGGGGCTGCCAGATGAAGTGCAGTTTTAAAATGCACTGGACGTCCCAGGCAAAGTCACAGACTGTCCTATGCTGGCTGCATCTGGGCCTGAGCAGGGGGTGCATTGCGTCCCGGGGTCCGAGGATCAGGGAATGCTGGGAGATCGCTGAGCTGTGCCCACTGTGGGCCAGGTGCATGTGACCCCGAGGGCTCACTACAACCCCTGGGAGGTGTCCTGGCACCCCTGTGGGGACACCCAGGTCTAGCTGCCCAGCTGTGTGTGATGGGGCTGAGACGACACTCAGGCCTGCCCAGGCCCCAGGGTTCCCACTTCACGGGGACATGGGTGTGACATATGTCTGAGTCTCAGGATTAAGCATGACAGCCGGGACGCTATATTTGGATGCTAACACCCTGGGGGCATTGTCCTTGTGAAGCAATGCTGGCCTGGAGGCTGGACGGGCTCTGTCCTCCCATCCACCCCTGGTCTCAGCACCAGGCCAGCCGGCCCAAAGCACACTCGCTCTCCCTGCGCAAGAAACTCTCTCCCTGATGCCACTGGACTCTGCAGGGTCCCCTGCTGGGCTTCACGAGCCTTCAGCGACCCACCCTGCCCACCCACGGGGCGCCCTGCACCATGCTGGCCCCTGTTCGGGCATCCCACCAACTGGCCACCTCCATCGGGGTGGCAGCCTTGCCACCCCTGCCCTCCTGCCCCAAACTCACCTTGTTTGGAGCTCAGGGCAACACTGAGTGTGGGGAAAGGGCCAGGCCAGGAAACGTCCCACCGTGGGGTGTTCACTGTGGGGATTTTGAGGAGTTGGCAGTTACGGAGCCTCGGTGTTTTCACCTTTAAAATGGGTTCAGTGATCCCTGGCTCATAGCAGCAGCGTGGTGAGAACTCCCTCAGAGGGCCACCACCATGCCATTCTCTGATAGGAGCCCATGACCCCCCACAGGACCCCTTTGCACAGCAGGGGGTGGGCATGTGACTCGCGCTGCCCCGCCTTTGGATGGGAGCCCTACACAGGCAGGCAACACGTGGCCTTCTGACTCGCTCTACAATCGCCACCACAGGGCTAACCTCAAGGGAGGGTGAGGGGCTCCAGAGGCCGCGGTGCAGGGGGACCGTGGCTTCAGGAGGGAGGGGGAGGTCCTGTCCCGCTGGGTCCTTGGTGGCTGGCACCACTGGCTAGGTGCCTGCTAAGTGCTCAGCAAATGGCTGCTGAGCTGAATCAGATATCTGGATTCTGAAGGGTACCCTGCTACCAAGGTGCCTTCACCTAACTTGTCGAAGGAGAACCACAACCAGATAGGAGTAGGTACAGGCCACTCCTGTTCCCCTGGCAACGCTTTGTCTCACCTCCTGTGAACACATGTCCCTCTGTTCCGTCTTTAAACGTGTTTGTGCACCACGGGGAGCCATGCTCACCCGAGCAAGGGAGAAGGTTCCAGCTGTTCAGGGGCCTCTCCACAATTCAAAAGCTGCCCTAGACAGCCTGGGACAGTGCACCAGGAGGATGAAGGTGCCAAGAAATAAGTGTGGTGGGGACCCACAGAGCCTCAGCCCCGCCTGGCTTCTGGGATGGAGGGGTGGCAGGGAAGTCTCACCCCCTAGCCAGGTCCATCTGGGGCAGGGGATTCAGGCGCTGGTGCTGCCTGTCAGCAACATTCGCTGGTGGTCCTGGCTGCCCCAGGTCTGAGGACGTATGGCCTGCAGGCTGCCCAAAGGGCCCTTCCACAGCCAGCCTCGCCCTGGCCTAGCTCCCACCCCAGCACTGTCCCCGGCTCCTCATGCCTCCTTCCCACGATGGCAGAAATCTGGCCTCCCTGTAAAGAGGTGAGTTAATATGTCCATTAGGCTTGGGGATAAAGGAAACTTTAATTCACTGCAGTATAATTAGTTTCAATTACAATATCCTAATTAAAAACTACTTTAGGCCGGGCGAAGTGGCTCACGCCTGTAATCCCAAGACTTTGGAGGGCCAAGGTGGGCTGATCACTTGAGGTCAGGAGTTCAAGACCAGCCTGGGCAACATGGCGAAACCCTGTCTCTACTAAAAATACACAAAATTAGCTGGGCATCGTGGCATGCACCTGTAGTCTCAGCTTCTAGGGAGGCTGAGGCACAAGAATCATGTGAACTTGGTAGGCAGAGGTTGCAGTGAGCTGAGATCATGCCACTGCACTCTAGCCTGGGTGACAGAGCGAGACTGTCTCAAAAAAAAAAAAAAAAAAAAAAGAAAAGAAACTATTTTCATTTTTTTTTTTTTTTTTTTTTTTGAGACAAAGTCTTGAGCTTGTTGCCCAGGCTGGAGTGCAGTGGCACAATCTTGGCTCACTGCAACCTCCACCTCCTGGGTTCAAGCAATTCTCTTGCCTCAGCCTCCGAGTAGCTGGGACTACAGGTGTGTGGCACCACGCCCGACTGATTTTTGTATTCTTAGTAGAGACAGGGTTTCGCCATGTTGCTCACGCTGGTCTCAAACTCCTGACTTCAAGTGATCCACCTGCCTTGGTCTCCCAAAGTGCTGGGATTACAGGTGTGAGCCACCACACCTGGCCAAAACTACTTTACAAAGAGTAAAAAGCAGAATTTGTATTGCAGAAAATAAAAACAGATTATCTGGAAAAATGTATCCGGAAAAAGGATGTAACATGTACAGGTGGAAACAGTGCAAGATATGACATAGAAGTGAAAGAAGGCAAAAATAATTCCAGTGGCGCACAGAGGGGCTAGAGGAGGGAGCCGGAGGAACCAGGTCCGGAAACCTCAGCTATCGGGGAATGTCAGCGTCCGGTCCTGGAGCAAGGAGTCCGAGGAGGAAACTGCACTGCACACCAAAGGCTCTGGAGGCTTAACGAGGCCATCAGCAAAACAAGTTCTCACAAAATGTTTAAACCAAAAAGAATACTGCAAGCAAGCACGCCAGGAAGGAGGAGGTCAGATATTAAAAATATACATAAATCACAATCCCTTCTGCCTTCTCTGATGACATCCCAAACACCCAGCGACAATGAAACAACAGCTACAGGAACTTCACAGAACAAGGTTGCTCCTTGGAGATTTATTATCTTGCCAAGCTGTCACTCATGTTGCAAAGACGGCAGAGAGCTCCTTAGAAATTGTTGAATTCTGAGAATGTATTAATCATATGGCTTATTTCTAGGACCTACTTGAAATAATCGCCTGAATTTAAAAGGTAACATGTAAAAGGGAATGATGCTAAAAATAAGACACGCTTGAATTAACAACCTATTTGCAAAGATAAGTAAACAAGAGCCCTATCAGAGCAAGGGTTATTACTGATAAAAGTATGCAAATAGCGCAACTGTCAGAAAAACAGCGTAAAAATTAAAAACCAAATTACATAGAAGACAGAAAGGAAAAAGTAGGTTTTAGAACACTAATTGCAATCAATGAGGAGAAGGAAGAAGTGGGGGAGGGAGAGAAGGATGGAGAAGAGAGAGAGAGAGAGAGGAGGAAGCCCAAAACCCAGAGATTCCTGTCGTCTCACACAGGGGAGGCCAAAGTGTGTCGTTGCACAGTGCAAGATAATAAATACAAGATAAGAACATCTGTTTGCTTCACATTTCGTGGCTGGTTGAATGAAAAATAGCTTGCCAATATTTCAGTAATAATAGAAGAGAAAACACAGGCTGGGCACGGTGGCTCACACCTGCAATCCCAACACTTTGAGAGGCCAACATGGGAGGATTGCTTGAGCCCAGGAGTTCAAGACCAGCCTGGGCAACACGGTGAGACCCCATCTCTACAAAAAATAGAAACAATTAGCCAGATGAAGTGGTGCATGCCTGTACTTCCAGCTACTTGGGAGGCTGAGATGGGAGGATCTCTTGAGCCCAGGAGGCTGAGGCTGCAGTGAGCCATGATCACACCACTGCACTCCAGCTTGTCTCAAAAAAAAAAAAAAAAAAAAAAAAAGAAAGAAAACACACATGGTGTTTCAACAATTGAGAGAAAAGAAAAGTAATCAGCATGGAAAGATAAAAAATTAAGACAAAAATTGGAGTGCCTGAAGATTGAAAAAATACAACTTAATTTCCTGTGTTAAAAGGCTTGTCACTCTCCAGAAGAAAAAATGAAATCCAGCAATAAGCTGTGGGCAAGAGAGGTCATTAAAACAAAATAGGAAGACTAAAAAGAGTTACCAGTAAACTTCAAGTAGTTGAAAGGCTGGGATTTCAATGTTAATATATAGCAAAAAATAATTTAGAGCAAAAATGATTACATGTGATAAGGAGAGGTTATCAGGATGAGAGAGAGGCATGGGTGATGGCAGCATAATTACATGGAATCTAAATGCCGTGAAGACAGAGCAAAACATATATGCAAATACCTCCAAGAAAAAGGAAGTAGAAATGATAAAAATATGATTATAAAAATAAAATACTTCATTATCAACTACATAAGAAATTCAGCAACACATAAAGGAGATGAAGATCAAAACAAGGTAACATTATGGTTGTTTCGGTGGGGATTAAATGGAATAAACAGATAATTTATTCTTTTTCAAGTATTCATGTTATATTCACAAAAATCATCATATACTAGTCTCAAATCAAATCTCCATAAAAATACAAAAGCAGAAATGATTCAGGCTACATTTCCTCCCTATGGCAAAAAAAAAAAAAAAAAGAGATTAAGAACAAATAGAAATAGAAATAGTATAGTTTAAAATATACTTACCTAAGGAAAAAATTGTCTTAAGAAGAAAGTCAAGAAGACAATATCTGTCTATTAAGAAAATACGATGGGCCAGGCGCGGTGGCTCATGCCTGTAATCCCAGCACTTTGGGAGGCCGAGGCGGGCAGATCACGAGGTCAGAAGATCGAGACCATCCTGGCTAACATGATGAAGCCCTGTCTCTACTAAAAATACAAAAAATTAGCCAGGTGTGGTGGCGGGTGCCTGTAGTCCCAGCTACTTGGGAGTCTGAGGCAGGAGAATGGCGTGAACCTGGGAGGTGGAGGTTGCAGTGAGCCGAGATCATGCCACTGCACTTCAGCCTGGGTGACAGAGTGAGACTCCATCCAAAAAAAAAAAAAAAAAAAAAAAGAGAGAATACAATGAAAAAAACTGACATATCAAAATCTATAGAAAGTGATGCATGAGGAAAGTCCTTAGAGAAAAACATCACAGCCTTAAATGCCTTTATTATGTTCAAGAAAAGTGAGAAAAATGATGAACTAAGGATTGAAATCATATCTTAGGAAAGAAGCAATTTTAAGAAAGGGAAAAGGGGGGAAGTGAATGATAAAAGTTAAAGCAAAAAAAATTGAGAAAAGACACGGTGATGCAAAATGTGGCCTATTCTCTAAAGACTACAAAAGTGGGCACGTGCAGTTCATTAAACAGTGGGCCTCTCAATTCCTTTTGATGAATGAAATAGCATCTAAACAAAGAAAAAAGGGGAAAGAAGAAAAACAGAAAAAACAAAAATGGAGGTATAAACTTGAATCTAAGGGATATTAAACATGTAAAGGAATACTATGCATCATGTTTCAGTTGACTGAGAAATCTGAAGGACACAGGCCAAATAAACACAGATGAAGACAACCATTAAAACAAGAGCTAGGAAGTCAAAATAAATCAATAGTGGAGGAAGTAACTGGAGAAGGAAATCCCCCAAATTACTGAGGTTTGATGGTCTTAGTGTTGAATTCATTCAAACTTCTAAGGAATAAGTAATTCTCACATCACAAATTATTTCTGGCTGGGTGCAGTGGCTCACGCCTGTAATCCCAGCACTTTGGGAGGCCGAGGCGGGTGGATCACTTGAGCCCAGGAGTTTGAAACCAGCCTGGGCAACACAGTGAAACTCCATTTCTACCAAAAATACAAAAATTAGCCAGGCATGGTGGCACACGCCTGTAGTCCCAGCTACTCAGGAGGCTGAGGCAGGAGGATCACTTGAACCCAGGAGGTAGAGGTTGCAATGAGCCAAGATCACATCACTGGACTCCAGCCTGGGTGACAGAGTGAGACCATGTCTCAAAAAAAAAAAAAAAAAAATTATTTCCCACCCTTGATTCTAATGGTGGGCTAGCATATCTATTCCATTAGGCAAACGTGGTCCTAACCCTAAAACCTGATTAAGGAAACACAAAGAGGAAAATCCGGAGCTTCCTTATTCATCACTTTCTATACCCATTTTACTCGGGAGGCCACAGAGGCTCACAGCGCTGAAGGAGGGATGCAGCCGGTGGGGTTCCTGCAGGCGGGCCCCACTTGGCACTGCATGCTTGGTCCCCGCGGTCCATGGTAGTTTTCCTACTATTCGCTAAAAAGCAGTATCAGGTAACAACCCATCAAACTGTAATCCCAGCACTTTGGGAGGCGGAGGCAGGAGGATCGTGTTAGCCCAGAATTCAAGACCAGCCTGGGTAACATAGGGAGACCTCGTCTCTACAAAAAAATAAAAATTAGCTGGGTGTGGTGGCACATGCCTGTAGTTCCAGCTATTTGGGAGGCTGAGGTGGGAGGACTGCTTGAGCCCAGGAGGTCAGGGCTGTAATGACTTTTTATGGAATTTAGCAACATGACTCTTAAGTTCTTTTGGAAAAATAGGCAGAAAATATATCAAAGCATGCAAAACATAATGTAAAATATAATGAAAATGAAACATGGTAGGAGAGGCCTTCTAAACTGTAGGAAATATTGTAAAGCTGTGGTAATTTAAATGGTGTGGTACGACCCCAGAATATAAGTAAAAATTATTTCAAATAGACCCTAATGCACATAGGAAGCTATTATGTGTTAAATTAAGCAACACAAAACAATGGAGGTTGGCGACATTATTTAACAAATTCTGTTAGGATAATTGAGGCGGGAAGGAAATACATTTCTGTCCATCCACCGTGTTAAGAAGATAAATATCATTTCAAAACACAGAACAACTACAAAGACACAGAACATAATCTTGTGGGCATATGACGCTCACAACTAAGACAACAGAGTCTGCGGACAGTTACAGTCATGCAGAGATCACATGGTCACTGACTGATGAGGGGTGAATCGGAGCATCCATGTGTTCACAGATTAGCTAATTAACGACAATGTGGAAAATGAACATCAAAAGAAACACAAACGAAACAAGAAAATATTTAGAGCACAATGGCAAATAGGTAATATATATATTCTTCAATAATCTGTGGCCGGGCAAAGTGGCTCATGCCTGTAATCTTGGGAGGCCGAGGCGGATGGATCACTTGAGGTCAGGAGTTCGAGACCAGCCTGGCCAACATGGTGAAACCCCGTCTCTACTAAAAATACAAAAAATTAGCTGGGCGTGGTGGTGGGTGCCTATAGTTCCAGCTACTCAGGAGGCTGAGGCAGGAGAATCACTTGAACCCGGGAGGTAGGGGTTGCAGTGAGCCAAGATTGTGCCACTGTACTCCAGCCTGGGCAAGAGAGGGAGACTCCATCTCAAAAACAAACAAACAAACAAACAAAAAAGAATTTGTAAAAGAAGATTAAAAATACCTCCAATGGGCATATGGGAAATCTTTGTACCTTCCTCTCAATTTTGCTGTGAACCTAAAACTGCTCTAAAAAATAAAGCCTTAAAAAAAGGAAAAAAGCACAATGACTCACAGGACAAATAGGAAAGGTCATGGTGACGTAACTTGCACTTGAGAAAAAACAAATTCCAAATAACTGTGAGAGACCAGTTCAACTTTCCTAATTGCCAAAGACATGCACATTAAAACCACAGAGGAAATCTCCTTGTGACCTGCAAAAATAAAATCCCTACAAACTCAATACTCATGAGCCTATGAGGAAATAGGCATTTTCATATGTTGCTGATAGAATTATAAATTAGTAAAATTCTTCAGAGGAACAACTGGCAAAAATCTATCAAGAACCACAGAGTGGGCCGGGCGTGGTGGCTCACGCCTGTAATCCCAGCACTTTGAGAGGCGGAGGTGGGTGGATCACCCAAGATCAGGAGTTTGAGACCAGCTTGGCCAACAGGGTGAAACCCTGTCTCTACCAAAAATACAAAAAATTAGCTAGGCATGGTGGCGGGCACCTGTAATCTCAGCTACTCGGGAGACTGAGGCAGGAAAATCGCTTGAACCCAGGAGGCGGAAGTTGCAGGGAGCCGAGATTGTGCCACTGCACTCCAGCCTGGGCGACACAGCAGGATTCCGTCTCAAAAAAACCCCCCCGGAACCACAGGATGTTCACGGCACATGCTACAGTAAGCCCACTTGCATGAGTTATTTCTCCCAGGAATGTTTAACAACAAAATCTTTTTTTAAAAAACAAAGGATATATGTACACAAGTTCTTGTAGTGTTGTCATTTATTTATTTCAGACAGGGTCTCACTCTGTCACCTGGGCTGGAATGGAGTGGCATGACCATGGCTTACTGCAGCCTCAACCTCCTGGGCTGAGGTGATCCTCCCACTTCAGCCTCCTCAGTAGCTAGGACTACAGGTGCGCCCATTACACTCAGCTAATTTTTACATTTTTTGTAGATACCTGGTTTCACCATGTTGCCCAGGCTGGTCTCGAACTCCTGGGCTCAAGTGATCCACATGCCTTGGTCTCCCAAAGTGCTGGGACTGCAGGTGTGAGCCGCTGCGCCCGGCTCCATCATTTATAATAGCAAAAACCAGGAAATGGCTTTAACTCGAGCAGGAGTAGGGAACCACAGTGTGCCAGTGTGGCCTGCCCTAGATGAGGCAGCCTCCACTGCCTGGGCAGTGACGGTAAACTCCGTCTCTTTTTCAGAAAGTGCATTCTCCATTTTTTGATGGAGACAAGAAGCTGAAACAAGAGTGGACTCAGACCCAAGGCCTGTCCCAGCACGCATCCCAAAGGGCACCCTGTGCTTAGGTCCCGCAAGATATTCAGTGTCCTCAAACTACACACAGGGAAGGCTGCGAGGTGCCACTGCTCCCTGGAGGCCCTCCCACAGGGGACTGAGCATGTTGCTGGACCTGCCTGTGCCTGGGAGATGTCTACCATCTCAGTGATGAATGGATAGATCCTGGGAGATGCCATGGCCCAGCCTGGGGGCTGGAGTGAAGGTCAGCATTAGGAAGGGACATCTGCTCCGTCCTCCACCCGCCGTCCTCCCCACACAGGACCCACAGCCAGAGGTGTCACACAAGGGCACATCTTCATCCTCTCTCCCCCACCCCCACCCCTTCCCCATGGGCAGCCCAGGAGGCCACCTTCGGGGCTCAGTGAAGCCCCGTGTGCACAAGCTGGCCTGTGTCCCAGGATAGCCAGTCCTGTCTGCACAGCCTGGGTGGTTCTAGGGCTTTCTGGGGGCGTGGCTGCCACAGTAGAGCATCCACAGGGGAGGTGGGGGTGGATGCTGAGCTGCAGCAAGCCCCAGCCACCAGACACGTTCCACCTGCACACCCTTTCACTCACTGCCAGGATCTGCTTAGCGTCACCCCATGTCTGACCTTTCACGTTGACGCACAGGCCTGATTTCATCCCCAAACTCAGGAGGATGTGAAACCGGGCAGTTAATCATCTGATGGGAAAGATGCCATGGTGGGCTCAGTGCCACGCTCAGTGTTAAGTCACCACAGGGTCTGGGGAAGGTCTCTCCATCTGTGCCTTCCCCCCAGGGCCAGAAGACTTCAGATAAAGAGGTGCTGAGGACGACACAGTGGTCCCTGGGTGTGGAGGGGTGAGGCCAGCAGTCACCCAACCCAGCCCCAGCCTCCAAGCTCCCCTGACACGAGGGCTCCTCTGCTGTGGGTCCTCACAGATGCATTTCTCCCGGAGCTTTCTGAGAAGGGAAACGGGGCTCCTCCTCCCCATCCCAGAGCCCTCAGCCTAGCAGGCAGGTGTCATCAGATCCTCTGGGGATCCTCATCAGAACCCACCATGGAGCACACATGTTAAGTGAGGCAACCCCTGACCTGAACACATTCCAAGGGCGGCTGCCAAGGACTCTGAGCCCTGGTGTATTTCTCCAGTGCTGAAAACCAGCAGAAGGCACTCCCTGCGCAACCACGGTCACACGCGCCGAGACTCGAGGAAGGTGGAATGACACCCCCGAGGGGTGGCCTGGGCAGGGCCGGCATATCCCCAGCCACTGCCCCACCCTGCCCAGCCCTGGACAGCTGTGTCTACAGCCCGTCCCCATGGGGACCGGGCACCCCGGCTGATGCCTGTGCAGGCTGCAGGAGTGGCGTCCTCAGGGGAGGCAGACTGGTGTCACTGCGCGAGCTGGATGGCCTTCTTGGCACAGCCACCTCCTTCTCTCCTCCTCCGCCCCCTTCTCCTCTGTAAGCCATAGCCTGGAGTCTTCGAGGACCCGGCTCTCAGGGGCTCTTGCTGCTCCTCCACTTCCCGCTGGGCTGGCCATCAGCGCTGAAGGCCCCAGGAGGTCAGGGGTCAGCAGCCGGGTTTCCGTGCCCCTGGGGTGTGCTCTGGAGATGCCTGGAAAGATTCTCCCACCCAGGGGGGACAGAGGGTGGGGGAATAGACATCTAGCCAGGGCTTTCCTCACAAGAACCGGCTTTACGCCCAGTGCAGACACACAGAGAGGGGCACGGCAGGAGAGATGGTGTGGCGGTGGGCAGGGAAGGCGGCCTCGGCCTGGGCAATGCTCGCCTTTGGATCCTCTGAGACTGGCTGCGCTGGGCACTGCCATCTGTCCTGTCTGCACCTGAGGGCCTTTCCGTGGAGCCCACGCTATTCCACCAGCACACACAGGGATGACAGCACCACAGCCACCAGGCAGAGTACACAGGGGTCCCAGTGCTCGTGGGCGTGTGGCAAGTTCCAGGGCGGACACCTCCATGAACAAACCCACGAGGGCACCGAGACAGCCCCAGATGCTGTACTGGGAGCTCCTGATGTGCATGACAGGCCGCAGGGAGGTGGGTGGGCTCCAGGGCCAGGCCTCCGGGCAGGGGAAGGCAGCGGGCAGGGCTCTGTGAACGGCCCATCCCGAGACCTCACGGGGGTCGAGCTCAGCAGGAATCCAGGAGGACACCCTGCCCTTGGCCCAGACAGCCCTCGTGACTTCAGAAAAAGCCTCCCTCTCAGTTCCTGCTGAAATTCAAAACACAAGCAGCTGTTCCCATGTTGCTGCTGAGTTCTGAAGAATTTCCTGACTTGACTCTTTCAGCAGGAGACACAAAGAAGGCAGCAGGAGGGAGATGCAGCAGGCTGGGAAAGACCCTGCGGTGTTGGTGCACCCTGACCAACATCGTGTGGACCCAGAGCGTCATGCCTGGCGCTGGCCATGCTGAGCCGCAGTTCCACAGCAGGCACTGCAGACATTTGTCTCGCGTCCCCCAGTTACCACGCTGGGCTGCAGCCCCGCTCCCTGGGGCCTGGAGCCCTGTCCTCTGAGCAGCTCCTTGGGCTTGGAGGGCGGCCATGATTGCCGCACGGGGTCAGCAGGGGTCAGCACGGGGTCAGCAGGGCAGGGCAGGGTCCGCAGTGACAGCCTCGGGTAACCGAAGCTGAGGTGACCTGAGGCTGCCATGGTCAGTATTTACAAACCTGGAAGCTTTAGGGCAGAGGGATGGAGGCATCCCAGCTGGTATGGAAGTGAAGTCTGGTTCTCTGGGGCCCAGTGACCTCGGATGCAGGGCAGGCTGTGGCCCCATCCCTCTGGCATCTTCCCCCAGGACACCTTTCGCCTGCCCAAGATGGCACTCAGACCCTGAAGCTGTACAGGGTGGGGTGGAATAGGCGTGTCCCCTTCCCTCTTAAATCAATCGAGCATTTCTTGTTTGGGTGAGGAAATCTGACGTGAGGCTTTTAAAAACCCATGTTTTATAGCTGAGTCCAGCACGTTCCAGATTCTTCTCTTCTCTGTTCTGCCTTCTCTGTCCCTCCCCCACCCACAGGAAGGTCTCTGGAAATGAGAGTTCCCGGTGACACATTTGCCAGGTTTTCTATACCTCCTCAAATTAGATTGTAGCTCCAGTTAATACATTAAATCACATTATGCCTCCATCAGCAAACCAAGGCTGCAGCTTAATGAGATGATAACCCCTGGTAAATGACAGACCAGCCAGCTTGCAGGGGAGCCTGGCCCCGCTGAGCTCTTTCAGCCACTTTTCAGGGACCCTTTCCATGTAGCGGAGTGGAAGACACCCCACACGTGTTAGAAAGGGCTCAGGAATCACCCCCAAGCCTTGCTCACAACAAACAACCTGACAAAATCCACCAACCAGGTAACAAAGCAACAGGATGAGCGGAGGAGTGGGGTCACGGTCAGGGCAAGGGCTGTCGGAGCCCAGCAAGCACCTGTGTGCAGATCCACGCTAGGCAGCTAAGGTCCCAGAGCAAGCGCAGTGGCTACAAACCCTGAATGCGCCAAAAAAAAAAAAAAAAAAATGTGGACCCACAGGCCAGGGCAGGGACCCAGGAATGACCCCTGTGCAGAGGAGTCTCTTTTTGTTTTTTTTTTTGAGGCAGGGTCTGGTTCTATCACCCAGGCTGGAGTGCAGTGGTACCATCATGGCTCACTGCAGCTTTGACCTCCCAGGCTTGAGTGATCCTCCCGCCTCAGCCTCCCAAGCAGCTGGGTCTACACGTGTGCAACACCATGTACAGCTAATTTTAAAAATTTTTGTAGAGATGGAGTCTCGCTTTATTGTCCAGGCTGTTCTCAAACTCCTGGGCTCAAGTAATTCTTCTGCCTTGGCCTCCCAAAGTGTTGGGATTACAGGTGAGAGCCACTGCACCAGGCCATGAGGGGTCTTCCATTCACTTTTTACTACTATTCAATGTCCTGAGTAAAGCAGGGATCACGGGGGGCCTCCTTCCCATCTGCTTTGATAGAGGAAGCAAAACTTCCAGGCCGGCACCAGGAGCTGGCATGAGCATGTCTCAGTCCCCACTTACTCCTGTATGTGTATATCCCACAAAAGGCTGGCCAGCCGCATTTGTCTGTGTCGCTCATAGGAAGGTGAGTCCCCTTTGACACGCACCTGTTGTTAAATGAGATCTCTGATTTCAGAAGAGTCTGGAAGCTTCCCTCTGCCATATACCAAGATACCTGCAGGCCCAGCCCAGGGCCCTGGGACAGCTATGACTTTGGGCAGCAGCAGGCATGTGGCAGCTCTGGCCCTGAGGCTCCTGCCTTCAGAGTCCCCTGCCCTCCATGCCAGCCTGGTTTTGGATACCAGACCCCAATAATTGCCTGGTTCTGCTTGCTTGGCTTCTGCCCCAGCTGCCAAGTCTCAACTGCACTTGGCTCAGAGAGGGGCCTTTCCCAGAGCCTGCGTCCCCCATCAGGTCACCTGCCTGGCTCACAGTCCTTAAGACCAGCTGGGATCCAGGCCCGGTGGCTCACGCCTGTAATCCCAGCACTTTGGGAGGCCGAGGCGGGCGGATCACTTGAGGTCAGGAGTTCAAGACCAGCTGGGACCCTGCTCGGGCTGGGAGCATTCCCTGAGGCCAGCCGACTGGCTGGCTGGCTGCCTGCTGGTCGGCCTAACTTTGGGGTCCCGCTTATCCAGCAGACACAGTGCCACCTGCCCACACCTGGTGATGGCCCACACTTGGTAATGGCCTGCCTGCAGGCAGCCTAGCGCCTCTCACCCTATTTGTGCCTTCGTATTCTCTCCAGGGCCCTCTTCTCCTCCACCAGTCACTCGGACAAACTTGCCCACCCTAGAACCCCAGGCCCTTGCTGCTACAGGAGACCCTTGGAAGGCTGCCCTTGGCCCACTGCCAGGCTTGGTGTCTCAATGCGATGGACCTCACCAGGTTGGTGGGGACACTGCCAGGGCGGAGGCAGCACCTGAAGGCTGGCATCCCCATCTCAGGAGGCCACAGTTATGTGGAGGCAGGGCATCCCTCTACCTCCACCGGGAACCAGGAGGGAGCCATGGGTACCAGCTGTGTGAGCCTCGGCAGGTGAAGCAGCAATCAGAACAGCCCCACCTCCACCAGGCTGCTGCTGACCTGAATAAGCCAATGTATGTTACGTGCTCGACACAAAGCCCAGCACGCGGTAATATACACCAGCTACAGTAAACGCATTTCTTGGAATAAGGGATAATTAGGTAAACATTCAGCAGGTGGTGAGGACCCATTGCTAGTTCTGGAGAATAGATCAATATGAGATTCAGGTGAGATGAGGAAGGTTTGGGAAAGGGACAATTTAAGAAGGCATGGGCCAAGTGCACAGGGAAGCTTAGTGCATGACAAAGGTGGCATCTCAGGTCACCGGAAGCAGAGATGGATGTTTGCATAAATGGGACAAGTGGGTAGCCCAACCAGAAAAAGATAACATTTGATTCATAGTTCACACCATACACAAGAATAAACTGGAATAAACTCCGATGGGCCAAGGATTTGGATGGAACCAGTGGGACCACACAGGCTAGAGGAAAACGTGGCAAATCCCTCTTTTCCCTTAATGTGGGGAGGGGCTTTCCACTAGGACTCCAATCCAGAGGCGATCAAAGATGGATGGTTTTGACCACATTAAAAAAATTGTATGGCAACAAAAACACCAAAAAAAAAAAAAAAAAAGTTGAAAGACAACCAACAAACTAGGAGAAAATCTCTAATGTACACGAGAGACAAAGGCCTAACCCATCTAACATACAAAGAACTCTTTAAAAACGACCTGATAGAAAATAGGAAAAGACACAATTTGCCAAAAAGATAAAAGAACGGCCTGTAAACATACGAAAGATGTTCGAATTTGCTCCTAAGTACAGAAATGCAAATTCACATGCTGCTGAGACATCATTTCTCACTTATCAGACAGTGACAACTCTAATGGATGACAACACAGTCTGTTGGTGGGTCTGGGGAAATGGGTACCCCATACGCTGCTGGTGGGAATGCAAACTGGCATAAGCCTTCTGGAGGGATGTTGCAAAACCTAACACATTCCTCCTGCTCTCACCTTTGGTCCTGCGACTCCACTTCTGGGTATCTATTCTGAAGAGTCAGCTCCAGTGCTGGGAAAACACGGATGCATGAGGCCATTCATGTTGATGCTGAAATGGGAAAATACTGGCCACAACCTAAGTGCCTCTGCTCGCTTGGCTTCTGCCCTGGCTGAAAGGAAAATGGCTGAAAAACTCTGCATGGCGGAGTACTATACAGCTGTAAAAACGAAGGAGGAGGGTCCCTCTGCACTGATAAGGAGAGATTTCCAGGTTATGTTGTTAAGTGAAGAAAAACCAAAGTACAAAGGAGTGTCATTAGTATACAACCCTTTATATAAGAAAGAAGGGGATATAAGAAAATGCAGGCATCTGCTCATTTATGCAAAAGATATACAGGAAAGAAAGACCAGAAACTGATAAGTTGCCCACAGGAATTGGTTGGGAACAGGGTGAAAGGAATGAGAGAAATGGGAAGGGGCAGTAGGAGGAGGGACAATGCCAGTTGTCTGAACACACCTTTGCGCAGAGAGCTCTGCCCCTGGAACCAGTGTGATGATTAGCTTTATGAGCCAACTTGGCCAGGCTACAGTGCCCAGTTACTCAGTCAAACACTAATCTAGGTGTCACTGTGGGGGTATTTGGGAGATGTGGTTAACATCTATCATCAGTTGTCTTTAAGTAAAGGGGATAATCCTTGATGCTGGGGGTGGGGCCTCACCCAGCCAATGGTAAGGCCTTACCAGAACGTTCGGAAATTCTACCTCAGGAATGCTGCCTCGGCTCCCAAGAGCTTCCAGCCTGCTGGCCTGCTGGGCCGCGATTGGGCAAGCCAATTTTTTGAAACAATATTGTTTTACCCAGCCTTTCTCGATACCATGGCTTAAATAGGGATTCACCCATGTTTTCTTCTGGAACCTTTATGGTTCCGTGGGTTCCATCTAAATCTCTGGGGTGTGTGTATACCCACACATATGCATATATATCTTGGTTTCTAGATACCATTCTCTAACAAAAGGAACCAGGGTTTCTTGGAGAAATGGCTGACTTCAGGGCTGGGGCACAAATTGTGTAAGATACATTTTGGAACATCTCGTGGTACCAGAAAGAAAGAAAGTGCTCGAAAAAAGCCAGGGGCAATGTCAAAAGGACACAGAAGCCCATGTGAAGGCTCTCCAGTAGCCAAAGCTGGGACCAACTTAAGGCACCTTGTGATAGCACTGGGCCCCCTGGATGATCCCGCATCTCCCATCTCAAAGCCACCTGATTAGTGTCGCCAGTTCCGTCTGTGACTTCATTCCCCTTTGCCGTGTAATGTGACACATTGACAGTTCCAGGAATTAAGCATGGACGTCTCTGGGGGGCATCATTCTGCCAAACGCAGACCCCAGGGGCTGGCAGGTGACGTGCTGAGATGCTGTTGTGAAGTGGACTTTTCCTTCTTGGTTCCTAAATTATCTTGATTTTTTTTTTTTTTTTTTGGAGACAGAATCTCACTCTGTCCCTCAGGCTGGAGTGCAGTGGTGCCATCTTGGCTCACTGCAACCTCTGCCTCCTGGGTTCAAGCAATTCTCCTGCCTCAGCCTCCCGAGTAGCTGGGATTACAGACGTATGCCACCATGCCCGGCTAATTTTTATATTTTTAGTAGAGATGGGGTTTCACCATGTTGGCTAGGCTGGTCTGGAACTCCTGACCTCAGCTGATCCACCCGCCTCGACCTCCCAAAGCGTTGGGATCACAGGTGTGGGCCACAGTGCCCGGCCAGATTTTTTTTTTTTAATACTTTAAATTCTAGGGCACATGTGCACAACGTGCAGGTTTGTGAGGTATGTACACATGTGCCATATTGGCGTGCTGAAGCCATTAAATGACGAGTTAATGGGTGCAGCACACCAACATGGCACATGTATACATACGTAACAAACCTGCACGTTGTGCACATGTGCCCTAGAACTTAAAGTATCATAACAATAAAAAAAAAAAAAAAAAGAAAATTCCCAGCAACTCCCCCTCCTTCTAGTTCCAGCTATCGCCACTCGGCTCCGAGGATGGCAAACTCCCTCTGGCCTCAGCGCTAATTATTCCTCTTTGCACTCTGGCACCGTAGGAAGCCATCTGTGGTGGCTTCCATTTATAAGGACACTCCACCATGGCTGCTTGTAGAACACTGTGTGCATTACCCTGCTGTCTTCTGCCAGGCCTCCCATTCACAATCAATCTACACAAATCAACCATCACTTCCACAAAGCAGGCAGGGGGAGAGTGCTTTTCTCCAGGGGCCCCCCACTGTGTCTTCCCTGGATCATAATAAAATGCAATCTTAATTTAAATACAAATGACTCAGCTGTGGCAGAAGGCCAATTAGCCTAAAGAACAGGCTGTTTTGATTTTTAACAACCTCTCCCTGCTCAACTCATTTTTCAGCTTAGAAAAGGAGGCCCTGAAACCTTGGAGAGACCTTCAGTACAGTAGAGTGAGGACACCCCACTGAGGGCACAGGGAGGCCCCCCAAGACCCCAGAGTGAGGAGACCCTGCTGAGGGCACAGGGCCCCCGGACACCCCAGAGGGTTGGGGTGGGCTCCCTGGTTCACGGTGTCTTATCAGGGGCCTTTGAGGCTGAAGCCGTGACTTTGGCCCTCCCACCTTTGGGAGCACCAACTCTCCCACCTGAACTGGAGCAGAGGGTGTGGAGTTTCCGTTGTTTTAAATCCCAGGATGCACACCTGCATATACCCCATGCCTTCCTACGTTTTAAAAAGTTTGGGCTCCCAAGGTAGAGAGTCGCCTCAACTACAATGCACTGAGCACGGACTCTGGGCCTGAAGGAGTTCCCTGGGGTGGGTGAAGTAGGCAGAGAGCACATGGCCGGCGGGAGGAGAAAACAGAGGCCACTCATCTGCCAACCTCAGTAAGACAGAAGAGGGCAGGCTGTGGCCAGTGGGGCTCTGAGGGTAGGGGGAGGCCCAAACCCAGGCTCAGAGGGGCAGTGGGAGCCACCCAGCCTCAGGGCCTCCCAGCTGTGGGCTTTCTCCCTGTGCCCACACCAGCCTGCAACCCACAGGGGAGGGGTGATGGGTCCAACCAGGGGTCTTCAATCCCACAAAATTGTGCCCGGGTGTGTCCTGGACCCTCAGGGGACACCACAGCCACAAGTACTCTTCGAGTGTGACCTTGGTGCAAACTTTCCTCCGTGAAGACCCTCCCCAGGGCCTCCTCCCTGCCTCTGGCCCTCCCCACCGGTCCCCAGGGCTCCCTTTCTCTCAGGCACTGGGGAAAGTGCTTGTCATCGGTGGGGCACCAGGACTTGCGCTGCGCCATGAACCCACAGACAGATCTCTGTGCGAAGGCTGCATGGCAGGGAGGCTGTAGCCGTCAGCTCCACGCACGCACTGCTGACCCCGCTACTCACCCACTGCAGCCCCAGCACACCCCAGCGCCTCCCACGGAGGCAGAAACAAGGACTCGAAAGTCGATCGCGGACATGCTGAGTTCTGATCCCCGCTCTGGAGGCACAGGAGTCTGGGCCTGCTGGGGAGAACCCCCAGGCCTGCTGATGGGGGCCCAGCACCCAGGAGGCTGAGGGAGGCAATGAGGGAGCCCCTCAAGCGGGAAGAAGGGCCCTTGGGCAGGAGGACTGGGCCAGGAGGGGAAGGGTTCAGCTGAAGCCATCCTGCTGGGGTCTGTGGGTGGTGACAGCCTGCTCCATTACCGGAAGCTCTGAGCCCTGGACAGGGTGGGGCCAGGAAGGACAGCTTTAGCCTGACCACGGGGATGGAGGGAACCAGCAGGGATGTCCCTGAAGCCAGGCTCCAGTCAGAGACCCGGCCACCCTGGGCACGAGGCCCTACTCTCAGTCATTCCCCAGGCGCCCGCCCTTGGAGAGGCCACGGGCATCTCTGGTTGGACATGGCCCAGTCTGAACCCTCCATCACGAGACCAGATTATCGAGGACGTGGCCTCCTCCCACAGTCACTCTTCACGTCCACCTGCCACCAGCCCCCGCCTCCCTCCTCTGTCTTCAGTCGGCCCCCCCCACCCCCCCACTGGGGGAAGAACCCTTCCGGGGTCTAGAAAGGATCTTCCACAGCCCCCACGTGGTCCACTCCTCCCCCGCTTGCCCCCTCTCCCTCCCCAGCCGTGTCCTGCCCACCAGGGGCCATGGGACTCACCTGATGGTCCTGCCCCAGTCACACCACAGCATCTCCCCGACGGCCTCCATGTCTACCTTGAACTGGGTGAGGCAGAGCTCCTGGAGGAGGGCACCGTAGTTAGCCTCCTGGCAGGCAGTGGCCATGAACAGGTGATGGGCTGAAACAGACATGACCGTGAAGAGATGATGGGCTGCAGCAGAGGCCTAGGAGCATCACTGCCAGCCCGCCCGCCCCCTGCAGCCCGGGCTCCATGAGAACGGGGCCTCTGAGCAACCCCTGGAGAGGGCGACTGCAGCTCCAAGCGGACGCTCTTCATCAATCGTTCTGTGACCTGGCAAAGGCCCTCCCTGCCTGCTAAGGGTGGCTTGGCCCTCAGTGCCCGTGCCAGCTTGGGCCAGGGCACTTTCCGTCCCACAATTATGCCACCGGGCTGCCCCCAGGCATGGGCGGCATGAGAGGGGTCTGGAGACAGTCCCTGGCTGCCCCTGTTCCACAGGTACCTGGGGATGGGCTGGGCTGGGCTGTGCCCCCCAGCCCGGGAGCTGCAGGCACATCTCGTGTCTGAATATCTGCGGGCTATGAACCCAGCTGACAAACAGAAGCATGAACTGTGCTCCCTCCTCCTGCCTTGAGCCATACACCAGGGCAAAAGTGACCTGCCCAGCGGTGCCCCACACAGAATCAGGATTCACTCATTTCCCCTGTAGCTCACTACTGGCTGGGGGCGGGCGGGGAGAGCATGGCCCTTGGTCCCCCACCCACCAGGCTTCTTCTTCCTCCTCAGGCTGAGCCTCTCTTTCTTGGCTACCTCGTAGGGCAGCTGGGGGCAGGGGCTTTGCATTCCCTGTTTAGGGCTTGGCTCCTGGCCCTCCCACTGTCCCCAGGTCCCCCTCCTTTTCCCCCCAGGCCACATCCTCTGCCCAGGGGGGACCCCCAGCCCCACCCCTACCAGCCTGGCCCTTCCAAATTCCTGGAAGGAGCTTGGCACTGGGAGGCCAGCGCTGCCCTGGGAGACGCTGGGGGCACCCAGCCCCTGCAGCCCACCGCCTGGCCCCCTGGGCCTCGTGAGTGAGGACACCAAGTTGCCCCTTGCAGCCTTGGGCCCAGGGAGCCCACCCAAGGAGAGGGGGCTGCCCTTGGGCAGGCAGATTGGGCGAGGGGTTCTGGAGTACCAGTCTCTGGCATGTGGCCCAGAGAGGGGTGTGAGCTCGAGGGGCCCCTCGGACTGCTAAGTAAAACGCAGAGGAACTGGAGATGCCTGATGCACCGGGCACCCCGGAGCTCTTCACACACAGCCATCTCAAAGTGGATCTGACTGCGATCAGCAATTTACGGATGGGGGAACTGAGGCTTCGGGGTTCAGAACTGGGCCCCAGGTCCCATGGCCGGAAGTGGTATGGACCAGAGAGCACTTGGCCGCTCCTGGGGCTGTGGGGCTGGGCACCAGATGGGAGGCGGGAAGCACAGGGAAGGGCCTGATGTTCCTGGAGGTGCACCTGGGGGAGGGCGAGCAGGTGGCCATGCGGGGTGGGGTGGGGGTGCTCTCGCAGAGCACCACTCCAGGCCCAATGGCTGGTGTCAGGGTGAACGGATCCCACACACTGCACACCTGGGCACTGGCCCAGCCCACAGCTGCTAGAGAGAGCAGAGTGCTGACCAGAGAGGCTGAGCCCTGCACCGGGCCGAGGCCATGAGTGGCTCCCAAAGAGCCAGGTGTGTTGAATCAGGGATGTTTAGCCCCGGAAGCCAGGGAGTGATGTGGGTGTGGTCAGGCCTGCAAGGAAGGCTGGGAGTTGGAAAAAGCCCCACGGAGGAGCTCAGGACAGGACCTGCTGGCAAGCGAGACAGAGTCCCCCCACCTCACTCCAGTGGGTCACCCACCCTCGACCCCTGGCATGAGCGCCCAGCATTGGAGTTTGTGGCCACAGAGGGAGCTGCATCTGCCCCGGGAAGGCTGAGGGCAGAACAGCCCCCCACCCCCGGCACCCCGGGGACACCTCAGGAGGCTCTGTACCCACCTGAGTCCATGCTGCTTCCCGACAGCACAGGTGTGTCCCCACCATGTCCATACGAGCACCGTGAGTGCACCCAGGGGCTGGCTGGGCCCGCTGTGGATGCACCCCCTACCCTGGGGGCTTCTTTCACCCCCAGTCAGGGCAGCCTTGGAGAAGGGGCTATTTCTGACACCTGCCCCATCAAAATGTCCCCTAGGAAAGTCCACCTGCTGTGGACAGTGATGCCCCAGGAGCTCCCAGGAGCTCAGGAGGGCTCAGACACTGACTCGTCAACTCAGGGAAAGAATTCCAGGCTGCCTGTCCAGCTGCAATTGGAGAATCGTCCCTCTGTTTGTCCCCTACCCCTCACTGCTCCTGGCATCCTGCCCCCGTCCACTGCCTTTCTCTGGTGAATCCTGGGTCCCAGTCCCACCTGCCCTCCTCCGCTGCCCTGTCCTCCAAGAGGCCCCCGGCTGACCCTACCTATGGGAAGCCTGCCCCCCAGCCCATTTCCTCAGAGCCTCACTCAGGGCTGGTGGAGAGTCTCTTTCTTTTCTCAGAACCCTCTTGGCCGCCCTCTCATCTCCCACTCCTTTCTGACATGTGCACAGCCTGCCTGGCACCCAGCAGCTTTGCACATTAATATTTGTCAAATGAGCCAGCAAGTAAGATGGCCATGCCCGGATTTCTCAGCGGCCATTCTGCCCGGGAGTGAAGCAAGCGTGCCTCAGGCTGTCCTGCGTGGAGTGCAAAGATTGGGTGTCAGAGTCATGAACCACTGCAGACTCCCCTCCTGCTTTGGAAGAGCCGCTTTTAGGACAAATGAAGATGAACAGGCACGTCTGTGCCTCAGTTGGGATCCTTGGCTGCACGCAACAGAAACCAACTGGGGCTGGTGTGAGCAGTGGAGGATCTGGTAAAGGGACCCTGGTGGCTTCCAAGTCCCCAGCAGGGTCTGGGAAGCGGGGTCTGCACAACCACCCTGCGGAGCCAGTCCCCGTGCGGAGGCTGAGCTGCTCCTTCTGGTGGAGTCTCCAACAAGCGAAGGGAGTGCAGGTGCAGGGGCCAGAAACAATGACAGTGGTCCCTTCACCCCAGGCCACAGGGTGTCCCTCCCTGTCAAATTCAGGTCAATCTCCTGCTGTCCCCTGGGCTGTCCAGAGCAGCTGCCTGCCCCCAACCTACTGGGCCTTCCTGTCCAGCAGCCGAGCCAGTTCTAGCTTCCATCACCTGTGCAGCCCCCTGTCCTGGTCTGGCTGCAGGGCTGGTCCGGTGGCCTTGACCCTGGCCTGGCTCTGGGCTGGTCCCTCCTGGATGCTGCATCCCCCACCTCTCTTAGAGCCACTCTGCCTCCCAAGGGGCGGGACTGCCATATCCAGCCCATTTTCCCTTGCTCCTTAGGGACAGAGCCCTCCCCGATCAATGCTGCCCTTTCTTTCCCACTCTGTGGGAGCCCAGAGTCCCACAGCTGGGATGAGGCCAGGGGCAGCTGTTCAGGCAAATCTGGAAACCAGGCTTTCATTTTTTAGGTACAGGCGAAGAATGCTTGAGTTTTTCTTAAATGAGCCTGATGTGGTTTCTTTCCTTGGAGAGAGAGGTAACATCAAAGTTTTAAAACAGGATAAAATTGCCAAAGTTTTAAAACAACCCATTCAGGGCCAAATGGGTTCCATTCCTCTGTGTGACTGCAAATGTAATCACTCATAACTCTTGTCTTTCAAAAGCCGCATGCAGAGGTTGCTGGGTAGACGGCTGCGTTCCTCACTCAGCACTTGGCGTGTTAAGACAGGAACCTTCCCTCGAGCTAGCTGTGCATAAGTTAGGAACTCAGTGTTGCTTGGGGGGGTTCAGAGCAACGGCTTCCTTCTCCACAGCAGGACAGTGCCCCTGAAATAAGCATACATAGCAGGTACCCCAAAGGTGGAGGGCCCCTCAAGCAAAGTGACAGGGTGGGGACAGAAGGACGGGGCAGCCGGGCCCCCCACAGGGGACCCCTGGACACTGCTCATCAGGTGTTTGGGCTTTCTAAGGAGACAAGGGGCACAGAGCTGATGGGTCTCAAACTCAGCAAATGCACTTGGCGCCTGTGTTTGGTCTATGCCGCATGGGACAGGAGAGGCCAGTTCTGCAGCTGTGTATTTTAGGTTTGTAGAGAGAGAATCTCAGACCCCATCACTGTCCTCCTCCCAGCTGGAGTGGTGGCTAAACGGAGAGTGCAGGTCGGGTTCTAGGTCAAGTTCATGCAAATTCCTGAAGCCTCCCTGCTCCCCTCCCACCAGCCAGTCCAGGATGCTGATAGCCGCAGCTCACAGGCCAAGTCCAGGCCTAAGCCCCTTACACCCATTGGCCTGTTTATTTTATTTGATTTTGAGACAGGGTCTTGGTCTGTTGCCCGGGCTGGAGTGCAGCAGCACAATCATGGCTTACCACAGAGTCTTGACCTCCTTGGCCTTAGGCAATCCTTCCACCTCAGCCTCCCGAGTAGCTGGGACCAGAGGCACATGCCACCACACCCGGCTAATTTTTCCATTTTTGTAGAGATGGGGTTTCCCCACGTTGTCCAGGCTGGTCTTGAACTCCTGGGCATCGTCCCACCTCAGCATCCCACAGTGCTGGGATTACAGGCGTGAGCCACAGTGCCTGGCCACCATTAGCCTATTTATCTTTGCAAATAACCATTATGGCAGGGACAGAGGGGCTCAGACAGGTTAAGTAACCTGCCTAGAGTCACACAGCCCAGGAGTGGTACAGCCTGGATGCAATCCCTGGCACGCTCATTTCAGAACACGTGGGAGGCATGGTGAGGTCAGTGACCTCTTGTGGAGACCCCAACACCTGCCCCAAAGGCTGTGGGTGACCCATGTCTGTGGAGGCTCTGAGACCCTTGGCCAGGAGCCCCGGCTGCAGATGGGCTTCCTCAGGGTGTCTGCCTCCCTCAGGCTTCCCAGGAGTGGCTTCGGGGGCTCTCACTGGGCACGTGTGAGTCCCACGACCTGGACAGTCACCTGGCCACCCCTAATGCCCAACAGCACAGGGGCCCTGGGAGAGTGGATGTGTGGCCATCGTCACCGTCACTGAGTGGACGACTTTCGCAAAGGGGCATGGACTGGAGAGAGCATGAGGTGCCCCTGGCAGCACCAGGGCAAGCCAAGAATAGGCTGCCGAGCTGCCTCTCCTCCCCGTGCCAGGCCCTCCTTGGCCGAGGGGCTGGCATCGTCCATCTAAGCACAGGCTCGATCCACACTCAATCCTGAAGCCCCCGCTAAGAACCACTAACGTCCTTAAGGCATGGATGATACCATCGCAGGAGGGTGGAAAGATGGTCGTGACTGTAGTAAACTATTCTCAGCATCCCTCCTTTCAAAGAAGCCTATATTTTTTCTCTCCTAAAACACGCCTTTATTGAAGTATAATTTATATACCACAAATTCACCCATTTTACATAGACAATTCAATGATTTTTAGTAAATTCACTAAGTTGTACAACCATCACCATATCTAGTGGTTTTCTTTCTTTATTTTTTTGAGACAGGGTCTCACTCTGCTGCCCAGGTTGGAGTGCACTGGCGTTCTCTTGGCTCGCTGCAGCCTTGACTTCCTGGGCTTAAAGAAGCGTATTTTTGCATTCATTTTATAACACATAGCGCAGTGGCACAGGGGTCTAATTTATAAGCAAATCCTGGAGGAGCATGTCCAGATTATTTTACTGGCAGGGGCAGGACCAAGAGAGTTGGGGACAACTGTCCCAGAGGGTGAAAGTGCCCAGGGCCCAAGGGAGTTGGGGTGGGGGACGGTGGAGGAACCCGGAGCTCCCCAGCCCATAGGAACACCTGCTCCTGCCTCCCTGACATCTAGCTCTCCTCAACAGGGCCCCTTCAGTTGCCACGATCTGTCCCTGGTGGGTTGCGAGGCCTCTGTCCCCGGTGAGCATCTGCTCCCTGCATGGCCTGGTCCGTTTCAGGCATGCCAGTGCCTGCATGAAGTGTCAACTATGGCCCGGCGTTTCCTGTGTGGCCGGGATATCTCCCCAGTGCATCCCTCCAGGTCAAACTTGACATCCTCTAGAGTGAAAGCACTCAGCTGTCTGAGCTCCCCCTCTCCCTGCCCCTGCTCCGTCTAAAGCCCTGTCTCTCCAAGGGTCAGCTGGCTGAAGCCCCAAGGTGCTCTCCTTCCTCTGGCAAGACCCTCTCATTCCAACTTCTCAAGCCCAGGCTGAGAAACTCCTGCCATCCGCTGACACCTCTGAGCAGCCAGTGCAGGGGCGGTTGCGAGAAGAGGAAAGATCCTCGGGGCCGTGGGCCAGGGCCGGGTCGTTCCTCTCCCACCCACACAGCTGCTTACCCTGCCAAAGCCTCCACCAAGTAGATTCTCCTCCACCTGTCATCTGATTTTGGTCCTCAAAGACAGCAAAGCACTGCATTCCAGCCCACTGTCCCCTCTCTCGGGCTCAGAGCCTCTACCCCCACGAAGTGCCTGCTTTGTGCTGGATGGGGGTGCTGTGCACAGTTCTTTGTCCCTCTCTTGCATCCGTGTTGCCCACTCTTACTGGAAATGCCCAGGCCCTTCCAAGTCCTCACTTGGATAACTGTGGCAGCCTCCAGCTTCACCTCCAACCTCAGGAACCTGGTAGAAGACCCCTGAATGCACACAGCACCCTCCATTCTCCCCAGCCTTGGTCCTGCCCACGACTGCCATTCAGTAAAATTCTACACATTGTCAACAGGCACTCTTCATTTCTGAAGCTGACAAGCCAAGAAATCCTCATTTTTTTTTTGAAGTCATAAAACACAGGTTGAACTAAAAACTGACTGTCTACCTTCCAAATTACCAGAGAAGAACAAGGAAAATACAGGCCCGGAGAAAAAGTAGGAAGCCCCTGTAAGTATTAAGAAACAGAAAATGGAAAATAAGATGTTAGATGAGCTCCAAGCACACTTCTTAACGCCAGAAAGGTGGGTGAGCAGCACCAGGGCGCCGCATGGGCCAGGCCCTGCTACCGCCCCCACGGAGGCCTGGAGAGTCCTCAGGCCAGGACATGGGTGCTCCCACACCACCCCATCCTGCAGATCAGAGTTGCACGGGATGGGAAACGGCCTGCCCAGGGTCACCAGGCCCTCAGGGCAGGCCCTAGGATTTGGTAAACAACATTAAAATCCACAAGAAAACCGGATGCTAAACCAGGTCAAAGAGCTAAGTGACTCCGGGGAACATCCAAAAGGTGGGTGGCGGGACATGACACAGACAAAAGACTAGACAACGAGAAACCACAATGTTGTCCCCGACAAAGCTGCTGCTGTCCACCTGTGAAGTAACGAATGGCTCCTCAATCCCGTTAGAATGGCTACCGTCGAAAACAAAATCACAAGTTTTGCCAAGGCTGTGGAGATGTTTTTTCTTCCCCGGCTCAGCTCTCCAAGGTTGGGTTCCCCACCGCGTGCCGGGGAGCCTGCGGCGTGGCAGAGGTGGCCTCACACGGCCCCTGAGAACCAGAGCCTTGTGCACTGCTGGTGGGAATGCACGATGCCACAGCCACTAGGGAAGCACTGTGGCAGCTCCTCAAAACATTAAACACAGAACCACCTGATGATCCGGGGTGTATGCCCTGGGTATACGCCCAAAGGAACTGGAAGCAGGATCTCACAGAGATATCTGAACACCCATGTTCACAGCAGCCTGATTCACAACAGCCAGAAGTGGAAGCAACCCACGTGTCCATGGATGAATGGATAAACAGTGTGGTCTATCCATAACAGTGGAATATCATTTGGCCTTCAAAAGGAAGGAAATTCCAATTCACACTACAACACGGAAGAACCTTAAGGACATCAGGCTAAGTGAAATGAGCCAGTCACAAATGCTGTATGATTCCACTTATACAGATTCCTAGAGTAGTCAGAGACAGAAAGTAGAATCGTGGGTCCCAGGGGCTGGGGGAGGTGGTAAATCACAGGGGGTTAGTGTTTAACTGGGACCGAGTTTCAGTTTTGCAAAATGAAAAAACTTCTAGAGATGGATAGTGGCGATGGTTGTACAGCAATGTGAGTGTGCTTAGTGGCATAGAACTGTACACTTAAAAATAGGTAAGATGGTACATTTTATGTGGTGTATACTTTACCACAATTAAAAAAGCAATGACCGGGACAGAGGTTATGCTATAAGAAGTCACCATGCAGCTGTGACCGGCAGGTCACATATGGAATTCCCCATCCTCTCCCCCGCACGAACACGCAGCAACACGTGCCCAGGGAAAGCAGGCAGGATCACAAACGCAGTGCAGGGTTTTCACACAATGCGCATGGATGGGGAAGACGAAAATAAGGATAAGGAGGCCCTAAGTATTAAATTTAATACGATGACTAGGATGGAAGCATAAAAACGCCACACTCCTCCCCCGGGCTTATGGGCCATTTACAACACGAAAAATTTGCAAGACCAAGAAAGAACCCGCAATGCACACTAAGTCATGGTTGTGTTTCCTGCTCTGTCCCTGACCACAGTGCAATAAAACTAGCAATGAGTATCGGGAGAGAAACCAAAAAGCCGGAGCCCCTGAGGTTTGTAAAAACTTGCTTCCAAACAATTCACGTGCTAAAGAGGAAACAGAAACCACAAATACAGAGAATCCAGAAAATATCAACAATGAGCACAAGGCAGAGGAAAACTCAGGGGATCCAGCCAAGCTGCCAAGCAGTGAACAGATGACGTTTCATTCCCACTCCAGAAAGAACAAAAACAAATGCGTTAGGCATTCAAGAAAAAGTGTAGAGTAAGTAAACTCAGGAACTGTTTTTTTTTCTGGGGGTGGAGGCGCGGGGAATCAGTGGGGAAGAGACTAATCACAGATTAACCACTGTCCATTCTGATCAAGAAATAACATGAAAATACGAATTCACAAAATTGCACTAAAAAGGACAAATGTTCACAGATGTAGAGGGAATTAGAAAAATAATTGTCCACATAATGATATGTTGGATAAAATGAACAACTTCAGAGGAAAATGTAAAACAACATCATTGCTACAAGACACAGAAAACCCCAGCCAGGTGCAGTGGCTCACGCCTGTAATCCCAGCACTTTGGGAGGCTGAGGTAGGTGGATCACCTAAGGCCAGGAGTTCAAGAGCAGCCTGGCCAACATGGTGAAACTCTATCTCTACTAAAAATACAAAAATTAGCTGGGCGTGGTGGCAGGCACCTGTAATCCCAGCTACCTGAGAGACTGAGGCAGGAGAATCACTTGAACTTGGGAGGTGGAGGTTGCAGTGAGCTGACATCGCTCCACTGCACTCCAGCCTGGGCGACAGAGCAAGACTCCATCCAAAAAAAAAAAAAAAAAGACAGAAAACCCAAGGGGACCAATAACACCAGAAAGATACTGAAAAGGTTGCCAATTATCTACACCATGAAAAGGAGCCTGGCCCCAGTGGTTTTGCAGGTGAAAATGAAGACCCTCTAGATCTTCAAGGAACTGCTTATTTCCATCATCCTGACTGTCCTAGCACACAGGGAAAGAATAAAGGTCCACAACCTGTATCTTGGGAAGAAAACCCAATGCTGGTACTAAAACTCCCAAGGGAAAGTACAGAGCAAGCTCATTCAGGAAGAACGAAACCACACTCAGAACAAACAGTGGCCAACAGACACCTGAGACTGCTGAAAGGCTGCACAGGAATGAGGAAACACTCCATTCATCCCAGAAACATGGCAGGTTCGCAGCCTCTGACCACTTCTGTGTCACAGCCTCGCCAGTGCCAGCGGCCTGCCAGCACCGAGGCAATGTCCAGCTGGGCAGGTTGCTGTATCACATCGAACGGTTTTCCTTCACATGACAAAAGCTTACTTTACACACGGGAAGAAGATGCATTCTCCATCCCTCTCCCACCCCCACCCCCACCCCAACAAAAATACAATAAAAAAGCATCTGGCCCCAAAGGAGAAAGACAGACGGTTTCAGGTGTTAACTCTTGACCACATGGCTCTGAACTGCGTGGGTCACCTGCGTGAAGCTTTTCTTCCACCTCTGCCGCCACTGAGGCAGCAAGACCAACCCCTCCTCTAGCGACTCCTTCTTGGCCTCCTCAGCATGAAGACCTTATGATGATCCACTTACACTTAATGAAAAGTATATCTATTTTCTGTGGGTTTTTTTGACATGGGATCTCACTCTATTGCCCACGCTGGATTGCAGTGGTGTGATCTTGGTTCATTGCAACCTCCACCCCTTGGGCTCAGGCGATCCTCCCACCTTGGCCTCCCAAAATGCAAGGATTACAGGCGTGAGCCACCATGCTGGGTCTAATTCTCTTAATAACGTTCTTTTCTCTAGCTTACTTTATTCTAAGAATACAGTATAGGCCAGGCACAGCGGCTCACGCCTGTAATCCCAGCACTTCGGGAAGCCAAGACGGGTGGATCACTTGAGGTTGGGAGTTTGAGACCAGCCTGGCCAAGATAGTGAAACCCCGTCTCTACCAAAAATACAAAAATTTGCCAGGCATGGTAGCGGGCACCTATAATCTGAGCTACTGGGGAGGCTAAGGCAGGAGAAACACTTAAACCCAGGAGTTGGAGGTTTTGGTGAGCCAAGATCGCACCACTGTACTACAGCCTGGGCAAAAGAGTGAGACTCAGTCTCAAAACAAGAAAAAAAAAAAAAGAACACAGTATACATACATGTAACATACAAAATATGGGTTAATTGACTGATAATGTTATTGGTAAGGCCTCTGCTCAATAGTAGGCTATTAGTCATTAAGCTTTGGGGGAGTCAAGAGCTACACTCGAATTTCTAACCATGTGGGGGGTCAGCGCCCCACCCCTGCGTTGTTCAAGGGTCACTTGTATTGCCATCGCCAGCAGCAAAGGAAGGCAGCTGCTGTCACTCCCCTACTCAGCAGTGAGTCACTCTCCAACACAGTACGACTGGAGAACAAAACAGGGAAAATTGTTAAGAGGTGGTAGGACCACCCTAGGTTACGGGTGACCTTATGACTGGCCTGAAGAACCAAGCAGGAAGCCAAAAAACTAAAATAAAAAACAGGCACAGGGTGACAACAGTCACAAAACAAACACACAGAAGAGGAGCTTCCTCCTAGCCCAGCGATGACCAGCTAGAAAATAAAATGGGGTAAAATATCCCCCTCATGGTAGCGGCCACAAAGCACCGGATTCCTAGACACTGAATGAGTCATCTGCAGGAGAAGCGAAATCTCTGTTGAGGGGCCTGGAAGCAGCCGTGGGGGTGGAGGAACAGACTGCTGTTTCTTGAGCCGGTGGTCTTGATTTAATCCTCCCTGACCGGTTAATACATTCAGTGCAATTACCATGAAAATCCCCCAAATATTTAGCCGTTGATAAAAATTGCTAGGAAATTAAGGTAAATTCCAGATGCATCAAAGGTTTGTGTATTTACAACCATAAGGCACTGGAGGAAACCTACTCAGGCATGCTCTCTGGTTTCACCTCCTCGCTGCCTCCTAAGGGCAGCTTTCGCTGCTGCCTCTCCCGCAAAGGACCCTGCCCCCACCACCAATCATGTCAAGGTGCCCAGTGGTGCCTGGGGCCCGTTTCCTTCTCTGTTCTCCCAGGCCGTCCTCTTTGGCCTCTCACAAGGAGCCTGGGCCTGTTTCCACCCACTCTCACTGGTCACCCCTCCAAGCAAGGATTTGACATCGTCCAGGCCCTGCTGCCGCCAGAAACACCTCTCTTGGCCATACCTCTTTCTGAACCCTAGATTTGCACAGACTTCTGCCTACATACCATCACCCCTCAGAATCCAAGGGGAACGCTGAACCCCATGTGGCTGCTGAGGACAGGGCTGCCAGGTGCAGCAAATGACAGGATGCCTTGCGAAATCTGCATCTAAGAGAAACGGTGGTTTTTGATGTATGTCCCCGATGCTGTATGAGACAGGCTTACACTCCTTGTTTATCTGAAATTCCAGTTTGCCTGGGGCTCCCGTGTTTCCTGGCAGCCCTGGCTGTGGCCTGGGGTGTCATCTCCCCTCCCCTCCTCTCTTCTCCCCTCCCCTCCTCTCCTCTCCCCTCCCCTCCTCTCTTCTCCCCTCCCCTCCTCTCCTCTCCCCTCCCCTCCTCTCTTCTCCCCTCCCCTCCCCTCCCCTCCTCTCTTCTTCCCTCCCCTCCTCTTTCCCCTCCCCTCCCCTCCTCTCTTCTTCCCTCCCCTCCTCTCCCCTCCCCTCCTCTCTTCTCCCCTGCTCTCCCCTCCCCTCCTCTCTTCTCCCCTGCTCTCCCCTCCCCTCCTCTCTTCTCCCCTGCTCTCCCCTCCCCTCCTCTCTTCTCCCCTCCCCTCCCCTCCTCTCTTCTCCCCTCCCCTCCTCTCCTCTCCCCTCCCCTCTCCTCCTCTCTTCTCCCCTCCCCTCCCCTCCTCTCTTCTCCCCTCCCCTCCTGTCTTCTCCCCTCCCCTCCCCTCCTCTCTTTCCCCTCCCCTCCCCTCCTCTCTTCTCCCCTCCCCTCCTCTCCCCTCCCCTCCTCTCTTCTCCCCTGCCCTCCCCTCCCCTCCTCTCTTCTCCCCTCCCCTCCTCTCTTCTCCCCTCCCCTCCCCTCCTCTTCTCCCCTCCCCTCCCCTCCCCTCTTCTCTTCTTCCCTCCCCTCCTCTCTTCTCCCCTCCCCTCCCCTCTTCTCCCCTCCCCTCCCCTCCTCTCTTCTTCCCTCCCCTCCTCTCTTCCCCCCCCTCCCCTCCTCTCTTTCCCCTCCCCTCCCCTCCTCTTTCCCCTCCCCTCCCCTCCTCTCTTTCCCCTCCCCTCCCCTCCTCTCTTTCCCCTCCCCTCCCCTCCTCTCTTCTCCCCTCCCCTCCTCTCCCCTCCCCTCCTCTCCCCTCCCCTTCTCTTCTCCCTTCCCCTTCTCTTCTCCCCTCCCCTCCCCTCTTCTCTTCTCCCCTCCCCTCCTCTCTTCTCCCCTCCCCTCCTCTCTCCTCCCCTCCTCTCTTCTCCCCTCCCCTCCCCTCCCCTCTTCTCCCCTCCCCTCCCCTCCTCTCTTCTCCCCTGCCCTCCCCTCCCCTCCTCTCTTCTCCCCTGCCCTCCCCTCCCCTCCTGTCCCCTCCCCTCCTCTCTTCTCCCCTCCCCTCCCCTCCCCTCCTCTCTTCTCCCCTCCCCTCCTCTCTTCTCCCCTCCCCTCTTCTCCCCTGCTCTGCCCTCCCCTCCCCTCCTCTCTTCTCCCCTGCTCTCCCCTCCCCTCCCCTCCTCTCTTCCTCTCCCCTCCCCTCCCCTCCTCTCCTCTCTTCTCCCCTCCCCTCCCCTCCTCTCCTCTCTTCTCCCCTCCCCTCCTCTCTTCTCCCCTCCCCTCCTCTCTTCTCCCCTGCTCTCCCCTCCCCTCCCCTCTTCTCCCCTCCTCTCCTCTCCCCTGCTCTCCCCTCCCCTCCCCTCCTCTCTTCTCCCCTCCCCTCCTCTCTTCTCCCCTCCCCTCCTCTCTTCTCCCCTCCCCTCCTCTCTTCTCCCCTCCCCTCCCCTCTTCTCCCCTCCCCTCCCCTCTTCTCCCCTCCCCTCCCCTTCTCTCTTCTCCCCTCCCCTCCTCTCTTCTCCCCTGCTCTCCCCTCCCCTCCCCTCCTCTCCCCTCCCCTCCTCTCCCCTCCCCTCCTCTCCCCTCCCCTCCTCTCCTCTCTTCTCCCCTCCCCTCCTCTCCTCTCTTCTCCCCTCCCCTCCTCTCTTCTCCCCTGCTCTCCCCTCCCCTCCCCTCCTCTCTTCTCCCCTCCTCTCCTCTCTTCTCCCCTGCTCTCCCCTCCCCTCCCCTCCCCTCCTCTCTTCTCCCCTCCCCTCCTCTCTTCTCCCCTCCCCTCCCTTCCTCTCTTCTCCCCTCCCCTCCTCTCTTCTCCCCTCCCCTCCCCTCCTCTCTTCTCCCCTCCCCTCCCCTTCTCTCTTCTCCCCTCCCCTCCTCTCTTCTCCCCTGCTCTCCCCTCCCCTCCCCTCCCCTCCTCTCCCCTCCCCTCCTCTCCCCTCCCCTCCCCTCCTCTCCCCTCCCGTCCTCTCCTCTCCTCTCTTCTCCCCTCCCCTCCTCTCTTCTCCCCTGCTCTCCCCTCCCCTCCCCTCCTCTCTTCTCCCCTCCTCTCCTCTCTTCTCCCCTGCTCTCCCCTCCCCTCCCCTCCTCTCTTCTCCCCTCCCCTCCCCTCCTCTCTTCTCCCCTCCCCTCCCCTCCTCTCTTCTCCCCTCCCCTCCTCTCTTCTCCCCTCCCCTCTTCTCCCCTGCTCTGCCCTCCCCTCCCCTCCTCTCTTCTCCCCTGCTCTCCCCTCCCCTCCCCTCCCCTCCTCTCTTCCTCTCCCCTCCCCTCCCCTCCTCTCCTCTCTTCTCCCCTCCCCTCCCCTCCTCTCCTCTCTTCTCCCCTCCCCTCCTCTCCTCTCTTCTCCCCTCCCCTCCTCTCTTCTCCCCTGCTCTCCCCTCCCCTCCCCTCTTCTCCCCTCCTCTCCTCTCCCCTGCTCTCCCCTCCCCTCCCCTCCTCTCTTCTCCCCTCCCCTCCTCTCTTCTCCCCTCCCCTCCTCTCTTCTCCCCTCCCCTCCCCTCCTCTCTTCTCCCCTCCCCTCCCCTCTTCTCCCCTCCCCTCCCCTTCTCTCTTCTCCCCTCCCCTCCTCTCTTCTCCCCTGCTCTCCCCTCCCCTCCCCTCCCCTCCTCTCCCCTCCCCTCCTCTCCCCTCCCCTCCTCTCCTCTCTTCTCCCCTCCCCTCCTCTCCTCTCTTCTCCCCTCCCCTCCTCTCTTCTCCCCTGCTCTCCCCTCCCCTCCCCTCCTCTCTTCTCCCCTCCTCTCCTCTCTTCTCCCCTGCTCTCCCCTCCCCTCCCCTCCCCTCCTCTCTTCTCCCCTCCCCTCCTCTCTTCTCCCCTCCCCTCCCTTCCTCTCTTCTCCCCTCCCCTCCTCTCTTCTCCCCTCCCCTCCCCTCCTCTCTTCTCCCCTCCCCTCCCCTTCTCTCTTCTCCCCTCCCCTCCTCTCTTCTCCCCTGCTCTCCCCTCCCCTCCCCTCCCCTCCCCTCCTCTCCCCTCCCCTCCTCTCCCCTCCCCTCCCCTCCTCTCCCCTCCCGTCCTCTCCTCTCCTCTCTTCTCCCCTCCCCTCCTCTCTTCTCCCCTGCTCTCCCCTCCCCTCCCCTCCTCTCTTCTCCCCTCCTCTCCTCTCTTCTCCCCTGCTCTCCCCTCCCCTCCCCTCCTCTCTTCTCCCCTCCCCTCCCCTCCTCTCTTCTCCCCTCCCCTCCCCTCCTCTCTTCTCCCCTCCCCTCCCCTCCTCTCTTCTCCCCTCCCCTCCTCTCTTCTCCCCTCCCCTCCCCTCCTCTCTTCTCCCCTCCCCTCCCCTCCTCTCTTCTCCCCTCCCCTCCCCTCCTCTCTTCTCCCCTCCCCTCCCCTCCCCTCCTCTCTTCTCCCCTCCCCTCCCTGCTCCCCCAGGAGCTCTGCCAGGTGCTGTTCTTCATTCCTCAGCACTGCCTCACTTCCCGCATCCAGGCCCAGGGACTGGAGTCCATCACTTTCGCTTCCAGGACTCCCTGGAACCCTCCCACTCCCTGAACCTGTCTGGCCTCCTGCCCATGCTGGGGGCCACAGCTGAGGGCTCCTTTAAACCACACCTTCTGTCCTGTCACCCCCTTTAATGTCCTTCAAGGTTTTCCCACTGCCCTAGGAACGAGATCTGAATCCTTAGAGAATGGGTCTTTCCTCCAGCACCAGCTTCGGCTCAAAGCCCTCTTCCCCACCATGCTTCAGTCAAAAAGGCTTCCAGGAACTTCCAAAAAGCAGGGCCTTTGCACAACCGTCCTTGCCCACTGCCCTCTGCCCTCTGGACTGTGCTGCCGCTGCTCCTCAGGGCTCTGCTCCGTGGTCTCCTGTTTATTTCCTGCTGCATTTAAGTGGCACCACATGTCTACATGGATGACATGCAGCAGGGCTGCCCCGCCTTGGCACTGTGGACATCTGGTGTGGGATCATCCTCTGGGGGGGCTGCCCTGGGTTGTGCAGGACACCCTACCGTAGCAGGCTGCTGTGCACCCCTGGCCTCTGCGCCCTCCGAGTCCTGACCCTGTGTGTCCCACGTGTGTGAGAGTCCTGACCCTGCGTGTCCCACGTGTGAGGTGGCAGATGGGTGTTTCCAGGAGAAACGGTGCAGCGCTTTCTCAGCATTCCCTCATCCACCCACCTCTCCTGCTTCCCTCTCACAACTGTCTCCTCCAGCGGCAAGAAAATCCCTGCAGAGAGAGCCAACCCGGGTGTCAGTCACCAGGTGTCTGTTGAAGAGGCAGTGCTTTCCAGGCCTCTTCCCCTCCCCGCCCGGGGCCAGGGTACCCGACAGCGGCAGGCCTTACGATGCAAACACTTGCATGGTTGGGCAAATCACTGACTTTTCTCCTCCCAGGTGGTGTCAGACTCAAGACATTCCTTCCTGAGACTCGTGTGGGGGTACGTGGTCTGGGAGAACAGGGGGCAGGGCTTCCTGGGCCAGCTGTACCCCACCCCCTGGAGTGAGCTGGCCCAGGCCACGGGCCAGGTCACTCTGCCTCCCAGCTGCCGCCGTGGTTTTCCAGAACTCTGGGCTAATTCAGGAGCTGCTTCCCTGGAGCCAAGGTGTGGGGGCCTGAACATGGCATGTGTGGGGGTGACACTAACGTACCCTGAGGGTCTGCTGGGGGCACAGAGGAAGACCCCCTGTCCCTGGGGTGGTGGGTGGGGTGGGGGTTCTGGGAGGCTGGGCAGTTGTCCCTGTGAGGGGTGGAGGTGGTGCTAACCCTGGTGGAGGGCAGAGTGGACGGCCGGGGCCTGGGATTTTGGGATTCTGGTTCTTGGTCCCAGAGAATCCACCGTGTGACTGCACATGGGAGGGAGTGAAGCACTCTCGGAGCACGGTGAGGAGTCACTGAGAGAGCTGAGAACGCAGAGTCGGGGGGCTGTGACTCAGACCCATAGCCCTGCACTCCTGCCACATCTGGCTAGTGTGTCCCCCTGGACCCTGCTCCAACAAAGCCACCCAGAAGCCGTGATTTAAAAGATGGTTAAAGTGATACCTTTTGGATGCCCCAGAAATTACTGAAATAAACCATCTTAGGAAAAAAATATTTTTCCTGAACACAATAACATCATTTGGTGAAGTGAATATGATTTTGTTTGGGCTGGGAGCCCTCCTATGGTGGCCGTGTTGATGCACCCTCCTCACCAAGGAGAAACAGGTCCTCCGGGAACATCACCCAGCTGGGGGTCCTCCTGTTCTGGAGCAGAGAGCGCTGGGGATGAGGACATCCCTCCAGGGCTTCATGTGTCTGTTGTGGGATGTGTCAGAGGTAGGCAGGGGGTATGGCAGGCTGGGAACTGGACAGTGCCCTGGCAGCACCATCTCTGCCTCTTCATTTGCCACCAAGAAACTGATGGGCAGGGGCAGTGGGCACACGGTCCAGCAGGTGCAGGAGTCACCAGGGCCACTGCAGCCCAGGCTCCCCTGTCCCCTTCCCAGCTCCCACTGTCTTCTTGGCTGCAGCACCTCTTCCTTCAGGAGGCCTCCCTGGGTCCCCAGTGGAGGAGGAGGCTGCTGGGCAGGAGTCCCACAGTCCCCCAGGTACACCATTCTGGGAGCCCCCTGAGCCTGCCGTCCCTGCAAGGGACAGACACCCATCTCAAACGTTATGGGTCACATGATGGAAATGTGTACCCCATGAGCTCGATCTAGGGGCTCAAAAGGCGTCAGGAGTGCTCTGTCTGTGTCACGGACAGGTGCTCCCCTGTGGCTCACAGGGTAGACTGTGGCAGCCCCACTCAGATCCAGCCTGGAGGAAAGACGCAGCTTTTCCCCGTGGTTCCAGCAGAACACTGACTGTCCAGCCTGAGGCCAGTCTCCTCCCTGGGACCATCTGGATGGCCAGGCCTGGCTCAGGGCCCACTAAGGGCCAGCCCACCATACCACAAAGACCATCAGGAAAGAGAGGTTCTAGGCCTGAGTTGGGGGCGGGGGCGGGGGCACTGGCACTGGTGGGGGCACTGGCAGGCAAGCCCGAGGGGCTTCACTCTCTGGGCTCAGCATTTCCGCTGGAATTCACACTACACATGGCACCTGCATCACACAGTCAGCCAGACGCCAGTTGTAAATGATTAGAAGCTATGAAATGGGCTCATTCTGGGGAAAAAAAATCAGCACAGACTTTTCCAACTAGCGTTAAGTAAAGATTCCACCTAAAACCTTTCCTGAAGCTGAATCTACCATTTGCACCATGGATATAAATGTTTCTCAACAGCCCTGGCCTCGGACTGGTAATAAGCACACTGACAGGCATGCGCCTATGGAAGGAAGACAAAAATCCAGAAATTTCTTCCTGCAGCCAAACACACAGAGAGGGTGAACAAACACACTGAGTTGATTAGTGAATAAGAATCCTTCCGATTTGGACTTTGGCATGAGAACTGTGTCCAGATTTAAAACCGCATGGCAATCTGAAGCAGTCACATAGCATTTCCTGTGATGTCCCCGTCATTCCAATTCTTCTATTTATATAAAGTCATATATTTCAATTATATGCCACTGCACTCATTAAAATGCCACCGCAGCCATTAAAAAAACCCCTAGCTCCCAACAAGACAGCCAAGGAAGGCATGCGTTTCCTAGAACAGATGACTGAGTTCATGTGTGACAGCACCAGCCAGCATTCCCTGAGTGAAGATGCACTCAGAAAACCAGGGGCTTCTAACACTTCTAACGCATCCTTCTTTCCTGATTAACGAACAGCTTTTCGGTGTCTATACACAAACCTTCAAGAATGCATGTAGAGTCTCCAGTAAACAGAAGAGTACACAGGATGCTCAGAGGGAAAAGAACTATATATACTATATATGGATCCCAAGTTTTTTTTTTTTTTTTTTTTTTTTTTTTTTTTTTGAGATGGAGTTTCACTCTTATCACCCAGGCTGGAGTGCAGTGGCATGATCTCAGCTCACTGCAACCTCTGCCTTCCAAGTTCAAGTGATTCTCCTGCCTCAGCCTCCCAAGTAGCTGGGATTATAGGTGCCTGCCACCATGCCTGGCTAATTTTTTTGTATTTTTAGTAGAGACGGGGTTTCACCATGTTGGCCAGGCTGGTCTCAAATTCCTCACCTCAGGTGATTCACCCGCCTCAGCCTCCCAAAGTGCTGAGATTACAGGCGTGAGTCACCATGCCTGGCCGGATTGTGAGATTCTTAATAACTACCTAAGACAAGTAGCTTGATTGTAAAATTGTCACAGATAAGTTCTTAAATCTGTAAACTAGAGTACTTAAAAAATTCCACATTGCCATTCTGGGTAGCAAAATCTTCATCACCAAGGAGATCTGGCTAGTGCTACAGCTTGGGAAGGAAACAGCCTGTGCTCAGTAATTCTACTAAGTACAGCTGGGCTCCAATGACATTAATTTACCGATAACCTCATAAAGTTTTGTTTGTTCTTCCAAGATATAACATTAGCCAGGCCACTCAAAATAATGTTACAATTACAGGACTTTGGACTTTCGGCAGAACATAAATAGTTTTCTTGGTAAACAAGGAAGGTATTTATATGTGATCGTGGCATAGTGTTTTATTTACACAAGCTTTAGAGGGTGCAGCCTCTGGACACTAGTAAAGAACATTTATTTGGTTATTTATGCAAAAAATATTCCACAACCCAGCTCTCTGCCTTGCTAACAAAGAAATGTTTGTTTCTTAGGAAACGAAAACAGTGAAGGCCATGTTAAGCCAAATGGAGAGAATAAAATTACTCCGAGATTTTGCTTTCCACGTAACTTCAGCCAAAACTCTAAAGTGGCAAGATCTGCTTTCAGATTATATTATATCGGCCTCTGAGGATTCTATGCAGATCTGCCACCCCTTGGAGAGGTTTACAAATAGGGACCAGAAAGCCATGGTTCCCAAGAAGCCCTGGCCCCTCTCCTCGCTGGGCCACGAACTGCTCCCCCAGCTACAACAGCGCCGGTGGTCACTGCTTGCCCAGTGCCAGCGCCAAAGAGGTCTTGTGTGGCAGGTGCCTCTGACCAACATCACTGTTTCTGGGGAAACGCCACACATACCAGAAACAACTGCGCCGGCCTTCCCAGGGGCACTGGGTTCTCCCACGCCAGTAACCTACTCAGTTTCCGTTAAAAGGTAGCTAAATACACGGAACAATGCAATAACCAAAGCGGTTTAGGAGGGGCTTGAGTTAGTATTTTAGGAACACATTACAGACAAGGGAAGTGAATAGGACGGTTTCTTGCCGAGTGTGTGGCCAGTACCTGTGGCCATGGGGCTGCTGATAATCTCCACTTCTCCCTCCAAGTGGAAAGCCACACATGTTCCACCACTTCACCAAGGGACCCGTCTTTCTTTAAATTTCTATTAGCCAAAGGTGCCAAGTTAACAAGCAAACCAAAAGAAAAAAAGAAAAAAAGCGATCGAAATGTCCCGAAAAGGGCTGGCCTCATTTCTGCAAAAGACGTGATTTGCAAACAGGCAACTGCTGCATGCGACAGATTGTCAGTGTTGACTAATTTCCATACAAACCGGCTGTGGTTCTGATTCCCGAACACTGCGTCTTCTGCAAGGTGCCTGTCTGCAGGTTTTGCAACGCGGGACGGCCTAGGGAAGGGAGCCTGCGCTGGCAGTCACCGCGGCGCACAGCCTGAGAAACGAGGTGCGGGGCTGGGGAACCCCGCGTCCCGTTTTTCCTTCTGAAAACTAGTTCTCCAGTGTGCAGGGCTGACTCGCCCCACGCTTTCCAGAATGCCCGCTCTCCGACGTCCCCAAAGCCGTCCCTTCCCCGGCGAGAAGCGCAACACCGGTCCAAGCCCTTTGCCTCCCCTGTGCCCTGGGGCCTCCCGCCTGGAACCCGGGCGGCCCGCGTTCAAGGGTAGCGGATCGGTGCGCCCGCCCCCACCCGCTCCCCTCCTCTCCCCTAGAGGACACCGGCTGGCCGGGGGAAGGGAGCTCGGCCGGGACCCCTGGCCCTACTCACCCAGGAGCAGCCAGAGGCCGCGCCGCGGGAGGCGGCACAGGGCCCGGGCCATGGTGCACAGCGGTGCCGAGTCGAGTCCGCTCGCCACGCGCCCCGCTGAGGACTGAGCCCGCCGCGGCGCGGGCCCGGAGGAGACGCGCCGAGGGCGGGAGCGGTGGGAGGTGGCGGCCGCGCGGCCCGGCCCACTGCGGCTCCCCGGGTGGGTGCCAGGGCCGGGGGCGCCCAGGGCCGGTAAAACCTTGCAGGGGGGCTGCGCGGGCGTCTCCAGGCCCCTCCCGGGGGGCGGCACACTTGGACTCCCAGGACGGCCTCCTGAAATGTTCTCCGAGCAAATAAACACTTTTTAAACTAGGGAGGGTCTCCTAGACGACTCAGCGTGAGCGGCACCTCCGAGGTTCTGGGCGTTCCTGCCTGGTGTTTGCCTTGCAAAAAGCTAAGATCTCCCAGCGTTATCTACCTCTCCGCCCAGGTGCAGGCGCTGGGGAGCGTGGGGGGCAAAACTCGCCGCCGTGCCTGGCGAGACCCGTAGTAACCCAAAATGGCGCACATTTACCAGGCCCTGGAATGCTGCTCCAGATCTGCACGATGAGTGGGTGGGCAGAGGCGGGGACAGCACGGCAGGTGAACAGAAGCCGTGGGGCTGGAGGGAACAGGGCTCTTTGGGGGGGACTGAGATGGCCTGGGAGTCTTGCTGTTTATGGGTAGGTAGCGACAGCCTGGCAGGAGGCTGTGATGAGGGCCTGGCCACAGAGTCCTGAGATGAGGTTTGCTTTGGGGGCACTCTGGCAGCTGCATGGGGAACTGATGGGGGATCTTGGGTACATTCGTTTATGTAAAGTGGTGAGAGGAGGGCGCTCTGGAGATGGGCCGGGGAAGCCTGCGGAGGAGCAGGTTCTGGGAGGCACAGGCCTGGCCTCTCAGGGCATTACTAGTGGCTGGATTTCACTTGCAGTGGTTCCTTCTTGTATTATCCTGTTCCGAGAACTCTTAGCAACAGTAAATATATACTTGTGCTAAGGAATGCACCATTGCCCTTGGAGGGGGAAGAATCACCACCCTGGTGCTGCGGCCACAGCTGTCTCTTTTGTGGTGAAAGCTGCAAGCACACAGCATTGCTGAGTGACCAACGTTTCCTCCTAGGAAAGGGAACAACAGTCTGTGGCTGAGAGGCTGCTGCCACCTGCAGTAAGCTTAGAGAAGGGGAGACAGCTGACAGCGAGGTCATCCACTGGTTCTTCTAACACAGGCTGGGAGGGCACTCAGGGCCAACATGCCTACCACCTGTGCAGGGGCCCCAAGTGTTCTGAGTGAGGGGTGAGATGGTGGGGGAGGGCACACATTCTCTTGACTCGATTAGCCCTTCTTCTTGAACCCTAGGAGATACACCCCATTGGGTGGCCTGGCATCCCTACTTTCTTCATTTAACAGACATTTGTGTCCCTATGTGCAAGACACTGTTAGATCGACAAGCCCTGCCCTTCAATTGGTGAATCTAGGGGGTGACCTCTAAAACTCTCAATAACATGAGCGCCACAATACAGGAGCCATACGGAACAAAGGACACTTGCCTCAGCTGCAGTGCAAGTAAGGAGACAAAGGACTTTGGACAAAATGCAGCCCAGAGAGTCCTGAGGGCTGGGTGGAGAGAAGTGCACAAGGGAAATGCAGGCCCGAGCACAGGCCTGGCAGCCAGAGGCCGTGCCATGTGAGAGCAGCACAGCTAGTGGGGAAGGGTGGCTGCCAGCACAGCCCTGGGACAGGGCCACCGTACATCCTGCACTAGGCGATGGCCAGTCACAGTGGGGGAGAAGAACCTGCATCTTTCTGCAGCCATCACTCGCCCTCCATATCCAGGGACTCTCTGGCTTAAGCCACCCTTTCTACTTGTAGCTTGTGGACTTTGGCTGCATGTTTTTGGTTGGCAACTGGGACTCCTCTTTCATCAGGATCAGCAGGAGTCCTTCTTCCCAACGTTTTCTCTTTGAAGCTTGACTGCAACGAGGCAAGGCCAGAGGCCCCTGTCACTGCTGTTTTCTCAACACCCCCTAAAGATACATTTTCCTAAGAAGACAAAGCCTAATTCTCAAGTTCACATGCTTTAGAAATTCACAGTTCTCTGAAGAATGCTGAAGTAAGGCACACACCTAGAGGCATGTTCTCTCCTAATGATTTTCCTGTCTGTACTTTGGGTCTAAGTAAGAGATTCCTTAGCAACTACTATGGGCTTCCCTTCTTCCAAAGTTGTAGTCCGATGTATCTGTATTTCTAATTGGTCATAGGTAGCATGGAAAATCATTCCTCTCCCAGGGTACCTCAATCTAGAGGGGCAATAGGTTAAACAATGGAAGAGATTAGAAAATGGCCAAGTGCTTTACTGCATACACAGTAGGGCTAAAGATAAAATCAAAGCCTGGTCAACACTGCTAAAAATTCACTATTAACATAAGATTCCTGCTTCCAGCCGAGATGAAGTTACAGGGACTGGACTCACCTTCCCATCTTAAACTAAAAAACTGGACAAAATATATGAAACAACAGTTGTCACAGTGGACCACAAGAAGTGCAGGGTCCCCTGAGAGCAGGGAAACAAATAAGGTGAGTGCTACAACTGCTTACTGCCTGGAGTTTGCAGACCACAGATGGAGAAAGGAAACCCAAAGAGAGTCTGGGGAAGCCAGGCAGTTAATGCTGGCAGGGCATAGTACTGGAGAGGAAAGAGCTGCGCAAAGAATGCGCTTGAGAGATCACAGAGGGTCCCACTTGAGTCTCAGCCCACACATCTAAGGACACTACCCAAGGGAAAAGAGCCTAAGAGCCCACACTCGGCTGGGAATAGTTCCAGTTCCCACCAACCATAGTGGAAAAATCTTGAAATACACAGAACATCAGAGCATAATTAGAAGGGCAAGGCCCTCTCTGTAGTCAGTAAAAATTACAAAGGCTATTCTGGTGCTGCCTAACAAAACTTAAAAGCAAGAACAGGATCAAATGATTTCCAAGTAGCTATTACATCCCAGAACTTAAAAACAATAAAAGAACAAAGCATCAGAGAGCCATGAGGCAACTCCAGGTGGCAACTCCAAGGTGTAACTGGAGCCCTGGAGGAAGGTGGGTGGGAAATATGTGAAAAACCACTATGTGGAACATTTTCTATTAACCCACGAGCCAAGAACATCCCCAAACTCCAAGCACAAAAATCATTTAGAAAAATATGTGAAAGCGCATCACGATTAAATTGCCTAAAGCCAGTAATAAAGAGAAAACCTTAAAAGCAGCCAGAGAGAGAAGACATTATGTATAGCAGGGGTCCCCCAACCCCACAGGAGTACCAGATCATGGCCTGTTAGGAACCTGGCCTCACAGCAGGAGGTGAGCAGCGGGTGAGCGAGTGAAGCTGAGCTCCGCATCCTGTTAGATCAGCAGCAGCATGAGAGTTCATAGGAGTGTGAACCCTACCGTGAACGGCTCATGCAAGGGATCTAGGTTGCGCTCCTTATGAGAGTGATGATCTGAGGTGGAACCGTTTCATCCCTAAATCATCCCCCTCTCACCCCATGGAAAAATTCTCTTCCACAAAACCAGTCCCTGGTGCCAAAAAGGCTGGGGACTGCTGATGTACAGAACACAGGTAAGGGTGACAGAAGAGTTCTCATGGGATATAATGCAACCAGAAAACAATGGAATGTTTTTAAGTACTGGAAGGAAAAAAGCATCAAATATTCTACAGATAGTTTTTCAATAACTTGCTGATATGAAGGGGAAGACTCCACTGGTGTCTTCACTATCAGGCCTGCAATTTAAAGGCTGAACTTCAATCATTATCAATAATGAATCAGTGGTTCTGAAGATAACATGCTTATAAGCAATAACAACTTAGTTCTGTGAGTTGTTTAAATCGTGCAATCGCTAGATAAACACTAACAAAAACAGCAGTATCTCAGGGAACTCAGGTTCATCAACTATCAATTTTTCAAGTCCAGCAGGAAGTCCCACTGTTAAAACCAAAACACTTGCAAGTAGCTGAGAACAGCAATTGCCTATCTCCCTATTCCCCCAAGAAACAAAACAAACAGAAAACAAGAAGTGAAAAATAAATTCTATATAAAACTGTCCTCAGCATTACTTGGATAATTTTCCAACTGCAAAGGAACTGAGTAACAGGGAAAAAAATCCCACCAAATCCCAGTACACAACTCACACTCCTATACTCCCCTCAGCCAGCCACATGCTTAGTGTGAGCAAAGGCAGACTGAGAAAAATCGTGGAGCCAAGAGGGAGGCTGATGAACAGGCCTACGGGTGATATGAAACAATCTCCAGAAAGACGAACTCTTAACACTCTAGACATGAAAATTTTAAAATACCCCAATACCATAGAGACAAACAAGAGACAAATCCATCTAGAGCTACTGCAGAAAACTGGGACATGAAATGTCAGACATAGAAACTGAAGGAACCCCTAACCTCTAGGAGACTATATTACAAATGTGTAACATAGCCACCCTGGGTGGATCAGGAATAAAAGACATACCTAAGCACATTTAGACAAAAGAGCAAAAGACAAAAGAACTGTACACAAATGACATACTCCAGTTAGTCAATCTGTTTCTCACAGGGCCGTGGTTTAGCAACGCTGTAATGACTTTATGTGTATGGTAGGATTGAGCAAATAAATACATAAATAAATTGTGAATAACGTGAGCCAGTTTTCTCACTATTGGTATAAGGTAGAAATAAAGGACAGAAATTCAAAGTATTAGTATGAACACACACATATATATGGCGCTGATGACTAGCTGTAAATACAGGGACAAAATACAGGCGTGTCTGTTTGCTTGGATTAATACACACGCACATATTTCCCAGCTATATCTACTGAGAGAGCCTAAGACCAACTCCAACAGCAACAGGCAAACCTCCTGACCAGGTCTTCATTTCTAAATACTATTCTCCATAAAAGGAAACAGCTTGTTGAAGTGGTGGAGTCCAGTGCTGGGGCAGGGAATGTACAAGATGAGCCAAAAATATCCTGTGATGCCAGAAAATAAGTACTTAAAAAAGAATGGCTTTTTCAAAAGGACACAGACCCCAACCTGAAGAAGCTCCTAATGGCTAATGCTGGAATAATGTGAGCAATGAAGTAAGAAAAGAATAGTATTGTAATGCACAGAACAAAATAAACATCGAGTGCATACTGATATAAAACACTGAATAAACAGGGGAGGTGTGGCTCCTCCTTACAGAAAAATTCCAAGTAATAAATATAGAAGGGATGAGAGACACACAAAATCGTCATTAAGCAAACACCACAAGAATAACTGTTTCAGCCAAGATTTGATGAATACTAGAACCAGTGACCAAATGTTTCAGGAGCAGCATATTTGTATACTCCCAAAGAGCCCCTTCAATTACAAAGGAAAACCATTAACCTCATAGTGCAGGAACCCAACAGAAGCCACCTTAACCAAGTGATCAAGGATAACATCACCTGTAAAAGATATTATCCCCAGGTATGATGTGCTAAGAAAGAGACGTTATTTCTGTGGTACTCATAAAAACGTATAGTTCAATCTAATCATGAGAAAACATCAGATAAATCCAAATTAAGAGGTAATCTACAAAATAACCATTTAATACTCATCAAATGTCAAGATAAAACAATTCACTACCGTGACAATAGCCATGAAACTCAAGAAAATACTGAGGAACTGTCACAGATGAAGGATGGAGGATGAAGAAAACACAATAACTAAATGCAATGTGGGCTACTGGATTGGATCCTAAAACAGAAAAAGAACATTAGGAAGAAAATTGGTAAAAATGAGTAAGATTTGTGGTTAATAGCATTGCACCAGTGTTAATTTCCTAGTTTTGATAATTTTACTATGGTTACAGGAGTTGTTAACATTAGGGGAAGTGGAATGAATGGCAGACATTAGCTTCCTATGGTATTTTTTGCAACTTTTCTGTAAGTCTAGAACTATTTTAGACTTATATAAGACTTATATAGACTATATTTTAGACTAAATAAAAAGATCATATATACCTAATATATTAGCTATAAAACTATTCCTAAATTAAAAGGTCAAATAAGCAGTCATATACCCAACTCTTAACATTGCCTGTGTTCCTACTTCCCAGTAATTCTTAGTGAACACTGGAACCATTCCTAATTACTCAGGGTAATGTGTGTGAGAGAGGCATAAATGAATCCTTCACATCTGAAGCATCTGACAGTGTTGGAAGCATTTAGAAAGCCAAAGCTAGTGACCTTACTGTGAATGTAGGTATACATATATATCGGCATATGTTTATGTATACAAACATAATTGAAGTCTGTATAACAAAGCCTTTGTATTATAAAATGAGGGAAAAATGCCTCCTGCTTATTCTGCTTCTCACTGGAGAATCAGGTTTCCTGTTCTCTGGCCACCCTTCACTTCATGGGTGTTTGCGGAGCCCAGGCCTATCATCAGAATCCTCCCTGGGGTTTTGCTGGAGTTACACGATTTTTTTCTAGAATTAGTAACTCAGAGAATTACATAAATTAGATAAACCTGTTACTGACCATCTTTGCCCTCATGTGTGCAGAGCCTTATGCCAACCCAGAAGAAAGTATATCCAGCTTCACCTGAATTCATTTCTGGAGTATTCAACTATGTAAGTTCATTTCCATTTTCTTGTACTTTTGCTAGTTTATGTTTCTATCATTTACAATCAAGTGTCCCCTGACTAGCAAGCCAACCTATGGCCTGCCTTATTCTAATAAATACTGAAGCAGGTTACAGACATTAATAGAAGAGGAATAAAAATAAAGAAAGAAAGAATGAAGTAAAACAACAGATTATTAGAACAAAGTCAGGGTAAGGTTACTAACAAAGATGCACCATGACACACTGCTAGATGACAGCACTACCCCAGCAGCAGCAAACCTTGACTGTGCCAAACACCACGGTGAGTGCTTCACTCTAGGCCTGTGCAGTAAAGCTTTAAAGAAAGCCCTTCAGAGCCTGCATTCTTAAATAGCTGATATTAAAGATGAACCAAGCTGGGCATGGTGGCTCATGCCTATAATCCTAGCACTTCGGGAGGCTGAGGCAGGCGGATCACTTGAGGTCAGGAGTTTGAAACCAGCCTGGCCAATGTGGTGAAATCCCGTTTTGTATTTTTGTACTAAAAAATACACAAAAAAAAAAAGCCTCATGCCTGTAATCCTAGCACTTTGGGAGGCCAAGGCAGGTGGATCACCTCAGGAGTTCAAGACCAGCCTGGCCAACATGGCAAAACCCCATCTCTACTAAAAATACAAAAATTAAATGGGTGTGGTTGTGCATGCCTGTAGTCCTAGCTACGCCGGAGGCTGAGGCAGGAGAATCACTTGAACCCGGGAGGCGGAGGTTGCAGTGAGCCAAGATTGTGCCACTGCACTCCAGCCTGGGCATCAGAGACTCCGTCTCAAACAAAAATAATAATAATACAAAAAAAAAATTAGGCGAGTATCGTGGCGGATGCCGGTAATCCCAGCTACTTGGGAGGCTGAGGCAGGAGAATTGCTTGAACCCAGGAGGTGGAGGTTGCAGTGAGGCAAGATTGTGCCACTGCACTCGAGCTTGAGTGACAGAGCAAGACTCTGTCTCAAAAAAAGAAGTCTGACACAGATCTCACTAGACTAAAATCAGGGTTTCAGCAAAGCTGCATTCCTTCTGGAGGCTCTAGGGAGCCCCTGTTTCCCACCTTTTCCAGCTTCTGGGGGCTGTCCACTGGCTCTCTGCCCCTTGTTCTGTCTTCAAAGCCAGCAGGAGTGTGTTGAGTTCTCACAATGCCATTTCTCTGGTTCTCTCTTCTGCCTCCTCTACCACTTTTAAGGACTCATGTAATTAGATTGAGTCCAGCTAGATAATCCAGGATAAACTCCTAATCTTAAAAGTCGGCTAATTAACAATCTTACTTGCATCTGCAACCTTAATTCTCTTTGTCATGTACAACACATCACAGGATCCAGATGACAACAGGACGTTTTAGAAGGTCACTGTTCTGCCCACATGTTAAAATATGTTACTACTATGTGCCACATATGTATTTGATAATAAGTAATAATGTCCAATACTGAAAAAGCAGTACTTAAGCCCATATATAGAGATTACTGGTTGAGATCTATTTTTTAAAAGAGAAATTACCTGTTATATTGAGCTTCTGAGTCACACATATTATCGCCTTTGACCAGTATAGATTGGCATCAGGCAGAGCCAATTGGGAATTTTTAGTTCCACTGTTTTTGCTGATTGTCTTATGGTAATTACAATTTTCCAAATCTCTGGTTATCTCCAAACATATTAATTATCTATATATTCTAGTTGATATAGCTAAGTGCTCTTTGGTATCTAATACAACAGTATGAAAGGAAATTGATTTTGAGCACTAATGTATGTTAAATTATCTAAATTTTTGCTAGTGAAGATCTATGAAAACTTGGACAATTTGACCAGTCTTTTAAAATTCTACAATAATTTTATCCAATTATCTAATATCAAGTTAGAGATTTTACAGAATAAGATAAACAGAGATTTTTCACTTGAGGTTCCAAAAGATTCATGAAAAATAACTCTAGTTTCTAAATTTAACTTGGGAAGCTTCATAACAGCTAGCAATTTACTGGTCACAGCTGAAAGCCCTTTAATTTACAAAAGCTGCCTGATCTTTACCTTTAGCTTTTGGATAGGACTTTACTTCAAAAAACCTGAAAGTTAGTGTCAGGCCTCGGAGCTCAAGCTAAGCCATCATATTCCCAGTGACCTGTACGTATACATCCAGATGTCCTGAAGCAACTGAAGATCCACAAAAGAAGTGAAAATAGCCTTAACTGATGACATTCCAACATTGTGATTTATTTCTGCCCCAACCTAACTGATCAATGTACTTTGTAATGTCCCCCACCCTTAAGAAGGTTCTTTGTAATTCTCCCTAGCCTTGAGAATGTACTTTGTGAGATCCACCACCTGCCCACAAAACATTGCTCTTAACTCCACCACCTATCCCAAAATCTTAAGGACTAATGATAATCCACCACACTTTGCTCTCTTTTCAGACTCAGCCCACCTGCACCCAGTTGAAATAAACAGCCATGTTGCTCACATAAAGCCTATTTGGTGGCCTCTTCACACGGACACGTGAGACAGTTAGAATTACTTTCCTCCCCACCCCCACCACGCTGAGATGGGGTCTCACTCTGTTGCCCAGGCTGGAGTTCAGTGGCAGGATCTCGGCTCACTGCAACCTCTGCCTCCCGGGTTCAAGCGATTCTCCTGCCTCAGCCTCTGAAGTAGCTGGGATTACAGGTGCATGTCACCATGCCCGGCTAATTTTTGTATTTTCAGTAGAGAGGAGGTTTCACCATGTTGGCCAGGCTGGTCTCGAATTCCTGACCTTGTGATCCACCTGCCTCGGCCTCCCCAAAGTGCTGGGATTACAGGTGTGAGCCACCATGCCCGGCGCTGAAAATTAGAATTTCAAGTGACTCTTTCTATATTTTCCCCAAATCAAAGGCAGTAATTTTGTCTCTATGTATTCTAGAATGGAATTCCACTTCATCATTCCTCTGGGAAACAAATGATTAGAGGTATGCTTCTTATTTCTATGGGTATGTTGAAAATAACACCTATTCCATGTTGCTACTTTATTCAATGCTCTGAATGTAGCCTTTTAATATAAATAACCATATAATTAACATACAGGAAAAATCTCCATAATTTTAGTAAAACTTAATTAGTAATTTAATTAGTAAAATTAGGATTTTACTAATTTGATATACGGCTAAAGCCAATGATTTTTGTGCTTCATCAAATATAGTCCTTTTAAATTATCATTATTATTATTATTTTTGCTTTCTGGAACCCAATTCCTGGTGGACATTTTGAGTGGATCTGATAATACCTGGAGACAAATTAATATATGAAATAAAACCTTATTCTCAAATATATTCAATTCTTTTATAAATCCCATAAAAGAGGAAACATTTGAAATCCAGTCGTTTGATATATTGCCTTACCATTCATGTATATTCCATGTCAACACTGGTAGGTTAATTTATACTTGGAAAATGCCAGACGGAGGTTCCAAGATGGCTGAATAGGAACAGCTCCAGTCTGCAGCTCCCAGTGTGAGCAATGCAGAAGATGGGTAATTTCTGCATTTCCAACTGAGGTACCGGGTTCATCTCACTGGGGGGCTTGTCAGACAGTGGGTGCAGCCCATGGAGTAGGGTGGGGCATTGCCTCACCCGGGAAGTGCAAGGGGTCAGGGAATTCCCTTTCCTAGCAAAGGGAAGCCATGACAGACGATACCTGGAAAATCAGGATACTCCCACCCTAATACTGTGCTTTCCCAAAGGCCTTAGCAAACGGCACACCAGGAGATTATCTCCTGTGCCTGGCTTGGAGGGTCCCACGCCCACGGAGCCTCGCTCACTGCTAGCACAACAGTCTGAGATTGAACTGCCAGGCGGCAGCGAGGCTGGGAAGGGGCATCCGCCATTGCTGAGGCTTGAGTAGGTAAACAAAGCGGCCAGGAACCTCGAACTGGGCGGAGCCCACCACAGCTCAAGGAGGCCTGCCTGCCTCTGTAGACTCTACCTCTGTGGGCAGGGCATAGCTGAATAAAAGGCAGCAGAAACTTCTGCAGACTTAAACGTCCGTGTCTGACAGCTTTGAAGAGAGTAGTGGTTCTCCCAGCATGGAGTCTGAGATCTGAGAATGGACAGACTGCCTCTTCAAGTGGGTCCCTGACACCCGAGTAGTCTAACTGGGAGACACCTCCTGGTACGGGCTGACTGACACCTCATACAGCCAGGTGCCCCTCTGAGATGAAGCTTCCAGACACAGGATCAGGCAGCAACATCTGCCATTCTGCAATATTTGCTGCAGCATCCGCTGGTAATACCCAGGCAAACAGGGCCTGGAGTGGACCTCCAGCAAACTCCAACAGACCTGCAGCTGAGGGTCCTGACTGTTACAAGGAAAACTAACAAACAGAAAGGACATCCACACCAAAACCCCATCTGTACGTCACCATCATCAAAGACAAAAGGTAGATAAAACTACAAAGATGGGGAGAAACCAGAGCAGAAAAGCTGAAAATTCTAAAAATCAGAGCGCCTCTTCTCCTCCAAACGAATGCAGCTCCTCACCAGCAATGGAACAAAGCTGGACAGAGAATGACTTTGATGAGTTGAGAGAAGAAGGCTTCAGACGATCAGTAATAACAAACTTCTCTGAGCTAAAGGAGGATGTTTGAACTCATCACAAAGAAGCTAAAGACCTTGAAAAAAGATTAGATGAATGGCTAACTAGAATAAACAGTGTAGAGAAGTCCTTAAATGATCTGATGGTAAGGCACGAGAACTACGGATGCATGCACAAGCTTCAGTAGCCGATTTGATCAAGTGGAAGAAAGGGTATCAGTGATTGAAGATCAAATGAATGAAATGAAGTGAGAAGAGAAGTTTAGAGAAAAAAGAGTAAAAAGAAACGAACAAAGCCTCCAAGAAACATGGGACTATGTGAAAAGACCAAATCTACGTCTGATTGGTGTACCTGAATGTGATGGGGAGAATGGAACCAAGTTGGAAAACACTCTTCAGGATATTATCCAGGAGAACTTCTGCAACCTAGCGAGGCAGGTCAACATTCAAATTCAGGAAATACAGAGAACGCCACAAAAATACTCCTCGAGAAGAGCAACTCCAAGACACATAATTGTCAGATTCACCAAAGTTGAAATGAAGGAAAAAATGTTAAGGGCAGCCAGAGAGAAAGGTTGGGTTACCCACAAAGGGAAGCCCATGAGATTAACAGCAGATCTCTTGGCAGAAACTCTACAAGCCAGAAGAGAGTCGGGGCCAACATTCAACATTCTTAAAGAAAAGAATTTTCAACCCAGAATTTCATATCCAGCCAAACTAAGCTTCATATGTGAAGGAGAAATAAAATCCTTTACAGACAAACAAATGCTGAGAGATATTGTCACCACCAGGCCTGCCTTACAGGTGCTCCTGAAGGAAGAACTAAACATGGAAAGGAACAACCGGTACCAGCCACTGCAAAAACATGCCAAATTGTAAAGACCATCAAGGCTAGGAAGAAACTGCATCAACTAATGAGCAAAATAACCAGCTAACAAAACATCATAATGACAGGACCAAATTCACACATAACAATATTAACCTTAAATGTAAATGGGCTAAATGCTCCAATTAAAAGACACAGACTGGCAAATTGGATAAAGAGTCAAGACCCATCAGTGTGCTGTATTCAGGAGACCCAACTCACATGCAGAGACACACATAGACTCAAAATAAAGTGATGGAGGAAGATCTACCAAGCAAATGGAAAACAAACGAAAAAAGCAAGGGTTGCGATCCTAGTCTCTGATAAAACAGATTTTAAACCAACACAGATCAAAAGAGACAAAGAAGGCCATTACATAATGGTAAAGGGATCAATTCAACAAGAAGAGCTAACTATCCTAAATATATATGCACCCAATACAGGAGCATCCAGATTCATAAAGCAAGTCCTTAGAGACCTACAGAGACTTAGACTCCCACACAATAATAATGGGAGACTTTAACACCCCACTGTCAACATTAGACAGATCAACAAGACAGAAAGTTAACAAGGATATCCAGGAATTAAACTCAGCTCTGCACCAAGTGGACCTAATAGACATCTACAGAACTCTCCACCCCAAATCAAGAGAATATACATTCTTCTCAGCACCACATCACACTTATTCCAAAATTGACCACATAGTTGGAAGTAAAGCATTCCTCAGCAAATGCAAAAGAACAGAAATTATAACAAACTGTCTCTCAGACCACAGTGCAATCAAACTACAACTCAGCATTAAGAAACTCACTCAAAACCGCTCAACTACATGGAAACTGAACAACCTGCTCCTGAATGACTACTGGGTACATAACGAAATGAAGGCAGAAATAAAGATGTTCTTTGAAACCAATGAGAACAAAGAAACAACATACCAGAATCTCTGGGACACATTTAAAGCAGTGTGTAGAGGGAAATTTATAGCACTAAATGCCCATAAGAGAAAGCAGGAAAGATCTAAAATTGACACCTAACATCATAATTAAAAGAACTAGAGAAGCAAGAGCAAACACATTCAAAAGCTAGCAGAAGGCAAGAAATAACTAAGATTAGAGCAGAACTGAAGGAGATAGACACACAAAAAACCCTTCAAAAAATCAATGAATCCAGGAGCTGGTTTTTTGAAAAGATCAACAAAATTGATAGACCACTAGCAAGACTAATAAAGAAGAAAAGAGAGAAGAATCAAATAGATGCAATAAAAAATGATAAAGGGGCTATCACCACTGATCCCACAGAAATACAAACTACCATCAGAGAATACTACAAACACCTCTATAGAAATAAACTAGAAAATCTAGAAGAAATGGATAAATTCCTGGACACATACACCATCCCAAGACTAAACCAGGAAGTTGAATCCCTAAATAGACCAATAACAGGTTCTGAAATTGAGGCAATAATTAATAGCCTACCAACCAAAAAAAGTCCAGGACCAGACGGATTCACAAGCTGAATTCTACCAGAGGTACAAAGAGGAGCTGGTACCATTCCTTCTGAAACTATTCCAATCAATAGAAAAAGAGGGAATCCTCCCTAATTCATTTTATGAGGCCAACATCATCCTGATACCAAAGCCTGGCAGAGACACAACAAAAAAAGAGAATTTTAGACCAATATCCCTGATGAACATTGATGCAAAAATCCTCAACAAAATATTGGCAAACCGAATCCAGTAGCACATCAAAAAGCTTATCCACCACGATCAAGTTGGCTTCATCCCTGGGATTCAAGGCTGGTTCAATATACGCAAATCAATAAATGTAATCCATCATATAAACAGAACCAAAGACAAAAACCACATGATTATCTCAATAGATGCAGAAAAGGCCTTTGACAAAATTCAACAGCCCTTCATACTAAAAACTCTCAATAAACTAGGTATTGATGGGATGTATCTCAAAATAATAAGAGCTATCTATGACAAACCCACAGCCAATATCATACTGCATGGGCAAAAACTGGAAGCATTCCCTTTGAAAACTGGCACAAGACAGGGATGCCCTCTCTCACCACTCCTATCCAACATAGTGTCGGAAGTTCTGGCCAGGGCACTCAGGCAAGAGACAGAAATAAAGGGTATTCAGTTAGGAAAAGAGGAAGTCAAATTGTCCCTGTTTGCAGATGACATGATTGTATATTTAGAAAACCCCATCGTCTCAGCCCAAAATCTCCTTAAGCTGATAAACAACTTCAGCAAAGTCTCGGGATACAAAATCGATGTGCAAAAATCACAAGCATTCCTATACACCAATAACAGACAGAGAGCCAAATCATGAGTGAACTCCCACTCACAATTGCTTCAAAGAGAATAAAATACCTAGGAATCCAACTTACAAAGGATGTGAAGGACCTCTTCAAGGAGAACTACAAACCATGCTCAATGAAATAAAAGAGGACACAAACAAATGGAAGAACATTCCATGCTCATGGATAGGAAGAATCAATATCGTGAAAATGGCCATACTGCCCAAGGTAATTTATAGATTCAATGCCATCCCCATCAAGCTACCAATGACTTTCTTCACAGAATTGGAAAAAACTACTTTAAAGTTCACACGGAACCAAAAAAGAGCCCGCATTGCCAAGACAATCCTAAGCCAAGAGAACAAAGCTAGAGGCACCACACTACCTGACTTCAAACTATACTACAAGGCTACAGTAACCAAAGCAGCATGGTACTGGTACCAAAACAGAGATATAGACCAATGGAACAGAATACAGCCCTCGGAAATAATACCACACATCTACAACCATCTAATCTTTGACAAACCTGACAAAAACAAGAAATGGGGAAAGGATTCCCTATTTAATAAATGGTGCTGGGAAAGCTGGCTAGTCATATGTAGAAAGCTGAAACTGGATCCCTTCCTTACACCTTATACAAAAATTAATTCAAGATGGATTAAAGACTTAAATGTTAGACCTAAAACCATAAAAACCCTAGAAGAAAACCTAGGCAATACCATACAGGACATAGGCATGGGCAAGGACTTCATGACTAAAACACCAAAAACAATGGCAACAAAAGCCAAATTTGACAAATGGGATCTAATTAAACTAAAGAGCTTCTGCACAGCAAAAGAAACTACCATGAGAATGAACAGGCAACCTACAGAATGGGAGAGAATTTTTACAATCTACCCATCTGACAAAGGGTTAATATCCAGAATCTACAAAGAACTTAAACAAATTTACAAGAAAAAATCAAACAACCCCCATCACAAAGTGGGCGAAGGATATGAACAGACACGTCTCAAAAGAAGACATTTATGCAGCCAACAGGCACATGAAAAAATGCTCATCATCACTGGCCATCAGAGCAATGCAAATCAAAACCACAATGAGATACCTTCTCACACCAGTTAGAATGGCAATCATGAACAAGTCAGGAAACAACAGGTGCTAGAGGGGATGTGGAGAAATAGGAACGCTTTTACACTGTTGGTGGGACTGTAAACTAGTTCAACCATTGTGGAAGACAGTGTGGCGATTCCTCAAGGATCTAGAACTAGAAATACCATTTGACCCAGCCATCCCATTACTGGGCATATACCCAAAGGACTATAAATCATGCTGCTATAAAGACATATGCACACGTATGTTTATTGCGGCACTATTCACAATAGCAAAGACTTGGAACCAACCCAAATGTCCATCAATGAGAGACTGGATTAGGAAAATGTGGCACATATACACCATGGAATACTATGCAGCCATAAAAAAGGATGAGTTCGTGTCCTTTGTAGGGACATGGATGAAGCTGGAAACCATAATTCTGAGCAAACTATCGCAAGGACAGAAAACCAAACACCGCATGTTCTCACTCATAGGTGGGAACTGAACAATGAGAACACTTGGACACAGGGTGAGAAACATCACACACCGGGGCCTGTCGTGGGGTAGGGGGAGGGGAGAAGGATAGCACTAAGAGATATACCTAATGTAAATGACGAGTTAACGGGTGCAGCACACCGACATGGCACATGTATACATATGTAAGAAACCTGCATGTTGTGCACGTGTATCCTAGAACTTAAAGTATAAAAAAAAAAGAGTGGTATGGCACTATTCACAACAGGCAAGATATGAAGTTAAACTAAGTGTCCAACAACAGATGAATGGATAAATAAAATGTGGTACATATACACAATGGAATACTATTTGGCCATAAAAAAGAATGAGTCCTGTCATTTGTGGCAGTGGATGGAACCTAGCAGACATTATGTTAAATGAAATAAGCCAGGAACAGAAAGTTAAACACTGTATGTTCTTACTCATGTGGAAGCTAAAGAAAAGTTGATATCATAGAAATAAAAGGTAGAACAAAGGATACTAAAGACTGGGAAGGGGAAGATAGGGAGAGATTTGTTTAAGGATACAAAATCACAGCTACATAGGAGGAATGAGTTCTACCTTTCTGTACCACTATAGGATGGCTATAGTTAACAGTAACATATAATTTCAAATAGCTACAAGTAGGATATTGAATGTTCCCAAGACAAACAAATGATAAATGTTTGAGATGATAAATATGCTAACTACTCTGATTTGATTTAAATACATTATATATATGAAAACATTAGTACGTGCCCCATGAATATGTACAACTACTATCTGGCAATTAAAATAAATAAAATAAATAAAGAATATTTGTTATTCTGGAAAAACAAAAAAGAAAATGCCACTGAACCTGAAGAAAGCATTAAATTGACAGTGGTACTAAAGATTAGATGCCTTTATTAAATATAAATACATCAAATATAAACGTTAAAGGGCTAATTTTTAGTCAAGTAAAACCAACTAAACATTGAATGCTATAAACATTTAAAACATTTAAAGAAAATGCAGACTTAAATGTTAATCTTACTATTAATAAAAATGGAACTTAAATATTATATTCCTTTTAAAAAGTAAGCAATTAACCGTCTATTCTATATTTCTATCAGATAAGGCATAAAATTAGCCTTTGAAAATTGTTCTAACAATACAACAGAACTTTTCACAAAATGAATGCAAGCACTGTAGGGAACATTGGAATTTAAGTACTTTACCAAAGCACATACAAGTTTACCCTTCCCAGTGAAGGCTAACACACCTGAATGTTTTATACTGAAGTCATAAAAATGCATGAAATGTATCATGACAGTAATTTAATTATCTTGGAAGCCTGAAAGCATACACATTCCAAAATGTTGTATGATACTGAATGTATCTATACAGTTTATTTATCTGTTATCCTGTAATCCAATGTAAGAGTCTTAAGACAAAGTTCAGGTAAATTACATTTTTTATGTATAGAAATCATTTCACAAACACTGATGTAACAACAAACCTCCTTCTTGGTCAATACATTTTAAAAGTGACTTAATAAAGGTTTTAAAAATGGACAAGACAATTTCTTTAGATCACAAATATGCACCTTGATGTTCTAAGTAACAAAATTGAAATAAAAAAATTTAAAAACTTATTAAAATTATACTTTAACTTTAAATATATAGAGAAGATCTTAATATTGTATAGACAACTGTTGCTAGATTTTAAAGGAGGGATATAAAATAGAATATTTTAACAGCTTAGCCCATTTATAGAGCCTATTTAATTACATCATCTTGTTATTACTACTTTTTCCTAAGTGCTGTAGAACATTCTCTGAAGGAGGAAACACACTTTCCAAGGAAGTTCTAGAATCAAAAGAAAGGAGAAATCAACAATGATTGTTGAGTATCTTTTGTTAAATACATTCCTAGGCACCTGATTGTTTCTAATGGTACTAGAATATCTTTTAACAAATTTCATTTTTCTTACATCATGGATAGTGAGGATTGCAATTAATTTTTGTGTATTGTCTTTGTATCTAGCAATCATTTTAATTCTAATATTTATTTCACATGCCTCTCATTTTATTTTATTTTAATAAAGAAAAATAAGATATTTTATTTTAAACTTCTGTTTTAGTTTCAGGGGCATATGTGCAGGTTCGTTATATCGATATAGATAAATTACATGTTGTGGGGTTTAGTGTATAGATTATTTCATCATCCAGGTAATAAGCGTGGTACCAGATAGGTAGTTTTTTGATCCTCACCCTCCTCCTACCGTTTACCCTTAAGTAGGCTGCAGTGTCTGCTATTCCCTTCTTTGTCCATGTGTACTCAAAGTTTAGCTCCCATTTATAAGTGAGAACACGTGGTATTTGGTTTTCTGTTCCTGCATTACTTTGCTTAGGATAACGGCCTCTAGCTCCATCCATACTGCTGCAAAGCACATCATCTCATTCATTTTTATGGCTGCATAGTACTCCATGGTGTATACATACACTTATCTTTATCCAGTCTACCACAGATGGGCATTTGGGTTGATTTCATGTCTCTGCTATTGTGAATAGTGCTGTGATAAATATACACATGCATGTATCTTTATGGTACAATGATTTACATTCCTTTGGGCATATACTCAACAATGGGATTGCTGGCCCGAATGGTAGTTCTGTTTTAAGTTCTTTGAGAAATCACCAAACTGCTTTCCACAATGACTGAACTAATTTACATTCCCACCAACAGTGCATAGGCATTCCCTTCTCTACAACCTTGTTAGCATCTGTTATTTTTTGACTTTATTTAGTAATAGCCATTCTGAGTGGTATAAGATGGTATCTTGTGGTTTTGACTTGCATTTCTCCAGTGATCAGTGATACGGAGCATTTTTTCATATGCTTGTTGGCCATGTAAATGTATTCTTTTGAGACAAATGTCTGTTCATGTCCTTCACCCATTTTTTTAATGGGGTTATTTTTTTCTTGTTAATTTAAGTTCCTTACAGATTCTGGATATTAGACCTTTGTCAGATACATAGTTTGCAAATATTTTCTCATATTCTGTGGGTTATCTGTTTACTCTGTTGATAGTTTCTTTTGCTGTGCACAAGCTCTTTAGTTTAATTAGGTCCCATTTGTCAATTTTTGTTTTTGTTGTAATTGCTTTTGGCATCTTCATCATGAAATCTTGGCCAGAATGTAATTGTCCTACTGTCCAGAATGGTAATTCTTAGGTTTTCTTCAAGGGTTTTTATAAATTTTAGGCTGTACACTTAAGTCATTAATCCATGTTGATTTTTGTATACGGTAGAAGGAAGGGGTCTAGTTTCAGTCTTCTGCATATGGCTAACCAGTTATCCCAGCACCATTTATTGAATAGGGAGTCCTTTCTCCATTGCTTGTTTTTGTTGACTTCGTTGAGGATCAGATTGTTACAAGTGTGCATTATTTTCTGAGTTTTCTATTCTGTTCCATTGGTCTACGTGCCTTTTTTTTTTGTTTTTTGTTTTTTTTGAGATAGAGTCTTGCTGTATCACCCAGGCTGGAGTGCAGCAGTGTAATCTCAGCTCACTGAAACTTCTGCCTCCCAGGCTCAAGGGATCCTTCACTTCAGCCTCCTGAGTAGCTAGGACTATAGGTATGTGCTATCATTCTCGGCTAATTTTCGTATTTTTTGTGGAGATGGGGTTTCACCATGTTGCCCAGGCTGGTTTTGAATTCCTGGCCTCAAGCGATTTGCCTGCCTCCCAAAGTGTTGGGATTACTGGCGTGAGCCACCCCCTCCCCAGCCTATTCTGGGTATTAACCCCTTATCAGATATATGATTTATAAATATTTTCTCATTCTATGGGCTGCCTTTTCACTCTTTTGATAGTGTCCTTTGATGTTCAAGTTTTTGATTTTGATGACGTCTAATATATGTATCTTCTTTTGTTGTCCATGCTTCTGTTGTCATATCCAAATCAGTGCTAAATCCAATACTGCAAAAGTTTTCCACCATTTTCTTCTAAGAGTTTTATAATTTTAACTCTTATGTTTAAGTTGTTGATTCATTTTAGTTGATTTTTGGATATGGTGTAAAGTCAAGGTCCAACTTCACTTTCTGCATGCTTTTGAAAATTGTTCTTTTAGGGGCCAGGCACGGTGGCTCATGCCTGTAATCCTAGCACTTTGGGAGGCCGAGGCGGGCGGATCACAAGGTCAAGAGATCGAGACCATCCTGGCCAACATGGTGAAACCCCGTCTCTACTAAAAACACAAAAATTAGATGGGCATGTTGGCGCATGACTGTAGTCTCAGCTACTTGGGAGGCTGAGGCAGAATTGCTTGAACCTGGGAGGTGGAGGTTGCAGTGAGCTGAGATCGCGCCTGGGCGACTGAGTGACTCCGTCTCAAAACAAAAAACAAAAACCAAAAACTAACAAACCCCTCCCCCCACCCAAAAAAAGAAAATTGTTCTTTTAGTAGTTGCCCCCAGATTTATAACATGGATTCTTTGTTCTGATATCAACTGGCACATATGTAGAAAAAGAGTTAATGTAGCAGGCCTGAGACTGCCATCCTTTGAAAGACCTGCTTGCAAGGTTGGCCCCTGGCTGGTATCTAGGAACTTGGGATTTTGGGGTGGGGGTTCCCACCATTTCCAGAAGTGATGAGTGCCTCACTATACTAAAACTGCTATACAAACAATGTGATTTATGTTGAATTGCTGCTCCCTGACAGCCTGGAGCTATAGTATGTGCTAGGCAGAGGGCAACTACATGACCAACCCCCAGTAAAATCCTTGGGCACTGAGTCTTTAATGAGCTTCCCTGGTAGACAACATTTTATAGGTGTCACAATTCATTGCAATTAAGCACATCTTGTGTGATTCCACTGGAAAAGGACTTTTGGAAGCCTGTTTCCTCCAGACTTCACCTTATGTACCTTTTCCCTTTGCTGATTTTGCTTCATATTTTGTTGCTGTAATAAATCATAGCCATGAATACATCTATATACTGAGTTATGTGAGTCCTCCTAGCATATAATGAAGCTTGGGGTGGTCTTGAGTACCCCCAACACAGAACATCTTACTCTCTTCCCAAACTGCAAGGTGTTTAGAATAGTAAGAATACTTAATCCCCTCTCAACTTATGTATCAGTATTGTCATGTATTTTAATTATATCAGAACCTACAAAACATCATTATTTTTGTTTTCTACAGCCAATATTGATTGAGACCTACCACATATTTAATCTTCGTTGATCTTCATTTCTCCTGTACCTCTGACCTTTCATTTAAAATCACTTTTTTCTCAGAGAACATTCTGGTATTTTCTTTGGAGTAGGGCTTCTTCTAAAGTAACAAATTATCTTAGTTTTTTTATTTGCATGATAATTAGTTATTTTACATTTATTTTTGAAGGCTCTTTTCCTGGGTCTAGAGCTTTGGGCTTGGAGAATTATTTGGTGACTTCTGTTGAGAGTCAGCTGTGAATCTAACTGTTGCACTCTTAAGGTAAACTTTCTCCCTCCAGCTGCTTTATAGTTCTTATAGGCTTTAATTTTTCAAGCAGTTTTTCTCTGATGTACTCATGTCATGCTGAAGGCTGGAGTGGCTGTGGCAACTTCTTAAAATGAGACAACAATGAAGTTTGCTGCATCAACTGACTCTTTCATTCACAAAAGATTTCTCCGTAGCTTGAGATTCTATACGATAGCATTTTACCCAGAGTAGGACTTCTTTCAAAATTGGAGTCAATTTCCTTAAACTTTTTTTAAAACACCCTCAAACTTTGCCACTGCTTTATCACCTAAGTTTATGTACTATTCCAAATCCTCTGTTGTTATTTCAACAATGTTCACAGCATGTTCACCAGCAGTAGACTGCATCTCAAGAAAGCATTTTCTGGGCTGGGCACAGTGGCTCACACCTGTAATTCCAGCACTTTGGGAGGCTGAGTGGGAGAATTGCTTGAGGCCAGAAGTTTGAGACCAGCCTGGGAAAAATAACAAGATCCCATCTCTACAAAAATAACAAATAATAAAAAAAGAAAGCACTTTCTTTGCTTATCCACAATAAGGAACTTCTCATCTATTCAAATTTTATCATGAGGTTGCAGCAATTCAGTCACATCTTCAGGCTCCACTTCTAATTTGAATTGTCTTGCTATGTCTACCACATCAGCAGTTACTTCCTCCACTTAAGTCTTGAATCCCTTAAAGTCATCCATGAGTTGCATTCAACTTCTTCCAAACTCTTGTGAATATTGATATTTTTACCTCCTCTCATGAATAATAAATATTCTTAATGGCATCTAGAATGGTGACTCCTTTCCATGAAGTTTTCAATTTACTTTGCCCAGATCCATTAGAGAATCAGCTATGACAGCTATAACCTTATGAAATGTATTTCTTAAATATTTAAGACTTGAGTCAAAATTACTCCTTGATCCATGGGCTGCAGAAGGGATGTTGTGTTAGCAGGCATTAAAAAAACCCATTAATTTCCTTCTACATCTCCATCAGAGTTCTTGGTGACTAAGTGCATTGTCAATGAGCAACAGTATTTTGAAAGAAATTTTTTTTTTCTGAGTAGTTGGTCTCAATGGTGAGCTTAAAAGATTCAGTAAACCAGCCTGGGTAACATGGTAAGACCCGACCTCTAAAACAAACAAACAAACAAAATTATCCTGGCATGGTGGTATGTGCCTGTAATCCCAGCTACTGAGGGAGGCTGAGTCAGGAGGACTGCCTGAGTCCAGGGATTCAGTAAACTATGCTGCAGGCTGGGCTCAGTGGCTCATGCCTGTAATCCTTAGCACTCTGGGAGGCTAAAGTGGGAGAATTGCTTAAGGCCAGGAATATGAGACCAGCCTGGGCAACATAGGTGAGACCTTGTCTCTACAAAAGGTTTAATTATTTTTTTTTTTTTTGAGACGAAGTCTCGCTCTGTCGCCAGGCTGGAGTGCAGTGGCGTGATCTCAGCTCACTGCAACCTCTGCCTCCCAGGTTCAAGTGATTCTCTTGCCTCAGCCTCCCGAATAGCTGGGACTATAGGCGTACGCCACCACGCCCGGCTAATTTTTGTATTTTTAGTAGAGATGGGGTTTCACCATGTTGGCCAGGATGGTCTCGATCTCTCGACTTTGTGATCCGCCCGCCTCGGCCTCCCAAAGTGCTGGGATTACAGGCGTGAGCCACTGTGCCTGGCTGAAAGGTTGAAATTTAAAAAGAAAGTAGCAGGGTATGGTGGTGTGCACCTACTGTAGTTCTAGCACTTAGGAGACTGAGGCAGGAGGATCTTTTGAGTCCAGGAGTTTAGGGTTGCAGTGAGCTATGATTGTGTCACTGCACTCCAGCCTAGGTGATAGCAAGACCCTATCTCTAAAAAAAGAACAAAACCCAAAAAACCTCCATGCTATAAACAGATGTGTTGTCATCCAGGCTTTGTTGTTCCATTCACAGAGTGGAGGCAGAGTAGATTTAGTGTAATTCCTAAGGGCACTTGAATTTTCAGAACGGTAAATGAGCATCAGCTTGAACTTAAAGTCAACAGCTGCATTAGCCCCTAACAAGAGAGCGTGCCTGTCCTTTGAAGCTAGGAATTGACTTTTCCTCTCAAGCTGTGAAAGTCCCAGATGGCATCTTCTTTCAGTAGATGGCTGTTTCTTCTACACTGAATATCTGCTGTTTAGTGTGGCTACCGTCATCAATTATCTAACCCAGATCTTCTGGGCATCTTGCTACGGCTTCTACATCAGCATTTGCTGCTTCACATTGCACTTTTGTTAGAAAGACGACTTCTTAGAATGATACATTGGACTTTGGGGACTGAGGGAAAGGGTGGGAGTGGGGTGAAGGATAGAAGACTATATGTTGGGTATAGTGTACACTGCTCAGGGCTTGGGCGATGGGTGCACCAAAATCTCAGAGAAAAAAAAAAAAGATGGCTTATTTCTTTAAACCTCATGAACTAACCAACCCTCTGTTAGCTTCACACTTTTCTTCCTCAGCTTCCTCCCCTCTCTCATCACCTTCAAATAATGGAAAAGAGGTCCTTGCTCTGAATTAGGCTTTGGCTTAAGGCAATGTTGTGGCTGCTATGATCTTCTACATAGACTACTAAAATTTTCACCACATCAGCAATAAGGTTGTTTCACTTTGCGATCATTCTCATGTCCACTGGAGTAGCGCTTGTAATCCCCATCAGTAACTTTTCCTCATTGGCTTCATAACAACGAACCATGTGGCTAACTGGTACAAAAGGCCCAGTTTTCAGCCTATCTTGGCTTTTGACATGCCTTCCTCACTAAGCTTAATCATTTCTAGCTTTCGATTTAAAGTGAGCTCTTTCTTTTATTTAAGAGTCATTTAATGTGACTCTTTCTTTCCCTGGAATACTTACAGGCCATTATAGGGTTATCAGTTGGCCTAATTTCAATATTGTGTTTCAAGGAATAGGAAGACCAAAGAGAGGGAAAGAGATGGGGAAACAGCCAATGAGTGGAGTGGTCAGAACACACACATTTATAAAATTTGCTGTTTTGTATGGGTGCAGTTCAAAGTGCCCCAAAATAATTACAATAGTAACAAAGATCACTGATCACAATCACCATACAGGCGTCACAAAAAAGTTTGAAATGTTGTATGAATTACCAAAATGTGACACAGACACAAAGTGGGTAAACATTGTTGGAAAAATGGCGCTGATAGACTTGCTTGATGCAGGGTTGCCACAAACCTTCGGTATGTAAAAATTGCAGTATCTGCGACTACTGAGGGTAGATAATACAAGACAATGCAGCTTCCATCTTGCTCTGTCTCTCTCTTGCTTAGGGGAAGCCAGCTGCCATGATGCAAAAACATTTGAAGAGCCTTATGGAAGGGCCTATGTGGTGAGGAACTGAGGCCTGTTGCCAACAGACATGTGAATGAGCCCCCTGAGAAGCAGATCCTCTGGTCTCAGGGAAACCTCTGAATGACTACAGTCCAGGCCAACATCTTGACTGCAACATGAAAAACCCTGAGCTAAAACCACCCGGCTAAGTCACTCCTGAATCCTGATCTGCAAACTGTGAGTTTATGAGTGTTGTTTAAGCCAGTCAATTTTAGGGTAATTAGTTTTGTATTAGTAGTTAACTAATTACAGTATGCTTGCTTTAAAATTTATATTATTTTGTGATTATATTATTATTTTAAATTTAATATGTTTTTTATGTAAAAAGAAAATGAAATCAATAGCTTATAAATTTTAAGTAATATTCAAATATGAAAGAATATGATTACTTTACCTCTTTATTGTTTTTTGAATTCCTAACTGGAAGCAGAGTTTTTCAGAAGAGATGAAGTCATCTCCACAATAGTATTAATAGATAAGCCATTCAGAAAACCTTTATGTCTTATTCTCACTTCCTGAAGTGCATTTATAATATGGTCTCTATGCAAAAGGAAAACATACATGAGTATTTGTCTTTTCCAAAGGAATACATTCTGAATATATCTAAGTTATTAACTTGAACTATATTTTTACACAAAAGTTTTAAAGCAGTTAAAATATAATTTTGGTTATTACCTGCTGACTTCTGGATGCAGTTCAGCCAGTCTCTTTATGATCTTGGTAAAGCTACGAAGGTTCAATGTATTTGGAGGTATGAATTGAACAGGTGTATCAGGTAATAATTTAGCAGATTCAATCTGCTTACAATTCTTCTTGACACCCTAAATAAGCATTTAAAAAGTTTTCTTAAAATCAGTAAGGACCATTACATAAAGATAATACAGCTTATTCAACAATAATATATTTGAAAATTAAAATAATAAAATAAAAATTCCTTAAAAATTTACTTTATTTTTTAATTTTTTTAGAACCTGACAAAGGGCTAATATCCAGAATCTACAATGAACTCCAACAAATTTACAAGAAAAAAACAACCCCATCAAAAAGTGGGCAAGGGATATGAACAGACACTTCTCAAAAGAAGACATTTATGCTGCCAAAAGACACAGGAAAAAATGCTCATCATCACTGGCCATCAGAGAAATGCAAATCAAAACCACAATGAGATACCACCTCACACCAGTTAGAATGGCAATCATTAAAAAGTCAGGAAAGAACAGGTGCTGGAGAGGATGTGGAGAAATAGGAACACTTTTACACTGTTGGTGGGACTGTAAACTAGTTCAACCATTGTGGAAGTCAGTGTGGCGATTCCTCAGGGATCTAGAACTAGAAATACCATTTGACCCAGCCATCCCATTACTGGGTATATACCCAAAGGACTATAAATCATGCTGCTATAAAGACACATGCACACGTTATGTTTATCGCGGCACTATTCACAAAAATTTAACTTGGGATTGTTTGTACCAATTGCATTTACTTGAGCTGTGTTTCAGGGCCATGTAGTACAAAACGTACCCAATATTTTTTCTTACTGATAAACTATAGGAGGCTATGTCTACATAAGCCTTTCTCAACCAGATTCCTCATCTGAACCATAGAACACAGAAAGTGATGTAACTACTTTCTCAATTGTCCCAAAGATAGGACACAACTAGTTTCATTTTGGATGTACAGGAGAGAGATTCATTCATTAAATAAATGTTTTAGGCTTAGGGCATTAAGGCTTAATTCTCTTAACCAACCTAAGATAGGCTACACAATAATTAGAGATATTTTACATTGTATTTACTATATGCTGTATGTAATGAATACAAATTGTATGCCCAGAAGTGCACTATATGCTGTGGGGGAAAAACTATAGTGAGATAAAACAGAGCCCTTTCCATTTGCGAAGAGACAAAATTAAAATGACCAATTAATTACTGTTAACAATGCAAGTAGGCTATAAATTGTAGAAAACCACTGTAAATCCCATAAAAGTTCAACAAAGGAAGGACTCAGACTTTAAAGCCTCGATGAAAAGTCAGGGCAACACACATAATATACTGGACCTTTCACATCAGAACATTATATCTTTCACTTGCTCGTTTATTGCCGTATCTCCCTCACTAGATTTTAGCTCCTTAAGAGTACAGATTTTTGTCTGTTTTATTCATTGTTGCTTTCCCAGTGCCTAGAATAGTGTACACAGTTGGTATGTAATAACTATTTGTTTAATAAATAAAAAGTTTGGGATACAATAGTTTAGGTGACAGTTGAAGTTAAGTGCTCTCCAAGAAAGAATATGCTCTCCAAGAAAGAAGCCAAATTATTGGTAAGTAATAACAACAACAGCTAATATTTTCTGGGTACATCTTCCATGGTAGGCACTGTTCTAAAAATTTTTCTGTATTAAGCTTATTTAAGCTCATCAACATTTGTGAGGTAATGGCTCTCATCTCCATTTTAAGATAACGAAGCTCAGAAACGGAAAGGTTAGGTTAGTTTTCCAGAGTCACATGGTGAGTAAGTGGCAGAGCCAGGTTATGAATCTAAGAGTTTTTATTAATCATCACGATTCTGCTTCTCATTGTAGACAATCAATATTTTCTAAATGAATAGAATAAATAAATGTTGAGAATCAGAAAAAGAACAAGGGAATAAGAAATTGCCAGAAAGGAAAGAGAACTTGGAGTATAGCTTAACAAAGATGGTTACAGGAGCTTCCCTATCCACATACTCCTACCAACAGCCTGTACGGCCCTCTTTATAACTTCCCTCTCCCAACCCCATGGCCCACTGCCACAGCTGACAGGACCAAGAGTGTTGCTGCCTGAGCTAATGAACATCAAAATCACAGCCTGGATCAATTCACTTTCCTGTCTACAGCATGTGGAATTAGCAGGGTGTTCACACCCGTAATCCCAGCACTTTGGGAGGCCAAGGTGGAAGGATCACTTGAGGACAGGAGTTTGAGACCAGCCTGGGCAACACAGCACAACCTGGTCTCTACAGAAAAATACAAAAATTAGCTGGGTATGATGACACACCTGCAGTCCCAGCTACTTGGGAGGCTGAGGTGGGAGGATTGCTTGAGCCCAGGACTTCAGGGCTACAGTGAGCTGTGGTTGTGCCACTGCACCCCAGCCTGGGTGACAGAGTGAGATCCTGTCTCAAAAAAAAAAAAAAAAAAAAAAAAAAGACTGAAATTAGAACATGAAGCAAATGAATTACTCAAATCACAGGGACTTGAATTGAAAATACAGTTAGAATCAAGCAAAACAAAGCCAAATGGGGGAAGAAAGCAGTCATGAGCAGAGAAAAGCAGTGTGTAGAGAGAGGGCAATAAGGGGAATGAACACAGGGAGAGCAGAGGCAGGAGACCACATGTGCTACACAAGAGAGGAAAGGGAGAGCCACAGTTCCCAAACCTCCAGCTCAGGGCCCCGCGCAGCTTCACTGCACTTTGTTCCCTTCCTTCCTGCTGTAGATTGAGGCTATGTACCAAACAAATCAATCCCACACATGAAGGGTCACTGAGATGAAAGGAAAAGTTTCAAGAAAGGGATGCACAGTGTCAAACAGGTAAAGTAGTAAAGAGGAAGGCAGATGAGGGAAAGACAAATAAAAGGTCACTAGTGCCTTATGAAAAGGGCCGTTTAGGTAAAATTTTAGAGACTGAAGTCAGATTATCAGGACAAAAGAGAAGCAAAGAAACAGACATTGAATATAACCTACTTGCTTGAGAAGTTTGGCAATAAAAACATAGGACAGGCTGGGTGTGGTGGCTCAGGCCAGTAATCCCAGCATTTTGGGAGGCCGAGGCGAGCAGATGACTTGAGGTCAGGAATTCAAGATGGGCCTGGCCAACATGGTGAAACCCCATGTGTACTAAAAACACAAAAAAATTAGCCAGGCAAGGTAGTAGGTTCCTATAATCCCAGCTACTCAGGAGGCTGAGGCAGGAGAATTGCTTGAACCCAGGAGGCAGAAGTTGCAGTGAACTGAGATTGCGCCACTGCACTCCAGCCTGGGCGACAGAGTGAGACTCCGTCTCAAAAAAACAAAACAAAACAAAACAAAACAAACAACAAAAACACCACCCCCCCCCCAAAAAAAAAAACAAGAAAAAAGGACAAATAAGGATGGTAAAGTTAAAGGAATGCAAAGTCAAGTGAAAATCCTGTCAGGATTAGGAAGGGCTGTGCCTGACTTCGAGCAGAGGCGAAGGTCTGTGAGTGGAAGTGGAGTTGCTAATAGTATAGAAAAGGAATGGGATAACTCCAGGAATGAGGAAAGGACTGGATAAATGACACAGTTAGAAGAGATCCCTTTATCTTATTAAGGGAAAAAATTAGATACATTTATTCAACAAGTATTTATTCTTGTGCTGATCTATGGATTCAAAATAATCCCAGCAAAAATCCAAGTAGGATTTTTTTTTTTTTTTGTAGGTAGACAGGTGAATTATAAAAGTACACAGCAAGGCAAAGAGACTAAATAGCTACAATAACTCTGAAAAAGAATAAAGTTAGAGGACTCATCCCACCTGATTTCAAAACTTACTATGAAGCTACAGTAATGAAGACAGTGTACAATGGGTGGGAAGAGACAGTTCAACGAAACAGTTCCAGTCTAGAAATAGACTCACACAAACATGGTCAATTGATTTTTGACCAAGGTGCAAAGGTAATTCAACAGAAATAGGAACATCTTTTTAACAAATGATGCTGGAACTATTCCATATGCAAAACAGAAACAAATGCAAATAAACAATAATTACCTCAACAAATACCTGAAACAATATATAAAAATTAACACAAAATCTCTGTGACCTTGGATTATGCTAAGATTTCTTAGCTTCAACACTAAAAGCATACATTATAAATGAAAAAATTAATAAATTATACTTCATAAATACTAAAAAAATAAAAAACAGAAAGACACTGTTAAAGGAATGAAAAGACAAGGCACGAAGTGAGAAAAATTATTTGCAAATCACCTATCTTATCTGGTAAAGGACTTAAAATCAGAATATTAAAAAATCAAAATTCAATAATAAAATAAACTTAATAAAAATGGACACAACATAAGCGGGAATAAAATGCCAGTATATACAACAACATGGGTCAATCTCAAATGCATTCAGTGAAAGAAGCCAGGCTAACAGGGCTATATAGTATAATTTCATTTATATAACATTCTGAAAAAGGTCAAGTTTTAAGAATAGGAAACAGATCAGAGTACAAGATAATGTTTTGGAGTGATGGAACTGTTCTGAATCTTGATTATGGTGGTGGTGACTTGCCTATATGCATTTCTCTAAAGCTATAGGCACCAAAAAGTATTGAATTTTACTGTGCGTAATTTTTTTAAAAAAAATCTGTGGAATGCCTATGGGACTCCAGGCAATTTGCTGAGCAGTGGAGAGAAAAGACTGAACAAGGCAAACTTTACCACTTTTCACATGGTGTTTACCTCAGTAAGAGAGACATGAGAATATATGAAAATACAATGACTACATTTTATGGTTTTAACAATTATGAGATAAGGTTAGCTATGAAAGAAAAATAAAGATGAAATTATAATTAGTTACTTGCAGAGTAGTAATAAAAAGACTGCGAAGGATTGGCAAAGAGCCTAGTTAAAATGAGTTTTTCATTGGCTTGGTCTACAAAGATCTAGATATCCCCCCAGGAACAACTGGAGTTGTACAAAAGCAGGTTAAGGTGGATTCAAGGTTAAAAACAATTCAGATTAATGCTGTCATTCCCATTTCAAGACTGCGTATTGAAGTTATTTATTCTACAAAGCTACTTACAGCAATATGACGTACAAAGACCATTTAAGGGATCTATCAAAAACACTAACCTGGTTGGAAGGGAAAACCTCACTGTCTTGCTCAGAACCCAGCTGCCATGGCCTAGTTCTGGGCAATCTAGAAATGGAGAAGGCTGAGTGGATTTGTTTGTTGGTGCTTTTCTCTAAATTATTTGAACTAATTCTATTCCCATTTTTGGAGGAAAGTGGTGATGTATATTCTCCAAGAATTTTAACAGGCCGCACATTTACTGACTTTCCATTTATTTCTATCCCATTCATTTCCTTCACAGCTATCTTTGCATCGCTGTTTTTTGTAAAAGCAAGAGATGCATATCTAAAACATAAGAGCAGAAAACCAAAAGGTTGTTAATGACTTCAAATTACATCAAACTTGATTTTGCAACTACTGATGCAAATACATTTTTCACAAGAGTAACTGCTTTTAAAAATAAAAAGGTTGCTGTACTTACCTTGGGATTAAGAAGAGTATTTATTTAGGATAACTAAATAAAAATCAAGTTAAAGATGGGAAATAGAAGAAAAGTATTTCTTACACATTATCTCCTATTAATTTCATATTAAAATCTAATGTAAAATATTTGTGAAGCTAATATATGATAGAGTTGCAGAGATTAGTGGTCTGGGGACAACTGGTTATCCATAACTTAAAAACCTAAAACTAATCCCTATGTATAAATGTAAATTTCAGATAACTTAAAGGCTTAAATGTGAGAGGCAAAATTTTAAATATTTAGCAGAATATGCAAAAGTGTATCTTTATGACCTTGTAGTGGGGAAATATACAGACAAAAACAAAGAGTTGGAAAATCTAATCAGAATTTTAATTATATATACAAGAAAGTTGGGCAATAGCTATTCCTATATAATCATCAGCCCTAGACAGTGCCAATGGAAGGATATATACCAAATCCTGGGAAGAGTGGCTGTTTTCAAATGATGGGACTATGGATACATTTTTATAAACTCCTTGTAGTTTTGCATTTAACTGTACTTTCTAAATTTCTACAAAGAATGCAAAATACTTCAAATAAGAAAAAAACATAGTTTTTAAAAAGTATTCAACAAGATACTAAAAGAGTTTTCACATAAAGTAATACTCCTAGGATTACAATACTGCTTTAATGAAATGTATTAACATCATATCAACAGGTCAAATAATTACAGCTGGACAATTATCTTACAATTATATGACTTCATTTAAGACACACATTTTTAATAAACTGCAACCCCAACTACAAATAGGATCCCTTCTTAATTGATAAAAATTTTATATCTGAAATAAACAGCTATCACTTTTAATGAAAAAACAGTAAAAAAATTTCCATTAAGCTATCGCCATTGTTATTTAATACTTTTGAATGATCTGGCAATGTTACAAAACAGAAAGTAGCAACATACATACTCAAACTGACTACATGTAAATGAGGTACCTGTCTACCTAAAATATATAAAAAGTGTCAACTAAAAAGTAATTGAAATCAGAAACAGTGAAATGAAATACAATTTTCTAAGCACCTACTATGTGCCAGGCTTTATTCCTAGTGTTTCACATATTTTACTTCTAACAGTTTCACAGCAATGCTGTGAAGTTAGTATTATTATCCTCACTTTATAGACAAAGAGGCTGAGGTACAGAAAGGTTAAGTAACTTGCCTAAATTTATTAACCAAGTTGTTGACAGAGCTGGGAATTGAACCAATGTTATCTATTTCTGGAAGCCGTTCTTTTACCTAATGTGCTCTACTTCCCCTATGAAGTGGCATGTAGCAAGATAAAGTATACAAAAATCAATAACTCTCCGGTATACCATTAACAAGTTATAAAGTATAATGAAAAAAAGATCTGGTTAAGAACAGTATCAACTCAAGATTGCAGCTATTTGTCCATGTGTCCCCCTTCCTGGCCTGTGAAACCCTGTGAGAATAACCCTTGACTTTATCACCACTGTGGCTGATATCTGGTATAGAACATTTGGCAAACAGCAGACACATAATAATGCACATTGATTAAAGTTGGGAAACACACCTGTAATTAGTAGAAGAATCATAAATTGAAATTTCAGAAACTTGGTATTTTTGGAAATGAGACCTTAAATCGGCCTAAAAGAAGAGAAATAAAAGTTTGTGAAAGGTAGAAAAAAGCAACAAATATGAACAACTAATAAATTTGAAAATGAAGCTCAAAAAAATAATCCTGGTATACCTCAGATACTGAAGGGCAGAGGCCACCAACATGTATCAAATAACTTTTATCTCTTTGTGAGGGTTCAACATTCTTCATTTCTGCTTAGAGAAAAACATGTAACAGAAATGATCTTTACTGTACTGATATGTTTCAGAGAAAATGTGAACACTGTTAAATATTTTATGTTTCCTTTCTACTAACCCAAAGTTTATTATAAAGTTATCAGCAACTATCAGCACTTCTAGACTGAGGACTAAGAGCCTGCAATATAGTTTTAAGATTTCTGGGCCTTAATCACATCATCTTAAAAACTAAAGAGGCTGGGTTAGTTAAGTCTCTTGTAGCTCAAAAATGGATAAATTACATCTAAGCAAAGTAATCAATTACTGTAATTGTTGTCCCTCAGTATCCCTGGGGGAGTGGTGCTAGGACACCCCAAGGATGCTCAAGTCCCTTATGTAAAATGGCACAGTATTTGTGTATAACCTACACACATCCTTCTGTGTACTTTAAATCATCTCTAGATTAGTTATAATACCTAATACAATGTAAATACTATGTAAATACTTGTTATACTGTATTGTTTAGGGAATAATGAGCCTCCCAAAAAGTCTGTACATGTTTAGTACAGGCTTTTAAAAATATTTTCAATCTGCAGTTGATTGTCTTTGTCTTTGGTTCAGAGAAGTGCTATCTAGAACACTGGACACACACAGGATCTTAACTCCCTACTGTTAATGCTGGCTAGAGCTAGTGGTCTGAGAGCTCTCATTATGCACATTCCCTTGCTGGGGAAACATCACACCAAGAAAACCTTTTAATTGGACAAGGATCAATAGCAGGTATTATAATATATAGCTTGTAATAATGGTAAGGGCACACAAAAAAGGGGGGAGACAACTTGAGTTAGACAGCATGATTTTCCAAATTACAAATACTAGGATTATAGATAAACTTTTTTCTTGATAAAAAATTTCAAAATTCTTAAGAGTACATTTTCACAATCTCTATTGTGAAGAGAACCTGAAACCAAAAAGGATCCACTGAATAGAGATTCAAATTACTAGCAAATCCCATACCTGGCACATAGGAAGTACACAAATATTTGCTGAATGAATCCTTAAAGTAGCTTTTATTTATATGCTTTATAATTTTTATATAGTAATGGGAGATGTGGAAATTTTATTTTTTTCATTAAATAATAATAAATAATATATAAGAGTAGCCTAACACTTATCCAGTGTTTCTGATGCTCCAGGCAATATGGCAAGCACTTTATACACACCATCTCATGTAATTCTCACAACCACATCACAAGGTAGCTATTATTATTTTCATTTTGCAGATAAGGATGCTGAGGTCTCAGGAGTTTAGGTCAGAAACATAGTAAGTGGTGGTGCTGGAATCCAGGCAGAGTTTGTCATCTTTAGGTAATAATACCTAACCTTCATTAACTTATTTCATTTGTTAATCTCTTTGAATCATGATGTATTCTATAGCGAAAATAGCAAAACCACCTACCTTTATATTTTTACATTGGAGTAAGGAGGGAATAATGAGCTACAGTACAGTAAAAAAGGGTAAATAAGAATCAGAAGACATACATTATACCCATCACCTCACCTTTCACTACTTCAACACAAAATAGCTAATGAATATCCAATGGGCTGCATGCCGTACCTGGCACTGGAGATAGGCAGTAAACAAAACATATAAAAATTCCTGAGCTCACTGAGCTAATGAGAGGATGGGAAGGCAGTCAGTATATCAAGTAAGCAAACCATACAGTATCATGATACGTGACATGAAGAAAACTAATGCAAGGGAAGAAAAAACAGAATAAACTAGATGATATGGGGCTGGGTGCCGTGGCTCACGCCTCTAATCCCAGCACTTCAGGAGGCCGAGGTGGGTGGATCACTTGAGGTCAGGAGTTCAAGATCAGCCTGGCCAACCTGGTGAAACCCCGTCGCTACTAAAAATACAAAAATTAGCGGGCACCTGTAAGCTGAGGCAGGAGAATCACTTGAACCTGGGAGGTGAAGCGTTGCAATGAGCCAAGATAGTGCCACCCACTCCAGCCTGGGTGACAGAGCGAGACTCTGTCTCAAAAAACAAACAAACAACAACAACAAAACCCCAAAACTAGATGATATAATGCTATTTACTTTAAATTGTATATGTATATTAAATATATGCATAAGAAAATGCATAAAAATGATCATTAAAATATTCATAGTGGTTATTGCAGGTTGGAGGAACCAGTTAATTTTAATTTTCCTATTTTTTAAATTTTATTTAAAAAACCATAATAAGCATTATTTAGACAAGCAGGAAAAAATAATAAAACCAATGCTGATATGGAAAATAAAAGAAAAATCCATAGAAGATACAGAAAAAGTAAGGAAAGATAGCATAAACTTAACTAGAAATGACAGAAGGGCAATAATCACAGGTACTAGAGAAAATTATAACTATTCTAAGCAATTAAGGACTATCTAAAAATGAAAACATCCCTAAAATTATTGAAATAAGAGAAAGCAAATAGTTTTCATCATTAACACCAATTTGACAAATTAGTACTGGTTGCCTGGTGGTAATGGGAAGCTGGTCTTATTCACCATGTACCCATGCCTGGAAAAAGGAAAATGATGCCCTGCAAGAGTGCTGATGTTGGCCTTGAGCAAGAGGAAGAATGCGGGTATCTACCTGTTAACTAAATCTTGGATTTAAGCTTTTAGCAGTTTTTTCCTCTTTAAAAAACTGACCTCCAACTGAACAATTTCCTCATTTTTTTATTTATAAAGAAAAGCCAAAACAAGAATAAACAACTCAGTTGCCCAACACAACACAGAAGCAGGTAAGCACTATTTTACAAATACTCTAGGTTAGGATTTCTCAGTAAATTCTTGAGAACCAACCTACTGTAAGATCCAAATTCCCCCTGTCTTGTTCTATTTGATTTTCTTGTGTTCCGGAGATGTCAACTCCTGTCAGGTTCTCTTTAGCATCAGACCAGTCTTCACTTATCTCTTGGTAATGTCTGCAGTCTAAGACATTAAACACAATGAGCTATGAATGACATATAATGTCCAACACACTGAAAAGTTATCTTAAAACCATGGATGAATCAGTAGGATGATGACTACTAGAGTTTTATGTATAAATCTAAAGATAAATATTAGCAAAATAAGAGAACCAAGCAAAAAGATTCTCTGAGAAGAGACTTTCAGCAGTCCTTGAATAAAAAGTTGCTTTCAATCTGAGTGATCTGCTTCTTAGCTTTCCTTAAATTAAAACACTATTCCCAGCTTATTGAAACCCTTAATTTTTGGCATTTTGAACTGTACTTTAGTGAAAAAGACATATTATCTTTATATATGCAATAACATGAAACATCTTTGAAAGAATTAAGCAGCGTTGCAACCCTTTATTTCATTACAATTAAATTAATAATCTTTTGGAATGATCATAATCTCTTTTCATGTGCTAAAATGCACACAATTTACAGAGATACAAATTAGATACAAGAGAGAATTTTCATACTAAAAACATGAACCAGAAGAATAAGAGTCCATATTATTATTTAGCATTGTCAGCTATATTAGGCAACCTTAAAGATGTCAAGTAGCAATAATAAGAACATACTTGACATTTATAATCAGAATGATGCCTTTCCATCAATTAAGAAAATTTATTTTTATTTAATGAATAAACACTACCAATACTTTAAACCTTATTTTGTTTTCCAGCAACTATACAAGATAACACATTTTTATACTAACCTTTATCATCAAGTTTCAGTTGACTAAAGTCTGCATTTATATCACCATTTTTAAAGTCATCTTTCTTGGGTGATATGTTTTGTGTAGCATGACTATTGTCAGATGATAAAGACATCTGAGGATTAAGATAATAAAAACAATAAATAAGGGCAAATAATTATTATGCTCTTACTATGTGACAGGTACTCTTCACTGGCATTATTCAGCCTTTACAGTAATGAGGGCTCTGAAAGGAAAACATTATCAACCTGACCTGACATGTGAGAAAACAGAATCTAAGTAACTTGTTGCTTCATGTTACACAGTTAACAAGACTTACAATTTGAGTCCAGTCTGTGTATAATGACTGTGCTAACACTTCTATTTGGCAAAGTGTGGCATACACACATGAGAAGTAATCGAGATAATTTTTGGAGGTATATATATATATATATATATATAAAATATATATACACAAATATTTATCACATTAACCTTTAACAGTTATATATTTAATTTAGTGTATGCTTATGTGTATCTTTTATTTATGAGAAGCAATATTTCTTTCCTATATGTAATAGTTATTATTTACATTTAAATTTATGTAAAAAGGAGAATCATTTAAAGACAAAGTAACATTATAGGTAATACAGGGCTACGGTAAATTGTGAAGATGGTACATGAGTAGCTGAAATTTAGAAACACTATACTGAGTTTCATGCATTACCAATTAATTTAATGAGACAGGAATTAAAATGTAATCTCAACTTAAAATAAATCTCAACTTAAAATCAATATTGTTTTGTAGCCAAAACCAGATTATAAGAAACGTTATATCTTCATCTTGTTCTTTAAAAAATAATTTATTGTTCTCCCTAAACAGGTTATACCATTCCTACCATTAAGTACATAAAAATCTAGTTTTTGACCTGTTAATTCTTTGTGGATAACTGAGATTTTTTAAAAAAAGAATTTAACAATGGAATAGACAATGTTAAAGTAATTTACTTTTACTCAATCAAGTATTTCACTTTTAACTTTGGAATTCATCTTGGGGGATTAATATTACTCAAATAAAGAAACCTCAGGGTTAAAACCAAGGTCAGAAAAGCAGACTAAACCCCAGCCTTCCTATTCAATTGCCTCCTTGCTCAATAATAGAATATAACCAATGTTTCCATAACACTTTGTAATTTTCAGAGTGTTCTTACATAGATTAAATCTTCCTTCTTGGTTGTCATCTGACAAACATTTTCTTGGGGGAACAAGAAAGAGTAAGAAAACCTATGACAGGCATTTAAAAATGATTTTCATCATTTCAGTAAAGAAGAAATTATAACTTTTCCCTGTCTAAAATGACTGAATTATTACTTTACCTCATGAGATGAAGGTACAAAATGTTAGTTTTAATTGCACTGGCTTCACATGATGATGGCACTAAATTATTGTTTGCCCAGGACAGTCCAGGTTTATACCGACTGTTGTAGAGAATTACCATTACACTCTTTCAACCTCAAAAGTCTCCTGGTGTGGTGTAAATTATATGGTCACCCTACTCAACATATACGGTTGATATCTGTTTGATCAGGACTCGACATAAATATACCATTATAATCAGTTATATCCCTCAAATGGTAGTACACAAAGTAAGCCAGTTGAGTGAAAAGAAGGATGTCAGGGTTTCTGAAAATTATGGTTTACTTTACGTAAACCATACAGTTAAAGATTTGCATTGATGAACTTTCAAGGACCCTTACTTGAGAGAGTGTCTTTTTTAGGTTCGAAGAAACATCAACATCATGAGCCCTCTGATCATCTTGTTCAGCACCTGCTTCTGAAAAGCTAAAAAGAACATTTCAGAAGAAATACGATCTAATGTTTGACAACAGAGTAAGGTGACTATAGTTAACTACAATGTATATTTCAAAGTAGCTAAAAGAGAGGACTTGAAATGTTCCTAACACATAGAAATGACAAATACACAAGGTGATGGATATCCTGAATATTAACTTGATTAGTACACATCCTATGCATGCAACAAAATATTACATGTACCCCATACATTTGTACAATATTAAATGTCAAGAAAAAAGATAAACACTTCATTGAAACATTTATCAATGTTCTAAATAGGGAACAAAACAGAAAGTTTAAAGTTAACTGAATTAAGCAATTTTTAGGATCTAATGAATTATAAATCAGACGAAACCATAACTCACACATGTGTTTCCTTTTTCATTAGCTGGAAAGAGAGAAAAGGAAAAAAATCTTTGTTTAAAATGTTTTGTCTAAATGAAGTAAAATTTTTTATTTCTAAAACATACATACATACCCTGGAAGCAAAAGTAGAGAAGGTAGATAATAATTTTGATTCTAGTGACAGTGGGGGCAGCTCTTCTAGCGGTATGCCTTTGTGTATTTTTTCTTTCAAAGTCACATATCTAACTTTTAAGTCCCTCAAAAGAGACAGTAGTGCTGATCCCAATTCCTTCTTGGCAGAATTACTTGATAAATTCCTGTTCAAAAGTTGAGTGCACAAAACTAAATTATTTAGGCCCAAGTCATCCATTTAACACTAATTTTATATTATACACTTGGTTCTTGAACTCCTGGGCTCAAGCAATCCTCCTGTCTCAGCCTCGCAAGTTGCTAGGACTACATGTGTGCCACAATCCTCAGCTAATTTGTAAAAAAAAGTATTGTAGAGACGGGGGTCTCATTATGTTACCCACATTGGTCTTGAACTCTTGGCCTTAAGTGATTCTCCTGCCTCAGCTTCCCAGAGTGCTGGCATTATAGGCACAAGCCACCTTGCCCAACCCCACTTGGTTCTAATTTTACTAGAACTCTAAATATTTTCTTTTAAATGCTGAGTGAAACAAAAAAATGAACCACAGTAAATGTGTTTTTCTAAAGGCAGTACAAACAACTCTTGACACATAAGCCAGAGAAAGTGTGGCAGCATGTCATGCAAAAACTCTCTAACTTCATCCTTACTTGAACTTTATAAAGAAACAACAAATCTATGTTTTCACTGGATTCATCATGTCAACCATGCACTGTGGCCCCTCCATGAAACTCAAGGGTTCTATTACCCTTAGGCTAACTAACAAACCCAGTAACAATCTACTCCTCATTTTACTCTTCAAAAATGAAAATTAGAGAAACTCTCTAGAATAAACTTAAAGCTAGTGACAAATCTCTAAGAAAAAACAGATTTTAAATTAATAAACACATATTTAATCCTTCCCTATTTTCCATTACAAGTTTGTAAATATCACAACAATGGCGACGACACATCTGATAGTGAACATTTAAAAGGTGCAGCTCTGCTTTCATGGCTCTCTGCATTATCTTCTGACAGCACATTGATGGCAAATCCTTTTCTGTATCTTTAAAAAGTTGAACTTCCCTTTAAAAATAAAAGATAGGATCAGATAAGATTCCAAACATTTTTCTATAGTAATAACATGCCTCCAGAAACAGATTTTAAATTTTTTATATTTCCCTGTCAAGTTTAAATCAATTTATACTAAAGATGAAGAGGCTGTGGGAATATATAACAACTTCAGAAAACAAGACGTTAAAGCTAAATATATTCATTCTAGAGGTCCAGGAAGTAAACAATTCTCAAATTCATACTTTCTTTTACCAAAAAAGGAAGTATGAATTTGAGAATTGTTTATTCTGGAGAATTACTTATTCTCTATAAAGTCATTTTGGTAATGACCTTATTTATCCAGAATCAATGGATTTTTTTCAATCTAAATCAAACTTTGGCCAAGATTTTTAAAAGTTATAAGCATTTTGGATGAAAATTATTCTTAAAACATATTATCTTTTTAATAGAAAATAATTTACATATTTCTTAATAATTAAGGATCATTAATATAAGCAAATATTTTGCTGTACTGTTATATCAAAAAGCCCCAAATCACTATTTTTTTTGAGTATTAGTGGTTTTTGGAGGTCTTCCCTTGTTACTAATTGCCACTTCTAGCTATTCTCAATAGTTCTGCTTCTAGAAACCGACAATTTAATTTTATACAACTGGAACACCACATTAAACATATTAGAAGAATGAGTAATAAGTGAAGGAAAAAGTAAATGACCTCAGAGTATGATAACTAATTTGGCTTCTCAGACCTTCCCTGTTTCTCTCCCTCCCACTTCCTGGTTCTCCACTGTGTTCTGAATTACAAGAGTATCTGATAAATGCAAAGCAAATTACGCAAAAATGAGTTAAAATCAAGATTAAAATGCTCCTGTGAAAGTAGCTATTTACTTTTCCAAATAAATGACATATTCCAAAAGTGCTAGTTTGTTTTGGTCTACAGGTGAATAAAGTGAAAGGAAATGGAAAATTAAATCAGTATGGATTTGGGTTGAACAAGTAAAGATTAGATGCCATGAGTTTCTGAAGAAATTGAGACTGAAATCTCAATAAGTGAAGAGCTTTAATATTCTATATTGTTTTAATATTTATTTGAAGGCAAACGGTTGAAACAGATGATTTCTTAAAGTCCATTTTAGCTACTATTCTATATGGGTAAGTATGCTATACAGACAGCAAATACTATTTTGATTTTTTCTTCCAGATGTATCTGTAAGCATATATATATGATGTACCTCTCAGGATGTTTCTTTAGGTCTGTGATACCACATGGTTTTCTTAATTCCAGGAAATCCTGAAAATATGATTTAAAATTAAATTTAAAAAATGTTATATCTGAAATTCCAAACTAATAAAATGTACAATTCAATTTCTAATGGATTTTGTGGGAGGAGCTGCCATGAGAGGAGGATAGAACTGGTGGTAATTTACACATCTTTTTTTTTAATTTACTTTTTAATTTACTCCCCTCATCTAGCATCTTCTCACAAAAGCCTTAATTCAACGAACCAAAAACACTTACATTAGCATACACTGTCTCTTTATAAAGTCTAAATTTTATTGTTACTCATATTGATTTTACCTTATTTAGAAAATTTCCATTAGGTTTTAAACTGTCAACTGAGGGAGATTTTCCTGATCCTTTTGTTATAGCCATCTGTGTATCTATACAATCTTCACTGTATGACCAATCTGTACTACAAGCCACACTTTTTTGTTTCTCATTTTGCCATTCATCAGGCCGTTTTTTATTCATCATTGTTATCTCTGTGTTGCTTGATGTAGATACCACAGAAGGTCTCGCACTTGTTGCCCTGCTGGTTGTGAAACAAGCCCTAAAATCAGTGCTAACGTCCACTGTCTGATTAATTGTGACTGTACAACTTGCTGCATCTCTCAATGATTTAGTACACATTCCTTGTATATTGTGAAAGCATGTTTTCTTTGCGGTACTGCTATGAGCAACTTTTAGGGAAGTATTATCTTCTATTGCCTGATTATCTCTGACTGCGATCTTTGGTAGCATAGCAGAAAAATCTAAGGCTGAGTCAGAGGTGTTTTGTAGGCTTTCATAATATCCACAGGCAGAAATTATTGAATCATCAAAAACAGAGGTCCAGGAAGTTTGACAATCTTTACAGGGTTGGGGTAATGTCTCTAAAGCTTTATCCTGTGGTAATGTGCTAGGATTTTCAAGGTGCAGTAACATTTTGTTCTCAACAATTTTATTTCCACAAAAATCTTTACTTTCATTTATTTGAGATTTCATGTTTTCAGTATAAATTTTCATTTTTAATACTTTTTGAGGGCTCAAGGAACCACTCTTAGATTGAGATTCCTGGTTTCCTGAAGAATTGCTTCTTAGTACACTGCCATCAAATACAGTGTGGTACATTGAACTAGTCTCTTGTTCCTTACACTTTTCATGCTTTAGGTCATGATATTCTCTTAACATAACAGAATTCTGAAATTTGGAGACATGAAGTGACTCTTCTTGTCCATAAACATCAAGTGAATCTAATGAGATGATTGAACCACTTCCCGAGTTAACACGATTATCTTCTACATTGCTAGCACATTTAACTTCATAACCTGCATTTCCTAATTCAACAACTTCTGGATTAGATATACCTAATGTTTTTGTTTGGTCAAAAGATAAATGGTTACATATGTATTCTTGTTCTTCTGCACTGTGATATTCCTGCTGTGAGTCTTCATCTGTATCATGCTTTTGTGTATCTTCAGCACTTTCTCTGTAATTAGTATCTGAAATATTGTAGATTCTTTCCAAGCCAACAGTCTTATCTTGATGTTCCAAAATATCAAAAAACACCTCCTCTTTTTTCTGCACTTCAGGATCTAATTCTGAACTTAAAGGAGTAAGACTTTCCTTCTTTAGTTTTGACTCTGAATAAGGTATAGAATATGTTTTATTCAAGAAAGCATAGTCAGTACTGTCTTCAAGTTCACTTGACTGAAAGTGAGTACTCTCTGTGTTAGTATCTTGACTCACTGAAAAAAATGGTTCTAATAAATCCATTTTGTCAATATTGCTGATTTCTTTATTATTAGCTCTTTGCTCTAGTGTCAAAGAATCCCAGTCATCATCAGGAAAAGTCACTTTGACTTCATCACAACCATTGGAGGATAATAACACATTTTCTTTCTTTGGATTTGAAGGTTTATCTGATTAAAAAAAGGATAAAAACATTAACAGCAACATTATAGAATCTAAACACTAGAAAAACCTTAGACATGATCTGGTTTAAGCTCTTCCCAATGTAGGATTACTATTTACATCATCCATGACAAATATCCCTTTCAGTAGCAGCTAAAAACTGAACCGTGTCCTCCCAAATGATGCGTTGAAGGCCAGACCCATATGTTGGAAATGGGGACTTTGAGAGGTAATTAGGTTTACATGAGGTCATGAGGGCAAGACCCTAATTATAGGATTAGTGTCCTTTCAAGAAAAGACCAAAAGAGCTTGCTTCCCCCTTCTCTCATGTGAGGACACAGCAAGAAGGCAGCCATCTATAAGCTAGGAAGAGACCCCTCACCAGAACCTGACCATGCTGGCTCCTTGATCTCAGACTTCCAGCCTCCAGAACTATGAGAAAATAAGTACCTGTTGTTTAAGCCACTCACTGTATGGTATTTTGTTATGGCAGCCTGACCTAAGACAACAGCTAAGATTTTCTTGAATTCTTTCAATGGCAAGGAATTTACTGTTTATAGGGCAGCCACTGTTTGTAAAATGGTCTAATAAGAAACATTTTTCTTATAAATTTATTTAATAAATCTTTGGGTGTCTCCAGTGCTAGCTCTAGGCACTGTAAAAACAAAGAAAAAGAAGACACGGATACTGTCCCCAAGTGCTTATAGTTTTCATAGGGTCATAAGATAAGCACACAAAAATGCAATTTTAAAACAGTGCTGACAGAGTTGTGTTGATGGAGCAGGTAAATTTTTGAAAAAAAGGGAAGCAGACTTCAGAAAAACTTTGTATTTAAAAAGTGTTTTGAAACAAAATAGAAAAAATTATTTTAGGCAAATCCAACGCAAGTACAATTAGCTGTGTGAAAGAACATGGCATTTTCAGGAAACTGTAAGACAGCTTGTCTGTAGTGAAAGAACTCTTATGAGTGTGACAGGAATTATCAACTGAAAAAGGCCTTTTATGATGTGCTAAGAAGTTTGGCTCTTATTCTAAGGCAACAAAAGACCAGTGAAAACTTCATTAAAGGGTAGTCATGTGACTGGAATTGAGCTGTAGTCATTCCTGGCAACAGAAAGACTAAAAACTTGAAAGAGGAGAATAAAGGCAGGTACCAAAACAGACGTGAGACTAAAGAAGAGACTGGTATGAAAGTTCCACAACTGACATGTCTTGGTGGCCAATTAGAGATGATAGTAAGAGGAAGAGAGAGAACAGTGGTTTTCAAAAGATTTTTTTTTTTACTAAGATCATAATCGGAATTACACTGTGGTCATATCATGACCCAGTACACACATACATATATGTATGTGTATAAGTAAAACAAAAATTTTACCCATGTCCAATGTATTCTGGTATTTTCTATTTTATTCTATTCCATTTCTTTAAAAAAGGTTCATCACAATCAGCTAAACTGATGTTATGACTTACCAACTGACCAATAAATACTCACTTAAATATCACTCAAAGATAATGCTTACATGTTTACAACTTGGTACTATAGTTGAATGGGAATATTCAGGGCTAAAGAGATAGGGACTGTGTGAACAGCAGATTAGAAGGTAGAGAGGAAAAATGAGGAGGAGGATGAGGATAATGAGTTCAGTTCTGGGCAAGTAGAGTTTGAGGTTAGTAATAAAACACCCAGATGTGAATGTCTGTCCAGTAAGCTGTTACAAATATGTGGTTGGAGATGACAGAGTTTAGGAGTATTTTAAACATTCTAGATACTAATTCTTTGTTTTCTTTTTAACATTTGTAATATAACTGAATTTTCCTAGCTTATTGCTTATCTTTTAATTTTTAAAAATTATTTTAAGAGACAGGGTCTTGTTATGTTGCCTGGTTGCTAGACTTGTATCAAGCAATCTTCCTGCCTCAGCCACCCAAGTAGCTTGCCTGGCTTTAACTTTTTATAGTATCTTGTCATATCAGAATTTTCCAGGTTATTTAGTTGAGTGAATCAGTCTTCTGTAACTTCTAGGTTTTGTGTCTTTGGTCTTCTCTACCAAGTAATTATAAAAATATTCTCCTATAATTTATTCTAATTGTGTGTGTGTAGTGGGGGTGGGGGTTAACACTTAGTCTTTTTACACTACACAGAGTATTATTTTTCTCTTTAGCATAAGGTAGGACTCTAACTTAACTTTCTTTCAAAATGGATGCTCAATTGTCCTAATACCATTTGCCAAATAATCCATTGTTTTCCTTCTGAGTGGAAACAACATCTTTATCATATTCTGAAGTCTTCCTGTTTCTGTTTCATGATTTTCTAAGAATTTATTTCTATTTATTCCATTCCATTAACCTATTATCTTTTTGTATGACTGTATTACTGTTTTAATTATTATAGTATCATAGGTTATTTTTATATCTGGTAAGTTTTTCCTGTATTTTAAAATTTATTTTACATTCTCTCCAATAGATTTTTTAAGTTTATTTTTGGGGGACCATTTTGAATTGCATAAAATATCCTATTGGGATTTACTGAGATAGAGAACCATTATCATGTCCAACCTCCAGCAGCCTTTCCCTAGATTTCCAACATTTAATGTACGAATACAAAGTATACTGTTTATTCCATTAGGGTTCATGACTGACATCTTCATTGTACAATTTTATCACTTTAAAATGACCCTCTTAATCGTCTTACAATGCTTTCTGCATTGATTATGCTCTTTACTACTATCACCCCAAATTTTTAAGTTTATTTGTTTAACTTGTCCATCCTTTTATCCTAAACCTTTCTTTTCTGTTTTAAATATGTCTCATGAACAATGTAGAGTTTTTGTTTTAATCTAGAATATATATATCTTAATAGTTTAAGCTACATACAGTCATAAGCACATCAAGTTTAGTCATCTTGCTTTTTAGACTCTTGCTATTTCTTATTTTCTTTCTGCCATGACCCAAGAAAAATACATTTCAGATTTATGGGAAGAACAAAACATATACAACTTGGGCAGCAGAAGTCAACCTGCTCACTTTCTGATTATCACCCTGAAGGCAGTTATACCTGTCAGCATTTCTTGAAAGGCTGGCTGGACAGAAATCTTTTCTTCCTGCTCACTTTCCCTTTCCTAAAGAAAGGTCCTGCCTAGACTGCCCTGATCCACCAAAAATCACCTGAGTCAATTTGGCAAGTTAAAAATATACTGAGTCTTACCACCTTAGAGGGAGGAAGAGTTAAAAAGCAGCAACCTGAAGGGCGAACTGTCTGGCACAATACATTTAACACCCTTCCCCACCAAGAGTAAGGGTAAGTGGCCTAGATCCTTACCTTTTTGGAGGTTGCCTCCATTACTGTGGTAGCCTTTACCAGATGCTGTCTCCACCACTGCAGTGGCCTGCATCACTCAAAGATATATAATCTAGAAAAGGTATAAATATTGAACTATTATTATACTTAAAAAGCATAAATTGACAACTACATAAAGGACAGAAAAGATATGTTCTTTTAAAATTTCCAAGGAACATTTTTTTAAAAAACCAATGCGTTAGGTCACTAAAAGAAGTTTAAATCTAAAAAATAGAGTCTTAAAGACCATAATATCACCCCATTTATGTCAAACCTAGATAAAAAGTTTCCAAGACAATTTGTACATTTACTAAAAACCAATGACTTGGCAAATCTATACAACGGAAAATCTTTCAGCAACAGAAAGAAATAAACTATTGATATATGTTACCTCATGGGTTAATATCAAAAACTTGCTGAATGAAAGAAGCTAGATAAAAGAGATCACCCATTGTATAATTCCATTTAAGTAAAACGTCCAAAGCAAGAAAATGTATATACAGAAAGTATATTAGTAGCTGCCTGGGATAGGTGGTGGGAGATGGGAAGAGAGATTAGCTATAAATGGGCATGGGGGATAAAAATGTTCTAAGACGGGTTTATGATGGGATGGTTGCAACACTTGATAAGGTTACTAAAAATCATTGAAATGAGTAAAATATAACTCAACAAAACTGTTTTAAAAAGGTAATAATGATGACTTTTTATTAATACATATTAAATGTACATATTTTGGGGGTACATGCAAGAATTTGGTACATTCATAAAATCAACTCAGGGTAATTGGGATATCCATATAATGACTCTGAACCCAGCTGCCACATGAAGCAGCCCAAGCTAATTACTGGTAGAATATCCCAATGGACACATGAAATGATCTCAGAAGCGACAAGCAGAAGGAAGTCCAGCCAACTCACAAAATCATTTTGAGCCTCTGTCCCCTACTTATTGTCACTGTCCATACCTCTAAAAGCTGAGGTGTCTACAGCAGAATTCTGGTAATCAAGTGTTACGAAGGTCCCTGATGAGTTTGGGGTAAAAAAAGGAATTCATTTTGTTTTAACTCTGAATTATTTCAATCACTGATCCTGAAAAAAATCATCTAAATGTACTGTCTCTGTTCTACAAGGAGAAGATATTAAAAAGCAGATCTCATGTCATGGAGACAGCCTTGAACCCTGACTTTGCCACTTAGTAAGCTGTGTGGACTTTGATAATTAAAATAAATTAATGACAATAAGAATACAGACTACCAAAATCTACGGGACATGGTCAAAGTTATATCCAAAAGAAGTCACAGCTTTAGATGCTTATTATTAAATAAAGCTAGAAATAAATGAATTAAACAGTCAACTCTCAAGAATCTAGGAAAGAACTAAAAATAAGCCAAAAAAGTTTAAAATATAATTAGTTAAGACAAAAACAGAAGTGATCACTTTAAAAACAGTAAAAATGGTAACTAAAATCAAGAGCTATTCTTTTAAAAGACTAATAAAAGTAGGTAACTAACAGGCTGGGCGCAGTGGCTCACGCCCGTAATCCTAGCACTCTGGGAGGCTGAGGTGGGTGGATTGCGTGAGCTCAGGAGTTCGAGACTAGGCTGGGCAATGTGGTGAGACCCTGTCTCTACTAAAAATACAAACAATTAGCCGGGTGTGGTGGCATGTGCCAGTAGTCCCAACTACTTGGGAGGCTGAGGCACGAGAATTACTTGAACCCGGCAGATGGAGGTTGCAGTGAGCTGAGATTGCACTACTGCACTCCAGCCTGGGTGACAGCACGAGACTCCAAAAAAAAAAAAAAAAAAAAAGTAGATAAAAGACAAGACAAATCTCGTTAAGCGAAGGCTGAAACAAAAATGAGCATTGAGAAAAGGAGCATTTTAGCAAGCAATAAAGAGGTACGTTTAAAAATTGAGAATGCCATGTATGCCACTGAAGGATAATTTTAAAATTTAACAGAAATAGGCAATTTTCTAGGAAAATTTTTTTTTTTTAAAAGACTCAGAAGCAGGTGAACAGCGTTATCAACCATGAAAAAAACGAAAAGGCCATCAAAGATACATCTTATATCAATTCCTATCAAACCATGGAGCAAAGAGAAATGGTAGCTGGGCACGGTGGCTCATGCCTGTAACACTAGCACTTTTGGAGGCCAAGGTGGGCAGATTACTTGAGCCCAGGAAGTTTGAGACCAGCCTGGGTAACATGGCAAAACCCCGACTCTACAAAAAATTAAAAAATTAGCCAGGCATGGTGGCTTGCCCCTGTAGTCCCAGCTACTCAGGAGGTTGGGGTGAGACGATCGCTTGAGCCTGGGAGGTTGAGGCGCAGTGAGCTATGATCGTGCCACTGCACTCCTGTCTGGGCAACTGGAAACCCAGTATTAAGGGGAAAAAAAAGAAACAGTAATTCCTTAAAAATTAACACAAGAAACAAAGCATCGAAGGGATAAGGGAACACTGATTTTTGTGGATATGTATTTGTATGTGAGGAGGAGAGGTTTATACTTTAAATAAGGTAGTCCAGGTGAAACTGAGGGGTTAATTTGATCAGGTCTGCCTGCCCTGCTTGCCTTTGGTAGCTTGCGTCTTGTCATTTTTTTCCTTTTCTTTGGAAGTTGAAGGCTGCAGTAGCTGAAGGCTGTGACGTTCAAACTTAACCTTCCCTGGCCACTTTATAGATAATGTTCAAAGGTCACCACAGTAATGGTTGCTTCGGTTTTTCAGAAACTTAGGCCAGCTCCTGTCCAATTCAAACTGGTTGAGACCACAGACCCTTCAACTGGGCCAATGCAAATGCCCGAGAGGTGGCCTTTTGATGCTGGAGGGCCAAAAATGCCACCCTCAGATCCTCCTAAGCATCCTATAAAATGCCATGAACTCTGGCTAGGTTTGTGCAGAATAAACCTGTTACTTCCTTTTTCCTCCGTGCCAATTACCTTTCCTCATGCCTTAGACCACTCTACTTTCCTAACCCATAAATATCCCTAAGCCTTATCTTTTTCAGGGAGGCAGACTCGAGAGCTCTTCTCCCTCCCTCCTCCTTGCTCAATGCCCTTGCAAATAAATCTTTTCTCTTTTGCAAAATTCGTGTTACAGTGATTGATTTACTGTGCATCGGCATAACAGACCTGGACCTGGCCAGTAACAAAGGAATACTTCTCTGATAAGGTGAGACTTGGAAAAATGACTGAAAGAGAAGAAAACAACCATGCAGATACCTAGCCAGTCAGGATGTGATAGCTGGGACCACAGTGACTGCAACAGAGGAGATAAAAAGTGACTAGAAACTGGATCTACTGAGGTTCAAACCAAGAGGATTTGTTTTTGTTAAAATGAATGCACATTGTAAGAGAAACAGGTTAATTGTGAGATATCTATTTGACATTCAAATGGAGATATAAAGGTCTGGAGATCAGCAAAATTACCTAGAGCTGCTTTGACCAGCAGCCACACGTGGCTATTAAACACTTGAAATCTGGTGAATCTGAATTGAGATGTTCTGTAGGTGTAAAATACACACCAGATTTCAGAGACTTAGTATGAAAAACATATAACATCTCATTAACATTTTATTTGATTACATGTTGAAATATTTTTTATATACTGGGTTAAATAAAACATTAAAAATAATTTCACCTCTTTTTTAAGAATAATAAAAGGGCTGGAATGTTATCATGAAGGTTTGCCATTTTTGATTTATTCTTCAGTCAAAAAGTTTTTTTTATTTTGTTTTGTTTAAAGAGAAGGGGTTTGCTCTTTTACCCAGGCTGGAGTGCAGTGGCACAATCACAGCTCACTGCAGCCCCGAACTCCTGGGTTAAAGTGATCCTCCCACTTCGGCCTCCTGAGTAGCTGGGATTATAGGTATGAGCCGCTGTATGAGGCTACTAGAAAATTTAAAATCACATATATTGCTTGTATTGTATTGCTAGTGAATAGCACTGACCTAGTTAGTGATACAAATTTGGGAATCATCAGAATACAGATTTAAATCTATGAACTTGAATGTAATTACCTACTGCTTGAATATAGAAACAGGCAGAGAAGAGACTCAAGAATTAGGCGCTGAGGCATTCCAAAGTTGAAAAAGGTTGAAGAGATAAAGAGGAAACAACAAAGGAGAGTGAGAAGGAGCAATATGTAGGAGAAAGACCAATAGATACAGATATGGAATATTGAAAGATGCCTGTCTGGAGTAGACTTACAAGTAAAACAAAGAACTAGAGACACTGAGTATACACATTTCATTCAAATTTTTTGCTGTAAAGGGAAACAAAGAAAGGAGACAGTCGGGGGGTCAAGATAAAAGTTTAAAAAATAATTAGAACCAAGAAAAAGATTAAACAAAATGATAAACTCAGGAAAATTATTTCAAACAAAGAGGTAATAGACCTAATGCATAAAGTACTCCTGAAAACTAGTAATATACCAAAAGAAAAATATATGAAAGTTATATTTGGACAATTCATAAGACTTGAAAGAGTCAACTATATTAAAAAATATATAAACTAATTACTGTCAAAAATGTAAATTAAAATGGATGGATTCTTGATTATCAATTGGTAGAGGCTGATCATATATTGTATTATTAAGGGTCATGAAATGGACATTCATATATAATGAGAACTGAAATTCTTCCAACCTTCTGAAAGATGATTTGGCAATGTTGGGTACATATTCCTTGACCTAGAAATGCTTTTTCTAGGACTATTCCTATGGAAGAAAGCTGACATATATGTTTGATGATATGCACAATTATGTTCACTTAAGAATTATTTTTTAGTAACAAATTTTAAAACAGCCAAGGGGATTGCATCAAAAAGTATAGCGTTTTAATATAATGGAATACCTATCATGCAGCCTATAAAAACAAAAGAGGTAGATCTTTATTTATAATATGGAAAATGTTTATAAAATACTGGGGATTTCTAGAAGTAGTTGCCTTTATAAGACTCCAGTTGAACTTATGTTAGACCTTTTCACTGTATCTGTCACATCTCTTACCTTGCTTCTGTATTTTTCCATCCTTTTGTCTCCCCATGCTTTAGTCTGGATAGTTTAACCTTCCATTTCACAAATTCCTTCTATAGTTCTAACTAATTTTGATGTGAAACCCATCCACTGAGTTCCTAATTTACCCGAAATTTTTAGTTCTATAATTTTTACCTAGTTTTTTTTTTTTTTCTGTTATGCTTTTTTGGGGGGGAGAGGGTGAGGGGACAGGGCCTTGCTCTGTCACCCAGGCTGGAGTGCAGTGGGGCGATCATGGCTCACTGCAGTCTTGACCTCCCAGGCTCAAGTGATCCTCTCACCTCAGCTTCCCTAGTAGCTAGGACTACAGGTGCAAGCCACCATGCCCAGATAATCTTTGTTTTTTTTTGTACAGATGGGATTTTGCCATTTCTGGCTGGTCTCGAACTCCTGGTCTCAAGTGATCCACCCACCTCAGCCTCCCAAAGTGCTAGGATTACAGGCCTGAGCCACTGCACTCGGCCCTGTAATGCCATTTTTAATGTATGATTTGTAGTAAAACTTTTAACATTGGCTGTTTTCTCCTGAAAGACAGTAAATATAGTTATTTTGCAGTCCGTATTTAGTAACTCCAGTAACTGGAATCTCTCTGGATCTGTCTGTATTGTCTATTATTGTTTTCTGACTCATTATGTCTTGTCATTTTGGATGTCTGGTGATGTTTTAATTATGTTCTAGAACTATATTTGATAAGTTGTATATATAAATAATTTGAACCTAAAAATGATGTTATTGTCCCTCAGAGAGAACTTGTTTGCTACTTCTAGGTGCCATAGGGAATTAGTAATCTGGAATCTCTTCACTCTAACTGAAATTTGAGATGTTCTAGGCTACCCAGAAAAGTATAGTCTGAGGAAGGACTGGTTTACTTTAATTGTAAGGCACAGCCCTCTGGTATCCTAAGCACATTGGATCCCAAGCCAAATAATCTATTCCTTGGGTCTCACCTCTGATCACCCGAAGACTCTGACTTTTGTCCTCTTACTGCCCTAAGGCTGTCAAAAGCACAGCCTATCCTCTCAAATCATTTCTTCTAAATTTGCAAATATTTTCAGGGCAAAAGTTGTTTGTAATGCTAGGCTTACTTCTTAAGGTTCCCATTCTTTTGCAAGTTGTGACCTGGTAACTTCTTATCTGACTAGTTCTCAGATGCTTTTGAGAAGATTTTAAAAAATAATTTTCCAGGACTGGGCGCAGTGGCTCAGGCCTGTAATCTCAGCACTTTGGGAGGCCAAGGTGGCAGATCACTTAAAGTTAGGAGTTTGAGACCAGCCTGGCAAATATGGTGAAACTCCGTCTCTACTAAAAATATAAAAAATTAGCCAGGTATGGTGGCAGGTGCCTGTAATCTCAGCTACCAGGGAGGCTGAGGCAGGAGAATCACTTGAACCTGGGAGGTGGAGGTTGCAGTGAGCCAAGATTGCACCACTGCACTCCATCCTGGGCAACAGAGTACGACTCCATCTCAAATTTTTTTTTTCCCTAGGTGTTTAAATTGCCTTCAGTGAGTAAGAGGCCTGAATTACTTAGCCTGTCGTTATCCTTATTATTAAAAACTTAAATGAAGTTCTTACATGACAGAAGTGAAATCTCTTGATTTAAAGACAAACTATTAAAATGATACGTTTAGCTACTTATAAATGAAAATATGCAGTTTTAGAGAATTTATGAAAAAGATAACAATCTTATAAAATTGAGAAATATTAAAAAGTAGATATTGTGGCAGTGAGAGTGGGACTTACTAAACTCCCTGCACCACCCCCCCCACCCATTTTCAAAACTCCTTGCCAGGTGGGCAACTTCTGAGCAGAATGCTCTGGGTAGAAGAAATATACATTAAGGTCAAGGCATGGGATAACTTCATCAGTCTGTAACTACAAATACACATATTAGTGTTTGACAAGTCTCAAGGGAGAGTCCCCCTGCAGATTTCTGGAGCTTTTCTTCTATATATCTCCCTTCTCTCAGGAACACTGTCCTGCAATTTCTAACGCCTTAGCCTTTCTGAACTCCAATCTCTTTCTCAACTCAGGGAGACCTCTGCTTTGCTTGAAGTTCTTGTTCTTTTTCCATGGTCTGCAATGTGCTTCCAGGCAGGAAGCCAGGCTATCATCATAGGACTCACGCTGGGTGTTTCCTTTCTTTCAGAAATCACAGTCCTACACTGTGTCATATAACAGTTTTCTCATACAGGTTCTATTTTAAGAAACTAGAAAAAGCAGGAATATTAAGCCCAAAGAAAGCAGGATGGAAATAATAAAAGAGGAGAAGTAAACAAAATAGATGAATAGATAAAAGTTAATAGAACCAGAAATTGTTTCTTTAAAAAGACTGACAAAATTTATAACCCTTCTTATCCCTTTCTTAGACTTATCAAAGAAAAAGAGACAACACAAAATACCAATGTCATGAATAGTAAAGGAACATTACTATGGGATCTACAGCCATTAAAATGACAGAGGATATAATAAACAACTTTATCTGCCAAATTCTACAACTCAGGTGGACAAACTTCCTTGAAAACCACCTTCCAAAATGAATACAAGAAGAAATAAATAAGGCTGATGTCAAGAAGAGTATTTCCTAGGTTGTCTTCTAAGATTTTTATAGTTCATGGTCTTACTTTTTTGTTGTTGTTAATTTTTTTGAGACAGGGTCTTGTTCTGTCACCCAGGCTGGAGTGCAGTGGTGCCATCAGAGCTTACTGCAGCCTTGACCTCCCAGGCTCAAATGATCCTCCCACCTTAGCACTCCCCCACCTACCCCCTTGAGTAGCTGGGACTACAGGTGCACAACACCATGCCTGGCTAATTTTAAAATTTTCTGTAGAGACAGGGTCTCCCTATGTTGTCCAGGCGGGTCTCAAACTCCTGGGCCCAAGCAATCCTCCCAACTTGGCCTCCCAAAGTGCTAGGGTTACAGGCCTGAGCCGCTGCACCTGGCCTCGACGTCTTACATTTAAATCTTTGATTCATTTTCAGTTAATTTTTGTATATGGTGAAAGGCAGAGGTCTATCTCCAATCTTCTGCATATGACTAATGACTAGACAGTTATTCCAGCACCATTTATTGAATAAGGGAGTCCTTCTCCCATTGCTTTGGCTATTCAGGCTCTTTCTTGGTTCCATATGAATTTAGAATAGTTTTTTCTAATTGTGTGAAAAATAATGTTGGTAGTTTCATAGGAATAGTGTTGAATCTGTAGATTGATTTGGGGAGTATGGCCATTTTTACAATATTTATTCTTTTTATCCATGAGCATGGAATGTTTTTCCATTTATTTGTGTTGTCTGATTTCTTTCAGCAGTGCTTTACAGTATTCCTTGTAGAGATCTTTCACCTCCCTGGTAAGCTGTATTCCTAGGCATTTCATTTTCTTTGGGACTATTGTAAGTGGTATTGTGTTCTTGATTTCACTCTCAGCCTTGTCATTGTTGGTGTATATAAATGCTACTGGTTTTTGTACATTGATACAACCTGAAACTTTGCAGAAGTTGTTTATCAGATCTAAGAGCTTTTAGGCAGAGACTATAGGGTTTTCTAGGTATAGAATCATATAGTCTGCAAACAGAGACAGTTTGACTTCCTCTTTTCCTATTTGGATGCCTTTTATTTCTTTCTCTTGCTCGACTGCTCTGGCGAGGACTTCCAGTATTACAATGAATAAGAGTGGTGAAAGTGAGCATCCTTGTCTTGTCCAGTTCTCAGGAGGAATAGTTCGAGCTTCTGCCCATTCAGTATAATGTTGGCTGCGGGTTTGCCTTGGCAAAGAATGTGTAAGTCCCCAAAAACAATTGCAGAAAAAAAAAAAAAAGACAAGTGGGACCTAATTAAACTAAAGGGCTTATGCACAGCAAAAGACACTATCAACAGCGTAAACAGACAACCTACAGAATGGGGGAAGATATTTGCAAACTATGCATCTGCTACCTATAGATTCTGGCCTAATATCCAGAATCTATAGGGAATTGAAACAAATCAACAAGTGAAAAACAAACAACTTTATTAAAAAATGGGCAAAGGACATAAACAGACACGTCTCAAGAGAAAACATGAGCAGCTAACAAATATAAAAAAATGTTCAGCATCACTAATCATCAGAGAAATGCAAATCAAAACCACAATAAAATTAATACCATCTCACACCAGCCAGAATGGCTATGATCAAGAAGTCAAAAAACAACAGATGCTGGCAAGGCTGTGGAGAAAGGGGAACTGTTGGTGGGAATGTAAATTAGTCCAGCTACTGTGGAAAACATTCTGTAGATTTCTTAACTTAAAACAGAGCTACCATTTGACCCAGCAATCCCATTACTAGGTATATACCCACAGGAAAATAAATCATTCAACCAAAAAGACACATGCACTTGTACATTCATCACTGTGCTATTCACAATAGCAAAGACATAGAATCAACCCAGGTGCCCATCAATGGTAGACCGGATAAAGAAAATGTGGTATTGGTCAGGCGTGGTGGCGCACGCCTATGATCCCAGCTCTTTGGGAGGCTGAGGAGGATGGATCGCCTGAGGTCAGGAGTTTGAGACCAGCCTGGCCAACATGGTGAAACCTTGTCTCTACTAAAAATACAAAAATTAGCTGGGCATGGTGGTAGTACACACTTGTAGTCCCACCTACTTGGGAGGCTAAGGCAGGAGAACCCCAGAGGTTGCAGTCAGCTGAGATTGTGCCACTGCACCCCAGCCTGGGTGACAAAGCAAGACTCTGTCTCAAAAAAAGAAAAAAGAAAAAAAAAGTCTAAGGCATATTCAATAAATGGTACTGGCACAAGTAGATTTCTACTATCTAGATTTTTACCTAGAGGGAAAAATTGCCTGGACCCACACCTCACACCACAATAAAAGTGAGATGAGTCATATTTTTAAATGTGAAAACCAAATTTATAATGCTTCTCAAAACACAACAGAATATATTCATGACTTTGGAATAGGCAAAGATTTCTTAGAACACAAAAGGTGTTAATTTAAAAGTTGTTGACTGGGATTCAGCAAAATTAAGAAACTTCTCCTCATCAAAAGACATTACTTAAAAAATGGAAACACAAGCCAAAGACTGGAATAAAGTATTCACAATCCATATATCCAAAAGAAGACACTTATTCAGATTATATAAATAACTTGTACAAATAGATTTTTTAAATTGCTTATAGGTATGAAAACATGCTCAACATCATTACTCATCAGGGAAATGCAAATTTAAACAACCACGGTACCACTTCACATTCATTAGAATGGCTTAAAATTTGTGTGTGTGTGTGTGTGTGTGTGTGTGAGAGAGAGAGAGTATGTGTGTGTGTGTGTGTCTCGCTCTGTCACCCAGAGACAGAGAGACTGTGTGTGTGTGACTCGCTCTGTCGCCCAGGCTGGAGTGCAGTGGTGTGATCTTGGCTCACTGCAACCCCTACCTCCTAGGTCAAAGTGATTCTCCTGCCTCAGCCTCCTTTGTAGCTGGGACTACAGGTGCGCACCACCACACATGGCTAATTTTTGTATTTTTAGTACAGATGGTGTTTCACCATGTTGGCCAGGTTGGTCTTGAACTCCTGACCTCAAGTGATCCACCTGCCTCGGCCTCCCAAAGTGCTGGGATTACAGGCATGAGCCACTGCACCTGGCTAAAATGGCTTTTAAAAAGAGTGCTAACACCAGATATTGGTGAGGATGTGGACAAACTAGAATTCTTATACATTGCTTGAGGGAATACAAATTGTTAAAACCATTTGGAAACCGGGCAATTTCTAATGATGTTAAACATATGTCTACCCTATTACCAAGCAATTACATTTCCAGTTTCAGGGATGAATACCTTTCTTTGGAGAATCACTCTTTAATATATTATTCAATAATGACTGAGCCTGTTTTCTAAGTTATATGTTAAGTGTTGAGGACACAGAGGTGATCAGTCACTGGCTCTATGAAGCACAACAGGCATACAATTTCCAAAAGGGGGATGGATGCACATAAATCTTCTATAAATTTAGAGTACATTTTCCCAAACTTACCTGATGTAAGAATCACTTGGGGCACTCATTAAAAATATAGATTCAATAGCCTAATTTGGGGCCCAGAAACAATACGCGAGGACAACAGTCCACAACCTTTTTGGTACCAGACACCGGTTTTGTGGAAGATAATTTTTCCACGGACCAGAGGATTGGAGGTAGGGTAGTGGCTTCGAGCTGAAACTGTTCCACCTCAGATCATCAGGCATTAGTTAGATTCTCATAGGTAGCACGCAACCTAGATCCCTCACATGCACAGTTCACAACAGGGTTTGAGTTCCTATGAGAATCTAATGCTGCTGCTGATCTGACAGGAAGCAGAGCTCAGGCTGGGGGTTGGGAACCCCTGCCCTAAGAAATTCCGACCATCTGGATATTTTGAGAAACATAAGGTGGTATGCGAAATATACAAGACTTAACCTAGTCTAAGGATTAGTGAAGGCTTTTCAGAGTTACTTAACCTCAGATCTGAATGATGAGTAAGAGCTAGCCATTGGGGGTAGGGCTCCTTTGGTATTGATTTTGACTGAAAGGATAAAATGTAACATGCTCAAAAATATATTTGGAGTTTTTCAAACTGCTAGTTGTTTTTAAAAAGCAATTAATTTTATGTTGAAATCCTTGCTAGAAAAAAGGAAAAAAAGCAATTAAAAACTAAAATTCTGACCAAGAAAAATATACCCTGTACCTACTTTGGGATTCACAAAGTTAAATAAGACAATTGGGGTTAAATAAGACAGTTAAGTAGACAATAATTGTATAGCATGGTTGCATTAATAAAGGTAAGGAAAAACTTATCAAAAAAGTAAATGATGGTCAAGTAGGGGCTAGCCAGGCTAAGAAGAAGCAGAGAAGGGCATAGAGCATCCCAATTTAAGAGGACAAATATGGAATGGCTCCAAGATAAGAGACACTCCTTCTTCTTAGATGATAAGATAACTAGAATTATTATGTATAAAAATGAACTAGTCTGGCCAGGTGCGGTGGCTCACACCTGTAATCCCAGCACTTTAGGAGGCAGAGGCAGGTGGATCACTTGAGCTCAGGAGTTCCAGACCAGCCTAGGCAACATGGTGAAACCCCTGTCTCTAACAAAAATACAAGAAATTAGTTGGGCATGGTGGTGCGAGCCTGTGTTCCCAGCTACTTGGGAAGCTGAAGTGGCAGCATCACTTGAGCCCAGGAGATGGAGGTTGCAGTGGGCCAAAATAATTCAAATACATATATATTTGATACATTTGATTGTTCAAAATATTGTGTATATATATTTAAGTCAGGGTCTCATTCTTTTGCCCAGGCTGGAGGCTGGAGTGCTATGGTAGCAACACAGCTCACAGCAGTCTCAACCTCCCTGGGTTCAGGTGATCCTCCCACCTCAGCCTCCCAAGTGGCTGAACTACAGGCATGCACCACCACGCCTGGATAACTTTTTTGTAGAGACAGGGCTTCACCATGCTGCCCAGGATGGTCTCCTAGCCCAAGGGATCCACCTACCTCAGCCTTCCAAAGTGTTGGGATTATAGGCATAAATCACTGCACCCAGCCAGCTCTTCATATTCTTAAAAAGTTTTGAGAACCCCAGCTGGGCACAGTAGCTCATGCCTGTAATCCCAAAACTTTGGGAGGCCGAGGTGGGTGGATTACTTGAGGTCAGGAGTTTGAGACTAGCCTGGCCAACATGGTGAAACCCCGTCTCTACTAAAAATACAAAAAATTAGCTGGGCGTGGTAGTGGGTGCCTGTAATCCCAGCTACTCAGGAGGCTGAGCCAGGAGAATCATTTGAACCTGGGAGGCGAAGGTTGCAGTGAGCCGAGATCATGCCGTTGTACTCGAGCCTGGGCAACGAGAGTGAAACTCCATCTCAAAAAAAAAAAAAAAAAAAAGTACTGAGAGTCACAAGGAGTATTTTTTTTTATTTGGGTAATATCCATCAATACTTACCATATTAGAAATTAAAGCAACATTTTCAAATATTTATTAATTTATTCATAGAAAATGCATTAATTACTTAAGTAAAATTTTAAATTAAAAACATATTTTAAAAAAATTGGTGAGAAGAGCAACACTATCTCAAGCTGGATTCTCATTCACATCTGATTCTACACTCAAATCTGCATTTACTGAAATCTGCAGTGTGTTGCAAGCTTCATTCTTAAATATGAAGACACCCAAAGTTAAAAACGTTTGCCAAAGAGAAAATTTTAGTATAACAGAAGTACTTGCAGATCATGTATGCGATAGAGGTCTATTGTCTAGAATACAGAAAAAAACTCTTACAACTGAACAATAAAAAGGCAAACAACCCAATATTAAGAATGAGCAAATGACTTGACAAAGAGGATATACAAATGGCCAATAAACACACGAAAATATGCTCAGTTTACCAAGTCATGAGGGAAACGCAAATCAAAACCAAAAGCTATCACCTCACACCCACTAGGATGACAATAACAACAACAGCGTTGAGCAGGTCATGGAGAAATCAGAACCCTCATCCATTGCCGGTGGGAATGTAACATGGTGCAGCCACTCTGGAGAAGTCTGGCACTTCCTCAGAAAGTTAAACACAAGATAACCACGTGATCCAGCAATTCCACTCCTAGGTACATGCCCATTTTTATTATTTTCTTCGAGTTCTCACTTACCAAACTATTTCCTCCAGTGCACCAAACTCCAGGGAATGGTATTGCCACAACTCAACCAGAAATCACAGGACTCGCCCTTGACACCTCCCTTATCCCTGAGGTCTTGTCAATTTTAACTCCTGACTCTCACAGCTATGCAGGCAATCACCTCACATCTGGCCAGAATAATCTTTCTAAAACGCTTATCGAATCAGTTACGCTCCTGCTTAAAACTCAGCAACGGACTGTCACTGTTTTCAGACAGATTAAAACCTGAATAAGTCCTGTAAAACCCTACAACGGTCCGGGCTCTGTGTTAACCTTGGCACTTTGTGTCTTCCAGATACACCCTCCTTTCCATTTCCTTAAAAAGTCAGGCCCTGGCCGGGCGCGGTGGCTCACGCCTGTAATCCCAGCACTCTGGGAGGCTGAGGCGGGCGGATCACGAGGTCAGGAGATCGAGACCATCCTGGCTAACACGGTGAGACCCCGTCTCTACTTAAAAAATGCAAAAAGTCAGGCCCTGTGCGTTCTCTCGCCTGCCCACCCCCCACCCCACCTTCAATTCACGCTCAACTTCAGATCTCATCTTAAATACGCGCTTCTTAGGGAAACCGTCCGGGCACCTCACACTAGGTCAGGAGCTGGCGCCGTCCTCCAGGGCGTCCTATGCGTCGGTCAGGGGCACACACGCCTGAGTACGGAATGAACTTCGCGTCCCCCTCTCGCTAGAGTCCCCGCCCCGCAGCAGAGGCTCCATCAGTCTCCGCGGCAAGAATAAGCATATGTGCGAATTTCTAGCTTTCCCCGGGGACATAACCAAGTTTGGGAGACCGGCCCTGCGACTTCCTTCGAGACCGACTTTTGCGGTGTCGCCGGAACTCCAGTGCTGCCCGAGGAACGCGCCAGTCCCCCGCCCGCCTCGCTGGCCTCGCCTACATCGCCATTCGGAGTCCCCGCGTGCCTCAGCGGGACGGGCCTCGCCGCCGGGACCGGCCACACGCGGGGTTCGCCAACCCCAACCGCTCAAGCCCATGGCCTCGCCCTCGCCGGCCTCGCCGCCCGACCTGCCGCTCCGCGTCTCTGTCCGTCGCACGTCGGAGCCGCTAGATAGCCGCCGCCGCTGCCGCCTCCACGGGCCAGCGCCCCGCTCTCCGCAGCAGCCTCCGAGCCAGTGGCGCCACCGGAGCAGCCGCGGCGCCTGTCGGGTAACGGTCACCGGCGGCCCGCCCACCGCCTGTTGGGCAGTATGAAAAGTGCGGCACTGTGATTGGCCCAGCCTGTGGGCGCGAAAGCGCGGGAAGGAGGCCTCCTACTTGAATGTTGCACGACGTAGAAGAGATTGTGGGCGTGTCTTGGAGCGCAGAGCGGCCCCCAAGACTTTCCCGCTTTGCAGCCTGAAACCGTCGTCTGGACCGCGCAGCTCTGCAAAGCCACCATATGAAAATACTTGGAAGCGCTGCTTCTGCCAGCAGAGGCCAGACTGCCCCTCGCTTGGGTCCGGTGCAGGCCGAGTCCTCCGCCCTCAGAGGCGGGACAGGGGCCCGGCCTCCTTGCCGAACTGTCTCCCAGGTCTTGTGGTCCCTCGCGGGGTTTGGCTTGTCCTCTGCCCATCTTCTAGAAATACCGTTAGCAGGGTCGGGCCGCGACTAGGGTGAGGCCAGCGAGGCATTTGCCACGAGCACGGGATTTCAGAGGCTGCCAAAATAGCAATCAAGATAAATAATATTTTAATGCAGTCTCTAAAAAAAGTCAAAAGTAATGAAAAAATTCAGTCCTATTTTTTCCTTTCGCCTCAGACTCTTAAAATGGCTCCACAGGGTACATTGTTACTGGTCCTGTCTTTATTCAAAATTTGAATATTCTGAGCCGGGCGCGGTGGCTCACGCCTGTAATCCCAGCACTTTAGGAGGCCAAGGCAGGTGGATCAACTGAGGTCAGGAGTTCGAAACCAGCCTGGCCAACATGGCGAAACCGCGTCTCTACTAAAAATACAAAAATTAGCCGGGCGGGCGTGGTGGTGGACCTGTAATCCCAGCTACTCGGGAGGCTGAGGCAGGAGAGTCGCTTGGACCCAGGAGGCGCAGGTTGCAGTGAGCTGAGATCACCCCGTTGCACTCCGGCCTGGATGATGACAGAGCAAGACTCCGTCTCAAAATAAATAAAATTAAATTAAATTTGAATATTTTATTATGGATTTTTTGCATTAATTTCGATTTTTTAAAATATTGCATTAAAAGATTACTGAGTTTTTGCATCCCCTCCCCCGCCCCCCATGTTTTGTGCCTAGTCTCATCCTTGATAGGGAATTTAAACCTGTATAAAATGACACAGTCCTGAAGGGGTGGGGACAGGATAGAGCTGCAGGTGGCTTCATTTGCTTATTGGTCTAAACATGCACTTGATTGTTGGGCCACAGAGGACTTTGGATAGGTGGCAGATAGAGGAGGGGCTCTAAAACTGCGCCTACCCCCAAATTATCCCCTCAAATGAGGCTGCAGCCTCTGAAATGCACTTCATTCATCATTCATTTATTCTGCAGATTGCTATTGGCCTGCCAGGGGCCAGGGGCTGAGGGTGCAGTGGTGGACAGTGGACCGTGAGCATGGATCTTGGGATGATGTAATACACTTATCGCGAATCTTGCCATTACCGAAAGTGCTTTCAAGTGTATTTTAAAGTGATATGGCCTGTCCTTTTACAGTGGATTTCATTTGGACATCCCTATGTCATTTGAAGTTAACGCCAGTGGCTGGAGAGGGCGGCCACAGCAGCAGCAGGCCAGAGCTGCTGATGAGATTATGAGGTCTGGCCTCTGTTATAGAAAGGGGTTCAGATTGAGGCTCACATTAGGAGGCTGGACACTCTCCCCTGGGCTGCTGGGCAGACGGCATCTGGAGCAGGACTGGGCCATGGTGACCCTGGAAGGGGTGGCTCTGGAAGTGTGTCTGTGGGCCGGCAGCTCTGATGTCAAGACAGCTGGAAACCACATTCTACTCTAGACCCTTGGCGTTTCTCCTTTGACTGCTCCACCACAGTTAGAATTTTGAGAAATTCCTCTGTGAACAGCCATTTGCCAAATGCTCATTTCACTGTTGGTCTCCTCTCCACCCTGTGGGTGGGTACAACACAGAAAGAGTCAAATCTTTCATATATCAACCTTTCAAACCATCAAAGACAGTGATCATGCTTTCCTTAGGGAGGATTATTGGGATTCAGGGAATAGAGATGAAATGTTGTGTTATGAGTGGACGGGCTGAGCACAGACATCACGTGTCACCAGGCTACAGAAAAGGTAAGCTGTGCCGGACAGTGATGCTGTGCTTACAGGCAAGCCACTGAGCAGGTGGCAGGAGGGGCTGCCGGGTGTTGGCAGGGAGGCGGGTTGAAGGGCAAATGGGCTGTTTGCATGGGACACACCAAGGCTCCTGCTACTGCAAGGGGAAGAAACATTCCCACTTAAGTGACCTCAGCTGTTTTTGTGTAATGGTGGGATCCAGTGTCCTTGTTTTGCCTTCCTCTGGGCCCTTTGAGGTGTTTTGTTTTGTTTTGTTTTGTTTTGTTTTCGAGACAGCCTTGTTCTGTTGCCCAGGCTGGAGTGCAGTGGCACAATCTCGGATCAATGCAGCCTCCGCCTCCCAAGTTCAAGCGATTCTCCTGCCTCGGCCTCCCAGTAGCTGGGATTACAGGTGTGCGCCACCACGCTCAGCTAATTTTTGTATTTTTAGTAGAGATGGGGTTCCACCATGTTGGCCAAGCTGGTCTCGAACTCCTGACCTCAAGTGATCCACCCGCTTCGGCCTCCCAAAGTGCTGGGATTACTGGCTTGAGCCACCGCGCCTGGCCCCCTTTGAGTTTTTTTTGACACCGTCTCTGGATACTCCCCATTGGCCCTAGGGCATGGGACCCTTGCTCCTCTTGGTCAGAGTTTCCTGTGTCTGTGTATGGAGCTAGTGGTTCTGCCTTTTCTGCCAGGCAGCTCTGCCACGTTTGGACTTACGTAATTGATTTGGGGATTATATTGTTTTGATGTGAAATTTTACATTTTTATGAAATCCATCAGTCTCTTGGCCGGGCGGGGTGGCTCACGCCTGTAATCCCAGCACTTTGGGAGGCTGAGGCGAGTGGATCATGAGGTCAGGAGATCGAGAGCATCCTGGCTAACATGGTGAAACCCTGTCTCTACTAAAAAATACAAAAAATTAGCTGGGCGTGATGGCACACGCCTGTAATCCCAGCTACTCAGGAGGCTGAGGCAGGAGAATGACGTGAACCCAGGAGGCGGAGCTTGCAGTGAGCTGAGACCGTGCCACTGCACTCCAGCCTGGGCGACAGAGCGAGACTCCATCTCAAAAAAAAAAAAAAAAGAAATCCATCAGTCTCTTTGTCATTTATTTTCAGTGATATTAGAGATGCTTACTCCAGCTCAAGTTCAGAATAATCATATTTGCACAATAGTTTTTGTTATTGTTTTTGTTTTTGTTTTTAGACATGGTCTCACTCTGTCACCCAGGCTGGAGTACAGTGGCACGATCTCAGCTCACTGCAACCTCCGTCTCCTGGGTTCAAGCCATTCTCCTGCCTCAGCCTCCTGAGTAGCTGGGATTACAGTTTTGCACTACCACACCCAGCTACCTTTTTTAGAAATGGGGTTTTGCCATGTTGGCCAGGCTAGTCTCGAACTCCTGACCTCAAGTGATCTGCCCGCTTTGGCCTCCCAAAGTGCTGGGATTACAAGCGTGAGCCACCGTGCCCAGCCACACAATAACTTTGATTTGTGCCTTTTATGATTTGATTTTTTACACTTTTTTTTGCTTATAACTTTGAAATATTTAACATTATTAAAGTCACATGTGTTTAATGTAGAACATGCAGGAAAGGGTGAAAAAGAAAATAGAAATCTCCTATAATCCCGTTTCTCACAGAGCCTCACTGTGGGTGTTTTCGGGGAGCTATCTATAGAGAGAAACCATGGAGCTACTCTCCCACATGGACTGTGATGCCTTTCTACATTTTTAACCTCTCTATTCAGGAGCCCTTAAAATTTTTTATTCTGCAAACACCTACTGAGGTCTTGCTCTGCATTAGGCAGGCCATGGAATGAAAAGCTTACAGCAGTTCTTGGAGAATGTGCAGTCTAACTGATACCACACAACTTATTGGGGGCTAACATGTGTGGAATAGACAGGATGCAGAAAAGGGCGGCGTGTTTGTAGAGCAGTCTCAATAGCATGGAAGCCACACCCTGGGAATTCTCAGGGAATGCAGAAAATGAGGTAGAGCAGAGCAGCTGGGCCATTTTGAGCAAGGCTGGGTCGCCCCATTGCAGGGACCTGTCTATCCTTGCACCTTTGTAACACTGAAAATACCTGGCAGAGGCCCCCTCAACTGTTGTTTTATCAAAATCATCTAGTCTAGTTGCAATGTTGGTTTTTTTTAAAACTTCCAGGTGAATATTAGAATAATTTTGTTGTTGGCCAGGCATGGTGGCTCACACCTGTAATCCCAACACTTTTGGAGGATGAGACAGGAGGGCTGCTTGAGGCCAGGAGTTTGAGGCTGCAGTGAGCTCCGTGTACTGCAGTACATGCCACTGCACTCCAGCCTGAGCGAGTGAGATCTTTCTTTTCTTAAAAAAAAGGAAGAAAAATAATAATGATTTTGTGAGATTACCTCCCCAAAAATCTCAAAGGGGTTCTCCTAAGAAATGTATTAAATCTGGTGGGGCGCAGTGGCTCACGCCTTGGGAGGCCAAGGTGGGTGGACCACGAGGTCAGGAGATCAAGACCATCCTGGCTAACACGGTGAAACCCCGTCTCTACTAAAAATACAAAAAATTAGCTGGGCGTGGTGGTGGGTGCCTGTAGTCCCAGCTACTGAGAAGGCTGAGGCAGGAGAATGACGTGAACCCGGGAGGTGGAGATCGCACCACTGCACTCCAGCCTGCCTGGGCGACAGAGCGAGACTCGTCTCAAAAAAATAAAAAATAAAAATAAAATAAAAAATAATAAATAAAAAATAAGAAATGTATTAAATCTATAAATGTGAATTATATCTTTATGATATTTATTCTTACCATACATCTTTCTACAGTTTTTCGTGTCTTGCATCTCAGCAGAATGTATAGATTTCCTAATGTAGGTTCTTTTACTTCTTAGGATTATTATTATTGCTTCAGTTTGTGTGGGAGGCTTTTTTTGGGTGGGGTTTTTTTTTTTTTTTTTTTGAGACAGAGTCTCACTCTGTCCCCCAGGCTGGAGTGCAGTGGCGCAATCTCAGCTCACTGCAAGCTCTGCCTCCCAGGTTCAGCCTCCTAAGCAGCTGGGACTACAGGCGCCCGCCACCACGCCTGGCTAATTTTTTGTATTTTTAGTAGAGATGGGGTTTCACTGTGTTGGCCAGGATGGTCTCGATCTCCTGACCTCGTGATCTGCCCGCCTTGGCCTCCCACGGTGCTGGGATTACAGGCGTGAGCCACCGTGCCTGGCCTTTTGGGTGGTTTTTGTTTGCGATTATGAGATCCTAATGAACGAATCTTTAGTTAGATATTCTAAATCTAACTGGTAAGTTTTGATATATAGGAAAGCTATTCATTTCTGAACATTGATCATATATCCTAGTATTTTAAGGAATTCTCATTACATCATCTGTAGTTTTGCAATTGAGTACAAACAATACTTATGTTGCCCATATTCCAATATTATATCTTATTACTATTCTGGGTTTTGCTGTGCTGTCTGAAACTTTACAACAGTGCTGAAGTTTAGGGCTTCAAGGCATCTTTTTTTCTTCTGGATTTAAAAGTAAATGTGTCAATTTGCTGTTTTTCTACCAAATGTGATGTTAACTGCTTGAGATAGTATTTTTAACAATATTGCAGAAATACCCTTCTATTTCTGTCTACTTTCTCTGTATGAAATCTTTTCAGGATCTATAGTTTCCCATCTATATTGATAAGTAAGGCTGGGCTTCAGCAGATAGTAGACCATCAAAACTCTTCCTGTTCTTTACCCTGTCCCCAGCCCCCATAAACATATTAGTAAGTTTGGTCAAAAACATACTGAAGGCTATGACCAACCAAACCAATAACATAACGAGTATATTATTCTCATTTATGAAAGTTTGCAAATCAACCCTTCTGCTTCTACCTTCATATATTTGGATAAACGAGCTCCCGAGAGAGGAGAACATAGGGCTCTGAAAGTAGGAAAAATGATGGAACAAAGAAATCTTGATGAAGAGGGTAAGGTATGAGTGGTTCAGTGAATGAAGCTATAGTTTTGCTGGTCATCTTGAAACATAGTAGCCACACCTGAAGAACAGCTGAAGACCCTCCTGGGTTTGTCCTTTTAAGCAGACATGCGCCTCACATGCCCACATCTGCAACTTCCAGGGCTTTCTGTAGTGAGAGGAGAATGGAATTTTGCTCTCTGGACTGTGAACAACATTGTGGGGAGGGATAGTGGGGGTCCCCTGGAGGCAGGCTTGGGAATAGGGACTCAGGCTAGGAGCGTACATGCTTGTGCCTGACCTTGAGGCTAGAAGTGCATTTCCTAATGTGTTCTGCAGAGCCCTGATCCCAGAAGGCTCTGTGAAGAAATGGGTTCCATGTTCAAAGTTTGTGAAATGTTACCTAATCTGTCTCCCTGTTAAGGAATCCCAATGACAGATGCTTCTCAATGAGTAAACTCATCACCTGTTTAACTGTTACCAAAGGCTATTTGTTTGTAGAGCTATTTACTTAGAACCCCTCCTAACATTCCAAGAAATTAGTGGTTCATGATAAAACATGTTGGGAAACACATGACTGACAGTAATATTAGTTGTCACGATAACAAAGACAAACCACCAGCTATCTCCTCCTGAGCATCGTGTACCAGGCAGTGTTGTAAGCACTGAGCCACTGTGCTGAGCAAGACAGACATGGCTCCTGACCCCACAGTGCAGTAGAGTGGTTATGACCAGGGCCAAAATAATATTACTGTAGGACCCTCCATTGTGCCCCCTTTCTTTTCTTTTCTTTCTTCATCATCATCTTTTTTTTTTTTTTTTTTGAGACAGGGTCTTGCTCTGTCACCCATTCTGGAGTGCAGTGGCAATCATTGCTTGCTGTAACCTCTAACCCCTGGGCTCAAGCCATCCTCCTGCCTCAGCCTCCCAAGTAGTGTGTGCCACCATGCCCAGCTAATTTTTTTAGTTTCCTCTTTTATAAAATAGAGGTATAAGAGTACCCACTTCAATGAGTTATTGCAAAGAACCAAAATTATTATAGTTGGGGAGGGGGTAGTGACATAATCAGGTTTTTTACAAGTTGAGTTTCATGGGATGGAAGTGTGAAGAAGACTGAAACTGTGAAGACCAGGGAGGATGCGTTGCTAATGATGATGGCCCGGTCCAGGGGCATTGGAGATGGTAATGGGAAAAGGGTAGACATGGGAGATCTGAAGTGGAATTGATAGGATGAGAGTGGAGGGGGGATGAAGGAGAGGAAAGGGCCAACTTAGAACACTGAGGCTTCTGACCAGGCTGGTGGCATAGATGAAGGTGTGCTTGTATTACCGAGGATCTGGGGAAGAGGAGCATGCTGGTGGGGGCAGGTGGGAGGGAGGCACACAGTTCAGTTTATGTCAGAAACCTTGGCTTTGTAAGCTGCACTGGTTTTGTATTTTTATACTCTCTATTGCCTTTTGCATCTCTTAGTACGTAACCCTTTGCCATCATCCTCGGTGCCCTTTCCTGGCCTCTCCTCCTCGAATCCCTTTTAGATTGTTCTAGGTGCTTCCTGTGCCCTCTACTTAGTTGCACCCTCCCCCTAAGAAAGTCTAGTCTCAAGATTTGAAAGTTGCATCTTTGCTGACGACTCCTGATCTGGTTGCTGATGACAACCTGGTTCTATTCCCTGAGTTCCACACTCAGTTCCCTACCATCGACCATGCAGCTTCCGTTCCAGCAGGGGATGACAGGCAGTAAACGGAAATTTATTGTATGTTAGACAGTGCTAAGGTGAGAAAAATGCATCAAGAAAAGGGACAGGAATTGTTGAAGGATTGGAATTTTATTTTATTTTATTGAGACAGAGTCTCACTCTGTTGCCCAGGCTGGAGTGAGGTGGTGCAATCTTGGCTCACTGCAACCTCTGCCTCCTTGTGCCTCAGCCTCCCAAGTAGCTGGAATTACAGGTGAGCGCCACCATGCCATTACAGGCATGAACCATCATACCCGGCCGGATTGGCAGTTTTAGATACGGTGGTCAGGGTAGCGCCCACTGCTTCATGGGACAGCCATTTTAATGTTTCATAAGCTTCTCAAACTTGATGTGGCCTAAACAGAACTCTTTGGCCCTCCTCTTTGACTTTATTGTTTTGGTGGGACTACACTCACTTTCACTGCTGCATCATGTACGACTTTACTGTATATTGTAGTGTGTGAGTCAGGCATGTCTGTCATTCCTATTATTATACATAAACACATCTATTTGGTGTCAAAGGATTCATTCAGTGCAGATTTTTTTTTCTATGTACCAATATAACATCACAATGTGTCTATTTGAATATTATATGCAGACAGCACAAGTTATAGTAATACACATTAAATTATATGTGGTATTGAAATTGGAATACTTAGGTTTATTTTGACCATAATTAAATTATTTTTCTAGTTCAAAAATAACTCTAGATAATCTTATAGCTTTAAAACAAAGACATGCTACTGATGTAGAATCAAGTAGTGATATAGAAGCAAACACTGACTGGAACAATAAAGAAGAAAGAGCCTGGGAGAAGGTACGTTACAAATTCCACAATGAATAGCAATTGTTTTCTGGGAAGAACAAAATGAGAATGTAGTTGGTTTGTGACATAAAAAATGTTCAAGGATAATATTAAGATAAAATATTAAGAGACGAGACATTTTCAGCAAATAGTGTGGTGGTTTAAAAAGCATGTCCGAAATTTTTTTCATACTCTTCTCCTTAAGAAATGGAGCTAATTTCTCTCCCCTTGAATATCCGAAGTGATGAGCTGTTACTTCCAAGATTAAGTTTAAAAAGACTGGTTTCCACCTTGGTTTCTCCCTCTCTCACGCATGCTGTCTCTCTTTTTCCTATTCTTTCTCTCCCTTTCTCTCTCCTCTCTCCTCTTTCTCTCCCTCTCTGCTGCCAGGTCATGAGCAGCCTATGGAGAGGTCCATGGTCCCTGTGGTGTGGAACTCAGGTCTCCAGCCAATGAGGAGGCTTGGCAATAACCATACAAAAGAGCTTGGACCAGATTCTCCACTCCCAGTGAACTGTCCCTGGACTATTTCCCTGGCTGACAGGTTTATTGATTAGAGACCTTGAGCCAGAAATACCCAGCTAAACCACTTCCAGACTCCTGATCCACAGAATCTGTGTGAGATAATAAATATTTTTTGTTTAAGAGGCTAAGTTTTGGGTTAATTTGTCACACAACAATACATGTTACACAATGAATTTGGTAAAAAGTTTCTTCTCAATAGTTCAAATCGAATTGACAAAATTAGTAACCTGAATTTATAATCAAATGTCCAAAAACTTAAAACAATTTTTTTTTTTGAGTCAGGGACTCACTCTGTTGCCCAGACTGGAGTGTAGTGGCATCATTTTGGCTCACTGCACCCTCGACCTCCGGACTCAGGTGAACCTCTCACCTCAGCCTCCCTGGTACTGGAACTACACGCATGTGCCACCACACGTGGCTACTTTTTGTTTATTTTTTGTAGAGATGAGGTATCATTACGTTGCTCAGGCTGATCTCAAATCCTGGGCTCAAGTCATCTTCCCACCTCAGCCTCCCTAACGGCTGGGATTACAGGCATGAGCCACTGCACCTGGCATCCCCTCCCCACAAATTTTTAAGTGATGTTTTATAGGATCAGAGTCTGTAATTTTGGCCAACAATGAAATGGCTTGGATCCTTGCACAAAAAAGAAAATCATTTTAGATGGAGATATAATAAAAATTATTTCAGTTAGGGACATTTTGTTAGAAAGTTATGAGGGGAAAACTAAAAGACATTTCATGTAAAGAATCTCTAGTTAAGCCACCGTACAATTGCCTGTATAATACAAGAAATTTTTAACAATACCAAAGATCAATTGACTCAAAATTATTTCTTTAGTTTCAGATGAGTCATTTAATGTAGGAAAGATAATCCAATTAATACTTTGGGTACATTCTGTTTAAAGGGATTTCCAAACTTACAAAGAAATGTAAATTTTTCGACCTGAAAAATTGTACTTGTGATATGCATATTTAAAAATATTTACATCTGTCAAAGAAGAAATTCAGCTAGATATGAAATGAGATATGAAAACATTAGTTTCTATCATGATGCTCCAGATATGTTAGGTCAAAAATACAAATTTTCTGGCATTTTAAAACGAGAGATTGATGTTTCCTTTATTGCTCGATTTCACTGTATGATACATATTGAAAATATTTGTGCTTAGTTTTCTAAAGCAGTCTCTATAAAGAGTCATGGAGATGGTTGTTAAAATCATTCACTATACACAGACAAATGCTATGAATCACCAGTTTATGAAATTGTTCAAATAGTTGGGTGTGGTGGCTCACATCTGTAATCCCAGCACTTTGGGAGGCTGAGGTGGGAGGATTGCTTGAGTCCAGGAGTTCCAGACCAGCCTAGGCAACATAGCGAGACCCCGTCTCTACAAAAAGTAAAACAAAAAAATTAGCCAGGTATGGTGGCACATGCCTGTAGTCCCAGCTACTCGGGAGGCTGAGGGGGGAGGATCACCTGAGTCCCAGAGGTCGAGGCTGCAGTGGGCTGTGATTGTGCCACTGCGCTTCATCCTGGGTGATAGAGAGAGGATCTGTCTCTTAAAAAATATATATTGTGGAAATAGAAGACAATGAATTTAATGAACTTGCACTCGTTGCCAGTGCTCATTGGTGAAGTCATGAGTTTTACAAAGATTTGCTTTCTGTTAACTTCAATTCAAAATTTTCTTGAAATGAAAAGAAACTTGTGAAGTATTCAACAATTAAAGAATCCCTGGGATGCAAGGCTGGTTCAATATACACAAATCAATAAATGTAATCCAGCATATAAACAGAACCAAAGACAAAAACCACATGATTATCTCAATAGATGCAGAAAAGGCCTTTGACAAAATTCAACAACCCTTCATGCTAAAAACTCTCAATAAATTAGGAATTGATGGGACGTATCTCAAAATAATAAGAGCTATTTATGACAAACCCACAGCCAATATCATACTGAATGGGCAAAAACTGGAAGCATTCCCTTTGAAAACTGGCACAAGACAGGGATGCCCTCTCTCACCACTTCTATTCAACATAGTGTTGGAAGTTCTGGCCAGGGCAATTAGGCAGGAGAAGGAAATCAAGGGTATTCCATTAGGAAAAGAGGAAGTCAAATTGTCCCTGTTTGCAGATGACATGATAGTATATCTAGAAAACCCCATTGTCTCAGCCCAAAATCTCCTTAAGCTGATAAGCAACTTCAGCAAAGTCTCAGGGTACAAAATCAATGTGCAAAAATCACAAGCATTCTTATACGTCAATAACAGACAGACAGAGAGCCAAATCATGAGTGAACTCCCATTCACAATTGCTTCAAAGAGAATAAAATACCTAGGAATCCAACTTACAAGGGATGTGAAAGACCTCTTCAAGGAGAACTACAAACCACTGCTCAAGGAAATAAAAGAGGATACAAACAAATGGAAGAACATTCCATGCTCATGGGTAGGAAGAATCAATATCATGAAAATGGCCATCCTTCCCAAGGTAATTTACAGATTCAATGCCATCCCCATCAAGCTACCAATGACTTTCTTCACAGAATTGGAAAAAACTACTTTAAAGTTCATATGGAACCAAAAAAGAGCCCGCATCGCCAAGTCAATCCTAAGCCAAAAGAACAAAGCTGGAGGCATCACACTACCTGACTTCAAACTATACTACAAGGCTACAGTAACCAAAACAGCATGGTACTGGTACCAAAACAGAGATATAGATCAATGGAACAGAACAGAGCCGTCAGAAATAATGCCACATATCTACAAGTATCTGATCTTTGACAAACCTGACAAAAACAAGAAATGGGGAAAGGATTCCCTATTTAATAAATGGTGCTGGGAAAACTGGCTAGCCATATGTAGAAAGCTGAAACTGGATCCCTTCCTTACACCTTATACAAAAATCAATTCAAGATGGATTAAAGACTTAAATGTTAGACCTGAAACCATAAAAACCCTAGAAGAAAACCTAGGCATTACCATTCAGGACATAGGCATGGGCAAGGACTTCATGTCTAAAACACCAAAAGCAATGGCAACAAAAGCCAAAATTGACAAATGGGATCTAATTAAACTCAAGAGCTTCTGCACAGCAAAAGAAACTACCATCAGAGTGAACAGGCAACCTACAAAATGGGAGAAAATTTTTGCAACCTACTCATCTGACAAAGGGCTAATATCCAGAATCTACAATGAACTCCAACAAATTTACAAGAAAAAAACAAACAACCCCATCAAAAAGTGGGCGAAGGATATGAACAGACACTTCTCAAAAGAAGACATTTATGCAGCCAAAAAACACATGAAAAAATGCTCACCATCACTGGCCATCAGAGAAATGCAAATCAAAACCACAATGAGATACCATCTCACACCAGTTAGAATGGCAATCATTAAAAAGTCAGGAAACAACAGGTGCTGGAGAGGATGTGGAGAAATAGGAACACTTTTACACTGTTGGTGGGATTGTAAACTAGTTCAACCCTTGTAGAAGTCAGTGTGGCGATTCCTCAGGGATCTAGAACTAGAAATTCCATTCGACCCAGCCATCCCATTACTGGGTATATACCCAAAGGACTATAAATCATGCTGCTATAAAGACACATGCACACGTATGTTTATTGCGGCACTATTCACAATAGCAAAGACTTGGAACCAACCCAAATGTCCAACAATGATAGACTGGATTAAGAAAATGTGGCACATATACACCATGGAATACTATGCAGCCATAAAAAATGATGAGTTCATGTCCTTTGTAGGGACATGGATGAAATTGGAAATCATCATTCTCAGTAAACTATCGCAAGAACAAAAAACCAAACACCGCATATTCTCACTCATAGGTGGGAATTGAACAATGAGAACACATGGACACAGGAAGGGGAACATCACACTTCGGGGACTGTTGTGGGGTGGGGGGAGGGGGGAGGGATAGCATTGAGAGATATACCTAATGCTAGATGACGAGTTGGTGGGTGCAGCGCACTAGCATGGCACATGTATACATATGTAACTTACCTGCACATTGCGCACATGTACCATAAAACCTAAAGTATAATAATAATAATAATAATAAAATATACTGTATATAATGTATATATACATTATATGTAATATATCTCCAAAAAAAAAAAAAATAAATTAGCAATGTGATTTATGGTTTTTCACTAATATTATATTACATATAAATGAGCTAAATATGAAGCTCCAAGAAGACACTTATATGTAATCGATCTAAGCAGGTATAAGGATTTATGTTGAAATGGAAATTTTCAAATTACACGTCAATAATAATGATTTTAACACATGCATCAATATGTGTATCATTTTAAGTATAATCAACAGAGGTATATAATTAGTTCCAAAAACTACGAGAAAAATTTGAAGAATACTTTGTTGACACTGCTAAATTTGGAGTTGCTTTTCAATTTATGCAATATCTCTTTGAACTTGATGTTAATAATTCTGAATCAACACAAGAGTTGATGGATTTACTTAATTTGGATGTAGTTTTGAAACATATGCTTTTGCTTTAAAGTCAAACAATTCTTCTGAAAAACATAAACCAGTTTTATCAACATGGGTGTAATTATCAAACAAAAATGGGCTGGGCGCATTGACTCATGCCTGTGATCCCAGCACTTTGGGAGACCAAGGCAGGCGGATCATGAGGTCAAGAGATCGAGACCATCTGGCCAACATGGGGAAACCCCATCTCTACTAAACATACAAAAATTAGCTGGGAGTGGTGGCACATGCCTGTAGTCCCAGCTACTTGGGAGGCTGAGGCAGGAGAATTGCTTGAACCCAGGTGTTGGGGTGGCTAGACCCAACACCAGGCTGTGGGGGCTACAAAGTCTGGCAGTGTCAAAGGAATGAGACAAGTTAAGAGTGCATAAAGTGGGTCCAGGGGGCCAACGCTAGTATGGAGGCTGCAAAGACCCTGAGCTCTGGAAGCCCACACTACTTATTGGTGATCAAACAAAGAAACAGGTGGTGAGGATGTGGGGGTTGAAAGGTAGCGGTGCATCAAGCATATGATCTATAGCTGTGACAGTTTAGCATTCCCTTTGAAGCATATAGAACATGTTCTGCTACTTGAGATCATGGGGAACATGTTCTTCTAGTTTAAGATACAATCGATCCATGAGCCTGGGAGTGCTAGAAGCAAGGAGCCAGCAAGTCTAGACACATTCCAGAGGCCACGAGGGGTTTTATGCCTTGAGCCCTGGATTCCATCCAAGCCACGAGGGGTTTTATGCCCTGAGCCCTGGATTCCATCCAAGCCACGAGGGGTTTTATGCCCTGAGCCCTGGATTCCATCCAAGCCACGAGGGGTTTTATGCCCTCAGCTTAGATTATGGTACGGCAGGGCAGCCTTCCACTCTATAGCACAGAGCTTGGTGTTCCAAAGGCCATGAGGGGTTTTAGACCTTGGACCCAGGACATGTTCCAAGACTCTTTTACATTATGTCAGACATGCAAGCCCTGCCTCAGCTTTTCCCAACACCCAGGAGGCAGAGGTTGCAGTGAGTCGAGATCACACCATTGCACTCCAGCCTGGCGACACAGCAAGACTCTGTCTCAAAAAAAAAGATAAGAAAAAAAAGAAAAATGATTTTTTGGTGTTCTATTTAATTTTATGAAATAGTAACACAGATCAAGTATTTATCATGAAAACTTTGCCTGAATTGAAATATGCTGTAAATATAAAATATATACTGATTTGAAAATTTGCTATTAAAAAAACACAAAATATCTTATTAACAATTTTAAAATGTGTATTACATGGCAAAATGATAATTTAGATATATTGGGTTCAATACAGTGTATTGTTAAAATGAATTTCATCTGTTTATTTTTTTAAATATAAGTATTAGAAAATTTAAAATTATATATATGGCTCATATTATGTTTCTATTGGACAGTGCTGCTCTAGACATTCAAACGGCGAGGACTTTTTCATCCTCAGGTTTTAGCTTAAATGTTACTCTGTGAAGCCTTTCCTAACCAGACAGCTAAAGCAGCAACTTCCCCAAACGTACACACTCCTGACCACATGTACCTTAGCTCGCTCTCTATCCCACTACCTGCTTTCAACTTTTTTCATAGTACCTTTCATTATCCAAAATCTTACTCACTCACGTACAGGTTTATTGTCTGCATTCCCCACTGGAATAGAACTGTTGAACCCCTAGTGCTTGAGTAAGTACTTGATCAATATTTAGAGAGTTATTCTAATAAACTCTAGAGAGGCCAACTTGCAGGAAATCTGTAAAGTCACTCTTGATAAAATCATGGAAACAGACACACACAGAGGTATTTAGGGTAAGAACAAAAATAATATATTTTAAAAATCACAGTAAAGACAAGACATCTGCTTCTAACACAACCATATTCCTGGGTATTAGGAACCTATTCTGGAAGTTGTATCTTCCCCTGACTCAGCTGCTTCAGGTGTTCACGTTGAGTGAGGCAACTGCCTTTTCTGAGGTAAGATTTAGCAGATTTAAGTCAGGGTTTCTCACAAATTTTGTTTTCAAAATTGCCCTTCCTGCTGTAATATGAATGTATTTACCTTTGCATTCTCCCATGTGAAATCTTGCCTGTGCTAAATTGCGGTACTTAGGGCAACAGACAGCTTCTCTCTTTACCCCACAGGCTGCCCATATAGTCCACGAGAGATGAAACCATCATTGTTTTGTTCTTTTATGGCATCTAGACCCAGATTTAGGAGTTAGACCTAAATTTTTAAAAGAGAGTGGATTTAAATTTTTTGATATGGAAATATTAAGCCACATTACCTTAAAACCACATTTAACAAAACCACGGTGGGTGAAGAACTACAGCTCTTAGTTGCTACAAAATTCCAGTGTGGCTAAGGCAGCCTAGGTAAATCCAAGGAAGAAAGTCCAAGCAGGCCAGAGTGGTGAAGCTGAGTGGCTTTTCCCTGGGGCAGCAGGCTGGTGGTTGGGGAAATTTAAATGAAAGCAGCTCAAGCAGGGGAAAAACTCAGCTCATCTCAATTAGGTGTGGGGTACAACTTGTTCAAGATCACAGTATCAGCTGTCTTCAGAAGGCAGACTTGGTGGGACCCCTGAGTGCCTGTGGTGGTGGGTCCAGAAGGCTAAACACAAACAGAAAGAAGCCTCCTCCATCATTATTCTTGCCTCCTACAACTAAATCCAGTATAGCAGCTGATATGGTTTGGCTATGTCCCCACCCAAATCTCATCTTGAATTGTAACTCCCACAATTCCCACATGTTGTGAGAGGAACCCAGTGGGAGGTGATTGAATTATGGGGGCGGGTCTTTCCTGCGCTGTTCTCGTAATAGTAAATGAGTCTCACGAGATCTGATGGTTTTAAAAACGGGAGTTTCTTATACAAAAATTAATTCAAGATGGATTAAAGACTTAAATGTTAGACCTAAAACCATAAAAACCCTAGAAGAAAACCTAGGCAATACCATTCAGGACATAGGCATGGGCAAGGACTTCATGTCTAAAACACCAAAAGCAATGGCAACAAAAGCCAAAATTGACAAATGGGATCTAACGAAACTAAAGAGCTTCTGCACAGCAAAAGAAACTACCATCAGAGTGAACAGGCAACCTACAGAATGGGAGAAAATTTTTGCAATCTATTCATCTGACAAACGGCTAATATCCAGAATCTACAATGAACTCAAACAAATTTACAAGAAAAAAATCAAACAACCCCATCAAAAACTGGGCAAAGGATATGAACAGACACTTCTCAAAAGAAGACATTTATGCAGCCAACAGGCACATGAAAAAATGCTCACCATCACTGGCCATCCGAGAAATGCAAATCAAAACCACAATGAGATACCATCTCACACCAGTTAGAATGGCAATCATTAAAAAGTCAGGAAAGAACAGGTGCTGGAGAGGATGTGGAGAAATAGGAACACTTTTACACTGTTGGTGGGACTGTAAACTAGTTCAACCATTGTGGAAGTCAGTGTGGCAATTCCTCAGGATCTAGAACTAGAAATACCATTTGACCCAGCAATCCCATTACTGGGTATATACCCAAAGGATTATAAATCATGCTGCTATAAAGACACATGCACACATATGTTTATTGCGGCACTATTCACAATAGCAAAGACTTGGAACCAACCCAAATGTCCAACAATGATAGACTGGATTAAGAAAATGTGGCACATATACACCATGGAATACTATGCAGCCATAAAAAATGATGAGTTCATGTCCTTTGTAGGGACATGGATGAAGCTGGAAACCATCATTCTCAGCAAACTATCACAAGGACAAAAAACCAAACACCGCATGTTCTCACTCATAGGTGGGAATTGAACAATGAGAACACATGGACACAGGAAGGGGAACATTACACACTGGGGCCTGTTGTGGGGTGGGGGGATGGGGGATGGATAGCATTAGGAGATATACCTAATGTTAAATGATGAGTTAATGGGTGCAGCACACCAACATGGCACATGTATACATATGTAACTAACCTGCACATTGTGCACATGTACCCTAAAACTTAAAGTATAAAAAAAAAAAGGGAGTTTCCCTGCACAAGCTCTCTTGTCTGCCACCATGTGAGATGTGCCTTTCACCTTCCAATAAACCTCTTTCTTTTGTAAATTGCCCAGTCTCAGGTATGTCTTTATCAGCAGTGTGAAAACAGACTAATACAGCAGCCCCCTGGGATTTAGGACGTATTAACATAAACTTCAAATATTTTCTTTTCTTTTTTTTTTTTGAGACGGAGTCTTGCTCTGTTGCCCGGGCTGGAGTGCAGTGGCGTGATCTCGGCTCACTGCAAGCTCTGCCTCCTAGGTTCATGTCATTCTCTGCCTCAGCCTCCTGAGTAGCTGAGACTACAGGCGCCTGCCACCACTCCTGGCCACCACTCCTGGCTAATTTTGTTTTTGTATTTTTAGTAGAGACGGGGTTTCACCGTGTTAGCCAGGATGGTCTCAATCTCCTGACCTCGTGATCCGCCCGCCTCAGCCTCCCAAAGTGCTGGGGTTACAGGGATGAGCCACTGTGCCCGGCCAAGAAATATTCCTAGCTCAGAGTTCTCTCCTCAAGTCTCTGATGTTCTTGTTTCTATGCCACCCATGAGGATGGACAATTGGAAGAGACAAACCCAGCCATAGGCAGTGCAACTTCACTCAGGGCCAGGGGAGCTCAGGACCTGCTTTGCATTTAGTGCGCCTGGGGACCACGTAGGAGCAAGTGGTGATCAGAGCTGTTTTGGCAGAAAGGGGAAAGAAGCAAGCAGGGGGAACTGGGAGGGGTGGGGAGATGGCCATACATGGAGATACACACTAGCCAGTGGTTAGGCAGCAGCATCGAGGGGCATGGCAGCAAGTACAGGGCTGGGGTTCAGGGACAACTGTCCAGTCCTTGAGTGATGGGAGCTAGCCCTGGAGGCTCCTGGACACAAGGGCAAAAGGTCCTGACCACAGAGCTGGAATCCTCTAAGCCTCTGCGCATTCTTAACACTGGGTAGCAAGTGCTTCCCAAATGTGACTGCAGGTGCAGGGAGCCAGGCAGGTCAGTGGACATTAGCTCTATCCCCTTCAGATACCCACGCAGGCTTGGGAACACGTGGGCCACATCTGGCTTGGGCCATTTAGTGAAGCACAACAGGTGCTTCTGCCGGTTTGAAAATTTGCAACTGGCTGGCTCCACATAGCTAACAGCTGGCACTTCTCCACCCCGCCGCCTTCTGCTATGGCCATCCTCATGCATGGCTGTTCTCTCCCTGAAGACCACAGGCTCCTTAAGGTGTGCATTCTTCTGGTATTCCTCAAGGGCTCAGCACTGTACAAACCAGAAATCCAAATTTGCTAAGTAGTAACACATTTTCAAAAATATCAACAGGAACTTTTGATGCTTTAGTTGGTATTTTGACTATGAAAATGAGGAATTCTAAAACACAAGGGAAAATAACATTTGATTGTAATTCTGAACTGCATTGGATTTTTATCTGTTTATGTTATCCATTTATGATGTCTTTTGAGTGTTTTGCTCTATGTCCTAGATGTTATTTCATTTCTAAAAATGAAAATCATTTATAGGAAACATACAACAGGGATCCTGGTCTGGGTTTTCAACCATTTCTTTTCCAAATTTTCGAATTCAGGTTACAGCAGTGGTTCTCAATGGGAGGCGCTTTTACACGCCCCTCACCCCCGCAGTGGACATTTGGCAACGTCTGGTGATGTTTTTGTGTGTCATGACTGGGAGTGGGGTCTACTGGCGATGAGTTGGTAGAGTTCAGTGATGCTGCTCAACATCCCACGGTGCAGGGGAAGCCACCCCAGCCACCAAGAACGACCCAGCTCCCGACGACCGTCGTGCTGAGGCTGAGAAATGCTAAGTTGCAGGGATGAAAAAAGCCAGCAACTGATTTCCATTAGCTACATCTGCAAAAAAAGTTTTGTTTTACTAAATAAATTTGAAAATTGTGTTCTAGCCTCCTCTGGATTAGGAAGTGTGTGTAACATTGGTTTGCTGTTTCCAAAAGAATTGGTGGGAGAGGTAGAGACTGAAGGCTTGACTTCCTCAGAGCCACTGATAGGGAAAACGCCATCTTCTCAGGGCAGTGAGACACCTGGGAATCGATGCCTTGCAGCCCTGTACTACCAGCTGGGAGACCTCCGGCCAGTTCACCTTCCTGGACCCTGGTTCCCTCATCTGTAATGTGGATTTAATAACAGCACCTACCTCATAGAATTTCTGTGCAAATGAAATGAGTGAAAATATGTGAAAATTGCATGAGTGAAAAATACCTAAAAGCGTCAGCATGCTGCCGAGCATGTCTGCGTGCTGTGTGAGTGTTTGCTACTGGTGTTATTCATGCGTGACATAGACATTTTCCCGGTTAAACATGCTTGTATTCAGATGATGCGGAAGAAACCTTAAGGATGAGACAATGAACTGAACATCTCCCCTTTGCCGGTGGGCCCAGCATGGTCAGCACAGGGTGCCTGAGGGGCTTCGTCCAGCTGCCTTCCTCTTTCCTGTTCATACGGTGCCCGGGTGTGCAGTGTGGGTCTCCCAGTGGTGCCCACCTGCCAGCACGCTTTGCTCACCTGTCCTGACCCGTGGTTTCCTACTTGCCAGTGTTGGCCCCCAGCCCCCTATAACTTGTCTGCTTCCCAGTGGGCAGTGACAAATATCCTCTGCACAAGGAAATACAAAAATTTGTGTATTTTAATAGAGATTTCACCTCTTTCTTAATGCAACACAGCTGTGTATATCCTGGATCCATACAGTTCTGGGGGATGGACACTGGTGACCCCTGGCATTACGCTGGGAGTGTTTTCTTAATTATACACCCTGAACTCACAACCCTCACTCCAGCATTCTCCATGTGTTAAGACTAGATATGGTTTTGGATGATACTGACTCGGTTTCCACTTGCTAATGTCCTGAAAAGCTGACTGGCTTCATCAGCCATATTTGAAATACAACATATATGAACAGTTACTAAAAATCAGCAGGTAGCTAAACGTTTTTACTTTTGTCCTTGATGATATCGCCATCATCTCTACTGTTACCTCCTTCTTCACTTCACTTTTTAAGTGCACTTATTCTGTGAAAACACCTTTTTTTTTTTTTAAATAGGGAAAGAAAAATGAATTGACTTGATATTCTTAAAATAAAAATATGACCCAAAATATACAGAACCATTAATATGAAATTAAAGATCTTCTTTCTCAGTGGAAAAAAATTAGAACCACATTGCTGAAGTCTCTCAACATTTCATTTTTAATTTTTCTAATAGTACATTCTTTAAAAGAAGTTAACAACTTCAATTCCAAATATAAGGATTAAATAATGCAAATGAAAAGCTGTCATTTTCAGTGAAGCTATTGCCTAATTACCCTGGAAAAAAGTATTCTTATGACTGAACTGATGCAAAAATCCCTTAGAAAAGCTTCATTTGTTGCCTGTAAAGAGTCTTCTTAAGGTCACTTTTACTTCTAGACTGCCCCCTTGTTTCCAGTGAAAGAGTTTTGCTTGGTAATGGCTTGTGGTTCCACAGTGTTTTGTGTATGAAAAGCGCAGACTAAGAGATACTACTGAAGTCGCTCAAATTGTAGATTCTGCCATGAAAGGAAGTCCCAACACTGTAACATTTCCCCTTAATCTTCAGCAAGACACATGAAAAAAAAAAAAACAACTCAAGTCCCAACTGAATCTTTACTTTGATCATCATTTCCAGGGGCATTCAGAGGCTGCTGTGCGGTCAGACACAGAGCTCCCTCGAGGCCCCTGTGTGCTTATGAAGTACCTGCAGGTTCTGAGCGTTGGCCCCAGCTCGGGCCAGGGGTCTGCAGACAGAGGCACCTGGTGGCTGCTGGGGCTCCCTGGGGTGAGCCATGGCACGGGAGCCTCTAAGCGCCAAGCTCGCCACAGTCTTCGTCTCTCAGAAGGCAGGGGAAGAAGCAGCGCTCCCAGACAGGACAGAGAAAAGCCTATGAAACAATGCTCTCCAGTCACCAACCAGTGACAGTAAATTTCAGAGCTGGAATTTACTGCTGGGACAAGAGTGCACTACGATTTGCTTTCATTTTTTCCAGACGCTTCACTAAGTGGCCGTTGCTCACCTCGAGCTCTTCTGTTTTATCCAATGCAGAGCGGAGCTGGGAACAGAGGAAAGGCAGTGAGCTTTGAGGAACTTGTTTCCTCCAAACATAACAGGGTTCTGTGCTACCAAAATTCCAATCCTACTGAAAAATAAAATGATAACTTGGACCCTGGTCACTCATGATGCCCTTCCTCCTCTGAAACAACTGGACTCCAGAGAGGGGACACTCTTGGGGATCCCGATGGTTTTCTTTTCTTTTTTTTTGAGACAGAGTCTTGCTGTGTTGCCAGGCTGGAGGGCAGTGGCATGATCTTGGCTCACTGCAACCTCCGCCTCCAGAGTTCAAGCGATTCCCCTGCCTCAGCCTCCCGGGACTACAGGTGTGCGCCACCACGCTCAGCTAATTTTTTGTATTTTAGTAGAGATGGGGTTTCACCATGTTGGCCAGGATGGTCTCGATCTCCTGACCTCATGATCTGCCCACCTTGGCCTCCCAAAGTGCTGGGATTACAGGCATGAGCCATCATCTTGGCCTCTTTTTTTTTTTTTTTTTTTGAGACAAAGTCTCACTCTGTTGCCCAGCCCAGAGTACAATGGTGTGATCTTGGCTCACTGCAACCTCCACCTTCTGGGTTCAAACAATTCTCTTGTCTCAGCCTCCTGAGTAGCTGAGACTACAGGTGCACACCACCACACCCGGCTAATTTTTTGTCTTTTTAGTAGAGATGGGGTTTCAACATGTTGGTCAGGCTGGTCTTGAACTCCTGACCTCAGGTGATCTACCCACCTCGGCCTCCCAAAGTGCTGGGATCACAGGCGTGAGCCACCACGCCCAGTGGGGATCCTGATGGTTTCACAAAAGGTAAGTGAGGCATGAGGTAAACAAACACAAACAAGAGCTGAGCCTGGACTGCATGGAGAAGGTGGTCCTAGCAGCCAGATTCCAAGGCAGGAATGCCTGAGGCCAAGACGGCCACACCTGGGAGCCAGGGCCATGGAGCCTGACAGTCAGGCAGAAGATGAGCTGTAGAAGCCACATTAGCAGGGCATCATCTGGACCCACAGGAAGCAGGGCAGAGTGGGGGTGCCCTAAGCTAGGAGAACATGGTTTTGGAGGGGTCACAAGAACATGGTCTACGGCTCTGCTTTCGACCCAAAACACTCAAGAAAGGTTGTTTGGGTCCTGGGACAGAAGTCCCGCCCCCACCTCACCAGTGGAGGCAAAAGCAAGCCCTTTTTGCAGGAAGTTTCCACAAGTTAAGCCTGGAGTATTCCTACAAATTAAAATCAAGCATAAGCTCACAAAACACTAAGGTGACAAACCATTTGAGTGAGAGTCAACAGAAGCAATAAATGACAGAATTAGACCCCCAAAGACTGAGCATGTTTCAATTGTCAGATATAGAAAACCAAACAGCTGTGCATGAAATATTTAAAGAATAAGAATACAATTTAAAAAGAGGACATACATGAACATGCAGCAAGAAACTATCAACAATGAAGATACTTTTTTTAAAAAAAGGTGAACTGGAAAATCTTTGCAAAAACTTTAGGCGTTATCCAACAGAGCGAGGTAAGAAGATAGAAAATATGAAAGACAGATGGTTAAAAAATGTGGAGACAATGAGAATCTCTAACATCCTCTGATTAGAGTTCCAGAGGGGAAAGTGGAGAGACTAAAAAAGAGGAATTATTTAAGGAGTTAATGGTTAAATATTTTCCAAAATCAATTTTTAAAAAGACTTCACAGATCCGAGAAACACTATATATCTCAAGCAGAAAGATTCCAATAAACTACATCTAACAGTAAAACTGTAGAAAATCAAACACAAACAGACCCTGAAAGAAACTAGAGAAGAAAAAAAAAGGTCCCCTACAAAGGACCCACCGTTAAAACAACAGCTTTCTCAACAGCCAGCAGATGGTGGCATAATTGCTATAATCATTGAGGAAAATGACCACCACACAGAATTGCATGACCCCGAATACTACTATCCAAGAACAAGGATGAAACAAAAACATGTATAAACAAAAACAGTGAATTCACCACCAAGAAGTCTGCTCTAAAAGAATTTCTACAGTATGTACTTCAGGGAGGAGGAAAATGATTCTAGTACAGTCTGAGACACTAACAGGACAGACATATAAAATGGCCAATATGTAGTTATGTCAAACAAACATGGGCAATATAAAACAACAACAACAACAACACAACAATAGTATTATCTGATAAGTGGGATTTATGAAGGTCAAAAGTATTTATGTGTGGAGGTACATGTATACATATACATATACACATATACACATATGTGTGAGGGTGTGCATGTCAGGCAGGAGGGTGAAGCTAAAGTGCTCAAAAGTCCTTCTATTTTATAGGAGGGGAGTAAAGATAGTGTTCAACTTTAATTTTTTTTAAGTTAAATAAAAATACCCCATGTGTGATCACTGAAAAGAACAGAAATTGAATATAAAATTTAAATTTGGAGAGAGAAAAATGACACACAAAAGAACAAATGGTTATCCACAGTCAGATAGTGAAAACAAGTCCAAATATACCAATAACAATGGACTAAAGGCCCTATTAAGATACGCAGATTTCAGATTCAATTAAGAACCACTGCCACCTAGCTATATGCATCTAAAGGAGATCAGCTAAAGCATAACAACACAGGGAAGACTGGAAGCCAAGGGATGGAAAAATCAGAAGTGGACAAACACTAACCAAAAGAAAGCTGATACAGCCATGTGAATACCCAACAAGGTCAACAGCAGCAGGGACCAAAAGGGTCACTACAAAATGACAAAAGGTTTAACTCATCAAGAAGATATCAGAATTTTAAACACCTAGTATCAACAGCCTCAACATGTATAGGAGAAATAGGGAGAATGAGACAAATCCACCATCATCTTTTGGAAGAGCTTGACAAATCTCTATCAGCTACTGAGAATTTAAGCAGACAAAAGAAATCAGATCTGAATGCACACTTCACAAGTTTGATCAGTGGAAGTATACAGAATTTTGCATCCATAAATCAGAGACTACACATTCTTCTTAAGCACATTTGAGACATTTACAAAAGCGAATCATGTATCAGGCCATTAAGCAAGTATTGACAAATCTCAAAGACCAGGTATAACAGGGACCATGTTCTCTGACGATAGCAAAATTAAGCTAGAAGGTTAAATGGGCCGGGCGTGGTGGCTCATGCCTGTAATCTCAGCACTTTGGGAGGCCAAGGCAGGAGGATCACCTGAGGTCAGGAGTTCAAGACCAGCCTGGCCAACATGGACAAACCCCATCTCTACAAAAACACAAAAATTAGCCAGGCATGATGGTGGGTGCCTGTAATCCCAGCTACTCAAGAGGCTGAGGGGGGAGGCTTGAACCTGGGAGGTGGAGGTTGCAGTGAGCCGAGATGGCACCCTTGCACTCCAGCCTGGGCAACAGAGTCAGACTCTGTCTCAAAAGAATAAATAAATAAATAAATAAAATAAAATAAGATAAAATAAAAATAAATAAAATAAAGAGGAGAGAAATGGCATCTTTGGTTTCTCCTCCACAGTCCCTTTCCTACAGTTTAAATACAAAAGGAGTGATTCTTTCCTTTTTTTTTTTATGAAACAGGGTCTCACTCTGTCGCCCCAGGCTGGAGTGCAGTGGCACGCTCATGGGTCAAAGCAGCCTTCACCTCCCAGGCTCAAGCAATCCTCCTGCCTCAGCCTCCCAAGTAGGGACTACAGGCACAGGCCACCACACCCGGCTAATTAGTTTTTTTGCACTTTCTGTAAAGACAGGGTTTCACTATGTTGCCCACGCTGGTCTTGAACTCCTGAGCTCAAGCGATTTGCTCACCTTGGCCTCCCAAAGTGCTGGGATTACAGGTGTGAGCCACCACGCCCGGCCCGACTGTTCCTATTGAAACATAAATCAACATAAGCCACTCCTTTGCTCAAAACCCTGCAGTAGCTCCCACTTTACGCACAGGAGGAGCCCAAGTCCTGTCCATGGCCTCCAGGGCCCTGCCTCACGGACTGGGGTGCTCTGACTGCTCCCTCCACCCCCTTACCCCCTGCTCACTTGGCCTTCAACGCTCTGACTGTTCCTTGACAAAGGCAGCGCCTTGCCCCCAGCTCCCCTGCACGTGCTGATCCTTTGCACGGAAGGCTTTCTCCCAGTTCTGCCTGGCTCACTCCCTGGGCTGTTCAGGCCTGTCCTCACATGCCACAAGAAGGAAAGTCTTCCTTGGCCACCTACCTAGAACTGTCCTAGCCTGGGCCATTCTGCACCCCAGCCCCTCTCCTGCCTGTGGTCACTTCTATTGGCCTCCCTCTTCCAGAGCGTAGGCTCTGTGGAGGCAGAGACCTTCTGTCCGTTAAGGCCATAGCTGCATCTCCAGCACCTGAACCCATGCCCGGCATGCAACAGATGCTGTAAATATTTGTTGAACAAACAACTTTGCCAAGTGTCTTCAATAAGGTAAAATACGTGTTTTAATTGGCAAGCATGGTAATTTGGGAGTGTGATCAGCAGGTGAAGTAACAGCAGCTCGCCTTCTCAAGGGCACTTTCCATAGGGTGACCTGAGACAGCTGTGGCCTGGCCCTGGTGCCACACCCAGCTCTTGGCCACAGCAGGCCCATGGGCTCCTGGTCCTCTACCTGGGCTAATTCTGCATGACACAAAAAATATTCGGAACATAAGAGGCCTGGCTACTCCTTTATCTCATTCCCTTGATGTTTATGGACAAGACCTATAGGAGATGCTCAAAACTGACAGGTGAGCTACTTGATGCCAACAAGGGTCTGGCCCTAAGCGCTGACTGGCTGAGCCATGCGTCCCTTTATTAAGACACCAGCACTGCAGAGTGGTGTGGGATGATCTGACAATGACCAGCCCCGGGCAGACGTCACAGTAGTAAATCCTCTCTGTACTGTCCCCACTAGAGAAATACTTGCAGCCATTCTCTTTCTAGAAATTGCCTAGGAAATTTACCTCTCTTTGGAGTTTCCGTTTTTCTGCCTTAAGTTCATCTTCTATTTTTTCTGCATTTTCAGCCGCTGATTTGTAACGTGATACTTGACTCTCTAACCTTATTACCTAAAAGGTAGAAAAAAACCATATGTATAAATTGATAAGCCTGTTTTCTTTCTTCAGCTTCTTTACTTTGAGATCAAAGAGTGTGATTCAATAAAATGGGAGAATACACCATGTAAATACTTATAACATTTTGGACTATGGTGTGGGTTTGAGCCGAGCAAGCTATTATTAGTTCTTATTTCTGGGTGACCCTGTGCTGACATGATGGGGACCCATTTCCCGTGACCCCGTCCACCAGGGTGGTTTCCGCAGTGCTGGCACCTTGCTGCCTGCTTCTTCTCCCGCTGCATGGGGCTGTTCTGTTGGAACAGGCAGAATGGTGCTGGTAAGGGACGGGTTCCGCCAGGACCTCAGCTCCAGTCTAATCTCTCCTGGGGTGGTGGGGTTGGGAGGAGGAAGGCACAGGGTGAGGAGTGAAAGGAGGTGGCTTCAGCATGGCATTCCCCAGCCAAGGTTCTGAGATGAAAGACAGCAGCAGCGAAGGCCTACTGGACACCTTCACTCTGCCGCAATCAGAAGCACGCATCGTCTCTACCTGTGCTGTTCTCATTTTTGTTTCTATAAACATTCCAAAAAGTTCCAGCCAAGTATACCCACAATGGAGGGGGAAACGGTACCTGTTTTTTTTCTCTCTTTCTGGCTAGAACACAAATTGCCCCAGGGCCCAGTGTGCTAGAGGCAGGAGTGCCCCATGTCTAGACACCAGGGAGGGCTGGCCTCGCTGCAAGAGAAAGGCTAAAAGCCCAGGCAAGAGGGACGTCCCAGTATGATGTGTTTTTTTAATTAGCTACATTATTTATTTATTTTAGTTTATTTTTGAGACAGAGTCTCGCTCTGTTGCCCAGGCTGGAGTGCAGTGGCGTGATCTCGGCTCACTGCAACCTCTGCCACCTGGTTCAAGCGATTTTCCTGCTTCAGCCTCCTGAGTAGCTGAGATTACAGGCACCTGCCACCATGCCCGGCTAATTTTTGTATTTTTAGTAGAGACGGGGTTTCACTATGTTGGCCAGGCTGGTCTTGAACTCTCGACCTTCAGTGATCCACCCATCTCAGCCTCCCAAAGTGCTGGGATTACAGGTGTGAGCCACCGCGCTTGGCCAATTAACTAAATTATTTTTAAAGAACAAAATTTTAAAACACTCCCAAGCCACATTAGCTATTTTCTACAACTAACTGCTGTTGATAAAGGATTGGTATCTACTATAACAACTTAAATTCTAGGAATTCTTTCCTTCCTACTTGCTCTCTGTAAGAAACGGATGGAAAGGCTGCTGTCCTAACTTATCCCTCTTAGGACATTTTTTGGTTCTAAAAATCTCGGCTTTTTTTGGTCCTCAGCCTTTCAGGGCTATTTCTAGCAAGTAAAACTCCAGTCAATCATCAGTTCTGCCCGTTGTTGCTTACACGTACATTTTGTTCTAATGCAGTTATCTCTTGCTCAGATTTTGCAAGTTTAAATTTGAGGTCGCTGATCTGTCTGTTGGCATCCCCTAAAGGTTGAAAGAGAAGGAAAATCTGTTAAGCTCTTGGGCTTTTCAAATATTAAAACAATAGTTACTGGGAACCAAGCCCTTACTTTGTAATCATCTCGCAAATCTGTTAGTTCTGGCCTTGCCTCCACAACCTCCCAGAGCTGAGAGTAGGAGAAGGCACTCTCTCCCCATGAACCCAGGCTGGGAAAGTGCCTTCCGCCCCGGTGCTTAGGGCAGGAGACCTCAGGCAAGAGAGTGCCTACGAGTGAAGAAGACAAAGAGATGGGGGGTAGGGAAAAGCGGGAGAGAGACTGGGCGTCATTTTATCTCCCTTAAGACTGTTTCTAGTTTATTGGCATAAAAAAAAGCCTTTCATTTTTTTTCACACAATCAACAGATCAAAAGATTGCTGTATCCAGCAAAGTAAATGTGGTTTCCATCAGCACAACATGTGGTGGTATCTTGGTGCGCGTTTTTGGGCACCTGTTCTATTTCATAGGCTCAGAGAGAAACACCATTGTTCTGTCTACCTACCCATCCTTGTGCTTTTATTTTCAAGGGCTTTTGTGGGGATGTGAGGGAATGAGGGCATTCTTTGCCGTGACAGTTTTCTCTGCCAGCGCAGTTATACTAAAACAGCACATATGAAAGCATTTACTTCTACACAAGAATTGACATTTACTTTGTAGGTCCATTACATGCACGTCTGTCCCGTTTTCCAACACATCATCTTCAGATCGAAGATTGTCTAGTTTGCCAATCTTCTGTCTCTCCTCCAGCTGCCCTTTGAGTTTCTTAATCTGAAAACACCCGCCGGTAAAATACGTTAATTTCTCTATTCTGAATGAGACCGAAAAGCTGAAGTTAGAGCCCATCAGAAAGGAAGCTGCATGTCAATTGACAGAAGGAACTTTGTGTCCATCAGTACTCTTCTCAGAAACACAATTCAATGTACAATGAATGAAAAATGAATTACACTGTAACTCTGGGAGAAAAGTCATTTCTAAAGTGAAATTCTTCTAGGACTCAGGAGGAGACTGTACATGAAATACGTGCAATGTTTAAGACTCAGTAAGTCACCGTGCTATTCACTTTCTCTTTATTTACTAAGAAACCAGAAAGGGCCACTTGGAGCCTTCTGGGCTCCGATATATTGTAATTAAGTCCCCCAAAAGTCGAGTGCTTTCTCAGCATTCAGACAAGCTGCAGGTGTGTTCAGAGGCGGTTTGCCAGCTTTCAGGGAGTTGGTCTTTAGCTAGCTTTCCCCTCCCTAAGCAAGACAGAAACATGTCCAGTCGTCCCTCGGTATCTGGGGAGGGGGGATTGGTTCCAGGACCCCTCAGACATCAAAATCTGTGGATGCTCAAGTCCCTGATATAAAATGGTGCAGTATTTGCAGAAACCTACCTGCATCCTCCTGTACACTTTAAATCACCTCTAGATTCCTTTTAATACCCAACACAACGCCTACAACTCAATTCATTCATGTGGATTCAGTGCAGGACTCCGTGCAGGGCAAATTCAAGCTATGCTTTCTTGGAACTTTGTGGAAGTTATGTGTTTTTTTTTTTTTTGAATATTTCAATCCATGTTGGTTGAATCCACGGACATGGAACCCATGGATATGGAGGGCTGACCGTATAATTGGAATTGCAGTTAACAGTCAATGACTGCAGAACTTTCTGGCATCTAGTTGGTGGGGTCTCCGGGGGCTTTTCATGTTTAACTTCCAATCTATGAAGAATTGTTGCAGGTGATCACCTGCCTTCCTACCCCACACACCAAGCACAGAAGACCCCTGATTAACAACAAACCAAAAGTGCATGCTGCTTTAAGGAAGTAAGGATAGAACTCATGAATGCATAGTTCCAAAAGATCACAGGAACTTCAAGAGAATCTTTCTACCATATTTAGTGCTTTCTCCAATTTTCGGAGAATCTTCAACAGAATGGTAGAAAGTAAGGCAAATACATTCGATTAGGCTTATGAGGAGAAATTAGAGGAAAGTGGTTGTAGAGCGATTTAATCACTATCCTGCATATAAAAAGATCAAATAGGATAACTGTTCAGTGTTTCTTTGTTTTTGAGATGGAGTCTTGCCCTGTCACCCAGGCTGGAGTGCAGTGGTGCGATCTCGGCTCACTGCAACCTCTGCTTCCCGGGTTCAAGCGATTCACCTGCCTCAGCCTCCCCAGTAGCTGGGATTACGGGCACCCACCACCACACCCAGCTAATTTTTGTATTTTTAGTAGAGACGGGGTTTCACCATGTTGGCAGACTGCTCTTGAACTCCTGACCTCAAGTGATCCGCCCGCCTCGGCCTCCCAAAGTGCTACGATTACAGGTGTGAGCCACCGCACCCGGCCTGCTATGTCTTGAGGTAGAAGAGAGCAATGAAGATAAACATGGTTAAAACAACTCTGTCTAGCTGTAGCAAAGAAATACCTGTGAGAGAGGGGTGCTGATCACCAAGAGTACAAAACTGACTTTTATGGACAAACAACCCATATGGACAAGAGAAGTGCTATTTGGAATGACTCAGTAATGCTCTTGTTTCTCAATGGTTAATCATTAATATTATTAATGATCAACATTTATATTTATTTTAAGCAGCAATTCAGTAAAATGTACCAAACCCAGTTCCACAGCTTTGGGTCTTTGAGACATCCTTATTAAACCTCATATGACTCAGGATACTCTCTTTGGATGAAAATATCAACTTTGATGTTCTATTTGGATAACAATTTTAAGAGCACCAGTTGGCTTGATAATGACTTTCAGGCATGATTAACTTAGGGGTTTTCTGAGTAAGCAAGAAGGAAGGATGGGCAGGTGGTTTCAGATGCCCTGTTCATGAATCGGTAAAGTAATAAAAAGATTGTTACCTGTTCCAATAAGCATTCCCGTTCATCAACCAGCTTTTTCAACCTAATATCTAAAGAAATCAGAAAGACACAGGTTTAGGTGAATCCGCGTGCCACGCCTTTCTGCACATTGCTAAACTGAAGAATGATCGTTCAGGTTAGTGAAATGAATGATGGAAGTAGTTATACACGTACCACGGTGAATGAGGCCACAGACAGGACGGGGTGAATGAGGCCACAGCCAAAGGAGGTTGGGTCAACCTCCCAGAACATGCTTCACGTCAGGGGCAGCATCCGGCTGCATGCAAACAGGCTGCTAATCTTCTACCTTAGGTTAGCATGCAAGAACGCTAGGGCCAAACCACGCTGCAACACAAGATCTCACAGGCTTCATGGTTTAACATTATTAGCAATGTACAAACACCGAGAATCACAATTCAATAGCACCAACATTTTGAACAGACTCGCCTTTCTGAGTTTACATCCCAGATGTATTTATCTTTCTAATTTCCCTCATAGACGCATCAATGTCAGTGCTGTGACTATCTGTTTACAACCCTAAGTCCACTAACACCTCTGCTAAGCCAGTTATCAAAGCTGTTATTCTTTTGAGGAAGAAGGCAGTAATGGTTTAAGTGTCTGTAATTCCTCCCGCCCCTGATATATAAGGATGCATAAATGTTAAGTGTCTATAAATTCCCCAAACATCTCTCTTGAGTGTCAAGTATTACAGCCTTCAGACTGTGGGGGAGACCTCGGCTTGGGGAGGGTTTAGAGGTTTGGGCAAAATCCCACACTAGTTTAAAGGCACAATCAGAATGCTGGAGTGATGACAGTGATGGTAACGTATGCTGCGCACTCACTCTGACACAGGTACAGTTCTAGTAGCTTTTCATTAGCTCGTTTCAGCCCCAGAAGCCCTATGGGTGGGCTTCATTATAGCCTCCTTCTATAGATGAGGCTCTCAAAGGCCCAGAACCACTAAGCAAGTTTCTTAAGGCCTTGCAGCCCAGCCGCAGGAACACTCCCCTAAACACTGCACCCACTGTTTTTCCAGATCTAAACTCACACCTCTGAGTCAGACCCTGACTCAAAGCTCTTAGCCCACTAGGACACTGCTCTCATGCGGCCTACCTCCAGATTCTTCATAGAATGAAAAACTAACCTTGATTAGCCATGTGAAAAGAAAAAATTCATATAAAATGCATCTTCATTTTCATTTAAAAAATCATCTAGCCATATGCTAATCCAAATTACATTTTCCTCTAATTATGTTTTCTAAAGATCCTAAGTTGTTGTTTTGAAAGGCACAGTAGAACACCAGATAATGTTAAGCACAATATAAATTAAATTTATCATCTTTTGAGTTCTATTTTAATTTACAGTCAAATTACTTCTGACAGATGTTTTACTCGCTCCCCACCATAACCCACCCAACATCGAAACAAAACATTTTTGCAGTTATAAACCTGATTCTTTTGCCCAATATCACTTTTCATTTTCTTACATGTTTTAATACTCCTACATACAAAAACTACAGGCATCATAAGAAACACTGAATACATCAGAATGTGATCTTGAAGCTCAAGTATCTATTGTACAATTGTTATTGTTTTCTTCTAGAAAACTTCAAATATTCTAGATAAGCACTAGAAAATAAGTGTTAAAATGTAATAAGAGTGCAAGCAAAATTGATATAGGTAATCTGACATTTAGTTGTATAGTGAGAACATTATAAATAGAGAAGAAACTTTTAAGGAAGAGAAATTTTAAAGGAGACTTGGACAAGAAAACAAGAACGAAAGAGTTTGAAGAAAACAGAAAAAGAAATGAAGCAAAATAATTTCACATGAAGACAATAAAGAGTACTAGTTTTCATAGCGTTAAAAACCACCAAGTCTATATTGTTGAATAAATAGTGGCACATCACCGGTAGACTTATAGTGTCTGTATAGTTGGGAATTTTTTCCCTGTATCAGCCAGCAGCCATTCACATGTTGAAAAATATTTAAGACAGGCAGTAGATAGGGACAAAGAGAATAAAAGGATTTTCCTCTTGAAAGACAAAGTTTTCTCCACGTATGACTATCACACTGAACAAGTACATATTCTGAACGCAATACATGCACACACAAACACCCCTCCCTTTCCCTTAGGGGCCCAGACGTTTAGAACAAATCTTACTGTTGTGTTCCCTTGGCTGGTGGCCATGGGTGGTATGCTGTACAGGGTTGGGGGGTGGTCTCCCAGAAAGGGAGTCTATCAATAGAAAACAGGAACCCCAAACCATCTAAACTCCCCAGAATTAGCATTCAGGGTCCTAGTGATAGTGGAAACTTAAGTGTTCAGGTCATTAGGTCTCCTGTTAATCGCAAATATTAAAAATGATGGAAAGTGATCAAGGTCATATATTTCTTTTAAGGTCATACATTCTTGAAAACTGTTTAAAAACTTGATTGCTGTCCAACCTTTGTATAACAACCTATAAGTAAAAATCCATCTTCCTCTGTATTTTTGACATACACCCATAATTATACTTAATTATACTTTTGAGGGAAGATTTACATTTATATACGGTAGCTATGTTCTGGTTTGGGACTGAAAAATATCCAAGCTTTTTGATTTCAGGTGTCAGTAAGCAATGTTTTTCTCTATTCTGTATGATGGTGAAACCCCAGTGGTCTAGGTTCATCTGGGGATATGGCTGGCAGGCAACCTTTCGATTCTTTTCTGGGTTTGAATCTTTTGACGCTATAATCTTTCTAAATTGCCCTATATATTTCTATACCTTCTTATATGGAGTATAGCTAAGTCAACTTTCTTTTTCTTTTCTTTCTTTTTTTTGAGACAGGGTTTCACTCCATCGCCCAGGCTGGAGTGCAGTGGTGTGAGCACAATTCACTGCAGCCTCGACCTCCCAGGCTCAGGTGTTTCTGCCTCCTAAGTAGCTGGGACTACATGGGACTACATGCACATGCCACCATGCCTGGCTAATTGTTTGTATTTTTTTTTGTAGAGATGGGCTTTCATCATGTTGCCCAGGCTGGGCTTGAACTCCTGGGCTTAAGTGATCCGCCTGCCTTGGCCTCCCAAAGTGCTGGGATTATAGGCATGAGCCAATGTGCCCGGCCTCAACCATTTCTTGATAAGTTAAGGGCCTTCACAGTAATATCAATTACTGTGCTTGGCTATAAAGTCATTACACTGGAGAGCAGATAACTGATGCTCAGAAGGAAGGCTCTGAAATCATCAAGAAATGGTTTGGCTGCTCAGAACTCTTTCTTTTTCCTTCTTTTTTGCTCATGGATTTTCAGCTGTCCATTCCCTACTGGAGGGCTGGGTCCAACTGCTTGTTCACTGGCACAGTGCCTTCCATGTACAAAGTGATCAAACCTGTTTATTAATTAAACAAATGAGTGGTGAATCACTGAGACGGCTGGATGGCTGAGCTGAGGGACGTGACGTGTGCCCAACGTCCTGCAGGGTGCTGGTGAATAACATAAGAAAGAACTCAAAATGGCTTGATGATCTTACCATTTAGTGACCTTGGTTGTCAAACTGCTTTCCAAGAGCCCTTTAAAGGCAGGAATGAGAGCTGTTTCCAGTATGCATTCCAATATGAATGCAGCTTTGCTAAACTTAGAGACATAAACTAAAACCCTGCGAAGTGCTATAGAGCCCCTGGACTTATTTCCTAGCAAGCATTTATCATCCCCACCATCCTCTACTTCAGGACACTTGAGCAGAAACAGTCAAGGTTTTTGCTGTTTTCATCCTACTCTTCAAAACATTCTAAGTATTGCCACATTTAAGCACAGCAACAGATGAAGACTGTTTTCAACTGAGGCTGCACATCAGAACCACAGATCACAGGAGATGGCACGGGACAATCGCCTCAAGTCTCCCAGTAATGCCCATGCCAGCCCCAGGCTCGATGCCAGGAGGGAAGTGCATTCCTTACTAAGGAAGGGCATCAGGCGTGGGTCTTCCACAGAACCCCAATAGGAATCAGCAACCCCCAAGCAGATATTACTGGAAAGGTGGTATTACATACAACAGTAGTCGGACTCAGACTTCAAGCAGCCCAAAGAGTGGAACCACAGGCTTGTACAATTATAAAATGTTTTTATTTCAATTACATAATAACACTTACGTTTTCCTCAAATTTTATTGAGGTTTTGGTCTTTTTGCATTCAATTCTATCTTGTAACAGTAATATGAATCCACATAATTTCATAAAATGTCAACAACATTCATAAGGTACATTCCTTTGTGATTTTATATTTTACAATTTTAAATCTAACTTTACAATTATTTTTTAAATGTTTCTTTATATAGAAAACAGATATTTTCTTCAGGCAGATCAAAACAAGAATTTTCCAATAAGAATATACTGGGACATAACAAATGAAAATATTTATACCAAAATACCAAAAGTGATTCAGCCCTTTAAAATATCCTACTACCGTCTAATTAGTAGCTTGTAGAAGAACAAGTAACCACTTTTTACTGCTCTTTTGAATGATGATTAGAAATTCAAACAAAGTATTTTAAGGTTCAAAATTTTTTTTTTTTTAGAGACAGGGTCTCACTCTGTCTCCCAGGCTAGAGTACAGTGGTACAATCATAGCTCACTGCAGCCTTGAACTCCTGGCCTCAAGCAATCCTCTCACCTTGGCTTCCCAATGTGCTAGGTTTACAGGTGTGAAAACATTGTTTTGTGTGTGTGTGTGTGTGTTTTTTTTTTTTTTTTTTTTCTAGACAGAGTTTCGCTCTTGTTGTCCAGGCTGGAGTACAATGGCTTGATCCTGGCTCACTGCAATCTCTGCCTCGCAGGTTCAAGCGATTCTCCTGCCTCAGCCTCTGGAGTGGCTGGGATTACAGGAGCCCACCACCACGCCCGGCCAATTTTTTGTATTTTTAGTAGAGACAGGGTTTCACCATGTTGGCCAGGCTGGCCTCGAACTCCTGACCTCAGGTGATCCACCTGCCTTGGCCTCCCAACGTGCTGAGATTACAGGCATGAGCCACCACGCCCGGCCAAAAACATTTAAAAAATGACTGTCTCTGCTCAAATACTGCAGTAGGAAATGTAATTTGACATATATCACTTCCAGAAAAAAACTTTAAATCTTTCTATAAAATGAATTTGATACATCATCAGCATGAAGTGAAGTTAAAATCTCTTACAAAGTAAATTCAGGTATATCAACAATGAGATCCAAAAGCATCAGTTCAAGATCAAAGACTTATATGAGGTGAAGGCAAATAAAGCCCCTCGTGCTTTCAGACATTTACTTGTTATCCTTAAAATGATTATTGTTCTAAGGTGCAAATCTTATCATTCAGTGACCTATTTGCTATTTGGCTGTTTATCTCCTTTAAATAAAATACCATACAGGTTATAATGTACATTTTAAAATCAAATATGAAAGTACACATATGTGAACAAGACATTAATTTAAATATCAATTATATTCATAATACAGAAGTCTAAGAATGCTATTTGGTCATTTCAATTAGATGCTGATATATTTGGTCAAGAAAACCCACATCCCTATCAGCCTAAGGCAAATAGTAAATGCTTCTATTTTTATGAAGTGGACTATAAACAGTAGACATTATTGTTTGATACTACTGGAATGCTCTCAATTAGAACGTACACTGATAACAAATATCTTTCTAATCTGGGTGACAACCTCAATGATTACATGGAAATCTACAAGTAACAGTCTATAACTTAAAGCAGTAGATCACCTGATGATTGTCATACAGTGCCTCTCTATGAATTTAGAACATTCTACTTACATTGGCAGTGGAGAGAAAAGACCCCTTCACACTGACACTTCCTGTGCACCACGCCTGCCGCCTGCCTCAGCTTAGGACATGGTACAGTCTTCTTTGCTTTTGCCTCCTCTGGTATCTTCTCTGCTTTCTGGATTGAAGTCCCCTGGCTCTCCTCCTGGTGCTGACAAGTCATCGTTTTCTAGGCTACTGCTGTCTAAAGCTTTCCTGACGGTCTGACTTGGATGTTCTGACATCTCACACCTCTCTGTACTTTCTGTTTCACAGGCATCACTAATGTCCTGTGAGGGACTTTCATGTTCCGGCAGGGTGCAGCGACCTGCGTCTTCGCTCTTTGGTTCTGCAGGACTGCTTTGAGTGGCACCATCTATTTTAGCATTATCTTTTGCAACACCTTCATCTAATTCTTCACCACCAGCCCTCGGGCCTGACGATTGAACTGTGTCATCCTCAAAATCTAATGTGTCTCCATCAGCTAGTACCTCCTCAGCTGCTGTTTGTACATCATTGCTTTCTTGGTCAAGTTTTCCATCCAACTTAATTTTAGGATTCTCCGGACAATCAACATTTTCACTGCTTTCTGGTGCAATTTTCTGTTTTGGATTTTCAGTCACCTCGTTTTGGGCTTCCACTGCTGACTTTCTGTCAGTAGACTTTACCTGCTCTTCTTCCTTAATTTCACTTAAATCTGTGTTCTGATATGTTAACTCTTTTTTAACATCTTTAAGGGTTTCTACGGGTACTGGGGATTTTTTCTTCTTGTTTTTCTTTTTCTTGTTCTTTGTCTTCTTCTGCGATGAGTCCATTGCCTCTCCCTGTTGGTCATTCTTTTCTTCATCAGGCTCTTTCATATCTAAGGGTTCATTTTGAGTGTCTACCGTACTTGGACCTGTCGCTTCCTGACCATTGCCCTCAGCTCCTGCTGGAGAACCAGGAACTTCTGTCTTGATTGGTTTCTCATCCCTTAATCCTGTTTCTTCACCCTCTTCTTCGTTGTGATCCCCACCTACTTCTGTACTTTGCACTGGAACCTCCTTGGGCTCAGCTGCTTCCTGGTTGGTGAATTCTTTCTCTAAACTATGCCCTGTGCTTGTCTCTAACTCTTGGGGGACCTCTACCATACATTTGTCATCATGATAAACTGTGTCATCACTATGCCCTAAAGGACACGAGGCCACTGTGCCTGCCTGCTCTCCAACCTGAGTCACTGCTGCCTCTCCCACATCCTCTGTGTGGCTCCCATCATCTAAGTCACTCCAACAGTTGGATGGCTCAAGGGGAGTTCTGGTCCTGTCATCTGGTGCACCCATGACCTCATTTGACTCAACCTGTACTGTGCTTTCAGGGAGAGAAGTGCTCTCAAGAATTTGGCTTTGAACCTGTTCCTCATAGGTAGCACCTGCTAAGCTTCCTAGGAATGGGGCAGTGTCTTCAGAGGATTTCTGGTTCTCGGTATTCTCACCAGCAGGGAATACCTCTATGTCCACACAGTCCTTCACTGTGTCCTCTGTGTGTTGTTCTTTCTCAGTATTGTGCAAGATTTCTCTTTTCCCCACATTCGCCACGATTTCATTTTTCACCTCCACTTCACTGGCTCTTCCTAAAAGACCATTGAGAAAATTGAAGGGACCCCATGATGTGGTGGCCACATAATTTACATTAGAATGTAAACACATGTTCTAAATCCCACCCACCCCTATTCCTAAAGAGAGAATCATCAGAGTCATGAGAAACAAGCCTTTGCCAGTTCTGTGCGGCAAAGCAGCAGTCGCATTAGTAAATTTTGGGTCAGTGAGGGCCACTGCCACCACATCAAAGGCCAGAGTGGCTGCTGGTGCCATCTTGTGTGGACAGATTCTTAAAGGTGAAGTTAAGTTTCAACAAAAGAACTCTGGATCAGGCAGCCAAACAATCGACAATGATGGGTTTAGGAACGGACTGAAGGTTCAATTCCCCACTCTCACTTCTCAATGCACAACTTGACAACTTGTACTTTTGCAGCTGCCAAACTGCACTGCATGTCACACAGCCCTAAGAGCAGCTTTCAAGTAAATTTTTAAAAGAATATTCAGGGCACTTTTAGAAATGCAGCCTCAAGGTCAATCTCAAGGAAGATGTTTTGAAATAGCTCATATGAAAAGAAATCTATCTTCTGCCACTCAACCATTGTTTTCCTGAGAAAACACCCTGTGTCCATGCCCTGATACCTCTGCTCCATTCCCTAAGGGACTAGGGAGAGAGGACCAGCAGGAGGCAAATGTTCAAGATCAAGATGATCACTAAATTAAATGATAAATTATTCAACATCTAAAGAACATCAAACTCTTTTGGAATTTTTGGATTCTCCAAACAAAACCCCAGCAGATTAGGTACAGTACTATGTTACTGAAAGTCAAAGCTAGATAATTTTATAGCCCAGTGATCTCCATGGTGGGGTGCCCATATCCCAGGGAAAATGGGAGAAATATTAGGAATTCTATTTAGATTCTTACTCTAAAACTTCTTTGCATATCTGTGCATATATTTTACAACGTACATTTTATATTAATGAAATAGTATACATATATAGATTTAAAATAAACATATATATTGGATCCTATAATTCTTTACTGAAGGAATATGTGATCAAAAGTCATTTGAAGGCCACTTTCAAAACTGACATTTCTGGTTCTTAAAACATTTCACAATGGTTATCAAAGATTTATAAAATGTATATTTGAGTAAGAGCAGCATAATCAGATTCCTAGCTGTTCGGGTAGCTCATATAAAGTTATGATGGAAATTAATTAATTTATCTTTTTTCAACAATGGTATATAGATATTATATACATATCTAGAGATGGAATCTTGCTAGGTTGCCAGGCTGGCCTGGAGTTCCTGGTGTTAAGTGACCCTCCAGCCTTGGCCACCCGCAGCGCTGGGATTAGAAGTGTGAGCCACTGCACTTGGCCACAACTTTTTTTACACAATTGAAAAGAGCTGTGTTTCTTTAGTAGTCATAAAGATAATGAATGAGGTACCTCCCTGGAATGTAAGGCCTGAGAAGATGGGGCCTGGAGGTGTCTACATTTCCATAAATAAAAAGAAACAAGATGAAAGCTTCTAAATTAAAATGAAAAGTCATGGACCCTGACCTTATTCCAGCCTCTTTGTAAAACACTGGAACACAGAGGGTGACCAGTGACAGACGAGGCCTCACTTGCACGCTGCAACTTCAGGCTGCACGCCAGAATCTGAAGGTTTCTCCCAAAGCCAACTCTTATGACAAATTATGACAAATCAGATCATTGAAAATGGTATGAAATATTCCTCTGATCTACTGGATTCCCCAGTTTTATATTCTTTCAGAAGCAAACATGTGGCATACAAAGGAGGATCCCCTCTGACAAAGGTGGGCATACTCAGACTCTCAGCACTGCCACACCCTCTACCACGGCCACCTGCCCACCTCGAGTGGTGGCTTGAAAATGGCAACACAGACGGACCTGCTGTCCACAGGCACCCCGTACCCTCAAAACGCTGAATGCTGCCCAGGATGTCGATGTTGGCTTGCAAATATGGCCAACTGACTTGACAGCCTCAACTATTCTGATCTTTTGATAATTCTGTCATAGAATCGGTTTAAAAAGCCACACTTTATAGGTACAGATATATATGTGTCTGAGGAAAACCAAATAGTACTCTCCACATTGTTACTTAATTTTGAGACTATTTTCCTTTTGCCTTCACAGTCTTGCTTGGTAGCTTTGAGCAGCAAAAGAAAAGGTACACTTGAGCCATTGATGGTGCACTACACAGAGATGCATGCCAGACAACACGTGGGTGACCACACCGGGTGGCAAGGAAATTACCATGAAGTGATGAAACAAATGGCATGCTGGTGACCATCAGTGACGGTGGTTCCTACCCCAGCAGTGCATGGAGGGTGAACCAATGCTGAGTGGAAAGGCGTGAGGAGCCAAAGGAAAGTAAATACTTACCTAGGGTCCCATCCCCTGTCGACTTGAGGGCATTTAACTCTTCTTTCGTCATCTTGGTAGGACCTTGGTATCCAACATTATTGAGAGTGTCAGAAGTCTCTCCATTGGTAGCTATTTCTGAATTTAGGATTATTCCATGTTTCTGGGAACAAAAATAGGCTCATCGTAATATTTAGTCAGTGATATTAGGTTAAACTCTGTTTTAATACAACTAATAAAAAAGAAAACCATTTTTTCCTGAAGTACAGGGTAACTCCACAGGGACAGAGAAATGCTAGGGTGCAGCACTCGTAAATATTCGGTCAACACACACAAATCTGGGATATCGTCCTCCAAAGCCTACTTCTTTCTCAGATGTTTCAATCCATGCTTTCATTTGCTGGTGACAAGCTACTTCCATCAGGCAGTCTTTTTAACTACAGGTAGTGGCCTGTGGGCTGCCCCCAAGAGGAGCGGTAAGCAAGTCACTGTCAAGCGACCTTTCATTTTAAAACCCTGGTTGCATTCTTTAAAAAGAGGAACCAGATAAAGAAAGAAATATATACATGTTCTGAAAGAGACACATGAAACTTATGTTAGAGAAGGAATTCAGAGGTGGCTAGAACGTTCAGTATATTCAAAAGAAACAGAATTCACTGAAAACAGTGGCACTTCCCAACTGCAGACATCACTCACCCATACCCTCCTGCCGCCTGTGGCTCTCTCCCTTGTGTGTGAGGAACTCCCCTGAACTCATCGCCTTTTTGAGGAGCAGAATTACGAATCTTAGCTCTAAGCCTGTAGCTGGCTGGCTCACTGCTCTGGCTTTGACCCTGGAGGCCAAGCAACAGATGATGACGGTTCAGGAACCCACCCACCCAGAGTGCTGCCATTGGCGCTTCACCTGTGTCAAGCAGCAGCTGAAGACGCCTTGGCGTGGCCCACAAAGGACAGGGAACCTGCTTCCACCTGTAATCTAGTAGGTCTCAAAGTCTAATTAGCGGGATCCTTGCCCAAACCACTTACCCAAGTCACTGTTCATCTAGAGAAGTCCTTAAATTGGGGGTTTTAATATAAAGAGGCAAATTAATTCTCTAAGTCTGAGTAATACCCTGGAGAATTTACTAGTGAGTATGAGAAAAATTTAGATAATGTGTCAAAAAATTCTTGCATTCAAGATCGGCTATGTTTATTAACATGCAAAGGCCTTGGGCACCACCCACTGAACCTACATTTATTTTACATCTCATCGCTGTCAGTTAACCCAAGATATGAATTATTAACAGAACTAAATGACATAAAATTAATTATGTACACACATATTCACAGCATCCCCAAATTTGCTGTTGTCACCTGGAATTTTTTTTTTTTTTTTTTTAATAAAACTGTACTTTGGCTTCATACCTTTAATTCCTCTTTCAGCATGACTACTTCTTCTCTAAGATCATCCCGTTCACTCCTTACGGAATCAAAGAACTCTTTCTGCCTCTCTAATGCCTGAGTGTGCAGCAGAGCCAAGAGAAAGAAGAAGATTTGCACAGATGAGCAAGTTACTTCAGAAGCAGGAATCAGAAGGAGGCTTCTACCATCTAAAATGCTAGTGGACTCCAGACATTAAAGAGACTCTGCCTAAAGATACTAAGAAAATCCAAGTATTAAGCTTTTCGCTTAGTATATATAATCCAAGAAATGTTACTGTTCATACTCCATGAAAGACACGTGCATTTTGAAGCACACGAACACAGCACGGGGCCCCAGAGGTTACTATATTTGCATCACTTTCTAGCTTTGTCTGCGTGTTCACAGCTGCGTTAGAGTTAAGCAAAGTCTCCACTTGAATGAGGGATCAGTAAAGAAAAAGGATTGCTTAAGCACCTCCCAGGACAGCTGTTGTAGCCATTTAGACTATTTTTATACACTGATTCTTGGTATCCATCATCTCAGATAAACAAAGTGGTCGTAAAGTGTGCGTGCATGCAGACACACACATACACACACACGATCCTAAGTGCTGATGAGCATGACAGTGGAAACACAGTGTGGCTTGTTGAGTCAATGTGCCGATGGTTTGTGCAGGTATCTCAACGTCTCTATCAGAGCTATGTGTATGACTCACTATTCTGGGGAAACCATTTGTTGTTACCAATCACAACAGTTACTTTGTGGGGTTCTGTTCCTCCTATCCTTCAATTCTAAGTGTAGAACTGCCTCTTTTCTTCTTGTCGAGGGAGAAGGGTATGTGGAGACCTTCCCTGGGGAAGATTTCAAGGTGGGGATATCTGCCTGGTGGTGCTTAGATTTTTTTCTCAAAGCACCGCCAGGCAGATAATCCCAAGACATATGGCCTTGCACACATCAGACCTCCTCAGAGTGTCCTCCTCACTCCAGGTGTTTCAACAACCACCGGCCCAGCCCACCCATGGGGCAGGCAGAGCGCACAGCTACGCACTCACAAGACCCTCCATGGAGAGTCCATGTCACATTCCAAGTTCATATCAATTTGGATAAGTTAGTGTATTCACTACTATTAAGTAGTAAATTAAATAAATTAATACGACTTTGTGTCACGTGGGAGTTGCATGCACACTCAGACAAACGGTTTTGCAGACTAAAGACTCTGAAAAAACTCTATTTGCTAAGCAGGCTGCCCATTTGAGTAGATTTTCAAGACTTGGGAATCCTACCCCTATCTTTTTGTCTTTCCACTCTATTGTTTCCTGAAGATCAGAAATCTCCCTGATAGAACTCGCCTGTTTCTGCTGTAGCTGTCGGATTTCCTGAGGAAAGGAACAGATAGAAAGCAGATAAAGGGTTAAAGAGGAAGAAAAACCCCAGCCCAAGAGATAACCTGAGAGCTGGGACAAGTGAGGCCGCAAGCACCCTTTCACCTCATCAACCCTGAATTCATCATCAGCATTCTAGGATTTTTTTCCTTGTCCTACTCCCGGCTTCAAGAAGTGCAGGAAGAAAACCTGCTTTGGGTGAAATTCTCACTTCAAGGCAGCGGTTAAAGAACCGATTAAGTCAAAAAATTAAAAACCAACCCTGTATTAGTTTCTTATTGCCATTGTAATGAATCGTCATAAATTCAGCAGCTTAAAACACAAATTTATTCTCTTGCAATTCTAGAGGTCAGAAGTCCAAAATGAGTCTTACGGGCTAAAATCAAGCCTTTCTGGGAGGCTCTAGGGAGAATCTGTTTCCCTGCCTTTTTCAGCTTCTAAGACTGAGCTACTTTCCTTGGCTCATGGCCCCTTTCTCGCATCACTCCAACCTCAGCTTCCTGTGTCACATCTTCTACTTCTGCCTTTGACTTGCCTTCTTCTTAGAAGGACCCTTGTTTCATCAAATAATCCAGGATAATCCCTTCTCTCAAGGTCTCTAATCACAACTGCAGGGACCTTTTAACCATGTAAGGCATCATATTTACAATTTCCAGGGATCTGGATGTGGACAACTTTGGGGGACCATTATTCTGGCTACCACACCTCCCAAAACAAATACAAGATCACCAAAGAATACGAATGTTCACCAATGAGAGGGATTGTTTCGTAAATCTAGGGACGGAGAGTTAGCCTAAACTCTCAGATTTAAGAAAACTGAAAACTTTAGTAAATTGCCATGGAATGAATTGTGTCCCTCTAAATTCATCTGTTGAAGCCCTAATGCCCAATGTGACTGTATTTGGAGACAGGATTTTCACGAAGTAATTAAGGTTAAATGATGTCATAAGAGTGGGGTCCTGATCAAATAGGATTAGTGTTCTTATACGAAGAGACATCAGAGACATTGCTTTTTCTCCACCGTTTGAGGAAGGATACAGCAAGAAGGTGGCTGTCTGCAGGCCAGGAAGAGAGGCCTCACCTGAACCCAACCTTGATCTTGGACTCCCAGCCTCCAGAATTGTGAGAAAATTAATTTCTGTTGTTTAAGCCACACAGTGTATGGTATTTTATTACTGCAGCCTAAGCTAAGATAGTCATGGCCTGACAAAATGCTCCAAAGGGAAAAAAGGAAAAGAAAAGCAGGAGAATGCTACCTACCTCGAGCATTTCCTCTCTTTGCTTCAGGGCCTCCTTGACTTCAGCAAACTGAAATTGCAGTATACTGTGGGCGTGTTTTTCCCTTTCAAATTCCTGTAAAGGAGAAAAACAGCACTAAAGCAGTGGAATCCCATGTTTCTGGCATGCCAGTTCAGGTTCTCACGATTTACAGTTTCTGTGGAACAAATCACCTGCTACTACATCATCACAATCTTCAAGGTCTTTTATTTTATTTTTTATTTATATACTTTTTTGAGATGGAGTCTTCGCTCTGTCGTCCAGGCTGGAGTGCAGTGGTGCGATCTCAGCTCCCTGCAACCTCTGCCTCCCGGGTTCAAGCGATTCTGCTGCCTCAGCCTCCCAAGTAGCTGGGATTACAGGCGCCCACCTCCATGCCTGGCTAATTTTTGTATTTTTGGTAGATATCGGGTTTCACCACGTTGGCCAAACTGGTCTCAAACTCTTGACCTCAAGTGATCCACCTGCCCCAGCCTCCCAAAGTGTTGGGATTACAGGCATGAGCCACCACGCCTGGCCTTCAAGGCCTTTCAAACAACACAAACAGATTCCTCTGGACTTTATAGATGATGCCTGATGACTTACTGTCAAATTAACCTGAGGAGTTGATGCAATCAACACGGATTTTCTGATTTCTTATCTACAGTGAAGCAAGAGCTGAGGAAGGGCCCCCCCAGGGAGCCTGGTGCCTTCCACAGCACTGCGCTGAGAACCTGGGTGAGGCTGCCCTGCAAGGACTTACCATAAAATGGCCCCTGCTGAAATATGACAAGGAAGACTCTTTGGGATAAAAAGGAGATAAATATGGCCTATTTAAGCATCTCTCATCAACAGCTGGTGGCCAGCTCTGTGCTTCGGGGCTGCCCCTTAAGGGACAAAAACAGGAGAGTTTGGGGGAGCAAGTGAAGAGCCTGCAAAACCTAGCTGCTCCTCAGGCCTGGCCTCCCCTCCTGAGGCTCAGCCCAGGAAGCTGGCAGCTCGGCTCTGCTGTTTTCCTGCCCAGTCACAGCAGCGCAATCCCTGGTGACGGCCTGAGACCCAACTCACTTTGCTCTGCTGTTTTCCTGCCCAGTCACAGCAGCGCAATCCCTGGTGACGGCCTGAGACCCAACTCACTTTGCTGACAGCTTACAGGCTGCAGGCTGCTCCTTCCCTAGACCTGTCAGGCGGGTGATCTGAGATGGGATCTGACCTGAGCTTCTGCTCACCCTGGCACTTCTCTTCACCCACTTCCTTTAGCTTGGGGGTGGCTGGTGCCCTCCTGGCTATGACAAGGGCCCTCCTGTGGGGCTTTGCATGGCCCCTGTGTCCATCTCGGGACAGCATTCTAGCACCATCCAGCTTCTCTGGAGTGAGACTCGGGAGTTTTCAGCCCACTGAATGATGCCCAATGACAGTGTTCCAGGAGGACTGCAGACGCATTATAGGCCCCTACCCGAAGGGGGCTTGGGATGTGCTCTCCACTCCTCCGTTCCCACATGACATCAGTCTTGTGAAAAGCTCCCTTCTTTCAGAGTTCAGCTATAAGGAACTTGGTGAGTAAAATCTTCTTCAGCTTCCAACTCAATTCTATAGCAGTCAAAGAAGCAGGCCTGAGGGTTGTCAAGGGTACCTTGGTTTTAACCCTTTGGATTTAGAGGGTAACAGCCAGTTAAAAACAACAACAACAATGACACTCACACGTTACATTTTCTGTTTCTCTCAGGATCTCTGAAAAATTGGACAATTCCTAAAAGTATGAAAAAAGTATTCCTTGCTTTCTATCTAAAGAACATCCAAGCCCAGCCTTCATGGAATCAGTCTGCTGTCATTACTTATCTTAACACATGACTCATGCTTGAGACTCTCAATAGAAATTATATCTGATCTCAGCTATTAACAAACTAGTTCCAGCGGTTCTTAATGAAAGCTCAAATAAGACTCTATCTCTCTCAGAGCTTGGTGATATATTTAATTCCTAAGTGGAGTAACTGTGTCTCTTCCCAGTCAGCAGAAAATAATATAATTTTCTTAAAATCTTTGATACTCATAACTATTTCTCTATGGTGTTAAGAGAGAACAAAATAAAAATCAGAAAATACATATGAACAGGAAAATCTTGAAGCATCTGATCGCACCTGATCTGAGCATGATGGCTCTTTCACAGGCCAGTTTTTTCATGGTTTTGATTTTAGCTTAGATGTTCTCCTAGAAAAACTGTCTCCAGTTTACATGTTGAAATTATACATATCAATATTTCAAGTCACTTGGCAAAGAGTATGGTACTTTTATTCTCAGATGTTTGGATTTCCTGGATAAGCGGAGAGCCATTGTTTAAAAATATAAAAATGCATAATGTAAATTATACGTTATATATACATACATACACATGATATATCCACACATACATATAAACACACACACACACACACACACATCCTACCATTCCTTTTTTTTTTTTTGAGACGGGGTCTTCTCTGTTGCCTAAGCTGGAGTGCAGTGGTGTCAACACAGCTCACTGCAGCCTCAACCTTCTGGGCTCAAGTGATCCTCCCACCTCAGCTTCCCAAGTAGCTGGGACTACAGGCATGTACCACCTGGCTAATTGTTTTAATTTTTTTTAGAAATGATGTCTCGTCATGTTGCCCAGGCTGGTCTCGAACTCTTGGGCTCAAGTAATCCTCCCACCTTGGTCTCCCAAAGCACCAGAATTACAGGCATGGGCCACTGCACGCGGCCTGTTGTTAATATTCTGTATCATACTAATGCTTACTTTGTTTTTCTCTTCGTACTGCCGCCTAGATTCAGCTAGCTGTTCTTCAAGCTCCAGCAACATATCTTTTAGGGTATCAACCTGGTACATGAAGTTTGTCTTTTCATTGTCTAGCTGAGCATTGGAAACCATAGCCTTCTTATATTTCTCTTCAACTTCTGCTAGAGAGTCCTGTGGAAAGCAGGTCATATTTTTGAAATTGCAATAAAAAAATCAAAACAAAGACTCATTCACTATTCTGTTAAAAAAAACCCTCAGTCCTAAACTTAGACTATATTTCGTAGAGCAAATGGATCAGAAGAAGAAACACATGGCAACTTCAAATGCATGGAAATCCCCCTTTTCAATTTGGTCAAATTCTCATTGCTCAGAAAATTCACTATGAAAAGCAATGGACACACTCATGAGAACAAATGAGACACCAGTATGGAAAGGGATGTGGTCACAGAGGCAGCAGAGTCTCTGGCACCACTCAGTAGCTGGGGAATCCTCCCAGCATGGTGTCCTAGGGCTGGGTGTCAGGCTGTTCAACAGCTTTCTGAAGAATCACTCGAGGCGTGTGACCAGCCCCTGTGAAAGAGCCAGTGTGTGATGGCTGAAATAATTACACAGGGCCACAAGCCAGTGACTGCCAACCAGCCCTACTCTGGCTTATGAACCAGGAAAGGAGCAGTAGTGAGTTCAGATTTTTGACCCATAGGAAAATGGCATGCAGATCTCACTGGGTAGGTCCTGGAAAGACAAAGGCCATTCCCTTTGAAGGACAGTCCAGAGAAAGAGGCCTGTAAAATATGCATGGCGATGCCCTCACGTGCCTCACACTCTTGCAGGCCCCCAAACATGAGGAGGGGAGGGCGATTCCAGAACAGAGAGAGCAGAACCTTCAGGGCACATACATGCAGAGCTAAAGGCAGAGGCAGGAGCTGCCTGTTCAGGTGCAGCAGAGGCTACGAGGGGGCTGGAGGGACCAGTGCTGGTCTAGCTCTGCACCTCCACACCAGGACAGCTGTTTCAGGTGGGTCCAGTGGGTCTCCGGTTGTTTCAGTGGCTCCCCAGCAGCATTTTTTTTTTTGAGACAGTGTCTCACTCTGTCACCCAGGCTGAAGTGCAGTGGCACGATCTTGGCTCACTGCAGCCTCCATCTCCTGGGTTCAAGTGATTCTCCTGACTCAGCCTCCCGAGTAGCTGGGATTACAGGTGCACGCCACCACACCTGGCTAATTTTTATATTTTTAGTAGAGACGGGGTTTCACCATGTTGGCCAGGCTGGTCTCAAACTCCTGACCTCAGGTGATCCACCCGCCTCGGCCTCCCAAAGTGTGGAATTACAGGCGTGAGCCACTGCGCCTGGCCAAGTGGCTCTCTTTTTCGCATGAATTGAAAGCCAGAGTCTTATATTTCCCCCTTTCAGGAAAGGTGACAGATATAAAGATAATGAAATAGTCATGACTGATGTCACCTCCTCTGTCTGGTGCCCTTTGATATTAAATTCAGATGATCTCTCAGGTACTTTCTAGGGGGCTGAAAAGGAAGTAGCAGATATGCCACCCACTTCCAGATCCATGATCCGCTGCTGCCTAATGAAGACAGGCACTGATTCCCCACCTTACTGTCAAGGAACAGGGCAACCACATCTCCTGGCTGGTGCAATGAAGTCACTGCACACTCTAAAAGCAGTGTGCACATGCTCCAAGAAAGCCAATGCCATAGTCAGTCTTTACTTCAATTAGTAGCATTTTACAGGGTGCAAACAATTGGGATGTTTCAAAAGTGTGGCATGTGAGGATGGCCTTAATTAGTAGACATCAGATATTTTGAGAAGCAAATCAACCTAAGCATTTTTGTATACAACTACTACAAAAAGTGAAGAAAACCAAGAACCTTCTTCAAGTGTCTGGCACATGCCTATGGGAAATGAGAAACTGGTTTTAAGCCTGGGGGAAGGATGGTGAGTACAAGGCATGTGTCAGGGAGTATGTTAGTAACCTTTTCTACTGGGCAGTTACATTTTCAAGTCTTGGTTCAAACAATGCATTTGGGAAAATGGTGAGTGTACACCCATGCCGGCATTCCTGCCATTGTGAGTTCTTCTACAACCTGGAGCCTCTTTACAGTAAGCATGCACTTTGAATTTCTTCTTTAGGATGTTGTTTTTTTTAAGTTAAGTTGGGTTAATATCGTGAGACCACACGTCTGTGAATTGGTACCTTCATCTCTTTCAATCCCTGCATGTATTTGCCTTCTACATCCTGAATCTGGTCCTTTAGCTCATTGAGTTCCTGGGGGAAATGGCAAAAAAGGCAGATGATGTCAAGGGAAAACAGGTGATTTCCTAAATCTTTTATACTTCAGGGTAGTTTCTATTTGGGTGGTCTGAGCGCCCAATTTTCTTTTTTCTTTTATTAAGTGTTAAAGGAAAATAAACTTCAATATTTAAAGATTAAAGTTCAGGTGTATCCCATATGATATTTTTACATGATTTTATACAATTTTAGTGTATCTCATATGATTTTACATAGTTTAAAAAACAGGCAAAATAGAGCTTCTGAAAATGGTACAGGTTATTTCAACTCCTATTTAGTAATTCATTCAAGCACTTGGAGTTCCTACTCTGTGCAACATACAGTAAGATGCTAGAGGCAGAAATCAGTAGCACTTTTTCCCTGCATTTATGGAGCTCCAAGTCTCTACTTTGCCAAATTCCTGGTGCCGGGGACAGCATCTGGCATGAGCCAGCCTCTCAGTAAGTACTTGAACAAATGAATGGCATGCACAACCTAAGGGCAGAGAAACATCAGGACTGCCACCAACTCTGCTGTAAAAACGGAAACAACAGGCCAGGCACAGTGGCTCACGCCTGGAATCCCAGCACTTTGGGAGGCCGAGGTGGGTGGATCACCTGAGGTCAGGAGTTCAAGACCAGCCTGGCCAACGTGGCGAAACCTCGTCTCCACTAAAAATACAAAAGTTAGCCGGGCGTGGTGGTGGGCGCCTGTAATCCCAGCTACTCAGGAGGCTGAGGCTGGAGAATCACTTGAACCTGGGAGATGGAGGTTGCAGTGAGCCGAGATCATGCCATTGAACTCCAGCGTGGGTGACAAAAGCAAAACTCTGTCTCAAAAAAAAAAAAAAAGAAAAGAAAAGAAAAAGGAAAAAAAAAGGGAAGCAACAAGGAGCTGCAGGTGGCCCAGGGGTGGCACATGGGAAATGGCTCTTCTGGTTTTGTAAACTTATAAAACATAGGTGTTGGAAGCATCTTCAAGGTGACCCTGGCCAAACTCTGGTGGATGCTTAAATCCCTCTCTGTCCTCCCTGGCAAACGGCCATCCAGCTGCTCAGACATCCCCAGTGGGAGTTGCTTCCCTTTTAAACCTAGTTTAAAGCACTAGAAAATTCAGAATCTGAGTCAATTCTGGCTCCTTTCAGCTGCTTCTGTCTCGGTTCTGCCCCCTGGAGGGCACAGGTCTAGTCACCTCACCTTCCCTTCCAGTCTTCAGGTTTTCAGATGCACTGTCCCTAGTTACTTTAACAAATAGCACCGTGTTTCTCTTTCACACACGGAATGCTACCAAATGCCTGGCACTGTCCTGGGTGCTGAGGATAGAGCAGAGAATAATAACTACACTATAGTGGGATAAAAAAAATCATTAAAATACAAAGATGAGGTCTACGAAACGCATATTACAAAGAGAAAGGAAAGGGCATGTTCTAGGCTGAAGGGGAACATACTTGGCGGGGAGGGGTTGTGTGAAAGTAGGTAAAGCCGTCTGGTGTCCAAACTTGTGGACTGAATGTCTATGCAGACCAAGCACACAGAGACGACCAAGTGCATCAACACAACGCGCCGAGTGCTCTCACTAAGGTATTCCCCGGGTGCTGAGGGGCGCAGGGGGCCGGCACACAGTCCGCCCTGCTTGGGGGTCAGTGGGTAGGATCAGATTCCTGCAGGAGACACTATCTGAGCTGGGTCTTGATGTTAGGAGAACACCATATTTTAGGGGAGGTGAGGGAGCTAGGACCAAGAAGAAAGATCCAGAACTTTATGAATTAAGTCTTTTTTTTTTTTTTAATCTAAAGACTGATTTTTACAAAAGGTTCTCTCAAGTCGTGAGTAAGAAGAGAGCATCTCACCTTGATTTCCCTGATGGATGCCTCAGTGTCGATGGAGATGGAGGTGTCTCCGCTGCCTCTCCGAGAGGAAGTCCCACCCAGAGAGGCCAGCGTGGCTGCAGACAGGCCCGGCATGCTACGAGACCCCTGGAACGTTGAGAGGATCAGATGCTGATATGGTTTGGCTCTGTGTCCCCACCCAAATCTCGCCTGGAATTGTAATCCCCATAATCCCCACAGGGCGAGGGAGGGACCTGGTAGGAGCAGACTGGATCAGAGGGGCAGTTTCCCCCATGCTGTTCTCGTGATAGTGAGTGGGCTCTCAGGAGATCTGATGGCTTTGTAAGTGTTTGACAGTTCCTCCTTCACACGTTCTCTCTTCTGTCGCCTTGTGAAGAAGGAGCCTGCTTCCCTTTTCACCACGATTGTAAGTTTCCTGAGGTCTCCCCAGCCATGCGGAACTGTGAGTCAATTAAAGCTCTTTTCTTTGTAAATTACCCAGTCTCAGGGAAGTTCTTTATGGCAGTGAGAATAGACTAACACAGATGCAATTTCAGACAAAACCAAAACTGCATATAAATCTAACATCACAGGACTGTTACTTTAATTCCATTTCCAAATTGGAAACTCTTCATGGGCTTATAGTAAGCTATAAGGAGAGGATCATTTCCAGGCACCTCCTGGATGCTCTGCAATTGGCTGGATTAACCCTAAACTCCATGGTGGGGCCCATCATAAAAGCCTCCCTGCTCTGCAAGGTCTAACGCACACTGGACAGGACTCCCGGTGGCCTACCTACGGGGAGGGGATGCCAGGTTAGGTGGGCCGCTTTCTAGTCCAGTCCCCTCACTGGGGAACATCTTTATTAAAAGAGACCAAGCCACGTATTTTCTTATCAATTTCATCCACAACTTCTGGGACCCTCTAGGTTTATGAACGATTCCTTACCTTCTCAGTAAAATCTTTTTCTGGTCTCTCTTCTACCTGTAGAGGAAAGTAGACAAAATATTAAATACTTTAAAAACATTAAACGGATAACATGAAGATAGGGGCTAAGAATGATTAAAAAGCAAAACTGGCTTCCTTTGTAATTTAGAAGCAGAAAAGTGGGACCCTCCAAGTTTGGCTTTTCACACCTCTCCTATTTGGACATCTGTGAGGCCCCTTCTTCTCCCGTCCTCATTTGGATGTCCCCGAGGACCCTCTTCTCCTGTCCTCGGGTAGGAGTCTCAGTGGGACCCACAGCAGGCTGTGGAACTGCAAGAGGGGGTGCACATGAGGAACGGACCCTGGAGAGAGCCCTGCACCATGAGGGTGTCTCGGGACAAGAGGCAGAGGCCGTCAGTGGTGTTACTTCTTTCTTAGCTCAGCATCCAACAAAAGACAGGTTTCTTTCTTTCTCTTCTTTTTTTTTTTTGCAGGGCTGGTTGCGGGGAAGGGTTGTTTAAACAAAGATTAACTACCTGGAGTGCTGCTTTTTTTTTTTTTGGCACATTGAAGGTTCTTATCATAAGCCCACTGAGAAGGTTACCAAGGCTGAGTTTATCTCCAAACTCTCTGGGAAAAGCTGTCAACTAATCACGTTTTCCCCATCATGTCTTCAACCCAGCTTCCCATAGCTCAGAACTTCTTCACTTCGATTGTCAGAAAATCAGCCAAAGACATGCGTGGCAACTGCAGACCATATGTTTGATTCAGAAGATCTGAGAGGTGACCTGCGACTCTGCAGTCACCCTCGTGAACTCACACAGAGATAATTCAGAACGAAGCTTGAGAAATTCTGATGGAGAGCTGCCGAGGCCACGGCTCACCAACACTTGAGCTGCACAGACGCTGGTGCCGGGGACCAGCAGCTCAGCAGAGGTGCAGGTGCTATGGTCAGGGTGTCAGAGAGATGGTGACCTCCAAATGACCATTTCCCATCTATGGCCCGAGCCCACGCTGGGCCAGATGCCCCTGCCCTCACCATCCGGTCCCACCAGGAAGGCTCACTAACTGCCACCTTCCCTCCTACAAACTCCTTATACCTTCAACTTCTCCTCCAAGGACACCTGGAGCAACACTAAAACAACATAACCAGGAGTTATAGCTGGTCAGCCAGTTCAGGGATCAAATGGAATCCCACAAAATACTCGGTTAATCCAAAAGAAAGCAAAATCCAAGACCAGCTCTTAGCTCAAGGTGGCCATGTTTAAGGGTCTCCTACTCAACAGATCCAAGCTAAACCCTGCGGCCTGGCTCCCAAAGCCACCACATGGTCTCGCCCACCCACCCCACACCCGGGTCTTCAAAAATAAACTTTCTCCTCTCATCTAACCAGTCTCCTGTGTCCCAGGAGCAGGAGCGGAAATGGGGGCAGAGAGGCCACATCCCTTAGGCCAGTGGGATGCAGTCAGGGGCAGGCTGGCCTCTCTCCCCTCTTTGCTAAATAAGCCCTTTGGGCAGGGTGGTGGTGGGGTGGTCCCTCTGCCCACTTAGCCACAGCTGCTAAGGACCCACCCAAGGCCCTGTCCAAGACCATGTGTTCATGGGAGCTTTCCACAATCCCAGCTGCTTACGGCTCTCCTCCCTAATGTCCATTCTCACGTGGGGTGTGGCCCAGCTACACCTCAGCGAAGACGGCTCTCTCCAGCTGTGGCCCATACCATCTGTGGCCCATACCATCTGCATTTGCTGATGTGTTAAAATGCACATCTAGAGTTATTTTTTCAGATGTGCATGCCACATCAGCCTAATTGTGTACTTGGAGGCACCAAGGCAGACTCCGATAAGATGAGTACCAAGGCAGACTCTGATGAGATAGGTACGAAGGCAGACTCTGATCAGATGGGCACCATCTCATCTAGCAGAGCCCCAGAAGCCCTGCAACCATGTTCTGAGTTGTGAGGATGATTGGAGCGATTCAAGTGTGGTTCTTCTCTTCATGTGGAAATAGAAATATTCCTGAAATGTTTTTCAAATAAAAATTTCAAGGCCAGGCACGGTGGCTCACGTCTGTAATCCCAGTACTTTGGGAGGCCAAGATGGGCAGATCATTTGAGGTCAGGAGTTCGAGACCAACCTGGCCAACATGGCAAAACCCTGTCTCTACTAAAATTACAAAAATTAGCTGTGTGTGGTGACATGCACCTATAATCCCAGCTACTCAGGAGGTTGAGGCAGGAGACTCTCTTGAACCCAGGAGGCAGAGGTTGCAGTGAGCTAAGATCATGCCACTGTAATACAGCCTGGGCGACAGAGTGTAACTCTGTCTCAAAAAAATAATAAATAAAGTAAAATAAATAAAATTTCAAATAACAAGGAAATGTGAACTATCTAGCACTTAGTGTGCTGGAGGATAAATTTATTAAATATCCTGGGCCCAAAGCCTTTATTCCTTAGAATAAGTTAGTTTGCAGAACAAATATTAATAAGATGAAAATAAAGAGGCTAGTTTCACTCCTGGTGGGATATGAAAATCCAGTTTAACAGACTGCCAAACTACCACTGAAAAGCCTGTGGCATGTTTGCTCCATGGTGTAAAACGTATGTTTTCTGGCTGCTGGTCAGCAATGGATAAATATTGTGGAGAAATAAATGAAGCTCCAGGAATGCATTTGTTTACCTACAAAGATATCAGAGACCGTAAAAGAAGGGCCCACCCAAGTCTTTTTTTCTTTCTGGTATTTCTTGCAAGAAAGCTGAGAAAGAAAACACACAGGGTCCATAAACCTTGATTTTGGGAGGACAGGGCTTTAACACATCTTTGTTCTGCATGGTTTTACTTGTAACCATCTACATTTATTGTTTTTATAATTTGTAAAATATCAAATAAGGGAAAAAAACCCAAAAACCATAGTTCACTGTTTCTATCATTTTGAAAAAGTCCTTGCTCCGAGGAACGTAACGGACTCAAAATAAAATCTGGGCATATTTTTAAGTAGAGATCATGCAGAGAAAAATTAAAAATTAAGCTCTTGTTGAAAGGTGATGGCAAATGAACGTTTAACCTATCTCTATTTCACACAGTAGAGTAAATTTCATTTTGTGTGTCTTCCGAATGAAAAAGGATTTGTCAGCTTCCCTGAAACACAGGGAGGCTATTCAGCCCTGTGGAAAGCCACGCAGCCCCACTCGCGTCCACCAGATGGCGGTGTGTCGCAGCTGCAGGGGCCAGGCCCGGACAGAAGCCGCAGGCAGCAGAGCCCACCTTAACCAAGCCCCTTTTCCTAAGCCCTAGCAGCGCCAGGTAAGGAATCAGATGTTGTGTTTCATCTTGACATAAAGCACAGCACTTCCTCCCTAAAATGACGAAGAAATGGAAGACAAGAAAGGATTTTAAACACGCCACGGCCACTGCATGGCATGGTGTGGGGGCCTGGAAGAGGTGGGCATGGTGCAGAGAGGGGTCCAGAGGACACGGTGGCTGCAGACAGTCCAGGCTGCTCTGCCCACCCACCCTAGCCCAGGACGGGAAAGCACCGGACCCTGCAGACAGTGGCCCCCTGCACGGGAAGGGCGACAGTGCCAAACACATTGCAGCCTGTTAGCTTCATGACTCTCGTATTCTGAGCGATATTAAACATTTCAGGTCAGGGTGAAAACGTTACACTACAGGTTTACAAAGTATGTGTGTTGTATTTTATAGTCACAGCTGAGTGTATACAGACATCATTGAAAATCTACTGGAAACAGTCACTTCTAAAACACGTCTGTGGAAGTTTAGTTTACGTCAAGTTTCCTTTCAAAAACAAATGCTTCAAGGAGCACATTAAATATTTTATTAATTCCAACCTTCCAACAGTGTGTCTAAAGGAGTTTGCTATCTAGGCTCCTGTACACACGATGCCTGGTGAGGCTAAAACACTAAGTTTTCCATGTTCCAGCTGCCTGTTCATTTTCCTAAAGAATATGTGGCACCTGTTCACGTACCCAGAGAGACCCTACTCAAGGGCCCAGGTACAAAAGGAAGCTGTCCTCAACGCCCAGCCAGGCAACACCAGACTTGGATGGAAAAAGGGATCACTGAAGCAACATCCTTGCGAGGTCCTTCTTGAGACACAAACAAACAGCAAACACTGCTCAGAAAACACCCATTTTAAGGGTAATTTTCCTTCACATTTAAATGATAGCACAGTCTACCACTAGGGTGACAGTTTTTGGTTTTAAATCCAATAATATTTACTTTAGCCTGAATGACTTATCTTTGAACTCTGGTGTTTATAATTCAAGACCCGTTTTTCCACCTGGTCCCTGCCCCTGCCTCTTTGTGCAACAAAAAACATGAGTCAAAATAGTGTTGTTTTTCTAGTTCAAATGGGCAGAGATCTGAGTTCATTGCTCCTGTTTTCTGAGTACACAAGGGAAGATATGGACCCGGGCTCCCCTTGGGACATTCCTGATGGATGTTTCAGAAACGTGATGGCTTTGCCAGGTTCCCAGTGGGATTTTGGGGCCTGGATGACCCAGACCTGTTGGCTTCACTAGGTGGAGTCACTCTGCTTGGGTGTGGCCCAAGCCCCGGCTGTCAAACCTCTGGATCCCAGCTCTCTCGAGGCACCCTTGCCTCCCCTCACACCCCTGCTGCTGGGCTTCACAACGTGTGATCACCCGACAAGCATCCGTCTGCCCCTGTCTGTGCGTCCCATGAGGGCTGGGGCAAGTCTGCATTTGCTCATACAACGACCCTGTTTCCGGAACATTCTAGGTGCTCAATAAACACTGAATGAATGAGTGAAACAACTTCCTCAAGGAGAAGATCCTGGCTGAGCTGGAGAGGAAGAAAACACAGCTCATGCACAGCACGGGAGAAGATGAGAATGAGGTGAACAGTATTCTATGTCTGTCTTGAGATGGGGCCGATGCCCTCTCTGCTTTCCCAAGGACCCTGGGAGGACCAAGTGGGTGGAGAAAACCTTAGGTCTTGCCCCTGGTGGTGGTCTCTGGACACTGAAGCATTTTCATTTTCTCGAAGTGGGACAGTCACTTCCTTCATTCTGGTTACTACTGCCCTTTAATAGCACCGCCCTCCCTCTACCCCTCAGGGGGTGCCAGCCCTCCCTCCCCTCTGACGGGTGTGACACACTCACCTGTGCACCTGTATCTCCCAAACCCAGGGCGGGACTCCCTACAGAGCCTGCAGGGCTGACCCTGCCTGGCTTCATATTTTTCTTGTCCTCTGTCCTCACTCATACTGGCCCTGGATACGTGTTCCTGACAAAGTCCCCAGCCTGCGAGCATTTCCCATTAGCTCTTGCTACAACAACTGTGTCCCACTCCCGGCTAACCCCAGCTAAGGAGAAATAAAGTAACCACGTGTTTTTTTTGGTTTTTGTTTTTTGGGTTTTATTTTTTTTTTCTTTGCTTTTTAAGGGTATCATGACCCCTCTTTCCAGGGGAAGCACAAGAAGTTTACGTGCCCAGCTAGATGTCCCAAGCCAGGAATGAGAGCTGTGACATCTGAACCTGGGTTCTGAAACTCCCTGCCTCAGAGCACTGCCTGCTCCATGTGACCTCAAGGAAGGCCAGACTGAAGGGTCGTTCACCTTTGCCACCACGTTTACCCCAGGCCCTGTCCAAGACCTGTTGCTCCTCCCTCCCAGGCAGAAGGACCGGGGAGTCCCATCCAGGCCCTCCTGGCTTCTTCCCATCAACAAGGCCAAACACACCCACTAGCACTTTCTGTTGTCCCAGGAGATCCAAAATATACCAGCAATGGTGTAAATGTCCCCAGACGGAAAACAGAAATGGAGTCAATTTAGTATAAGAGGACCATAAGTTTTGGAAATTATGGAAATGAGCTAGCTTAGTTCTGTCTCCCAGGCTGTCTTCAGATACCAGAGATGCTGCCTGTGCTCACCGTCTTTCTATTCTCGACACGATCAATCAAGGGATACCGTAACCACATCCCCTAGGGAACTGCCCTGCACTCTACAGAGACCTCTCTGCATTCTAAGAACCACATACAGGAGGTTTCATCAGATGTGGGGTCCCCAGCCAACGTAAGGCATCCAGGATGAGACGGGGGACAGCCCTGTCCCTCACTGCGGGACTGACCTTTGTCCCCTAAGCATGCCAACTGCTCCGCAATTGAATGACCTTTGTTAGTTGAGCAATCGATTCAGGGAAGGAAGAGCAGCTACAAGGAGATCACCCACCCCCATCAGGTCCCAGGATGCCCAGGAAGGCTGAATCCACATCTCTCTGTTTATGGTCATCTAATAAACCTGTGAGTAAATTTTCTACAAATTTAGAAAACACATGACAAAGAAATTTGTATCATTTCAATCTCTAAGTGGCTATATTGGCCCTGTTATTTTGTGACCTCATCATATGCTTGAATAAAGACAGTGCTTAACAAAATCCAATTGTCATGTCTCACTGGGACCAGGTGGAGGATATGGAGGGCATTAAGGGTGTCTGGGATTCACTGAAAGTAAAGCCACAACATTCTTCTGTCAATTGTAAATACTTATATTTTCTTTTCTTTCTTTTTTGACGGAGTCTTGCCTTGTCGCCCAGGCTGGAGTGCAGTGGTGCGATCTCAGCTCACTGCAACCTCCACCTCCTGTGTTCAAGTGATTCTCCTGCCTCAGCCTCCTGAGTAGCTGGGATTACAGGCATGCGCAACTACGCCCGGCTAATTTTTGTATTTTTAGTAGAGGTGGGGTTTCTCCATGTCGGCCAGGCTGGTCTCCAACTCCTGACCTCAAGTGATCCACCTGCCTCGGCCTCCCAAAGTGCTGGGATTACAGGCGTGAGCCACCGCGCCTGGCAATACTTATATTTTCTTTTCTGAAAAGTGAGTGTGAGAAGACAAAGCAATTCTACGTGAAATTTATTATGGAAAACATTTCTTCCTGGTAGTTTTAAGTGATCACATAAGTTAGCTTATGCTTATCGCTCTACTATAGAGTATGAGATAATACAGAGATCCCAACTTAAAGGAAGACACAGCCGTGGGGGTTGGCCAGGCTTACTGAGTCTGTGATCTAAAATTCCTTAGTTCACAACCATTTACTTCCGGTTATTTAAATAAAAGCATCAAGACCAACTTGTCAGGTTTGAAAATGGGAAATCATGTCGTAATGAACAGCTGAATATCTTCCTGTTATTGCCTGATGCACTCTGGGGAGAGATTACTGGGGGGCGGTGTACCCCTGGAGTTTGTATGGTAGCTGCCACCTCGCACTCCCTGCACACATTTGGCTTCTCTCACTGCTGACTGCTGGGCTCTGGGATGGGGAGGGGTGGAACACAAACTCAAATGCTTGTGAGGTCAGGTGGGCAGAGCCAAATGTGTGACAAGATTGGATGTCTGCAACTTATACAGAGGGGAGTCTTCCCCCAGAGGAATAGGCGCTGGTGTTGTAATGCCCACCCATCTTGAACTCTATTTTCCTGCTCTCCACGGCTGGATGGAGGAGATAAACATTCCTCTAGCACAGGAAAGCCATGCCGCACAGTGATGAATGGCACCTGGGCCATGGCCTCAGGGTCATGAAAATAGCGGGTGGGGTGGAGGCTGTGCAGTTCTGCAACGTAGCCTCAGAGTCAGTGGCCAGAGATCCTGGGTTTTCTTCCCCCAAAGAAGCTGATACCTGCATTTGCTGATACCTGAATGCAGGTATCAGGTGCGAGGTAGGAAACCTCACAGTTTTAAAAGACTGCATCTAATTTAAAACACAAACAAACCACCAGCACCACAACAGGAAAAGCCCACCGAAAAAGGTGCATCCACGCAAGCAGGAGGTCTCAGCGCTGCGACTTCTTGGTCGATTACTAGGAACGTTACCGAAATCGTAGGCATCAGCACGCGGAAGTATGGTGTTCAGTAACTAACTTAAGAGCCACATTTTAACTTCTCTATGGCTGAGAGAAGTTTTTGTTTTTGTTTTCTAGAGACAGGGTCTCACTCTGTTGTCCAGGCTGAAATGCAGTGGCACAGTCATAGCTCATCGCAACCTGGAACTCCTGGGCTCAAGCAATCCTCCCACCTCAACCTCCGGAGTAGCTGCGAGCACAGGTGCGTGCCTCCACACCTGGCTATTTTTTTTTTTTTACTGTTTAGTGATGGGGGGTCTTGCTATGTTGGCTAAACTGATCTCCAACTCCTGACTTCAAGAAATCCTCTTGCCTCAGCCTCCCATGGCGCTGGGATTACAGATGTGAGCCACCACACCCAGCTCAAGCTGGAAATTTTGATATGAGTGGAGACAAACAGGGAAGCCTTGCCCATCTTTACTTTTTCTCCCCAAGGTTTCTCATTGGTTCTTGAGGGTGGGAACGCTGGTCTGGTCGTGCAGCCTGGAGCCCCTTCCCCGGCCACGTGCCCACCTCCCCTCCTCCATTCCCACAGCCCCCAGGCCAAAACTGTCCTGCAAACTCTTCTTTTAAAGAGTCATAGGGTCACCTTCAAGCATTGGATCAGGTAAAACTGTGTCAAATTCCAGCAACCCAGGGGAAAACATATAATAATGAGACTTAACAAGCTGGGGATGACCTCACAGGGCTCCTATTTTCTGAAACAAAACTTGGGCCACGCTGAGTGACAAACAGGATGCAGGGCTGCAAATGTGCACATTTCAAAAGATCTGAGAACCAGGAGGGTAACGAATGATTGGGGCCAAACTGGGAGTGTCCCGGGATCTGCAGGCCACTCTTGACCTTAAACATTGTCTGGGTCTGATCACAGGTAACACTTCAAGCAAAGCATTAACAGTCAATACTTCAAATTTTTAAATCATAAAAAGAAAACCACACATCCGTGCACATGGCTATATTATTTTCTCCCTTCGTATAAAGTTTCCCTCCTCTAAGATCCCCATCTCTAAGCACAGCTAACAATTTCTTTTACGGTCCTTGAAAAGTTGAGCAATGTAATCCTAATAATATCACCGCAGAGTAATATTCTAAATTTGGAGACGTTGGAAGAGGAGGATAAGGGAAGGGGGAGGGAGGGTGACGTTGAGTAGGAGCAAGGCCAGGAGGCCGACTTACCACAGGGCTGGCCCGGGCCGAGCTGGCCCTGGAGGAGGCGCGGGAGCTGGAGTTGAGGTGGCTGCTGTACTCCGAGGGCTGCCCACACAGCCACCGCCAGGACACGCAGCCAGAAACAAAGGAACACGGTCAGTAAAGGAGCAAGGAGAATAGAGGCCAACAGAAAACATGCTGCAGTAAGTGGTGAGGTTAGCCACGCACAGCAAGGAAAAGAGAGTTAGGGTTAGGCAGCAAATGCATATTCAAATCAGTGCTTGCTAAGAATAAAAAAAATCACATTATCAGAGGAACACAGAATTTCTCAGAGTTAGGAAGAAGAAAATAACACAAAACACCCGTTCAATTGGGTGTGCAGTCACACCTAGTGTAGACCCAGAAAGTCACCCCGTGGATGTGGAAATGACTGTTTTGAGAACTTAGGCTGCCTTCCGACACAGAAACTGAAGACTCGGACAGGGCGCTTGGCGCTTTAGCAAGGGAACATTTTTGCTTCTCCACTATCTTTCCAAGTGGAAGCAAAATGAGAGTTAGGGTTAATACAAAATTATGTATGGCTTTTTAAATTGCCAGATTACCTTCTACCTGGGTGGCTGCTGTGTACACATGTGTCTATTCATTTACCTGAACTTTCTCACTTCTGGTGAAGGAAAATACCAGCAACTCGATTATCTGGAAGCTACGCCCTTGTAACTTTGATTTATATTCACATCTGCTAGTCTTAGATACATTTTCACGTTATTATAAACATTCTCATATTCTTCTTGAGCAAGGCATGGTGGGGCAGGGGCAGGATTTGAACACTATTTAGGATCCCGACACATCCTGAGGAGCACCTTCAAGAGAGACCCACGCAGCACCGTATAGCAAGCCTCGCCACTGCTGAAGGCCCCTCCACTCTAGCCCCTGGACACCCTGCACTGTGCTGGGCACAGAACCCTCTGCTGGCCTCACAGGCTCTGCTGGGGACCTGCAGAAGTGCCCTGCTTGCGAATTATAAGGAAGCCCAGATCTTCAGGGGTGCTCGTGATCTCATCCAGATCTTCAGGGGTGCTCGTGATCTCATCCAGATCTTCAGGGGTGCTCGTGATCTCATCCAGATCTTCAGGGGTGCTCGTGATCTCATCCAGATCTTCAGGGGTGCTCGTGATCTCATCCAGATCTTCAGGGGTGCTCGTGATCTCATCCAGATCTTCAGGGGTGCTCGTGATCTCATCCAGATCTTCAGGGGTGCTCGTGATCTCATCCAGATCTTCAGGGGTGCTCGTGATCTCATCTCAAATACCATCTCTTAGTTTGTCTCCTCACCAGGGCTAGTGACCAGATGAGGCCTGGCAAACTCAAGAAATACTTGTTGAATGAACGAATGATTTCAACTGTAGACTAAAATAACCATCAAATGCCAATTGAAAGCATTAAATGTTGTACAGGGCTGTGGACAAGATGGGCAAGTTCCCCAGACCCATCCATCTCTATTTTATTTGATAAATGTTTACTATACACTTACACTCAGGGGCAAGACATTGTTTCAGATACACAGATAATACTGCTGTGTACACAGCACATGTACAGCATCAATGCCATATTTGAGATATACAAGAAAATCACCAGTATTACTAGCCTCACTTTTTGGCATTCTTGTTGAAAATAATGGAAAACACTTAATGTCAGCACTTTAAAGGAGAAGAATTTTGCCTGAGGGTTTCCTGATATAAGAGAGAGGAAAACTTCATCCTGCAGCAAATCCTTCTCCATCCTATGCCATTCATGCCCTGGTTTATGGTGCAAAGACACAGTGAACTGTTGTGAATAGAGCTTACTGCCCACCCCAGCTTCCCTAAGCAAAAGCAGCTCTCAAACCTTCCAACTCGACCTAATCATGCAGAAAAGAACAAAGTAAAAGTCTATATCGCCATGGTCCACGTGCACCTTATGTTTAGGAGTTACGTGGCTAATGTGCAGCTAATGTAAGTCAGAAAGCTTCAAGTCTGAATCACGGCTCCATCTCTTGTTGGCCACGTGGCTGTGGAAGTTCCTTAGCCCATCATCTGTGACATGGAAGTAAGGACGTGGGCCAAATGGAGGAGCTGAGGACTAGGAAAGGGGGTACATGTTGGGCTTCTTCTCTATTTCCACTTTCTGCCAGAAACAACTTCCTTGGCTCCTGGATCAGACGACGCTGCTGGTGATGACTATATCCCAGCTTTGTCACAACACCGAAGAAAGTCACTTCACACTCAGGAGCCGCGCGGGGGCAATTCCTGGTCCTCCAGGGACAGGGCAAGTCCTCCACAGTAGGACCAGGGCTGTCTGTGCAGGCCTAGGGGAAGCCTGGACCCTGAGGTCACCACCACTTGGGGCTGGGACCTCAGGCCCGGGCGCCGGGGCCGCTCTGGACACCGTCCTGGGCCACAACCTCCCTACACGCTGGACCGAGAGTGAGGGTGGCTCTCTCCCAAGGCCCTCCTGTAAACATAAGGAACGGAGTATCCACTTGGAGGGGAACTGTGAGGGTTCCAGGGAAAAGATGGGAGAGGTTGGAAGGTCAGGAACTTCCTCGTCCCTTCCCTCTTCCTCACGATGCTAATTTGCTGCCCACAGCAGAGCTGACCATCCCTATTTTAGACAGTTGTGCTGTCAGGACAAGGTGACCTTCTGTTTTCTTAACTCTCTAAGGCCATCACTCCCAGGCAATTCTTGTGGGGGCTAAAAGCACAGAAATCACTGCTCGCAGAAGAGCAGTGAGGGCCAAGGATCTAGGGCTGACGACTCCCGAAGCCCATCTCAGAGGTGACACAGTAGCATCTGGAGAGCATCAGGAACCCTCCCACCGTCCTGCCAGATCTTAGACTCTCTACTTAAGCCACCAGAAAACCACCTGGTGCTTGGGGGAAATTTCTCTTGAATTAGTATGCTCCCTCTTTTCTGATAAAAGAAAATCATTTAGTTGTGCTTTATCCATCACATCATAGGCAGGGCTATTTCATTCTTCACGCATGGTTTATGAGCTTTCTAATGGCCTATGAAAATGTTTACCAACTGGGAAAAATATGTTATATAGTAGGCTGCAAAATACTGAACAACTTATGCAATATAAAAATTGATAAATGTGTAATCAGTTGTTGACAAAAACAAATGCTATGTCAACTACTGGATTTAATATTCATAAATTACATTTTAAAGAAAACTGTAGGTTAGACGGGCTTACACCATAAGAATTCATGAATATCCATGATGGCTGGACAAATAGCATAGTAAGTCATAAAACTGGATTTAGTCAAGTAAGTAGCTGATTAACTTCAAAAGCAAAATTATAAAAGTATTTCAAGTATTTCTTAGTAAACCTTTCTATTTCCTGGAGGGCTTGAAGGCATTTTTATAGGATTGGGGAGGAGCCTCTGAATACAGGTGATCCACCGCCAGGGAGCACCAATTAGCACTGAACGCTCCATTTCCACAGGTCCCTGGGACACGCAAATTCGTCTCCCCACTTCCACGGATTCCATCTCATTTTTCTACCTTGTTGCTTTTCTCATTCATTCATTCACAAATGTTTATTGTGCACCTACTACATCTTTACTCTCATAGCTGAGCCTATCATTTCAAACTGAAGAAAGAGGTCGAAAGACAACAAAATAAAAACAGGGAATGAAATATGCATCACATTCCAAGTTTTAAAATTTGTTCCTCTTCCTCAACTATTCAGAGACGAGAATGATGTGTGGCCTGTCAAATTGCCCTTTTTCTGTTTTTATTAATTGAAGACGATTTCACGACCTGTTAGTATTGTTGGCGTGCTGCAAAGAGAGCAGATGAAACTCAGTGCAAGTTAGTCTCCCTGATGAGTGAGGACATGAAACCAACAACCAGAGCTTTCCTGATTCACATTATTCGTGACCTTCATTACAATGGAAGGTGGTGGTGAGCCCAGTGACTCGGTGCTTCCTCCTGAGGATGGCCAGTCACCCCCCCACGGCTGGACCCTGCCCAGCAAGCATCCCCAGGCCATGCAGCAGGCACGGGGGAAAGGAGGTATCACCGAAAGCGCCTTACAGCACGGGAGCCGCAGGTGCTGCCCCGTCGGGCCCCACTGAAGCTGCCTTCATCCAACACAGACGCCTGCGACCAGAAGAGACTGTCAGGATGGGCGCTCTTCCTTTCTCCAAGAGTGCCCAGAAAGTGCTGAAAATCTGAGCTGTGAAAAACTGACACATGCCAGGAGCACGACCTGAAAAGCATGCAGGGGAGGCTGCGAACCACCTTTCCGGCTCTTCAAAGGGTTGCAGAGTGCGACAAGGAAATCAGGAGAGACAGGTTTTAGTCGCTGTCAAGTGGCATGCAATGTAATCTCCAACAGACCATTTAAATCTATTACTTTGAAAAACATCCCAGGCCTAAGTAAAAACTTGTTAATCCAGGTTAAAATGAGCAGATAATTCGAACACCCTGAATTTTGTGATGGCATTCTCATACTGGATGCTTAGAAAATTACTTTTATGTGAAGTGACTTTGGGATAAAATATCAAATTATGTTAATTATAGTTTTAATGTTAAATATTTTATAACCCTTTAAAAGTTGCTAAGTGGAAGAAAGAGTAATTGGTTAACTGGAAAATGCTACTTAATTAATCAACGTGGGTAAACAGGAGCTTACACTGCCACAAATGGTGATGTCAAACTTTGCCCGTTATAAACGAACTTTAATTTCCCTATTTTCCCTTGAGGACATACTAGTTTGCTCAGCCATTTATTAATATATCAAACACATAAGTACGCAATCTGATGGAAATTCAGAAAGTTATTAATGGCTGGGTGTGGTGGCTCATGCCTGTAATCCTAGCACTTTGGGAGGCCGAGGCAGGCAGATCACCTGAGGTCGGGAGTTTGAGACCAGCCTGGCCAACATGGTGAAACCCGTCTCTATTGAAAACACAAAAAGTAACTGGGCGTGGTGACATGTGCCTGTAATCCCAGCCACCCAGGAGGCTGAGGCAGGAGACTCACTTGAACCTGGGAGGCAGAGGTTGCATTGAGCTGAGATCATGCCCTTGCACTCCAGCCTGGGTGACAGAGGGAGACTCTGTCTCAAAAAAAAAAAAAAAAAAAAGGTTATTAACAAGACAATATAGCTACTTTGAGTATTTACTTTACGTTTCTTGCATAGCATAAGTACTTATATTTAAAACTGGAAATTTCCAAAGTAATATAGTAACATGGATCAGTATCTGTCCAGGTTACCAAAGCATTAAAAAGCCACCATTCTTTCTGCCAATAGGTAAAGTAAACATTGCTGTTGTTCCATTCCTGCCTAACAATCCCAGCAAACACAAGGCTTCCTGGAGACAGAGCAGTGTGGCAGCTACAGTCAACAACTGGGGGAGAGAAAACCCAGATCTGGCCAGAGGGGACAGACATTCCCCATGGGCACATGTAAGCTCCACGTGAAGGTGCAACTTCCCCCAGGGGGCTGGGAACAGGCACATCCACGGCTCTGGGCTTGGTGGGGGCGGTGCCTGCACAGTGGGAGGGGGTGCGGGACAGCAGGGTGGGCAGCACACGCACCCGGTAACTCCCCGAAGGCCGGGCAGTGCTGTACAGACAGGAGGGCTGGAGGGTGAAAGCAAATGGCAGGTTTTAAAAGCCTTGAAAAAACAGCAACAAATGACAGCAAAAGGCCATCACGATAGTTTCAGCATTCACCATAGCCAACTGCTGTACAGTGGTTAGACGGAAACAAACCGATCGAGGCACTGTGTTTTCTGCAAATTTGATAGATGCAAATCCAAAATTTACAAGAAAGATAACTGAGATGATTTTTAACTTTAAAACAGTAAACTTCCCAGCATCTTTAAAACACGATCATTTCTAGTCATTTCAGACATTCCTGGAAGAAAGGGTCGGGGGATGAGACAGAATGGTGACAAGGTCAACACAACAACAGCAACAAAACCCACAGCTCAAATCCAAGGTTAACGACACACTTGGCAGTACTCAATACGCAGATGTCCACACGTGAAGACAGGGGCAGGAAGAGTCTTTATTTCTATGCCAGGGGCCCAGTGACAGTCTTCAAGACACAAAGGGAGTCGCTGCAAGGCTGCCTCAGCTGGTGTGGGAGGCACCCCCAGAGGGGCCATGGTCTAGCTCTGTCAAGGGAGAATCCTGCCTAGCACACACATCAGGGGGAGGCAGTGCCGGTGAGGGGACAGGCTGGGACACAAGGGCAGCTCCCAGTGTCCAGAGACTGTGCCACGGGACAGAATCCGGACTCATTTCCAGGGCACGCTGAGCAATTCAGGCAAGGTGCACGGCCAGGCGGTGATCACTCAGCAGCTCCAGTCGACATGCAAGGGAGAGGACAGTTCAACCTCCAAATAGGACGTGTACTTTCACCCCGACACTGACTTCCTTGGATTAGAATAAGACTCGATACCTATAGCTAACAGGCCAAACACCTCAGGGCCGGACCTGAACCCAACCTTGTAAAAACAGGAAACAGTGGGGAGACCCAGCCAAAGGAATAACACTGTTCTGTCCACTTCTCAGAGACCAAGGAAGCAGATTATGCACAAAAACCTTCCAAATTGCTTCCTGGACACATTTACAAGAGAAAAAATATTTTTAAAAAAACAAATGAAACCCCAAATGGGGAACAATTGCTGGAAGAGGAGGAGAGACCCAAGAGACCAATTTTTTGGACTTGAGTTTTTGAAAATATGCATTTAATAAAACCCTCCTTTTCCTTAAGTCTCCTTTTCTATATTAGGTTCTAAATTATTTGACATGGTTTTTCTAAAAGATTGACAAAAGTCTTAGCAAACTAGTCAAGCCAATTAAAAGAGTTGCTAAGCTTTGCTCTTGTGACTTTGTGTAGAGGAGGCTGAACTATCCATTAAATGTAATCAGCAATTAAAGTGATGCACAGAAGGAAAGGGAAAGAGCGACAGACAAAGTGATGTGAAAAGGAGACAGACCCAGTTTCCATTTGGGGCAGACAGGGGCGTGGGAGCCAGGCCACCACCGGGAAGCCCAAGGCTGGAGCCGGAGAGTCCCTGTAATCAGAGCAAATGGGCAGCAGAGAAGGGAGAGAGGCTCATACCCTCACAGCATCGCAAAGGTACATCAGTCCAGTGAGGTCAGAGACGATGACCTTATACAACCAAAACAGTAACAGGCATGCACTCATGGGGGAGGGAGAGAACAAGGGTCAGAAGGAAATAAAGACGGCCGGGCCAGGCAACTGACAAAGCTAGGAGATGGGGCCAAATTAGCACTTTTGAGTTCACGCACAGAAAAAAAGATTTAATTTTCATCGATATTAAATATTGAAATAAATTTTAATTGATATTAGGAAGAGTCATCAATACTACAGTCTACACTGATACCTTTCCATTATTATATTTAAATAAAATTAAACGCACCACATACTGGGCAGGAAAAGATGTCTACAGAGCACAATTCCTAGGAAGGTTCTGAGGGCGGGTGAGTACAAGAGCCCTAAGGCAGCAAATCATGGGCACACAGGGCTCAGAGTGAGTTCAGATGTGGCCCTGTTTGAATGAGTCAGCTCTCATTCTGATGTTTAACCCATTGGATGTGGGTTATTTCTCTTAAATGGACTGAAGTGAGTCAGATGCAAGCTGAACTTGAGTGAATCGTTCACATCCAAAGATGAGATATTTATTGCCATCTTTTATTTTAGAGCAAGTAACTCAGCTTATCAAAAATGAGTTGGAAATGAAGTTTTCTTAATGACTAAGCGCTCTCTGCAACAGCAAAATCTCCTCTTGAATTAAGAAAATACCCAAAGCCTTTTTCAAGGTGTTAAACCCACCAATGTTTTGGTGTTCACAGGTGATCATATACTGAGTCAGAACTCACCTACTGGGGGACAGATGGGCCATCAGCTTACAGTGGGGGGATTTATTACAGACTGGGGGACAATGGGAAGGGTTGAGAAAGGTGGCAAGCAGCGGGCACCATGGAGCTGCCAGCACCTTCTGCAGTCTCCCTGGACATGAAAGGGGTGGACAAGGGCTGAAGAGGTGAGGAAGAAGTGCCCTGGCAGGAAAAAGATCCCCCCCAACCCCCCAGGAGGGAAATGAGAATAGGGGCTGGAAGTTGAGGACAGGGCGGGGAAGGGTCAGAGCTATTTCTTCTAGAAGCATTTTAATGAGGTCAATGATACATGGGAGTGGGTAAAGGAAATCGCAGAGGAATTGCACAGATTTCATTTTCTGATTTCAGCGTGGGAACTGCTACTGGAGTGACCAGGTCCACCGAATGGCTCCAACAGCACCCTGTGCTCAGCCACGTGGCACCTCTCCTGGGTTCTTTCTCACCATTCTGCACGGCCTCTGCTCTGCTCAAATGGCTACTTACCTTGAAAAGCTTCCCCTCTAGGCTCTACCTGGTTAGTTCCTATTCTTTTCATTTGTTCGATTTATTTATTTGTTTGTTTGTTTGTCTGAGACGGTATCTCGCTCTGTCGCCCAGGCTGGAGTGCAGTGGTGCAATCTTGGCTCACTGCAACCTCCGCTTCCTGGGTTCAAGCGATTCTCCTGCCTCAGCCTCCCGAGTAGCTGGGACTATAGGCATGTGCCACCACACCCAACTAATTTTTTATATTTTTAGTAGAGACGAGGTTTCACCGTGTTAGCCAGGATGGTCTCCATCTCCTGACCTCATGGTCTGCCCACCTCAGCCTCCTGAAGTGCTGGGATTACAGGTGTGAGCCACCATGCCCGGCCCTTCCTATTAAGGTTCAGTTCACATCCTTTGTTGTGACATTTCCTGGCAAAACCAGTATCTCCCTCTCATTCTATTTACTCATCTGTTCACTACTGTACTGGTCTCTGGTGCCAGTGGCTTCTGTTCTAGATGTCAGTGCCTGGAGAGCACCCATCTCCCCTGCTTAGCTTTGTGATCCCAGGGCCTGCTTGATTTTCCTACCTAAACTAGTCCCAATTTTGCTGAGTAAATCTGAACCTAAACAGACACCAACAAGCCTTAGCAATTTTAGGGCTCTTAAACAATTCAGAAATTATGTTTATCAAGACCGATGCATGTTTGTAGAGAATGGGAAGGAACTCTGTTGTGTAAACATGTGGATTTGGATGAGACTCTGGATTTTCCTTCCAAGCCTAGTCCATGCCCAAGAAAACACCACAAAGTTTGCGCGTACTCTTCAAAGTCGTTCTGTTTTCAGAAACTCTCAAGAATTCAAGAGCATTCTTCTAATTATTTTTTTCCTTTTGATTAATTCTAATTAGAAAATATACACAAAAACACGTCCTTTCATTGCAGCCAGCTGAATGCCACAATTCACATTTGAGCTGGTGTGGTCAAACGCAGCACACTGGAGTACATCTGAATGAAGGTGCTCATGTTAACTGCTGCTTTTCATGTCAATAACACAGCTACCCAAACAAAAATCCGTCAAACAGACACCGAGAGAGAAAAGTAGAGCTGAATCCACACAGACAAGGTTGCATGCCACAAAACCTGCGGTTTCTGAAGAGAATGTGAAAGATTTAAATGGAAACCAACCAACTTCTCCTCCCCGGATGATGACAAAGTAGAGAATCTGCTGCCACCGCTGTAGCTGGAATTCTGAGCACCAAAGAAGAAAACACGTTTAAGTGACAAGCACTTCCTTACAACTCCAAAAGCACCCCCATCCCATTCAAAAGGCGAACAGGAAACAGCACAACCGAGCCGACACTAGAAGCCCAGGAACGCTAGTTTATCTAAAGACGCGAGGCACAAACAGTACAGCAGAGATTCTTAACAACTGGAGGTTCTAAGCTGTATTTTCAATTTCAGCGTTTATGTTTTCATGAAGCCAGGGGTGTATCTAGTACTGCTTTTCATAATCTCATCTCTCTAGCACGATTCGTAATTATTGAGTTTCACGCCATGTTGTCAGTAAACTCCTTGTCTGAACTATCCTTGTTACTTATCTCCTTAGGTAACTAAAATTCCATTTATTGCAAAATTTTCAATCTTTCTTCAGCCCAGCCCACCTGCGGGCTATAGCTCAGCCCTGGGGTGCCAGAAAGGTGGGTGGAGTGTGACAGCCTGCTGCCACCTGTCCACTGGAGAGCCCTTATCCACAGAGTGAAAATGCCCTGCAGGCCGTCTTTACGTGTCTTGAGTACACATTTTAAAAATGTCACATCCAGCCGGGTGCTGTGGCTCATGCTGGTAATCCCAGCACTTCGGGAGGCCGAGGTGGGCAGATCACTTGAGGTCAGGAGTTCGAGACCAGCCTGGCCAGCAGGGTGAAACCCCATCTCTACTAAAAAATACAAAAAAATTAGCCAGGTGTGGTAGTGGATGCCTGTAATCCAAGCTACTCGGGAGGCTGAGGCAGGAGAATCGCTCGAACCCAGGAGGCAGAGGTTGCAGTGAGCTGAGATAGCACCACTGCACTCCAGCCTGGTGAGAGAGCGAGACTCTGTCTCAAAAAATAAATAAAGTGCATGCAATGCTAAATAGGTAAATAGGAATGAGCAAGTAAAAACAACTTGATCATCTGGTTTCAGAAAGCTAAAGACTGGTTTGATCGGGGAGAGGGAAGGAGGTATGGGTGGGGTCACTCATTTGAAGCCCAAAAGTATAATTTAATATACACATGGTATCTTAATATAACATAATTAAGATAAATGACAAGAAATACTATTTCACACAATTAGGAATATTACTAAAAGAAAAAAATGAAGCATGAGAACAGGAAATTTTTAGACCATTTCATATAGAATGGACCTGTGGGATATCGTGAAGCTCAATGGAAATGTATCCAGTGTAACCTTTTAAAATCCCCAGTGACCTCCCGTCCTTGATTAATCCAAAGCCCTCCCCACCCCACCCCCCGGCCTCCCTAATGCCCCTGCCACTGGCACCACTCTCTCTCTCTCCCCCTAGAGCATCACCCTTTCCTTCCACCAGCTCCTTCCTGCCTCCCACCCCTTAATTGGGAGCCTTCCAAGCATCTGCATTGTTTTATTCTCCTTTTCCTCTCCAGAAAAATACAGGTTCTTGTACACATGCCTTTAAGGTAAACATTAAAATTACAAATGACAGATGTGGAGACTGCGAAAATGTTGGATTTAATATCTTTGAAAGCTGAATATACTTAATACACACATTATATACATACACCCAGGGGAATACAGTAATGAAAGAGTTAATCTTTAATTTCAGATCTTTTAAAACTTGAGATTCTTATCAATATCTACCCCTTATACTAACAATCAGAATGTTGGAGGGCTAACATTCTCAGAATGTTTGCTAGTTGAAAAACATTATCTTTCATTCCATCATGTGCTAGGAAAAAAAAGACAGACCCATTTTAACATTTAAAAACAGCAAAGAAGCTAAATTTAAATTTAGCAATTAGTTTTTAGTTCTAGAAGCTTTGAAACAACCTATTTGAATTTTGAGCCATGCAAATTTACTATACTAACCCTGCCAGATCTTCTATTCAGGGACTGTGATCCATACAATTCTCCATCATAACCATTTGTCTGTTTCAATGAAGAAAAGAGAAAAACTGACATCAGTACACAAATGAATTCACAGGTACAAATCAGCAGGGACTAACCAGCCAGGTATAAGGTGACCTTTCTTGGTGGAGCGGATGAATGAGCAGCCCAGGACAGTATAAGTCCTGGCAGCTCCCAAACTGCATCCCTGCCCCCGTCCGCTCCCCGCAGCTCAGGAGGGAACAGCAGTCAAGCTAACCAAGTCAGTAGGCTTCATGTCACATGCCACTCTTAGTTTTAAAGTGGCACCAAGTCCCTCCGCGGGGTGGAACATTTGGGCTTGGTGTGGCCATCTCCTTGTCAGGCTCTCTGTTTCTGGTTTTATGGTGGCACTGTGGACATTCTGCTTGCGAGAAGCCACATGCCAGGCCGACGGGTGGTGATTCAGCCTGAGTCAATGAGTTTTCAGTTCCTGGTTCAGGGAGGGTCTTTGAAAATTGTGGCACGTTGTGATGCTACGGGCCATAATTCAGAAGATTCAGAGATCATTTCTTTTTTTTTTTTTTTTTGAGACGGAGTCTTGCTCTGTCGCCCAGGCTGCAGTGCAGTAGTGCGAGCTCAGCTCACTGCAACCTCTGCCTCCCTGGTTCAAGTGATTCTCCTGCCTCAGCCTCCCGAGTAGCTGGGATTACAGGCGTGCGTCACCACGCCCGGCTAATTTTTGCATTTTTAGTAGAGACAGGGTTTCATCATGTTGGTCAGGCTGGTCTCGAACTCCTGACCTCGTGATCCGCCTGCCTCGGCCTCCCAAAGTGCTGGGATTACAGGCATGAGCCATCATGCCCGGCCTCAGAAATCATTTCTAGTCAATCTATAGTTAAATGCAAAAGTTCATCGTGGGGTATATCCTCTATACTAGTCTTTCATTCATCCAGCCCTCCTACTTTATTTTTCAAAATGAAATCTGAACACATATTTAATAATTTCATAATGTGTCCTCCAGAATAAAGGAGAATGATTCTATTAAGTGCATGCCTATCATCCCTCTCTTCTTGGTTCCCAGCCCAGGTTCCCTTAAGTCAAAGCATGGGCTTTCGAAATGTCCCTTAATTCATCTATAAGGAAATCTCTGCTGATTCACAATAGAGCTGTCAAGCATCAGAGACAAAACCAGCTCTTGGGACAGAAAAAGGAGGAGCAGTCTACACAACTGGTAAAAATGGAAGGAGACGCCATCAGGTCCTGGGCATGAGTCCAAATTCCAGACAGAAGCTCCGTCATGTGACCTTAAGTAATTATTTAATCCACTTGAACATCCGCTTTCTCAGCCGTGAAAATGTGCATAATAATAAATACATTACGAAGCCATCGTGAGGATTAAACGAGATGAAAATGAGTATCTCAAGCACCTAGAACAGTGCCCTCATGAAGCACCTGCTGACTGGGCAGATACGTGAATCCACGTGGAAGGGGCCTGGCATATGGGAGGTGCTAAACATGGTTCCTTATTCTGGGGACAGGTGCTGTATAGCACATATTTTGCCATGACATTAAAGTAGAAAAAAAAAAATTGAATTTCCAGACAGATTATAAATCCAGATTCATAAAACTTTGACTATCAAACTATATATTTATCTTTGCTGTAACTCAAAACAAATCAAGAAATCAATTTGAAGTTTTGAAACAAAAGGAGTGTAGAAATCCTTCCACATTAAATTTGAGAACTCTGTAACATTAAAACATTTCTGAAATAAATTTAATAGTAAAAATCTTTGGAGATTGGCAAGAGTTTCACTCAGACTAATTTCCTTTCATGTCTTCAGCAACAAGATTATTTGACATGAAAATGCATGTCAAGGACTTGCAAATTTTAGATCTCAATCCCTTGTCATCTCCTCAGAAACTAGATTCCAGAAGAAATTAATATAATAATGAAGGCTAATGTTAATCAACTTTAGATGACTTTGACTTTACTAACAAATGAGGAAGAGAAATGTATGACATAAGCAAGGCCTCTGGCTCTCCACTGCTGCTTATGAAACACACAGCGCTGCGGCGGAACCCTGTCCTTTGCACTGTAGTTCTCCAGCTCAGCCTGCAGCGATGGAGCAGAAGGCTGGGCAAGCTGGAAGCATGACAGTATCCTCTCATTTGTCATCTTTCCACTTACAGCCTTCTATGAAAACCTGGGAAAAACTGTTACTTTGCAGGAAAGCCTGCAAAGCAATTTCCATGACCAGGTCTGTGGTAATGGAATTCTATCATAAGGAACCTATGCGTGGGCTATGTTCCTAGAATGTATTCCCAAATCTATAGGATCTTGTTGACTATACCTCCATAGGGAGAAGTACTTTGACCTTCTTAAAGAACACTGCTAACTTTCTCCTCTTGGATGGTGTTTTTTTGTGTTGTATTTAGATGGGTGGGGCTGTTTTTATGTGGCATAAGAGGGCAAGGGGCATTGACAGTTTACTGAACAATATTAGAACAAAAAGCCCATAGGCAGCATAATACTTCTTAAGTTGGGTCTCTGATGTTCAACAAGCTTCGCTCTATTGTACTGTGTGGCTTTAAGTGGTACACAAGCTTGTTCACTTTGCTGGTTCCATGCTCCCAGGCTGGGTCTCACACCTGCTTCCTGGTCACCTGGCATGCTTCCCACAAGCATGGGCCCCTGCCTAGGGAATCAGGATACCTACAGAAAGGGCTCAGGAACATGCATTCTAACAAGCTCTCCAGAAACACTGCCATAAGAGAGAATAAAATAAAGAGGATGTATATAAGTTAGTATGTTCTAATACAGGATAAATAAGATACAAGGGTAAACGCCCTATGAAAATGGTAACTTGTGACTAGTCCGAATGCTAATGGCTACCACGCAGTGTTATCAAAGCGTCTGTGACCTTCCCATGGGACCATGCAAAAGTCCACTGCCAACTTTTTGGATGAATAATGTTAGATGTCTTTTCTACATGAGTCAAAAGACAGAGCACATGTAAAGGGCATTAGAGATGGAAAAGGAAACAAGGAAGGCGACGTCAAAACTCTTGAGTTCGATCCCTGATGCATTCTATTGAATTTTAAAACAGAATTAAGACCGAAAAAGAAATCCAAAATGTGTTCCAGACCATTGCTAACATACACATTTAACCCACTGGGGGCCAGCTCTTAAAAAATTTACTTTGAATTTAACATCGAAAGAGTAATTATCTAGAAATATGTTGCTAATACATTGAATTCCTTAAAGAACAGGAGAGTTGCTGGAGTTACAGTGTCACAGAAATGCCCTCACCTGCCTGAGCGACTTGAGGTGCTCTGTAGGTAAGTAACGGATACTCTGTGAAGAGCACTTTCTCAATCTAATGACCTGTCTTTGTGCTTTCCCCTGTCCTGACCCCCGAGCTACTCACTCCAGCCTCTGCTCTTGTATCTGTTAAGAGCAGAACAGCCGCCCCACAGGAGGCTCAGGGCACCAAATATGCTATGCAGATGTATGCTACAATTGATTCATTATAATTGCAAACACAAAAATACATTTTTAAAACAAGAATTTACTAAATAATTTTGAAATGCACTGAAGCAAATGAAGCACAAAATGCTTTTAGGTAAAGTCCTTCAGGTGAAATAGTACATAATATGCTACAATAACTTCAGTATCAAATCACTTTAATGCTGAGCTGTGCTTTCTGAGGAGAACTTTTTCTTCCTTGAAGTATAACATTGACAGACTTTTAGAAAGCATAAGGCACAGAAACTGTCAGAGACATATAAGAAGTAATTCTGAGTTTATGTCTAAAGCCTTAGTTTTTGTTACTGGAAGTAGTTTTCTCAAAGAATACTTTCTGGCAAAAAAAAAAAAAAGTCAGATTGTATGTTTAATTTGAATGGATATAGATTGGGAAATAATGGATTTTTCATTAGGTAAAATGACTTTACATTTAATCTTTTAAAGGAAATTTAGAGGCTTTGGGAATTCTTGATCTGATTTGAGTTCCTTGAAGGCAGACACTATCTTTTTCATCTTGGTATGCACAGCTGCTAACACAAGGCGTGGCAAACAGCTGGTGCTCAAAGGCCATCTGGTGAGGGAGTGTTCATGCACAGATGCCTGGTCTCCTCCCCTCCAGCAGGATCAGGGCTGCACCCTGGAGGCCCCAGGAGGAAGACTGCTCGCTCCGCAGGGTAAGCCTGCCCTCCTGGCCTCACAGCCCCCCAGGTAAAAACCGGAGACAAAGATGTGCTTGGCTTTTTAGAAAAGCACCCATGAGATTCGTGGAAATACCATAGGTTATTATGTGTCACACCACACAGTTAAGGTCACACAGCAAAGTATATCCGACCATCTCACCCAGGCGTAGGGACCCCCATACTCCAAGTCAGGCTGCGACTGTCAGAAGAAAGATGGCAGAAAAAAAAAAACAACAGAAAAGAGAGTTGCCAAAAGTAAATTTAAAAGCTAAGTAAAACATAAATACAAGCAATCTTTAAAAACTTAACAAAAATGCATTTTTCCATAATCTCTAGGATCTGATATGGATTTACAAAAAGAATTATGTCAGAATGGTAGCTACCACAGAATCCAGTAGCATTAAATAAACTTCCATGGCAAAGGTTGCTATAATTCACGAAGCCTGAAACAGTTTGATAAATCTTATTTCCTCTTCTACGTAATCCATTTTAGTTATGTAAGGGAAAAGGTTAACAGATGCATTGTCGTCAATTTTTCAAAAAGGAAAATTAAAAACTTATGATATCCAAAATCTAGATTTTCTGAGGAGGCATCCACACAAATGCCAGAATGGTATAAATCACCTCCCCACCTTTTTAAGAGTTTATCATCTTTTCTAGTTAAATGAAGAAGGCCTGTGTTTTCAGAGTCAATAAATAAAAGTGACAATCTTATAAGAGAATCAACGATGTAAAAAGTTCACAATATTAAAATACATAAAAACAGTAGAAACTGACCCAGCATAGAAATAGAGCGAGATGCGAGTCCTCACTCTGGGGAGTGCCCTGCTCGGTGGTACAAAGAGGCAAGCATAGAGCCTAGGGCACCCAGCACACGGAGGGCACGCAGCCCACCAGGCCCCTGAGCAGCAGGCACTGGCCTTGTTCCTAAGAACTGTGACCCCACGCAGGCCTCTTCACCACTCTGGGCTTGTTTGGTGCCTATAAACATTAGGAGGTTTGACTCTCATCTCCAGGATCCAAGTTCTTAAGTTCTGAGGAATATATTTCTTTAGATCAAGTACCTGATGGGAAAGTGTCGTGTGGCTGAAAATGAAAATTCTATCCACTTCTTCCCCATCTTATGTACTGTCCTAATGGTGAACCTCCTATAGGACATTTCAGCTCTTAAAACAAATATACTTGATATCTTGGCAAAGAGTGGTGTCTAGCAGAAAGATGCAACTTATTTCTGTTTAAAAATCATTGAAAATGAAATGAATGTTGTTACATAACACCATAATACCAGTTCATATTGCAATGGTTTTCAACTCTTCAGGGTCAGGAGACCCTCTGAGAATCTTAAGAAAGTGAACATTCTTTTCCCAGGAAAATGTAAGTGCACACATCTTGCCTACAATTTCAGGAGGGTGTGGCTCTGAAAATGATGCATTTTGAGAGACAGAGTTTGGGATTCTGTGCCTCTCTCCTATTCTCTCTTGAACCCATATTAACCAGGTTTTGGCCTCAACATTTCCGTTAAAAGTTCTCCTGACAAAGTGACTGACATCCTCTATGCTGCTAAGTCTGAGTTTTCTCCTCTCTTGGTCACTCCCCCTCATCCTTGAAACAGCATTTTCTTCACTGGTTTCAAGGACTCAAGCTTCTCCTGGGCCTGCTCAACAGCTGTGATCTCTGGGCCTTGTCTACAGACTTTGTTAATTGAGCATTGCATTTATTATATTTTGGATCCATAAATCTTCCCTCTTCTGGGGTGAGTGGTGTCAGAGGGTCCCAAGGTAACGGTTACAATGGCATCCCTGAGGCTACGTCTCAGGAGAAGGTTTCAAACAGCAAGGAAACCCTCACAGGGGCCTCACATTTGAACCACAGTTTTTTGGCAAAATCACTATGGATCTGCTTTTGGCACTGCAAGGACAGTGACAAGGACAGAGTCGCTTCACAGCACAGCAACCGTGTTTCACCTCTACATTTTATCATTAGGAAGGGCCAAATTACACGCACACTCAGTGCATGTATAAGAAGTTAAGGAGTAATAGGATTTAATTGCCACAGTGAAGAGAAACAAGCCTTCAGCTCTACGTGGTCCCTAAGGATTAATAAAGCAGAGTGGCTGCTTTGAGATTTATTTATTACTAGCGGTGAGATGTAATTTCAATCCTGTAGTAAAAGAAACTGACATGCTCAGATTAATTCACTGACTTAAAGCACTGAGCAAAACATAGTTTTTCTATTTTACTTCCCCCCAAACTCACACTTTTTTCAAGTATAATTATTAAGGTTTCTGGAATGTTTAAGGAAAAGTCCATATTTGTGTTGATTAACCATTAAGCCTATCAGTGGTGAAGAGATCTAATTATAACTAATACAAGGAAAAGCGGCTGAAGGCAGATCTTACGGATCCAGTCCTGGTCCAGGTTTTCAGCAGGCAGTCTATAGTGGCTATGCCAAAACATTGCTCAATAATAATTAACTTACAGCTACTTTAATAGAGGTTCCGATTTTACCAGGAGCATGGGTGTCAGTGGATACAGACTTACTGAAGGGCAGATGCGCCTTTGCATTCCTGTGGAACACCAATGTGCTGAGACGATTGGGCTAATCAAGGCTTGGGAGCTTTGTGATGTGGGTAAGTATTGAAAAAAAGACGACTTCATCTCGGGAGAAAGAAACAACCAACGTGCCTATGCATATTAATAATCTCTCTACAGCAACGAAGAAACATCCCCCATTGATTTGATTTTAAGTAAGCATCTCATCAGTTAAATATTGACTATCAGACCACGGGGATAATGGAGAAGAAATCAGAATGCGGGGATGAGAAAGTAAAGGGTTTGGACCAGAAACTGTGCCATGCAAACTCCATCATTCTGGTTACTGACCCTCAGGCTTCCACGACTACCCACTGACATGCGCTCGTCTTCATCAGAAGCCTATTAAAAGAAAGGACGAGAACAACCATGAAGTAATCATACGACATACGTGAAGAACCAGTGCCCGAGTCTCAGGGGGATGCTGGGAACTGATCCCAACCCACAGCAGTGGGGGGGCCAGCCGCCCCTGGACATCTCAGCGGACACCAGTCTAGGTCCTCCACAGCATGGGCTTTGTGGATCTCTGTCTGCTTATGGGCAATATGGATTTAAAGTAATTTCAGGGCCAGGTGTGGTGTCATGCCTGTAATCCCAGCACTTTAGGAGGCCGAGGCGGGCAGATCACTTGAGGTCAGGAGTTTGAGACCAGCCTGGCCAACACGGTGAAACCCTGTCTCTACAAAAAAATACAGAAATTAGCCAGGTGTCATGGCATGTGCCTGTAATCCCAGGTACTCAGGAGGCTGAGGCATGAGAATCACTTGATCCCAAGAGGCAGAGGTTGCAGTGAGCCAAGACTGCACCACTACACTCTAGCCTGGGCAACAGAGCAAGATACCGTCTCAAAAAAAAAGTAATTTCAGGGCCAGGCATGGTGGCTCATGCCTGTAATCCCAGCACTTTGGGAGGCCGAGGTGGGCAGATCACTTGAGCCCAGGAGTTCGAGACCAGATTGGGCAACATGGGGAAACTCCGTCTCTACCAAAAATACAAAAATTAGTCAGGTGTGGTGGCAGGCGCCTGTAGTCCCAGCTACCTGGGAGGCTGAGACATGAGAATTGTTGAACCTGGGAGGTGGAGGTTGCAGTGAGCCAAAATTGCACCACTGCACTCTAGCCTGGGTGACAAAGCGAGACTCTGTCTCAAAAAAAAAAAAAAAAGTAATTTTCATCCAAGTAGTATTCTTTACCTCACGGGTAATATAAATACACAGCATTGGTGTATATTACTATGCAAATTATTTATGGGTATTCAATGGCACAAAAAGCACTACAGCTGTCATGAATATATTAATACTTAAAAATTTCTCAAACACACTCTCCTTATCAAATTTAGGTCAAAATGCTAAAAGCTGAGTTCATAGTCTTTATTTAGGTAATAATATCAGTATTCTATCATTAATAGTATTAGTTAATTTCTTTAAGAGAGGATATCATCATTAAGAGATTTTATATATATTATATATACTTCAGCCACTACAAGTATAAATTAGAATTCAATCAAATTGCCCAAGTAATGAATGAACACGGTACTAACCGATGTGTTTCTTCTGGATCTACGAGAGTAGCGCTCACTGTCTTCCTAACAATGGAGGAAACAGTATGAAAAGGTTAGAGACAGATGGACACAGGAAAAGTGCTTTAAAAAAGGTTAGGTAGTCCCATTGCGACATAATACAGCAGTTCTGATCTAATGTCAAATAAATATTTTCTTTGCCTTCATTTAAAGGCTTCAATTAAACCAGTGGGTAAAAATGATTTTTTCTGGGGTGGGAGGTTCTTAAGCACAAAAATAATTGGCATACTTCATTTTTGTTGTAAAAACAGTGTTTGGGGCAGAAGCTGGGTCTTAATTTTTTTCTAACCTCTATCATCTGGTCCATTTAAATCAATCTACTTTTCCCCTTTCTTTCAGAACCTTACTTTCTTTAGGAAACAGAAGACAAATCATTTCCACAGAATATCCGAAAAGGATGTCACTCTTTCTACTATGTATTGTGGATTCTAAGACACACACGGTTTTTCACACTTGGACATCTCTGAAGCTGGGGATGTATCTTATAATCCAAGTTGCTCAGTTATAATTAGCATTTTTTCTTTCTCAGTGGTATATAAAACAATGATACAACTTCAAAGAATGTCTAAAGATTGTTTAAATATTTCTTCTTTTTTTTCTCTTTTTTATATCACCATGCCTGTGAACAGAAATGTCTCAAGATTTAACAGAAATACATTTATGTCATGTAAGCCTAAAATGATGGTTTGCCTAGGCTGAATGTAATCATATTTTCAATAGAGTAAGTGTGTGCTCTGTATATTTGAAGAGCAAACCTCTTTTATACCCAGTACGTAAGATGTTAGGAAATAATTTTGGATTTTCCTCAGATAATTTTACGTATAAGGAACATTTAATAGGACATTTCCATCGTGGCCAGGTTCTCAAATGCTAAAAGCCTGTGATGAAGTCCACGGGGCCAGGCAATAAAGTAAAAGGGACAGGAAGAGGTAGAAGGACTCAGGTAGAGGAACTAACGAGAAGGGCCAGGCCACGCTCTCTCGGGACCAGTGGAAAGCACACAGATTGTGCCCCTCCCGCAGCCTCTCTATGTGGGCGCCGCTGCTTCCTGAGAAAGCCAGGACAGGAGTATCTTCAGGGGCGGGCTAGCTCACCATCCACAGGAAGGCAGAGGGGCTGTTCTAGGAAGCAGGTTGAGAAGGTAAAGGAATTTTCTTACCAAAGACCAGTGGTTTCGGCAGGCACAGTGGACAAGATGAAGAGAGAACCCAACAGCAAATGCAGATAAAGTCTAAATGAGGGTGATGGGGCAGCTGGTCGTAATCATGAGTGAAGGAAATGGAGCATAATGTACCTCTCAGGTTCCAACCAGAGCCTTGTGAGCTGCGACGCCAATGGGAACGTTCTCTGGAAAGTTCTCAAGCCAGGGGCGCATGCCCAGCCCGAGTACTGGTGGAGAGCCCTGTGCTCGAGGAGATCAGGGTGGCTGTGGTAGTGGAGACCTCCCCAAACTGCTGGCTAGGAGACATCAGCAGTCAGTGGCTACTGAACAGGCAAGACCAGGACTGTTTCTAAGCAGGCTGCATTTGGGGATGTAAACAATCAGAGACCAGATGCAGAAATCCCCGGAAGAAAATCTCTCAGTATTAAATTATGGTGCAATAGGAATCTATCTACATAGTTAAACTGCATAAGAATTACATTATAAACCATTTAAGTCTCAACACTGTATTCAAGTGGGGAGGGAAGAGTAAAAACAAAATTATATTCAAGGCCTACCATCCACTGCTCGATGTCACCCCACTTTGTATCCAGCCCATAATACTTCTATAGACAGACAGAAAGAAAATTAGGCAAGAAGTGAAATTTCTTAAAAAGGCAGTTGTCTAAGGCACTGTTCTGACATGCATTTCCAAACCGCCATCCAGCCATGTGGTGAAGGTAACACGCCAAGGCAAAGCAGTCAGCACCACGCCTGGCTTCTCCACAGGGACCACCACCCGTGCAGTCATGCAGGCTGTGAGCTGTGAAGAGAGATCCTCCCAGCCCACCTCATCCCGGCAAAGCAAGAGAGCCCAGGACGAAGCTTCCCCAGGTGAAGGGCCTTGGCGGAGAGCAGGACAGTAAAGCCGGCCCAGCAGCCTTCACGCCCCCTCCGACAGGCTGCTCATGCCTTCAAAGCAAACGCGATGAAGGAATAAAACACCATCTAAGAGAAGCAAAAGCTCAGAGCCATTCCGGTGTTGGGACCTCAGGGAAACCGAGAGGAGAAGGGGAGAAACTGCGTGCTGACACTTGTTCTAGCTGCCTGATGTCTATGCTGAGTCTAGGCCTGTGAGAATTCATAGACTTTGATGTCTTTGTAGCATGGAGAGATGACTGCCACCTACAGAAGAGGTCTTTGTACAGAAGAAAAATATGCAGACCCGCAAGTTATGTATGTCTGGAGGTGACGTTAGCTCAGGGGTGTCCAATCTTTTGGCTTCCTTGGACCACACTGGAAGAAGTGTCTTGGGCCACACATAAACTACACTAATGATAGCTGATGAGCTAAAAAAAAAAAAAATTGCAAAAAAAATTTCATGATGTTTTAAAAAAGTTTACGATTTGTGTTCAGCTGCATTCACAGCCATTCTGGGCTGCGTGCGGCCCGCAGGCTGGACAAGCTTGCTTTAGCTTACACTTCCATGTTTTTATCTTGTTCAGTGGTCCAAGTTAAAATGAGAAAAGCAGACTCAGAACAGCTACTGCTGCCACTCAATCGGGGAATCCCAAAGGTAGGTGGGAAGCCAGGTCATGGGCCCAAATAATGGGGTTTTGCTTCTCTCCTTTTTATTTAATTTCCAGTAAGAAAATCAAGAAACAACTAAGCAAACTTCCGTATTATTATAACACAGATGTGAGTTTTCTCTTTATACATTAAAATCTTATAATCAAGAGAAAAAAATCAGGTGCTAGAAATACAAGACCATTTTTGAAATTGTTTTACAATAACCAAAAACATGCTGTTGCTATGTTTGGTTTTGTTTCATTTCGAAGGGTGGCCAGATTTAAAAATACGCAGTTTTCAGATGGTCTTATCTCTTTCTCTTAGAGGTGACGGTAAGTAGAAAATTGGAAGAGCAGAAATTAGGAGGGAGAATTTAACAATACTTTTAAAAATTCAATAACACAAAAAGGACATGAGTACAAAAAGGACAAAAAAGACAAAAAGGACATGAGCCATATCTTTTTCTGTAGGTTATTCCCTTGGAATATAAATTCAGAAAGGAAATAAAAACAAACATATCCCAAAGTCATGTTTTAACTTCAATGTCAGGGAAATGCATCAGCTTAAAGCTATTTTGCATTCAATTAATGTTAGCACCTGTCAAGTTCCAGATTTTTCACAAGTAAAATATGATGCCATCACTCCTCCCTTATTTTTTGGCTTAACTAGAAAGAGGGAAGCAAAATATGTTTTTAGAAGGATGGGGGCTATATAAATTCACAATAAAATTATTTAAATTCCAAAAGAAATCTGTATTGTCAGTTTTTCTGGTTTCATAGATTTCTTTTTGCCCATTATATCTGCACACTCTAACTTGCTCTTTTCATGACAAAGGACCAGTACTGAAAATCTTTCACCTCGTTCATGGGTGGTCTTATAAGTGGCTACTGTAACTGCATTTCCATGTCATTCCTGGGGAGAGAACGCCCCTAGTAACAGCAAGTGCAATTAACTAGTAGTTCCCGGGTTAGCCAGCAGCACTAGCACAGCAAAGTCCAGGAAGGGCAAACATTTCAAATGTCAATCACTACCACGAGCCGGAAGCCATGCGGAGGGAAGCAGGAGCCGCGCTACTTTCAGAAATAGCTTGGATTCCAGAGAAACTGTTCCGCAAAGCAGCTGGCTGGGCCGGAGGTGCAATCGCCGCCTCCTCTCCTCCCCAGACATCTCAGCAATGAGGAAAGCCTTCCCTTCCCTGGGCACACCTTTACTACAAAACTGTGCCTCTGCTCCTCCACTGCGGTTTTCCGGGGCTCCTTCTAGCTTCACATTCTACACAAATTCACATTCTGACAAAGTTCTCACAATGTATCCCTGGCACGTCAGTGAAAAGAAAATAATGTGACCTAGCACGAGAAAGGCATGAATGCAAGTGGAAACGACCAGATAGAGCCCCTCTCCCAGGTTTTGGATGAGAGCGTCCTGCTGTCAGTTACAGGGAGGGCTCCCCGCCTGGCCTTGCACCTGTCCAGTTCTTCCCGAGGCTCTCTGAGGACGACCAGGAACTCCAGCTGCAATATCCATTTCTACACTTGGGCCCTGGAAACACTAGTCAAGCACAAGAGATTCTGGCATCTACTTAACAAATTTCTCTGCACTCTTCGGGACAGCAGCTATGCAGAGTGCAGGGCGCCGGCAGGGAAGGCGATTCGTCATCATGGCCGGCACAGGAATCCAACACAACAGGCTCTTAAATTTACTGCCCATGCGTTCCGAGGGCCTGTGTGCTCTAACCTCTGAAATTAAGTGATCTTATTCTGATTTTCTCATCCGCTCTAAGAGAAAAATACAGTTGTTGTTCATCTAGAAACTAAATTTATAAAAGGAAACTATCATAGATGTTTTAAGTATCAAACTAAATTCATTTATGGGAAAGACTCCCATGTATACAAATTCTATAAATTCTCAAGGAACTCGCTCACTTCTGACTTCATTTTTGCTAGATCTTGAATCACTGACTTGCTTGTCTTTATTTTCTGTGTCCGGCCTGCCCAGTGTATTTACTTCTAAACCTCAGCTGCTTCTACAAAATACTAGGAAACAGAGAGGCACGTTATTTTATGATCTCTGAGCATTAGGGATGAATGGCAGGTTCATTTTATACTATCACTGTCTTTTTACTCAGATTTTTAAGTCAATGTCTAATAATCTCTCAACGTGTGGTAATTTGTATGGAATTTTTTAAGTTTTCTAATAAAATCATCTTTTTCTTTCAATACATAATTTCAGAAGGCTATCCAAATTCTGAAATATAATTTTATTTTGCCTTGGAATTACTTTTCTTCTCAAAGAAACAATTTTTACATTTCTTGAGGAAAATGCAGATGACAAAAGCATTCAGTACACAGAAATGTGTCTGACTGTTGCTTTGAGTGGGGCAGGATGAGGATGCAGGCATTCTTGTTCAAACAAATTCATACACAAAGTAGTAAAACACAGTAAGAACTTCCATGTATCTTCAGTGCAAGGTGTTATTTCTGAAAGGTGACCAGGCCCTTGGCAAGGAAAAAACAGTACATGCAAGTTAGAAAATAAAGAAAGAAGAGCCTACCTTTTGGACCTGATAGATCTATAGAGAAGGATAAAAGAAAAAAGAAATGTAAAATCCGATTAAAGAAGCAGTAACATCAGAATGAAAGGTTCTGTAAGTAACTAGACATATGAATCAAGCCACAATGAATACCAGTAAAATGTGAATAAGAAAACATGTGAGGTCCCACTGACAAGAGTTTGTAATTTTATCACTTACTTCACATTCCATTGTAGATACATCGGGGAAATAGGGGCATAGCCACACGAATCTTACCAAAAATACTGCTATTATTCTAATACAGAAGTCTGTATAACCTATTGCCATCAATGAGAAAATGTACTTCCTTCGTCTTTAATTCAGAATTTCTTTTTGCAGTAATAAAAATTTAACCAAAAAGTGCAGAAACTTAATTGGAAAGTTAACTGGTCAAATTCACAAATAATGAAGAAAGAGGCTTTGATGTTCTGATTCACACAGACACACACAGAATAACAGGAAAATTCCAGCTAAATGGAGTGACCATTAGAATATAACAGAAATATTCCTAAAAGAAGTTATTATCATACATTGACATATTCATTTGCTTCAGAGGTTTCTTTTAATTTTGTAGTAATCACTAGATAAAACTGAGATAGCTACTCATTTTCATTCATTCATTAAGACATTTATCATATCAGGCACTATTGAAGGCACTGCCAAAACTGCGAGACCAAGAAGTTGGCATTTCTAGTCTTATATGGGGGAACACATGTGACTATATCCAACAATATGACTGTAAGAAACAAAGCATCTCTAACCAAAATGTTTATCAAGTCAGTAGCAAGAAAAGAGACACCCCTGGTCACCATTTTTTTCCATCAGTGTAGGTTCTCCCTAAGAAGTTCAAGGTTCACTTGAATTTCCCAAGAACATGTACATTATTCTCCCCTAACAAATCCGTTAAAAAAGAGCTCATATCCTTTTAAACAGATCCCGGAACACAGCTAGAGTAAGCTGTAGTGGGTTCTCGCCGTCTGTGTGCTGAAAAGAACCATTCAAGAAAGAGCTCAGGGTGGGCTGGAGCTGGGCTGGAGCTGGCCTGGAGTCTGATAACGCTGTGGGGACAGGGCTGCCCCCGACACTGGTGTCTCCTCGCCACCTCCCCTCTCTGTACATGCTCCATGCTTCCCTTGGGGGATACCAACCCCAGTCAGCTTCCTGCCCTTCTCGGTGTTCTCAGAGCGGCCCCCTCAAGAAAACCCTGAGCCTGCTCAGAAACGCCTGCATGCAGGTGGGGTGGCTTGTGACCCAGATGAAAACAGGGATCAGGTTTCTCAATTTTTACACCAAAGTATCAACCCTACCCTTTAAACACTGGTCTTCCAAAACGTATTCATTTCCCCTTAATCAACAACTTAAAATGCCAGTGCCCCAAGCTACCAGACTGTATAACCTCAAATTGTGTTAGCTGGTTCTAATAATAGCCAGGCCCAGAGATGTGATATGCAAAGAAGAGTGTGAGGGAGGTGTCATCAGCGCACCTTCCTAAATCCTCCAGGCACGACCTGAAGACGTACAAGCTCAGACCCCACTAGCTCGACTCACTCTTCCCTCTGGATGCATACACAGATGCTCACGTGTGTGAGCACACATGCACACAGGTGCACATGCACACAAACATCCACATGCACACACACGAATGCGCGCGCACACACACGAGTACATTCCTCCTGGCCTCTGCCCCACCCTTTGGGTCACACAAAAGCACAGCTAGGTGAAAGCTACTGATTCTGTATTTATAGAAAATTCTAAGAAAATTGTATATTTTATGTTTCATATTCCTGTGCCTCAAATTCTTCACCAAGGAGAACTTTATTTTTCAAGGCATGCTTCCACTTGGAAAGTGACTAGCATTATGTGGATCATTCTGTTTCCCCCTTTGCTGTGGGTGCCAGCATCCTCAACGCGAACTTCAACCCCATGGTCCACGGATTCCCTCCATCCTCCACTCTTACTTGTTTTTATTGTTGGCTACAGAACTGATTTCGAGACAGAGGGGTGTGCTAGGAAGACCACAGGCTTTGTATCTGGTCAAATCCAATTTGAATCTTGGCTTGGCTATTTTCTTGGATTTGGGGAAAACTGTGTATCTCCCTAAGGCCTGTTTTCCTCACCTGTAAAGTTTGGGAAGATGCCCATCACCGACGGCAGGTGACAGCCCCAAGCCCAGCTCTGCCACACGGCCCCCCGCCCCAGGCTTCTCTGACTAGTCACAAAATACACATCTATCTTATTTAAGATCTTTCCATCCCTCTTTTGAAGAAGCAGACATAAACTTTAAACACGAATGCTGTCGCCTTGCAAAGACCCTAAATTCACGAAGGCACCGTTGCCGCCATTAGGAACGCGTGCTGCGCTGGGCTGACTGGGCTGGCCCTTCCTTGTCTGGCTCTCGTCTCCCAGGGCAGCTTCCTGTCTGCCATGTCCATCCTCTGCTGCCACAAAGAGTGGCTTCCCCCCCAGTAGAGCTGCTTCACTCGGTGTCCTCATCACCATCTTGGCCACGTTCATTTCTCTGCCCCTCCTGACATGTCCCCCACCTTCCCAGGCTCTCATTCCACACCCTGGTAAATTTGGGTGGCTCTGGGTCCTGGTCCGTGACCAATCCCAGGCAGGAGTCCACAGCCGCACCCACGACGCCCGTCCTGTGTCATAGCCGCAAGCCACGGTTGTGAGGGCAGAAGTGCAGGCATCAGTGATGAGGAAGCTGAGACTGCAGATCCACAGAAGACCGTGCAAAAGGTGACACTGGCCAAAGGTGCTGCCCGCAAGGGACACCACCCCCTCCTCTGGTCCCTGCTGTCTGAGAGCACAGACAAAAACCACCACTCTCAGTGGCGGACGTTCCACTGAATTTGCAACAGGACGAGATATTTTGACCCCTGTGACCCCCTGAAATATCTTTATGATAAAACCATGCTGTAGGGAGAAGAATTTCAAAATGTGAATGCCATCTACTAAGCAAATGACATCTGTACTTATGCTGAAGAAGGCAAACCATGGCGTTTTACGTCAGACTTCCCAGGTTTCATCAGATGTTCTCCGCAAGGCCTGTGCTCATCAGAAGCATCAGTGAGGGCTGCTCTGCACCCCTTTTTTATGACACTAAAATTAAATGCCCAAGACTTGGTTTCCCATCTGGAGTAGCAACTACTTTTTATTTTTTGACTTTTTGAAAGAGATAGGGGTCTCATTATGTTGCCCCAGCTGGAGTGCAGTGGCTACACACTGGGACAATCATGGCCCGATCATTGCTTCAGGCTCCTGGGCTCAAGCAGTGCTCCTGCCTCAATGTCCTGAGTAGGTGGGACTACAGGTGCATGCCACCATGCCTGGCTTATTTTTTATTTTTCTTTTCGTGTGGCTTGGAATATTACAACAGAGATGCGGGAGTCCAGCAACAGATGGTTCTTAAGCTGCACAATTAAAATGCAACAGAAAAGGGCTACCTTTGAATCAAAGGAATAAAGGGATGCTTTGCTTTTAAAGGAGGCCATTCAAATAGATGACTGCTTGCCTTAATTCATCTTAGTTATTTTTTAAATCAAGAACTTTTGCCCAACAACTTTGTAACAAGCTGCTTATATCAATATGTATATGTTTAAATCAATTCTAATTGGTTATATCTTATATCAATATGTATATATTTAAATCAGTTCTAATATGGGGCGGGTGTGATGGCTAACACCTGTAGTCCCAACACTTTGGGAGGCTGAAATGGGGGAATCACCCGAGGTCAGGAGTTGGAGACCATCCTGGCTAACACAGTGAAACCCCATCTCTACTAAAAATGACAAAAAAATTAGCCGGGCGTGGTGGTGGGTACCTGTAGTCCCAGCTACTCAGGAGGCTGAGGCAGGAGAATAGCATGAACACAGGAGAGGGAGGTTGCAGTGAGCCAAGATCATCCCACTGCACTCCAGCCTGGGCGACAGGGCAAGATTCTGTCTCAAAAAAAGAAAAAAAAAAGGATACAATCAATATGTTTTTATCTAAATGTTTAATTTGGAAGATGTATGTACATGCTATATAATTCTTTTTTCACCTTGATTTTGTAGAAATTCGAGGTTTGTATTCTTAATGAAAGTAATTTTCCTTACATCTACTGTACACGAGAAAGATGATGAAATGATGACGGATGCCATCATGAAGGCCGAGCAGGGCCCGCTCACAGCTTCACGGCCATCTGCGTCCTCTGGGCCCTTGGCTCTGCTGTGACAACAGAGCTGAGACACAGGAACTATGAACAGGGCAGAGCAACCGTGCAAAACCTGGCAGAGCAACAAAATATTTTGGGAAATTCTTTTTACAACTCTTTTACGATCTTAATAAAAAAAAAAAAAGACTGAGGTCCTACTGGGGAGCCAGGGGAAGTGAATTAAAACTGGATGAGTGTCGGAAGGCCACGCATTAGCCAGAGGGGGGTGGCTTTTGGCTCTGGAGAACGAGGCAGCCGTCCGCTCACACGGTGGTGTGTCCTAAGAAACAGTGGCCACTGCCCGCCAAATCAACCACCTGCCCACCTGCTGCTATTCAGTTTCTAAAACAGACAGAAGGGGCCAGCAGTGTCCCGCACACAAGGAGTTTGAGAGTGTCCACTGAGGTATGAACACATTCTACAGAGACACTGATACTGGGCAGTGTGAAAAAGCACTTGAGATTTTGTCGTTTAAAATATATATATTTAAGCCAGGTGTGGTGGCTCATGCCTGTAATCCTAGCACTTTGGGAGGCCAGGGAGTCAAGGCGGGAGGATCACTTGAGATCAGGAGTTTCAGACCAGTCTGGCCAACATGGTAAAACCCTGTCTCTATTAAAAATACAAAAATTAGCCAGGCGTGGTGGTGCACACCTATAATCCCAGCTACTTGAGAGGCTGAGGCATGATAATTGCTTGAATCTGGGAGGCGGAGGTTGCAGTGAGCAGAGATCATGTCACTGTACTCCAGCCTGGGTGATAGAGTAAGACTTGATCTCAAAAAAAAAAAAAAATACATATACATATTTAAAAACCAGTTCAGAATAAAAGCACTATTCCTTCTAGTGGCTTCTGGCACCGCTATGGATACCCGAGCTTGAGTGTGCAGGACAGTTCCCAGGGCTCGGTGACACTGCCCAGCCTCTGCATGCAGGTTTCTATACGCAGCGGCAAACTCCTAGCAGCGGAGAGCAATGAGCACATTAGACCTGTGGCGGGGCCCCGACCCTGCAGGGAATGTGGCCAGCTTGGTCTTTGCTGGGAATGTGGCGGAATCTACAACCACCGTAAGAGAATCTGGAAATTCAGATTTTTATTGGAAATCTCACTGGTTTTAAACACTGGCTCACCTTTTAAAATTTGGCTATGTAAGCCAAACAAGAACCTGTGTATGAAAATCAACCCTGGGGAAGGCAGCTGGTTACTTCTGTCTAACAAAATAAATTCAAATCTTCTTAAGAAGAAAAGCTCTTGGGGGTGGGCTCGGTGTGGATGGTCCCTTGGCCCCACAGGGCATGGCCCATGGGAGAACATGGACTGAGTGGGGTCTCAGCTTCTATGTCTCTGAGGTCACAGAAAAAGTCCCACCATAACTGTGAGTTAAAGAACCCTCCTGCTGTCAGAAATGACTCCTAGCTCCAGCTCAAGATGATGAAAATAACTTGCAAATGGCTTGAGCAGGTGTGTCAACACATTGCTAGCCATTTTCCCAGGGAGGAATTTTTTCCCTGGCTGTTTCATCCATGTGTTCATTCCCGTCTCTCTATCACACATGGGCTCTAGATATCCTGAAACCTGGAGCCCGCGTGTGATCAACACTGTACAAACCACGGGGGACATATTTTTAAATAAAACAATTTGGCCAGTTTTTCTCATTAATCCGTTCTTCTTTTCCACTTTAATCCAGAGGATCTAGATTCTAGTACAACAGTTAGACCTTAAAGCTCAGACCCTGAACATTTTGGCTCCTCGCAGCTACAAACGACGATCTTCACAGGCAAGAGGCTTCTAAGCCCCTCTCAGGAGCCAGCAGGTCTGAGCAGGCACGCCTGGTATCCGTGCTATGTGCACTCCTGGCCTGACCTTGGGCAGAAGTCACAGGCGCAAACGCACTCCGACCGTGAGCAACGTGAGACAGCCAGGTGCATCTGCAGCAACAGGTGCCTGCACTTGCACCCTGGGCCGAGCACGCAAATCACTGTGAAAAGACCCAACAAGGAGCCCCAAGCGTTACCTCCTTCTGCTGCCGCTCCAGCTCCTTCATGCGGATCTCGCGAGCCTCCGCGCGGGCCGCCCGTTTTGCAGCGAGCCGGGCCTCCGCCTGAAACGGACAGGACATCTTATTAGAGGACAGAGCAGCGGGCACCTTCCCAGTACAGGGTCAGCAGTGATGATGCGGAAAGAAAATCTTGTTCAGAGTTTAACAGATATACAGCAATAAATTCCAGATTCATAGAGTAAAAGGGTGGTCAGGAGCAACAGAAATAGTTATAAGAACTGCTACCATTTATTAGCCCCTTACCACATGCTGGGCAGGAACTATTCTAAGAGCTTTATGGATATGATGCCATGTACTCCTTGCCTCATTAGGCTGAGAGTGTTACCATCCCCAGTTTAAATATGAGGGAACGAAGGCACAGAGAGGGTAAGTAACTTGCCTGAGGTCACACAGCCTGTATGTAGGTGGCAGGGCTGGGCAGTCAGCCTCCTTCTGGAGCTCTGACAGAGTGTTAACAGCTGGATGCTACTCCAGGTTTCCAGTTCAACCCCTCGCTTTACAGAGCGGAAAGTGGAGGCCTGGAGAAGCTGCCAGACCCATCTGAGGTCATAGGGCTGGTTGGCGTGGAGCTGGGACTGTAATCCCAGTCAACTCCTGTCCAGTCACTTCTCAGCACACATGCACCCTCAGCTTCCCCTTAAACACAGCCATACTGGGAGTCCACCTTTTCCCAACACAATGAAGACCATAGCAGAACGGTTCTAGCTGTTGGAGTCCTTCCTTGCACTAAAAAATCAGCCTCCATATAGGTATTTTTCAGCTTGTAGCTGTTCTGCCACATTCTGCTGTGTGAGAACGTTTCAAATGCTTGAGCAGGAATGGACATGATGCTATCGAGCCTGGCATCTGAACTGTTTCTACAAACAACTTACAAGTCATTTTACAAACTGCATGCGTATCCACTGTTTCATGTGATACCACAGCCTAGTAAGCTCGATGGCATAAGTGTTACTGAATGCAGGTTTTCTGGTATCAAACAAACCCCACCCTCTTTCTACTTAAGTGTTTTTTGAGAATACGTCTGTAATCCTTCCACCAATGGTTCTATAAACACAGTTTTCAGACGTCTTGCATAATCTTTTTTTTTTTTCTTCCTTTTTTTTTTTTCTTTTTCCTTTGGGGATGGGGTCTTGTTCTGTTGCCCACACTGCAGTGCAGTGTGTGTGTATTCACAGGTGTGATCACAGCTCACTGCAGCCAGGAACTCCTGGGCTCTAGCAACCCTCCTGCCTCAGCTCCTGAGTAGCTGGGACTACAGGTTTGCACCACCACAACTGGCTCCTAGATAATATTAAAATGGGACTTCCAAGGTGGCCAGCAAGCTCCTGGCATGGGGGCGGTCCTGACAGGGACGTCCATCTCTCCCATCCTAGACTTACACTATATTACAGATGTACCTTCTTTCTCAATTTTAATCTAAGTTGCAAACTGGCCACACTTGATCTGTCGTCTTGAGGTTGCCTGGCTTGTGTCCTCATGAGGAATTTGTTCTATTCTCTTGGCTCCTTTATCAACCCACCCCATGTCTTTCAAATCAAGGGGTGTCAAAAATCACAACTGCATCAGGATTTTGATACCTTGTTGCCATTTTCAATTTCCAAGACCATATTACATGGTGTGAAGGGCCTCTTGGGGCCAGGCTAGGCGTGGTGGCTCAGGCCTGGAATCCCAGCACTTTGGGAGGTGGTGGCAGGTAGGATCTCTTGAGGTCAAGAGTTCAAGACCAGCCTGGGTAACATGGTAAAACCCTGTGTCTACTAACAATACAAAAATTAGCCAGGTGTGGTAGCACACACCTGTGGTCCCAGCTACTTGGGAGGCTGAGGTGGGAGGATCACTGGAGCCTGGGAAGTTGAGGCTGTAGTGAGCTGTGATTGTGCCACTGCACTCCAGCCTGGGTGACAGAGTGAGACCCTGTCTCAAACAAAAGAAAGGCCTCTTGGGTCTATATAAAAGCAAAGAGGGAGGAGACAGAGAAGGAAAGGCATTAGAGTGACATCCTACAGCCCTACCAATGGGCCAGCAAAGTGACCAAGGCCATGCCAAGTGCAGCCCTTCCTGGTAAGGCAGGTGGCTCTGTGCCATTGGCTCAGTTTCTAAGCCAGTACAGAGCAGGTATGAGGTTTCACAGCAGCCACAGCCCACCAGCTTGAGGGTTGAGGGGGCAGAGGAACAGAGAGGAGGGGCCGGGAAAAGAGAAGGAGGCCATGAAGGAAGAGGAGCAGAGGGGTGAGATGTAAGAAAGAGGAAAGGGTTGGGGGAAAGAAGGGCCACCAGAAGGGAACAGAGGGAGAGACAAGTGCAGTCGGTCGAATTCTGGGTTGGTCCCCAAGACTCTGGTGTACACACCCTGCATACCCCTCTCCCACTGTGTGGGAACGTGGAATTCTGGGTTGGTCCCCAAGACTCCCACCACTAGTGTACCTGCCCTGCATACCCCTCTCCCACTGAGTGTGTGGGATCATGGACATAATGGATGACACCACTGTAATTAGGCTGTATGACATGGCAAAGAGTATTAAAAAATAATTAAAATCCTTCGTCAGTTGACTGCCTTGCTCAAAAGACAGATTATCCTGTGGGCCTGCCTTAATCAGGCGAGCCCTTTAAAAGAGGGTCTAGAAGTCAGTGTCCTTGCTGGCTTTGAGAAAGCAAGCTGCCCAGTGGGAGGGGCCTCGATGAGCTGAGAGCAGCCCCTGGCTGACTAACGCCAGCAGGAACAGTGACCACAGTCCTACAACCACAAGGAACTGAATTCTTCCAACAAACACGTGGCTCAGAAGAGGGGCCTGAACTCCAGAAAGACTCCAGACTGGCCGACACCTTGGTTGTAGCCTTGTGAGACCTGAGCACAGGACCCAGTGAGGCTGAGTCCAGGCTCTTTTTTTTTTTTTTTTTTTTTTTTTTTGAGACGGGGTCTCCCTCTGTCGCCCAGGCTGGAGTGCAGTGGTGTGATCACAGCTCACTGTAACCTCTGCCTGCCAGGTTCAAGTAATTCTCCCACCTCGGCCTCCCGAGTAGCTGGCACTACAGGGCAGGTGCCACCACACCCAGCTAATTTTTGTATTTTTTGTAGAGACAGGGTTTTGCCGTGTTGCCCAGGCTGGTTTCGAACTCCTGAGTTCACGCCATTCACCTGCCTCAGCCTCCCAAAGTGCTAGGATTACCAGCATGAGCCACTGCGCTTGGCCAGTGTGCCCAGACTCCTGATCACAGAAACTGTGAGATCATAACTGTGTGTTATCCTAAGCCGCTGAATTGTGGATATTTATTACACACTAGCAGATAACAGAAGGAGAGGAGGTCTGAGGTGACTCCTGCTCTCACAGGGCGAGTATCTCTGTGAGCTGAGTGGGGTCCCAGGCACCTGCATGCCCACCCACTTCCCTGCCTGCCTGCTCAGTTCCCCACCCTATTCTAGCTTAGCTCTGCTTGGGTCTGGCCAAAGGTCCTTGCTGAGCTCACCTGCCTGAGCATGCAGTATTGCACCTGCTCCAGACTCGCAGGCCTCCAAAACAATGCCCTGTCAGACCCCGCTGCTCTCAGGGGCCTGCCCTCCATCCAGGAAAAGGTTCCCATCATGGCTCACCTTCAGCCTAACAGGTCTACCCTGTCCCTTACTTGGGGATAATGACATTTAAAGACTGAAAAACAATGACCTTTGCTGGGAGGCACATGGGCTTGTGTTGATAAAGGAACCCCACGGATGAATCACGTTAGGGCATCAATTCCTTGTGAGGACACACGCAAGCCCACCTCCAAGACAGGTCAACTAGGGTGATCTCCACCTTACATTAGAATTCAGAAAGAAGTCCATTTGTCACTGAATACAATTCCAAATCCTTGCAACCCCCGCCTCCTAGAACATCTATACCCCTTACGATCCTCACATGACTCATCTGTGGAAAACAAAGTGCTGGCAATACCAGAAGTGGCAACTTCGTTTACAGGCAATTCCTGGAATCTGCCTAACTCAACACCAACAAATACATGAGCCAGCATTTAAACTGGCACAAAACCTATGCATGACCATCTTCACGAACACAAAACCACACACTTAGCCACAGAATAACTCTTGCCACTCGCTTAAGATGCCTGAAAGAAAATCCGCAGAGTTGGCCAGGCGCGGTGGCTCACACCTGTGATCCCAGCACTTTGGGGGACCGAGGCGGGCGGATCACCTGAGGTCGGGAGATTGAGACCAGCCTGGCCAACATGGTGAAACCCTGTCTCTACTAAAAATACAAAAAATTAGCCAGGCGTGGTGGCGGGCGCTACTCGGGAAGCTGAGGCAGAAGAATTGAGTGAACCTGGGAGGTGAAGGTTGTGGTGAGCCAAGATTGCGCCACTGCACTCCAGCCTGGGCAACAGAGCGAGACTCTGTCTTGGAAAAAAAAAAAAAAAAAAAAAAAGGAAAGAAAGAAAAAAAGAAAATCTGCAAAGTTTCAACAAAATTCTTCCCCAAATAGAGACACTGCGAAGAATGGCACAGCAGCCTGACAGGGCACAGCAGATGGCAGACGTCGGGGAGAGTGCTGACTATGCAGGCAGGGGTTCTCGGGGATCAGGGCACCTCAGGCCAGTGCTCCGGTGGTGCAGGACGAATCCTTTATCGACTGACACTGTTGTAAAATATAAAATCTCAGGACGGGCCACAGCCATGTCAGACTGCTTGCAGAGTTTCCGAATACGGCCTGTCACTTTCTGTGAGTAGCCTGTGGGCTGACCACGGCCCGTGGAGGCCACAGGAACGCACCGTGCTGTGAACGCACTGTGGTGTCTCAGCACTGCTTGAGACAGTGGGAGGGATTTCCAAAATGCGGTTTGGGTGCCCAGTCTCCCGGGAAACAGGCAAAGCGCCTGGTGACAATGTACATGTGATGAGGACCACATGCGGGAAGAAACATGTGGCAGGGGCGGGGGCTGCTCTGGAGAACTTGACCCAACCCCGGGGGGCTGGGGAAGGCGTCCACAGGACAGGAGCCTTAAGCCGGACCCTGAAACAGGACGAGCAGAGCCGGGGTGGCTGCGACCAGGGGCTGGTGACAAGGAGTGCAAACGCCTGGGGTGCAGACCCTCGCCCTCAGCCTCCATATCTGGAACCTCGTCTTGAAAGAATTCAGAACCACTGAAGGGTCTTAAGAACACAGCGGAATCTGACTTTTGTTTTAGAAACAGGGCTCTGATAGAAATGTGGAGAGCAGGTATGGGGTGGGGAGAGCAACAGGAAACCAAGGAAGTGAGTTGAGAGGCTGCTTCCAGCATGGGGACAGGAACGGGCTGGGCTGCAGAGGATCAAGCCCAGTGCCAGGGTCCGGGCCCGTGGAGTTTAGGATACAAAGCAAAAACTGCAAAGGGCTTCAGAGAACTCAGGAGACGAGACTGCTCATACCCCAAACGGCCTGCCGGTTGAGTCATTCTTTCACCGCCATCCAAGCTTGCTGGATTCTCCACTGATTAGATTAGAACAGCGGCTTCTTGGCATGGCCCTCGCTAGGGTCCATGGGGGCTGGTCTGTCCCTACCCTACAGGAGCCAACAGGGAAAGAGCAAGCACTCGCCCGCTCCTGGGGTCCTACAACCTGAAGCCTCCTTTCTCTGCCCATACAATCTTTGGTGAGATACTAAAACATTTAGGAGTACAGTGAAATTATCTCCCTCTGACTTGTCTTCAAATAACCTGGGTGGGGTGTAAATGGCTGTAAGCTAACAATTGTTGAGGCTGGGTAGTGGGGGCACAGGGCTCTTTAAACTGTTGGCTCAGTCCCACCCCAGATCTGGGTTCCTACAAGCCCCTCCCCCTGCCCCCTCCTTGCCCAGCATGTGGAGTCATTCAAGATAAGGGCCCCTGCTGTGCGGCAGGCCATGCACAGCTGGGTCTGGTTGCTGTTTCATAATAAAGAGCAAAAATTTAAAAAGAAAGGAAGGAAAGAAATGAAAGAGCCCCAAAACCAAAACTCATGCTTTCTGCTGCTGGAAGGTGGCCCTGCTGCTGGGTTTTGCAGCGCTGCCCCCACCTTGTCCTCTCTCAGTTCCTGCTGCTGCCTGCGGGGTTAGGATGGAGCAGAGGGAGGAGCTCCTCTGACAAGATCCAGGCTCCCTGGCTTCTCAGGAACGCCCGCAATGGTTGGTCCAGAGCCATTCCTGTTCAGAACACACAGCCTGGCCCTTTCCCTGGGATCCCACCCATCCTGGCCAGGGACCCCACAGACAGAGTTTTCAGGAACTGGGTCTTAGAGCAAGATAGTCTTTGAGGGTGGGGATGGCTGGGAAAAAAAGATTCCATTTACTATCAAAGTTGCCCTTGTCTTAACCCTAGAAAGCCGAACCTCAACTCGAGTTCTACTGTTGCGTCTTATTTTACCATATGTGAATATGACAGCCCTCTGATAGGGAGGTGGTGTGTATGGTGATAAGAGATCTAAAAATACACAAGGAAGCACAAGTATGACCCCCAGGGCCTCCGAAACAAATGGCTAAAAAGACAGCCAGGCTCTCCCAGCCACATCGATGCCAGCCCCACAGCCTGCTGTGGAGCCCAAGTCTATGGGGGCACCTCACTGGGAGCCCCATCTGCCAGGTGCCCGGCCCACAGGCCAGCTGGGGAGACAGGCACCAAAGTGACCCTTCTCCCCCTGCAGGGTCTTCTCTGGGCTGCACAGACCCATGCGTGACATCTCGGGAGCCAGGCTGAAGAGGCCTGCAGAAGACTGCGTGAAGAAGTCACCATCCCCATCCCGAGCCACAGATAAAAGCATATGTTAGGAGGTGCTTTGCAAAGGGACCCCACAGCATGCAGAGGGCCCTGAGGGGCTCTAGTTCTAGACACAACCACACAGCAGAAACGGCTTCTACCGGGGCAGGGCACACAGGGCAGTGAGGTGAACAGTCTAACCCATGCCTGTTCTTCCAGGGACCCCCCAAAGGCCTCCCGCTCAGAGCCCCAGAGATTCCCAGCTGCAAGAAGACAGTCACCCAAAGATAATGGCCGTCCCTTCTTCCGGGTCAGGGAACTCAGGGACAGCCCAGCTCAGGCTGGGGGTTGAGGCCAAGGAGAACCAGAGAGAGAAGAAGTTATTGACCAGGACACAAGGAGAAAGCCCCAGCGGAGCGCAGAGCGGAGAACCCTCCCACACGCCCTCCTGGCCTAGCCCACATGTGCTTCCATCCTCGCGTGGCCTCAGCCTGTGCTGGAGGTGTTGTAGGCAGTGGGAGTACTGCCTAAGGGTGGGGACAGCCCAACACCCTGAATCCCAATTCCAGTGGCGTCTGGGGCTCTAACAGCTCTAATGGCATTTGTATCTTTCTTGTGGCTCCTACCAGAAGATCATCACGTGGTCTCCTCAAAGAACAGAAACACAACCAACACTGGTGGGGCAGGGGCCCTGACTGCTGGCAGAGGGACAGCAGGTGCCGCGGGAGGCTCGCTGGGCAGCTTGCTTCAAAAGCCCCACACTCCTTCAGGGGATCCTGGCACTGCTCGTACACTTCCCGAGCATTGAAGCTTTTCTGGGATTCCAGCCTAGTGTGGAATTACAGATCCCAGGGCCTCTCACCCCGCAGTCACAGGAAACGTTCTTACTCTGCTTTTAAACTCTGTGGTGATACCCTAGGGGTCCAGAATTCTACACAGAAGCTGGAAGGGGTTTATGAGCCACAACTTTAGGGCAGGCAGTTCCTGAGAAATACTCTGACGTCACTCCTTCCACCCAAGCTGAGAAGGCCCTGCAGCCTGTAAAGCACCGCATGTGAACCGGAGGCGGCTCCCACCTCCCCCCGCAGAGCCCAGGGGAGACCCAGGGCACACGGCTCATGTGCAGATTCGTGGCTGCCATGCCCGCCGTTTGCCAGGAGCCTGTTAGCGCACATTAGGGACACCCAGTGGGCCAACGGACAGAGGACTGGACCATGAACAGCAGCTCTCCTCCGACATCAGGTGGAAATGACACCCCATGGGGCTGTGCAGGGAGAGAAGCCGTTTGCCAGCTGTAAAGCACTCCGCTAACAGGAGGAAGTTCTCCTATTAATTACACACATTCATTTTAGCCTCCAGGTTTTAGCATCAAGCAGAGAAGTGAAAAAGCAGCAGCCTTATTTTTCCAGGCCCCATGATATGTCACCAGTCTAGTTTATAACCTTTTTGGAAAAGTGTTAAGGATGTAATTCAAGTTCACTCATGTGAATGTAACAGGAATATGATGCAGCCGAAGCCTGAAGTGGCCACAAAGACCAGTTTGTTCACAGACAAGCAGGGGCCTCTGTCCTTGTGCGATTCTTCCCCTGAGCTAAGAAGGAATCAAGCTCCTGGAGGGGCCGTGGTATACCCAGGCTGTGACATTGGATCCCTTCCCTGAGCCACCTTGCCATAGAAAGTGGCCACAGCCACCAACTTTTGTTTTCTCTGTAAACCCCCCAACCCTCAGATGCAGCGGCCTCTAAAAATAGTTTGCTATTCACAGCAACCAAGTGGGCCGGGTGATGTCCTCCTGCACAGACATGGACAAGAACGGATGGCACAAGGCTAGCACCTCCGCAATGCAAGGGAGGCTGGCCTCGGCTCCGTGTACCTACCACCCCGTTCCCCCCAGAGGCCGTGTGCACTGTATCTCAGTTCCAAAAGAAATGCTCATGTCGGCAATCTCACGAAGTCCCCCAGGAACCACAAGGGAGCCTTCCCTATGGCCATGACTGTGAGAACGATCGTTACCAGGCACAGGGCACTCCGGGGTGGCAGCTGGCAGTGGCGGGAGTGTTGACTTAGAGGCCATGACTGTGAGAACGATCGTTACCAGGCACAGGGCACTCTGGGGTGGCAACTGGCAGTGGTGGGAGTGTTGACTTAGAGGGCATTTTGGAAATGTTGGGGGGATTCGGATGTCAAAAAGATTGGGAAGAAGCTAAGGGTATTGGGGCGGGGGGGGCAGGGCCAGGTCGGCCAACCATCCCGCATTCAGACACGCCTGCAATGGGAAGAACTTTTCCCCTGACTGCTCAGGAAGATAGAAAACCACTGTTTTGGCCAGGTGCGGTGGCTCACACCTGTAATCCCAGCACTTTGGGAGGCCGAGGCAGGCGGATCATCTGAGGTCAGGAGTTCAAGACCAGTCTGACCAACATAGTGAAATCCTGTCTCTACTAAAAATACAAAATTAGCCGGGCGTGGTGGCGCATGCCTATAATCCCAGCTACTCAGAAGGCTGAGGCAGGAGAATCGCTTGAACCCAGGAGGTGGAGGTTGTAGTGAGCCGAGATCGCACCATTGTACTCCAGCCTGGGCGATAGAGCGAAACTCCATCTCAAAAAAAAAAAAAAGAAAAGAAAAAACATTTAATTTTTGGATTTACAAACTGATTGCAACTTACATATAAACTCAAAATATGTTTTACACAGTTCAAATATACATGAAATATTCCAGGAATGCAATCGACATGGAAATTGAGGGAAGATGATACTTGGCTTTGTTCAGAACTTTCCTGAGAGTTAGTCAACTTTTCAGAATGTCACGTCATAGACAGCAACATGAGGGGTGGTGTGTGGGTCTCAGTGCAACACACCTGTGTCGGCCTCCCTGTGACACCAGGCACAGGTGTGTGCAGGTCTCACCACTGCATTCAACTGCTGGTGTACCTGGTCTTGAGTATTTCTATATCAAAATTCTTATTATGTTACTATAAACTACCTGTATTTTATTTTTTACGGAAATGTTATATTGACTTGAAATTATGTGCACTGGTTGATTTTATCACCTATGCATTTCATTTCAGGTTAATAAGGAAGTTAAGGAACTTTTAAGAAGACAGGGTTGAGAACCACAGCTTCAGAACTCCAGTGCGGATCTGTCGTCTCTCCATCACACTCTATGAACCAGCCCTGGCACAATTCAGAGCACAGGTCTGGGTGCCTGGTGCTCAGGCCATCGTGAAGATTTGGATGGCATAAAGTTAGAGATCAAAGCTTAACTGATTACTTAAAGCACCATGTTTCCATCAAAATTAACTCAGACAAATTATGGAGTAGACTGAAATTATCATGAAAGTTTACGGTGAGACGGACTCCTTCAAAGAAGGCTTTAGCTTACAAGGCTGCTCCTGGCTGGGCCCACAGGCCCCAGGAGCCGGCACACTGTCCTCTGCACTCGGGGGACCTGACAGACAAGTCCAAGAAATGCTGGGTGCCGACCGCCTCTCTCAGCTGTGGCTGCACTGTTCGCAGTAAAGGTCTGAGTTTATGCAGGTGCAGACTGTCAAGAAAGGAGTCTGAAGACCCAGTCACAGCCTCCAGCTTGGGCTCTATCACCTACAGTTATGTGAGCCTGGATAAATTACTCAGTTTTTGAACACCAGCCCTCATTAAAGAAGTAGGAGGGGACATAATCTTTAAGAGCTTCCTTCCCCTCTGAAATTCTTTGTCTTTATGCCAGAGGTGAATTATTTGTACACGGAGATTGTCCACAGACTGTGTCTGTTTTGCTACTGGAAATCTCCAGGCTTTGCTTTTCAGAATAATAAGCTTCTTTAAAGTACTTCGCATACTAAAATAGCAAATGTATTAATCAGGAACAAAATGATTGATGTTACTTTATTGATGACTCACACATTGACCTATTCAAACCTCACAACACAATCTTGGGCTTAGCAGCTACCCCCATTGGCGCTAAGAAATAAATATGCTATACGGTATCTTCCATGCAAGTGAACTTCTACTCTTGCTGTTAATACATTTCTTGCTTTTCCTGAGATGAATGAATCTTCATATTTCCTTCATTTGCCTCAACATGCTGGAAATACAAGAACCATGACTACTACTAACAGAGATATGCGGGACTGAGAGGCAAGGGCGGCTGGGCCTCCCCTGTGCCGTTTCCTCTCCAGGTGACAGGTTTCCCTCCAGGCAGCATGTCTGGGCTCCACTCCCTTCACCTTTGCCTGTTCTGCTCAAGATTGTCCTACAAATCCCAGACCTTTAGGGTTTCACAAAAACATTTAAATTGTTTCCTCTGAGAAGGCTGAAAGCTCCACCAGCACCAGGGCAGCACATAGCAACTGGCAATCTTTCCTATATTCAGTGGATATTCCCTGGAACCAGCTATAAAGGAAATGGCAGCTGTCATGTTTATCCTCCATGAACTTATCTACTTGGATGAGGTAGGGGAGGAGTTACATCACACCCAGAAAAATAAAAAGGCTTAAATCACAGCAGCTCTCAGGTGTGTGCCGACATAAGTAGTAGTTAACATTTTAGCATGGTACAAAAATAGCAAAACAAGTTTCACAGCTATTTCATTTCTACCATTATTTTCCTTACGTAGAAAAGTAAAGCTCATTGGGCCGGGTGTGGTGGCTCATGCCTGTAATCCCAGCACTTTGGGAGGCTGAGACGGGAGGACCACTTGAGGTCAGGAGTTTGAGACCACCCTGGCCAACGTGGTGAAACCCCACCTCTACTAAAAATACAAAAATTAGCCGGGTGAGATGGCAGGCACCTGTAGTCCCAGCTACTTCAGAGGTCTAAGGCAGGAGAATCGGTTGAACCTGGGAGACGGAGGTTGCAGAGAGCTGAGATCATGCCACTGCATTCCAGCCTGGGCGACCAAGCGAGACTCTGTCTCAAAAAAAAAGAAAGAGAGAAAGAAAGAAAGTTCGTTCTTTGAATGTTCTCTTCTGTCTGGAAATTACCAGGCAGAGAACAGAAAAGTTTGATAGAATGAAGACTCCTCAGTACGCACTCAAGACAAGGACCTCTGTCCTAAGAGGCAGCTTTGGTAAAAAGAAATGCTTCAGCCCCAATACTGGGGTATGAGACAGCAGGGCTGCAAAGAAAAGCTGACAACAGCAACAAAAGCAGCAGCAGCAGCCGTGGCAGCCACAGCTATATCTTGCACATTTACTACCTGCCAGCTCCTGCCTGCAGCATTGTATACAGTGGTGACAGTTATCAGTTCCAGTTCCGAGTCAGCAGGCCTGGGTCTGAACTGGCTCCACTGCTGACTAGCTGTGAGGGCTTGGAAAGTCCCTGACCTTTCTGAGCCTCAGTTTCCTCTTTATCTGAAAAACTGAGAGAAAATGATCTGCTCCCCATGAGGTTACAGCAAGGGTTAGAGAAGACCTTCACATAAAACACCAGGTGGGCGCAGCAGGGGTTTGGTAAATATTAGCTACTTTCACTACTTAGTGTCTTCTTTGACAGCTACTGACCTGAGTATAAATCCGGTTCAGAGAAGTTTAGAAGCACAATGAGAAGACAAGCATGCTAAGGCACCCACCTAGCAGAGAAGCAGGAAAAACTGGGGAAACTTCAGAGGTGGGGGACAGAGGTTCCCAACCCACAGGGAAAGCCCACTCCTTTCCCTAGGAAAATCACACAGCCTCTTGCCACATACAGTAAAAAAGACAGAAGGATCACAAGTGGTGTTGCTTTGATCACCTTCATTACACAAACATATAAATGAAACATTTTGGTTAAAATTAAGAGTAAATCTTCATTATAGTGATTTAAGATAAATTACTTCTCTACTACAAAGTAGTTATACTTTAGATTCAAGGGAAAACTACTTACCTAGTTTTAAGTTGTAAAGTTACAATCCCAAGGAGAAACCACTGGAAACACTGGCCCTTTCCAAAATGAATGAATGAGTCTCGGAATACATATCATTGTGTGTGTGTGTGTGTGTGTGTGTGTGTGTGTGTGTGTGTGTGTGTGTGTGTGTGTGTATTTTGGTTTATCGTTTTGGAATCTGGCCTGGGGCAGGGGGATTATACTACTGGTCTATAATCAAATACATGGCAATTTTGAATGATTAAATCTTGCATGTAGTCAAAATATTTAATTTGGGAGAAAGAAACGAATTTACTTAATTTTATCTAGGTAGTCTGAATAATAAAAGTTCTAGTAAGTCCATTCCATGAAAACAAGCTTCTTTTATTAAAAAACAAAACAAAACAAAACAAATTTGGGCAGCCTCCAGTAAAAACAGAGAGGTAATAAAAATCCTCTTCTCCTGTCCCATGTCTAACATGTAGTGAGATGTAACGGACTTACTGATTGGCGAAGAGGTTGGTAATCTAAACATTATGGCCTCTGGGGCTTCAAGATCACTCCTTTAAATATGAGCAGATATTCTGGAAGCACTGGCATATGAGTAACCAGTCATAAACAGTTCCTTTGCTGAGTCACACAGCCTGATTTTTCGGGGATAAAAAGTTCCTCTTGGACATTGCCTTTTGAGGAGCAAACACGCTGCACCAACATTTGGTCTCACAATTCTGTAGGGATTGGATAAGAATCTCACTCTAATCAGGTAACTCTCCAATCAACTTCGCTGAAACACCGTTTTGCAACTATAAATAACTTGACTTCCTGTGCTCAGCATAAGTGGCAGTTGAGACTGCAGGGTTTTTTGAAATTTGCTAAGGAGGCTTCCGCTGCGTGATATTAGTTCAGGCTGAACAGAAACTGACTCTTAAAGAAAAAGGGAAATTTAGTCTCCATCTTTGCCCCAGTAGGACACTCTCAATACTACTAGAAAAGACCTACCTTACTATATTTATGTCTTACCTGCCCGGGGAAATGACATGCCTAAAACACACTGTATGATTCCACGCTCCACCATCTCAGACTGAGCTAGAGCAGGGCCAGCCCGCCTCATGCCAACTTCATCCCCATATTGGTCAAGACTCCACTCTCCCAGACCTGGGGACCCTGGCCCAGGTACCTATAATGAGATGGGACTTGGGAGACTGTGTGTCCACGCTCTCCCCTAACAGCCCTTTCTTGGGACAGTGCTTGTTATTTAGAAGGGCTGAATGCTAATCAGTATGTGGAAAGAGAGCGGGGTGACACAAGCCATCGCAAACACAGGCAAGTTACAAAAGCTGCAGAAATGCACAGTGTCTCCACTGTCCGCATCGGACCCTCTCCTACAGCTCCAGGGCTGGTGCCCACTTGCTGAAGAAGCCTAGGTTCCCACTCAGATCCTGCTTTTGTCTTCTAGTTGAGGTGGAGCTTGCCAAATCTACTTCCTCTGACCAACCCGGCTCTCCTCTGCATGGGTGCGGCCCCCAGTCCCTCCTTTCCGCGGGAGACCCATCCCTGAACCCACAGACACAATGCAGAACAAGAACTGGCACAAACCAGTGTGAAACACCCACAACCACTTTCCCGTGGGTATACCCAGCCCACAGCCCACGGCAGCCGCAGGGTGACGCCCTGCTCCCCACCCATGATGACCCCCAATTCCCATCACCACTCAGCACATTTCCTTCCCTACCTGAACATTAGCCTCTTAACAGGAACTGCATTTTGCTTTTGTTCACCATGTCTCACTCTGATAAAGTTTTTGCTACCATTTACCAAGAAAAGCTCCTACAGGTTCACAACTTCTCTCTGAAAACCCTTGGGGTCACATTTCGGAATTCAGCATTTTTGGACATTAGAAACATAGTAAGACACATACACCATACATTCCGGTACAACCCAGAGTAGCAGCCCTTAATCAAAGACATCAACAAGACTGCAGAGAAACATATGAAAATTCACACTCAGAGGGATCAATGAAGACCAAAACTAGCCCCCCATTGGACAGGGCAAGTCTCACTGCCAAAATTCTGACACAAACTTACAAAAACAAAACAAAACACAAAGCTTCCGGTCTTCGGAGCTTATCGGGTTCTGGAACTGGGGGTGAGGGACAGTGGGCCTGGGCTGATCACATAATTACTCAGTTGGACACAGTCCAGACTTTTCTCTCCCTTCTTCCCGGCAGCATCTCGAAGTCATCTGAACCCAGACCCGCCCAGGAGGCTCCCAGCCTTAAGTAATAGACCCTGTAGCCAGTGCCTTAGCTGCTCCAGGTGTGCCTCTACCTACTCCTCTGATTAGCCTGTCCCTGGCTTCCTCACATCCTGTTCTCAATGTTTACTCTTCCCTTCTCCACGGTCTCTCAGTCCAGCAGGCGGCTCTTCACCTCCATCCCGCTCCTGCCATCTAGGGTGTCCCAGGCTGCTCCTCAGAACACCGGCACCGCTCTGCCACATTCCCACCCTTCCTTCTTTCAAGAACCCTTCCCTGATGATGATTCAAGGGTCTCTCTTCCCAGGCCCCTAGGAACTAATTAGTTGAAGGGGTAAAAACCAGCTCCAGAGGGCTGGCCCACTGACAGTTTCAAACGAGGTCACAGAAAAACCACACTAAAATGGACATTTAAAAACAGCAACCATCTGACAAGCAAAGAACTGGCTTTTCAGTACGCGTTCTTCAGACTCTATTTCTACACCTCTCTCTGGCATTTCCTAATAAGCTCTCCCAAGGTCGAGTCGATTCATCTTAAATCTTACACACACACCCAGTAGATGATTAATTTCTACCTGATGAAAGAGTGATTGTTTGGGGCTCATACTTTTACCAAGATCCCACGAACACCTGATTAAGTGGAAAGCTAGGGTTTTATATTTCTTTTCCAAAGTGCACCCTTTCACTTTTATTCCCATTCATGTTCAACCACAAGCTGCATGAAAATGTGTATTTGCAAACCCTCTCCGCCTCATCCCCTGCCCAGTTTTAATGCCAAACTACAGCCATAGCCCCACGACTGCATAATGAGCTGGATAACGGCAAAATTCTAGAGGCAGGATCCTGTCCGGGCTGGGCGGACCCGGGAAACCAGCCACAGTGGATTTGGCGTCTGGGGTCCTCGGGGGAGGTGTCCCCAGGTGCTGAGCGGGTTGAGTGCTCCAAAGCACCCCAGCCACTCCCCGGTGGTTCCAACCGCGGGTGAGGGCACCGGCTCTGGCCACCCGGTCCTTGATGCTGTATTTTGTAAAATAGCAAACTAGCAGCTCCCTGTGACTCTAGGCCGGGAGCAGACCTGGCCAGAGCCTGTCTGGAGCCCATCACCTCGGGCGGGGAGAGACCATGCGCCTTTTTGTCCTTGGAGGTGGCGTCCCACAGTAAAATGTGCTTCCTAGCGCACGAGGGACGCCGCTCGCCGGGTCACTCACGGACCCGCGCCCACTGCGCCCGCTCCCACCACGCTGGGGTCCCGCCGGAGCCCACCCCACGCCTCCCGGGCACCTGCGCCTGCCATTGACCTCGGAACGAGCTGGAAGCCCCTGAAACCCCGCCGCAGTCACGAAAGAAAGTTTCGGAAGCGCTTTCCTCTTACCAGCTTCTGCGCTTCCGGGCTCAAACAGTCGATCTCCCGGCCCTGAGCGGCCGCGGGGCTGGTCATCCTGCCGGGCTCGGCCCGCTCCACCCGGCGGGAAATGCTCGGGGACCGCGCCGGGAGCCCCTCGCAGGCCGGGCCAGTGGGCGCGCGCTCTGTCCGCGGAGACGGAGCCACTCGCCGCGAAGTGAACGCTCGCGCTTCCGGGGCCAGGACGCCCGGGAGCGGCTCGCAGCGCTGGGCTCGGGCGCGGCCGACAGGGACGGGGCGCAGGTGGGCGCGGGCTGAGTCGGGCTCGGGGTGGAAGGGCGCTGGGGAAGCGGGACTCGGGCGCCTCCGCCCTCCCCATGGCCCGCCCCGCCCCCCACGCAGCTCCGCCTCGGAGGGTCCCCCCCGGCTACGCCCCGCCCTGTCCCCGCCCCATGACTCGCCCCCTCGCCCCATGACCCGCCTCCCCTGCCCCCCTGCGCCGCTCCGCCTCTGAGGGTCCCTCCCGGCTACGCCCCTTTCCCCGCCCCCACCGGCTCCGCCCCACCCAGGCCCCGCCTCATGGTCCGCCCCGCCCTTCCGCGCTCCCTAAACGCGAGCCCCGCCCCGCCCCCCGCGCTCCGCCTCGGAGGGATCTTCCTGGTCCTGCCCCGCCCCTCCTGGGCTGTCCATCACCACCCCTCCGGCCCCCGCCGGAAAGAGGACCTGGAGGAAAGGACCCCTCAGGCTCCGGGCGCAGCTCCACCCGCAGGGGCCGCGGGAAGCGGGCGCTCAGGGGAGGATGCCGCGCCCAGTAGGGGTCGACCCGAAGAGGGGGTCCCCTCCGGGGGCGGGGCCTGCCCGGGGCGGGGCGAGGGCTGCGTTCCCGGCTCCCCCACATCCATCACCCTCAGGTCCCGCTGAGCTTCCTGGACGCGGAAGCCTAGGCCCCAGCCCCGCTGCGCCTGCCGGCCGGGCACCCCGCTAACGCGGCATCCCGAGAAGGGCCGACTTCCAGGACGACGCAGCAGCGTGCACACAGCCCGCCTCGGCCCGGTGCGGCGGCCCGCAGGGGAGAACGAGCTTGCAGGGTGCGGGTGCGAGCCGTTGGGGCCGATCTGGCGTCGCAGAGCCCGGGGTCCGCACCGTCCAGGAGGCGGCCGCGAGGACCGTGCCAGGCGCCGGTCTCCTCCGGGAGGGCTCCAGCCCGCGCCTCCTCCAGGCACAGGGCGCCCTCGTAACTCCCAATGAAAGTCCTGCGGGAAACGGTTCCCGACCTCACCAGGCTGGGGGCAGAAGCGACGGGAGGACGCGGATTGTATTCGGAAGGTCAGCCTGTCCTGGCCACGCCAGGAAATGTAAAATTTAAAGCACATTTACATTTTACAGCCCCCCAATTCCCAATTCCCTTTTCTCTGCACGCGGACCCAACTTGGTAACGTGAGCGCGCGCCTGTGAGCACTCACCTTCCCGCCGTGACCCGGGCCCAGGGCTTCAGGGCAGGAGTTGTCAGGAGGGTGTGCAGCAGGGAAAATGGGTGCTGAGGAGCCGGAGGACGACTTGGGAGGGATAGGGGCGAAGGAAAAGAGGGGCCGAGCAAAGGCCTAGAGAACCGCTGGGGAAGAAACGTTGAACTTAAGATGAACAGACGCCAAGCTGTCTTTGATTGACAGCATCTCAGGCTCACAAAAGCAACTTTCAAAGATAATGAAACGCCTACCTTTTAACAGCTTGTTTTCTCTCTGTAACACTTATTTAAATGTTGTTATAACAATTCTTTTTTTTTTTTTTTTTTTGAGATAGAGTCTCGCTCTGTCTCCCAGGCTGGAGTGCAATGGCGCGATCTCTGCTCACCGCGACCTCTGCCTCCCGGGTTCCAGCGATTCTTCTGCCTCAACCCCCCGAGTAGCTGGGATTACAGGCACCTGCCACCATGCCTGGCTCATTTTTGTATTTTTAGTAGAGACGGGGTTTCACCATGTTAGCCAGGCTGGTTTCGAACTCCTGACCTCAAATGATCTGCCTGGCTTGGCCTCCGAAAGTGCTGGGATTACAGGTGTGAGCCATCGCGCCTGGCCTATCACAATTCTTGATTGATCGCGCCTGGCCTATCACAATTCTTGATTGTATGAAGTGCAATTATTTGGAGAAAATAATTTTAAATGTTCTCTGGGAATTTATTGTAGAAAGCAGTTAGACTTTTACCGGTGGTCACAACTTCACTGATGAGAATGATAACCCATTAATAAAATAGCCTTCTTCTTCTGAGACTTGAGTTTGAATATTCTGATCTAGATAGGCAGATTCTAAGGCTACTCAACACCCCAAACCCTGTGACCACATCTCCCAGAACAGGGTACTGGGACTGGTTTCGTTCCCTTGGCCTGTCCCTGAGGCAATGCTTGAAGACACCTGTAATTGCCACAAGATGCATTTTCCTAACCGCCAGGCTGCCAGTCAATTGCTAGTTACCAGCTCCTGAAAACCATACAGGGAAGGGATTAAGAAGTGGGCTCTGGAATTAAGCCACCTCGTTCAGTTCTTGGCCCTGCCACTCACTAAGGGATATTGAGCAAGTTACTTAGCTTCTGTGCCTGGAGTCTTACCCAAAACATGCCGGTGATAATGACTGTGCCCACTGTGAGGGTGAGGACCAAAGGCTCTAACACGGGGATCCCGCTGGGCACAGTCAGGGTGAGCTGCCCTGCTAGCCTGGTGCCTAGTGTCCTGGGAGTCCAGTAAAAGCAAACCAGCACCTGCCTTGCTGCCTCTGGAGTCCCCTCTTTTCCAGATAGAGACCCCTTGGTAGGTGCCCTGACTCAAGGTGCCCAGGCCTCCTCCTCCTCCTCCATAGCAGGAAGGAAGCTCGGCACCAGACCAAGAACTGGGATGGGCCAGGCAGCGAGACTGTGGGCAGCCCAGGGAAGAGAACAAACCCACTTCCCGCCACAACAACTGTAGGAAGGGGCTGCTGCAGGGGATGTAGGTGGCAGGGAGGGGACCATGCCAGGACGCTCATGGAGTAAGAAGCAGCGAGCTGGTGAGTCTTAGTCCCAGGAACAAATGAACATTACCAGCAATAAAATAATGGCTGGTTTCTGATTCCGCTAAATAGTAGCATATTAAAGAAAACTGCCATCCTGACACCCTTCTAGATGAGAGGATGCTACATTCTGACTTGGGTTTCAGCCCAGCCAGTCCTGTGAGGTGGAAGTCTCAGGACCATCCCCAGCTCAAGAGCAAAGTCTATACTGTAAGTTGAATGCTAATACATCTTTCTTGGTGTTTTTAGATCCCAGTGCCCCAGGAATAAAATGCAGAGGGTCCACAGTTGCCTCCCAGTTTTATTAGGATGGTGCAAAAGTAATTGCAGTTTTTGCATTAAAATTAACGGTGAAAAATGCAATACTTTTACACCAACCTAAATAATACAGGTAACTTTAATGCCCCCTTCTTGAAGCCCCCTTCTGTGGTAGTCCCCTCTCCCACCCCCAGTCTTTTTTTCTTTTTTCAACTTAGAGCAAGGTCAGTTGTGAGGGTGGTGAATGGGTGACTGGAACCCACAAACTTGACGCTGGGAAGGCTGGGTCAGAAGTCAGGGTGTGGGTGTGGCTCTGAAAGGTGGCATTTTATAGAAACATGGAGGTACACAAAATGTTCATCCCAGTACTCACATCTCTAAAGATGGCTTGGCAGAGTAACGTTAAATCCTTCGCCTCAAAGACAAAACTAAAACCCCGAGGGCACCTTGGAAAGGTCGGAGCAGGGGGGTGGGGGGTTTCCTCAGAAGAGGGTGCATCTGGGGCTGGGTATAGTGACCCACACCTGTAATCCCAGCACTTGGGGAGGCCGAGGAGGGTGGATCACCTGAACCCAGAAGTTCGAGACCAGCCTGGCCAACATGACAAAACCCCGTCTCTACTAAAAATACAAAAATTAGCTGGGTGTGGTGGTGCACATCTGTAATCTCAGCTATTTGGGAGGCAGAGGCATGAGAATCACTTGAACCCAGGAGGTGGAGGTTGTAGTAAGCTGAGATCATGCCACTGCGCTCTACTAGCCTGGACAACAGAGTGAGACTCTGCCTCAAAAAAAAAAAAAAAAAAAAAAGGAGGGGGTACATCTGGACCATACCAGCATGGGGCCCAGGGTCTTAACTAAAGAGCTGTGAGGTCAGTGACCAGGGCTTGACTTCCTCCTTCTTTTGGTAAGGGTGATCCAGGGACAGCCCCTTCTAACAAATGCCTTGGAATTTATGGCCCCTTCCAAACTGCAGTTAATGGCCTGTAGACACACAGAACTGACCTCCCGACATCACTGGTTAAGCCCAGAATCTCTGCACTGAGAGGGTACTTTGGGTTTTGTGACAGGTCTGACGGCCTCAGAGGGCATCCTTAAAAGTTGCCAGGCCTGTAATATAACTTTGTCTTCCTCTGTGCCCTCTCAATGGAAATTACATGTCTGAAATCTAAAAATCCATTCTCAGAAGTATAGGAGGCTCCTGAGAAAAGAACAAAAGGCCAATAACATGGTCTAATTTTGTTCTAGGAACATCAGAATCATAGCTAACCAGAAAATGCCAGAACAGTTAGCCAATTGGGGGCCACACCCAAACATGGTTTACTTTGTCTCCATGGTATTGGTCTGTTGCACGGTTCACTAGCTGTGCCTCCCGCTGTGGTTTGGGGCTACAGAGACAAACCCTTACAGGGATGACAACACAAGGCTGAGGGCAGACAGGGAGGACACAGTGGCTCTCAGCCTCCCCATTAGTCACATAACTAACATGAAGTCATTTTTCCAAATCAGAGCCTTAAAGTCTGTTTTTCGTGAACATGAATCACTAGCCATACTCATGACAGCAGAATAAATGTCAGTAAATTACTTCTACAAACCATGAGCTTACATTCATGTTATTGCTCTATTTGGATCCCTCCTTTTTTTTTTTTTTTTTTTTTTGAGATGAAGTCTCACTCTGTTACCCATGCTGGAGTGCAATGGCATGATCTTGGCTTACTGCAACCTCCGCCACCCAGGCCCAAGCAATTCTCCTGCCTTAGCCTCCCAAGTAGCTGGGATTACAGGTGTGTGCCACCACGCCCAGCTAATTTTGTATTTTTAGTAGAGACAGGGTTTCACCATGTTGGTCAGGCTGATCTTGAACTCCTGACCTCAAGTGATCCACCCGCCTCACCCTCCCAAAGTGCTGGGATTACAGGTGTGAGCCACCACACCTGGCCTATTTGGATCCCTTTGACTAATATCTAAAAACACATCTATTATACGTGTGGCTCATGAAATGATCACTTGAAATTTACACAGCACCTTTCAGTTTACAACAGACTTTATCCACACACTGAGGCTCACAGAGGTTATAGAACTTGTCCACAGATGCATGTTGGAAGACTGAAGCTAGGTTTTCAACCCAGGTCCCCTCAGCCCTTAGCACATGATGATGGAATGCACCAGTGGCACGCCGCCTGACGCAGAGCTGCCCCCTTCCTCCCAGCCATCCAGGGGTCTCACTTGGAGCAGACAGTCATCACATGGACTCAACGAATGCCCTTAGCTGTCTTCCTGGTGGACCAGTGACCACACCTCCCACTCCAGGGGCACTGGCAAAGCAGGGCACACACCCAGGTCAGTGCCAGGAGCTGGATCTCCCAGTAAGACTAGGGGCATTGTAGGAGCATCAAGCAGGGGAGCCAGACCCTGCCTGCTTTCTGCAAAGAAGGTGGTACCCCATGGCCAGCTGGTCCAGCTCAGGCACAAAGTATACTTGGCCCTCAGGCCAGGGTCCTGATTGCTTCCCGTGGACAGAAGAGCAAGAGCATCTGGAAAGCAACAGTGAGTTTGTCTCCAGCGTCCACAACAGCTCTAGTGCCGGGCTTACATATGGCAGCATGCTGCCTTCCCACAGCTGCCCTGTGACCTGGGTACTGAACCTCTCCCACCACCTCCCTCAGCCCCCACCCCCAGGTTATGAATGGGCTCTCCGGATTAAAAGCATGTTCTCACTGCTTGGAACAGGTTAGGTGCCTTATAAATGATGGGTGGGTAGATGGATAGATGGATGAATGGTTTTCCTAACAAAATGGAGGACTTTGATGAGTTGTCATTAATTCTCATTGATCTTCAGTATTTTATACTTTTGTAGCAATTGGGAATAGAAACTCTTTTAAAAATGACATGTCTTTAGGATTTTTTTTCATAACTAGCTAGCACCCAGCAATTCATCACACTTATTTTTCATCTAATAGAGCTTTTATTGTTTTTGCTTTTTAAATCCCTTTAGATTTTCTAAGGAAGGTGATGGGTTTGATTATTGATTGAACTGAATTTGAATTGGAGGCAGAAAGCCTCAGTGGAGGAGTCTAACAGGCACCTCAGCACACACTACCGATTAGTTAAAGGTGATGATAAAATCAGGCAGCAGGCATAGAACAGAAAGGAGCCTGAAGGAAGGAACCTTGAGACACTTACATGGGAAGGATAAGAGGTGCGTAAGAACAAGTCAAGACAGAGAAGGGGTAGTTAGAGAGTCAGAAAATAGAGACATCTCCTGGAAGCCACAAAGTGAAGAGAGCAAGGTCAGGAAAGACTTTAATTTGCAACTAGAAAAACACTGGTCATTACATTCTGCCATTAAAATTTGGCAATTAAACATTTTCTGTGATTTCTGCATGTGTAATAAATGGTAGACGGCAGCCTTGAAGGAAGGCGGGACCAAGGAAAAGGCTTTGCGTGAGGGAGATTTATTCATGGTTTGTCGGTTTTTAAGGATGGAAGAGACGTAAGCCTGTCTGGAGGCTGAAAGGACAGTGAGAAAAGATGGAGGGGGTGGGGCGAGGCCTGAGGGGCTGCCGACCAAAGGCTGGGTGTGGGGAGCGGGGAGGGGAGCTGCAGGCACTGGCACCTTGTACTGACTCAGGATTTGATCCGATTGTGAGCTCCATGGGAATGACAACACCAAAGTGGCCAGGAGAGAGCAGATAACTAGAAGCAGAGGTTCCTGTGCAGGAAAAGTGGATGGCAGAGTTGAGGGAGGATGAGGAGCAGGAGGACCCAATATTGAAGGACCTGCCTCAGAGCTGTATGTGTCCCAGTCAAGGTGCACTGTACCTGAGCTCAGAGCCCTTCCATGGTGTTACATTATGCCATTAAATGTTGCTTTGTGATACACTCTGAGGCATACTTAAAATAATTTCTAATGTATTTTACTCTGGAATTAAGCTCATCTCAAAAAGTGTCTAGGAATAAGTCTGTAGCAATCCTAAATGTATCCACTTTCCCAGTGTGTTCCACAGAATTGATGCCTTTTAAGTCCATACCAGAGTGACCACAGAAACCTCCTCTATACACAGTAGCCAAGGAAATGGCCACAAACACCTCCAGTAATGCATCTCTAAGAAAACCACTTCTGATTTTTGGGGTTTTTTTGAGGGGGGGTGGGGAGACAAGGTCTCACACTGTCGCCCAGGTTGGAGTGCAATGGCACAATCTTGGCTCACTACATACAGCCTTGGCTCACTGCAACCTTGTCTCAAGCAATCCTCCCAACTCAGCCTCCCAAGTAGCTAGGCCTGCAGGTGTGCACCACCACGCCTAGCTAATTTTTTTTTTTTTTTTCAGAGGAAGGGTTTCAGCATGTTGCCTAGGCTGATCTTGAACTCCTGGGCTCAAGCAATCCACTGACCTTGGCCTCCCGAAGTGTTGGAATTACAGGTGTGAGCCACCGCACTAGGCCCAATTTTGTTTTTCATGAAGACACTGCACTGCAAATATCTACCAATTACCTTCTAAAAACATGACAGCTAAAATCCATTATGTATTTCTCAGTCTTATAGGCACAAACTCTGAAAAGTCCTCCTAAGGCAGCTCTCCTGTGAAGAAAAAAAAATCTATACATGCTCTCAGAATAGTTCATTTAAAATGTTCAGAATAGATACTGACATGGGAAAATAAGCTTTATCCTCAACAACTGCATTCACCAGCTAACAGTATACCCCACTGAGAAGAAATAAATCAAATGCTTCAATATATACTCAGGAATAGAAAATGGCAATTTGTTTTTTTTGAGATAGTCTTGCTGTGTAGCCTAGGCTGGCGTGCAGTGGTGTGATCTTGGCTCACTGCAGCCTCCGCCTCCTGGGTTCAAGTGATTCTCCTGCTTCAGCCTCCCAAGTAGCTGGGACTACAGGTGTGTGCCACCACACCCAACTAATTTTTTTTGTATTTTTAATAGAGATGGGGTTTCACCATGTTGGCCAGGCTGGTCTCGAATTCCTGGCCTCAAGCGATCCACCTGCCTCGGCCTCCCAAAGTGCTGGGATTACAGGTGTGAGCCACCACACTTGGCCAAAAAAAAAATGGCAATTTCAGTACAAAATAAAAGCAATATATTTTTTCCAGAGATCCCCTCATTTATTTGGCTTTGCCTCAGTCATCCTGCCTATAAGTTTAACATTCTAGAAAAGACGGAATGTTCCTGACAGCCATGAAATAAATCTTTACGCCACTAGCTGAAAACTTCAGAATCCACCATGCTACAAATGTCATTGATAAATGTCATTCACAAAAAAAAGAAGTGTGGGGAGAATAGGACTTCATAATCTGAATTTAAACAGTACCCATAGCATACAGAGAAGTTTAAGGTACTCAAGATGTATTCCAAGGCTTAAAAGTAAAGCACTGCCACTAAGCAACTTGGCTTGCAGACTGCCTGACTGAAGGGCAGACACGAACATCCATCCTGAAGGGAAGGAACAGTGAGCATCCTTCCAGCTGAAGGTACAGAAATCCTAAAACAGCATCCCCAAAATGATCTTTCCAAGAAAATGAATTTCCATAAAGGAAAATAAAGGCTAAAACACACTTCAGCATAACACTAAAAACATAGACCCACACTCTAATAGAAGGGTTTGCCCTTTTGCACTTTGGCCCTTGAGAGATAGCTCAAAGAAAAGTCGTCAACTATTCGACTACAAAAAATGTTCTCCATGTGTACAAATTGGATATCTTTAGAGAAGACTTGGACATAGAACATACAAGCCTCACCTTTGAAGAATGAAGATCTTAGATGAACTTCAGGGGGAGTGTGAGGAATGCCAGAGAGCAGCCGTTTGGAGAGACATGCTTGGCATGAGAGTGGAAATTCTGGAATAACTGGAGATCAAATAGCCACTCCTGACCACGTCACCTTTATACCCTGCACCTCACTGGGCAGCTGCCTTGGCATGATGAGAGGGCGTGGTCCCCTAAACGCACTGGAGGCTTTCCAAACGCTTCTCTGACCTGACCGTCGGCTTGATTTTAGTTGCTGAGATTACACTGAAGCCCCCGCCCCTTGTCTCCACCCCGTTCGTGGCATCTGTATCAAATGTGGTGTCAGGCTTTTTGGGAAACCCTAGGATTAATAAAGAGCAGGGTCCCCTGTCGTTTGGGGTTGCACAGTTCCTTGTTGTGGGCGGCTGTCCTGTGCATCGCAGGATGGCTAGCCACATTCCTGGCTCCACCCGCCAGATGCTGGCAGCGCTCTCCACCCCAGCTGTTACAACCAAAAATGTCTCAGACATTGCCAAGTGGCCCTGGATCTAGAGGGGCCTGTACCTGCATCCGAGGTGCCCACACTGTGGAAGCACATTCACGTCTCAGCTTATACAGCTGGATGGGGCCCCAACAGTTCCACAGCAAAGCACGCACAGAAAGAATGGTCAAGATGGGAATATGTGCGCACAGCATCTAACATCTGTTGCCTTCTTCTTTTATCCAGTGAGAACTTGAAGGCAGGGCTGCTTGTCAGGGACGGCAAGAAAGTCAGCGCCAGGAGCACTGAAAGACAGGAGGTGCAGGTCACTGGGTGGGAAGTGGGGAGTTGAGATTTCAGATGTGGTGTGGTCACGCCAAGGGATGTAATCCTGGAAGTTGGCTGGAAGAAAGAACAGCTGAAGTGAGAAGATCAAAGAACTGGGTTTTGCTTCTCGGCACCTCTGGGAAGGCCCAATCAAGAGTAAGCCGATGGGAGAGCAAGCAACCCTGCAACCCTACACAGAGAATGCAAGTGACCTGTGCAGAAGCCCTCAAAGCTCCAAAGCAGAGGTTTAGCAGATAATCAGGTTCGAGCTCCTGTTTTGCCATTCACTAGCCTGTAGTTTCAAGGCTCTTCCAGCTTCCTACGTAAAGCAGGGAGAGAGACAGCAAGCAGACAGGACTGCCCAGAGGACTGCAAGTAACAGGGGACCTGAGTCTGGCATGAACAAGTACTTTGTTCTGTTGCACTGGCAAAAGATTCCGTCTGGCAGCTCATTCCATCTGTTATTTGACCATACACAGATTATTTTTTCCCACGAAACGGGGGCTCTAGAATTACAATTTACATCCAGGTTAGAGAAGTTGCAGGAAGGTCTAGTGTCACTCAGTTAGCTTGGACTAGGTTTAAAACTTCATCAGTGCTTTTGGCACACTCAGAGAGCTTCTGCCGTCTTTCAGGCAGCTGTCCGCCTTTGAGCCCAGCACTGTGTTGTTGCTTTACTGCTATTCCCAAAGCCAAGCTTGTGGCGTTCTTAGTCCTCAGACGAACACAATTAAGAATAGGACTGTGGCCGGGCATGGTGGCTCACACCCGTAATCCCAGCACTTTGGGAGGCTGAGGCGGGCAGATCACCTGCGGTCACTAGTTGAAGACCAGCCTGGCCAACATGGTGAAACTCCGTCTCTACTAAAAATGCAAAAATTAGACAGGTATGGTAGCGTGGGCCTGTAATCCTAGCTACTCAGGAGGCTGAGGCAGGAGAATCGCTTGAACCCAGGAGGCGGAGGTTGCAGTGAGCCAAGATCACACCACTGTACTCCAGCTTGGGTCACAGAACGAGACTCCATCTCAAAAAAGAAAAAGAACAATAGGACTGCGTAAAAGACATAGGCGTGCAAAGACCAGAAGGACATGCAGAATAAACACAGGGCTGCTCTGCCAAAGTGGTAGAACTGTGGGAGTTTTAAACATTGCTTTTTGAACACCCTTGGATATTGTCAGAATGGTCTTTTTACAATACGCAGGTTAAGGAACTTGGACTTTATTCAGGAAGCAGTAAAGGACCCACTGAAAGTATTTGAACAGGGAGGTGAGATTGTGTTTGAATAAAGAATCTGTGGGCTACAAAAAAGTTGAAAACCACCCCTGTTATGTTTTTTCAAAAATTTCTTGGCCAGCCTCTCCATTTATTCTTCCAGATTAACTCAGGAGTCTATTTATTTTTTTGTTTTTGTCATTGTTGTTGTTGTTTTTGACACAGGGTCTCATTGTGCTGCCCAGGCTGGAGTGCAGTGACGTGATCATGGCTCACTGCAGCCTCCACCTCTTGGGCTCAAGTGATCCTCCCATCTCAGCCTCTGGAGTAGCTGGGACCACAAGCATGCACCACCTCGCCTGGCTAATTTTTGTATTTTTGTAGATATGGGGTTTCACCATGTTGCCCAGGTTGGTCTCCAACTCCTGGGCTCAAGTGATGGGCCCACCTCAATCTCCCAAAGTGCTGGGATTACAGGCATGTGTCGCCACGCTGGCCTAGAGTCTATTTGTTAAGCTTTCAACCAACTTTCCCCTCTAAACTGAGATTTTATTTGAAATGCGTTATGCAGTTGTCCCTCAGTATTCAAGGGGCATTGGTTCTAGGACCCCTTCTAACCACTGGGATACCAAAATTGGAGGATGCTCAAGTCTCTGATATAAATGGTGGAGTATTTGCACATAACCTATGCATATCCTCCTATGTACTTGAATTATCTCTAGGTTCCTGTTCATACCTAATACAATGTAAATGCTATGTAAATAGTTGTTAGACTGTATTGTTTAGAGAATAATGACAAGAAAAACATCTGTACATGTTCAGTACAGAGGCAACCATCCATTTTTTTTCCAAATATTTTCTTATTTATTTATTGCAATGGGGCCTCACTGTGTTGACCAGGCTGGTCTTGAACTCCTGGCCTCAAGCGACCCTCCCATCTTCGCCTTCCCAAGTGCTGGGATTGCAGGCCTGAGCCACTGTGCCTAGCCAGCCACTGCACCCAGCCTTTTTTTTTTTCCCAAATATTTCTGATTTGAGGTTGGTTGAATCCATGAATGTGGAACCCACAGACACAAAGGGCCAACTGTATTTATCATTTATTTGGGGATGGATGGATCCGTGTCTTTTTAATGTGGAGTTTTCTTGTTCAGAGACAAAGTATTGCTCTCTGCATTTTTCAACTGACTATGTCCTTCAGTAAATTATTATGGTCTTCATATAGGCCCTGCATTTTTCTTTATTCCTATATGCAACATTGAGTGAGATCTTATCATTTTTTCCATTATTTAAAAAATCAGGCTGGGCATGGTGGCTCACGCCTGTAATCCCAGCGCTTTGGGAGGCCGAGGCGGGTGGATCACCCGAGGTCAGGAGTTTGGACCAGCCTGACCAACATGGTGAAACCCTGTCTCTACTAAAAATACAAAATTAGCTGGGCTTGGTGGTGCATACCTGTAATCCCAGCTACTCGGGAGGCTGAGGCAGGAGAATCACTTGAACCCAGTTGGCAGAGGTTGCAATGAACCGACATCATGCCATTGCACTTCAGCCTGGGCAACAAGAGCAATACTCCGTCTCAAAAAAAAAAATCATTATGGTAGGATATAGGAATGCTTTGGTTTTTTGTTTCTGTTTTTACAAACTATCTTACTGAACTCTCAGTTTGAGACTGACTTTTTGGATTAGACATATACATAATCCGCAAGTATTTACAAATTTTATCTACATTCTTTCAGTAGTTATATTGCTGATTTCTTTGTTGGGTATGAACATCAGAACTGCCATTATCATTATCATTTTAGTTATTGCTGATATATTCCTTCTTCCTTAAATTACTCTACAATTAGAGAAATAATCAGGACACAGTAGCTTTGTAAGTTAGTGCTTGTTCTGTAATCACACAGTACAGGACTCAGCCTTGTCAGAATTTAAATAGCATTTAAAATTGCTTATAAGATAAACAGAGAGTTGTGTTGCAAGACACCTGAAATGAAACAAATTACATGTCTCACAACAAGATACTCTTGCCTAAAGGCTAGAATCTAAGACCAATGGAAGATTAACTTGGAGAAGGAATAATACTTAAGTCAGTGAAAAGTGATTTTCATTGTTGATGCTGGAGTACAGTTGTCTATTGTGACAGGGAGCACAGATTCTAGGGATGCTGTGCCTGGTGGGAGTCTTCAGTGCCGGGCAAGTTACGTATCCTCTCTTTGTGTTTCAGTTTCCTCGTCTGTAAACTGGGAGTGATAATGGTACCCAGCTCCCAGGGTTTATAAGGATTCAATGAGTTGCTATTGAAAATCATTATTTAAGTAAATACAATACTAAGTGCAATGAAGGTGTTTGATCTATATAATGCAAGCTACAAAATAGTTTGAGGGGCGGGGTGCTGTGGCTCACACCTGTAATCCCAGCACTTTTGGAGGCCGTGGCAGGCAGATCACTTGAGGTCAGGAGTTTGAGACCAGCCTAGCCAGCATAGTGAAACCTTGTCTCTACTAAAAAATCCAAAAATTAGCTGGGCTTGGTGGCAGGTGCCTATAATCCCAGCTACTCAGGAGGCTGAGGCAGGAGAATTGCTTGAACCTGGGAAGCAGAGGGTGCAGTGAGCTGAGATCACTCCACTGCATTCCAGCCTGGGTGACAGAGTGAGACTCTGTCTCAAAAAAAGAAAAAAAAATAGTTTCAGGATAATTTAATCTAAATCTGATGTACCCAGTCACACTTTACCAAGGGATGTGGGAGCTGAGACTTGTCCCTGACACATCAGCCCCTCCCCACCCACCTTCCTGCACACCCCAGGGCTTCTACCTTACTCTACTCTGCACAGCCTGCTGTGTACACCCTGCTGCAGGGAAAGAGGTGTGCCTGTTCAACACACACAACCCCAACAGTAACTGGAATTCTACATCCTGTGGCTCTAGTAGGAGTAACCTCACTACTTTTCTAGAATGAGAGGCTGAACTTTGTGCTGGTTATTTTTTTAAGGCACCCGGTGATTTCCTAGTTGAAAGTTATGAGCTAGACAGCTGGACTTGAACTTCGAGAGCCAGCTAAGGAGCTATGACTGTGCCTCCAAAGAATGAGATTAGGCAATGGAAGCTCATGAACTTCTCCTTTCTAGCAAAGAGACCCTCCCATGGTGTAGGTTTTAGAAAAAGGGGAAATGATCCGCCTGAGGTGACGCAATGGACTCAGAGTATTAACAAGATAAATATGTTTTTAATATAAAGCATATTAAACCTTTTTAGCTCTAACATTCTATGATTATTTAAAATATATACCCTACATTTGGAATACAATATTAGAGCTCCAAGTGTAACTTGCAGCATCCGTCTCTGGGGGAAGGCGAAGGGACCCAGGCAGTGAGGAAAGCAGAAATCAGGCAGACCCCAATGTGACTGGGAAGGTGGCCTCCCGGTACCACAGGTAAGCTGTGCTAGAGGTTTCCTGGTGGCTCAATAATATCAGATAATACAGTGATGAGAAGGGATCTGCATTGAAACTTCAAATCATTCACATTTTATTAATTATGTAGTTTTTAGTTTTTTGAGTAGAGATTGGGTTCTCGCTATGTTGCCCAGGCTGGTCTCAAACCCCTGGCCTTAAGCGATCCTCCTGCCTTGACCTCTCAAAGTGCTAGGGTTACAGATGTGAGCTACTGTGCCTGGCCTTCAAATAACTAATATTAAATGGACAAAATAATTTGGTCTTTTGTAGGTAGAAGCAACCCAAGTGTCCACTGATGGCTGAATAGAGAAACACAATGTGGTATAGAGACATAGTGGAATTTAACTCAGAATTAAAAACGAAGGAAATGCTGTCACCTGCTAAAATGTGAGAAAACCTTGAGGACATCATGCTAAGTGAAATCAGCTAGTCACAAAAGGACAAATGCTGTATGATTCCAACTAGATGAGGTACCTCATACAATTCATCAAGACAAAGTAGAATGGTGGGTGCCAGGGCTGGATGGAGAAGAGAATGGGGAGTCAGTGTTTAATGGGGGCAGAGTTTCAGTTCTGCAAGATGAAGAAGTTCTGGGGATGGCTGGTGGTGTTGGCTGCACAACAGGGTGAGTATACTTGATGTCACTGAAATGTACACTTAAAAATAGTTGAGATGGCAAACTTTGTTATGTGTATTTTAGCACAATTTAAAACTAATGTTTAAGAAAACAATTTACCCTTTTGTTTATGTAATCACAAAAGGAGGAAGAAGACGAAAGCCAGCGCAGAGTTTCCCCAGAAAACAGGAGCCAGATGGTGTGAATCCAACAGACTCCACATGAAATCAGCCACACCAAAGGTCAGGAGATCTGTGTGGAGAGAAATTTTCAGAGAAGGCCACCAGGAAACATCTCTGTTTTAAAACCATCTCCCGGGCCGGGTGCGGTGGCTCACGCCTGTAATCCCAGCACTTTGGGAGGCTGAGGTGGGCAGATCACTTGAGGCCAGGAGTTTGAGACCAGCCTGGCCAACAGGGTGAAACCCCATCTCTACTAAAAATATAAAAATTAGCCAGGCATGGTTCACATCTATAATTCCAGCTACTCAGGAGGCTGAGGCACGGGAATCCCTTGAACCGGAGAGGCGGAGGTTGTAATGAGCCGAGATCGTGTCACTGAACTCCAGCTTGTAGGACAGAGCGAGTCTCTGTCTCAAAAAACAAAACCAAACCAAACCTACAAAAATAAAACCATCTCCCTACCATGAGCCCTCCACATTTGAAATTCATGAAAATGAAAAGCTGTCATGTCCCCAAGTGAATTTTCAGGTCTCAGTAGAAAGATAACCATCGGGACCGGCAACATGGGATTCAACAACAGTTGCTGGTCTAATTTTTTAAAAAGGAGGAAAGAAGGCAGGCTGGCGTCATGCAATACTGCTTGCATTAAAGTATATACATTTAAACTATGTACCTTGAACTTTTATTGGAAAAGCGAAGCTCAGTAGTAAAAATTACGTTAATCAAATTCATGGAGACAGAAAGTTGCATGGGAGTTGCCAAGGGCTGGGGAAAGCAATGCCCACTCCACCTTCAGCTCTGTGAATTTGGGGAGTCAGTGTTTAATGTGTACAGAATTTCAGTTTGGGAAGATGAAAAAGTTTTGGAAGTGGATGATGGTGATGGCTACACACTAGCACACTTAAAACCACTGAACTTTACACCTAAAAATGGTTAAAATGGTAAATCTTAGATATATTTTATCACAATAAAATTATGTTCAAAGTTTTACATTATAAGAAAAGGGCCAGGTCAACCTACTACTTTACAGCATCCTGTCCAGCTATAAAAATAGTGTTTATGACAAATATGAAGTAGAACTGGAAATGCTTATGACAAAGTTTACAACAATTATATCTCTGCAAAAATAAACACCACCAAAGGCCCTAAGGAAATACATCAAAATAGAGCCATGGCTGTTTTTATGTCACAAGGAAGATAGAGATATTTTTTTCTTTACTTTTCTTTTCCAGTGTCTTTTTTTCTTCCATGAGCAGGTACTACTTTTAAAGGGGAAAAATAACAAAGTTCATTTTCTTCCATAACTTCATTCGAAAAGAAAGGGAGGAAGAACAGAAAGAAAACCCTTTATGTTTTGTGTTCCTAGAGGCATTTAAACCCAGCCCAGGAAACGGCAATTAATCAGGCTGGCAACTGCTCTCAGCTCTCTGTTTTTTTGTATAGTGGATCCCCCTGGCAGGCTGGTGAAGCCTGTGGAGCATTCTTGGAATAATATTTTTAACTGCATGTAACGAAACATAGGGTTACGAAGGAAACTGATTATTCTTAAACACATTGTCAAAAAATATTTTTAAATCCTGATACAGTGTATCAATCAGAGCCAAGTCAGGAGAAAAAGAAATTACAGCAGTGATTTCAATAGAAGCAATACAGGGAGCCCCCAGACAGGTGTTGCATGGCTGAAAAAGCAAAGGAGGCCTCATACCACAGAGGCGTCGTCCAGGAACAGCTAGGGCTGGAGACAAAGACCAGAGTGATGGTCCCAGAAGGCTTGGAGTGGGGACCCGGACCTCAGAGCAGGGGCTCAGGACGGACTGATGAGGGTGGTGTCTGGGCGTGTGAAAAACACTAGAAACAGAATCAACAACTGCTGCCAGGGTGAAATGCCGTTGCTGGGGTGACGCTCACAGAAACAGGAAGCAGGCAGGAAGCAGCGTGCTCCCGGCTCCCTCCTGCCACTGCCCAGGTTCTCTCTGGGGGCAGGGCCCGATAGGGCACAGCTCTGGCCCTGTGGCGAGGAAGAGAGGGTTTGCAGTGGAGAGGCAACAGTTCAACAGCCAGCACGTGCGTGCACGTCCTTATTCCACCAAATACTGACAGTGATGCGTGAAACCATTTCCCCAGCTCTCAGCAACAACCCCTAAAGTGACGGAGAAATACCTGTGGTTTCTGTTGGTGCTGAGGTCACACTTCTAATACTACTGAAGGTTTTTGCCCGCATTCATAATGGAACGTAATGCTACCCTTTTATTCCTATTCAGTTTTGGGGATCTCTGGAAATCTATCCAAAGGCCTCTGGGGGAATTCTTGGACCCAAGGTTAAGAATCCCTCTGGGCCTTTCAAGGTGTCAAATGCAGTTCTTTTGTCTTCCTCAATTTTTGCTTTTGAAAGTCACATAATTGACCATTGATACCAGGGTTTTAAAACATGTTTTTAAAGCAAAAATAATAAGAGGGCAAACACATGCCATTCTGCACAGCTCTCATTTAACTGACACTGATGGCCACTCCTGCAGAGAGCAAACAGTCACTTTTGCAGTGTATCACATTTTGCCTATTTCTGAATGCCACAGAAAAGAAGGAAAACGCACAACTGCCCTTTCGTCCTTGCCCCTGCTCATCTGCGGGCGCAGGCTAGGATTCTGGGGGGCTGCAGAGCTCTTTCCTGTAATACCCCACCACCCACTTTGACCATGACCTAAATGTTGATGGGCACCCAGTTCATATTTCCAATCCTGACTCCTTCAAGCCTCAGCCCCTGCCGTCTGGACATCTCTTCTTGGAAGCCCCAAAGGCACCTCAAATGTGACAGATCCAAAGCAGAATTCCTGCTGCCCCCTGAGTCCCTCCCCTGCATTTCCTTCCCGTGGGGGCAGCAGCAGTGCCTCCTAGCAGGCTTCACTTGAAGTCCCTGTGCCCAGACTCATGTGTAAAGGAGAGACAATAATAGTGACAACTTTATAGAAGTGGTTGTTGTGAGAATGAAACGAGACAATAGACAGTGTTTGTAGACGACGCGCTCTGCACAGAGCCTCAGTGTCAGGAAACGCCCACCACTCACTGCCAGCTGCTGGCGCTCCTGAGACAGCCTCCGCCCACCTCTCCGCCCGTCATCGAGTCAGCTTCCTCTCTTAATGCCACTCCGTGCCCTCCCACAGCTGTTGTCTTAGAGCAGGCCTCAGCATGTCTCCTCAGAATGATCTGAATTGTCCCCAAACGGTACCCTCCCCGCCACTGCTGCCAATGTGACTTCCTTCATTCACACATTGATTCATTCCATCCACAAACACGGACCCAGGGCCTCCGCCGTGCCAGATACCACGCCAGCTACAGACAGAACGACCGACCGGGGGCAGCCGCACCTTCTGGGGAGGACTGATGTCAGATAACCGCACACCCAGTGAGGGTAACTGTGAGGAACCACCCCACGCCACGCCCACGGCACGCCCCACGGCACGCCCCACTCCACGCCCTACGCCACGCCCTACGCCACGCCCTACTCCACGCCCTACGCCACGCCCTACGCCACGCCCTACGCCACGCCCTACGCCACGCCCTACGCCACGCCCGGCACTGGATGTACAGACAGGAAACCTAGACGGAAGTGCAGAGGCGCAGGGAGAAGGTGAATCTGACCCCTCAGCTCTCTTGGCGAGACCCTGGCGAGGCTTCACCTTGAGAATGGGGTAACGTCCAGACTCCCTCCGGGCGCCTACCAAGGCTTCCTGGCGAGGCCCTGGCATCCTGCTGCCTGCGGGCCCTCCCAGCACCGTCCCCGCCTTGTCCCGTCTCCCACAGACCAGGGACACAGAGGTCTGTTATGCCGCCTGGTGGTGACTTAGAGCCTTGGAAAGGGAATCGCCATGTTTATTTTTTTTCACTGAAACAGTGTATAAAGATGCAACAGTATGTGTAATAAAAGAAGGCCCAGCCCTTAGCTGAAGAAGTTAGGCTAATCCGTGCGGGGGTTTCGTTTCACCTGAAGAGAAGGTCCCTCCTTCACTGTCTCACAAAGTGAAAGAAAGCACAGCGTGTGGTAAGTCTGTTCTTCACCTAAAACGATGGAACACTGTCATCGTATTGTAAAAGAATTTCTCATACTTCATGAAGAAGGGAAACACTGCAACCATTTATATAAGACGCCAAAATTCAGTATTTTGTGGCTTATCTATAGCAGTGCCTGGAAACACAAATGACTCAAATTGAGAGGTTATGTTCAGAGCTTCAATATCAGGGACATAGTTAAAAGGATATATCATCCACATTTAGATACTGTAAAGTCTTATTTCAAAATGTGATAAAGTAGATATTCTCTTAGAAGAATCAGAAGGAAACCAAATTTAAAACACACCAACAGCGGGTGCCAGGGTGAAATTCTGGCAAGGGTAAATATTGAAAAAATAGTTCAATATTTTTTCAAGAACAAGATAAACTTTGTGTTGAGGGGTACAGAAAATTTCCTGCTTTCTTTCCATTTTGACAGAGCCATCTGATCATAATGGAAACCTAATAGTTTTAAGATCTTTTATTTTTTTATTTTTCAAATATTCTCATTGAACACAAAACTCTGACTCTCTTGCATAAGAACTACATTTCTCGCCTTGATTTTAAGAGATTCCTATTGCCAGTAGATAGCTATCTACTGTCTACTATTTTTTAAAAAGCCACTAAGAAAACAAGAAGCTGGGGCATTGATCCTTACTCTCTAAAGTGATTGTAGAGCTAGCTTGCTGTGTGCGCTCAAGGAATTCTAGAAACCATGAGAAGGAACTGAAGGAAGGTGACCCAGCAAGGCAGGTTCTGCTGTGGTTCAAGCCAGTTAGCTTTTTTACTTTTCTGGATACAGGTGCTTGGTACAGGCCAATATTGTATATGATGCAATATTATATATTTTAAAGGATCTAGACAGAAAGGGAAAAAAAACATTTTTTTCAGAGATAAATGCCATGTTAAACTACTTCTGCCTAAGTAATTGTCTGCTGAAAAGAACTATTTACTGAAACACTGAATTTGAAAAGAATGATACTCTATCAAGTCATATAATTTCGTTAAAGATGCAAAAGCCAAAATAAGGAAAAGAAACCCTCAACCTGGTGAACAGTGAAAAAGCATTAAGAAAAGTTGTTGCCAGATGGGTTAGTTACAGCAGTTAAATGTGGTTTACTTAGAGAGGGCATCTAGTATATTTCAAAAGGAATACACAGACACACACATGCATGCAAGCACACACACACACACGCAGGCACACACACACCTGCACATACACACAGGCATGCACACGTGTGTGCACACAGACATATAAAGCAGTGCTGAGTAGGCTGAGGAGCTGTCTATGAGTGGTGGCCCAGTCCCTGGCCAGCTTCTCCTGAAGGGACACAGACACGGGGAGCAGGGGTGATGAGCTGCCCACTGCAGGGTGAGAGCTCCTGAGCCACTCCTTGCTGCCCCGGCTTCCATCCCCTTACCTGTCTCCCTCGTCCCTGTGCCCCCAGCTCATCCTACCACAGTTCCCTTTAGTTGCTAGAAGACAAAAGGCTCACATGACAAATGTATTGTTACAATAGGTTCATCTCTGATTTAAATGTCTCCAACTTTAAAGTACCCAACCTATAAGCCAGTAAGAGAGCATCTATTCTGTGCCTTCTTGGGTTTCTGATGTGTGACAAGCAAATTAGCATTTGTAGGATCACGGATGTGCTCCAATGTGTTTTCATAAGTGGAGGTGAAGCGTTTCAGAGCCTTAGCTGGTTTGAAAGGCCTCTGGCTCTCAGATCTGCATGGCTGTGGCAGCTTATAACCACCTATGGACACTTGTAGGATATGTGTGTAGTGCAGGTTATCATACGAGGGACACAAGTCCATGGGTCACTGCTTGGAAAGGGAACTTCTGGGATCATCAACGGTAATGGCCATTCGAAGCTGAAGGGGTTCTCTTGTTCAAAATCTCTGGACTGTTCGTATGCAACAGGCCAATTCTCCCCAGGGAGAACATAGCGCTCTTCAGATGAAATGAGAGGGATGGAATGGAACTTTCAAAGCGGGGGCTTGGGCCGCCCCACATAGCTGTTAGTGCCGGCAACCTCTGCCATCCTCACGACCTCCGTGGGACTCCCAGGGAAAATATTTCTAAGTGAGGAGGAGGAGAGGGAGGAGGAGACCCTGCCGCTGAGGATGTGCCAGACGTTCGGAAAATGCCTGGCACGCTTCCATGTGCTTGCTTCTCGTAACGGCCCACGGGGAGGAACAGTCATGCTTTCTAGCTTAGATGCGGAAACTGAGGCAGGCAGGAGACGCAGCCTGCAGAGTTCCCATAGTCCTGAGCCACACAGCCAGAGCTGGACCCAGGCAGGCAGGACCTGCCATCTGGGAGCACTGTGACAGACATTCCTTAGACTGCCACCGAGTGCTGGCTCTGCGGGCGCTGTGTTGGGCACTTTCTATGTCTTAGTGCAGGTAAGTCTCAGCAGCCTTGCAAAGTCCGTATTATTATCTCCACAGCACCAGTGTGGAAACTGAGGCTCGGTGAGGCACGTACTGTAGTTGACGCAGCTTCAATTCAGCTCAGCGGGACCTCCGGCTCAGTGTGATGGGCTCTCAGTGTTGCTGGCTCTGTCTTACCCCACCCCTGGCTTTCACAGAACAAATACACATTTTCCCTCCTTCTTAAAATCACAGCCAGGAAGGGGCCTCCTAGTACATCTGGCCTAGGGCCACTGCTCCCCAGCAGACCAATGTCATTATCTCAGGCTTGACCAGTGACCTGCCCAAGGCCACACAGCCAAGGGACACACCAAGGTGTCGGGGCACTGACGTCCTGGTGCAGGATGACCTCCCGTTGACCGATACTGCTTTCTGCCCTGCCAGCTGTGTTCTCATGACAGCAGATAGCTTTATTTGGGACATTTCAGACGTTTCCCTCTCTGCAAAATATCCAATTGACAAATCATCATGAGAATATGCATTACGTTTTCCTTTCTAAAATTATAACTATCTCCCACCATTTGTCAAATGCCCAAGAACACAGGAAAACTGACTCCTCCCAGCTGGTTTTCATTAGATGATTTGGTGTCTAATATTCAAATTTGTCCAAAGACGGTCCCAATCTTTTGCCAGAAGTTGACTCAAGCTGATTCTCCACAAAGCGACGTGCGAGGCTTTATGCCACGTGCACACATCCCACAGTTGGGCAGAAATGGAGACCTGTCAGGCTTCTGCCACTCAGCCACTGTTTCCTAGGAATGAGCTCATGGAACAGCCGGTCCATGTTTAATGACACTGTTATTTTTACAGGGAGGAGTGTGGTTAAGCATTTACCCAGGGTGGAGGCATCACTGTGGTTCTGCTGAACTCCAGCTTTTAGCACTCACTCCTCTGCTCAACAAACCGTGACGGCCTCAACATCATATAAGAGAAAGCCCGGCAGAAAACTCCATTTAGGGTTATCAAGCACCTGGTCAGGCATATTTCTTTAAAGACATGAGGAAGATATTCAGTTCCTAATCTAAACTGACAAAAAAATATTTGCAACAACTATGAAAAAGGTTAATAAGCAATCCACAAATCAACAAGAAAATATCAACACTCACTCTGAGACACGTTTTGACAATTTGAAAAAGAACTTGAGATAACTAAGAATCAGTTAGCTGCCAGTTTTTAGCTGTCAAATTTACAAAGCTGAGATAATCACAGTGCTTAATCCTGTGCTGAAAAGGACACTCTCAGACAACACAAATGAAAGTGTAAACTGATACACCCTTTCAGGAAAGCGAAGCTCCAGGGTCCTTAACTGTGTTTATATGTTTTGGATTTAAATTACACTTCTGATATTCTAATTTAAGGAAATAATTTGAAGTAGAAAAACTTCACTCTTAAAGATGTTCACTGCAATGTTATTCACCGTAGTAAACAAACACAAAAGCCTCATGTCCAGCAATATGGAAATGAGGACGTGATGGTGCATCCTCAAAGCCATATTTTGTGGCCATTAAAACATTTTTACAGAGCATTTGATACAAGAGTTATGCTTATTTCTTTCCTTAAAAAAAGGAGATTTTAAAAATGTGCTATTTAGAGACACACACTTGAGACTTTGTTAAAAAAAAGTCACAGATAAAAGAATGGAGAAAAATAAAACAAAATGTTAACAGGTATTATGCTTGCTCAAGTATGAGGCATAATTTTTATTTTCTACTATTGCCTGAATTTTCGTTATTATTTTTCTATAATAAACATGTATTATGTTTAATATAATAAATATTTTCTTTCAACAACAATTACCTTTGTTGCTGATTTCTTCATTTATTCAACAGAAAGATTTCTTGTAAGCTAAACCTCAGGAAAAATGCTGTGAGGATAATAAGCAGCTAGTGTGAATGTTCCTACCCCGGCCGAGGAAGTCAGGGAGGGCTTCCTGGAGGAGGGGGAACTGAGGCTGGAAGGATGGAAAATGATGGGAAACACTGTTCAGTAGGTCAGTACAACTGCAGTGTAAGACCCCCATGGGAGAGAGGCAGGAAGGAGGAGGCTAAGAGGCCCCTGCTGCCATCACATGGGTTTAAAATGTATCCTGGAAGCTATGGGAGTCGTTAAGGATGGTAAGGCGGGGAACCATAGCATGAAGGTTGTGTTTTCTTTCTCCTTTTGTGAAGATGGTAAGGCAGACTTTATTTCAGGGGGCCATGACGACAGGCATAGGGACGGCTGTGACGGGGCCTTTCTGTGGGGAGAGAGGCTGTTTTCAATCCCAAGGCTGGCGTGTCCTAGGATCACTAGGACACTAGGAAGATGCAGGTGCGGTGGGGCCAATCTTGGAAGCAGATGGACTGGGAGGCTGCCAAGGTCACTATGCGAGGGGAGGGGACTCAGCCAGCTTCACGATTCCACTGAGGAGGGGAGGGGAACATGCTGGGGGGAGCCGTGGCTCAGGCAGCTCTGAGGTGGGGGGATGAGAAATGCAGAAGGAGCAGCTGCTGGCAGGGTGATGAAGAGTGTTGGGGGAAAGGGGGGTGTCAAGTTGTCAGGTGGAGTTCAAAAGAGGGGTCTGGGCAGGACATGAGGGCATCCAGGGGTTGTAAAGCCATAATGTGGCTGCAACTGCCAAAGAGTGTACTGTAAATTGGCATAGGAGAAAGGTGCAAACCTCATGAAAACAAGCAGAGAAGCCCAGAAACCCGGGAGAGGCTGACGGAGCCTGAGTGAATGGTGTTAGGGAAGCTACAGGGCTCGGGGGCTGGGCCAGTCCTGTGCCAGGAACACAACTGCCACTCCACCCCGGTTAGGCCATTTCACGTCAGGATCCCAAAGGAATACTACGAAAGCCACACACAGGGAATGGTCAATGAATGAACAAACGTGTGCTCCATGCTTTGACACTGTTGGTGGGAGTGTAAATTAGTTCAACCATTGTGGAAGACAGTGTGGGGATTCCTCAGGGATCTAGAACCAGAAATACCGTTTGACCCAGCAATCCCATTACTGGGTATATACCCAAAGGATTATAAATCATTCTACTGTAAAGACACGTGCACACGTATGTTTACTGCAGCACTATTTACAATAACAAAGACTTGGAATCAACCCAAATGCCCATCAATCATAGACTGGATAAAGAAAATGTGGCACATATACACCATGGAATACTATGCAGCCATAAAAAAGAATGAGTTCATGTCCTTTGCAGGGACATGGATGAAGCTGGAAGCCATCATTCTCAGCAAACTAATACAGGAACAGAAAACCAAACACCACATGTTCTCACTCATAAGTGGGAGGTGAACAGTGAAAACACATGGTCACAGGGAGGGGAACAACACATACCAGGGCCTGTCAGGAGGTGGGGGGAAAGGGAAGGGAGAGCATTAGGACAAATACCTAATGCATGCGGGGCTTAAAATCTAGATGATGGGTTGATAGGTGCAGCAAACCACCATGGCAAGTGTATACCTATGTAACAAACCTGCATGATCTTCACACCTATCCCAGAACTTAAAGTGAAAAAAACCCAAAAAACTAGAAACAAGCTATCTGTGAAAATGCTTTGTGATGTCGATTTAACTGACGAAAGAAAGAAAGAAAGAAAAAGAAAGAAAGCAGGAAGGCAGGGAGGGAAAAAAGAAGAAAGAAAGAGAGAGAGAAAGAGATGAAAGAAAGAACGAAAGAAAGAAAAAAGGAAGACAGGAAGGCAGAGAGGGAAAGAAAGAAAAAGAAAGAGAAAGAGAGAAAGAGAGAAAGAAAGGGAAAGAAAGAACGAAAGAATGAAAGAACGAAAGAACAAAAGAAGGAAAGCGCACTCCAATCTATGACGTCAAGGACATGTCTCTTCGCCCCGTGCGGCTTCTGCAGTACCAGCAGGGTTTGCTTCACTCCTCTTGCCTGCAACCCTTCACTACTAAGACCTCTCAGGGCCTCCCTGTCTTCAGGAAGAGATGAAAATCCCCATGCCCAAGAAAAGGGGCAAGAAGAATAACATACCAAAGACATGTTGGCTTGTTGGTACCTCTGGGAAGCAACTCATTCTTAGGTGAAGAGTGGATTCCAACCCTGACTCTAATTAAAACCTTTGAGAAAAATTGGGATCCCTGTGTTTCACAGTTATAGATTACTTCAGTTATACATGTTTTGTTCAAAATCACAGGCTCATAAATCATCAAGGACTACTGATCATTTTAAAAGAAACCTAGAAAGAATTTAAAAGAAACCAAAAACCAAGAATATCTTGCATTGCTGCACAGGACTGACAATGCGCCCATTTACAGACAACTGAGGTGCTCGATTTGGGGGATGGAGCCCAACTGAAGAGCTTTCCATGTGCCAGGCACTGTGCCAAGTGCTGTGTGCTGATTCTCTTATTAATTCTTAAAACAAGCCCACGAATTAGACCCATTTTTCCAAGGAAGGCACAGAAAGGCCAAATAACCTGCTTGAGGTCATGTGGACAATCAGTGGTGAAACCAGGGTGGGGCCGTCCACGTCAGAGCCCGTGCTTGTGAACAGGACCGTGGGACGCCCCTGGGGAAGGCGGTGAGCTCCTGGGTGCTTTGAGCCAAAGGCACACAGGTTAAGGGATCACTGAAGCCAGACTGCAGTTGCCATGGAAACAGCATTTACTATTCAAAGACCTTCAGAGGTGTTCTTGCAAATCAAGACAGCAAGAAATAATCCTTCCACAAATGACCCCAGTGTTGACTGCAGCTGGAGGGTCTTCAGAACAGTAAGGGACGCCCATGTTTGCTGCAGGGAGGTGGCACTGTCTACCCAGACTGCAGAAGTTTCGAGTTCAAAATCAGCCAACTCAGCCATGCTGAAAAAAATGTTAACACACTCTCCCTACATAAACACAACATCGCTTTCACATAGTGTCCGGTTATCATATTAATAACATTTTATAAAGAACATAAATTCATTTTATTTTTGTAGTCGTTTTTGGTAGTTTCATAGTATGAAATAAGTTACTCAGAATAAAACCCCAATTTTAAATATTTTGCTGATAATAAAAAGGCATCAAATTAACATGTGTTGGCTTGTTGGTATCTCTGGAAACCATCTCATTCTTATGTGAAGAGTGGATTCCAACCCTGACTTTCTAATTAAAACCTTTGAGAAAAATTGAGATACCTGTTTCACAGATTATAGATTACTTCAATTATACATGTTTTGTTCAAAATCACTTGAGAATTCACATCAGTAAATAAGAAAATCAGCATTTTTTCTTTTTTTAAACTAAATTACTATTGTATTTTACCTTAACCTTAGAATTTTTTCTTTAACCTTAGAATTATAGTTTCATTAATTTTAAAAAACATAAGTAAATGAAGTAAATGTTTTATTTCACAATAAGAAATTAATAGTAAATAAATTAACTTATTTAAATGTTTTTCATGAATAAGTAAAATTATAAGTATTCTTAAAGTGATGTGAAGAACTTAGAAATTCTTCAGAATCAGCACAGTGCAATGGTCTGACGACAAGCCTGAAGTCATTTGTTAGCTTCCAAAGAAAACCCTACATTCAGTTTTATGAATGGAAATTCTTGGCTGTCACTACATTCTGCAATGTAATGGAACACGAGATTAAGGAGGCATGGAAATCTGGATGCTCCAGGAGTCTTAACAAGTGGTCAACATCCTTTGAACCCAGCAATTTCCCTTCCAGCAACAATCAAAGATGAGTAGGAAGATGATTGCCAGTGGATGTTCATCCCAACGCTCTTTATACCAAAGAAGGATGGGGCTTAAGTACATCAGCTGTGGGAAGTAGAACACTATGCAGCCGTTGGGTAGAAAAAGTACATATAGAATGATTATAAAAGGCGATTTGCTCAACATTTAAAAACTCACAGAGAAGTTCAAAGGTGACAGCAAAAACACCCTTCCAGAGGCCAGACCCTTGCACTTCAAAGAAAGGTCCCTTCAGTCTTGGAGCAGCACTCCTTGCCAGAAAGTTCTCTTCACGCCTCCCTGGAGCTGTTACCCATACACACAACGACGTGACTTTTCTGTTCCCGAGGCGGCATGCCAGCAGCTGAACACACTGCCACACCGCCGAGGCCCCGTCATTTGCTGATGGACCTCAGTCCAGTGAGAGGTACGATCCAGAACTGAATAACAGCAACCAGCACAGTGTGGACAGGCCAGGCGGCAGGTGCACCTGCGGATGGAAACGCAGTGGAGAACGCCACCAGCCTCATTGCCAAGAACTCAATCTCCCTGGCTTGGGCCCCCTCCTCTCCACTGCCAGTCCCACTGAGGCCCCAGCCAGGACTCAGTCCTCTGTGGTCCTTCCTTCCTGTGACTTCACTAAAACGGCTCTGGCTGAGACCGCCAGGACCCTCCCTTTTGCAAGGTGCAAGTGACATTCTTCCTCGGGTCTTCCTTGGGTCTCTCTGCAGCATGGACACGGCTGTTTCCCCTCTGCCGCCACCCTTCATCCTGTTCCTCCCTCCCAGTGCCTTGAGGGCGACCCTTCCTCTGCTCACCCGTTCCTTGTTTCTGAGGTTCCCGGGGCTCCACCCTGGGTGCTCTGCTCCACTGACCTACTTAGGAGACTTCATGGAACCATGTGGCTTTGACCACCCTGACCGCTGACGGCTCCCCTCTCCCCTATGGCCCAGGAGAAAGCACGTGAACTTTTGCCAGACCTTTCCCTGGGGATGGTGCTCAGCTGCCTCAAGGCAACATTTCCAGAACAGAACTGAACTCTTCCCCGGGTCCCTGCTCCACGAACCCAGTCAGTTTCACAGTGTCTGTGAGTGATAACGCAACATCACACCATCCTCCCCAAGCACCCTGTCAGAGGCCCGGAAGTCATTCCATGTGCCTCGTCCATTCAGGCTGAGCTGTTCAGGCTGCTGTAACAAAAGGGCATAGACTAGGTGGCTTATAAACAACAGAAATTAACTTCCCACAGTTCCAGAGGCTGTGAAGCCCAAGATCAAGGTGCCAGCAGATTCAGTGTCTGGGGAGGACCCCCTTTCTGTTTCATAGAAGGAGTGAGGGCCCCCTTCCCATTGTGTCCTCACATGGCAGGATGGGGGGGAACGAACTCCTCAGGTTTGTTTTATAAGGGCACTAATCTCATTTACCCTCATGCCCTAATCACCTCCTAAAAGCCCCCACCTCCTAATACAGTCAGCTTGGTGGTTAGGATTCCAATATATGAATTTAGGGGAGACACAAACATTCAGACTACAGCTCCTTCTTTCACTCCGCATCTCACAGAATGCTCACGATCTTACTCATTTTTTTAAATTAAAAATTCTAATAGTTTAGTTAAACTGATGCGGGACAGGCGAGCCCTAACCTGGAGCTTAGCCCATCTAGGTTCTTGGCTTTGCTCAGGAAAGAATTCAAGGGCAAGTCATAGGTAGAAGAAAACAGCTTTACTGAAGTGTCAGTGTTCCAGCTCCCTGCCGGCTCCTGCAGAGCAGGGCTACCCCGCAGGCAGAGAGCAGCACCTCAGGGCAGTTTTGCAGTCCTGTTTCTACTCACTTGTAATTGCATGCAGATTAAGGAGCGGTTTATGCAAGGAAGAGGTAGTAATCACTGGGTCATTGCCATGGAAAAGGGCGGTAATGCCTGGGTGCCGCCATGGCAACGGTAAATTGACATAGCGCTGGTGGGCGTGTCTGACTGAAGACTGCTTTCCCCACCCGGCCTGTTTTAGCTAGTCCTCAATCTGGCCCGGTGTCCAAGTCCGGCCTCTGGAATCAACTCCCGCCTCCTACCTCAGAAGCAGTTCCAGTTTTTAATGTTAACCAACACAGGGAAAGTGAGGTTTCACTATAAATAGCCACATCGAGAATGGGAACATAAAACTGTCCCAGTTATAGGTATTATTAATGGATTTTGCTGCAGAACAAACAAGTATTTCAGGTCAGTTTATGACATATTGTTATATATCTTCAACTCCTAAGAGAAAGAAAAAAAAATACATTCAGACATTGGACCTGAAAAAAAAATAATTTTCCTTATCTTTTCTAAGGGGTTAAGAGCACATGGCACACACCACACTTTAGCACCCTGAAGAATAAAATCATATACGTGATGGTGAGAACGTAAGAACCCTGCACTGGGTTCAGTAACATCCCCCAAAAGTTCACGTCCACCCAAAACCCGTGGATGGGGCCTTATTTGGACATAGGCTTTTTGTGGGTACAATCAAGTTAAGATGAGGTCGTACTAGATTAGGGTGGGCCCTCATTCAATGACTTTCTTATAAGGAAACAGAAATTTGCACACAGAGACACAAATATCCAGGGAGAGGGCCACGTGGAGATGGAGGCAGAGCCTGGTGTGATGCGTCTACAAGCCAAAGACGGCCGAGGGCTACCGGCAGCACCAGAAGCTGGAGAGACACCTGGAACACCTTCCCCTCAGAGCCTCCAGAAGGAACCAACCTGGCCCATACCTCGACTTTGGACTTCTGGTCTCCGGAACTGTGAGAGAATACAGTTCTGTTGTTTTAAGTCACCCAGTTTGTGGCACTTTGTCATGGCATCCCTACAGACCAACAATGCATGCTGTCATGGGTCACGCTAGGTGCACGAGGACTCGGTCTTCAGCCAGATTTTACATTTTGTCCAAAGGAATCTTGGCAACACCTATTCTGGGGGCTGATAAGTACCTGGGTCAGGAGAGCCTATGCCACTCAGCTGGGCCACATAACTACAGAGGATGGACTCAGGAAACAGGAAAACAGTGCCCTCTCTCTTCCTGGAGCTGTCCCCATGCACAGCACAGAGAATATGTGCCCACTCCCGTGTTGCACCAGGGACACAACTGTCCCCCTGGAATGTGCTTTCTGAACGTGCATGGCTCTGGGACAGATGTTAGGTATCACCGAAAAATTCCATCGACAGTGAGGACAAAGATGGTTTCACAGATGAGGACAGAGATGCACATAGCGCAGTTTGCCCTGGGCAGGAACAGAAGGTGAACCAGGGGCCGAGAGCAAGGTGGAAGGAAAGGGATTTGCTCACATCTGGAAGGAAGGAGGGAGTCTGGGGAGGGCAGCCCAGCCAGCTGGAGGGCTTTGGGAAACAAAAAGTTTCCACTGTCTGGAAGCATCAGAGGGCTTGTGCTCTAAGGAGGAGAGGGACTGGCAGGCATGGTGGCATCTGGGTGGACTGGACACACAGTCCAGTCTCCATTGTGTGGCCCACCCCACTGTGTCTTCCAGAATGAGCAGCAGCCAGGGGGAGCCAAGCCTCCAAGGCAGAGGGAGAATCATCAGAGGGCCTAGGAAACAGCTCATTCACTTCAGGGGCTTCTGTCCAGGATCCCCCAGGGTCTCCCTGCGTGGCCCCAGATATCCTTCCCTGTTTGTTCACAGTGCTGATGAGGCACCCACTGTAGCAAGGCCTCTCCTGGCAGCCCAACCCAGGAAGCGGTGGGAGAGCAGAGATGGCATGGTAGTTTCTCGGGGCACAGGGACTGCGTGCCTCTGGAGCCAGGCTGAGCAATAATCTCGCCTCTTTCACAAGAGGAGATCCAAGAGCTTCCTCCTCCCTCTCCCAGGATGACAGTGGGTCCTGCAGGTGTCCAGGTGTCCCGACGCTGTATATTGAAGGTGATGGAATATATAAACTCAAAAATGCATGCTTTTCTCCCTTTTTCTGCCACAGACATGTAGCACCGTGTGCTGTTCTGCCCTTGCTTTTTTCACTGAACTTGTATGTTGAAGCTTTTCTTGCTAAACAATCTAGCTCAGAGCTCCTTCCACAGGTGCACAGGAGCTCGTGGCACTCCTTGTATGGATGGCAACAGCTTTGACCAGTCCTTTATGGCAGACAAATTTGTTTGTTTCCACATTTTTGCTGCTACAAGCAATACTGCAGCAAATGACTTGGAATTTCATATCATGAGAGTAGAGGTGCAAGATAAATTCCCAGAGATAGAACTTCCGGGTTAAAGAGCATGTGCCTTTTGAAGTGGACAGATGCTGGCCAGCTGTGCGCTGCAGAGATAGCTGCTGTGGACTCTCTCATCAGCACTGTGGGGGTCCCTATGTCCCTAAACCTACACTGGCCAGCTGTACTCTGTGGAGATAGCTGCTGTGGACCCTCTCATCAGCATAGGGGTCCCTATGTCCCCACACCTACACTACGCAGTGAGTTGCCAAGCCGTCTCCTAATCCCTGCTAGTGTGCTGGGGTGTGGGGTGGGCAGACAGTAACCTAGAGTAGTTTTAATGAATACTTCTAATATACGTGAAGTTTGGACTTCTTTCTGTTTTAGAGCCATGTGTAGTTCCTTTTGTTTTTAACAAACTATTTTATTTCTTTTGCCTATTCTCGCATATTGTTTGCCTTAATAACTTTTTAGAGTTCCTCTTGTGAAAATTAGTTTTAGTGATACAAGTTGCAAATATTGTATTTTTTCCCTGTTTGCTGTCTTTTGACCTTAACATTGGCTTTTGCCTTTATAAATATTTTCATGTCTATGTAAGACAAATCTAAACATCTTTTCTTTGGTAACTTATGGGATTTGTAACTTACATGAAATGTTTTCCAATATTATCTTAAACTTCTCGGCCAGTTGCGGTGGCTCACGCCTGTAATACCGACACTTTGGGAGGCTGAAGAGAGAGGACTGCTTGAGGCCAGGAGTTTAACACCAGCCTGGGCAAGATAGTGAGACCCCATCTCTATAAAAAATGAAAATTAACTGGGCATAGTGGCACATGCCTGCAGTCCCAGCTACTTGGGAAGCTGAGGTGGATGGACCCCTTGAGCCCAGGAGCTTGAGGCAGCGATGAGCTATGATCGCACCACTGTACTCTAGCCTAGGCAACAGAGCAAGACCCTGTCTCTAAAATATATATATATGTATATAAAAATATGTAATATACATTATATAAATATATTATAAACATATATATTATATAAATATATATAAAATTATATATAGTTTTTTTGGTAAAAATTGATTTCTTCTTGTTGTTTTGTGGTTCCATTTGTCAAGTTTTGACTTTCTTGTAATTTATTTTGGTATGAGGTATGAAGCATTAACTTAATGTATTCCACATGGTTTGCTCTCTGTCCCCAAACTGTTATTTAATAACATATCCTTTCCTGCCTGGCACAGTGGCTCTTGCCTGTAATCCCAGCACTTTGGGAGGTCAGGGCAGGAGGACTGCTTGAGGCCAGGAGTTCGAGACAAGCCTGGGCAACATAGGGAGACGTCATCTCTACTACAAATAAAAAAAAATTTGCTGAGTGTAGTGGTGTGCACCTGTAGCACCAGCTACTTGGGAGGCTGTGGCAGGAGGATTGCTTGAGCCCAGGAATCTGAGGCTGCAGTAAGCTGTGATGGCACCACTGCACTTTAGCCTGGGTGAGAGAATGAGACCCTGTCTCATTAAAAAAAGATATAATAATAATAATAACTTATCTTTTCCCACTGGTTTGAAATGCCCCTTTTACTGGATATAAAAGTTCACTATTTATTTGGATCTACTTCTGCATTTTCCGTTTTGTACCATTGACCTGCCTGTTCATAAGATGTGCTAGTACCATATAGTTTTATTAATTACAGACTTATAATATTTTCATACCTTCAGGCTAACCACACTGATATGGTTAGGCTTTGTGTCCCCACCCAAATCTCACCTTGAATTGTAATCTCCATAATCCCCGTAATCCCCACATGTCAAAGGAGAGACCAGGTGGTGGTAATTGAAACATGAGGGCAGTTCCCCACATGTTGTTGTTGTGATAGTGAGTGAGTTCTCATAAGATCTGATGGTTTTATAAGGGGTTCTTCCCCCTTCACTTGGCACTCCTCCTTCCTGCCACCTTGTGAAGAAGGTGCCTTGGTTCCCCTTCATCTTCTGCCATGATTTTAAGTTTCCTGAGGCTTCCCCAGCTATGCTGAACTGTGAGTCAATTAAACCTCTTTCCTTTATAAATTACCCAGTCTTGGGCAGTTCTTTATAGTAGTATGAAAACAGATTAATGCACAGCCCCCAACTAATCTTTTTAAAAAAATTTCTTGGTTATTATTGCTTGTTAATTTTTCCATACAAATTTTAGAACCAGGCTATCTGGTACCAAAAGAAATTCTATTAATATTTTTATTGGGACCTGCATTATGTAGATAAACTTGGTGAGGTTTGATATTTTTATAGTGTTAAGTCATCTTATCCAAGAACATGGTATGCCATTTCTGCTGTTGAAAGTTTTGGTTTCTCAGTAGTGTTTTAAAGATTTCTTTATATAAAGTGCACTCACACCAACCTTATTCCTTGGTATTTTATACATTTTATAGCTATTAATATGAAGCCTTTTCTTCCATTCTGTCTTCTAACTGGTTATTGCATGAATATATGGCGGCTATTGATTTCTGGGCAATAGTTTATACCCAGCTGCCTTCCTAAATCCTTGTACTGTTTGTCACAGTTTTTCAGGTGGTTCTCCTTGGTTTTAGGATTTCCATGCTTGTCTTAGTCCCACAGTTAAATAATGCTCATTGCCAGTTCTCTTGTATACTTCTTTCACTTATCTCTTGGTTGCACTGGCTCTGAACCTTGGGGTTTAAAAAAGTATTGATAATTCAGTGCTATCACCAAGCTTCTAATTTAATTCATATGGGCTGTGGCTTGAGCCTACAGGTTCATAAAGGATCTCAGTGATTCCATGGAACAATGTCAGATGGAAGACATTGTCTTCAATAGTTTATTCAAGAAGGAATTATGGGGACGATATTCCTGAATCCTTGCATTTTTTAAAAATGGAATTTCATTTTTTTACATATCCTTCTAGGGAAATTATATGCCTATATAAACAAATACATTTTTTTCTCTTTTATTTTTGAATGACAGTTTGAAGGATGAATAATTCTGTCACACTGTCTTTCCTTAAGGCTTTGTAGGCATTGCCATAACTTTCTTCTAATAGTGAATGTTTCCATGGAGAAATTGAGGCCAGGTTGGATATTTTTCCATTTGATCTTGATTTTTTGTTGTTGTTGTTGTTTTTTGCCTGTCTTCTCAAGAATCTCTTTATCATGGCCATCTGAAAACACGATTAGACTGTTTCAGTAGTGACTCTACTATCTCTATGTTTTCTGGGGCATGGTGGAGATTTGACTCTTCTTTATGGAACGTCTTATTAATTCATATGTAAAGATATTCATTGTTCCATTTATTTTGGTTTTCCTCTTAGAATACTCCAATTTTACATATGTTGCCTTTGCCTGTCTACTCACTGTTAAATTTTTTTCCTCTCTTTATTTCTGTTTCATTTTGCTCATGTTTCCCATTTCTGTCTTTGCTCCCCTGCCTGGCTGGTAGGTGCATCCTCACATTTGACCTGTTTCTGTGATTCTTCATCCAACCTCAGCTCCACTGTAACTGAAACCAAAATGGTGCAAGGGATGCCCCCTACCACTGCCAGCCTTTTCCCACCACTGCAAACAAGGGTTTGGGGGCTCTTCTTCAGAAAATGCCCCTTCATGGATAAGTTAACTCTGATGAAGAAGAAAATCTTAGAACTGTGGTTTTCTATCATTAATTATGTTATCTTCATAACATTGTAAAATTCCACAGAATGTCACATTATATTAGTGAACTTCCATTGACATATAAATTCAGTAATGTTTTTAGGAGCAGTTGCATTTTATTAATCACAAATAGTACTTACAAATATTTAAAAAGTAAAAATACATACTGACACAAGGCACATTTAATTTTTGTCTAGTTCTCTGAAGTAAAATGCATGCTCTTCTGATTATATTTTTTGCCTCTTTAAATTTACTTTTGTTTATATTGTACAATGAATTAACTTCTATTGTGGTAGTTAATGTGTAATTTATGAATAATCATACGTGAGTCACATGGATATTCCATAAAATATTTGGTGCTCTGTCCTAGACAATGCTTAGTGTGCATGCAGGAATACCAGGCACCATGTTCTCGAGAGAGCTCAGGGCCACAGCCAAGATCCACTGCTTGGAAATTGAGACAAAATCCTGCCTATACAGTTGCTCAGTAAATACTAGTTAACTTACCTTCCTCAGCAAGTATTTAGATAGACATGATAAACCATATATTTCACAAATTGGGCAAAAACAAATGCATACATATGATTTGGATATATTGAAAATACTCAGATATCTTTAAACTCATGCCCTACCCCTGCCCAGTATAATAGCTTTTGACATTTTCTTTAATTTTTCTCAGTGTAATCCTGAATTGCATAAAGACAAGATTATAATCCCAAATAACCAAAGAGAAATTCTATACATAGCACTGATTTGCCTAGACAATCTTGGTTTTGTTTTATTTAGTTTTTTAAATACATATATGCATTGCCACCATATATATATAGATATATGTATCTATATATTTATGTTACATATGTAATTCCTAGCAGGAGACACCCCTTACCTTTTATTCCCCAATTATAGTTTCCAGAAGTTAAGGTCAAAATCAAAATGAAACAAAATGAAAATAACCCCAATGAAAGACTGACAGTTGATTCAGTGAATAAATCTCAAACTGGGAACCAATAACTCACATTTCAAAAAATAAGAGTAAGCCGGAAAGCCATGTCCACCCTGTTTGTGGAATTGTGAGTCTTTTTCATTAGCAGCCTAGTAAGAAATAAAGCAGTATTTCTCTTGTTTTGTCTTTAATTAACTCTGTTGAGGGTTAACAGCGTTGGGCTTTGCCCTTTTTGTTCATGTGGTTGGGTTTCAGTCAACACTGGCCTGTCGTGTTGTTTTCTACAGAGAATACAGAGAACTGGCTTTGGTTATGTCATATTAGGGAGTTAAAAAGATGTCCTATATATATCCAATCACAAAACGAGTGCCCAAATCAGCTTTAGTGGATTCAGGAGATTTAGTCAATCTTCCCCACATGCTTTCTAACTCACTTCAAATATGAAGGATTTGTAGCTAACTTTCACAGCAACAGGAACTTCACTTAGCACTCAGCGATGTGAGATTTGAGAGTCATCTACATTGGCACCATAAATTCTGTTTCTTAGAAAAATTACAAATGTCAATCCTTCTTTTATAAATGCAAATTCTTTCCATTAAAAGTTGAGTGATGGCTGGGTGCAGTGGCTCATGTCTGTAATCCTAGCACTTTGGGAGGCTGAGGTGGGCAGATCATTTGAGGTCAGGAATTTGAGACCAGCCTGGCAAACATGGTGAAACCCAACTTTACAAAAAATACAAAAATTAGCTGGGCATGGTGATGCATGCCTGTAGTCCCAGCTACTCGGGAGGCTGAGGCAGGAGAATGGTGTGAACCTGGGAGGCGAAGCTTGCAATGAGCCTAGATCGATCGCGCCACTGCACTCCAGCCTGGGCGACAGAGAGAGACTCTGTCTCAAAAAAAAAAGTGTGACACTGAGAAGGCAAGGCTTGCCTTCAGTATTTTTTTTTTTTTTTTTTTTTTGAGACGGAGTCTCGCTCTGTCGCCCAGGCTGGAATGCAGTGGCGCGATCTCAGCTCACTGCAAGCTCCGCCTCCCGGGTTCACGCCATTCTCCTGCCTCAGCCTCCTGAGTAGCTGGGACTACAGGCGCCTGCCATCATGCCCGGCTAATTTTTTTTATTTTTCATTTTTAGTAGAGATGGGGTTTCACTGTGTTAGCCAGGATGGTCTGGAGCTCCTGACATCATGATCCACCCTCCTCCGCCTCCCAAAGTGCTGGGATTACAGGCGTGAACCACCGTGCCCGGCCGCAATTGTGATTTTTTAAAAATTATGTTTGATTGTTCTGCCCTAAAATAGTAGTTCCTCTGGAGATCTGTGCATAAGAATATGTTTTTCAGTCATACGGATGCTCAAGCCCTATGGGAGAGACCTAGGAAGCAGTCTCTGAGTATGAGACTCCCAGGAGCAACTCTCCCAGAGGGACGGTGTCTCAAAGCCACTGTCTGCTGCTTTTCAAATTAAGTGACTCACACTGCAAAATAATGACTAACATTTTAAAATGCTTTTTATGTGCCAGATACCCATGACTTTAAAAAAGTTGTTACTGGTAAACACTGAAAACCAACTAAATACCTAAAATTACTAGACTGATGTGGATAACAGAGTCTATTTGGGCCAACACAGTTTTATCTCAATCAACTTCTCTCTAGACTTAATGATGTTACTTCCACTGTGAGTCACAGGCGTACATTGATTTCCTAAAATTGTTCAGTTGCTTTTATTATAAATGTGTACATGATCTCTGCAACGAACAGACATGACTTGCTGAAGTTAAAGAGCAGCAGATTGTAAGAACCTACTGAGTGAAGTATCTGGAAGCGGGTGTGGGGCCGAGAGGGCTGAGGACGGAGATGTATGAAATCGGCTCTGCCCCATGTCCTGCCGGGAGACTTGGAGCAAGCCTGAGTCCTGGCAAAGCAGTTGTATAACCTTGGGCAAGTCGCAGACCCATCTGAATCTCGTTTTCAAATAACAGAAACGGGATAGAGATAAATAATTTCCTTATGATTGTCCTATTTAAGGTTATTAATCTTGGAAAGCACTTAGCAATTGTCCCTGTTGATCTGAGCAGACAGCCCAGTGATGCCTTTTTAATGTGTGATCTTTCATGGAGTCAAACCCTGGCAGATAACAGCTGCTCTCCATCCAGTCCTAAACGGCACCCCCGACATCCCCAGCCCATCTAAATGAAGGGACAGCCTCTGCCATGCCTGCCCTGAGAATGTGCCGCTCAATAAAGGCCACCAAGTCCAGCACACCCTCATGGCAGCCACGGGCTGAGTGACAAAATCCAAAGGAATGAGGTGATGCGTGAATCTAAAACAAAAAGCCCGGCTCAGAGCTATTTCCAGGCAGACAGCGTCTGAAGGCCCCTCCTCTGGAGAAGGCCCATGTCCTTGGCTGGCAGAGCCGCCGTGTGAGTTCCTAGTGGCTGACTCAAGCCTGGGCACAGCCAGCTGTTCTTCCATCTGCAGAAGACATGGGCAGCCGCATAGAAATGTGAGCCCCAAGACGGTCCTAAGTGGCAGGCGGGGGCCCGAGGAGACGAGGCCACCCTCCCATCCTCGCTCCAGCAGGCAGTGAACAGGCAGTGAATGTGGCTGGAAGCCGGCATCCTGTCACCTGCTGGAGCCGCTTTTATGGCCCCTAACTTGGGGGAATCCCATAAGTAGAGCGGAGCCTCCCTGGGCCACTTGGGGAGTCATCTCCGATGAGGTCACCACATCTAGATTAAAATGCTTTCAAGTTCCAAAACTATGACAGGACCTGAACAGATGATGCTGCCAGTGACACAGCTCCAACACTTCAATTGCTCTTTTCGTGGTGAAATGGGGGCAGCTGGCCGAGGGCAGGGAGACTGTGAGAGACAAGCAGGGTTACAGGGAAGCAGGAGTGTGTGTGTGTGTGTGTGTGTGTGTGTGTGTGTGTGTGTACAGCTTTACCGAGGTATATATAATTTACATACCATAAAATTCATCCGATTTAAATGTATAATTAAAAGATTTTTAGTATACTTACTGAGCAGTACAACCATCAGCATCATCTAATTTTAGAACATTCCATCACCCAAAGGTGTCTGTTTTATGTAATCTGTTCTGTATGATCTGTTTTGTAGAGTTGCTCCCTGGAAGTACTTTCAGCCTTGCCTAAAAGGTATACTGTACCAAGAGTTTGCTGGAGCTTTTTGAGGCCTCCAAGTTCATGGTGAAGTAGCCAGAAACAATTGCTTTCTTTTCTTTTCTTTTTTTTTTTTTTTTGAGACAGAGTCTCACCCTATCGCCCAGGCTGGAATGCAGTGGCACAATCTCGGCTCACTACAACCTCTGCCTCCTGGGTTCACGCCATTCTCCTGCCTCAGCCTCCCGAGTAGCTGGGAATACAGGCGCCCGTCACCACGCCCAGCTAATTTTTTTGTATTTTTATTAGAGACAGGGTTTCACCGTGTTAGCCAGGATGGTCTCGATCTCCTGACCTCGTGATCTGCCCACCTCAGCCTCCCAAAGTGCTGGGATTACAGGCATGAGCCACCGCACCTGGCTCTTTTCTTAACTGTGTAACATCTTTACATGTCTGGTCCTTCATTTCCTGTACAGCTAAACTTCTTTACAGCATGACTCCTCCCTTCTCTCCTTTCACATTTTTTTCTGGTCCCTGCTCCTCATCCTCGTCTCCCATCTGAGACTCAGACTCTACTCTCCACCTTGTCCCTACAGCTCAACCCTGCCTCAGTTTCCCACTCTTCCCTCAACCCTTAAAAAACTGTGGTAAAATACACATAACATGAAAGTGGCCATCACAACTATTTTTTTTTCTTTTTTGAGACAGAGTCTCACTCTATTGCCAGGCTGGAGTGCAGTGGCGCGATCTTGGCTCACTGCAACCTCTGCCTCCGGGGTTCAAGTGATTCTCCTGCCTCAGCCTCCCGAATAGCTGAGACTACAGGTGTGTGCCACCACGCCCAGCTAATTTTTGTATTTTTAGTAGAGACGGGGTTTCACCTTGTTGGCCAGGATGGTCTCCATCTCTTGACCCTGTGATCCACCCACCTTGGCCTCCCAAAGTGCTGGGATACAGGTGTGAGCGAGCCACCGTGCCCGGCCTCAACTATTTTTAAATGTACAATTCCATGGCATTAAGTCCATTCACGTTGTTGTGCAATCTTCACCACCATCCATCTTCAGAACTTCTCCATCTTCCCCAAACTGAAACTCTGTCCCTATGAAACGCTAATTCCCCATCCTCCCTGCCCCCAGCCCCTGGCACTCACCAGTCTACTTTCTGTCTCTGTGAATTTGACTACTCTAGGGTCCTCCTATAAGTAGAATTATACAGCATTTTTGTAATTAGCTTATTTCATTTAGCATAATGTTATCATTGTTGTAGCATTTGTCAGAATTTCCTGTCTTTTAAAATAATGTTCCATTATATGTATATACTACATTTTGTTTATCCATTTATCCAGTGATGACAATCTGAATTGTCAAGTTGTTTTTACTTCTTGGCTATTGCGAATAATACTACTACGAACGTTGGAGTATAAATATCTCCTTGAGACCTAGGTTTCAATTTCCTAAAATAATTTATTTTTATTTTTAATTAAAAATAAGAAATTATGTATTTTTATAGTGTGCAACATAATGTCTTGATATATATATATATTATGGAATGGCTAAATCAAGCTAATTGATATGTGCACCATTTCACATATTTATCTGTTTTGTGGTGAGAACGTTTAAAATCTACCCTGTTTCAAGTATACAAGTATAATAATTGTTATAATTATTTAGTAACAGTAATTACTAATGTTATAATTAATAACACTGTTATTAATTATAGTCAACATGATGTACAATAGATCTCTTGAGCTCAGTCCTGTGTAACTGAAATTTTGTGCTGTTTGACTGACATCTACCCAAACCTCCCATGCTCCATTCTCTGGTTATCACCATTCAACTCTCTGTTTCTTTGACTCTGACTTTCAGATCTCACATAGAAGTGAGATCATGTGGTATTTGTCTTTCTGTGCCTGGTTTATTTGACGTGTCATGGTGTCTTCCAGATTCCTCCATGTTGTTGAAAATGACAGGATTTCCTTCATGTTTAAGGTTGAAGAGTACTCCATTGTGTCTCGATACCACATTTTCTTTATGTATTCATCTGTTGTTGGACACTTAGGTTGATTCCATATCTTGGCTATTGTGAATAGTGCTGCAGGGAATGTGGGAGTGTAGATATATTTTCAGCAGGCTGGGAGCGGTGGCTCACGCCTGTAATCCCAGCACTTTGGGAGGCCAAGGCAGGGGATCACTGGAGGTCAGGAGTTCCAGACCAGCCTGGCCAACATGGTGAAAACCCATCTCTACTAAAAATACAAAAAGTAGCCAGGCGTGCTCGCAGGTGCCTGTAATCCCAGCTACTAGGGAGGCTGAGGCAGGAGAATCACTTGAACCCGGGAGGTGGAGGTTGCAATGAGCGGAGATTGCACCACTGCACTCCAGCCTGGGTGACAGAGTGAGATTCTGTCTCAAAAAAAAAAAAAAAGGAAATATTTTCAACATACTGATTTCATATCCTTTGGAGACATACCCAGAAGTGGGATCACTGTATCATATAGTAGTTTTCTTCTTAATTTTCTGAGGAATTTCCATACTGTTTTCTATAATGGCTGTACTGATTTACATTCCCACCAACAGTGTACGATGGTTCTCTTTTCTCCACATTTCCTGTGTCACTTGTTACCTCTTTTCATTTTGAGCATAGCCATTCTAACAGGTGTGAGATGATATCTCATTGTGGTTTAATTTGCATTTCCCTGATGATTCATGATGTTAAGCATTTTTTTTTCACTATCTATTGGCCATTTGTATGTCTTCTTTTGAAAAATGCCTATTTGGGTCCTTTGTCCATTTTAAAATCAGGTTATTTGTTTTCTTGCTATTAATTTGTTTATATTTCCTGTTTATTTTGGATATTAACCCCTTATCAGATGTACAGTTTACAAATATTTTCTCCCATTCCATAGATTAGGTTGTCATTTTACTCTGTTGTTTCCTTTGCTGTGCAGAGGCTTTTTAGTTTAATGCAATCCCATTTGTCTGTTTTTTCTTTTGTTGCCTGTTCTCTTGAGTCACATCCAAAAAATCATTGTTTTTGGAACAATACCATGGAGCTTTCTCCTTATGTTTTCTCCTACTAGTTTTATAGTTTCAGGTCTTACATTTAAGTCTTTAATCCATTTTGAGTTGATTTTTTTATATGGAATGAGATGAGGGTCTAATTTCATTCTTTGCAGGTGGACATCCAGTTTTCCCCAATATCACTTATTGAAGAGATTATCCTTTCCCCATAGTGTGATCTTGGCAACTGTGTCAAAAAACAATCAACTGGAAATGCATGGATTTTTTTCTGGGCTCGCTATTCTTCCACTGGTCCACCTGTTTCTGTTTATGCCAGTACCATGCTGTTTTGATGGTTACAGCTTTGCATTAGATTTTGGAATCAGGCAGTGTGATGTCTCCAGCTTTGTTCTTATTGCTCAAGATTGCTTTGACTATTTGGAGTCTTTTCTGATTTGGTACAAATTTTATTTTATTTTTCTATTTCTGTGAGCAATGTCATTGGAGTTTTGACAGGGATTGCATTGAATCTGTAGATTGCTTTGGGTATTATGGGCATTTTAACAATATTAATTCTTCCGGTCCATGAACATGGGATATCTTCACATTTATTTGTGTCTCTTTCAATTTTTTTCATCATGTTTTGTAGTTCTTAGTGTACAGAACCTTCACCTCCTTGGTTAAATTTAATCCTAAAGTGCTTTTTTTGTAGCTATCGTAAATGGGATTCTTTTCTTTATTTTTCTTTTTTGAGACAGGGTGTATTACTCTGTTCTCACACTGATATAAAGAGTTACCTGGGCCTGGGTAATTTATGAAGAAAAGAGATTTAACTGATTCACAGTTCCACAGGCTATACAGGAAGCATGGCTGGGGAGGTCTCAGGAAACTTACAATCATGATGGAAGGGTAAAGGGGAAGCAAGCACCTTCACATGGCGGCAAGAGAGAGACAGTGAAGGGGGAAGTGCTACACACTTTTAAACAACCAGATCTCGGGAGAACTCACTATCACAAGAACAGAAAGGGAGAAATCTGCCCCCATGATCCAATTACCTCCCATCAGGCTCCTCCCCCAACACAAAGATCATAATTCAACATGAGATTTGGGTGGGGACACAGGGCCAAACCACATAACAGGGTCTCACTCTGTAGCCCAGGCTGGAGTGCAGTGGCACGATCATGGCTCACGGCTTCTCAACCTGAGATCAGGCAATCCTCTCTCCTTGGCCTCCCCAAATGCTGGGATTACAGGTGTGAGCCACTGTGCCCAGCCAAGATTGTTTTCTTGATTTCTTTTTTGGATAGTTTGTTGCTAGTGTATACGCTGCTATGAACACTGCTGTACAAGTACCTCTTTGAGACACTGCTTTCAGGTCTTTTGGGTAAACACTCAGAAGTACAACTGCCAAATTATATGGTAATTCTATTCCCCTTTTTTGAGGAATCTCCTCTCTTGAACCTACTCCAAGCAGGTGCTCACCACATTACTCCACTGAACCAGCTCTCCTCAAGGTTGTGTAACCTTTACATCCATTGGGCACTTCTCATCTCACTTGGCCTCTGGGACAATGTCCAACTCCCTTTGCTGGTTCTGCATCTCTGTGACCTCTCAGCACTGGCCCTGGTGCCCTTGGTGATCTCATCCAGCCGTGTTCACATCATTGACACACTGACAACTCCCAAATTTATATCTCCAGCTCAGATCTTGAATTCCAGACTCAGATCCAACTGCCTAGTTTATTTCTCCCCATGGATGTCAAATAGGAACTTGAAATGTAATGTGCAAGTTGGGGCTCTTAATTCCCTGACTTCTTTCCAGTCTTCTCCATCCAGAGAGTGGGGGCACCACTGCTTTCTTGATGGACAAGTTTATGATGGAAAGATCCGCCGTCACCACCTGAACCTACTTTTCACTAAATATGGGACAACCACTGAGGGCCTCCCAGTGCCACACAACAGGAAGCACACAGCACCACCTAGGAGCAAAATGTACGCCAGAATCTGGTGGAGCCGCTGGAGCTGCACAGCCCAGTGCAGCCACGGGCAGCGCCTGAGCCTGTGAACTAAAGCTGAGAGGCTACCCGTGCAAAGTACATGCCAGATTCCAAAGGCTTAATGCAATAAAAAGAGTGTAACACCTCTCATTAACAATTTTTTATATTGATTACATGCTGAAATACTCTTTTGATATATCAAGTTACATAAAATATATTGTTAAAATTGATTTTACCCATTTCGCTTTTTAAAAATGTGGCTAATATAAAATTTAAAATTACATATGTGGCTCATATTACATTTCTAACAGCACTGTCCTAGAGCTAATTTTCACTTACAGGAAATACAGAGGAGAGAGGAACAAGTGAAATAACACTGGAAGGAAGCAAGCAGCCAGACTGTAGGGTGCTCTACTGATCCAGTGCCTTGGTTTCCACAGCAACATGGCAGGGAGGGAGCTTCCCAGATGGAAGGAGGTATAGGAGGCAGAACACCCAGACATGATGCGTGGACTCTGTAGATCCTGATTCAAACCAACCAATTGTAATATGACACTTTTTGACATAATTGGAAAAAAGTTTATTATGTTTTAGATATTAGATGATACCAAGGAATTCAAGCGAATCTGATTAGATGTGAAAGCATTGTGGTTGTGTGAGAAAATAGTGCTGCTTTACATGTGCACACTGAAGAGCGAGGCGACCTTGCACCTGGAATGTGCTTCAAAATACTGTGAGCAAAGACACCCAGAAAAAGAAAGAGCCAGGTGGAGCAATATGGTAAAACCTTGTTGAATCTGGGTGACAGATGTATAGGTGTTCTTTGTACTAGCCTCTCTAATTTGGGGTATGTTTGACAATTTTTAAATTAAAATTCATGTTTAAAACCTCCAACTTAAAGAGTATGATACATGTTGCATAAATTAATTTTAGTCTATACCTTAGGGGCTGTGAATAAGCCTCTGAACTCCCCTAATCAGAAACCCATACCCCAGAGTGACCCGATACGCATTTCAAGGAGGATGTGGAGGCCTGAGGGCAGAATGCCCAGCAGAGGCAACCAGGTTTCTCCCCAGAACCTGACGTTTACCCAGCTTCCCACACTGGCACAGGTCAAACCTCAACATCCACTCTGGTCATGCAGGGGAAAACCCCGGGACCATCTTTCATCTCTCTCTCTCTTTCTCCCATCCCATATTCAATCCATCAGCAAACCCCACAGGCTCTACTTGCAGAAGGCGTGCAGAATGCAAGTACTTCTCTCCACCCCTGCGGTCCATGGCTCCACTCTGGTCTGGCAACGTTCTTCTCTCCTGCGGTCACTGTGCCAACGTCCAGCCTGCTCTCTGGCTTCTGCTCTTGCCCCTGCTGGACTGCTGCTCCTACAGCCAGTCCCGCCCAGGCTGTGATGGTCATTCACACAGGAGTCAGTGTGAAGGGTGCTCCCAGGGCTTCTGCAGTGTGTAACCTGCCCGGCCATCCAGGGCTGTCCTCCACACAGTGCGAGGAAGAATCCTCTTAACACAGGCCAGAGCAGCCAGGTTTCTGTCAGAGCTGTCCAATAGCCACCCCTCTCGCTAGGGGAAAAATTCAAGTCTTACTGCTGCCTACACAGCCCCAGAGAGTCTCGCCCCCAGCTGTCTCCCCTCTCTCATTTCTCCCCACTCTTCCTTCGGATCTCTCTGCTCAGCCACAACAACCCCCATGCTGAGAGTCAGACAGGTCAGGCTGGCATCATTCTTCACTGTTGCACCTGCTGTCTGTCCCACTGCCATGAACATCACCTTGCCCAGGAGCCCTCCTCTGGCACCCCACAGACAACAGCAACCTCCCCACTTGCGCTTCTTGTTCCTCTCTCCACCCTATTTCCTCTGGAGCCCTTTCCAACACTTGGCATATTACAGAGCTGTCTGCTCAGCAGTTTATCTTCAGGGTCACAGAGGGTGGGGACTTTGGTTTGTGCACTACAGTGTCCCCAGTGCCCGGGGAAGTCCCCAGCACAGAGAATGTGCTAAGTAAAAATCTGCCCAGCGGATGGATGGACACTTGAAAGGATGACCTTTGAGATGAGGACTACATCTCTTTCGAAGGCTGCAGTATATTCAGACATGCCAGGGGTAATCAAATTTTTGTTGTTGAATCAGAGAAAAAGAGAATACATGAATGAGCAGGTAAATGAACTCAGCCCGAGTGGCACAACCATGGGCTGGTGAGGCCTGAACAACACTGGCCCCCGTGGAGCTTCCGAACCACGGCAGGAAGAGAGGAGGCGATGGGACGAGGACTCCGGTGAGAAATGCGACATGTGAACATCCCTCACAGTCTGCATGGACAGCAACCGGGAAAAGTCACCTTCTTCTCAGAAAAACAAAACACCTGTGAAAGTTATAGTGGGTGTGCCCTCAGGCTGACCCACAATTGCTCTCACACCACAGTGTTCTTTTTTGTTTGTTTGTTTTAAGACAGAATCTCGCTTTGTTGCCCAGGCTGGAGTGCAATGGCACAATCTTGGCTCACTGCAACCTCCACCTCCTGGGCTCAAGCAATTCTCCCACCTCAGCCTCCCCAGTAGCTGGGATTACAGGTACCTACCACTATGCCTGGCTAATTTTTTGTGTTTTTAGTAGAGATGGGGTTTCACTATGTTGGCCAGATTGGTCTTGAACTCCTGACCTCAAGTGATCTGCCCGCCCTGGCCTCCCAAAGTGCTGGGATTACAGGTGTGAGCCACCGTGCCCGGCCTACAGTGTTCGTAGCTGGGCACAGCTGGGAGTGGGCAGGGAGGGGCTGTTCTGGGGCCAGGCTTTGACCCAGCCAGGTCACAGCAAAGGGGGCTCTGAGGCTGGGACCACGGGAGCTTCCAAACCATGGCCCAGCACCTCCTCCAGCTCCAGGGACCAGCCAAGACCCAGGGCAGCCTCCGTGCTGACCACAGATGGGAGGCAACGAAGGATGGTGACAAGGACGCCTCCTCTCACACCAGCCATGCCTGTTTCCAGAACTCCTTCAAGGCAGCGAGAACAATGGGACTGACACATGCATTGCAATATCACCCCAGAAAGGAAGCAGAAGGAAAACATCCTGAAAAGATGGGAGTCTTTCAGGAACTTGAGAAAGTGAGGTGGGGTAATCAACCATTTTTCCTTCCCCTGGGGAGCCTTGTCATCACTGCCTGCTTTGAGGGGGATCCTTGCCACACAGTCCCGTAGGCTCTGACCTCCTTCCTGGGTCTGGGCTGCTTGGGCTGGGCTGGGGGTGGGTGGGGATAGTTTCTGGGAAGATGATTTCTGTTACTCATCACAGGCAAGAGAGACAAAGAAAAGTTGAGTTTATATGACTCCCCCAAGTTCACAAAACAAATACCTGAACTGCGTGAACTGTGGTATCTTTTTTTTTCTTGTAGAGATGGGGGTCTCACTACATTGACCAGGCTGGTCTCAAACTCCTGGCCTCAAGAGATCCTCCCACCTTGGCCTCCCAAAGCGCTGGGATTACAAGCAGGAGCCAACGGCGCCTGGCCATGAGGCATCTTGTTATACCAGATTACAGTGAACACCCCGGACACTTGTAAAACACTTTTGATGTGTGCCGCGTAATTTCAGCAAAGAACAATCCCTAAAATAGGGAAAGAGCAGCATTAGGGTGTTAGGAGAGAATCAGCAGTTGTCGGGAAAACATGCTCTGAGTCGCAGCTATTTCTAGACTCCTGCGTCCTTAGAACACAGGTGCTGAGTTGGCTGCTAGGGGAAGGGCTAGGGCTCAGGGCTGCCTGGGTCCATAGCTGGCTGAGAAGCACTAAAGTCATTCAAATGGAATTGAATGTGGAAACACATGAGTGGAATGTCAGAATCCAAGTAAAGAAAGCAAAGCAAAACCAAGCAAAACGACCCGTGGACTCACACGCTGCCTCTATTTCAGGTTCGGAGGCCACTACTGTTGGAAGCTGTACTGCTTATTCAGAATATCAAAGAAACGAGTAAGTTCTTCCCCCAGATTCTGGAAAAATTCACATGCAGATGTGGTTCCCGCTTCAAGAATGGTTTGAAATGCTGTCTTGGCAGCAGCCCCCACCAATCATGGAAGTGCCATGAACACATCAAGATGGCAAAACCCGGCGTGCAGTGAGTGGCCGGCCACAGGGTGACAGGGCACGACCCTGCCTCTGCTCCCTCCACCTGCCTGCAGTGAGTGGCCGGCCACAGGGTGACAGGGCACGACCCTGCCTCTGCTCCCTCCACCTGCCTGCAGTGAGTGGCCGGCCACAGGGTGACAGGGCACGACCCTGCCTCTGCTCCCTCCACCTGCCTGCAGTGAGTGGCCAGCCATGGGGTGACAGGGCAGGACCCCGTCCCTATGCCCTCCACCCTGCATGCAGTAAGTGCCCGGCCACGGGGCGACAGGGCAAGACCCTGCTCCTGCTCCCTCCACCCTGCGTGCAGTGAGTGCCCGGCCACTGGGCAACAGGGCAGGACCCCGCTCCTGCTCCCTCAACCCTCTGTGGGGTTGGGGGGGGGCACCCATCTGAGGGAAGGGACACCCTCTCCTCTCCTAGCCCTGCACCAGTGGGTGGGCTCTTTTTCCCCTTTTCTCCTTTGCACAAAGGCCCTCACATTGGCTAGAGGAGCCCACCTGGCACCTTCCCACCATCTGTGCCCAGAAATGATGTGCCACTTCTGGGCAGAAGTGTTAAGAGCCAGTGAATGAGTCTGTGCTGACAGCAGAGGCCATGAGAGCCACGTCCCATTGGGCAGGGACTGAGACTACAGTGAGCAGAGGCCCTGCACACCGCCGATGGCCTCCAGTGTGCCCAAGAGAGAAGCCGTGGTCACTGTAGGCCTATGGGTCTTCAGAATGTTTGTAACAGCATCAGACTTGGCCTATCCTGCCCAGCACAAAGGGTTTCAGACGCTAACATTGGAGAAAGGAGAATTCAAAGTGAAAAATGTCAAATGAGGAAAAGGGAAGCAGAGGATGCTGTTAAGTGGGGAAGTTTACAACAAACCATCATGGTCAGGAGCCTTGATGAACTGAACATTACAGTAAATGTAGAAAGCAAAACTATTAGAAGGAAAAATCAACAGAACAATACGGCAAGCGACCCCTTTCTATGATACAGTCTCTTCAATTTTCATATGGGAATAATAGTATCTGCCTGTCTCAGTCTACTAAGGCTGCTGTAACAAACCACCACAAACTGGGTGGCTTAAACAACAGAAATGTATCTTCTCAGAGCTTTGGAGACTGGAACATTCCAGATCAAAGTGCCAGCAAGTTCCTGGCTTGCAGATGGCCACCTTCTCACTGTGTGTGCATGTGGAGGCAGAGTGAGCTCTCTGGTGTCTCTTCTTACAAGGGCAATAATTCTATTGGATCAGGACCCCACCCTTATGGCCTCATTTAACCTTAATTACTTTCTTAGAGACCCCGTCTCCAAATACAGCTACACTGGGGGTTAGGGCTTCAAAATACGAATGGGGGCTTGTGGGGGCAAATATTTACCCATTTAATGAGTTAAGGAAAGGGCTTCCATTATCCTCAGCAAACTAACGCAGAATGGGAAAACCAAACACCGCATGTTCTCACACACAGTGGGGCTTGTCAGAGGGTGGGGTGGGGTGGGAGAGCATCAGGAAGAATAGCTAATGGATGCTGGGCTTAATACCCAGGTGAAAGGATGATCTGTGCAGCAAACCCCCATGGCACACATTTACCTGTGCAACAAACCTGCACAGCCTGCATATGTACACCTGAACTTAAAATAAAAGTTAAAGAAAAAAGTATAATACATATATTATAAAAAAAAAACGAAAGGAGGAAAATAGCTAGTAAATTTCCATCTTCCCTAATGACAATAATTGTTCCTGTGAACTAATCAGAATATTGATGTTTATGTTTTAAATAAATACGTTACAAATTTTAAAAAAAGTAAAATGAAAAGGGCTTAGACACATGGTGCATATTAACTCCTTCACTGCCACTACCACGGGCTCTGTTGTTGTCTGTTGTTATCCAGAGTCCCCACGGCGAGGAACAGAGGTAAGGAAAAGAAAAAAGTTAACTGTCTCACAGGCGTGGAGAAGCAGGCCAGAGCTTAGGGACCAGTCCATTTGCAGTGCTCCCTAGAACCCAGTGGACAGGGCTTTGTAAAGATTTAGTGTTGATATTTTCTAGGGAAAGGTCACCCTTCTCTGCAATCCAGATGTTTCATCTTTCATAGTCTGCTCTGCATTTCTTTGATCTTTCTCACATTCCGTTGCTCACCCTTGTTTAAGATAATTTCTAAAGGGGAGTAACTGAGTACATCACGAAGAGTGACAATGAGTTGGGATGAAGAAAGTCGTTATTCTTTCCACCCATCATAAAACCTTCATTCAAGTATTTAGCCACCACACCTCCCAAAGGAAGACAAAGTTAACAGAATTATCTCCCAAGCATATCTTGTTTTCATCCATGTCAGGGTCCAGAGTACAGAGAGAGCTCCTGCAGGAGCAGCTGCCCCTGGCACCTCCTTTGTCGCTGCTGGCTTTGGCGGTGGCAAGCCGGAGGAGAGGGGAACGGTGAGGGGTAGGAAGGTGGCAGAGTCCATGTCCCCAGCAGTGAGCAGAACACTCAAAGGTGTTTGTGAGACCAGGGCTCAGCAGCACCTTGGCAGTGAGGAGGGAAGGAACACAGCCAGGAGCACAGGGCTGAGCCACGACAACTCCAGGGCTTCCCAGTCCCTGCTCTCAAGTTCACTGGTTGCACTGAATAACCTGCTTTTGATACTCACACTAAAAGAAGAATGACCTACCCATGGATGAATACTGCAGGGTGACACAGGATATCTGCATAGCCTCTGAGTATCTCTCTCCAAATTTACTAATGATGGTGATGGTTCTAACCTTAGGACCACTAATTCCTTTATCCTCCTCCTGCCAGGATGGGCAGCCTAAGTCCACTTCCCTGGATGTGGGCTGGACTTAGTGACTTGCTTCCAGAGCAGGGAGAGGGAGAAGCAGTAACTTTATAGAGGAGAAACATGCAGACACCACCTCAGTCTGGTGATCGAGGTCAGCATCCTCAGTAAGAAGCCACATTGGTGCCGTGTGTCCCTGTAGGATGTGAGGGAAAGGGCACTCCACCTCTGTGTGATTCTCCCCCCAAATCCAAGACTTCAGTCTAATTAGACAAATCCAAATTCTACAAGATACCTAACAGCTACTCTTCAAAAGCACCAGGTCGGGAAGACAAGTAAATACTGAGAAATCATCACGGATTTGAGGAGTCCAAGGTGAACTGATGACAAAATGCAATGTGGATCCCAGATGGATCCTAGAACAGGAAAGAGACATTAGTGGGAAAACTGGGAAAATCCTGTTGTCAGTTAAAAAAAAGTTGCTGAGAACAGGTTATGTATTCTCTATCATTCTAACTAAGCTTTCCGGTTTCAGAAAATGCATCTCCAACACTGACTCATTTTTATTTCCATCTGAATTCTCCAGCCTGCCACCTGCCTCTAACCCATGAACACCAGAGTAACTCTCCTCCAAAGGTTTTCAGTTACTCCTGGGGTGCCCAGGGCTCCTGAGAAGCATGGCGCTTAGGTGAGGTTAAGGTCAGGCAAAGGTGGCTATTTATTGCACCTGGCAGGGTGTATTAATACACCTAAATTCCTCTGGCCCAATCCCCCTGCCCCAACAGGAAAGCCACATGGAGCATGTTCTACAAACCTTGGTCCAAGTGACTTCAGCCCCTGGGCGTGTGCCATTAACCTAGCAGAGTTTTCCTGGACACAATGATTGCCTTTTTAGGGAGTGCAAGCTCATCGCGCCGGCACTGTGCAATGCAACCCGATCGTGCACACAACGCCCAATGAGGCCAAAGCCCCATCACCAGGACCATTCAGAAGATTTTTTCCAAGTGCATACATTGCAACAAAAGCCAATGGAGAAACACGAGGGAGGAAAAACCATAAAAACAAGGAACTGGAAAGAGGGAACAACTGTAAGAGTAAACAGGAAAAGGATTTGGTTTCTTGCTTTAATTTTCCCCTCTATATCTTATTACATGAAGGAGAGGTAAGGTCGCAAATCACCCTGGCCAGAGTGAAGGGGAATCAAAATGAACATTTCTGAGAATCCATACCTGGCCAAATTAAATCCTGCTTCCTTAAACCTTCACTTATATGTAAGTGATTTCTGACAAGCCTTTTCAAATCTTGTTCTAGTTTGAAAAGAATCAGAATTTCCAAATGTTATGTGAAGTCAAGCTAAGTCCATTCATTCATTCATTCATTCATTCACCTGTTCCTGTATTCATTCACTCACTCACTTTTCTGCCACTAAACGCTAGTGATCCAGGGTCTGCTGTGTGCCAAGTGCAGACCCACAGGGCTGGGGGCCCTGGCCAGGCTCTCCCCTGGGAGAAGGAAGGGAGGCCTAAGAGAGGGAGCCGATCCTCAACTAGCAGCTTCACCCAGCGGGAAGGTCACAGCAATGCTAACAGTTATGACCGAAGTCATTCACTCCTCAGCCATCTGAGCAGGAAAAAGCCACCCTCTGCTAATCAGGAACATCAGAGTAAATGGATTCTCCCATCTGTATAGCCAGATACACCAATGGCATCTGTCTACCGAAGGCAGAACTTCTGAAGGCGAGGGTGCACCAGAATCGTCCGGGAGGGTGTCAGAAGCCCAAATGGCTGGCTCCACCCCCAGAGGTTCTGAGTCAGTAGCACAGGTGGGGCTCAAGACCCAGCATTTCTAGCAAATTCTGGGTGGTATAGATCTCCTCCAATTGGAGAAGAAAGCAACAGCATTGCTAAAAGAGGCGTAGCGAGTACATGGCGGCCCTCTGGCCCATAAGCACACTGCTCCATGTTCAGAAGCAGCTACAAACTAGCCTGAAACATCTGAGTGTTGAACAATTTATTTTAAACTTTTCTGACAATAATATCACCACCATCTCACAGCTGCAAAGCCCTTTAGGCTTTATGTGCATCATCTCAAATGTTTTCTCACTGGGACTTCATGTGAACTCTGTGAGGTTAGCAAGCGGATTTATCCCACCTTATAGAGGAGGTGGTAAAATGGGGGCGGACTTGGCCCTGCAGCCCTTCCTCCCCTCTCCAGGTAGCCTGGAGCTGGTGGTGTATGAGTCCAGACCCTGCAACCCAGAGCCTAGAATCGAAAACCTAGAGTTCAGAACCTGAAACCTGGAGCCTAGAACCAGGAAGTAGGAACCCTTAGCCCAAAACCTGGGGCCTGGAAACTGAAACCCTTAGCCTTGGACCTGGAACCTGAAACCTGGAACCTGAAACCCTTAGCCTGGAACCTGGAACTGGAAGCCTGGAGCCTGGAACCAAAACCCTTAGCCTAGAACCTGAAACATGGAACCTAGAACCTGAAGCCTGGAGTCTGGAACCTAGAACTGGGAGGCCTTATCCTAGAGCCTGAAACCTGAAACTGGGAACCCTTAACCTAGAACCTGGAGCCTGGAACCTGGAACCTGAAACCCTTAGCCTAGAACCTGGAACCCAGAACCTGAAACCCTTAGCCTGGAACCTGGAGCCTGGAACCCGGAACCTGAAACCCTTAGTCTGGAACCCAGAACCTGAAACCCTTATCCTGGAACCTGGAACCTGAAACCCTTAGCCTAGAACCTGGAACCCAGAACCTGAAACCCTTAGCCTGGAACCTGGAGCCTGGAACCCGGAACCTGAAACCCTTAGCCTGGAACCTGGAGCCTGGAACCCGGAACCTGAAACCCTTAGCCTGGAACCCAGAACCTGAAACCCTTATCCTGGAACCTGGAACCTGAAACCCTTAGCCTGGAACCTGGAACCCGGAACCTGAAACCCTTAGCCTGGAACCTGGAGCCTGGAACCCAGAACCAAAACCCTCAGCCTAGAACCTGGGACTGCGAACCTGAGGCCTGGAGCCTGGAACCTGGCATGGAGCCTAGAACCTGGAGTGAAGCTGGGGGCAGAAGCCAGGCCTCGACCTCTGAGTCGGAAAGTCTTTGAGCACAGGTGGCAGACAGCAGCAACTGCACACACATGGTCCTTGGCCAGCATGATTCCCTGAAGCCCCATCCTAAGCCTCGTGTCTGCATTGCCTCATAGACTCCTCACAGCCACCCAGTATCGCCTCCCCTTGCCAGGTGGAAACACTGAGATGCTTGTTGCTTGTCTGAGGAGGTCGCCTGGCCACAGCACCCAATGCTGACCCTCTACACCGCACTCTCCCTGGGTACCCCAAAGATTCTCTCATGGGTGTGCGAAGTGTCTCCAGTCATGGGAGTTAGGAGGAAAACTTCACACCAAGAGAAACCCGAACTCTGCAAGGGCCCGAGAAAGGAAGCACACAGCCATCTAAGACAACGCCCAGGAAGTCCTCCCAGGGGTCAGGAATATCCTTATCTGAAATAACTCAAAAAATTTAAAAGCAAGACACAAAATTGTACAATATATTGTGCATGTTATATGTTATTTTAACCTGGTATACTTTAACATATTTTAAAAAACCATATTTAAAAAAACAAGCTATTGGTAATACAGAGTGCAACCTGTCGATCTGCAAGGCAGTCCTCCCACCACACGTATATTCAGTATAATTTATTAACTATCGTGTTCTATATAGGGAAAAATTGGAAAAGATATTTAGGAAAGAAAAATAGATTGAAATTTTAACACCAATCACAAAAACAGAAATCCAAGGAGAAAAGATTGACTAAGCCTTAAACCAAAAGGAACACAATTTTTTTTTTTTTTTTTGAGACAGAGTCTCACTTTGTTGCCCAGGCTGGAGTGCAATGGCACAATCTCAGCTCACTGCAACCTCCACCTCCTGGGTTCAAGCCATTCTCCTGCCTCAGCCTCCTGAGGCACCCGCCAACATGCCTGGCTAATTTTTGTATTTTTAGTAAAGATGAGGTTTCACCATGTTGGCCAGGCTAGTCTTGAACTCCTGACCTCAGGTGATCCGGTTGCCTCGGCCTCCCAAATTGCTGGGATTACAGGTGTGAGCCACTGCAGCTGGACTTTTTTTTTTTTTTTTTTTTTTTTAAATAAAGACGGGCTCTTGTTATGTTGCCCAGGCTGTTCCCAAACTCCTAGGTTCAAGCGATCCTCTGGCCTCAGCCTCCCAAAGTGCTGGGAGGAACACCATTTTTTAAAAGAATATTATTGATGAAACCAAACGGAATATTAAAGCTGAATTTTCAATTAGTGAGACGGACAGTGTATGTGTGTGTTTTCCTTTGCAAATTGTACATAAAAACAGAAGCAAGAGGTAGAAACCACAGAGGTGAATATGCTGGAACATTCACATGGTTAATGGTCCCTTCCTGTCCCATCCCAGCAGGCTGAGATGCTTAATGGTCCCTTCCCGTCCCATCCCAGCAGGCTGAGATGCACGCCTTTTGGCCAAGGGAAAAGAGAGCCCAGGGGTTGGAAGGGGGAGTCTTTGGATAGAGACTGCAGGTTCTTGGGATTCTCTCGCTGGGAACAGGAGTGGAGGGGCGGGGGCCACACAGTACTTTCTGGAGATCAGTTGAGAGGTGGTGAGGAGAGTATCACGCAGAGAGCTGCGGAGACCCAGGGCTGATGCAGCAGGGATTCCAAACAAGACAATGATCTGGTCATCTATTTTCAGAAGTTCAGCAATGTGCTTTTACAGGAGATATGGGGACAGTTTTAATCCTGTGGAAATGTGGCAGTCACTGATCTTTCTGTTGTCCAACATCCAGTCCACCTTCTCATCTGGGGGGTGGTCCTGGGGGGTGAAGGATGACGGGGTCTCCAGCCCCACCCCCACAGGTGAGACTAAAGTTGGGTGTCTTCCCTGTCCCTTCTCCTGCAGCCACACCTGGATTTTGAGTAATCTGAAGATGCAGACAAGAGGTGTGCGCTGAATGTGCTGGCACCTAGATCTTGGACTTCCTGCCTCCAGAACAGGGAGAGATCAACTTCCATGCTAAAGCCCCCAGTCTGTGGTATCTTGTTATAGACGGTCCCCAGCCCCGCTGTCAGCTCAAGCACACTTCCAAAGCCAGCAAAGTGTAATCACATTGGCAGCTCATGTCTCCATTCCCTGAGTCTGCAGCTGACTTCTAAAATGGCCCCATCTCAGCTTCCAGGGTATGTGGCCCCCTCTGTACTAATTTCCAGGAGGTTTAAATGGAGGAAACGCCAAGAATGTAATCTGGTCAGCTAGGGCTTTTTACCCTCCTTGCAGGAGGGCAAACAGTCGTAGTCACTGTTAGACTCAGAGTTCTCTAGCTGAGGGGAGTGGTTCAGAGCTCAAGGTACAAACCCAGCAGTGTGGCAGGGGAAACCTGACACACAGATCCTCAGTTGGGTATCCTGTTCCCCATGGGCCATTTGACAATGTCTGGAAGCATGTTTGGTGGTCACAGCTAGGAATAGCGAGAAGCTACTGGCGCCTACTGGGCAGAAGCCAGGGATGCTGTTCAAAATCCTATAATGCATAGGACAGCGCCCCCCAGGACAGAGAATTACCCAGCCCTAAATGTCAGTAGTGCCCAGATTGAGAAACCTTAACACAAGACAAAAGAAAGAAAAAACTTCAGATGCTGAAATGAAGAGTTGGAAGACCATGTGGCCATCACCTCATCTCAACTCATGTGGCAATTCCTCTGGAGCTGGCTCTAGGCATTGGTTAAAAATAGGCGGGTAATTTAGTAGCTTCTAAGAGGTCAGATAAGCCCAAAGATAAACAGTGCAGAACAAGGCTGGGGTGAAGTGGCCCATTATTTCTGGGAAGCCAACCAAAGACCTGGGCACCAAGGCTAGGTTGTTTGATGGTGAAGCGGCTTGAAAAATCTGATGGCATCTTACTGTTGATTCTTGAATTCAAGACCAAGAAGTAGAAGTGACACTGACTGTCTCAATGCCAAGAATGGTAACATGCTTCAAACTTATAAGAAGTCCCCAGGGATGCTGACACTAAAGACACATATATTTACAGCGACAGCCATTCGCGCTTTTCTTCTGAGTTCATTTAATCAGTACCAAGGGCCGTCTGTGTCCCTCTTAGGCATGGGAGACCGTCTTTCCTATATTTTTCTCACATGCTCCACCCAACCCCCATCTCAGCCCTGGGGCACATCCCAGCCAGTCAAGAAGCATGACTGCCTCCTTCGAGAGCTAACCACAGCCACCTGAAGGTAGCAAACGACCGCCACCATTTAGTTGCCACCTACCAGGTGCCAGGCAGCACGCCCTGCAGCCTGTGGGCTCTAGCTCATCACCATGACTGCCCCACACGACAGCATTCCTCTTTCTCAGACAAAAAAGGAAGACTGGGCTGCACTCACTTGCCTACGGTCACACAACTCAAAAAGGCTGACCCACAGGTCCCTGAGACCACAGCCCCACAAAGGTTCCAACCTGAAATAGGTCAGTCCATCGATCAGTCCAGTTCACCTGCACTGGTCGTGAGTGGTACGCAGCCCCATGTGTAAGTAGTCAATAAATATCCCACATTGCAGAACATACCTCTATTGCAATGTATTTCCACAAGGGAATTACACTGGCCAACACGGCAGCCCCATGACTTCTGTGGCTATTTACATTTAAATGCACTGCAGTGAAGTTAATTTGACTTGCAGATCCTCAACTGCACTAACTGCATTTCAAGTGCTCAGTAATTACATAGGGCTAGTGGCTACCACAGTGCACTGCACAGATACACAGCACAGAGTCCTATAGACAGCACAGATTTGGGTGATTTAAAAATATGCTGGGGGTAATTTAAAGCAATATCTTAGGGCAGAGGTCCCCTACCCCTGGGGCACAGACTGGTACCAGTCCGTGGCCTGGTAGGAACTGGGACGCATAGCAGGAGGTGAGCGGCAGGCGGATGAGTGAGCGAAGCTTGATCTGTATTTACAGCCACTCCCTATCACTTGCATTCCCATCTGAGCTCCACCTCTTGTCAGATGAGCGGCAGCATTAGATTCTCTTAAGAGCACAAAACATATTGTGAACTGTGCATGTGAGGGATCTAGGTTGTGCGCTCCTTATGAGAATCTAATGCCTGATGATCTGTCACTGTCTCCCGTCACCCCCAGATGGGACTGTGTAGTTGCAGGAAAATAAGCTCTGGGCTCCCACTGATTCTACATTATGGTGAATTGTATAATTATTTCGTTGTATATTACAGTGTAATAATAATAGAAACAAAGTGCACAATAAATGTAATGTGCTTGAATCATCTCAAAACCATCTCCACACCCTGGTCTGTGGAAAAGTTGTCTTCCACAAAACTGGTCCCTAGTGCCAAAAAGGTTGGGGGCTGCTGTCTTAGGGAATACAGGGTAGAGCCATGCTAGCTGTTTGGTCAGCATGGAAGCCCCACCTCCATGAGTGTCAACCTGGAAAACCCCACATCTTCCCAGATGCCTAAGGAATGTCATCAAAGAAAGTAAAAAATAAAAATGAAAGAAATCAAGGACAATGAGGGCAAAATTGATAAACCTACATGATGGAGGTTAAAAATACATGAACAACTTTAGATCTCCTGATTTCTTTATGTTTAAATATGATCATGACCACTATGTGATTTTTCATTCACTCCCCAAGCCAAGAGTGGATGGAGAGTTTGTAATATAATATGCCAGTGGAGGCTCTGAACAGATCTGGCTCTCAGAGACTTGCTGATCCAAGAGTTTACCTGCTGCCAAGGCCATATCACATTCTGCCTACCTAAACTCTCCAGGTATTTTATTTGTTTTATGGAAAGTATATCTCAGATCTTAGAGAACTTTCCAAGCAAATAAATGAATTATTCCTTTGCTTTTTTTCTTTCTCTTTTTCTCTTTTTGAGATGGAGTCTCACTCTGTTGCCCAGGATGGAGTGCAGTGGTACGATCTTGGCTCACTGCAACCTCTGCCTCCTGGGTTCAAGCAATTCTCCTGCTTCAGCCTCCCGAGTAGCTGAGACTACAGGTGCAAGCCACCACACCTGGCTAATTTTTGTATTTTTAGTAGAGATGGGGTTTCACCATATTGGTTAGGCTGGTCTCGAACTTCTGACCTCAGGTGATCCACCTGCCTCGGCCTCCCAAAGTGCTGGGATTACAGGCATGAGCCACCATATGCAGCCCAATTCTTGATGCCTGAAGTTATGAAAATCTCATTTTTTTTTGTTTTACTATCTTTATTTGCTCAGCTAATTTGACATTTTATTTCGCTCTCAGTAAAAGAATACCATAATGATGGGTTCCTTTGTTTGAGCTGTGTAGACACTAGAGGTTAGCTGTTCTTCCCTGGTGTATGTCTCAGATTAATTTTCAACTTTCTTTTCCAGCCTTACTAGTCCCTTAATCAAAAACAAAACTCCATCTGTAGGCACCAAATTAGAGAAGTCTGACTGGTTAACATTAAGCAATGTTTCCTCCCAACACTGACATGGTGGTCAAGGGCACTGGCCTCAAAGGCAAGAGACTGGGTTCAAATCAGAGCTGCGTGCCCCTGCCTGAGGAACCACTGTCTGGTACCAACACTTCAGCCGCCCTGTGTGGCTTCCTGTTCACACTTTGTGACATCTTCCTTTCTGGCCTTTGCTCAAATTGTAGTCACCATGTTTAGTGCCTCCCTCTAAAATATGAAAGGGCAGCTGAGGATCACCACACATCTGGGAAAGGCTCCAAGATGACAGAGGCCAAAACACACAAAGGAGAAAAAGAAACAGGAAGAAACAGACCAGGATGCAGGGAACAAAAAAATTTTCAGGAAAACCCCCAAATTAAGTGAATTTGCTTAATATCCTTAGAGTAGTAAGAAAAAGTACTGCATTAGTGAGTCAAGAAAGGATGCTATAAAGAAGAGTTAGAGAACAATAAAAAACTTAGCAATCAATATAAAACAGGTAAACTTAGTAGAAGGAGTGGAAGGTAAAGTTGAAGAATCTTCCATGAGGTATTACCAAAAGACAAAAAAAAAAAAAAAAGAAAAGAAAGGAAAATGAAAAATAACTTCTTTTTCTGTTCTGTCTTACAGAAGTCACTGTAAGACAGAACAGAAAAAAATGATGGGGCTAGGAAAAAATTCAAGAAAATTTCCCAGAATTTTAGGATACAAGTTTCCAGATTGAATGAACCCATTGAATGCTCAATAAGTGGGGGAAAATCCAGAATTCTGAGAATAAAAAGAAGATCCTAAAAGTTTCCAAACTTTTTCTTTAAATTTTTTTTTTTTTTTTTTTGAGATAGAGTCTTGCTCTGTCAACCCAGGCTGGAATGCAGGGGTGTGATCTCAGCTCACTGCAACCTCTGTCCCCTGGGCTCAAGTGATCCTCCCACCTCAGCCTCCCAACTAGCTGGGACCATAGGCACAAGCCATCATGCTTGGCTAATTTTTGTATTTTTAGTACAGAAGGGATTTCACCATGTTGCCCAGACTGGTCTCAAACTCCTGAGCTCAAGTGATCCACTCACTGCCCTCCCAAATTGTTGGAATTACAGGTATGAGCCACCGCACCCAGTCACTTTTTCTTTCTTTTTTTGTGGAGATGGGGGTCTCACTATGTTGCCCAGGCTGGTCTTGAACTCCTGGGCTTAAGCAATGCTCCTGCCTCAGATTCCCAAATAGCTGACACTACAGGCATGCACCACCATGCCCAGCTAAATTAAAAAAAAATATTTTTAAAGGAAGGGTCCTACTTTGTTGCCCAAGCTGGACTTGAACTCTTGGTCCCAAGCTATTCTTTCACCTTAGCCTCCTGAGTTGCTGGAATTACAGGTGTGAGCCATATGCCTGGCTCCTAATTTTACTTTTTTGATATGTATTAGTTTATTTTATTGACTAGGTAATACAGTCACATGGTTCAAATATCAAGAGCATGAAGAGTGGCACTTGACAACCTGCTTCCACCTCCATCCCCACACTCCTTTCATTGTGTTCTGCCAGTGATTTTTATGCAAATGCAGGAAAATTGCAGCCTTTCTCACACAAGGAACAGCATACTATCTTTATTTTCTGTATATTACTTTTTCCAATTAACAATACTTACTGGAAATTATGTCAAAGAAGACACAGAGTTCATCATTCTTTGGAAAATTATTTTTAACCTAGAACTCTATACACAACCAAAGTATCAATCAAGCATGAATGTAGAATAAAGACATTTTCAGACATGTGAATACTTAGAAAAGGCATTCTTGCTCCGAAAACTACTGAAGGATGTGTTCCAGCAAAATAAGATAGCAATCCAAGAAGGAAGAGAATATGGAATCCAGAAAATAGGGATCTAACAACAACAATAAAAAGGGGGTAAAAGAAATTCTCAGAATGGTGGCAGAGGGAATGGCAGGTGCAGGAAACCCTGAGGAGAACATCCAGAACAGACTGGATCTAGAGGACAAAGGTCTCTAGTGGGTAGATTTCCATGGGAGAATAAAATGGAATTGATAGATTATCTGATTTGTTTAATCATATAGAACATAGCATTTTGATGGGTTCTGTTGAAAACTTTGTGGAGATACGTAGGTATATAGATAGATAAGCTAGATATGTAGGCAGATGAGCAATGAAAAAGAAAATAAATCATTAACTCTAGAAGCAGAAAGTTGTATAAGGAAAGAAAGATTATAGTACACTGCTTGGCTCTGCAATTGACATTATTTACATAGCTGGCAACATCATCATCATCACCAGCATTTACTGAGCATTTACTATGTGACAGTCATTGTTCAGAGGTCTTTTTGTGAAAGATCTCATTTACCCTCATAACTGCCCTGGGTGAAGTATACTCCTAAAACTTTCCCATCTTACCTATGGGGGAACTGAGGCACAAAGTTGATAAGCAACTTGCCCTAAGTCATGGTATAAGGGACAGAATCAGGATTTGAACCCAGGAAATCTGATTCTAGCACCCATATTCTTAAGCAGTCTGTCCTGCCAGTGAATATTCATTTAGCCCCACACTACAATGAACTATAGTGTGATGCAGAGAAGGAAAGTAGGGAGCTAGCCTGAACTGGGCCCATGCACACCAAGTCCCATCCTTCAATGCAGGAGCCAGCTGACAGCATCTACAATTGATAAACTAATGTGTAATACATATGTATGTTATTTATAAACAAGGAGATCATTACCAGATCATTGAGGGTCTTGTAGCTTGTTTAAGGACTTGGCTTTTACGGAGTGATACGAGACACCCTTGGAAAGTTTTTATCAGAGAAGTGGCATGATCTGACATATTTTAAAAGGACTGCCCAGCCTGCTGTGTGGGGAACGGCCTGAGAATATGGGTAAAAACATATATTACTCTGATGAAATAAAAATCAATTTTTTAAAGATGAAAGGATTGAAAAAGAAGATGAGAGACACAGTAAGGCAGAGACAGATATGGGACTCTCTGTCCTGAAATGTCACCCCTGGTGGTTCAGAGGTCAGTGGGGGACATGTGCCAGGGATAGGAAGAAGGTGGCTTGCCTGCAGGACATGGCCTGAATGGGGTCTTGGAGGGAGCCGAGGGGCTGATCCAGGAGGCAGCCTGGGCCATGAATTGGCAGCCCCTAATTAATAGGTGGCCTCAGCCATGTCCCATGCTGTCTCTGAGTCTGTTTTCTCTCTGTCAAACAGAGAGACTCTGAACTCTTTTCACAGGATTTAAACAAACTATGGGAGTAAAGCTTCCAGAGTACCTGGCACACCCTGGGTCTTAGAAGCAACCTCTGTTCGCCCCTCTCTCCTTTCCCGTCTCACACTCACTGGGGACGGGCAGGGCTCAGAGGGGATGGCCAGGGCTAGAAGCCAAGTCCTGGATTTCCCTCATCCACACCGCCTCTCATGTTCTTGACACACACATCCCAACCCTGAGTACCAGGCCAACGAGTGGCTCAAGAGTCACCCAGAAAAGGAAGAAGGGAGACAGCTGGCCTTCTGACAAAAATAGCTGTGGGGGGCGGCCCAGGGCCGTTGGGGACCAGCAGGCCTGTCCACAGCTGAGTTTTCTGTGGACTCAGAAACCCAGAAGCATCTTTTGGGAATAGCACAAACAGCCCAAGGTCACAGGCACAGTGTTTGCGCCCTCCAACAACTCAGACTGTCGGGAAAAATCCATCTGGAACACCGGTCTCATCACATTCCTAAAACCTTGCAGACGATCTGCCAAGATGGGTGTTTGGCTTAGGAGAATCAGCTGCAGAACAGCCCTCAGTGACTCCACTGCGGCTGGGTTACAACTGGAGGCAGGATGTTGTTCATGCTGGGCAGTCCTGTGTCCTGCCAGGCACTGAACGCCCCTCACCTCTCCCAACTCCTGTGGAACAAAGGGGCAGGGCCTGGCCCCAATGGCAAACCAGTGTCCAGCAGCGTCCAGTTGGTGTGCAATCTGCTGGCCAGCCTCAGAAAAGCAAATTCATAGAGAAAAAGTCATGAAAAATCAAGTGAAATAGGCCTAGGGACAAGTCTGACATCTTGGTTGTGTGCAGGTGAATGCTGGCCCCAGGGTCACCTCACCAGAGGGCAAGGGACTGCATTGGGGACCCAGATTTGCGTCTTGGCAGCCGGGCTCAGTCCTGGACTCTCCACCACAGAGGGGCCAGGTCAGGTTAGTGCTGGAGAGAGGTAGAGCGAAGTTTCCACACTGAACCCCATTTCTGGGCTGTTCTGGAAAAGAGCACGTTCACCCCATCCCCAGCTTGGTTCTCCAACAGCCTTGAGGAGAAGAGAGACAGGCTCCCTCCACACAGGCTGATATAGGAGGACTATTTGGGAAGGACAGGGAGAAAAGATGAATGAAAGGGGGATTTAGGATGAAAAGACCCGATATTTAAGAACTACCCGAAACGAGGGGCATGGCTTTATGTTGGGTTCCAGAAGCAGAGCCCACGGCAGGACTGGATGTGAGCCCTGTCCCAGCAGGGGCATGAGGGGGGCAGGCCGGTCAGGGAAGGGCTGGGCAGGGAGGTGGTCTCGGCAGGAGCTGGCCTCAGCCTGGCCCGCAGAGAGCTCCGGAGCAGGGAACGTACCACAGAATTGACTGCACCTTGAAACAAGGCTGGGGACATTTTGTGACCTCACAAAATGGTTACTTGACGGCTGCAGGCTGCCTTGGGGGCAATGCAACCCCTTCTCCGCAACTGGACTCCTTGGGGGCAATGCAACCCCTTCTCCACAACTGGACTCCTTGGGGGCAGTGCGACCCCTTCTCCACAACTGGACTCCTTGGGGGCAATGCAACCCCTTCTCCACAACTGGACTCCTTGGGGGCAATGCGACCCCTTCTCCACAACTGGACTCCTTGGGGGCAATGCGACCCCTTCTCCACAACTGGACTCCTTGGGGGCAGTGCGACCCCTTCTCCACAACTGGACTCCTTGGGGGCAGTGCGACCCCTTCTCCGCAACTGGACTCCTTGGGGGCAATGCGACCCCTTCTCCACAACTGGACTCCTTGGGGGCAGTGCGACCCCTTCTCCGCAACTGGACTCCTTGGGGGCAATGCGACCCCTTCTCCACAACTGGACTCCTTGGGGGCAGTGCGACCCCTTCTCCGCAACTGGACTCCTTGGGGGCAGTGCGACCCCTTCTCCGCAACTGGACTCCTTGGGGGCAGTGCAACCCCTTCTCCACAACTGGACTCCTTGGGGGCAATGCAACCCCTTCTCCACAACTGGACTCCTTGGGGGCAATGCGACCCCTTCTCCGCAACTGGACTCCTTGGGGGCAGTGCGACCCCTTCTCCACAACTGGACTCCTTGGGGGCAATGCGACCCCTTCTCCACAACTGGACTCCTTGGGGGCAGTGCGACCCCTTCTCCACAACTGGACTCCTTGGGGGCAATGCAACCCCTTCTCCACAACTGGACTCCTTGGGGGCAGTGCGACCCCTTCTCCACAACTGGACTCCTTGGGGGCAGTGCGACCCCTTCTCCGCAACTGGACTCCTTGGGGGCAGTGCGACCCCTTCTCCGCAACTGGACTCCTGTATGGCCGTGGCTCAAGTGAAAGGCGGTGGCTGTGAGGCCTGAACAGCCAGCACCCGCAGGCCCACGAGTCAACTTGGGGCCGGTGAAGCAGCCGGGTGGGGCAGCAGTGCCCCTGCCATGGATCAGGGCCCGAGGCCGCAGGCCACAGAGGGGCCAGCTTGGAGAGGAGGCTGCAGAAACAGTTATGGGGGAGAGGGGCCCCGTCCTGCTGGATGAGGAAGGGGTACCTATGGCACCACGAGGGGATAATAAGCTCACCGCACTGTCGCAAGGCCCCACGGTGAGTTCCTAATGCAGCCTGTGCAAATGACTTTCCTGTTGGGAAAAACATTCTTCATTTGAGAGCAATACTTTGAATTGCATGGTGAGACCAGTATCGCTTCACTCAGCTGCAGAGTGCTGAATGAGAAGTTTGGGATGCTACCAAAATGCACCGCAGAATGTGAAATGCGGTAGGAGAGGAAAATCTATCTGCGTTGGAAACACCCCTCCCCAGAAGTGGGAGGCACAGCTCATGCCTTTGGCGCTAATGAGCTTCTCCAAGTGTGTACTAAACCTTTTTCCTGATAACATCCCGCCTGAATTCCACTGCAACAAGAGAGTGAGAAATAATCGACTTGCGATAATATAGCGTTTGCAAATAACTCCCTTTATTATACGCTTGCCTAGAGTTTAAACCATAACATGGAAGCAGGACACCAGCTGCAGAAGCAGAAATGCACCCTCCAAAGCCTGCCCCCACCATGAGTCCTGCTTCTACCCAGAAGAGTGCAAAGCCCTGCGCAGCACTTCCCCTCGCTCTTCCCCTCGCTCCAGCGGAACTGGAACCCACGTCCCTGCCAGGTGACTCAGGCTTCCCAATGACCTTGGCCCAGAATTTTCCACTTACTCTCTAGAAGGCATGTTCTTGGGTGCCAGACCCAAGGGCTAGCCCACTCCCTCCCACTTCCTTGAAGCCTCCCCAGTTTCCATTCAGGCCCCCACACCTTCCCAAGTGTTTCAGGGAGGCCGGCTCTCCCCAGCCCCGGGACGAGCCTGACAGGTCACAGGGTAGACCTACCCCCCTTTGCCACAGGCACTGAGCCCCTTGTCACAGAGCTTGGTGCAGGAGTGGCCAGGCAGACTCATGGAGGTTTACCATGGAGATACTGCTAGCTCTCTGGAGAGAGCCACCAGAAGAGACGGTGTGTGGGCTCCACAGGGCAGCCCGGGAAAGCCAAGGCCAGCTGGCCTCTACGAAGCAAGTCAGCCTGAGGATGAGGCCACCCACAGAGGATGGCCCAGCCCAACCAGCTGCGCAGGTGCTGTGGGAAAAAGAGGCCCGAGCCACTGGTGAGGCTGGCGGGGAATCCTGCCCTGCCTCTGGGCTTGCTGTGCTCCAGCCAATATACTTCCCCTTGTCAATGCCAGTCCAGTCAGGGTTTCTGTCCCAGCAGCCAAAGCATCTTGACAGGTAGGTACAGCCTTCAAGAACTCAAAATGCCACTTCCTCCAGGAAGCCACTTCTGAGACCACTGGCTGCTGTGATTCTCTCTCATGTCCAAACCTTCAGAACACTGTCTACGCCCTTTTTATATCAGATCCCTTCCTGTCTTCTCTTAGTATTATTGATCTACAGGTGTCAACCCCTCTCTGACCCAACTCCTGGAGGGCAGGCAGGTCCTTGTCGGGTTCCTCCCTGACTCTCCAGTCTCCCCAGGACAGGAATTTGGATACCATGGCTTGTATCTGTGGAGTCAATGAGTGAATAAGAAAGTACTGAACCTAACACAATTTTGTTGATTTCTATAAGAACCCCGATGAATTCAAGGAATAGATATTTGCCATTTGAATAGTGATTTTCATTTTCAGAGTTGAGAAATAGAATTTAATTTGTACTAAAACATAAGATGTCACACCTGCTCCCTCCAACCCTATCAATCTGTGCTACTCAGCACTAGTAACAGCTGCATCTACAGCTGGGTTTTACGGGGAGGGGTGTGTAAGGAGCTCTCATATTTACCCACCGCCTAGTTACATACTTTACATTGCTACCCACTTTCTTTAATCCTGACAGCCAGGGGAGATTTCTTCTTCTCCATTTTAGAGATGAGAAAACAGAGGCCCAGAGGAGATTGAGTAACTCACCTTCCTAGGATGGCACAGCTAGCTAAGAACTATGTCTTTTCAAAGCCCAGCTCTGACTCACAAGTCTATCTCTGTAACTCCAACAGCATCTCCCTGGGTGGGAGGCAGGACCTCAGGGCTCTCAACCCAAGGAGTGTTCCCTTGCCTTTGTTTTCAATCTATTTTATAAAAACCAGCAGATAGGCTGGGCGCAGTGGCTCACGCCTGTAATCCCAGCACTTTGAGAGGCCAAGGCGGGAAGATCACTTGAGGCCAGGAGTTTGAGACCAGCCTGGCCAACATGGTGAAACCCCATCTGTACTAAAAATACAAAAATTAGCCGGGTGTGGTGGTGCTTGCCTGTAATCCCAGCTACTGGTGAGGCTGAGGCAGGAGGATCTCTTGAGCCTGGGAGGTGGAGGTTGCAGTGAGCCAAGATCATACCACTGTACTCCAGCCTGGGCGACAGAGTGAGACCATGTTAAAAAAAAAAAAAAAAAAAAAAAGAAACACCAGTGGATAAAAGGCAAACTCTGGAAACTTTCATTCTTCTCATTCTTCTGTCCCATAACCACTGACATCAAGACAAGGCTTGCGATTCACTGCCCACCTCTGGCCCTTGCAGGGAACACTTGTTAGACGCTGTGGTCAAATGCATACATAAGTGACTGTCTTCACAGGAGGGAGTTATACTCAAGCTACTATATTTAGCAAATGTCTATATTTAGCCAAAGGTCCTTTAAATGTCTTGTACTTGTTTTGTTTATTAATTAATGTAACAGACATAGACAAACACCTAGTAGGTGCCTGGCTCTGTGCTGAGCTCTTGGGATACAAAAGTAAGATATTTCCTGTCTGGGTGTCACCTTCTACAGGTGAACAAATAATGATAAGGTATCCTGACTGTCATGCCAGGTGTGGGCATGCCATGGAGGGCCGTGGAGCCAGGGAGACTTAGGCCTGGTGCGATGTGAGAGGGCTGAGAGTCTGGAAGGTCTCCTGGAGGTCACAGTGGGCTTCCAGGAATGAATAAGGGTTTGCCTGGAAAGCCCTTTTCTGTATCATACAGAGAAAAACAGAAGTCTTTCTTCACTCAGTAGTCAACAAATACTGAGTGACTGCCACATGTCCGTAAGAGCAAAATCAGGTATTTACAGCTACAAACACCTAAGGATTGGTTACAGGGTAGATCCCCCATAATATCTGACGGATGCAGCTAGACACCACAGTCCAAATGGCTTGGAGGTGTTTCCTGTGGGAAGAATCACATGTGTAAAAGCTCGCCATCATACCCAACACGGAAAAGAACCTGTGAGGCGGGTTACAAGGCAGAGACTTTCTTTGCATTCATACACCCACCTGGCACACAGTTCAAATGGTACAAAGGGAACACTGTCAAAAATTAAGCTTCCTTTGTGCCCCTGGGGCCGCAACCTATTGGCTCCCCTTTTCCCAAGCTGCTGCTCTCTGTCCCTGTACGGCTTTCTGGATGTCATGTACATTCTTTAGCCTTAAGGTAGAATCCTTGCGGAAGGAAAAAAAAAGGCATTTGTACAAATACCCACTCTAGTGCGCCTTCAATTTGTCACAGGTAAAGTTCATCACCAGACATGATCTTAGTTACAATAAACTCTGCCCAGGAAACTTTAATGAAGACGTTTCAGTGTGCCTGGACCCGTTTCCAGGCTCAGTCCTGAAAGAAAATTCACAGTGATCCCCAAGTTCATCTCTGAGCTGCACCTTGAGCGACATCGATGGATGGATGACAAACGGTCACCTGAGCGACTCGGCCATTTCAGCAGGGCCATGTGGCCTCCGCGACCGTCCACTGCCTCCAGGTCGGGCCTAAGCCCCCGCCTCCTCCCATGCCGCACAACAAAGCGGGGCGCTCGCCCCCTCCCGGCCAGCCCGGGCCACCTCGCGCGCTGGCGGCGCCCGGCTCCTCTCCCGAGGGCGCAGCGGCCGACGGTGGCCGGGGTGGGGGAGGGCGCGCAGCGTCGCGGGCTGGGCCCGGGGCTGGAGGACGGGTGCCGGGTCCGCAGGCCGCCGAGATCCGGGCCGGGGCGCAGCGCCTGGGGATCAGCGCCCTGGCGCGCGCCTGCCCGGCCCACCCGCCTGGAGCCGGACGCGCAGTGGCACAGACGCGCAGCTGGACAGACGGACGCCGGAGAGACCCTGACAGCCGTCCGGCCCCCGCGCCCGCCCCGCGCCCCCAGGCTGCCCGCCCGGCTCGCTCACCTCCCGCGCGATCTGGTTGAGCGCGTCGTCTTCCGCCGTGAGCCGCTCCCGGTTGGGGAGCCGCTTGCGCCCCGATCCCTGGGTGCCCATGTCCATCGACCGCGTCGCCCGCAGCTGCCGCGGGGCCCGTTGCTCCAGCCGCTCGCGCCGCCCCGGCCCGGCCCCTGCCCCGGCCCCTCCCTCCGCCGCGGCGTCATGGCGTCAGCGGGCGCTGGGCCGGGGACGCGGGGACGCGGGGGGACGGGGGCCGCGAGGACCCGGGGGAAGCCAGAGCCGGAGGTCCGCAGCGCGGGCCAGGGACTGCAGGGGCCGGGGACGGCGGGGCGGGGCGGGGCGGGGGACGGGGGCGGGGGGCGGAGACGCCAGGTGTCAGGGACGATGGGGGTCGGATACCACGGGGACGCTGGGGATGCCCAGGGCCGGGCACGCGGGACCTGAGGGACCGGGAGCCCCGGAGGGTGGACTCTGCGGGGACTGTTTGGCGGGCTGGTAATCGCGGAGCGACGCGCAGCAGGGCGGTGGGCACCGGTTGAGTGGGGACCTGCCCGGAAAGCTGGGGGGCAGGAAGGCTTTCAGGGGCCTGGGTTGCCTTGAGGGGTTTGCACGGAGGAGTGGGCACAGGATTTGGTCCAGCCTGGCGCTCCCCATTCGGCGGTGAGTCGGGGTGGAAGTCCCTCGCCGGGGTGAGAGCTAGGCTCTGGGGTCAGGCCGAGATGTGCTTGGATCCGCCCGCCACCGCTGCTCCTGTGACCTTGGCCAGCCTCCTGGGCGCCGGCTTCACGGCGGCATGGTGTGGATGTGTGCGTTTCTGTCTTTACACGCGTGTTCTCCATGCTGGCATCCATCCTTTTCCCCGCTGTCTGCCCCCTGAGATCAAGGACTTGTCACTTCTCTCATGGGTCCCCAGCCTCCAGGATCGGGGCAGGTGCATCGCAGCTCTCTCCTAGTTGTTGAAAAAGTAATGAACTTACCTGCGCTCCCTGAAGCTCACAGTTTTCGCTCTAGAGGTGGATTTAAAAGTAAATCAAATCGGAGGATTAGGTAGGGGTTAAAAGCCCCTGCCTAGGGCACCGCAGGAGCACCGGGTGGGAAAGTTACTGGTGTGTTTGGGGTATGGGGAGAACTTCAGTGTGGCTAGACCTGGGGAAGGATGGGAGGGAGGGTAGTGATGGAAGAGGAGAGGAGGCTGTACTGAAGTCACCTGTGATTTTTTCCCCCAGTGATAAGGACAGTTAACATTTCGGTGTATTTCCAACCAAGTGGTGTGACCAGATTGCTTTGGGTTCTTAAGGAGGTGGCCTGGAAGCTGTACGAAGGTGGGAAGAGGAAGGGGGCCCCTCCACCCACAGTGGCAGGGAAAGCTGTTGGAGGTTTCATTGCAGGGAAAAGACAGCGAGTCTAGTGACATGGGAGGGAGGGCAGATCCAGGTGACATTGCTCTGAGTGCCTGAGCTGATGCAGGGGGGTTGGCAGGGCTGACTGTGGCCTCGTTCATGACTGAACTCCGGGAGCAGATACTGCACCTGCACATTGTAGGCACTAAGGAAATAGGTGTTGACTGAATCTTCCAGGCCATATTTACATTACTTCAGAGGCCATACTCCTTAAGTGACATAGTCCTCCTTGGGGGAAACCTTGAGCCGTGGCCTCTCGTGCTGCCTTGGTCTTGCTGGTGGCTGCTCACCATTTCCCAGCCCCTGGGGCACTGTGGGGACTGTGAGTCTTTGCCGAGGCTGGTTCCCATGAGTTCACTCATTCCTGCACCCACACCTGCTGCCTGCCAGCTGCTGAGCTGGAGGCTGGGGCATAGCTGTCAGAGAGGCAGACATGGCCGCTGCCTCTCAGGGCTGACTTGAGATGCCTGGAGCTCCTTAACTAAAGCCACATCCAAGTTCCAACGTCTGCTTTCTAAAAGAAGTCTCTCTTTGCTTCCTGTCCTTCATTGGAACTTTGAGCCACTTTTTGCTAACACCTAAATCCTCCATCCTGATGTGTTGAGGCCAGAAGGGCAGGCGCTGACCCCATCTTCCTCATCTTTAAGCCTTCACCAGGGACTGGCTGTGCCAGTTGCTTAGTGGAGTGCAGTGGTTGAACTTGTGGAACAGAGTTCATTTCCCAACCCTCCTCCCCACTTTCCCTGTTGGATTGTTGTCCAGAAACAGGAGATTCACTGCCGTGGGGACTGGCCAGAGGTGTGTCTGAACAGCTCCTGCTGGTAGACGGTGTTCTCAGACACTGTGGTGAATTCAGCTTCCTGCCCCTCCCCCGTCATCTGTCCACTTCCAGAAAAGAGCCGCCTTTCAGGAATCATCAGAAACAACATTGCTGGGTCCTCCGATGACCCCATGACATAACAACTTCCTGGCTACAGTCCTCTTCCCCTGGCGATGTGCTCTCAGAGTGGACTGGTTCTCACTTAAGAGTCAGTTTCCGCCTCTAAATGGAAATACGGGTGCCCACTGTCTTAGTTCCTTTGTGCTGCTGTAACAGAACGCCTTAGACAGGGTCATTTATAAAACCACGGAAATGTATGTTCACAGCTGTGGAGGCTGGGAAGTCCAGAATCAAGCCTTCAGCAGAATCAGTGTCTGGTTGAGACCCATTCCTCACAGATGGCGCCTTCTGTGTGTCGTCTCATGGTGGAAGACGGGCTCCCTCCAGGCTTTTGTGTAAGGGCACTCATCGCATTCATGAGGGCTCTGCTTCAGGACCTGGTCACCTGCAGGCCCCGCCTTGCATTGAGGGTTAGGTTTTGACATATGAATGGGGGGGGCCACCGCCATCCAGACCATGTCCTCTACCTTGTCAGGGTGGGGACAGTATTCTAGGCAAGAGCCCTTCCAGGGCTTCACACACAGGCAATCGATCAATCATCCTTGCAGCTCCTGTCCTCAAAGGCCCAGGTCTGGAATGAGTGGTGAACAGCAGTTCCTGCCTGGGCAGAGGGGAGGTAGACAGAGACATCAGGCAGCTTGGTGGGTCTTCTCTGTGCTTGGGGTGCCTCCTGGAGGAAGATAAAGACCTACAAGACTCCAGCATGCTGATCCATGGGTTCACCAAAAAATTGTGGCTTTTCCTCTGCCCTTGCCCCTCAGCCCTCCCTGCACGGAAGTCCATGAGCCTGTTTCCACTGAGAAGACTGGCTTCCGCCACCAGCACTACTGACCCCTCCCATGTAGCCCTTCTCCTATTCCAGATGGTGACAGTACCCACCAGGGCTTACTTCAGAGCAGGAAATTGAGAAACTGTATCACAGATCTGATGTCCGGGGCCAGATAATTAACATGTTCATCTCCAAGCCTGGTACCAAGTCCCTTCACAAAAATACAGATGCCACCTTCAGGAAGCCTCCACGAGAAAGTGGAGGCAGCCAGGGAAGCCTTGGCAAGGGAAACCACACAGAGGCGCCGTCCCCAGCACAGGTTTGCCTTTGTTCAGGAGCTCAGTGGGCAAGCCCTGTGGGCTGGCTGGGAAAGGAAGTTGATGAGCAGCTATGGAGGGGCGTCCAGTCTGCATGAGGACTCAGAGCTTCTCGGGCAGAGAGCCATCTGAGCCCTCTTGTGAGCCATAATGTGACTCACTCTGGGTCCATTGAGAGCATCATCCATGTGGGCCTACCTCAAACCTCTTTTACCAGCACTCCAGCCTTGATCTTCCAGTTCCCAGAGGATGGAAAGCCCTGTTTTGGATTACAGCTGGAGCAGGGCAGGAGAACTGCAGCCCTCCCCAGGAATGCTGAAGGACCCATAGAGGAGAGCCATCTCTCATGCATGGAACTTGGAGCCAGCACCCTGCCCAGAAGTGGGGCTGGCTGAGGTCAGGGCCTGTGTGATGCTCAGGAGGTGAATGGTGTGTCTCCTTTGTCCTGCTGGACATTTTCAGGTGCATCTTTCAGTAGCTCAATCACAGCACTTCCAAAATAAATCAGTGGATGATGCCTGCCCCAATAAATGCCTCTTCCTTCCCAGGACACCACCACTTCCAGTAACTTTTTCATGTTTTTTGGAGTAGAAACTTTGGAACCATTTTGAAATGCTTTCTCCTTTCTCTACTAAATCTGATCAAATACACAGCTGGTCTTTTCCTTCATCTCTATCTGATCATTTCGATCCCCCTTTGGCATGTTTGCTGATACCACCAAGCTCTGCAGCTGTTCCCCCTTATCCCTCATCTGTGGATTACTAGCATAAGTCACCTTCTGGACTTGATGTCTCCAGGGTAGGGTGTCTGAGACAATCTATGGGGTAGGGGAAGCAAATATAGAATTTCTGTTATATATATCTTCAACTAAAAATTAGAAATCCAGTGTTACTAATTTTTGATCTGTAAGCTCATTTCAAGCGGTCACTCACTCAAGGCATTTCAGGGGCTGGCAGTGGCATGCTCTCTCATTACATCATTTTCCACATATTTTGATGTATTTCGGTGGACCAGGTTAAATGGATTTATGGATTGCGTAACCTAGTTTTAACTAAAACTCAAAGAGTAGATAAATGGCTTCAAAAGATTTAAAAGATTCCCAAAAGCCACAAATAAACAAGAAAATGAGAGACTTGTTTCTTAGTTCAGGCAGGAGCTCTTCACTGGCCTCAGTATAAGGTTATCAGACAGGATAAGAACGTTTAGTAACCATCAAAACTATTTAAACATGAATTTACATTTCCTATCATTTCCTATCATTAATGATTAACTTCATTCTAAGTGGATATTGTGCCTTTATTTATTAACTAATGATGGTAGACTAGGAACATAATTTATACATAAATATGCAAATACTGGTGGGGGTTTAAAAATACTTACAGATCATTTCCATTATCAAAAACATCTGGGTTCTAAGGGCAGGTGCCATGGCTTACGCCTGTAATCCCAGCTACTCGGGAGGCTGAGGCAGGAGAATCGCTTGAACCCAGGAGACGGAGCTTGCAGTGAGCTGATACTGAGCCACTGCACTCCAGCCTGGGAGACAGAGCGAGACTCCCTCTCAAAAAAAAAAAAAAAAAAAAAGGGTTCTAGACCAGGAATTCTTTTTTTTTTTTTGCAGTAAAGAAAGAGTTTAATTGATGCAAGGATCTGATGAAAGTTGGATTCCTCTTACAGTGGGGAAAACGGGCATTTGAACATGAAATTTGAGTCCAATTTTAGAGGGTGATATTTTGAAGTCCATCCATGGGCTATCTGAATTCCCATTCTACACTTTCCTAATTTAATCCGCTGTCTACAAAAGCCAGAATAATCTTCTGCAATTCGTTTCCATCATGCTGCACATCAGAGCTGCAGAATGGCTCTAGGGCGGCTGCTGCAGCAGTTCTGGAGGGTACCAGCAGGTGCGAAATGCATCAGTTCACTTGTGATGAGTGATAGTCACAATGCTGAAGTTTGTGAGATTATTTGCTTTAAATGTTATTGTGATAAAATTTCACCTTCGCTAAGTGCTACTGGGTGCCAGGAATTTTGCAGCAGGAAAGTACCTGGTAGGAGGATGTCAGGCCTGGGACGATCACACGCCATGTGTGCCTCTGGGAAGCTCGCTGAGGGTGGCGGGTCCTTGGCACACAGTGCCAGTTCTGTAGCCAAACCCCTAGAGCACCTTCGAATAGCTCTCTTAGGGTAGCTTCCTGAGAGCTGGGACCAAGATTGCCTTTTCGTCCCTCAGAGAGCCTTATTCTGGATGCTTAGAAAATGTGGCTTGACTTAATGAAGAGTCCTTTCTTTTTATTTATTTATTTATTATTATTATACTTTAGGTTTTAGAGTACATGTGCGCAATGTGCAGGTTAGTTACATATGTATACATGTGCCATGCTGGTGCACTGCACCCACTAAGTCGTCAATGAAGAGTCCTTTCTTAAGGTACTATATCAAACAGGTTGTGAAAACCAATTTTCTTTTTACTTGGGGAAGAGTAATGATGCAAATGTAGGTACTTATTGACTAGCAATGTAATCAATTTTCACCTAACATGGGATTTATTAACTATTAATTCAATTGGTTTAAAAAAAAAAAGGTGACAGGACTTTCAGCTACAGGACTTTCAGCAATGGGGATAAACCTTATAGGAAACTAACCCGCCTTCCTACAATCATGAACCTCAAACAAAGTCTAGAAAACAGCCCTCTGGAGGCCCTGGGGAGTAAACAAATGCACACTGGGACTGGAGTGGACACAACCTTTGAAGGAAGAGAAGTAAATAAGAAGACGTCTGCTTTCCCAGAGGACATACCCCAGCCTGCGAGGCACATTGGGAGGGCTTGAGAATGACTGGACCGAGGATTTAGATGTCTGGGTCTGGGGCTATAAGTGCAGCTGGAAATTGTGGGAAGATCTCAGAGAAGAGGGACCATAGAAGGTTGGGCCTCAAGATTTGCATACTAACTTATCCAGAATCCGTGGCTAAGTCCCAAACTACACATGTGTGCGGTGAGATGCCAGGAAATGCAGAAGGAGCCAACAGCTGGAAGCCTGAAAAAGCTGAGCAGAGATTTCAGGATTTCAGCCCAGTGCTGGGGAGATAAAGTCAGGAATTCAAGTCCCACCAAGTTAGAGAGTCTTTCCATTGAAATCTCAGAAGACTGTGCCTTAATAGTGAGACACAGGACTAAGGGCTATGACAGAAAAACCAAAATGGGCCGGGATGCGGTGGCTCACGCCTGTAATCCCAGCACTTTGGGAGGCCAAGGTGGGTGGATCACCTGAGGTCAGGAGTTCAAGACCAGCCTGGCCAACATGGGGAAACCCTGTCTCTTCTAAAAAAATACAAAAATTAGCCAGGTGTGGTGGCAGGCGCCTATAATCCCAGCTACTTGGGAGGCTGAGGCAGGAGAATCACTTGAACCTGGGAGGTGGAGGTTGTAGTGAGCTGAGATCGTGCCATTGCACTCCAGCCTGGGCGACAGAGCGAAACTCCATCTCAAAAAAACAAAACAATACAAAACAAAATGAGCACAAACCTAGAGCCAAGTCTCAGTAAGATCAAGGCAAGATGCAGGATGGTGGTATATTTATTAACTGCCTGCTTGAACCAAATTCAACATGCTTCAGAAGAAGAGAACAGAGTCCAGAGTCCAGACCCCCTGTACAGTGTTGCCCACCATGTCCAGTACAGACAGAGACTTCTTAGACAAGAAGAATCAGGAAAATGAGACTTGGGGCAGGAGGAAAAACAGTCAATTGAGAAATACAGATGACCTAGATGTTGGAATTAGCAGATAAGTCATATAAAATAACCATGGGAAAGATGGATATAATCAATGAAGAGATAGGGAATGTCAGCAGAGACCTGGGAATTTTAAACATGGAAATTGTAGAACTATAAAGTACAATATTTGAAATGAAAAATTTATTGAATAATATTAACAACAGGTCAGATAAGGTAGATGAAAGAATCCATGGACTTGAGGCCTGGTCAAAAAAATTACCCAAACTGGACAGAGAGAAAAAAACTTTTTTCTTTAAAAATTTTTTTTCAGCTGGGCGCGATGGCTCATGCCTGTAATCCCAGCACTTTGGGAGGCTGAGGCAGGGGGATCAGGAGGTCACGAGTTCAAGACCAGGCTGACCAACATGGTGAAACCCTGTCTCTACTAAAAATACAAAAATTAGCCAGGCATGGTGGCGCGCGCCTGTAATCCCAGCTACTCAGGAGGCTGAGGCAGGAGAATCACTTGAATCCAGGAGGCGGAGGTTGCACTGAGCTGAGATCGCGCCACTGCACTCCAGCCTGGGCGACAGAGCGAGACGCCATCTCAATAAATAAATAAATAAATAAATAAATAAAAACTTTCACAATTCTGAATAGTTGAAATCAGGAGAAACAATATATTTTTTTTTGAGACGAAGTTTCACTCTTGTTGCCCAGGCTGGAGTGCAATGGTGCGATCTTGGCTCACTGCAACCTCCATCTCCCGGGTTCAAGAGATTCTCCTGCTTCAGCCTCTCAAGTAGTTGGGATTACAGGCGCCCACCACCATGCCTGGCTAATTTTTTGTATTTTTAGTAGAGACGGGGTTTCCCCATGTTGGCCAGGCTAGTCTTGAACTCCTGACCTCAGGTGATCCGCCTGCCTCGGCCTCCCAAAGTGCTGGGATTACAGGCGTGAGCCACCGCGCCCAGCCAAGAAACAATATTTTTTTAAAAGAACAGATTCCAGGGATTCAGGATCCCTCAGTGGTCAACTGAATTTTGACAAGGCACCAAAATAATTCCGTGGAGAAAGAAAAGTCTTTTTTAGTAAATGAAGCCAGGACCATTATATGACAAAAATGAACTTTGATGCTTACTCCACACTATACACAACAAGTAAATCAGGATACTTATTGTTTATAGTGTTAAGTTTAGACCTAAACTTAAAAGCAAAAACTATTAAGTTTCTGGAAGAATATGTAGGAGAATATCTTTGGAACCTTGAGGTAGGCAAAGATTTCTTGGACAATTAACAAAAAGCACGATCATAAAATACAGCTATTTATTTATTTATTTATTTATTTTTCTTCAAGACAGAGTCTCACTCTTATCACCCAGGCTGGCGTGCAATGGTGTGGTCTTGGCTCACTGCAACATCCACCTCCCAGGTTCAAGTGATTCTCCTGCCTCAGCCTCCTGAGTAGCTGGGATTACAGGGGGCCGCTACCACGCCCAGGTAATTTTTGTATTTTTAGAGATGGGGCTTCACCATGTTAGTCAGGCTGGTGTCAAACTCCTGACCTTGGGTGATCCGTCCGTCTCTTCCTCCCAAAGTGCTGGGATTACAGGCATGAGCCACTGTGCTCGGCCAGAAAATACAAAATTGATAACTTGAATTTCATCACAATTTTAGGATTCTGCCTTTTAAAAAACACCATTATGAAAATGAAAACACAAGCCACAAACTGGGAGAAAATCTCCACAATATGTAGATGTGACCAAGCACTGGTCTCCAGAATATATAAAGACTTCCTGAAAGTCAACAAGAAAAAGATGAACAAGTCATTTAGAGAGTGGGCAAAGGACTTGGAGACTTGAGCAGACACCGCATATAAGGAGATATACAAATGGCCAAGGAGATATAAAGAAAGGTGCTCACCATCTTTATCATCAGGGATATGCAAAATAGAACCACAGTAAGATGTAACTTCACATGCACTAGAATGTCTACAGTTAAAAAGACTGACAAGACCAAATGTTGGTGAGGATGCGGGGCAGCTGGAACACTCATGCATTGCTGGTGGGAGCGGAACATTGCACAGCCAGCCTGGAATGCTGTTTGGGAGTTTCTTGGAAACATAACCTACCATATGATCCAGTCATTCAACTCCTAAGTATTTACCCAAGAGAAGTGAAAACATGCCCGCAAAGAGACATGTACGAGGATGCTCGTGGAAATCTGATTCACAATATCCAAAAGCTGAAAACAATCCAATGTCCATTAACAGGTGAGGGGATAAGCAAATTATCCTAAATCACGGATGCCATACCATGTGGCAATAATATGAACCCCTAATGCAGGCAACAATGTGAATGAATCTCAAAAACGTTGTGTTGAGCGAAAGAAGCCACTCACAAAACCATATGTATGGAATGATTCCATTTCTATGATATTCTAGAGCAGGAAAAACCTAAGCTATGATGATAGAATTTAGAAGAGGGGTGACCTTTGGAGGGTGGGTGGGTTGGCTACAAAGGGGCACAAGGAAATTTTGGGGGTGATGGAAATATTCCGTATCTTCAGTGAGGTGGTGGTTATGTGGGGTGATCAGCCATGCAGTTTATCTGGGTGTAAGGGGCTTCCCGAAGGATGGGACTTTAGTTTTAAAACTGGACCCCTCTATGGTGCACATGTGCACATTTGCCAAAAGTTGCATGTGCAAATGCATACTTAACATTTATGCCTCTTATTATGTCTAAATCATACTTCAATTAAAAAAAGAATATTTAAAAAAATCATGGTGGGAAAACAACCAAACCAGTGAAAACACAAGCAAGCAACAGAAGAGGGTGTTTGCCTTTTAGGTGTCATATTGAACTCACAGTTTTATTGTAATAAATGTTGAAAGGTCCATAACTTAGGAGGCTGCCTGACACATCACTTCCTCCATGCTGTGGAAACCCAGACGAATAGATGCTGGATAAACAGGTGCTCTGGAGGCACATTTAGTGTTTTGCACAGTTGACTCCTGTTTTCTAGAAGAGCTTGGGGGTTGGAGTAGTTCCATCTATTTGCCCCTTCTCCATTTTCACGGGGCCTCGGATACCCATGGCATTTGGTTCTCCTACAGAAGAACCACAGGTAATTATCATCAGGACTCGAAGATAAGGAGGTGACTCACCCACAGTCCCGGGCTGGCTTTACTGTCTCATTTGTGAAAAGGATAATGAAGCTCACTTCTTCTCTGCCTCTCTGCCGGTTAATCACAGTTAATCCCATTTCCCGTGGTGGTTAGGGGCTGTTCTGCACTCCCAGTCACTGACTGAGTGTCTGTAATCCAGAAGGCAGAGCCAGGGTGTGCCAGGCTGTGTGTGGATTTTGCTGCTGTTTTTCCATGAACTGTCACACAGGTGATTTTCGCTGTAAGATGGCTCCTGCAGCCTTCGACAGTTCACACACATCCCTACATCCCATGGGGCATGTTGAGTATGGAATCACGATGTTCCTCCACTGTTCCAATGTAGCTAAGCAGCTTTTCCCCTTGAGGAATCACTGTATTTTTGAGCAAAACACCATCCTTATCAATCACCCAACCGCAGTCCTCCAGAACGGAAATGTAGCACAGATGTTTCAGATCTCTTTCAATGTTATAGGAAGACGCTTACCATATTTTTGGCAGTGGCTTTTAAAAGAACTCTATGTCCTTGATTTGCCAGTTTTAAAATAGCACAAACATTTCATCAAGTTTTTTTGTTGTGCTGAATAATGCTCTGAAGACTTTTTCATGAGAAAATCACTTGAGATTTCTCTACATTGAGATAGCACCCAACAATTGAACACCTTCTGGAGAGGCCTGGGCTTTGCTTAATTTTAGTCTCAGCCATAAACGACGCTCAAGGGGACAGGCCCATCTGAAGCGTTCTGCGCCAGCTTCCAGTCTATTTTAGGAACATAATAGGAAAATAGTTTGCCACTTACTCATTTGCATCCTGTGCTCAAGTAGAATTCTTTCTATCAACATCCCCAGACAAAGAACAGTTCATAAAATTAGCTACAGTTTATAAAATCCAGGCTGGCCTCAAGCAGAACAAAGATGATGTGGGTTTTCTTCCTATGGAAGATTTTTCCTACACTGAAATGTTATCACAATGCAAGACAGGGCCATCGAAAGGATCAAATGAAATCACCCCTGTATGGTACATTGGCACAGAGCTCAGTGCCGCTGTAAGTGCACAATAAGGCCCCTACTGTGTGCAGTGTGTGGAAGGAGAGATACTGGGATGAGTGAGGCACAGTCCCTGCCTTCAGTGGGTCTCAAGATGTCAAAGAAGTGATGAGTGTGTAGATAACCAATCCTGTGCAATGATTGCATCTCGGTGGGAAAATCAGGAAGGAGCACTTGCTGTAAGGATGGATATTGGAGGGGCTGTAGCAGAGAAGAGTCCAGGCAGAGGAAACCAGATCCTGCAGCCTCCATTTCACCTGGTCCTCATGGGCCATGGTTTCACTATGGTAAGGGTGGAAGTTCTAAACTGTCTCTGCATCCTCTTTGGAAACTCCCGTCTGGTCACTCTAAGAAGGGGACTCAGGATCCTTGCTCATCAAGAGACCTTAGCTGTTGACCAAAGCTGCTGTCTGCCCTGATGGAACAGAGATAAGATACCCCTCCCAAAAACAAGGAGGGCCTCTGGCCTTGGAGTGGAGAGGAGGTGGGATGGGTCAAGGCCTGATCCCAAGAAAGAGGACAGCCCTCCAGAGCAAGCCCAGATAACGGGACAAAGACTAAGACGTACCATGTCTGGCTGAGAAAGGAGACAGATATTCACGTGTGTGTGTGTGTGTTGTGTGTGTGTGTCAGAGAGAGAGAGAGAAGAGAGAGAGAATGTCAGGTAGCTCATTAACTTTCTGCTTCCCAGTCTCGGGTGAGATTGTCTTTTCCTGCTGGTTGATGAACGGATTTTGGGAAAAGCCATTGAAACAGTATACTCGGATTGTTTTAAATTGTTTCATTTCCTAAAGGGATGTAGCAGTTCCTGCATTCACATAGCCATTGAGTCCTGTGCTGGTCCCTGTGTGCTCCAGGTGGGAAGCCTGACCTTTTTGTTTTTGTGTTTTTCATTTACCCACCCATTCACTCACTCACTCACAAATTCAACCAATATTCACGGAGTGACCTTTGGGAATAAGAGAAGTGGTGCATTCTTCTTTGACTGAACTCAAGGTGAAGGCAAGTCGCCTCCAGGATACTTGAAAGGCCCTCTTTTCTCTTGCCCCGTTATAGCATATCTTGTGGTTTTCAGGGCTCCCACGATTGTCATCCTTGGAATAAAAAACCTTCCTCTGTGCAGTCTCACTCCAACTTCTCCCCCAGTTCTGCCTCCTTGCAAAATGTATTCTTCTGGACCCTGCTATGTTCTGGGAGGATAAGTTTCTACTCAGGCCTCCGTATTTAGGGAGAAGAATCCTCCCCAGTGAACCTGGATAGGAAAAAAGATAAATGGAAGCGGACCAGGTTTCTGCTCCCACTTGCCTGGTTTCTAAATTGATATTTTCTTCCAATGCATCCACAGCATTCCTGGGGTTTGGGGTTGGGTGCTGAGCGCTTCCGATGATTCTAACAGCCCCTTATGTCTTAGGGGCTTACCATATACTGTTACTACAAAACATCTAGTGCCGATGTGAATAATTTAATTTTTATATTGTTATTTAACTTGCGAAGCTCTCTTTGGGCTCCTTGATAGACAATAAGCTCTCTGAGGACAGGGATTGTTTTCTATTTCTGTGTGGCCCCACAGTTTCTGGCAGAGTTCTGGGAGCTTGGGAAGGTTTCTGATAAGTACTTAATGAAGGACGAGATCTACTACGCAAGAGAAAGGGTGCATTGACTCCATCCTGTGCTGGTCACATTGCTCCTGGGAGTTTGGTTTAGTCCTGGGAATAAATTTAAATGGGAAATTCAGAGTGTACAGAAGAGCAACTGAGGGTTAGATGCTGTGATGAAGCTAAGCAGAGTGGACAATCGGGATTACCAAGGACAGAGGAGGAGGCCTGGGTGAGGTTCCCAATGCAATGGGAGGAGGGCTGCTCTCAGAATAGAGCCTGAGGGCGGAATGGGGTTTCTTGGCAGCACAGGGTCTCAGGACAGGGTGTGATGTCAGGGACAGCCCAGAGGAGGTGCTAGTGTCAGGCAGCGCTAGTTCCAGGGCATGATAACAGGTGTTTTATGAAAAATGCATTTCAGCTCCAGTACCTTTGGGGAATGCTGCAGTTAACAAAGGTGAACAGGTCTCAGCACTGTGAGACTGCTGGAGGTCTTTGATAGGCAATTGTACATTGACTCTCTAGGAAGGAATGCCAGGAATGGTCATTCCAAACCCACTTGACCCCTTATCTTGGAAACACAGGTTGAGCATTCACAGAGGCCAGTTTCGGAGATAACAGAATACAGGGTCTGTCTGACAACACATGGGCCCAGGGCCTTTCCCGTTGTAAGCCTGCAACAGAGTGACCCAACCACTGAGCCGGGCCCCCTCTTTGGTGCTTCCTGCGGCTTTCCTTCCCCCCTGGAGTCAGAATGCCTATTAGGTACATTTGTTCTGATAACTTGAAACAGTATATGACCAGGTCAGTCGTCATGCTTTGGAGTTTGCAGGCAATACATGGTTTAATGATGATTATTAAAGCGACAGCCATCACTTTGTGGGGTCTCTGTTCTGCTCATGAGAACTCCCCTTTGCTCAGAGCTTCCTCCTTCCACCATGTTTGTTCATGTGCTTCCCGCTCCTCCCCCCACCTCCCCAAGCTTCCCAGCTCTCGATGACCCCATGTGAATTTGGGATGGGGTGGAGTGACTGACAGCCTGGTAGGGCTGGTCCCCTCTCAACACCTGAGCTGTGGACTGCTGTGAGCACAGAGAACCAGAGCAGCCAGACAAAAGGCACAGAGATTATCCCCATCACAGGGTTGACGGCTCTCCCCTTACTGATTCCAGGCCCAGCTGTCCGCGGTTTCCATGATCAACCTCAGCAGACATCTAATCAAATCTCCTTTACTCTAGTTACCTTGAGTTGGTTTGGTAAATTGCAACCAAAGAACTTTTTAAAATACACTGTTGAGACTGGGCACAATGGCTCACACCTATAACCCCAGCACTTTGGGAGGCCGAGGCAGGAGGATTGCTTGAGTCCAGGAGTTCAAGACCAGCCTGGGCAACAAAGTGAGACCCCCATGTTAAAAAAAAAAAAGTACACCGTTGAGTTAGTATTGCCAAGCTCTGTGCATACCTATCTCAGGAGGTTCATTTTCATACCTTCCCACAGGTTAGGCCCAGATTTATCTGACTTTTACAAATAGATGAACTGAGCCTCTGAGAGGTTGAGTAAACTGCACCCAGCAGCTCATTCCAGCAAGGAGTGCAGTGAGCTCCAAACCCAAGACCATCAGGACAAGTGTGATGCCTCTCTCTGTGCTTGCCAAACTTTACCTCGCTATCTGCAGGGTGGAATGCCAGGTCAGGCCCAGACTGGCCTCTACTAGGAGCAGATGCCAGGGGTTCCATCTGCAGAGGGGAGAGGAGAGGGCTCTGTTGTTCTGAGAGCTACCCTGGAGCCCATCCTGTCTGCAGGGCTGGGAGACCAGGTGGTGGTTGAGGAGTGATCCCCAGGTGAGGGCCCCTGCTTGGAGCCCAAAGCCCACCCATGGGGCTTTGCAGCATCAGCTCAGCCCCCTTCTGCCCAGCTGCAGCTTCCTCAGCCCCTGCCCTTCTTCAGCTGCAAGGAGTGATGAGGACTTTCCTGTTGGGGAACTCTAGGCATAGCCTAGGTCTCAGGGGGGGCCAGCGTGAAGCAATTCAGTTCTAGGTACCAAATTATAATCCACCTCCTCTCTAAAGTGTCACCGCTGTCACAACCCCACTGTCCTGTTCCTTTTCTCTGTCTGTCTTATTGATTTCTGCCATCATGGCCAAATGCTTAGCCAGAAAGTATGGTGGTCCAGTTGGTCACTTGGAGTACAACACCCAACACACGGTGAGCGTGCATTTGTGTTGTGATCATTATTGATGTTGGTTACACTTGGTGCCGGGTACTCTTCAGCTGTGGCTGGTTTCATGAGCGTTCATGTGAAGAGACCACCAAACAGGCTTTGTGTGAGCAATAAAGCTGTTTATTTCACCTGGGTGCAGGTGGGCTGAGTCCGAAAAGAGAGTCAGCAAAGGGAGATAGGGGTGGGGCCATTTTATAGGATTTGGGTAGGTAAAGGAAAATTACAGTCAAAGAGGGGGTTGTTCTCTGGCGGGCGGAGTGGGGGTCACAAGGTGCTCAGTAGGGGAGCTTTTAAACCAGGATGAGCCAGGAGAAGGAATTTCACAAGACAATGTCATCAGTTAACGCAGGAACAGGCCATTTTCACTTCTTTTGTGGTGGAGTGTCATCAGTTAAGGCAGGAACCAGCCATCTGGATGTGTATGTGCAGGTCACAGGGGATATGATGGCTTAGCTTGGGCTCAGACGCCTGACATTCCTGTCTTATATTAATAAGAAAAATAAAACGAAATAGTGGTAAAGTGTTGGGACAGCGAAAATTTTGGGGGATGGTATGGACAGATAATGGGCGATGTTTCTCAGGGCTGCTTTGAGCAGGATTAGGGGCAGCGTGGGAACCTAGAGTGGGAGAGATTAAGCTGAAGGAAGATTTTGTGGTAAGGGGTGATATTGTGGGGTTGTTAGAAGAAACATTTGTCATGTAGAATTATTGGTGATGGCCTGGATATGGTTTTGTCTGAATTGAAAAACTAAATGGAGTAACAGAAGGAGAAAAACAGGCATAAAAGGCCTAAGAATTGGGACAACCCAGGACATCTGATTAGAGAGTGCCTAAGGAGATTCAGCATAGTCCTGCCGGCAAAGATTATTTATTTACTTCTAGAGTTAAGAGTGGCAGTTTGGGGACAGCACCAGGAGATATCAGCTGTGATGGCTTGGAGAAACAGTGTAAACCGGCAGTGTAAAGAAGAGCAGGGCATGTATAAGTAGTCGAGAACGGTGAATAGGAGTATGACTAGACAGAAGATAGCAGGGATGAAAGTTTTTTGGGGCACAGTCTAAGTTAGTCTGGTGTCTGGAATGAGAATGGGGCCTAATAAAAAGGAGCGTCTATACAGGAGCTCAAATGGGCTGTACTTTGTAGCATTCTGAGGACAGGTCTGACTTCTGAGAAGGGAAAGTGGTAAAAGTATTGTCCAGTCCTTTTTAAGTTGATGGCTGAGCTTGGTAAGGTGTATTTTTGAAAGACCTTTAGTCTGTTCTACTTTTCCTGAAGACGGAGGACCGTAAGGGATATAAAGGTTTCACTGAATCCTAAGAGCCTGAAAAACTGCTTGGCTGATTTGACTAATAAAGGCTGGTCTGTTATCAGACTGTATTGAGGTGTGAAGGCTAAATTGAGGAATTATGTCTGACAGAAGGGAAGAAATGACTGCGCTGGCCGTCTCAGACCCTGTAGGAAAGGCCTCTACCTATCCAGTGAAAGTGTCTACCTAGACTAAGAGGTATTTTAGTTATCTGACTCGGGGCATGTTGAGTAAAGCTAATTTGCCAGTCCTGGGTGGGGGCAAATCCTCGAGCTTGAGGTGTAGGGAAGGGAGGGGGCCTGAATAATCCCTGAGGAGTAGTAGAATAGCAGATGGAACACTGAGAAGTTATTTCCTTGAGGATAGATTTCCACGATGGAAAGGAAATGAGAGGTTCGAAGAAGCGGGCTAGTGGCTTGTACTATAGCATAGCCTGCCTTTACTGGTGTGTGGCGATTAGGCCTGGTGGAACTGCCATCAATAAATCAAGCGTGATCAGGGTGAGGAACAGGAAAGAAGGAAATATGGGGAAATGGGGTGAATGTCAGGTGGATCAGAGAGATACAGTCATGAGGGTCAGGTGTGGTATCAGGAATAATGTGGGAGGCCGGATTGAAGTCCGGGCCAGGAACAATGGTAATTGTGGGACTTAACAAAGAGTGAGTACAGCTGAAGGAGCCGGGGAGCAGAAAGTATATGCGTCAGGTATGAGGAAGAAAATAGATTTTGGAAGTTATGAGAAATGTAGAGAGTAAGTTGAGCATAGTTTGTGATTTTGAGGGCCTCTAAAAGTATTAGGGCGGCAGCAGCCACTGCACGGAGACATGAGGGCTAGGCTAAAACAGTAAGGTCAAGTTGTTTGGACAGAAAGGCTACAGGGTGCGGTCCTGGCTCTTGTGTAAGAATTCTGACTGCACTAATCATGCCTAGGAAGGAAAGGAGTTGTTGTTTTGTAAGGGATTGAGGTTTGGGAGATTAATCGGACGCGATCAGCAGGGAGAGCACGTGTGGTTTTATGAGAATTATGCTGAGATAGGTAACAGGTAAGGAAGAAATTTAGGCTTGAATGAAGTAATGGGGGCTGTCTGTGAAGCTTTGCAGCAGTACAGCCCAGGTAATTTGCTGAGCCTGATGGGTGTCAGGGTCAGTCCAAGTGAAAGCGAAGAGAGGCTGGGATGACGGGTGCAAAGGAATAGTAAAGAAAGCATGTTTGAGATCCAGAACAGAATAATGGGTTGTAGAGGGAGGTATTGAGGATAGGAGAGTGTATGGGTTTGGCACCATGGGGTGGATAGGCAAAACAATTTGGTTGATAAGGCACAGATTCTGAACTAACTTGTAAGGCTTGTCTGGTTTTAGGACAGGTAAAATGGGGGAATTGTAAGGAGAGTTTATAGTCTTTAAAAGGCCATACTGTAGCAGGCGAGTGATAACAGGCTTTAATCCTTTCAAAGCATGCTGTGGATGGGATCTTGGCATTGAGTGGGGTAAGGGTGATTAGGTTTCAATGGGATGGTAAGGGGTGCATGATCGGTCACCAAGGAGGGAGTAGAGGTATCTTATACGTGTGGGTTAAGGTGGGGGAATACAAGAGGAGGATGCAAAGGAGGCTTTGGATTGGGAAGAAGGGCAGCAGTGAGATGTAGCTGTAATCCAGGAATAGTCAGGGAAGCAGATAATTTAGTTAAAGTGTCTCGGCCTAATAAGGGAACTGGGCAGGTGGGGATAACTAAAAAGGAGTGCTTAAAAGAGTATTGTCTAAATTAGCACCAGAGTTGGGGAGTTTTAAGAGGTTTAGAAGCCTGGCCGTCAATACCCACAACAGTTATGGAGGCAAGGGGAAACAGGCCCTTGAAAATGAGGTAATGTGGAGTGAGTTGCCTTGGTATTGATTAAGAAGGGGATAGACTTACCCTCCACTGTGAGAGTTACCCAAAGCTCAGAGTCCGTGATGGTCTAGGGGGCTTCTAAGGCGATCGGGCAGCGTCAGTCTTCAGCTGCCAAGCCAAGAAGATCTGGGAGGGAGTCAGAGAGCCTTGGGCCAGAGTTCCAGGGGCTCTGGGGGTGGCTTTCAGGTGAATTGGACAGTCTGATTTCCACTGGGTTCCCGCAAAGATGGGACACAGCTTAAGAGGAATCCTGGGCTGCAGGCATTCCTTGGCCTGGTGGCCAGATTTCTGGCACTTGTAGCAAGTTCCTGGGGGAGGAGGTTCTGGAGGAAAGCCTGGCCACTGCGGTTCAGGCGTTTGGAAGTTCTTGTGTGCTGGAGATGTGGCTGGGGTTTGTCTCACAGTGGAGGCAAGGAATTGCAACTTGTTTCTATTATTGTACACCTTGAAGGTAAGGTTAATTAAATCCTGTTGTGGGGTTTGAGGGCTGGAATTTAATTTTTGGAGTTTTATTTAATGTTGGGAGCAGATTGGGTAATAAAATGTATTTTGAGAATAAGATGGCCTTTTGACCTTTTAGGGTCTAGGGCTGTAAAGTGTCTCAGGGTTGCTGCCAAACAAGTCATGAACTGGGCTGGATTTTTATATTTGATGAAAAAGAGCCTAAATGCTATCTGATTTGGGATAAAGAAAAAGGAGCATTAACCTTGACTATGCTTTTAGCTCCAGCCACCTTTTTAAGAGGAAATTGCTGGGCAGGTTGGGGAGGGCTAGTCATGGAATGAAACTGTAAGCCAGACCGGGTGTGAGGAGGGGAGGTGATAAAAGGATTATAGGGTGGAGGAGCAGAGGCTGAGGAAGAATTGGGACCTAGCTCGGCCTGGCGAGGAGCAGCCTGGAGAGGAGGGGAGAGGTCAGATGGGTCTGTAGAAAAGGAAGATTAGAAAGACTCAGTGACGCTTGGGGTTGGGACTGAGGGGACAGGTGGGAGGGAAAGAAGGAAGATTTGGGATGAGTTGCATTGGGAACAGAGACTAGAGAGGGACCGATGTATAAAAGAATGGACGTCAGGCATCTCAGACCATTTGCCCTTTTAATGACAAGAATTATTTAGATCTTGTAGGATGGAAAAATTGAAAGTGCCGTTTTCCGGCCATTTGGAACTGCTGTCGAGTTTGTATTGGGGTCAAGTGGCATTGCAGAAGAAAATAAGATGCTTAGATTTTAGGTCAGGTGAGAGTTGAAGAGGTTTTAAGTTCTTAAGAACACAGGCTAAGGGAGAAGAAGGAGGAATGGAAGGTGGAAGCTTGCCCATAGCGAAGGAGGTAAGCCCAGAGAAAAGAGTAGAGACACGGAGAAGGGGTGGGGGGTTCTTGCCCTCCAGAAAAGCAGAGAAGGGGTCGGGGCACAGAGATACGAGGTTGGGGCACGGAAATAAGGGATCAGGGTGCAGAGATATAAGAGGCTGGGGCATGGAAATAAGGGATTGGGGCACAGAGATATAAGAGGTTGGGGCGTAGAAATAAGGGATGGGGCACAGAGATATAAGAGGTTGGGGCACAGAAATAAGGGATTGGGGCACAGAGATATAAGAGGTTGGGGCATGGAAATAAGGGATCGGGGCACAGAGATATGAGGTTGGGGTACTTGCCCCTCCCCCAGAAAAGCAGGACTTGCCGCTAAGGGTGAAGGAGAAGGGTTTGGGGGTTTCTTGCCCCCCAGAAAGGCGGAGAAGGGGTAGAGACACAGAGAGAAGGGATTGGGGTACTTGACCCTCCCCCAGAAAAGCGGGACTTGCCGCTAAGGGTGAAGGACCAAGGCAGGCGTCCCTGTGTGGTCTGACACCTCTAAAACCTGGGTGAATAATCAGAGAGGCATACCTGCAATGATTAAACACCAAGGGAAGTCTGCCTTCCCTAGTCTGTGACTGGTGCCAGAGTTTTGGGTCCACGGATAAAATGTGTCTCCTTTGTCTCTACCAGAAAATGAAACGAATTGAAATTAAGAGAAGGGAGAGATTGAAAAGTGGAAAGGAGAAAGTGGTTGAAGGATAGTGAGAGAGGGTGGAGAAGAGAGTAAGAAGAGGCTGCTTACCCGATTTAAAATTGGTGAGATGTTCCTTGGGCTGGTGGGTCTGAGGACGTGAGGTCATAGGTGGATCTTTTTCACAGAGCAAAGAACAGGAGGACGGGATTGATCTCCCAAGGGAGGTACCCTGATCCAAGTCACGGCACCAAATTTCATGAGCGTCCGTGTGAAGAGACCACCAAACAGGCTTTGTGTGAGCAATAAAGCTGTTTATTTCACCTGGGTGCAGGTGGGCTGAGTCCGAAAAGAGAGTCAGCGAAGGGAGATAGGGGTGGGGCCATTTTACAGGATTTGGGTAGGTAAAGGAAAATTACAGTCAAAGCGGGGTTGTTCTCTGGCAGGCAGAGTGGGGGTCACAAGGTGCTCAGTAGGGGAGCTTTTGAGCCAGGATGAGCCTGGAGAAGGAATTTCACAAGACAATATCATCAGTTAAGGCAGGAACAGGCCATTTTCACTTCTTTTGTGGTGGAATGTTATCAGTTAAGGCAGGAACCAGCCATCTGGATGTGTATGTGCAGGTCACAGGGGTTACGATGGCTTAGCTTGGGCTCAGAGGCCTGACAGCTGGGGTGGGGGAGCCTAATGCAGGGCCGGCGGCACAAGCATGTCACCCCTGCATTCCCTTGGGGCCTGTGCACAGAAGGACCCAGGCTGGGTCAGATGTTCTGTGTTAGGCTAATAACCTCCCAAAGGGAGTTAGTTACGTTACGTTCTGTGTTAGTTTCCTGGGCTGCCATAAGAACTTACCACAAGCTGTGTGGCATATAACAGAAATGTATTGGCTCAAGTCTTGCAGGCCAGAAGACTGAATCAAGGTGTCAGCAGACGTGGCTCCTTCTGGAGGCTCCGAGGGTGAAGTCATTCCTGGCCTCTGTCTGGCTTCTGGTGTTCCTGGTGCTCCTGGGCGCTGCTTGGCCTGTGGACCATCACCCAATTTCTGCCTCTGCCTTCCCATAGCCTCTTCCCTCTGTGTGCGTTTCTCTGTCCAAATCTCCCTTTTCTCACGAGGAAGCCAGTCATTGGATTTAGGGCTCACCTGAATCCAGGATGACCTCATCTTAAGACACATTCTAAGGTGCCAGGTGGACATTAATCTTGCGGGGACACTCTTCAACCCAACACAGGCTCCTAGAGTATAAAAGCTTCCTACATGGCTTGGGAACTCCCAAAGGACAGGGCCTGGCATAAATGCCCAATTTGCTTCTTTCTTTTTTTGAGACAGAGTCTCGCCCTGTCACCCAGGCTGGAGTACAATGGCGTGATCTTGGCTCACTGCAACCTCCACTTCCTGGGTTCAAGTGATTCTCCTGCCTCTGCCTCCTGAGTAGCTGGGAAATTTTTGTATTTTTAGTAGAGATGGGGGTTTCACCATGTTGGGCAGGTTGGTCTCAAACTCCTGACCTCGTGATCCGCCCACCTCAGACTCCCAAAGTGCTGGGATTACAGGCCTGAGCCACTGCACCTGGCTCATTTGCTTTTCTTTTAAGAGACAGGGTCTCGCACTAGCACCCAGGCTGGAGTACAGTGGCATGATCTCGGTTCACTGCAGCCTCGACCTCCTAGGCACAAGCAATCTTCCCACCTCAGCCTCCCAAGTAGCTGGGACTGCAGGCACACACTACTAATCCCAGCTAATTTTTGTATTTTTTTTTTGTAGAGATAAGATCTCTCTATGTTGCCCAGGCTGGTTTCAAACTCCTGGGCTCAAGTGATCTTTCCCTCTTGGCCTCCCAAAGACCTGTGATTACAGACCTGAGCTACTGTGCCCAGCCAACGAATTTGCTTTTCACAGAGACAAATCTCCACAAAAGGCTGACCTTGTCATGAATATTTATGACATCTAAGGCATTATGGGTTGAACTGTCTCTCTCTAGAATTCATATGTCCAAGTCCTAACCTCGGTACCTCAGAATGTAACCTTACCTGGGGAGAAGGTCTCTATGGTGAGGTCACCAGGATAGGCCCTAAACCAATATGACCGTGTCCTTATGAAAAGGGTAAATTTAGACACACAGACACACACACACCATGTGACATTAAGGCGGCGATAGTGATGCTTCCACAAGCCAAGGAACACCAAGAATTCCCAGCAAAGCAGCGGGAGTGTGGAACAGATTTTCCAGGAGGAGCCGCCCTGCCGCCTTCTGGCCTCTTCTCAGGCTTCTGGCCTCCAGGACTTCGAGACAATCAATTCCTATTGTTTAGGGCACTCAGGTTGTGGTAGGTGGTTACAGTAGCCCTGGCAAAGTCACATACAGGGCTGGGGGCAGCATTGTTTCTCTGCTTTCTTTTTTTTTTTTCTTTTGAGATGGAGTCTAACTCTGTCACCCAGGCTGGAGTGCAGTGGCATGATCTCGGCTCACCGCAACCTCTGCCTCCTGGGTTCAAGCGATTCTCCTGCCTCAGCCTCCTGAGTAGCTGGGATTACAGGCACATGCCGCCACGCCCGGCTAATTTTTGTGTTTTTGGTAGAGACGGGGTTTCACCATGTTGGCCAGGCTGGTCTCGAACCCCTGACCTCAGGTGATCCACCCGCCTTGGCCTCCCAAAGCTGGGATTACAGGCGTGAGCCACCGCACCCGGCCGTTTCTCCATTTTCTATGGGAGATGGGTTTTCCACATGTTTGGACCTTCCTTTGGGGATAACTGTGAGTGAGCATCTCACTTGAGAACCTCCCTCACAACCTCCATGTACTTCGCCCACAGTGGGGAAGTGGGGAGGTGGGGAGGTGGGCCCAGCAGAATGTGGCCTCGGTGTGCTTGCTGCACATGGAGTGGCCCCCATGTGGCCCCCTCCAATGAGCCTCCAGGCTTGGGATGGGCCAAGTGCTGGAGCAAGTCCATTCCAGAGCTTGGTTCTTTTTAAAATTACTATAATATATATACATATATTTTATAGACAGAGTCTTGCTCTGTTGCCCAGGCTGGAGTGCAGTGGTGCGATCATAGCTCACTGCAACCTTGAACTCCTGGGCTTAAAGGATCCTCCTCCCTTAGCCTGCCAAGTAGCTGGCAGCTAATTTAAAAAAAAAAAAGAGTGTTTAAAAAAAAATTGATTGGGGGGATCTCACTATGTTGCCCAGGCTGGTCTCGAGCCCCTGGCCTCAAGCCATCCACCCACCTGAGGCTCCCAAAGTGCTGGGCTTACAGGCTGAGCCACCATGCTGGCCAGAGCCTGGTTCTTAGTGGGCCAGTCAGGGAATTTCAATGAAAAGTGAGGAGCCAAAGAAAGAAGAAAAGGAAGTTGAAATAGGTTGGGGCTGAGATAATCCTTAGAGATCAACATCTCAGGTCTCAGGTGTTTAAACCGAGCTGAATTCCAACCCCCACCCGCACCTCCTGCATCTTCCTGGGGCTCTCAGCTTTGCTTTTGCAGAACAGTTTTCATGGTGTGTGTTGCTGCTGGCTGGATGTGAGGGTGAGTGATTTTACTGTCGCATCAAGTGTAGCCCAGAGCAACAGATGAACTCCGGAACAGAGTCATTTCCTGGATTCTGCCCTCTGGGTTCTAGATGCTTCCTGAAAGTTCCGTTTCTTGACATGCAGTTGCCGAGTGGAAGGCTATGTTGTTGAATTCATTGCTACACATCCCAGGTTTGCCCTCCCAGAAAACTGCACTGCCAGGCAGTCTCAGCAGCAGTTGGTGGATGGTCTCTACTGTTTTGCCAAAGCCTGGACGTGATGAGGCTTTGCGGATCTGACCTCCGTGCTGACCGGCGCCTGCACACCCTGGTGAGGCTGAACGCTCCTGCTAGCACTGCCTGCACACCTGGGACTCACTTTCAGCGAATTGTCTGGCTGTGCCTTTGTCCATTTTTTGCTGGTTTATAAATCAGGGATTTTAAAGCCACACGTTTGTGGCAGTTATTGTCCCAGCATTTTGTTTTATCCATATGCTTTTCTTGATACACAGGTGGCTTTCATTTGCAGTGGCCATTATTTCCTCCCTCTTATGGTTTGGTTTTTGCATTTGCCTCTGTGGGGTAGGTTAAGAAAGATGTGGATTTGAATCCTTGTTCAGTAGCTACATAACTCTAGGGAATGTACTTAATCTCTCTGAGCCTCAATTTTATCATCCATAAAATGGGGTTAACAATATCCACCTCCCTGGTTTGTTAGTGTGTATGGAAAAACTCTCTCAAACCGCATTTTTCCTCTTTCACTCCACCACCATCACCACGATCATCAACACAGAAGACATCTGCGACCAAAAGCGTGGGGGGTTTTCCCCACACATTAAGCAGTGGGCCCCAGCTGGGTGTTCACTTCTGACACTGTCCACCTGGAGATAGCACCAGATCTCACTGGTTGGGGGGCTCAGTCCCCACGACTGCCACCCACCCCAGACACCAGTCATAAGCCTGGGCCTCTCGAACTTCCGACGGATGGGCTTCAAGTTGGGGTTCCCATGACCCCCTCTCTGTGTTGATCAATTTGCTGGAGCAGCTCACTGAACTCAGGGAAATAACTGTTTGCTGGCTCATTGTAAAGGATGTTACAAAGGACACAGATGAAGAGATGCATAGTGCAAAGTATAGGGGAAGGGGCAGGGAGCTTCCAAGCCTTCCCTGGACACATCGTCCTCTGGGAACCTCCACGAAGTCAGCTCTCCACGGCTCCCTGAACCCAGTCCTCTTGGGTTTTTATGGAAGCTTCATGTTGACAGATTCCTTCCCCCATGGTATGAGGCGGGACCCTCCCAGGGGAGGCTGTTAAGACCCACAGTCAGAAAAGTGAGGGAAGGTTAGAGTCCTGCCTTGTGGCAGGAAAAAGGAAGGCACGAGAGGGTCAGAGAGGCTCTGTTACCTGAGGGTGGCCCCCAGGACTAGCACACCCAACATTATAACAGAAAACTGTAACAAGGGCTATGGGAGTTATGAGCCAGAAACTGTGGATGAAAAAAAAATATATATATATATATATGAACATCACAGTTGGTCATTTTATAATTTATGTAAACACTGGGCAGGGAGTGTAATTAGCATTTAATAAGTGATACCTTTCCATATGCCTTGATTTGAAGTCGACAAATGTGATGTAGTTCATCAGCTACTATTGAGGTATCTTGAGAAAGACAGAAGACCTCAAGATGCAGGTCCTGTTCTTGAAGGAAAGGAGAAGAAAACCCTTGTCTGGGGAGCGTGCTCTGCACTTAGGCGACCAGCAGGATTGGAGGGGACCATCAGTGTGGCCCTGGAGGAATCCATCAATGGAGGCCCCGAGGGGCCGTGAAGGACTTGCCCATGTAAAGTGCAGGGCCTGGTCAGCTTCTCCCGCCCGCCCCCCGTGCACCTCACCTCCGGTTAAGCCCTGCAGCTTATCACCTCAGTGGAGAGACAAAGCAGTGCTTTGGAATGTGACCCCTTTGACAGTTTGAACATTGCAGGTTCCTCAGTGGCTTTCATGCTAGTCAGGGGGCAGTGGAGAGTGGCAGCATGTCAGCTGAATGTGGGGCTACCAAGTCTTGGGCCAGGCAGGACTTGAGCAGCTTGGGGAGTGGCCTGGAGGAGGGATCCTGGGGGTAGCTGGCCAAAGCCAAGATGGTTAAGATAGGTGGCCAGTGATAGCTGCCAAGGCTAGGAGGAACAGGACTGCGCTATGTATCAGGCAAAGGAAGTTATGACCAGAGTCCAGAAGGGCAGGAAATAGGAACCCGGATTAGAGGACGGTAGTCGGGCCTCAGTCAGTCGGGGAAGGTGAGCCCCAGGTCCAGGGCTCCAGCAACCACGGAGCCCCATGCAGACTGAAGGTCCTCTGAAATGCTCACTCATTAAATGATGATGATCGACAGTGACTGCAAGGTAAGGAACACAGTTTATCACATACTCACCTGTCACATGCCAGGCTCTAGCCTCCACGATAACCTTAAAAACCAAGGAATGTTATGTCCTCTCTGAAAGGGGGAGACTGAGGTTTAGAGATGAGCTAACATGACCACACGTACTGCCAGTCAGCACTGGACCTTGGGTTTGAACCCAGGACTGCCCGACCTCTTTCCTGGCTCTTTGCCGTAGACCTGGCGACCTCTGTGCAGGGCGAGAGCATGGCTGGGGGATAGTCTTCGCAGGATAAAAGACAAGCACAAAGCTTGGCTGGATTGGGGGATGAAGAGGCAGAGCAAAGAACAATTCCTGCAAAACATGTTTTTACCTTCTTTTGTTTCCAAACTCTTTCCTGGGGCCGGAACCGGTCAGGAACTGAAGCCAGTGGGAGGCCATGGGCAATGTGACTCCCTTCTAAATGCTGGTGGTAGAGGAGATGGAGAGAAAAAGACGGTTTCCAGAAATCTTTCAGAGGTACAATTGGGAGGACTGGATAATGGGTTGGATGCAAGGACTGTAGACTAAGATGACTCTAGGTTTTCTGGCCTAAATCTCTGGACAGTTCTTTTTTCCTGGAAAGAGGGAGCTTAGGGGATGAGCACATTTGGCGGGGAGGAACCAGCGTGTTGTCTGGAGCACACTGAGTTTGGGGCATCTGTGAGATGACCTAGTGGAGATGCTGTGCCCTGGCCAATCTCAGCAGGTTCATGTTATTGTTCCACCTGCTTGGAGTCCCCAGGCCTGCCCGTGGGCCATAGATTTTCCCACCTCTGCTCATGCTGGGGTTAAACAGAGCCACCAGCACTGCCATCTCTGTTGCCTTTTGTAGGATGAGCTCCAGCCGGCTGACACCCCAAGGGACTGTGTTTACAGTCCTCAGCCCAAGGCGGTGAGGCTGAGCTCACAGCAGAAGGGGACCTACCCCACAGTCAGCAATCTGTTCTGTTCGCTAGGAGGGCTCCAGAGCTCTGGCTGCCTGCCTTTCAGAGAAGAGGGATCATTCACAGAACTGCAGCTCCTGCTAGAGGCACAGACTGGTCTGCAGCTCAGAGGGCAGAGTCACTGATTTCCAAAATGGAAGTGAACATAAGCCCAGTACTTATTTTAGGAGATTTACTAATCAGAGCGGCTGAGTGCATGCGTAAAATGTGCTGTGAAGGAGTCTGTGTATGGAGGCAATCTCCCAACTTCTAAGTCGGCATTTAACCTGGATAAATCCCAGGGCCCCACATGGCCCAGTGGCAGCGTGGTTTCACTTTTAAAGAAGCACAAGCCAACCACTAAAGGTAATGTTAAAAAAAACAGGAGAGTTCCAGTTCTAGTAGGAACTGCAGGAGCATGGATTGAACTAATCTCCTACAAAGAACAATGATCAACTCTGGATAAGATGTAAAGCACTGTTGAAGTACACTGGACAGTGGCCAAAGAAGCAAACTGACCAAAGAAGCAAAGAATGGAGAGGACTTGACCCTTGAAAGAAAGGAACTGCTCCGGATGAAATTCATGCTAAGATGACCTTCCTCCGAGGCCCCTCTCCGGGCTGCTCAGGGCAGCACGGCTGGAACGTAAGGCCCAGGAAGTCAGGGAATGGCGTTCAGGCTGCCGGAGTGGCTGGAAACTGAGGGTGAAGTCTTAGAAAGAAGGGTGCTTGAAGGAGACAGCCCCAAAATATTGCACATTAATTCAATTTTATTATTTTTGTAGAAACAAGGCCTTGCTGTGTTGCCCAGGCTGGTCTTGAACCCCTGGACTCAAGTGATCCTCCCGCCTTGGCCTCCCAAAGTGCTGGGATTACAGGAGTGAGCTACTGTGCCCGGCCCACATTAATTCTCAAATCCTTAGCCTACCCTGCAATACCCAAGTGAGGCTCCAAGAAGCCCAGTGGGAAGCAACGCCTGTAAGGCTAAAGGCTGAGCAGAGATTTCAGCTGCTGCCCACTGCAGGGAAACAGAATTTGGAGTCTAACTCCTGTCAAGTAGGCCCCTCAGGTTTTCCATTAAAACCCCAGAAAGGCCTCCGCTTAGACTTAAAGACCAGGACTAAGATTCATCCTAGGACTTGGGGTTAAAACAGTAAACAGAACACCCTGGCGTTACAACAGTAAACAAACAGTTAAAGGTTCTAGTTGGGAAAACTGAAATAAACCAATAAGTGTTATGCAGAAAAATCAAGCCAGGCTGTGGCTGGGTAGGTTAGTCAGAGAAGAACTTACTGGGGCCGGGGCGGGGGGGGTCACGTTTTCAGTGTGGACTTTGTAGGGGGATTGAATGGTGACCCTCAAATTGTGGCTCTCAGAAAGATGCGTCTAAGTTCTAACCTCTGGTACCTGTGAATGTGGCCTTATTTGAATAAAGAGTCTTCGCAGATGTAATTGATTTAAAGATCTCAAGAGGAGATTATCCTGGATGAACCAGGTGGGCCCTAAATCCTATGGCAAGTGTTCCTATAAGTAGAGGAGACTCAAGAAAGAAGCCATGTGAAGACGGAGGCAGGGACTGGAGGGTGCACCTGCAATCCCAGGCACCAGAAGCTCACAGGGAGGCAGGGGTGGCTCCTCCCTCAGAGCCCCCAGAAGAACCAGCCCTCCCAAGGCCTTGATTTTGGACTTGTGCTCTCCAAAACTGTTAGAAGGTAAGTATGCTTTCGTTTAAGCCACTAACTTGGTGGTTATATGTTCTGGCAGCCACAGGACACAGTGACAGACCTGCAGTGGGAGACAGAGAAAGTACTTCCTAGGGACCTTCACAGGGAGAAGGGACAGCAGGTGCAAAGGCCCAGAGTCAGGCCCAAGCATGACCTGTGTGTCGCCAGGGATGCTGGAGGTGACGGAGCAGGGAGAGAGGAGAAGAATGAGGTCAGAAGTCAGAGGTGATGAGGGTAGGGAAGGGGACAGGTTACAGGGACTTCCAGGCTATGCTAAAAACCGAACTGCTGCTCTGAGTGAAATGGGAAATGCTAGATGCCGTTGCCAGAGGAGTGGCTGCATCGGACTCTGATTGTAAACAGAATCACACAGCTGCTGTGTTGAGAAGAACAAGGCAGGCACGGGGAGGCTGATCAGAAGGCTCTGTATCACCCAGGGGAGACAGAGCAGGGGAGTGGGCCAAGACGGAGGCGATGAAGGAGAGGAGAGGGGACCAAGGGGGGGACAATGGGGGAGGGGACCAAGGTGGAGACAATGGGGCAGGGGAGAGGGGACCAAGGTGGGGACAGTGGAGGTGGGGCATGGGGACTAACATGGCAGCAGTGAGAAGCGGCTGGTTATGTGTGATGTGTGAATGTGGAGCTGAAAACTTCCTGTGGGTTAGACGTGAGACGTGTGAGGAGAGGACACAAGTGACTCTGGGATTTTGGCCTGAGCACCTGGAAGGATCAAGTTGCTGTGAAGTGAGGCAGGGCTGCAGGTGGGGCAGGTTTTGGGCATCAGGAGCGCGAGTGTGGACCTGTGCATCTGAGATGTCTCTTGTGGGAGGGAGGCAGATTTGGGCCTCTGGAGCCGGAGGGTGGCCTGGATGGAGGCCTGTGTCCAAGCATCGTCTGTCGGTCCGTGTTTTTCATCTGTGGATCTCCAAGGGGGGTGGGGAGCAAGAGGAGGGAAGAGGCACAGGCCTGAGAATTTTTGCCCCAGTGTTGAGAGGTTCTGGGAGGAGGAGGAGGGGGGCCAGTGGGACTGGGCCATCAGGACAGGCTGTCGGAAGCCTCTAGGGGTGCTGCTCAAGAGGGTGGCCAGCCAGGCTGCGTGGTGCTCACGGCTATGCCAGTGGGGACTGAGGGTTTGGTAACACAGAGGCCCTGGGTGACTGTCCAGGAGCCTTCTGGGTGAAGTGAAGGAGGCCACAGCCCTGGTGGAGTAGATTCAAGAGAGACCCAGGAGAGAGGAAGTGTAGACCGAGGGCGGAGGCCACTCTAAAGGGCGAAATGGTGCTGGGGGTGTGGGGCCGGGAGCCGTGCTTTTAAATTTAATTACAAGAGAAGCTAAAGTGCAGCTGCGTGCCTATGGGAACCCCCTAATAGAAAGGACAGCGTTGGTTGGGAGAATGTTAGAGCCACATCTGTCCTAGGGGGCGAGTGGCTGGGGGCTGCCCAGCCCAGGGCAAGAATGGCTGAGCTTATCTGCCCGCTTTCGGGGAGAAGCGCCGAGGCCTCTGCAGGAAGAGCTAAGGTTCTTCCCCGAGGGCCAGCAGCAGCGTGGAGCTGTGCACCTCCACGGAGGCTGATCCACGTCTGATCAGTTCCTCCCGTTCACTCCTACGGACCACAGGGTTCCTACCCTTGTCCTCCTCCCTGTGGGCTGAAGTGGGTCTGGGCTTCAGACTCCTCACTCATAAAATAGGATAAAAATAAGGGATCCCCCGCTCACATTTGCAGGGCTTGGGACAGGAGTACAGATGGTACTCCGTGAACCATGCGAATAAATAAAGTCATGAAAAAAGCCAAGCGAACGCCTTGTTGAACACGATGCCCCACGCGCTACTTTGCTAGAAACATCTTCCCGACAGCCTGGAAGCCTAGGGTTGCACTTAGAACCCTGGGGCTCGTTGGCCAGAATGGGGTGTCTCAGCCCCAGCCAGCCTCCTTCCCCGGGCCTGTCTCACACTGGGAGGAGCTCAGGATAAGCACGTGGGCGCCTGGCCCACACATCCAGCCTCCAGCCATGCTTCCTATTAACAGCTGTGCCTTTGCCGTGGGGCCTGCTGTGGTTTGCTCTTGGGGAATGGACCCGGAGCAGAGGCCCCTGCAGGCCTCAGAAGTGGGCTTGGGTGGGGAATTCTGCGCTCCCCGAATCTGGCAGCGTGATCTAGAAGTGGTGTCCCTTGGCCTGGAGGACTGCTCACCTGGAAGCCAGAGCATGGCCAGAGGAAGGCCAGTGTGGGGCCCTCTAGGGTGTGGTCACAGGGTGGGGCTCCTTCCAAGGGTTGCTGTGAGGACTGAATCAGATATTTTAAGCCAAGGACTTAGCACAGTGCCTGGCACATAGTAGGTGCTCAATAAAAGCAGTATCTCTTTTTTTTTTTTTTTTTTTTTTAAGACAAGATCTTGCTCTGTTGCCTAGGCTGGAGTGCAGTGGTATGATCATGGCCCACTGCAGTCTCAACCTCCCAGGCTAAAGCAATCCTCCTGCCTCAGCCTCCCTAGTAGCTGGGACCACAGACATGCACCACCATGCCCAGCTAATTTTTTAACTTTTTTGTAGAGATGAGGGTCTCACTATGTTGCCCTGGCTGGTCTCAAACTCCTGAGTGTAAGTGATCCTCCCACCTCGGCCTCCCAAAGTGCTGAGATTACAGGTGTGAGCCACTGCACCTGGCCCTTCATTTTCATTATTTTATTTTTTGGACAGAGACTTGTTCTGTTGCCCAGGCTGGAGTGCAGTGGCATGTTCTGGGCTCACTGCAACCTCTACCCCCTGGGTTGAAGCAATTCTCCTGCCTCAACCTCCTTAGTACCTGGGATTAATAGGTATGCGCCACCATGCCTGGCTAATTTTTGTATTTTTAGTAGAGACGGGGTTTCACCACGTTGGCCAGGTTGGTCTTGAACTCCCAACCTCAGATGATCCACCAGCCTCAGCCTCCCAAAGTGGATTACAGGTGTGAGCCACCGTGCCTAGCCCATTTTTGTTATGTTTCTAATCCTAGTCTTTACAGAATTAGGCAGGGCCTCCCACAACCCGGCTTGGCTGCCTCTCCGCCCTCACCCCTCCCACAGCCTACCCAGACCCTGTGCTCACTGAAGGTGTCCCCGGCCCCGTGCCTCCCAGTGCATGTCTGCCCCTGGCATTGTGCTTCCGGGGCCCAGGATGCTCTCCCTCCTCTTGGCTGCCATGTGAGCTTCTTGTGCCTCTTCCGGGAGAGGTCCTCTGGATTCTTCCCCTGCCTCTGGGCAGGTAGGTCAGCCTCTCTGGCCTGTGTGAAACTGGGCGGCAGCCTGTTGCTCTTCAGGCAACTGTCCCATCCCCGCCAGGCTCTGGGCACCTGGGGGCAGGACTTGGGTTTATTCCCTTGGCTCCCCTCTGCTCTGCCCAGACTGGCGGGCAGCCACGTGCCAAACTGATTGTTGAGTGGAGGAATTTAACTTGGTGTTCAGAAATCCCTGCTGGAATTTTCCACTGAGATAAGCAAGGATAAAAGTTTGGAGGCAAGGCAGACACCACAATTCCTGCTTATCTCAAAGGCCTTAGGAGATAAGGACATTCTGGAAAAGCTGACCTCAGATAATTATCACAGCTGAGTTTGAGTCGTCACAGCAGCTCTGCAAGAAAACCCCAAGGAGGAGGGGGGCACGCTTCCCCACAAATCCCCTGAGGACTTCGGCCCATCGTTCCCTGGCCAGAGGGGGGTCACCTGGTCACTTCTGCAAGAAAGAAGATACGGATGCACTAACAACCTGAACCACAGTGGGGATCTCCTCATAAGGAACAAGGGGGGCACGGATCTGGGGCAGGCCGTTAGCAATGCCTGCTGCAAGCCCTGAGAGCTGCTTCAACATCTCTGAAATGTTTATGCAGCAGTAGGCCTGGCTCTCCACACAACCCCAGGGCAGTAAAGAGTGGAAAGTTACAAAGGACTGACTTGGCTAGAAAGGAACCCACATGGGTTAAACTGTCTCAGAGAAAATCCCATCACCGTTGATATTTGAGCAGAACTCGAGACATCAGGTGGCAGGAGAGTTGCAGAGATTCTTCAGCCCCTGGGCAGGCACTCAGGCCACATCCTCCCCAGGGGGCCCCTGCAGCTCCACAATGACGTAATTTTACGTGTTTTGGAAGGAGAATGTGTGCATGCCTGCATACGTGGCCTGTGTAAGTGGCATTGTGAATATTCTTCCTGTCAATGGTAACACAGAAAAGTTGATAAAATGGCCAGAGAAAAACTTAAAAATTGGTATGTGTTAAAATAATATTAATTCTGGTCCTGTAAGTAAATTGCTCATGTTCCATTTTGCCTCATTTCCACTACAAGCAATGATGATTGTGCATGACACCACATCTGTGTGGCATTATGGATACTGTCTGGGCGGTGAGTCCTGACCCGCCTTCCACGAGAGGTTTGTGTCTGAGCTTGACGTCCCACGTCCCCACGGGAATGCACCTTCTGATTTACACGAGCGCACCACAGGCTTCTTGCTCATGCTGGATGGCTCTTGGTGCATAGAGTGATCCATCACAGAGGCTGGAAGCGGAGGGAGGTTTAGAACCATCTGGCCCAGCCCCCTTACTTTGGAGGCAAGTAAACTGGTGTTGGGAGGAGGTGACTGGTTCCTGAGGGAGGATCTGGCAAGTTGCTCCCAGATGACCTCTGTGCAGGAGGGGAAGCTGTGAGCCCCCAGACCCTCTTGAGTATCTGAGTTCTGGCGTTTCACTGTATCCTTGGGCCTTCATGAGGAGGGTGTCAGGTTGCTTGAGATCAGCATGAGCACCAGGCCCTGCCACGCTGGCCAAGCAGGAGGCGGGCTTCGGCAGTGGTTCCCCTGCCACCCGCCAGCAGTGTGCCAGTGGGCTGTGAAGTCACCTGGGCTGGGAGGGCCTCCCTTGTGTGAGCTTTGGCTCAGGCACTGTGGGCAACGGACTCTAGGATGGGCCCCAAGATTCCAAGCCCCTGGTGGACATGTCTCTCCCCTTGAATGTGTGCAGGGCTGTGACTGTGATGGTGTCACTCCTGAGATCAGGTTATATGGTAAAGGTGAAGGGATTTTGCAGATGTAATTAGGGTCCCTTGTCCATTGACTGTGAGTTGAGCAAAAGAGAGATTGTGCTGGGGGTGCCTGCCCCAATCAGGTGAGCCCTTTAAAGGAGGGTCTAGAAGTCAGAGATCATCTCTTGCTGGCCTTCAGAAAGCAAGCTGCCCTGTGTGAGGGGGACTTGAAGAGCTGAGAGCAGCTGCCCGCTGATGCCAGCAGGAATGGGGACCTCAGCCTACTGAGGGAACTGAATTCTGCCAACAAACATGTGGGCTCAGAAGAGGGCCCTGAACTCTAGAAAGACCCCAGCCTGGCCAGTGCCTTCACTGCAGCCTGTGGGAACCTGAGCAACGAGGCTGTGCCCCAACTCCTGGCCGCAGGAGCTGTGAGACCATAAATGCGTGTTATTGTAAGCCGCCGAGTCAGTGGGTATGTGTTACACGTCCAAAGATAACTACACAGGCATTGACCCTGTCCACCCAGGGATGCTAGAGGGGCTCTGCTGGTTTTACCCCAGGCCATGGTGACAGCCACCATGATGAACACAGGGCTCTCTCCTCTGAGCTGCAGAAGCTCTGTGCCCTGTCCCCTGCCACAAGTCACAGACTTTCTTCATGTGTTTTACCTCATGTTAATGAAGGAGATCTTCTCCAGGGGCTTGATCTAGTGGGAAACAGAGGACAGGGAGGATTTTAAATTTCAGTCCATCCAACCCTGTAGATTTGCTGTCCCACAGTAACGTAAAGGATCACCAGGTAAAACGCTGCTTCTCCCGGACACCATCACCTTGCCCCTCTCTCACATGGACACTGGTGCCTGGCTTGGGAGTATGGCCGGTGACTTCGTGGCAGTGTGGGGAGAGGATGTGTGTCCTTGGATCTATGAGAGGTCCTCACTTCCCCGTGGTCTCTGCTGGAAACGTCTGCCTGGACCGCCGGCCTCTGAGATACCTTGGCCCTGCCTGCACCAGCTCCTGAGCCTGCCTATCTTGGCGTCTCCTTCCGCTGTCCCGTGCCTGGCCCTCAGGGCCTCTCTGCACCCTCACCAGTCACTTCTGAGATCTTACGCATGTGCATTGCTCGAGGGGTGGCTGGGATACCACGTCCACAAATTGCTCTGTGCTGTTTGGGGACTGGCCTGAGGTCTTTGAGGGGTTTTCTCCTTCTAGGGAGTCGGGACCCTCTCTAACATAAGCAATGGGCTGTGACATAATCACAGTTGAGCTTAGCAGATTCCAAAACTCCCTTCTCCACACAAGGCCTGGCTTTCAAACCTGTTGTCTGACTATAGGCACAAACCTCCCACTTTGGGTGTAAAAAGCTGGTTCTTAACCATTTTGGCTTTTTAATTTTTTTTTATTTTTACTTTTTGAGATAGTTTCACTCTGTTGCCCAGGCTGGCATGCAGTGGCATGATCTCAGCTCACTGCAACCTCTGCCTCCCAGGTTCAAGCAATTCTCCTGCCTCAGCTAGGATTATAGGTGCGTGCCACCATGCCTGGCTAATTTTTTGAATTTTTAATAGAGATGAGATTTCTCCATGTTGGTCAGGCTGGTCTCGAACTCCTGACCTCAAGTGATCCGCCCAGCTCAGCCTTCCAAAGCGCTGGGATTCCAGGCTCGAGCCACCGCGCTGGCCTCTTTTTGCATTCTTGCTATAAAATTGGTATTTGTATCTTCCTCCCATTCTGCGCTCCCCCAACCCTGCAGGGAGGTGGATTCTTCAAGGGAATTGGGGAGAAGAGAAGCACATTCATGTATTTCCACATTCAGCCTCCATCTCACGAGTTACACCATTCCCAGCACGTCACCACCCCCAGATCTTTGGTTACCAGCCTGGGGGCAGAGGATAAGCACATCATTCAAAAATAGATTCTCAAGCCTCCAGAGTGTCAGGGCCCAGCCGAGCATGTTGGCGGCTTCCAGGGAGGTGGCCACGCCCCAGGGGAAGTGGTTGCATGGAGGAAGAATCTCAGAGGAGGCTTGGACGTGGCAGAGCAATGCTGGTCCTGTGTTAGGACTGGCTCATCCGTCCTGCAGGGATGAGGGGCAGAGCCTCAGCAGAAGTCCAGGCCAGTGTCCCCCTTCCAGCATCAGAGACCCCTACTCCCACAGGACGGAGGAACCACTGTGATGGCAGAGCTTATCTCCCAGCAGCCCCGTGGGATGGGACCCAAACTAGAAGTTAGGGTGAGTTTGGAGGACATAAAGTGAGCTGGCTTCCCATATACTGGCTGTGTGGGGTGATGTTCATGGCAACAGATTTCCATCTCCTCAGCCTCAGGCCCAACCCTGCTACCCCAGCCATACTCAGAGGCTCTGGAAATCTTACCTGGAGGAGACTCTTCTGTTACCACCAAGCCAGGAAATTTCGTGACTAGAGTCTCCTGAAGAATTTGGGAAGACCCAGAGGAAGTCCACCTCCCTCTCTCCTGCACCTGGAGTCTCCCATGTCCACGGAGGCCACGCCCACCCCGCCCTCAGGTGGCATCAGCCCAGGATCTGACCCTGGACTGGCTCACACTGAGTTGCCTCTGGCCAGTGCAGGGCTCAGCCGGGGTTGGCTTCCAGCTGACAGTGGTAGGAATTAATTCATCTGACCGAAATATTCTTTTCTCTTCTGGGCTGTTGGTTTTTCAAGTGCAACAAAGATTCAATACAGCTCCAAGGAGGGAGCCAAGAAAAACATTCTGTGTCAAAGTGAGGCCCTGGAAGTGAAACCCTGGAACAAAGCCGAAAAACGGGCTCCAGCTGGGTGCCAGCAAACGCAGGACTGGAATGTGACTTCCGGCAGCGCGCAGGTGCTCCTGGGTCACCTGCTTTGAGGTCCAGCCTCCTGCCCTGCCCCGGGTGACCACATGACCACTGTGGACTTTGCCCTGACACCTTCTGGGAGGAGAAGAGGCCTGACCTTGGTGCTGGGGTCCAGTGGGCATTGCCCTGGTCCAAGGCTGCTGCTCTTGACCTCTGCCCTGCGGCTGTTTTCCGTTGGAGCAGAGGCTCCTCCTGTCCTGTCCTGCCTGTGGAGGGAAGCAAACCTTCCCCTGGACCAGAGACAGGAGAAAGCGGAGACAGGTAGCAACGCTGTGGACTGGTGATGACAGGCTCTTCAGCTTCCTGCAAGTGACCGGGCCTGGGGAACAGGTGAGTCATTGTTTAAACCTCTGTGCACTTTGCGGAGTGTCTGCCTCTGTGTGTGTGTCTCTGTGTGTGTGTCTCTGTGTGTCTGTGCGTGTGCTCACGTGTTTGTACCCGTGTCTGTATTTGTGTCTGTGCATGTGCCCGTGTGTGTATAATCAAAGGACAAAGCTGGGGCGGAGACTTCCTAGTTCAGATTTCTGATGGCTCCACTAAGTCGGATTCCCAGAAGGAGATTCTTATTTGAATTTTTCTTCGGGAAAGTTCTGGTTTTAAGGTCTTGAAAAAAAAAAAAAAAACTTCTGGTAATAAGAAGAACTCTTCAAGGAATCCATTTCAAATGACATCAAAATTCCCAATTTAATACCCAGTGATATCTAGGAAGCTTGTCAGGTTTTCTTGTAAACTCCTTTTTACATCTACATTGTGTTTTCTGTACCAGATGGCTGCATTCTGAATGTAATGTACCGGTGTACCTCTCGTAATCTCAATATTCTTCACAGGCCCAGGCAAGGGTGACACAGGAGCACAGTTGGCGATAGACTCATCAACCAGACCCTTCCTTGGAATGGCCCCTTCCCCACAAAAAAGACTAATGTGGGATTTGCTCTCCATTTTTTCTCCTTTAGTGGAAGGGAGGTGCACGAGATTAAAAAGCCCCAAGTTAAGATTACTAGAGAAGCTCCAATCTTGAATATGGTGTTCCTGAAAACATCTTTGTCTTCAATAACCTAATGACATCTTTGACTACTAATAACCCCATCTTGATTAAATTCTGGAGGTGGGGGTCAGGTGCCACACTTTTAATTTTCTCTTTGGACAGAAGGCTCCAACCTCTCATTATTGAAAGCTTACAACACTCAATCACACAAAAAGTTATATAAGAAAATGTTTACTGCAGTCTTATTACAGAGAAAAAATTAAAACTAAGTAAAAATCCAGTATTAGGAAGATGGTTCAGCAAGTTGAGATAGTTGTAGAAATGTTATATGTCCATTAAACATGATTTTGAAGCAATGCGTGAGACTGCCTTTGGTATTAAGTATTTTTTACACATAGGATAATAATTTTATGTTAAACTATGGGTTTTGGTTTGTTTTTAGGAGTCATAGAAAAAACTAGAAGTAGGCAAAAATACCATTTGTGGTTGTATTGGGGGGTGGAGTTATGGGTAGCTTCTTCTTTTATATTGACACTTGTATGTTTATAGTAAAATAACTTTTTTTTTTTTTTTTTTTTTTTTTTTTTGGAGACAGAGTCTTGCTCTGTCACCCAGGCTGGAGTGCAATGGTGGGATTTTGGCTCACTGCAACCTTTGCCTCCTGGGTTCAAATGATTTTCCTGCCTCAGCCTCCCGAGTAGCTGGGATTACAAGCGTGCACCACCACACCCAGCTAATTTTTGTATTTTTAGTAGAGATGGGGTTTCACCGTGTTGGACAGGCTGGTCTCCAACCCCTGACCTCAAGTGATCCACCCGCCTTGGCTTCTCAAAGTGCATTTACAGGCATGAGCCACTGTACCCAGCCCAAAAATAAAATAACTTTATTAAACAAAGAGACATATCATTGTCAAAGGAATGAGACACTGGCATCCTGGTAGTCACAGTGCATTCCTTCAGAGTCCACCTGTTTCAGTTAATTCAGACATGTTTTGGGCCACAGATTTTTTGACTTAGGAAAGGTTTTATTAACCTGCACAAATAAATAGCAAAGAGAACTTGAAGGGGTATCTCTGTTTATTTTTAATCATTTTTTATTTCAATAGATTTTGAAGGAACAGGTGGTATTTGGTTACAGGGATATGTTCTTTAGTGATTTCTGAGATTTTTTTGCACCCCATACCAGAGCAGTGTACACTGCAGCCATTGAGTAGTCTTTTTTCCCTCAGCCTGCCCCCACTACTCTTTCCCCTTCCACCAAAGGGTGGAAAGTCTGGGCTGTGCCTTGAACTCTGACAGCCTGTCCCCATCTGACTTGAGCGGATCATCTGGTGGACTAAGTTCCCACCCCAGGCACTCTCACTTTGCCTCAGATGCTGTCTTAGTCTGTTTGTGCTGCTTTGACAGAATTCCTGAGACAGAAATGTATAAAGAGCAAAGATTTGTTTCTTATGGTTCTGGAGGCTGGGAAGTCCAAGGCCAAGGGGTCTACATCTGTTGAGGGCCTTCTTGCTGTGTCATCCCACAGTGGAAGCTGAAAGGGCAAGAGAACACGCAGGCTCATGGACGTGCAAGACTGCAGCAGTGTTAATCTGTGCTGGGCGTGGATTAATGAGGGCAGAGTCCTCATGACCCAACCACTTTCCATTAGGCCCCACCTCCCAGCACAGTTGCACTGGGGACTAAGTTTCCAAATTTGCTTTTTGGAGGATCCATGCAAACCATAGCTGGCCCCAAGAAATCATCCTCAATCCAGGTGGATATTTCAAAGCACAGGTGCTGTGTTATGTGCTCTTCATGCTTGGCCTCATTCATTCATTTCTTAGGAATTAGTACTTACTATGTGCTAGACACTGTTCCCAGCTCCAAGGAAAACAGAATTCTAGCAGTGATTCCTAGTCTTGGCTGCATACTGAGATCACCTGGAGAGCTTTTCTTTTTATTTTTCTTTCTTTCTTTCTTTTTTTTTTTTTTGAGAAACACAGATGGAAAACTTAATGTTATGTTTTTTATCCGTCTCTGAAGCCAGCATCATACTTGATGGTGAAACTTGAGTATTTCCATCTAAGATGGGGTTCCAGGCATGTTTGGGATAACCACCCGAGTCTACTATGTGGAACCCTTTTTCTCTGATGGGTAGAGAGCCCTAAACCCTCCTGTTCTGGACTCCGTGACTCTCAGTCACTTTCTGTCTAGAACGATCTTCTTGGTATCTAGGACTCAGTCCTATTTGTTTCGAGATTGATTCCAAACTTGATTCCCTCCCCTCTTATCCCTGCAGGGCAGACCAGACCAGTCTGTGGCTGTGGCTCCTTACTGGGGGCAGTGAGGGTATGTGGGCTGCTTCCAACTATTCCTGCTTTTCTTCTTTCCTTTTCAAAATGCCTCCCCTTCCCCCTTCAGGGAGCCTCCCTCTTGCCCACTGTGGCGAGGAAGGGAGATGAGACTCTGATCCCAGGACCAGCTGCCTCTGATGGGTTTCATATTTATTGTGGGGAGCTTCTCTTCCTAGATAATAAACACAGAATGATAACATTAGAACATTATTAGAATGTCACCATTTTGCAACCCCCTAGTGAAATAGTAGGTCAAAGTAATAGTCTTCAATGACTGTCAACATCATAGAGAGACAACTGGACATTATTTGCCTTCTGCGGGAAGTGCACACACACTCTCATGGCAATCTTGCCAAAAAATAGCCTGTATCTAATCAGGTTTATGTCCTGAACCACCGCGGTATCAAAAATACAGAGTTCACAGGACTCTATTCAATAACACAGGGGTGCAATCAGCAACATCCGTACTGGAAATCTACAAGACAACCTGATTTCTTCAACACATGAACTGCAAAGAAAAAAAATACCTGTATCTATACTGAGATTTGCAGATGATAGGATGCCTGGGATCTGCTTTACACAATACCCTGCTGGGGGGAGGTTTGGGAGTGTGAGTGATACAAATGGCTGAGCTGATTACTGGGGAAGTGGGAGGTGGGTCTGTGGGCCCATCAGAGCATTCTCTCTATTGTGGTGTGTACATGAAAGTTTCTATGATGAAAAAATACGCAGGGGTCGCCCACATTTATTTTGATCACAAAGTTGGTTTTCTCTGGGGCATACTACTGTGGGTTCTGAGGCTTTAGACACAATGGGAATGTGTCTACGATGTTTTGAGATCATTGAGACACCAACGTTTTTTTAGGTAGATTTTTTCTGAAACACCAACCTTAATCCATGAACAACCACCCAAGAAATGCTCAGATGCTTTTTACCTCTCCTTGCATTAGATACTTTGGGGACAAGTAATAGATTTGTAAAAATTGAGAGTAATGGAAGGAGGACAATAAGCCCTGAGACCGTCACATGTAATCGTTGCTTTTAAGGGTCTGCAATGACCCATGCCTGGAGCTTTCCAAGCAAAGCTCCTTTTGTTCCTTACCACAGACCTAAAAACGGACCTAAAAATTGCAGATGGGGAGATGAGGCCTGGGGTGCAGAGGGGAGCAGGAGTGTGGACCCAGGTGGCCTCTGAGTTGGGAGCTCTGTATCGGGCCACCTGCTCCTGACCGACAAGCAGCCCCGGGGTTGAGCTTGCTGAGATGATGTGGCTCAGATGTTCCACTTGCTTCAGACGGTTGTGATTCTTTCCAGGGCATGGCGCAGGCACACAGGACCCCCCAGCCCAGGGCTGCCCCCAGTCAGCCCCGTGTGTTCAAGCTGGTTCTCCTGGGAAGTGGCTCCGTGGGTAAGTCCAGCTTGGCTCTTCGGTACGTGAAGAACGACTTCAAGAGTATCCTGCCTACGGTGGGCTGTAAGTGAGGGCAGAACACCCCTTTGTTGGTCTTCAGTGCAGAAGTCTGGGCTGCTGACCCACACCTGGTGGCAGATGGGGACGAGGCCCGCCTAGGAATCCCCATGCTGGGACCTTGAGCTGCCTGTGTCCGGTGCGTGAGGGGAGGGGGTGAGGTCCACGAGGGCAGCCAGAGAATCTACAAAGACAGGAAGTGCCCTTGGCTCTGGGTCAGGTTTCAGCTCAGCTGGAGTCTGCAGGGGGTGGAGATTCTGGGGTAGGACCTCTGGCCCCGGAGCGTCGGGCTGGGTGCGAGGGATTATGCTGGTGGAAGGGAGAGCCCGGAAGAAGCCTCCTGGGCCCTGGCCACCCAACAGCCTAAACCAGCTGTCCTCTCACACCACCCAGGCCACCCTCCTGCTAACACTGCTCCCTTGCTTTATTTACCCCAACAGCATCTTCCTTCCTGCCTGGACTTGGTTTACCAGCCTGGCCTGGATTGGAAGTGGGAGCATCATTGTTGGGGGTGGGCGGGGAGGGAGACCTTCTTGCTGTGTTTCTTAAAAAGGCTAACCTGTCATGAAGCTCAGGAGTAACTGTATGGGGCATCTGCAGGCTGCTGGCCTCCTTCCCATCCTGCTGTGGGCACAGCCTGCCTAGACAGTGAAACCCAATTTTCACCTGAAATGGGGAAAGCCAGCGTGTTCTTTATACCCATCCCCCCTGGGGGAATACACGCAGAATCAGAGCCTCGATTTCAAATTCGGACTCTGACATGGATAAGCTGCGCATCTCCAAATTCACTCGTTCATTTACTCATCTAACAGGCATTTGTGGACCCTGAACCCTTTGCAGGCCTGCATTAGGTGGGATGGATTCTATAACCAGCTAAACAGATGCACTAAACACAGAAACACAATTGCAAGATGTGGCACATGACGTTAGCTATTAGGGAGCCCTTCCATTTTCTCAGGGGGTGATTCCTGAAGGGTCCCCAGGGGATACAGGGGAATTGGCAGGGGTCTGCCTGGCCCGACTCCCAGAGCTAGTGGTGAGAAGGGCCAGGGTGATGGTGAGAGGCTGTCTGCAGAGGGGGACCCTGGGGAGAGAGTCAAGGTTACCCTGGGGTGGGCAGTACAATCCTCTTCTCCATTAGCAAGGAGATCTGTACCCCTCACCCCCTAAGTCCTGATATTGGACTTGGCTTCCTTTAAAAATACATCAAAGTGCCAAGGCTGGCCTGAGAGTGGCCTCAGTTGAGAATAGAGAACACAGATGGGGGCCTCACCAGGCCTGGACATTGAGAGCTTTGTACCTGGGTGGCTGGTATTCAAGATGCAGAGAGAGGCAGCAGGTGTCAGGCCAGGTGAGCTGGACTGGGGATGGATCTTACTCTGACACGGAGGTCTGCACACTGTGGCTGTCTGGCTGTTCTGGTTGTTTTGTGAGTAAGGTTCTGTGGAGATACAACTCTACCTGTTCAGGTACTTACTCTCTGTAAATGATATTCTTGCTGTTCCTCCTCCTCTATTCACTCTAAAACGGCAGCAGGGTTGAGTGGTTGCAGCAGTGACCCCACGGCCAGTAAAACCTAAAGTATTTGCTACAGGGCCTTTTACAGAAGGACTCCATGACGCCACCCTAGCAGAGCCTGCAGGAGCCAGCGCCCAAAGGCACTCACTGGGTGAGCGCAAGCAGGACTGAGAGATTCCGAGATGCCCGGTTGGAGCGTAGGAGGGTGCTTTGGATTCATTGAGACGTGCTTGGACGTGCTCGGATGTGCTCAGCCCACAGAGAGCTGTACCCACAGAGCACCCACCTTCCTTGGGTGGGGGTGGGGGGGGTGATGTGTGGGGTCCGTGAAGCTTCAGGGTGGTGCTGGGCATTCTGTATTTTACAAGTGAAGGGAATGGAGGCCCCGACAGTGAGGGGCGAGGCTCTAGTTCCTTTCATTCCAGCAAGCCAGGGTCCGAGCGTCCCCCTCACACCTGTCCTGCCTGTCCCAATTGCCCGCCCTCTCTTCAGGGGGCCTACCAGGGTCAGTGGGGTGAACAAAGCTGGGCTTGCTGGGGAGTCCTAGGCCAGGTTGGGGGTCTTTGCTTGGGGAGCAGGCCTGTATGTCTCACTCTACTCCTGGTCCTCTGCCTGGCCCCTCAGGGGCCATCCCCCTACCGGCAGCTTTCAGATGAAAGCCAGGGCCTCCCTTCCTCCAAGCCCCTCTCTTCCAGGCCCGGGTTTATCTCCTCTCTCTGAGGGGAAGGACCGTTCTACAGGCTGGGCTCTGCCTTTCACCCAGAACTGGTGTGTGGAGTCTTTGTTCCCACTCTGGGTCTCTGTGAGGGGCCGGGGTGGTAGGCTGTGGGCTGTGGCCCGTGGCACAACGGGGAGAGGAGGAGAACAGCCAGATTAGGTTAGCCTGTGGCTCACAAGCTGCCTTCATCCCATCAGCCTCCAACCCTGGGGTCCGCACTTTTGTATTGAGCACCTCTGTGTGTGGGCAGCTGTGCCAGGTTGCGGGGGCAGAAATGTGGAAGCTCCTTTCTTTGCTGTTGGCTGAGTCCTCTGTGGGAACCGTGGTCTCCTCTGCTTCTATCCGAGTGTCTGCGTCACACCTTGGGATAATATTACAGCTTTTAGAGGTAGATATTACTATAACTATGGATAGATGTCATGCAATTTATTATTATCATTATGTTAATTTTTTTGAGACAGAGTCTTGCTCTGTCACCCAGGCTGGAGTGCAGTGGCTCACTGGAACCTCCGCCTCCTAGGCTCAAGCCATCCTCCCACCTTAGCCTCCAGAGTAGCTGCGATCACAGGTGCGCACCACCATAGCCGGCTAATTTTTATATTTTTTGTAGAGATAGGGTTTTGCCATGGTGTGCACCACCGCACCCAGCCTATGTTAATTATTTTATTGTTTTTTTTCTTTTTTTGAGACAGTCTCGCTCTGTTGCCTAGGCTGGAGTGCAGTGGTGCAACCTTGGCTCACTGCAACCTCCGCGTCCTGGGTTCAAGTGATTCTCCTGCCTCAGCCTCCTGAGTGGCTGGGAATACCACCATGCTGATCTTTGTATTTTTAGTAAAGATGGGGTTTCACCATGTTGGCCAGGCTGGTTTCGAACTCCTGACCTCAAGCAATCCACCAGCCTTGGCCTTCCAAAGTGTATGTTAATTATTAATCATCATTATGATCATTACATGATCATATATTATAAATGTGGGTATTGCCACTTTTAGGATGAAGAGATGGGATGTGCTCATTCCTTTAACTTACGTGCTTTGGGGGGAAGAGCGTGGTCTGTGTTGCACAAAAACCCTTTGAGAGCAGACACTCCTGCTTCTTTTGTCACGTGCGGCTTCAGCTTTTGTCAAGAACACTGGGCTCCTGCCCAGGGGAGACGGTGGGCCAGGAGCAGAGCCTCAGAGGAGAGTGGGAGTGCTGTCCTCACAGGCAGCCTGGAAATGCAGGAGGCAGTGCGCCCAGTGCTCGGCTGCAGGAACCCCGAGTGACGGACGGGATGGATGGCCACAGGCTTGCCGCTCCTTCCCTCCGTCTGGATTTTTTCCCTGTGAAATGGGAGTGTAAACACCTTCCTGGAGTGCGCTCTGCATGAAAGGTTGCTGTTACCCTGGGTGGCTTAAGGTCACCAAGGCCGGCCCTGTCTGAGGGGTCAGCCTTCAGGAGGATTGACTCAGGTCCCTGGGGCCCTCCCGAGGGTCTGGTTCAGTCGACAGGTGTGTGGGGTGGGGCCCACAGCAGGACATGACACAGGCGGTGGGCTCAGCTCCTGGCAAGGCACCATCCATCCAGAGGAAGCAGGAAGCAGAGCCAGAAAGGGACATGGACTCGAGCCCTGAAACTGGAAAACCAGCGTGCTGGCCGGAGCCACGAGAGCAGGCAGGAGCAGAGGCAGAACGGACAGGAGTCCAAGTGAGCACAGCCTCCCGCCCACCCCCGCCAGGGCCTGTTGTGGAGGTGGCAGCTTCAGGAGCCCCTGCTGTGTCAGGGATGGGGGCTGGCGCTCCCCATGGACTGCCCCCACCGTCCTAACGGGCCACAGCAGGGGAGATTCTCTGCGCTGCTGACTTTCTGCATGATATCTTTTGGAAGGATGGTGACATCTAGTGCTTGTGTGCACATTTGCCAGCTGAAGCCACGACTAACCCCAGACTTGGGCTTTTTGCAGGAAGGGGACGGTGACAAACAGGTACTGAGCACATTCAACTTGGCACCAGCTGACTTCCCTTCTAAACTGAGAATGTGGCTGACGCCCTAGAGCCCCCAGAAAATAAGTTTCCATTTCATGTTCCTTTCAATTTGTCATCAGCTCACTATTTTTACCAAACAGCCAAGTGCTACAGAGAGGGCTTCAGTAAGCAGAATCGGCTGTTTATTTAAATTAAAAGGTAAAAAAGCAAAACCACTTAAATGATGTTAACATTTAGTAGAGGCTGGGCGCAGTGGCTCATGCCTATAATCTCAGCACTTTGGGAGGCCGAGGCAGGCAGATTGCCTGAGCTCAGGAGTTTGATACCAGCCTGGGCAACATGGTGAAACCGCGTTTCTACTAAAAAAAAAAAATTAAAATAAAAAAAATAAAATTTAGTAGAGGAACTTTTTTTTTTTTTTTTTTTTTTTTTTAGAAGATGGGGTCTTATTCTGTTGCCCAGGCTGGAGTGCAGTGGTACAATCACAGCTCACTATAGCTTCAACCTCCTGGGCTCAAGCAATCCTCCACCTCCGCCTCTTCAGTAGCTGGGACCACAGGTGTGCGTCACTACACCCAGCTAATTTTTGTATTTTTTGTAGAGACAAGGTTTCACTGGTCTTAAACTCCTGAGCTAGATTGATCTTCCCTCCTTGGCCTCCCAAAATGCTGGGATTACAGGCATGAGCCACTGTACCCAGCCAAAAATTTTTTAATTACATTTTGGCTTTAGCCATGGAGATATAGAAAATGTGGTTAGTGGGTTTCTGGAAAAGCATATGGCGATAAATGCATGCTGTCTTCTGGGTCAGAGCCAAGGAGTGTATGAGACTAGGTTGCCTCAGATACCTGTCCAGGGGCCCACCTGAGGGCCTTACATCTCTGCAGGGAAGAGAAGGGTCTCCGATCTGTAAATAGCCAAACATTGACTATTATTATGCATTATCATTGCTTGGACTAAAACCCATGCCCTCCTTGGAAATTTGCTGGGATTTTACATTAGTGTAAATTCAACTGCCAGCCATCATTTCCCCTCCCCTCCCCTCCCCTCTCCTCCTCCCCTCCCCTCCCCCCTTCCCTCCCCTCCCCTCCCCTCCCCTCCCCTCCCCACCCCCTCCTCTCCCCTCCCCCCCTCCCCTCCCCTCCCCCCTCCCCTCCCCTCCCCTCCCCTCCCCTCCCCTCCCCTCCCCACCCCCTCCTCTCCCCTCCTCTCCCCTCTCCTCTCCCCTCCCCTCCTCTCCCCTCCCCTCCTCTCCCCTCCCCTCCTCTCCCCTCCCCTCCTCCCCCCTCCTCTCCCCTCCTCTCCCCTCCTCTCCCCTCCTCTCCCCTCCTCTCCCCTCCCCTCCCCTCCCCTCCCCTCCCCTCTCCTCTCCCCTCTCCTCTCCCCTCCCCTCCCCTCTCCTCTCCCCTCTCCTCTCCCCTCCCCTCCCCCTCCCCTCCCCCCTCCCCTCCCCCCTCCCCTCCCCCCTCCTCTCCTCTCCCCTCCCCTCTCCTCTCCTCTTCCCCCTCCCCTCCCCTCCTCTCTCCTCTCCTCTTCTTTTTTTGAGGCAGAGTCTCACTCTGTCTCCTGCTGCCCAGGCTGGAGTGCAGTGGCACAATCTCGGCTCGCTGCAACCGCCACCTCCTGGGTTCAAGCGATTCTCCTGCCTCGGCCTCCTGAGTAGCTGGGACTACAGGGGCATGCCAGCACACCTGGCTAATTTTTGTATTTTTAGTAGAGACAGGGTTTCACCATGTTGGTCAGGCTGGTCTTGAACTCGACCTCAAGTGATCCACCCACCTCAGCCTCCCAAAGTGCTGGGATTACAGGCATGAGCCACTGTGCCTGGCCTCCAGCCATCATTTTCAACATGGAAAAGGAAAGTATGAGAGGCTAAGACTGGTAAATGGAGGAAGCAAACCTGAGTTTTATGCTCACGTGTCACCCTGTGCCAGCTTTTAAGATAAAACCAAATTCAAACTGAGAAATGTGATTTGAGGTGACGGGAAACAGAAAGATGTGGATAAAAGGCCCACGTTTTAAGACAACAAGTACACAAAGAGCAAAGAGGACAGGAAGAAGCAGCAAAATTAATGTGCCCTTTCTCTCCTTGCCCAGGCGATTTAACAGCCACCCTGGGTGAAGGGCACCATTAGCTCCTCTATGGATGAGGAAGCTGACACTTAGAAAGTTTAAGCAAGCTGCCATCAGATCAGCTGACGGGTGTACATTTATGGCCTGGGCACGGTCTTCATTCTGGCACCATTGTCAATCCAGTGGAGCATCTGGTGTGTTTATAGCCAGTTCAGTCCTGACAGTTGCCCCATCCAAGCTGGAAATCACTGGTCCTATTGTCTGGATGGAGACTCCAGCTTTGACCTGGGGAGTTGGTCTGACTTCAAGTTCCTGGACCTGCAGGAAACTGCAGGATGTGCAGGCAGAAGAGCCCAGGCAGTGGCTTCCGTTTAGGAAGAGGTTGTCTCATGAGATAGAAGCATGGTCTTGCTGCGTCATGCTGGAAAGCTCTGTCTAGCCTCCAGTTCTCTGTCTAGTGGGTGAAATTGTGTTTTTCCCACCCGCAAAGAGGCGATTAAGTCCTAACCCCCAGAACCTGTGAGTGCGACCTTATTTGGAGCGAGGGTCTTTGCAGATGTAATTAATTAAGGCCAACAAGATGGAACTTAGGATGGCCCTTAAGTCCAGTGACTGATGTCCTTACAAGAAGGGGAGAGGACACAGCTACAGAGGGGCAGCCACGTGAAGACAGAGCCAGAGATGGGGATGATGCAGCCACCAGGAACACCAGGGGTGCCGGCAGCCCCTGAAGCTGGAGGAGGCCTGGAACGGATTCTCCTTCAGTCTCCGGAAGGAACCAACCCAGCCAATGCATCAGTTTTGGACCTCTGGCCTCCAGAACTGCAGGAAGAAATCTGCTAATTTGAGCCACCAGGCTCATGGGACTTTGTTTTGGCAGCCGCAGGACACTCATGCACTGTCCTTGGAGTGAACGTTTTCATTTTAAACATGTGGCTCCATCTGCCAGAATCTCCCCAACAGACTCCAAACCCAACCCAGGGTCTAGGCAGGGTAGTGGCTTTGACAGGAGCCTGTCGGTGCTGGTGGCACCTCCATGCCCCAGACAACTTGCCTTCCCCCGCCCCGTCCTCTCCAGTTCTGTGTATAACACATCCCTGACAAGCCACACACGATGGGGCAAAACATTTTGGAGATCTATAAAATAATCATTTTAAAATCATATCACTTTGGAAAGCAAAGGGTAGAAAATCTTTAAATGAACAGTGCATTGCCCAATATGTTAAAGTGCTTGGGGGTAGTTTTGTGTGTGTGTGTGTGTGTGTGTGTGTGTGTGTGTGTGTGAAGCCAGGTACATGGCTGAGTAAGACAAAGCCCCTGCCTTCCTGGGTGAGACAGGCGGAGAACACAGGAGGCCTCGCCTCTGAGTGTGTATGGGGTGCAGGGAGGCTTCCGTGGAGGCAGGGGGCCCAGCAACCCTTCCGGGGTTGCCGCTGGAAGATCTCAGAGGACGCCTAAGAGTTTTCTAGGTGAAGAAGAGGAAGGACACCATGCAGAGGGGACAGTAGAGAAGGGGGTTGGTAGGGAGCAGCATTGGGAAAGAGGGGAGGTTAGCAGGAGGCAAGGAAGGCCTTGGAGGAGCCTGTGCAGTCGTGACTGCCTCTGTGCAAGATGGGTCTGGCAGGTGAGGGACCAGTGGGCCAGGGGTTCCCAGGGCCCAGCTGCATCGCTGGAAGCCGGCAGGGATGCGTCGGGCTCCCGGTAAGTGGAGATCCTTTCCACGGCATATGTAGCCCAGAGCTTTTGTGTTAGGTCCTGGAGAGATTTATCTTCCCATCCAAAGCCTCTCCAAAGGCCCCATAGCAATCACTCCCAACACTTTGCTCGTTGTGGAAGGCTCCATCTCCCAGAAGAACTGTTTGCTCAACCTCCTGGCCATGCGGGCGTGGGAGACGAGTGGCCAGCTGTCCTTCTAAGCCCATTGCTGTGCCTGCGGCTTGCTGTGGTCCCACCTGAGCCGCACGTGGCAACCTCGTCCTCTGAGTAAGCCCTCTGGGCCTCCCTGTTTCAGGTGCGTTCTTCACAAAGGTGGTGGATGTGGGCGCCGCCTCTCTGAAGCTTGAGATCTGGGACACAGCTGGCCAGGAGAAGTACCACAGCGTCTGCCACCTCTACTTCAGGGGCGCCAATGCTGCGCTTCTGGTGTACGACATCACCAGGAAGGTAGGGCCCACCTTGAGGCATGTCCCACCCTCCTTCCCAAGCACCTGCCTTCTGGTTTCTCCAGTGCAATGATGCCATGGCATAATCACAAGGAACAGAGACCCCATTAGTGAGCACCAGTCACCTCCTCCAGGATGGCCTCCTGACAACCCCCCATCCTCCTCCACGGTGGGGTTCTGCTCCTCTGTGGTCCACAAAGAACATGCCATTGCCATCTGCCACTCAGTAGTTCCTGGTGCTGCATTAGGGTCAGGGTTTGGGGTAGTGGCCAGTCCCCCAGACTCTCTTGCATGAAGTGGTCCTTTGAGGACATCTAGGGGTGGAAGATTCAGGAGCTCAAGGCCTGACCTGAAATACCCCGTGGCTGGCAGTCTCCTGGGCCTGGTCAGGGTGAAGAATCTGATGTGTGTCCCAGCAGTTTTCTGCCTGGCCGCACAGGTCACCCAGGACAGGAACGTGCCCTCCTCAGAGAAATGGAGCAGCCCTGCAGGTTTGTCCATGGACAGTAGGATTCTGTGACATTTTATGCAACGTGACCAGCAACACTGGCTTCCCCCTGCAGAATAGCTAATGACCGCCTATAAGTTCTGTTTGACGTGACTTTTTTTCTTATTTTCTAGGATTCCTTCCTCAAGGCTCAGCAGTGGCTGAAGGACCTGGAGGAGGAGCTGCACCCAGGAGAAGTCCTGGTGATGCTGGTGGGCAACAAGACGGACCTCAGCCAGGAGCGGGAGGTGACCTTCCAGGTACCGCCCAGGAGACCCTGCTCTGCTCTTCCACAGGAGGAGAGAGCCCTGCCCGCCTGTGTCAAGACCTTGGCACTCACACTTTCACACACGCACACCCACACCCGCACACACACATGCGCACACACACCTCTACACGCCCACACGCATTTTCACACATGCACACCCCCACATTCACTCTCACTTGCACCCACACACATTTACAAGCGAGCACACACACGTGCACACACACACACACACACACAACTTCCCACCTGAGTTTCTCTTTTAGTCAAAGATTTCTGGTCTTTCCTGAAAAACTCAGGCCCAGTGCAATGGCAGTTCAAGCCCAGTGGCGGAGGAGCAGGAACAGGTGGCCAGCAGAGGGAAGGGAAGGGCAGGGCAGCGGCTGCAGGGTGGGCTCGGCTTGAATGAGAAAAGTGGTCTAGTTCCTCAGCAGGGCTCCCTTCCCCACTTGGTTCCCAGAAGGGGCCTCTGTGCGTATGTAGCCTCCCTCACCCGAGTTTTGTCAGTCCTCCTTACAGGCAGAGGCAGCGGTCACCCAGGTGTTGCTGTTGTCTCTCTTCCACGGCATCCCACCTCCCCCACCACGTTTAGGACGAACACCATGTAAACAGCTGCAGACAAGTGGCTGATGGGGAGACCCCACATACACTACAGGCTGGCGCAGGGGAAGACCAAACTCAGGGCTTAGACTGACGGGCGCGCCTCCCAAAGAGAAAAGGCCCCAGCTTCAGTGGAGGCTGTGGAGAGATGGAGAAGTGGGGTGAAGATTTTGGAGACTCTCGGGGGCGAGCAAGGGGAGCAAAGGGAGACAGCGGCAGTCTGAGCCCTCATTGCAGGTTGGGATGGGGGAGGAGAGGGTCCTGGCAGCAGAGCTGTGCCCTCTGAGAGTGACTAGATGGGCTGTGTGCTCGGGCAGACACAAAAACACGGGCATGAGGTTACTCAAGGCCTGGAGGGGCAGTGGGCAGCCAGGGTGGGTTTGGAGCGTCTGTCTGGGGAGCTGGCTGAGGAGCTCAGTGGGGACGAATGCAGGGCTGGCCGAGGGATCTCTGGGCCAGGACAGGAGGAATGCATTCACGACGGTGGGTGGTGCGAGAGCTGGGGGCATGGCCGGCCACACCTGCTGCCAGCTCCATGTCCGGCTGGACAGTCAGGCGCCTGAGCTGTGCCCTCTGGGATCCACCACCGGCTCCTCTTCCTGGGAGAGTTCCGGAGGCTAGGGGAGGAGCCTGCACAGGAAGGCCCCCATTCCTCGGCCACCCCCGACTCCTGGGCAAGGCTGTGACCTTCCCATGAATGCTGTCTCCTGGTCACCCGTTGCAAGCCTGCTGTTTTCCGGTTTGCCTTTGCTCTGGGACATCCATTTCTCCCCAGAGGAGAGCTGTGTTGGAAAATGAGGGTTCCCCAGAAGAAGGGCCCAGGTGGGTGCCGTCCAGGGGCCTCCCTCTGCCTCTTATGTTTCCTGGGTTCTCAGTTGGTTCTTTGCCCAGCATCAAAGCCCACAGGTGCCCACAGGCATGGTGGGAGGGGAGCCTGGGGGTGGGGACTTGGCTTTCCAGGCCCTGCAGGAGGAGGAAGGCCGCCCCTGGCCAGCTAGAGGAAGAGCCTCTTGCAGGGGAGCACACCCCGCCCCTCCCTGGTCCTGGCTGCTCAGGAGTGCCAAGAAACACAACTTAGACACGAAACGTGGAGGGGTGCGGGCTCCATGGCTGCGGCTTTCTCGGGTCTTACTGTTGGAAGTGAACCAGGTGTCCTTAGGAAACTCTCTTATAAACAACGCTGGATTTTGTGGCTGTTTCCTTCAGGAAGGGAAGGAGTTTGCCGACAGCCAGAAGTTGCTGTTCATGGAAACTTCGGCCAAACTGAACCACCAGGTGTCGGAGGTGTTCAATACCATGGGTTAGTGACGTCCCCGTGGGCCAGACAAGGGGGAGGTGCTTGTCCCTGACCAACTTCCCTGGGTCCCTGTTGCTGGTGACGCGGTATCCCATAGAATGTCTCTAGGGACTGGATGGTGACCAGGAGGGGCAGGAGGCCCTTGTTTTATGGTTCTGGGTAAACATAGGAGGAGGCGGGTCCTGGGGTGGGTGGTCTGCAGGGCTGTACTGGGCTGGGTGACTTCCCTCCCTAGCCAGCCCCCTTCTCTTGCTGTTCACAGCCCAAGAGCTACTGCAGAGAGACGACAGGGAGGGCCAGGCTCCTCGGGGGGACGCAGCTGTGGCTCTGAACGAGGGGCCCGCGAGGCAGGCCAAATGCTGTGCCCACTAGGTGCAGCCACTCCTGGGGGCTGTGGGGAAGACGCCCCCTGCCTGGGCCGTGGCCAGCTCTAGGTGGATTCTGATTCACTGTCAATGCTGGGTTGCTTCCAAGCCCTAGATGTTCCTGGAAGTTGGCCCCCTTTATAAAAACCACTTCCCACAGCCAGTGGGAACCTCCAGAGGAAGATCTGGCGTTGCATGGCTCCCAGGAAAGTGCTGTGCCCCATCCCCACTGATACCATCTGATTCCCCGATGCCTGTGCCTGTCCCACCTGGACGGTGGCCCCCTCAGCCTGGCAGCCTCTGGAGAGGAAGGAAGGATTGGAAAAGTCCCCCGGAGCACAGCGATGGTGGGAAGATGCCTTACACTTGATCTGGGTGGGGGCACTGGCCCAGAGCCTGGGCCCATCTGCTGCTGGGGGGTTTGGGAGCAGGCCCAGATGAAGGTGGTGGTGCCAGGAAGAAACGGAGCGATGACTGACTGTGGGGTGGGCCCAGGATTTCCGCATCTTGGTGAAGTTGCCCCTGGGAAGGGCAGCTGGGGGCAGTGGCGCCAGTTCCCTTTCATGGTCTCCCAGCTTGCAATGTGGTGAAGCTGAGTTTCTGTCCAGTGAGCAGGAAGATTCTGAGACATTTCGCCTGAGATGTAAGTTGTACTGCGTATGCAGTTTTTTCTCCAAAAATTAAATTGCTTTTGACAATCTGGCTTTTGGAAGTTTTTGAGGACAAGGCAGGGCACTGCACCTGGTGGGTGGTTGTAGGTATTTCTGTATAGACTCTGGGAGGGCTCCTGTTAAGTAAATAAGGAAGCAGGCCCATGCGGCAGGCTGTGACTAACGTGGGCCTGGCCCAGCTCTCCAGAGGGGATGCACTCCCAGGTGGTGACACTTCTTCCTCCTGCCTGCCTCCCTTTACACAGAAACCCATGTCTGAGTCTGTTTTTGTGTTGCTATAAAGGGATACCTGAGGCTGGGTGATTTATGAAGAAAGAGGTTTATTGGGCTCATGGTTCTGCAGGCTGCACAGGATGCACGGGGCCAGTATCTGTTTCTGGTGAGGCCCCAGGCTGCTTCCACTCATGGCAGAAGGCAGTGAGAGCTGGTGTGCAGATGTCATACAGGGAGAGGACGTAGGAGAGGGTAGTGGGGAGGTCCCACTCTTTTTAACAACCAGCACTGGGGGAACTCTTACAGGAGCTTTGGAGTAAGAGCTCCATCATTACTGCTAGGATGGCACCAAGCCATTTATGAGGGACCCACCCCCATGACCCAACATCTCTCATTAGGCCCCGCCTCTCACACTGGGGGTCAGATTTCTTCTTTTTTTATTCTTTTTTTTTTGGAGATGGAGTCTCGCTCTGTCATCCAGGCTGGAGTACACTGGCATGATCTCAGCTCACTGCAATTTCCGCTTCCCAGGTTCGAGCGATTCTCTTACCTCAGCCTCCTGAGTATCTGGGACTACAGGCACGCGCCACCACACCCATCTAATTTTTGTATTTTTTAGTAGAGACGGGGTTTCATCATGTTGGCCAGGCTGGTCTCCAACTCCTGGCCTCGGGTGATCCGCCCGCCTCCACCTGCCAAAGTGCAGCGATGATGGGCGTGAGCCACTGCGTCCGGCCCTGGGGGTCAGATTTCAACATGAGGTTTGGAAGGGACAAATATCCAAACTGCAGCAACCCAGACCCTGTTTTGGGAGGTAAACCCCTCATGATGTTTTCCTGTTGGGTCTCTATCTGGACACCTGATGTGGCAAGGTTATTTCTAAGGTGGCCACTTTTCGGAAGGTGATATTGGTTTTCATCCTTGTCCCTGGGACTATGATAAGCAGGTGTAAGTTTTAAACAATAAGACATTGTTATCCACCTGGAAAAAGTGGCATCACTGTATTGGCTGCTGTAAAGATCAAGGAAGGACAAAGCAAAGTACCTCCCGTTTGACGCTGAGCTTCTCATCACACAAAAGGGGAAAGGGCTCTGTGCCTGGAGCTTCCCCGGCTCCCCCGGGCTTTCTTCTGCTCTTGTTCACTTTGCGTAGAGATGCCAGGCCTTGACCTTCAGTAGGGCCCAGACCATGGGGAGCCCTGGCAGGGGATGGGGGAGGGGACACCGAGGCGAGCCATTGCCTAGGGCCTGTCTGGTGAGGCTGGCTGTGTCCTGGCCAGAAGCCACTGCCCCTGTCCAAGAGGCCTCTTCCTCCTGCAGGTTCTGGTGGCTGCTCCCTCTGCTCATCCACTGGGCCTAGGGTGGGCACAGCCCCTCCTTGCCAGCCTGAGTTTCTCAGTGTTCCAACCACAGCTTCGTAACAGCTTCTCCCTCATGATCCCTAGCTTCGTTTACCTAACTGGAGGAGCCACTTGGGTCCACTAGGCCCGTGGCAGATCCAGCTTTCAATCTTGGGGACAAGGAAACATCTTGGATCTTCCTTGGAGTCTGGCTTTCCTGGTGCTAGTGTGACCTGAAATGAACTCCTCACGTGATCTTTACTAGACAAATGCAGAGCAGATTTCACACACCTCTGTCATGATCTCCAAGAAAAGCTAAAGGATAAATAAAAAAAAAATAGCTTCCGAGAGGGCCTGTTCCCTTGATTTTCACGAGTATTGTCCTCGTTTCTTAGACAATTTCACAGGTGAAATCTGACACTGTATTATTGCTATGCACACTGCAGTTTCCGGCTGCGAGTAAAGTTGGACCATTTTTCATGCGATGATTCTCTTGCCGATGAAGAACATGAAATATGAGTCCCCAGTGTGTTAGGCTGTTTCCTCACCCCCTGTGTCGCCCCGCAGCGGGCCCTGAGCCAGGATGGGGACCCAGCTTGCGGGCGGCAGGAGGCTGAGGTTGCCCGTGGCCACCAGATGGCGCTCCAGCATTGTGTAAGGCAAGCCCCACGATCCTGGCGTCCTGAGTGCTTGCTCTGCTGAAGGGCGAAGCAGGATGCTCTCAGAGGAGCTGCAGAGGAGCGGCTTGATGACATAGAAGGGGAGGAATACGAGGGAAGTTTGTAGCATGCCTGTATGTCTGACTGCCTGCTTCCCCCTCTGTCTTGGCGACCTACTGTGACTATGCCAGCATTTATTATGAAAATGTATCCTTTGACTCCTTCAGGAATCATTTCATGGCCTCCCCAAGAGTGGACAGACCTGTGGTGGTCCTGGAGCCCTGGGTACCCCATCTCCCGGGACTGTGACTGCCCCTTTCCCCTCCTCCCTCACCACTAGGCAGGCAGGGCTCAACCCTGTGCTGGAGTCACCTGGGGAGCTTCAGAAAGCCCCACACCTGGGCAGGGCACGGTGGCTCATGCCTGTAATCCTGGCACTTTGGGAGGCCGAAGCGGGAGGACCACTTGAGGCCAGGAGTTTGTGACCAGCCTGGGCAACAAAGGGAGACCCTGTTTCTACAAAAAGCAAAACAAAAAATTAGCTGGGTATGGTGGTGCGCATTTGTAGTCCTGGCTTTCCTGGAGGCTGAGGTGGGAGGATTGCTTAAGCCTTGGGGGTCCAGGTTGCAGTGAGCCATGATCAAGCCACTGCATTCCAGCCTGGGCAACAGAATGAGACCCCATCTCAAAAAAAAAAAAAAAAAAAAATGGAGCGCCACAGCTGCATATCACCCAGGGGTTCTGATCCCATCAGACTGCACAGGGATTTCTAAATCCTTCCGGGTGAGCATAGGTGAGGCTGAGAACCTCAGTGAGAGCAGGGCCTCTGTTTGCCCTGATTTCTGCGGGATTCCCAGGGTCCCCTACACTGTCTGGCATACACCAGGCACTCAACACATGTGTATCCAACAAAGGGAGGAAAGCGTGTTTTTTTCCCAGAGACCTAAAGAACAGGCAGGCTTTCCTGAAAACAGCCCCCGCTGCGCCTGACACCTGCATGTGGAAGACTTACCTGTGTCAGTGCTCCACCACCTTATCTTCCTGTCCTGAAATGGGGCTGGCATGGGGCAGCAGGCAGGAAGGCCCCATTTCTGCAGGCACACAGGGAGAGGCCCCAGCAGGGCCGCAGACATTTGTGTCACAGGTGATTCAGGATAAATGGGTCCAGGACCCCACTGGCCCCAGACCCTGGGGGAAGCTGGTCCGTGCACCCACTGTCCAGGCTGCTGATGGGGAAGCAGCTCCAGCCCTGCTTAGGCTGAGTTCGGACCTGGGTCTTCTCATGAACTGTTGTTTGCCTGTGGGGGGTGGTGGAGGCCGGAGGCATGGCAATGTTGATGAGTGGCCCTGGGAGCCCCTGCCGTCCCAGCCTGTGATGCTAACCTTTTCTTCTCTTTTTTTTTTTTTTTTTTTGAGACGGAGTCTCGCTCTGTCGCCCAGGCTGGAGTGCAGTGGCGCGATCTTGGCTCACTGCAAGCTCCGCCTCCCGGGTTCACACCATTCTCCTGCCTCAGCCTCCCGAGTAGCTGGGACTACAGGCGCCTGCCACTTCGCCCGGCTAATTTTTTGTATTTTTAGTAGAGACGGGGTTTCACCGCATTAGCCAGGATGGTCTCGATCTCCTGACCTTGTGATCCGCCCACCTCGGCCTCCCAAAGTGCTGGGATTACAGGCGTGAGCCACCGCGCCCGGCCTCTTTTTTTTGTTTTGTTTTGTTTTGAGACAGAGTTTTGCTCTTGTCACCGAGGCTGGAGTGCAGTGATGGGATCTCAGCTCACTGCAGACTCTGCCTCCTAGGTTCAAGTGATTCTCTTGCTTCAGTCCCAAGCAGCTGGGACTACAGGCGCCTGCCACCACACCTGGCTAATTTTTGCATTTTTAGTAGAGATGGGGCTTCATCAAGCTGGTCTCCAACTCCTGACCTCAGGTGATCCACCCATCTCGGCATCCCAAAGTACTGGGATTACAGGTGTGAGCCACCGTGCCCGGCCTGTCTTATTTCCTGTTCCCATCCCATTCCTCTGGATGGGTCTGTGTTTCCCAGAGTGGCTGACTCACAGAACTATTCTTTTTAATTTTTTTAAAATTTATTTCCTTTTTAGGACTCCCACTGGCCAAATTTAGTCCAATTTGAGTGTCAAAAATTATAAAGTTCTGAAAAAAAAAAAAAGAAATATCTTCTCTGGAAGAATCCAGCTAATGACTGTGGAAGGAATTAGAGAATCACCGTGGTGTGGGGATGACTGATGGTGCAGCAGCTGAGCCTGGCACGAGTAGTCAGGGGACACTGACATCTCAGGCCGCAAGCTGGCTGGGAAACAGGATCTGGCCGTGGCGCCCTGGCCCCAGCACAGATTTCACATTGATCACACAGGGAAAAAACCTCTTACAATGAAGAGATCTGTCTCTACCGCAGGGTCAAATAGCACTGTCAGAGAGGGAGCCCAGGATCTCATGGTCAGATATGATGCAGCGGGAAGGACACAGAGTGTTTGGGTCCACAGTGCGCGACCTGAATCCAGGCAAGACCCTGGATGCACCTCTCTGATGACAGGAAGTACAGAGAACAGAAGAACAGGTACATCACCGTGGGGGAACAACTTACAAATCACACAGGTGGAGCATTTTCCAAGACGACTCATCTGGGTGCTTGAAAAAGTCAACACCAGGACAACATAAAAAATTAACTGGTTGGAAATCAAAGAGAAACAACTGACTGTGAATGCAGATTAGAGCCCGGTGGGGGAAAAAGGAGACCATCTTGCTGCATGTGGGGATTTTTTAGATTGGAGTCCGGTGGGGGAAAAAGGAGACTGTCTTGCTACATGTGGGGATTTCTGAGTACAGACTAAAAATTAGATGACATTGTGAAATTACTACAATGGTTTGTTCAGGTATGATAATTTTATGGCTATGTAGGAGACTGGCCTTATTCTTGGGAGAAGGATGCTGAAAATATGCTTTTAGTACATTCACTCTGATCTTCAGCCACCACCTTGGTCCAGTTCTAAGACGTTTCATCACCTCCAAAAGGGAACCCCCATATCCATTAAGCAGTCATCCCCCCCACCCCTCTTCCCTATCCCCGGACAGCCATGCATCTACTTCCATAGAATATGCAATGTCATACAATGTTTTTAAATAAACAGAATCATACAACATTTGAATTCTTGTGCCTGGCTTCTTTCACTTAGCATGATGCTTCCAAGGTTCATCCATGTAGTGGCATGTATCAGTGCTCCATTCCTTTTCATGGCTGAGTAATATTCCATTGCATGGATAGACCATGCTGTGTTTTTCTATTCTTCTGTTGATGGGTGTTATGAAATGTTTGTGTCCCCACCACCGCAAATTTATATGTTGAAATCCTCCCCCCCATTGTGGTGGTATTAGGAGATCGGGTCTTTGGGAGGAGATTAGGTCATGAAGGTGGAGCCCTCGTGGATGAAATTAGTGCTCTCATAAGAAGAGGCAAGAGAGCTTGCTTCCTGTTTCTGCTCTCTGCCTTGTGAGGATACAATGAGAAGACGGTGTCTGTCAACCAGGAAGATGGTGTCGGATCAGCCAGCACCTTGATCTTGGACTTCCTGCCCCCAGAACTGTGAGGAATGAGTGTTTACTGGCTAAGCCTCTGTGCCTATGCTATCTTATTGGAGCAGCCCGAACTGACTAAGGCAATGGGCATTCAGGTCGTGTCCACCCTTTGGCTACTGGGAAGGGTGCCGCTGTAAACGCTGCTGTGATGTGCTGAGCACCTGCCCTCAGTTCTCCAGGGTCTACACCTGGGGCGAATTGTTGGGTCATTTGATAACTCCATGTTTAACTTTTTGAGGGCTGTGGCCTCTTTAAGGCCTGACCCAGCCCCTGCTGCCCTAGGAGCAGGCCTTACCCCCCTTCCTGTTCCTGCAGGCTCACTCTACCCTGGCAAGGTGCCCAGGGCTGGAGGGGCTCCCCTGTAGCTGGGGAGGTGCAGTCACCCCAACTCAGCACTGCGTGGGTGGTCTGGGCCTTGCCACTGGCCCCTCTGAGCATGGATGGCCAAGAGGGCTGTGGTCAGGATGGGCTCCTGAGATCAGCATCTGCAGGCAGGGTCCAGCAGAGTCCAGGCCAAGCTTTGGGTTGGAGGGAGCTGGTTAAGCCTGTTACATGGCTGGGTGGGGGGTGGGCGGTGGGCCTTGGGGAAGGGGCTTGCACTCACAGAGTACCCACTCTGTGCCGGCTGGCGTGCAGGTGCCACGCCCACCGAGCTCAGGAATGAGGTAAGCATTGCTGTTCTGTGGCATGCAGATGTGGAAACTGAGGCTGAGTGATTCAAGGGATGAACTCAATCTCCCAGGTGGTGCAAGTGTGCCCCCAATGCCAACCTAAGCTACACCTGAGGCAGGACGTGGAGACATCCCCGTGTGATTTGAAAGGGACGCACGTGGCGTGGGAGCAATCTAGGTTCAAGTGTCCCTGCCATGGGTCAGAAACAACCCATGATGCATCTTCCCTGAGTAAGAGGGAGGCAAGACAGACTGTGGTAAGAGGACTAGCAGTTGTAGGGGTTGTGGGGGGCAGGGATGAGTAGGTGGAGCCCAGAGGACTTCTAGGACAGTTAAACGACTCTGCATGATGCCACATCATGTTGTTGTACGTTTGTGCAAACCCACAGGACGCACAGCGTGGAGAGTGGGCTCTGACATACGCTGGTTGGGGATGGGGATGGGGATGTGTCAGCGTGGGTTCCTCGACTGGGACAAAGTCACCCTCAGTGGGGGTGTTGATCATGGGGGAGGCTGTGTGGATGTGGGGGAAGGGGGTGGATTGGAACTTTCTGTACCTTCTACTCAATTTTGCTGTGAACCTAAAGCTGCTCTGAAAAATAGTCTAAATAAAAAGGACTGAGGTTGAGGGGCTGCCCAGGGCTCAGGCTGGGGGCTGTGCTACCCTCCTATGGGGACAGTGTCCTGCAGAGTGTGACGCGTGGCACCTCCTGGCCTTCTGTAGTGGACAGCCTGGGCAGCCACTCAGGGCAGCTTGGGTGTGGGGATGGCTGTTGGCTGCTGGTGACCAAGGGTAGTCCCAGCTCCCCAACTCAGTGCCAAGTTCCCTCTGCCAAGTCACAGAGCCTTTTCTTCCAAAGAAGTTACTGGGCTCTGAGGTTCTTTCTAGTCTAATGTCCCAGGAGGGAACAACTTCAGAGTCATCACCACACAGTCATGAATGTGCAACTAAAGACCAGAGCTTTTATTAGGATTGAAGGGAAAGGAGCCCGAAGGAGAGGAGAGGGAGGGGTTGGGGAGGCTCCAGAGTGATTTTCTTGACAAGCTGGCTGTCACCCATCCTGGGAGGACATAGCACCACCTTCCAGGGGGAAGCAAGTCAGCCGGGGTCGCAGGCCAGGCTTGGGGACGTCCCCCAGGGCTGCCCTCCTCCGACCGAAGCGGCCCACAGGCCTGATCCCACGACTGGCGTACCAGGCAGGATTGATGTCAGGGGCTGGAAAGGAAAGAGCTGGAGCAGATCATGGGCACACCTCAGGGTGTGCTGTGTGCTCCCAGAGGCAGCGGGGCAGAGTGCACAGGCAGGGCCTCTCAGCCCAGTTGCCAGGCCATGCTGGGACCCACCCGAGGAACAGGCACCCAGAGGTTCTGGCGAGGCCATTTCTGGGCGTGGGCTGGCTTTGGGAAGCAGGAGTTCAAAAAAGCACCAAGACTGACTTCCCTTTCCTACCGCGCATCCCATTCCTGCCAGGTTCTCGAGTGACCAGGCTGCACCAGGTTCTGGGGTGAGGCAGGGTGGGGTAAGGGAGGCTGACAGGGGTCCAGGCACTCACTGCGGATCTCCATGGAGTGCCGATGGGTACGACTTGCAGCTCCCCGCAGGGCCAGGCCCAGCATCAGCAGGCACAGGAGCCAGGCTCTCAGCACCTTCATCCCTTGGCTCCTCCGAGGAGGCCCCGCTGGAGGGGAGATCCAAATGAGGAGGACGCGGCCTGGGGGAGAAGGGGCAGGAGCAGCGTCACACAGGCATCAGGGTGCGTGTGCACAGAGCTGGGACCTTGGGTAGAGTGAACGCTGTGTGTGTGAGAAGTATGTGCATGAGAGTGTGTGCATGTGAGTGCACAGCCGTGTATGTATATGTGTACAAGAGGGTGTGGTGTGTGCACATGGGTGCATGTGTGTGAGTGTATGTGTGTAGATGTGTGTGTATGTGTGCAGATGTGTCTGTGAGTGTATGTGTGTAGATGTGTGTGTATGTGTGCAGATGTGTGTGTGTGCAGATGTATCTGTGAGTGTATGTGTGTAGATGTGTCTGTGAGTGTATGTGTGTAGATGTGTGTGCGGATGTGTCTGTGAGTGTATGTGTGTGTAGATGTGTATGTGTGTAGATGTGTGTGTATGTGTGTGGATATGTGTGTGAGTGTATGTGTGTAGATGTGTATGTGTGCGGATGTGTGTGTGAGTGTATGTGTGTAGATGTGTGTATGTGTGCGGATGTCTGTGTGAGTGTATGTATGTAGGTGTGTGTATGTGTGTAGATGTGTCTGTGAGTGTATTGTGTAGATGTGTGTATGTGTGCAGATGTGTCTGAGTGTATGTGTGTAGATGTGTGTGTATGTGTGTAGATGTGTGTATGTGTGTAGATGTGTATGAGTGTATGTGTGTAGATGTGTATGTGCGTTGGTGTGTGTGAGTGTACATGTGTAGATGTGTGAGTGTATGTGTGTAGATGTGTGTATGTGTGTAGATGTGTGTGAGTGCATAGCTGTGTATATGTGTAGATGTGTGTGTGTGTGATGTGTGCGAGTGTATGTGTGTAGATGTGTGCGTATGTGTGTAGATGTGTGTGAGTGTATGTGTGTAGATGTGTATGTGCGTAGGTGTGTGTGAGTGTACGTGTGTAGGTGTGTGTGTGTATGTGTGTAGATGTGTGTATGTGTGTAGATGTGTGTGAGTGTGTAGATGTGTATGTGTGTAGATGTGTGTGAGTGTATGTGTGTAGATGTGTGTGTAGATGTGTGTGTAGATGTGTGTGTGTGTAGATGTGTATGTGTGTAGATGTGTGTGAGTGTGTAGATGTGTGTAGATGTGTGCGTATGTGTGTAGATGTGTGCGTATGTGTGTAGATGTGTGTGAGTGTATGTGTGTAGATGTGTGTGAGTGTATGTGTGTAGATGTGTGTGCATATGTGTGTAGATGTGTGTGTATATGCGTGTATATGTGTGTGAGTGTATGTGTGTAGATGTGTGTGTGTGTAGATGTGTGTGAGTGTATGTGTGTAGGTGTGTATGTGCGTAGGTGTGTGTGAGTGTACGTGTGTAGATGTGTGTGTGTGAGTGTATGTGTGTAGATGTGTGTGAGTGCATAGCTGTTTATGTGTAGATGTGTGTGAGTGTGTAGATGTGTGTATGTGTGTAGATGTGTGTGAGTGTCTGTGTGTAGATGTGTGTGTATGTGTGTAGATGTGTGTGAGTGTATGTGTGTAGATGTGTGTGAGTGTGTGTGTAGATGTGTGTGAGGGTGTGTATGTGTATGTGTGTAGATGTGCACGTGCACACAGCCACATAGATCTCCACGTGTTCCTCTGATCTGTGCTGGGGTGGGAATAAGCACAGAAATGGCAGTTAAACCTGGCTGTCTGCATGGTCCCCCACCCACCTGTAACCTCGTTCTCTCCTCCGTGCAATGAGGTGTTAAATGAGATGCTTCTGTGCGCGTCAGCCTCTAACGGGATCGGTCACATGTACATTGATGCTCATGATCAGAAAGCCCTCAGGAGGTGTGTGAGCTACGCGTTATAAAGGGGACAGCCTTGGGTCCGTCTGTCCGCCTGTGTTAGGGGATCAGAAGGTGCAGCAGGCCTCTGCACGGCTGTGCATGTTGCACACCCAGGACAGCAGGTTTGTGGGGAGGTGCCCAGAGAGCTGCACAGGTGGAGGCAGCCCCTTGCTCAACCTCAGACATGGTTGGGGAGCTGGGGAGTGCCAAGCCTGGACCAGGCTCAGGGGCTGGAATCCGGTGCACGGTCCTTTCCCACATTCATCTCAGCGCCTCCTAATGTCTGGTTCCAGCCTGCCATCCCAGCCCTGCTGGGGAATGTCAGCCGACAGTTGCGTGTTGTAGAATGAGTCTGCATCCTCTGCCCTAAGTAAGCCCACTCACCCTTGCCATGACGCTAGATCCAGTCTTCTGAGGCTCCAAGGTAAACCTGTAGCATCTGGGACCTCTTCTCACAAGGCAGGGCTACTTCCTATCGGTGATGGGAGGAAGGGGCTGCCGTGGATGACACCAGGTGCATAGAAAGCCCTGAAATGCCTAAACAGCATCCATCGTGGCAGACCTGGAAACACCTGCTGCAGGCGCCCCTCCTCCTTTCTCCACCTGTGGCACTTTGGGTGCCATGGGAAGATGCCCGAGAGCTCCATCTTGCTCTGGGGAGGATCCCCCTGCTGACCTTGACTTTCCAGCCCCTCCTTGAGCCCCATAGAAAGTGCTGTCCATCAGAATAATTTAAAATGCCTGCCCCTTTCCTTTTTAGAGACTTGGCGGGGCATCCCATGCCAGGTGGGGTGGGGGGTTCCCCAGTCTAGAGGAAATGGAGGTGCCACCTTGAAGAATGATAAAGAGATGCATCCCAGCAGGCTGGCCGTTTGCATTTCCTCTGGCACAGGACCCACGCCACCTGAGGGGTGTCCTAGAATGCTAACGATGCTCACTTGGCTCCTGATCCCCAAAGACCTGCCTCCCTGAGAGGTGGAGACTTTGGCTGGCTGCCCCGTGGGATTTCCTGGTCAGCGGAGCTGAATGGGACGTCTTTGCCTGGGAGTCTCCACCATGGACAGCGCCGGAGCCTTGGTGCCCTGGGAGGGCAGGGTGGCTTTGGATGCAAGAACCCAGGGGCCCGCCGTCTCTGCCTCTCCTGCTCAGGGCTAGCCTCAGCTGCCAGGAGAGCAGGCAGGGTCTCAACCCGACCCACGCTCAGACAGAAGGGGAAGATTTTACAAAGTAGCAAAGCAGAGGACCCAAGCTCCAGCGCCTGGATGTGCAACTCACCGTTCTCGAGTGTGGTAGAGGCTCTGTCCTGGCTACCGGCGCAGTGGGGCTGAGGAGGCGGGAGCCTCTGTCCCCCTTTTATAGCCCCGAGAGGACAAAGCCATCACCCCCAGGTGCCCTCCCCCAAGCCAGCCTGTCTCCCTCACAGGGCGGCATCAGGAGTGAACCTGTGTCTTTTCTCGTTCCTTTATTAAAAAAAAAAAACAACAAAAAAAAACTCATCAGCGACGCGATTTGTTCCTTCCTGGGTTATATAATTTCATTTGGACCAAGTGGTTTTAAAACACATTAGCTTCCCTTCTTCGTGCTCGCCTTCGGGCAGACTGCAGAGTCAAGTGTCCTCTGGGCCTCACAGATGGGGCTCCCAGACTCCTTCCAGTCCTCTCTCCCTGCCTTTAAATCACCGCGTTCAAGGGAAAGGTGAGAAGGGACAGTCGCCAAGCCCAGCACTGCGGCTTTGTATCTTTGTGATCTTCTCAGTCTTCGTTCATTCACCTGCCTGACTGTCCTACCTGCATTTGTCATATGCACACCATGTCTTCCTCATTCTATAACTTCCGCGCAGGGGCCGTGCTAATCTTCTCTGTATCAGTCCAATTTTAGTATATGTGCTGCAGAAGCAAGTACTCTATAACTTACAATAGGTGGTTTCTAGACTTTTACAGTCTTTATAATTAATGTTTAACATAAACAAGTTTATTATTCTCATAAGACAAGCTTATTTTTTATTATAAAAGAAACAAATACATTTTTATTATTAAAGCAGTTCATATACATTTGGAAAAATATTAGTGCATACAGCAAAATAGAAAAAAATAGCACTGATCACGTTAAAGAAGCCCACGCGGCCAGGTGCGGTGGCTCATGCCTGTAATCCCAGCACACCGGAAGGCCGAGGGGGGTGGATCATAAGGTCAGGACTTCGAGAGCAGCCTAACCAACATGGTGAAACTCCGTCTCTACTAAAAATACAAAAATCAGCTGGGCATGGTGGCGCATACCTGTAATCCCAGCTACTCAGGAGGCTGAGGCAGCAGAATCACTTGAACCCCCGGGAGGTGGAAGTTGCAGTGAGCTGGGATCCTGCCACTGAACTGCAGCCTGGGCGACAGAGTGATACTCTGTCTCAAAAAAAAAAAAAAAAAAAAAAAAAAGAAAGAAAGAAAGCCTCTCGTGTCTACATTTGATGCATTTTCTTCTAGTGAGCTTCTGACATATTTTCTGGGTAGATTGATCACATTTATACATGTTGAATTTCATTCTTTTCACTTAACACTCTAACAATCACGTCCTCAAGTTGCTAAAAAATCTGTAAGTTTGTGCCATTTTAAGTAACTGTGCAATGTTCTACCATTTAACGTGGATCTAAATCATTCATGTTCCGAATAATTATAGGTTATACTCATGACCACTTATATGCAGTTGAGTACGATCTTTTTAAGGAAAATTTCTGGAAAGGAAACTTGGCACGTGCTTCCCGTGGATTGGTGCAGATGGTCAATGTACCACTCCCATCCTTTAGGAAAAGCTTCTGGGCAATACTTTCCCCTTCAGGGAACAGGACACAGTGGACTTCTTCCTTGCTGCATAGCTGTTTTTCCCAGTGACACAGGTTTGTGGCTGGTAGACTCCCCGGGAGCTCCGGAGCCCAGGGGTAGCTGGTGGCGGGAAGTAGGGTAAGCAGCACGGGAAGGGTGACGGGGTGGGGTTTGCAGCTCCCAGCTTGGGCTGCTGATTAGAGTCACTTGGGAGCCTTAAAAACTTCCTAATGCCTGGGCTGTACCTGGAATGAATTCCATCAGAATTCCTGGGGGTAGCTCAGGCATCAGTGATGGCGAAAAGCTCCCCACCCATAGTTTTTACCCATAGTTTTTACAAATGTAGGTTGAGTACCCCAAATCCAAAAATCCCAAATCTGAAGCTTTTTGAGTGTTGACCTGATGCTCAAAGGAAATGTTCATTGAAGCATTTTGGATTTTAAATTTGGGATGTTCAACTCGTGAGTACAGTGCAAATATTTCAAAATCCTCCCCCCAAAAGCCCTCAAAATCCAAAACAGTTCTGGTCCCAAGTACTTTGGATAAGGGAACTCGACCTGTAGTGGTGATAGTGATGGTTAAGTATCACCGTCTTGGAGGTGGGTTTTCTGTCCAGTGCTAGACCCACCTGTAGCAACAGAAACTGAGACCCCAAGGACCTGGGGGCAGCTTTCTGGGCAACCACCACTGGAGTGTGTGTGTGTGAATGTGTGTGTGTAAAGCAGCTCTGTCACAGTGTGGCACTGGCATCTTGCCACTTTGGGAGTCCACCAGTGGGAGGCAGCAGGCTGGCTGGGCGGTAGCACAGGCATCAATCCTGCTTACCCCACCCCCACGTGGAAACCGATGGCATCCATCAGAGACCTCAGAACCGCTGAGAGGCACTGTGGCTGGCTGGAGATGCTGTGATGGCGAGTGAGGTGTGGGCTGATCTTGCAGTAATGTCACAGAACTGCAGGCCTGGCCTGGGGCTCTCAGGCTGCACATGGCTTAGGTGTTCTTTGAGAAATGAATCCCTCAGATGGGGTTTGACCACAAGCAATCAGGGAGCTTCTCCCCATCTGCTATTTAACTGCATCCTGGGCCTCAGGACAGGCAGAGCCAAGCACTCTTGGTCCAGCTTCTGTTGGTCAGTATTTCATCCAGAATGTGATGTGGCCACTGGAGTTGTGGCACATACAAACTAGAACCTGTGCAGGAAAGTCCCCTCCCTGGGGACAGTACGACTGCCTGCCATGCTACCCTCCTGGAGGCCACGGGGATGATGAGAACAAAGATGCTGATGGAGGCCACGGGGATAATGACAGCAAAGATGCTGACTGCCACGCCTTCCAGACCTAATTTTCTAAGCTACTTATTTATTTATTATTTTATTTTTTTTCAGACAGAGTCTTGCTCTGTCGCCCAGGCTGGAGTGCAGTGGCGCGATCTCGGCTCACTGCAACCTCCACTTCCCAGCTTCAAGTGATTCTCCTGTCTCAGCCTCCCGGGTAGCTGGGACTACAGGCATCCACCACCACACCTGGCTAATTTTTGTATTTTTTAGTAGAGACGGGGTTTCACCATGTTGGCCAGGCTGGTCTCCAACTCCTGACCTCAAATGATCCACCCACCTCGGCCTACCAAGGTGCTGGGATAACAGGCATGAGCCGTTGCGCCCGGCCAGCTACTGATTTATTCTTCTGTGCCTTTCTTCATTGAATGAAGTGATCACAGTGGTTTTCTCATTTACTCTGTTAACACAGTGGACCATAAGAATATATATTTTTTTCTAACATTAAAGAATTCCTGGCTCTCTTGGGATGAACCTTACCTTGTTAAGATACAATAGGTTTTCTAATAGATTCTGGGATTTGTTTCATTAATACTTTATTTAGAATAGATCTTTTAGGCTGTGCTTAGTGGTTCACACCTGTAATACAAGCACATTTTTGGGAGGCTGACGTGGGAAAATTGCTTGAAGCCAGGAGATTGAGACCAGCCTGAGCAACATAGCAACACCCTATCTCTACAAAAAAAGAAAACTTAATTTATAGAAAAAATATGTTAAAATATGTTGTCTTTACTTCTCCTTCCTCACATTGCATTCGGTAGGAAGATCTTATCAGCCTTACGAAAGAGGAGCCATGCTTCCCCTTTTTCCTGTCCTCTGGAAGAGATCTGGTAAGGACAGGAATTCCAGAGCATGCTGGGAGATATATGGGGTAGGACTTGGGCTGAGGTGAGGGGCAGAAAAGGAGTGGGCTGGGAGGTCATGGGTCAGGGGTTTCTAGACTGAGAGCTGGGGGGCTAAGATGGGAGCCTTGGGGATGGGGAAATGCTGAGGTCAGTCGTGGGCAGGTGTTTGAGGAGCCATAGAGGGTGGCTAGGTGGCTGCTCGCTGGGCCTGGAAACCTTTATTTCTTTATTTGCTTACATTTGAGACCCCAAAGAAGCCCAGAGCTCTTTAATGAGGCCTCAGCTGTAAACCTGAACATGGGTGTGGACAGAGGACAGGTGGCTGTGAACAGCCAGGGAAAGCTGGGCGTACCTGAGAGAAGGCAAGAAGAGGACAGGTGGCGGGGGGTGGAGAGAGAAAAACGACTCAGTGAAGGACCTGGAGAAAGTATCAGGGAGGAGGGTCTTGTGGGGAGAATTGGGGAGGAGTGAAGGAGGCAGAGTGGCCCTGCAGCAAAGAAGGGATCATCCGAGTCAGGGACTGTATCACGGCGCCCACCTGCCAGCTCCTTTGCTTGTGGTCTGTAGGTGACGCTCCAAATCCAATCTTGAACACGGAGCTGGCAAACTTCTTCTGTCATGGGCCAGATAGTAAACGTGTCCAGCTTTGTGGGTCATAGGATCTTGGTGGCAGCTGGCCAAATCTGCTGTTGTAGCAGAAAAGCAGCCATGGGGAAAAGGCAGATGAATGGGTGTGGCTGGGCTCCCATGAAACCTCACTTAGGAATGGGTGTGGCTGGGCTCACATGAAACCTCACTTAGGAAGACAGGCCACAGCTGGCTTTGGCCCAGCGTGCCGTTTGCTGCCCTGGGTCTAGGTCTCCAGCTGGCAAACTGTTGCAACAGGTGTGCACTCGACACCGTGAGAGCCTCATGCTGTTTCTGAAACCCATTGTGTAAAATGGGAGAACAAGAGAATGCACTGTGTGGGAGTGTTGTGCTGTGTGAATGAGTTGAAGTGACCTGCTGCCCTGCTTGTCCGGGCAAGGCAACCTCTCCTCTGGCACGGGCTATCTCTAGGTTGGCCAGCAACTCGCATGTACATGGCCCTACCCATCTATCTCTTGGGCATCTGGAAAAATAAGTTGTGGCCACTGGAGGGAACAGTCCTAGAGTTGGGGTTGGAGAGGCCATTGGGAGAGGCCATTGGGAGAGGCCATTGAGAGAGGCCACTGGGAGAGGCCATTGGGAGAGGCCATTGAGAGAGGCCACTGGGAGAGGACATTGGGAGAGGCCATTGAGCGAGACCATTGGGAGAGGCCATTGAGAGAGGCCATTGGGAGAGGCCATTGAGTGAGACCATTGAGAGAGGCCATTGGGAGAGGCCATTGAGCGAGACCATTGAGAGAGGCCATTGGGAGAGGCCATTGGGAGAGGCCATTGAGAGAGGCCACTGAGCAAGACCATTGGGAGAGGCCATTGAGAGAGGCCATTGAGAGAGGCCATTGAGCGAGACCATTGGGAGAGGCCATTGAGAGAGGCCATTGAGCGAGACCATTGGGAGAGGCCATTGGGAGAGGCCATTGAGAGAGGCCACTGGGAGAGGCCATTGAGCGAGACCATTGGGAGAGGCCATTGAGAGAGGCCATTGAGCGAGACCATTGGGAGAGGCCATTGGGAGAGGCCATTGAGAGAGGCCATTGAGCGAGACCATTGGGAGAGGCCATTGGGAGAGGCCATTGAGAGAGGCCATTGAGCGAGACCATTGGGAGAGGCCATTGGGAGAGGCCATTGGGAGAGGCCATTGAGAGAGGCCATTGAGCGAGACCATTGGGAGAGGCCATTGGGAGAGGCCATTGAGAGAGGCCATTGAGCGAGACCATTGGGAGAGGCCATTGGGAGAGGCCATTGAGAGAGGCCATTGAGCGAGACCATTGGGAGAGGCCATTGGGAGAGGCCATTGAGAGAGGCCACTGAGAGAGGCCATTGAGCGAGACCATTGGGAGAGGCCATTGAGAGAGGCCATTGAGCGAGACCATTGGGAGAGGCCACTGAGAGAGGCCACTGGGAGAGGCCATTGGGAGAGGCCATTGGGAGAGGCCATTGAGCGAGACCATTGGGAGAGGCCATTGGGAGAGGCCATTGAGCGAGACCATTGAGAGAGGCCATTGGGAGAGGCCATTGGGAGAGGCCACTGGGAGAGGCCACTGGGAGAGGCCACTGGGAGAGGCCACTGAGAGAGGCCATTGAGAGAGGCCATTGGGAGAGGCCATTGAGAGAGGCCATTGGGAGAGGCCATTGAGAGAGGCCACTGGGAGAGGCCATTGGGAGAGGCCATTGAGAGAGGCCATTGGGAGAGGCCATTGGGAGAGGCCACCTGCTGAACAGGCTGAGGAGCAGTTCACGGTCAAGGGGGAAGAGAAGGGCACAAGGGGGCCGAGAAGCCTCGAGGCTATGGCCACTGCAGAGCCACCCCAGCCCCTGTGGCTGCTGCACTGGATCGCTGGGTTTTCCTGGGTTACCAGGAGAAGGCTCTGTGTTCTTCTCTCATGCTCGCTGTTTCACTTGGGCTGGTTTCAGTGGATATCTGTTCTTTGCAATTAAAGGAACTCCGAGGCCAGGTGCAGTGGCTTATGCCTATAATCCCAGCACCTTGGGAGACCGAGGCAGGCAGATCACAAGAGGCCAGGAGTTCGAGACCAGCCTGGCCAACATGCCAAAACCCTGTCTGTACTAAAAATACAAAAATTAGCCAGGTGTGGTGGTGGGCACCTGTAATCCCAGCTACTTGGGAGGCTGAGACAGGAGAATCACTTAAACCAGGGAAGCAAAGGTTGTAGTGAGCCAAGATTGTGCCACTGTACTCCAGCCTGGAAGACAGAGGAGGACTCTGTCTCTAAATAAATAAATAAATAAATAAATGAATATATAAAAAAAGAGCCCCAAGTTGAGAGCCTCCCTCCCTCCTAGCCTTTCTTCCTATACTCAACATGGGGAGAGGACCCTACTCTGGGGTGCATTTCAGTTTTGAGATCTTTGAGCTTTCACCCCCAACATGGTAAATGTGCAGCCTGTAGCAGGCACTTGGTAAGTAGCAACAGCACCATGATGGACAGTTGGTTTGATGGATAGCTGGTTTTGGTTTTAGTTCTTGGACCATAATGGTGCTCTGTAGTGGGTTGGAGTCTCCCATCTGGAATCTCAAATATGACCTTATTTGGAAACTGGGATCTTTGCAGACGTAATTAGTTAAGATGATGTCATCCTGGATTAAGGTGAACCCCAAATCCAATGACTGGTGTCCTGATAAGAAGAGGACAGATGCGCAGAGATGCACAGGAAGAAAGGTGATGTGAAGATGGAAGCAGAGACTAGAGGGAGGCAGCTACAAGCCAAAGAGCACCAAGGATGCCAGCAACCTCACAGCTGGAAGGGGCCAGGAACTGCCTGCCCTCAGGCCCTGCAGATGGAAATGACCCTGCTGATGCTGTGATTTTGGACTCTGGCCTCCTGAACTGTGAGGGAGTAACTTTCTGTTGTAATCTACCAGCTTGTGGGGCTTTGTTATGGCACCCACAGGAAACTAATGCAGGGCTTCAAATGTGTGTCTGAGTGGACTGATGAAATGTCTCTCCCTTGTGCTTGTTCCCAGAAGAAACTGGACCGTGGCTGTGGCCTGTGTGTTTCTTCTGGCCTCCTAGGAAGACACTACACAGCCTGATGGGAGAGGTAACCTCGGGAATTGGAAGCCATCGAGTTGCAGCTGTGGAACAGCCATGGCAAGAGCAATATTCAGTTACCAGAAAAGCTGTTTCTGATGTAAATGGCTTCTGAAAATCCAGACTCCTATGAGATTTTAAAACACTGCTCTTTGTAAATTAGAAAGCTGCTTTAGAAAGCTGCTTTTGAAGTGTGAGTCATCCAGAAAGTGGCATCTCTGAGAACTGAGAGAGAAAGTGCTAGTGAGAGTTGAGCAGCAGAGGAAGGCTTCTCCTACCCCACGTGGCCATGGCTCTGGGACCTTGGCATTGCATTTGTGATAAAAATAAGCAGTGTTCCCCGTCCCTCGTACATGGCTCCCATCTAACCAGTTTACAAGTTTCAAACACAGACACACTGAACATCAGACAAGGCTCTTATAAAGGGACTGTGCATTGGTCAAGGCTCTTCAGAGAAGCAGAGACAATAGGGTGTGTGTGTATGGGGAGAGAGAGAGAGAGAGGGGAGAGAACAGAGAGAGAGAGAGGGAGGGAGAGAGAGAGAGAGGGAGGGAGAGAGAGAGGGAGGGAGAGAGAGAGAGAGGGAGGGAGAGAGAGAGAGAGGGAGGAGAGATTTAGTCTAAGGAATTGGCTCATAAGATTGCAGGGCCTGGGAAGTCTGAATCCTGCAGGACTAGCCATCAGGCTGGAGACCCAGGGAAGAAGTGAAGTTGTCACTGGAGTCTGAAGGCTGTCTGGAGGCAGAACTCCTTCCTCCTCAGGGCACATCAATCTTTTCTCCTAAGGCCTGCAACTGGCTGGGTAAGGCCTACCCACTTTATGGCATGTTATCTGCTTTAAAGTCTACTGACTTAAACCTTAATCACATCTACAAAATACCTCCATAGGTACATCTTGGCTGGTGTTTGATCAGACATCTGGGTACCACAGCTGAGCCAATTTGACACATAAAATTAACAATCATAGATTGTTACAAGTGTCTGTAGCAATGTAGCAAAATACTCCTTTCCCCAGCATGGCCATTTCCTTGGAACTCTGAGCCCAGATGACATTGAGCTGCAGGTGTGTTCATTGGAAATAACTGAGCAGTTTGTTCATTTAGGTACCAGCAAGTCTGTCTCTGGGAAGACTTTGCTGTAGATATTTTCAGGGGAATATGGGTAGCATACATGGGTAAAATGCTTATTTCTGGAGCTGGCTCTTTCCTGGGAAGATATAGGTGTGAGGTAATGTTTGGAATGGGCCTTACTCACCTACTAGTATATTAACTTGTGGGAGTTTTAATTAAAAGCCAGTATGTGAATGAATGTCTGGAAGGACTTAACAGTGGTTGCTAGTGGGTAGATGATTCTTTTTCTTTTATGTATCTTTTTTTCTTTTGCATATCTATCTTTTCTGTTTTATCCCAATAAAATAAAAAATTTCATATGTAATAAATATTCTCTATAAGAATAACTTTGAAGTTATGAGCATTGTGAATATATGAGGATTACTTGGCTGTCACCAGCATGCTAAAGTGGAGAGCTGGGGTTTCAGAAGCTCAGCGAGTGACAACACCATTACTATTACTCTTTTGGGAATGGGTTTTTGGCCCCCAGTAAAGTGGGTTCTTTTGGATAGAGCTGTTGGAAAGTGAAAATCCTCCGAACTTACAGAAACAATGGCTTGATACAAAATCAGTGAAACTGCAACACTGTCATGCATGGTTGGTTTGATCCCTGAGAGCTGGGAGCTACACCTGTCAAATTGTGTTTCACCCCAATAATCTGCAGTGAGGCAAGGTATCCCTTGGTGATCTGGGTGCTATATTGCAATATGTTGGATACTGGATTATCTGGGGAGTGCAATTTTGCTGCACACTCACAGCTCATTTGTAAGAAGCATCTTTGGGAGATCTGCATTCAACTCTTCCTAAAACTTTTTTCTTTTTCCCCTTATAAATGAGACTGTTGGAGGATAAAACTTTGGAGAAATCTTTTAAATGCTTGTCTCTAATCTCCATCTGGGGTCATAGAGAAACCACTGACTTCTGTCAATCTTTAGCTGGAAACAAAGAGCCGGCAGTTGTACTGGTTGGGGTACACAAGCCTCAAGGATCCCTGACCTGCCTGTATGCAGCTTCCACTACACGTCTCCAGAATAGCCATCTGCTAGGAAAGGAACTCTGAAGAATTATTTTCATTTATTTATTATTAATTTTTTTAAGAGACAAAGTCTCACTCTGTTGCCCAGGCTCGAGTATAGTGATGCGATCATGGCTCACTGCAGCCTCAACCTCCAGGGCTCAAGTGATCCTCCTGCCTCAGCCTCCTAAGTAGATAGGACTACAGGCATATACCATCATGCTTGGGTAATTTTTTTGTTTTGTTTTTTGTAGAGCTGGGCTCTCACTATGTTGCCCAGGAGGTCTCAAACTCCTGGCCTCAAGCAGTTCTCCCACCTTGGCCTCTCAAAGGGCTGGGATTATAGGTATGAGCCACCTTGCCTAGCCTGAATAATTTTTTCAAAGAATAGAAATTATAAGTAATGCTGGGAATTATATGGAAAAACTCCCATGCTTTTATCTGATGCCACAAGGAGTCAGAGAAACAGCTGCTAATGTGTGCTCACAGGTCTCCAGAAGATGCAGGAGTATCGGCCTCCCAGCAAAACATTTTGAGATTCAAACAGTTTTAAGTGAGAGATTGGAGAGCTCCTGGAAGTGTCTTATTCAGAGAGGGCAGGAAACACTTAACTTGGTCAACCCTTGAAGACACAAGGCTTGACTCTTGTCTCTACTGTTTGATTCCAAAAGAAGCCACTCCTCTCAGCACCCCCTCTGACAAAGGCAGTGCAGCCACTGGGTCCCGTCTAGAGTGAACCTCAGGGAGGGTGAGATGTGATTACTGTTAGGATGTTCAAAGGCAGCTCTGGAGAGTCTTGGAGGGCTCCACTTAAAACTGGATAGGACACACAGATACTAGGAAATAACTCTGAGTCCCAGGCTGTCTGAGGGGAGATCATCTATGTAAATGGGTGAGTGGCAAGCTGACTCCTGTGGCCTCTGAACCCCCATCCTTGGCAGACATCCCTCATTGGTTGTGACCCTCCGTCCTCTGCCCCACTGGATCCACTGCAGTGAGTGGCAGAGCCAGGCTAGAACCAGGCCTCTTCCCTGCCCATCTAGAGCTCTGCCTGCTGTCTCTCCCTCTCCCAGCAGGCTCTCTGCACTAGCATCTGAGCATCTATCAAATGCTCACTTGCTGTCAGGTGCAGGCTCTGCCCTTGACCTCAGGGTAATTTCCCCTGGTCTACAGATCACATGGGAACTTGCAGAGCGGGTGCATGTAGGGTGGGGACTGCGGTGTCTATTCCTCCTTGATTATTCAGCAGATCGTTAGTTCAGTCACTTGTCTGGATGCCTAATTTCCAATCACACCCACAAAAAATACACAAACATCTGCTCACACCCTGATATAGACCATCAAGAATACACATATGCTTGGTGCCTTAACTGAGTCATCTTTTTTTCCATTCCATTCATGAAAGCAACACAAGAAGGCCAAGAGTGGAAGGGGTAAAAGATCACAGTATAAAGGTCTTCTGTGTGTCCTTCAAAGGTTTACACAACATTGTCCTAAAGGGAAGTCACAGCAGCTTAGCTGTTTCTCACAGATCAGAGAGGCTGGTGGGGCAGCCAGGAGTCATCAGTAAACCCAGGTGAGCGGTGCAGGACTGAATGTTGCTGTCCACTTGCAGGTGGGAGTCCATGTGGAGGGTGCTCCTTCTTGTTTCTCACTGGAATGGTGACTGTGTACAGTGGAAAGCGCAGAGCCAATGAGGGACAGGATGGCTGTGGTGGAGGGAAAAGAGTGCAGGGCTGCTCTGTCTCTCTGTCTTGTCCCCTGTTAGGGCTGGTGGGCCACCACAGGTTTCTGTAAAGTACAAACACACATGCACATATAAGCACACAATATACAGACATGTAACACAGACACATATGGGCATGCACATACAAATACACAGGTGTGTACATGGATGTGCACATCGGTAGACACAAATTTAGATTATACGTTTGTGCACACATGTACGTGAGGCAAGAGAATAGGATCTGGAGGCAGGGAAACTAAGGCCAATTCGTGCTGACTTCCTAGAACTGAATCAAAATGAAAACCCCACCTCTCCACGCCTGAGGAACAAAAGTTTCAGCAGCTACTCCCTTTGCTACGCCCCCTTTCCACTGCATCTCAGATGAAAATGGAAAGTACCTCGGATTGGTCCCCTTCTGCAACCAATCAGACTGGTCATGGCCAAGTCTTCATGTGTAACTTTGTAACTTCCCTTCAGCCTCTGATTGGGTGCCTCCTGTGACCGATAACGCTGGTCGGGGCCACTCCTTCATTTGCATAGGATGTAACCAAGTAACCAATGGGAAATCTCTGGAGGGCACTTAAACTCCAGAAAATGCTGTAACCAGGCTCCTGAGCCACTGGCTCTAGCCCACTCCCACTCTGTGGAGTGCACCTTCTTTTCAATAAATCTGTGCTTTCGTTGTGGTAACACACACACTTGGGTGTGTATGTAGGTACATACACATGGGTGTGCACAAACATACAGGCATGCACACAGTACACACAAACGCACACAGGAGTGAACGCAGCCACACACATACACACATGGACAAGTTAGTCAAACCCTGGCTTTGCTTTCTTCACAATATTAGGTGAATTCCCTTGGGGTTTTTTACTTAACCTCTCTCTGCCTCTGTTTTCTCAGCTATAAATTTGGGTCAGTGACACAGGTCCTCATCCAATAGGGTGTGTGGACAGCAGGTATTTGAAAATTTAAAGCTCTAAAACACAAGAAGATATTATTCTAATTTCAAAGTATTTAGATTTTCAAGCTCTCGTTGGCAAAGATTTTACTTTACTTTTTGCTTTGAATCTCAGGTCTGAATCTTTCTTTTGTTTATCTCCATTTTCCTTGCTCTGAAGACTTAATATTAATACATAAATCTGACGGGTCACTGAATTTTAAAAACTCCTCAGAGAATGAGAGAAAACTTTACCGCGAAGGTGTGGCTGGCCATTCCTTTCCTCGCATTGGGGTTTCTCTGTGTCAGCGAGCCTCGGTACACTGATTTCCGATCAAAAGAATCATCCTCTTTGCCTTTGGGGAAAACAGGAAGAGAGATGGTGCTTTATCAATCACATACTTAGCCCCAACAAGTGCCTTGGCTTCCTCAGAAATTTAAAAGGTAGAATAAAAATGGACATATCCCCCTTTAAGAAGCTTCCACATCACATATTTTTAACAAAGCATTTACATTTCAGCTGTCATGCAAATCAACAGTTTTGCCAACTTCTTCCTCCTTTGCTTTGGAGCAGGCATCAACGTTCTACCTCACTGTGGCCCCAGAAATCCTCACACGAATGAAGTAGCAGAAAGGCCCATCGCACTGCACTGGTGTGCGGTCTCTGCATTTCCTTGCCTTTCTTTTCTTTTTTGTTCTCTCTTTTTTGAGACAAAGTCTTGCTCTGTCACCCAGGCTGGAGTGCTGTGGTGCAATCTTGGCTTACTGCAACCTCCGCCTCTGGGGTTCAAGTGATTCTCCTGCCTCAGCCTCCCAAGTAGCTGGGACTACAGGTACGCACCACCATGCCTGGCTAATTTTTGTATTTTTTAGTAGAGATGGGGTTTCACCATGTTGGCCAGGCTGGTCTTGAACTCCTGACCTCAAGTGATCCGCCCGCCTCGGCCTCCCGAAATGCTGGAATTATAGGTGTGAGCCACCATGCCTGGCTTCCTTGCCTTTCCTTTGTGAGACACAGCAACAGCCCAAGGGGTCTCAGACTCTGACCCTCAGCAGGGGGGCCCCTCCTGGGGCCGTGGCTGTGTAGCTGGGGGCATCTGGCCTCACATTCTAGTTGAGTGTTGGTGTTCAAGTGGCTGGTGCAGGCACCCACCCTTCTTCACTTTTGCATGTCTTCTGTGGCCTGCCTGACTGGAGCCAGTTGTCAGGGCTCCTGAGAGCTGACTGTGTGCGTGTCTTCCTGCCCCCATGCTCGGTGACACCAGCTAGGAGCTTGCGATCAGACAGGGTGGGAGCATTCACACCATTGGTGACATCAGCTAGGAGCTTGCGATCAGACAGGGTGGGAGCATTCACACCACAGAACCTGGCACATGCTACAAGCCAGACCTTTGTCCTTTTCCTTTTTTGGGAGTTGGCTCCTGTTGTGCTGTTCTTCTCTCTGCAGCATGCTCCTGCAGTGGCTCACTGCAAGCTCTGCCTCCCGGAGGCGTGCTCCTGTTGTGCTGTTCTCTTTGCAGGGTCATCTGGCCTGGCCTGCCGACCCTCCATCCCTGCTCCAGGACTAACCTCTGTGGACGGAACCACCTAACTCAAGGGATCACGCCTCCTTAGCAGTGAAGTCGCATGAGGCCCCGCAGACCCCGGGACGGAGGCCAGAGGACCTGCCAGTGTGCGGGGCTGGCCTCTGTAGACAGTGAAAAGCACCCTTGGCCACCCTTGGTGGAGGCTGGTGATGATGGCAGGGAGAAACGTGAAGGGTCAGGCCTCAACTTTGCCGTTCAGACCCCAAAATTCCTGTGAGCTTCAGGGGGCCGGGGGTGAGCTATTCTGGCCTTGGACTGGACGTGAGTGAGGTCCCTGGATATGACAGAGTCTACTCTTCACAAAATCAGTCATACAGAGGACGCAAGGAATTGCCCCTTGTCCTCCTGCTACAAACATGAATATCTTGGCCGGGCACGGTGGCTCATGCCTGGAATCCCAGCACTTTGGGAGGCCAAGGCGGGTGGATCACTTGATGTCAGGAGTTCAAGACCAGCCTGGCCAACATGGTGAAACCCCGTCTCTACTAAAAATACACAATTAGCCAAGCGTGGTGGCGGGCACCTGTAATTCCAGCTACTCAGGAGGCAGAGGCAGGAGAATCACTTGAACTGGGGAGGCGGAGGTCGCAGTGAGCTGAGATCATGCCATTACACTCCAGCCTGGGCGACAGAGTGAGACCCTGTCTCAACAAAACAAAACAAAACAAAACAAAACAAAACAAGAATCTCCACCTGGATTTCAGCCCACGAGATGTGCTGGAAACTCCCCTCAGAGACAGCACATGGCTCTCCAGGAGCCCCTGCTGGCAGCTCCTTAGCGGGTCATCTCTGGCAAATCTGTCCTCCTGGCTGGTGACCCTGAATCTGGGATTAGCCCCAAATGGCCCTGGGCACCAGCTCTGTCTCAGGATTGACCAGAATGTGTGCTGGGAGCTCAGGGCGTGCAAAGAGCGAGCTGGCATGGAGGTGGGGTGGCTGACTGACCAAGGAGTGAGCTGGCTGGAAAGAGGGATCGATGCGCCAGGTGTTGCAGGGAGGCGGTGGAGAGCCCCAGGGGAGAGGCTTCATACTTGGCCCTGGAGGACTTCACAGGACAGAGATGGGCAGGGAGGGGGCGCACCCAGGCGTGGAGGCAGGTGCCTGCTTGGTGCGCTCTGAAACCAGCATCCGCTGTGTGTTGTCCTACACACGGGAAGGAAGTGCATCCTTGGGTGGGTGTAGTAGGGGGCAGGCTGGCTCCAGTGTGTGACAAATGGCCAAAGTCTGCAGGGCTATGCTAAGAAATCCCACTTCATTCTGCAGGCAGTTGGGAGCCAAGGACTACTTGCGAGCAGAGGAGGGACACACACTATCTGCTAGGACTGCAGCTGTGGCTGAGTTTGAATGATGGTGTGTGCGAGGACAAAGCTCAGAAAACAGGGACAACAGGAGATCAATCCAACAATGCTTGGGGGCCTGAAACAGCTCGACAGCAGAGGGACGGGACTCTGAATGGGGAGAGGAGCTGCCAGCCTCTGGTGACCAGTGGTTGGGTCACAAGGTGAGTGAATGAGATGAGCACACAGATACCCCGAGAGCCCGGCCATGTGCTGGGGAGGCCTCACATCTCATTCGTCCAGGACAAAGCTAATGTCTTGGTCACCACCAAGCCTTCAAGGAAGACTAAATGATGAGCCATACTTTCTAGAAGGCCAGGAACTGTGTACCATGTTAGAATAATTTATGTAGAAAAACATGGAAACACCACCACCATCACCGCTGCCACCAGGGCCCCCTTTGCACGCTTAAAGCAGCAAGTTCCAGCTGTCCGGAACACCAACTCGCTGGGTCCTGAGGGTGGCCTGAGCGGCACTGGGAATGTTTTTTGGGAGTCAGGACATGAGATATGTCCCACAGATTATGAAGAAACACACAGAGCTGCGACTGGTCATTTTTCTCCCCGAAGCTCATTTCCCAGGCCCATGAGGGTGCGGGGAGGAGAGGGCTCTTACCTTGACTTTTCAGGGAATTACTGAACTTTCTTCTCAGAAGATAGGGCACAGCCGTTGCCTGGAAGAAACAGAGTGTCTCCAGGCTTCATCAAATTGTGATGTTTAGGAATTGTCAACTAATTTTGGATTTCTTATTGTTCTTCCAGCTTCTAACTAACCAGGCCCACTGTTTTCTGCTCTCTAGCAATATTTGAACTTTTAGCAACATTAGAATGGACATTTTTCAATAAATTAAGCATGAACTGCCTGAAATAAGAGATGCTCAGCTTTGGGGAAGCTGCCACATTTGGGTGGTATGGCAGAAAGAGTACAAGTTTCTGCCCTGCAGGTCCGGTTCAAATCCCAGCACTACCCCCTTTCCACTGTGTGACACGGACAATTAATTCACTTCTTTTTTTTTCTGAGACGGAGTCTCGCTCTGTCACCCAGGCTGGAGTGCAGTGGTGCGATCGCGGCTCACTGCAAGCTCTGCCTCCTGGGTTCACGCCATTCTCTCGCCTCAGTCTCCCGAGTAGCTGGGCCTACAGGTGCCCGCCACCACGCCCAGCTAATTTTGTTTTTTGTATTTTTAGTAGAGACGGGGTTTCACTGTGTTAGCCAGAATGGTCTCGATCTCCTGATCTCGTGATCTGCTCACCTCGGCCTCCCAAAGTGCTGGGATTACAGGTGCGAGCCACTGCGCCCGGCTAATTCACTTCTTACCCTCCCTGAACCTCGGTCTCCTCCTCTGTAAAATGGGCCTGTAGCTCTCTTTACATGGATACTGGAAGATCACTTGTGGCTAATACGATTCCCAGGTCCCCGTGACTGTTGGTCCTCACACCTCTCCTCCTGTCTCTTTTCCAATTGGTTACCTTGCTACGGTGTGATAAGAAATCCATTCTCTGTTTGGCTTTTCAGGGAAGTGAAGAGACAGCCAAATGGCCTAATTCCCCTAGAAATTTCTCCTGGTGTCTGGCACCCTGGGATTTTGCCTGGCTGGGTTTGTGGGCGGCTCCCAGAGGCGCTGCAGAAGCTGTCAGGCTGGGCTTCCGGGGACAAAGGTAGAAGCGCCCCCACCAGAGAAGAGTGTGGGTGTCAGGCATGGCCTGGGCTGAGACCCCGCTGTCACTCCCTGTCTGTGATCTTGATCAAGCTCACCCACTGCCCTGAGCTGGCTGGTTTGTTCATCAGTACAACAGGGTTAATATTATTAGCGCTGCCTACCCGCTGGGTGCTGTGAACATCAAGTGGAAAGATGGACTTTTGAAAACACCGCGTGTCATGGTGAGGAGCTGCCAGGGTTGGAAGGAGTGGCTAGATGTTCCTCGAGGCTCCCCGTGGTGCTGGGCTGCAGGTAGGGCCTGAAGCTAAAGCCCATTCCTCCTGGGGCGCTGGCCATGGCACCCCTCATCCTACTCCTAACCACTCCACCTAAACGCAGGGAGCTCCTCCCTCCCAGGCTGGCTCTGCCCTCTGTGCATTGCATCTGTGGGTCCCACTCACACCTCCCGAGTCCCTGTGCCATTTTCGAGCACACTGGCTCCTGAGTGTTTTCACCTCTGGCAGCCAGCGCCTATGTCTCCCAGATGGAGGAAGTCCCCAGGCCACGGGTCCGCTGTGCCTGTTCAGGGAAGGGCAGAAGTGCCTGGGAATGTGTGTGGCCCAGGGCGTGGCCCTTACTCAGGACTGACGGGTGTGGAAGGGATAAGTGCCGGCAGCCTTGCTCCTATGCAGAATTAACTCTGGGGTGTGAGCTGCGTGGTCTCCAGAGCCCCCAGGAGGACTGAGCCACAGTCAGCCTGGGTGGGTTTGCTTCATGTCAGATGCTTGCCTCCTTCCTTTCCCGTCTCACTTTCCCACTCACCCACTGGGCTTTCTTGGATTTTCAACAAATGCATCTACACAAACCCAGCTCAGGTGTGTGCCACGGAGGAAGCCAACTCACAAGAGTTGCCACGGTGCTGTGGCAGCTGTGTGGGCATTGCTGTGTGGGCTGCTGTTTGGACATTGCAGCTCCGCCACCCCGTGGACTTGCCACACTGCTGGAAAGGGGTGCAGTCTTCCACCTTCGTCGGGTGTCTGGGGCTTGGATGGAGTAACACATACCTTGGCCTCACTTGAAGGGTCTGCATTTGGGTCCTCTGGTCTCTTGCCAAGTTTGCCAGCCACTCGAGGGAGAAATATCTGGAGGACAAAGAAGAGACTTTATGTTATTGTTGAACCTCCAGCCACATGGAGGAGCATGGCATGGGTCAGCTGGACGTAAGGATGGATGCTCTCTATACACGCTGGGTTGGGGATGCTGGGACTGCACAGCCACCCCCAGTATGCTGCTCCAGGACTCTGGGACTAGGGCGCCCAAAGTGTGCAAATTAAAATACAGGATACCCAGGGAACTTTGAATTTCAGATTGTGAAAAGAAAACAAATCTTGGGACTCCACAATCACCAAGCTAAAGGGAAAAGTCAAGCTGGGAACTGCTTAGGGCAAACCTGCCTCCCATTCTATTCAAAGTCATCCCTCTGAGGCTCACCTGCATAGCTGATTGCTTCCTCTCCCCTATCGCTTCTGTAAAAACGCAGACTCACTGAGCCAGACTAAATTGTGTGTTCAGTGGAAGGCTGATCAAGAACTCAAAAGAATGTAACCTTTTGTCTCTTATCTACTTACAACCAGGAAGCCCCCACTTAAGGGTTGTCCCACCTTACTGGACTGAACCAAGGTACATCTTAGACCTACTGATTGACGTCTCATGTCCCCCTAAGAGTATAAAAGCAAACTGTACCCCTAACCACCTTGGGCACAAGTCTTAGGACTTTCTGAGGCTGTGTCATGGGTGTGTCCTTAACTTCGGCAAAATAAACTTCCTAAATTGACTGAGACCTGTCTCAGATATTTTGTGTTCACAAGATCAACAGCTGATTTTTTTAGTGTAAGTCCTAAATGTTGCATGGGGTATACTTATACTAGATTATTAGTTGTTGATCTGAAATTTAAAGCTAACTGGGAATCCTGTATTTTCCGTCATGACCCTATCTGGGACTCTCCTAAGGACATCTTTCATTCTTTTGCCAAATGTCCTCATCAGGGTGGTTTTGTCTGAAGATTCCCGAATGGGATCAGGAGAGGAGGATGTTGGCCTGATGTGAGCAGCTCCTCTGATGTGAGCCTCCCGCGCTATCCGTTCTAGTCACATCCATCCTCATGTGGCAGCGGACTAAGGCTTTCAACGTGAGGCAACATGATTCAGGCGGCTCCTTTTGGATTTTACACTGTGAGTGTGTGTGTGTTTCAGATCCTCAGAGCAGAGGCCCAGAGTCCCCTCATAAAGAGCCTTTTTATGGTAGAAACAACAAATAATAAACCAAAATGAACCCCAACAAAGGCACAGTTGGCTAACTGGCTAGGAGGAAACTCAGGCCAGATGTTCACGGGAAGGGAGGTGAGGGGCCCAGGATCCTGCTGTCAGGCCCACGGTGGCATGTGTGCTGTGGGGAGGCCTCGGGGGGCACCAACTCAACTGGACTGCTGTGTCCCCCTCACTCACCATTGTGCCCCGGCTCACCACTGTCCCCCCAACTCACCACTGTGCCACTCACCACTGTCCCCCCACTCACCACTGTCCCCCCACTCACCACTGTCCCCCACTCACCACTGTCCCCCCACTCACCACTGTCCCCCCACTCACCACTGTCCCTCCCACTCACCACTGTGCCACTCACCACTGTCCCCCCAACTCACCACTGTCCCCACTCACCACTGTCCCCCCACTCACCACTGTCCCCACTCACCACTGTCCCCCCACTCACCACTGTCCCCCCCACTCACCACTGTCCCCCCACTCACCACTGTCTCCCCACTCACCACTGTCCCCCCACTCACCACTGTCTCCCCACTCACCACTGTCCCCCCACTCACCACTGTCTCCCCACTCACCACTGTCCCTCCACTCACCACTGTCCCCACTCACCACTGTCCCCCTACTCACCACTGTCCCCCACTCACCACTGTGCCCCCCACTCACCACTGTCCCCCCACTCACCACTGTCCCCCCACTCACCACTGTCCCCCCAGTCACCACTGTCCCCACTCACCACTGTCCCCCCACTCACCACTGTCTCCCCACTCACCACTGTCTCCCCACTCACCACTGTGCCCACTCACCACTGTCCCCCCACTCACCACTGTCTCCCCACTCACCACTGTCCCCCCACTCACCACTGTCCCCCCAGTCACCACTGTCCCCACTCACCACTGTCCCCCCACTCACCACTGTCTCCCCACTCACCACTGTCTCCCCACTCACCACTGTGCCCACTCACCACTGTCCCCCCACTCACCACTGTCCCCCCACTCACCACTGTCTCCCCCACTCACCACTGTCCCTCCCACTCACCACTGTGCCACTCACCACTGTCCCCCCACTCACCACTGTCTCCCCCACTCACCACTGTCCCCCCACTCACCACTGTCCCCACTCACCACTGTGCCCACTCACCACTGTCCCCCCACTCACCACTGTCTTCCCACTCACCACTGTCCCCCCCACTCACCACTGTCCCCACACTCACCACTGTCCCCCCTCACTCACCACTGTCCCCCCACTCACCACTGTCCCCCCACTCACCACTGTCCCCCCACTCACCACTGTCCCCCCCACTCACCACTGTCCCCCCACTCACCACTGTCTCCCCCACTCACCACTGTCCCCCCACTCACCACTGTCCCCACACTCACCACTGTCCCCACTCACCACTGTCCCCCCACTCACCACTGTCCCCCCCTACTCACCACTGTCCCCCCACTCACCACTGTCCCCACTCACCACTGTCTTCCCCACTCACCACTGTCCCCCCACTCACCACTGTCCCCCCCCACTCACCACTGTCCCCACTCACCACTGTCCCCACTCACCACTGTCTTCCCCACTCACCACTGTCCCCCCACTCACCACTGTCCCCCTACTCACCACTGTCCCTCCCACTCACCACTGTCCCCCCCCACTCACCACTGTCCCCCCACTCACCACTGTCCCCACTCACCACTGTCTCCCCCACTCACCACTGTCCCTCCCACTCACCACTGTCCCCCACTCACCACTGTCCCTCCCACTCACCACTGTCCCCACTGACCACTGTCCCCACTCACCACTGTCTCCCCCACTCACCACTGTCCTCCCCACTCACCACTGTCCCCACTCATCACTGTCCCCACTCACCACTGTCCCCCCCACTCACCACTGTCCCCCCAACTCACCACTATCCCCACTCACCACTGTCCCCACTCACCACTGTCCCCCCACTCACCACTGTCCCCCACTCACCACTGTCCTCCACTCACCACTGTCCCCCCACTCACCACTGTGCTCCCCACTCACCACTGTCCCCCCACTCACCGGGAGGTTTGACTTCCTCCGGGGCTTTCCCGAGGGCTTCACCGTGAGCCCTGCGGCCCTCAGGGCTGCAATCCTGGATTCGATGTCTGAAACCTGCGAGAGGACAGCAGACAGAAGGCCCGTCAGACAGACGCTCGAGGTCCCGCCTCAAAGTCACAGACAGAAAGAGCAGCTGCCCCCAGCTCACTCCTGGAGCTAATTTTACTTGTGTTTTCCCTTAAGATTGGCATCCCAGCCCCATGCCCGTCTTGGTGGTCCCCTTGGCATTTATCTTCCATGGTTGTTGAGAAGGGGGCATGTTCCTTGTGGGTCACCCCAGGCAGGAGGAACGCAGGACGCGTGCATTTTTTGGAGTCTCAGGGAGTCTGGCTCCCATGAGGGGCTGGAGGAGGGACCGTGACTGGCAAGGACAGTAGTGGCTACTCTTCACCTAGCAGTCGGCCACCCCCACTGGCATCATCCTTGCCTGGCCCCCCTTCCACCCCTCCCCTCTTAGGTCCCTCCTCCCACAGCAGCCGGGGGCAGCTTCTGGAAATTAGAAGCAGGCCCCATCACCCCCTACTCAGATCCTTCCAGTGGCCCCCAGGGCCTTTGCTGTCCACTCTCCTCACACTCTCTGCTCATCACTCTGACCTGGTGTCAGGGTTTCATGGCTAATCCCTGCATGCACGAAGCTCACTGCCACCCCAGGGCCTTGGCACAGGCTGCTCCCTCCACCCGGACTCCTGCCCCCTGGATTTGCCAGGCTGGCTTACATTCCTAGTATCCCTCCTGACTGCCTTATCTCAATCGCCCTGCCCTAAGCACTCTAGGAACTCGTCTTCACTGATTGTCTTAATCACACTTTTCAAGAACCCAAATGATCTTGTTTGTTTGCTGTTTATCTCCTTCCACTAAAAACAAGCTCCAGGAAGGCAGGGGCTTCCTCTAAGACATTTGCGCCAGATCTTCCAGATCTTCCATGACCTACACAATGTGGGCTGCATTCCAGGCATTTAAAGCTTATTTGCAAAGCAAGAAGGAATACATGAAGGGAAAGTCCAGAGCCTGACTCGCTCCCCTTGAACAGCTCTAGGGGATGTGCCCTTCGTCCTCAGGGAGTGACAGGCACCTGCTGATGAGAAGGGAAGTGGAGGAGGGCTGTGGGGGCTGGCTGTCCCCACAGTCTGAGAGGCAGACCCTCTCCTCTCTGTAGGTCTCCAGGGAGGACAGAGCAGTGCCTAAGTCACCTCAGCTGTCCCTGGGAGGCCTGAATTCTTTGGCTCTGCCCTTTGACCTTTGTGCAGTATTGGTGGGTTCCTCACCCAGATTCAAGCTCTGCAGCCACAACTCAGACTCACAGATGGCCCTCGGGACAGAGTCCAGTGCTGAGGTCTGCGGCTGTCCTAAATTCCAGGCCTGCTTCTAGGCCCCCATCCTGGGTCAGGGATTGTGTGTTCAGCACCTTTTTCTTGGTGGAAACCCTGCCTGTCCCCCACCAAGTTGAACAGGAAAAAGGGAAGGGGTGGAGGGCTTAGGGGGTGGCGAACCAGGTGAGTCCCCCAGAAACCCCCAGGTTCATTCCTGGTCTTCAGAGCCGTGCATGCTGGGCCAATGGGGAGGGCCTGGTGTGAGCTGGCAGATGTTAGAGCTGGCAGATGTTCAATGCCTGGGTGTGGTCACCATCTGTGTTTGCGGAACCCAGTGCTCCCTCCCCTGTGCCTTCTGGGCTACCTCGCTCTCTGCCTGCTGGACTTCTGAGGCCGTCATTGCCACTCTGTCCTCCAGCTCCGACAGCTCCTCATCTGTGGTCCTGTTGTGCTGGACGGGGTCCCCAGGGCCCTGAGGGCTCTTTTCCTGTCTGTTGGTTTGATGGGCAGCTGTGCCCACCTAGGAAAGAGAAGGACGGAGGCTGACCAGCAGTAGGAGGGAGTGTGGGGTCTCACCCAGATGGGGACTCACCATGATGTTGCTCTCCTCTCTGAACCCTGGGAGCTGGTTGGCCAGGAGCCGGCCACCCGCTGCAGACCCCATCAAAGGTCCTTGGTGTGCTCCTGCGGGTGCTGCCTCCTTGGGGAAGGTGGCGGCCAGCTGGGGCTGTCCATCCCTGTCCCTACCTCTGCAGGGTCCTGCTGAGACCCCTGGGGGGTAGTCTCACCTCTGGGTCTGCCTGGGGGAGAGCCCCAACTGATTTGCCCCTGTTGGGCTCTGCCTTTTGGTCCTTGGCCTCCTCCTCCTCGGACGAGGTCCCCTGGTCACTGATGTTGCTGGTCAGCTCCTCCAGCTTCCTTCTCAGGGTCTCCTCCTCTATATCAGCCTCCGTGCGCACTCCAGCACCTAGACCCTGACAGAACAGGCCAGTGGATTTGGATTTGGCTAGTCATCTGGAGCTGTGGAGCTCTAGGGCTGGCTCTGGGAGATAGGCCTGGGCCCAGCACACCTGGGGTTCCTGCTGAGCTCAGCTGCCTCCCTTCTGCATGCCAGCTTGTCCAACATGCCCCACTGGGGCCCAGTCCCAGACTCCAGCAGCAGGCTCTGCAGGGCTGGGGGTTCCCAGGGAAAGCTGACCACCATCCCTGGCTATCTAAGACCCACCTTTTTTTTTTTTTTCTCCCTTCTCATCCCTTTCATTTAAGGGTGCCATTTGTTTATTCCATGCTGATGTCCTTACTCTAGGGATGGGGAGAGAGGGGTGTGGAGTCATGGATCTCTGCCCACTCTCTCTCAGGGAAATACACAGACAGCCTTGGTCGGGTCCAGCTTCAGGGGCTGGGCTCTTCCCATGCTCTGGCTAAGGATTCATTTAGCAGCTGCTGTGGGACACTCCTCTGTGGCACACTGCTCCTGATCACATAAAACCAGCCACTGTACTTCGAGTTCACTTGTGGCTCCCCATCAGCCGTGTGACCTTTGGCAGGTCACTCAACCCCCCTGCATCTCAGTTCCCTCAGCTTTAAAATGGTGGTGATAGCAGTATCCAACCTACAAGTTATCATAAGAACTCAGTTCAATAATCTATGTAAAGTCCTTAAAGGGTCTAGTTCCACTGGCCGCCTTGTCTGTGGGCAGGAGGCAGGGAGGTTAAGGGCAGGCTTTGCCTGTTGTGGACGCCAGCCTTTCATGAAGGGCTTTAGGTGCCAGCTCCGAGAAGGTAACAGAGCTATGTGATAAAAACACAAAATTATTCCAATTGCCTCTTACAGCCAACATGGTGCTAAGGTAGGTGATGAGATTTAAAGTGTCACTCACACTTTAAAACTCACACTTTTTAAAGGCAGCTCCACCCTTTAAAGCTTGCTTAGGCCAAGAACCTTGCAGACATCATGACCCCTCTTTCTCTCTCATCCCAAATATCCATTCCTGTTGGCTCTACCTACGCGAGGCCCCCGGGATCGGTCTGCCTTGCACCACCTTCGCTGCTCTCTGGTTCGACCACTGCCTTCTCCCAGCCGGCTCTGCTGCCTCACTCCCACCTCCACAACCTGTTCTCAGGAGGACGGCCAGAGCAACCCCTGTGCCCTCAGCCAGCTGTCTTCTGCTCAAGCCTCCCCACCCCTCCCATAGTAAAAGGCAGAGCCTGGACCATGGCCTGGGAGGCTCGGTTCTGTCTGACTCTGCCACTACGTCCAGCTCCAGCCTCTGCTCCCTCACCCGCCCCTGCCTTGCCTGTCTCGGCCAGGCTGTCTTCTGCAGCGGCTCCCTCCTTGGGACCTTAGGAGGGGCTGCAACACTTGATCTTAGACAGCCACACAGCGGCCCCGGCACCTCTGCCAGCTCCTTGGGCAAATCTCACGCTCAGTGGGGCGCCCTGACTGTCCTGTTTGAAATGGCACCCTCACCCCAGGGACCTTCTGCCTTGATTTATTTTTCTCTACCTTCCTCCACCTCCTGACCTGTGTTCCACTTGTTGGGTTGTGAAGGAAACCAAAATACGCCACCCCAGAATAGACTTCTGGGACATATTTCCAGCTGTTTATTCAGAGAAGCTGCAGATGGGATCGCTCTGAAAACCTGTTTTTTTGTGTGTGTTGTGCTGGGGTGGGGTAGGGGGGCGGATTTCATCTGTGGAGGAAAGCTATAGGGGTGAGCTGAACACCAGGCACACAGGCTTTCTCTGAGGCCCCCTCAGCGGCCTTAAAAGGACACTGATGCCTGACACTGACACGTCGGACAGAGACGCCGCCAGCATGGGCTGCTGCCGATTCTTCGAGGGCAGCCCCTGGTTACCCGAGAGATTTTTAGCTGCATAACCAGAAGCCTTTCCTCCCCTCGCCCTCCTGTGACCTTGTCACCCCTGTAACCCCTCAGGAAGCCCCAAGCCCTATCCATTCTGTTGCCTTGGGTGTAAACCTCAGTCGTCTGTCCCTGCTTCGAGTCCCACATTTGCGGGACCCCTGTGTTTGTGTGCACAGTAACACATCATTGGCCTTTTCCCTGTGACTTTGTCTATGCTGAGTTCCCTTCAGCAGACGCAGGCCCTGCCCTCCTGGGGGAAAGCTTGATGTTCTGGCAGTTGTGTGTTTCCTGCCTCTCCCAAATGGAATGCAAACCCCATGAGGCCCGCGTTTTTGTGGACTTTGTTCACGGCCACCTCCCCACCGTCAGGAGCCGGCGCTGGGAGCAGAGTGGCTCCCTGTGTCTCCCGACTCTTCCCAGGTGACGAAGTCACACAAGTTAGCAACATAGCCAGGAAGACGGTGCCCATTCACTTGTCTGCCCGTGCACCTGTTCGTTCACTCATCCATCCCACATTCCGAGGGCTTTCCCCTGGCCCCATGAAGTCGACTTTGAATTGTGAGGTGAGGGCCGCGCAGAGATGACGCCTGGGGAATTTTGGTGCTGCCCTTCGTCCCTTCCTCTGGGAACCATCACCTCCACTGACACTGGAGGGCTGGGAGAGAGGGAGGGCAGGCGCCTCCACCAGGAAGTTGCTCACAGCCCACGGCGCCCCTGGGCTGCATCGATCCCTCCCTCACCCAGCAAGCCGAGGATATTGCGCACGATCATTTAATTTTCTATTTGGACAAAGCCTATTGAGACAGATCGACAGGGCTGGCTGCCTGGGGTCTCACAGACGAACACCAAGGGGATGATTAGATTGAGTCGATGAAGAAGCTGCATGTTTTAGCCAGGATGCTTTTCCATGAGGCTCCACTTTCCTGACAAAGCCCTCAAATCACAGAGGCCCTCGGTGGAAAGATCGGGAGTGACATTCAGCCTGTAAACGCCATTGGGCCTGATATGAGCTGAACTTAGTCCCAGAGTGCATGGGGCTGAGAAACTGCAGGATCCCCGCGAGAAATGGAAGCCCAGCGCCCATCAGGCAGGACGCAGCAGAGCAATGGGGTGTGGGGGTGGAAGCTGGTGGATGCCTGGGAGAGGCAGGGATTGTCTTCGCTTTGTAAGCCAGTAAATAAATTCACACACACACAAACCTACACACACAACACAGGCACACATATACACATGTACATGTGGAAAACACATGACAACATACGTGTGTGACAGGGACCTGAACCAGCATGACGGGACACAGCCAGGGTGACTAACTTGTCCTTGTTTGCCAGGGATTTCCAGTTGCAAAAGCCCTGAGAGCCCCTGACAGGATGTTGGCCACCCCAGATCCAGCCCCTCAAGGTGGAGGGCCCGGCTGCCTCTCAGGTCCAGCTCCTTGATGGCCCAGAGGGCCATTCCGGCGAGCAGTGTCCCCTCGTGGGGAGTGTGTGGGCAGTGCAGGTCCCATGTGGAGTCTGTTACTTCTGACTTGCTAGTCCCTGGGCTGAGATTTGTATGAGCAAAAGGCCAAAGCCAGGAGGTACCAGCAAGAGCCAGAGCGAGGGTGGCCGCCCCTTCCCTCCGCAAGGGTAACCCGTTTCTGGGTGGGCTGGAGCCAGGGCCGGGCAGGCTACAGGACAGTGGGTCCCGAGTGCTGCTGAGGGGTCAGCAGGGCGGGGAAGGAGTTGGGCAGGAAGGGGGTAAAGGAGGTGAGTGACAGATCTCCAGTGTCCACCTGAGAGGCAGAGCCGAGGCCCGAGTGGGACCTGGGTCAGTGTTCAGCAGGGGCCTGGGGGCTGGATGGCTGGATATGGGACATGGGGTCTGACGGGGCGCTGGAGCTTGTGTTGAGGCCACTCTGACTCCAGTGCAGGCAGGGGCCCTTCCAGAGGCATCCCGTGGGAAGCAACACTCTCCCTAACCTCCCTGTGCTTTCAGCTGGTGCTCTCCAGCCAGTGATGGGCCGAGTCTCACTCATGAGAGCCTGGGCCTCAGTTTCCTCATCTATAAACGAGGGAAAGAAATGTCTACCTTGCAGGGGTACTGCAGGATTAAATGAAATTATGGCACATGGTCAGCCTGGCTTTAGCGACCCGTAAAGCATAGAGCACAGTAACCCATCCTCTTATAGATAAAGGCAGCTGTGGTCCCTGCTGGACACATGGCATGTGGGCTGGGCCTCAGTCTCCCTCCACTCCGGCCGGGGTCAGAGCCTGTGCAAGGGTAGCCCTTGAGGTCTAACTTGGGGCCTGTGTGCTCTGCTTCCCACTTGGTCTCATGCCCTCAGCCTGAGCTTCACCCAGATCTGTTTCTCCGGAGCCCTGGCCCCAAGAAAAATGAGCAGCTGCAAACCTAGGGTGCTGCAAGGAGCGTCCTGTGGAGTGAAATCATTCACACTTAAAGCTGCTGGAACTTTAAATGATTGGGAGCCTCGAGAGGAATGTGGCTATGTGGCCTGAGTCAAGTGGCATGCAACTTCTGTTTCTGCTTTTCTCTGTAGACAATTAGGAAAGACCGAGTGGCGCCAGAGATGAGACCCCTCTCAAGATCATTACCCCTACTCATGGAGTGTTAAAGCAATCTTCCTCGGAATTAGTAAGCTGTAACCTAGTGAATTGCTACAATGTAATTAAAGGCCTTGTATGGAAAATGCTGTAACACTGAGAAACTTCTCTGTTTCTGCCTATATAAGTGAAACTTTAACTTCTCCACTTTGGAGCACTACCCCATTCCTATGGAGTCTGTGTGGCCCAGAAGGCTATCCTCAAATTTTGTGCTCAAAGAAACTCAATGCTTAATCATATTTGCTGAATCTCCTTATCTCAGTGCCCAGGTGCTAGATGTGTGGCTGTGACTCAGCTAGAATGGAGGACTGGGTCCCCACTCCCTCTGCACCCTGACTGTCTGTCTGCCTGTCTCTCAGACACAAAAGCACACACACACATGCACACACACTCCGGCAGCAGGCCATGGTTTGTTTTATTTACTCCCCATCAGGTTGTCTTGGTGTGCTGTTGTGGTTTGAATGTGTCCCCTAAAATTCATGTGTTGGGAACTCGATCCCCAGTGCAATAGTGTTGAGAGGTGGGACCTTCAAGAGGTGATTAGGTCATGAGGGCTCTGCCTTCATGAATGGATTAATATCATTATTGAAGGAATGAATTTGTTATTCACTCCAGGGTGGTTGTTATAAAAGCAAGTTCAGTTCCATCTTGCTTTCTGTCTCTCCTGCCCTCTGTCACCATGTGCCATGTGGTGACACAGCAAGAAGGCCCTCACCAGATGCCACCCCTTGATCCTAGACTTCCCAGTCTCCAGAACCATGAGCGAAATACATTTCTGCTCATTATAAATTACCCAGTCTGTGGTATTTTGTTAGAGCAGTGTATAGCAGACTAAGCTGTGCTGATGATACATTCACAAACATGGTGTGGAAGGAGACTCCACCCTGCTTTGGTGCCTAGACCTCAGAGGCTGTAGGGCCAAGCAAGTTTCCTCCCATCTCCAGTTATGTCCCCTGGGAAGGCTGTTACACGTGTGTGCCCTCCAAACATTCTCTCATTCAAGCTCTGGGCAGGAGAGGTGGTGGCAGGCCTGGATGGGACAGACGACTTCACTCAGGCTATGTGGTGGGAACCGCCTGGCTCTCTGAGAGCTACACACAGAACTTAAGCTTACAAACAGCAAAATCTCAAGAAACTCTTCTCCCAAAAGCCTGTGTCACACTTCAGCCTCCTTTAACTAAGGAGCTGTGGGGGCCCTTTCTCTTTGCCCAGCCCCCGGTGTTACCTTGGCCAAGGGAGGCACAACTGTGTTCTCCAGGTAGGTCAGCAGGCGTTCCACAGCTGAAATACGCTTATTCAGCTCAAAGATCTGTAGCAGAAGGAGAGAAACAGTGGGCAGAGGACCCAGCGCACTCCCACCAGCGAGACACTGGCACCCACCACCTCAGAAGCACCAAATTCCCAAGAAGTGGAAGGAGAGCTAAGGCCACCACCCATGACATGGCCTGGGAAGGTTAGCTGTGAAACCCATTTCTGACACCAAGAGTTCTGGAACACCAAGCAAAATCTTAGAGCGGAACCAAGAGAGGGGAGAGTGGGGAGGGTGAAAAAGGCAGGAGAGGAGCTGAGTCCAGCAGGACAAGGAGCTGAATCTGGAAGGTGGTGATGGTGTCATTACTGTGGACAGCTGCTGTCACTGCCGGTACTGAGCAGCACAGGAAGACATCAGTTAATTACGCCACAGTGATCAAACTCACAGTCATTAGCTAGCAAGAGCCTGGGGTCACTAGTGGGCTAGGAGGCAAGGCACTTCAGGGGACAACCTAAAGGGACCAGAAATACAACTTCCTCATCCCTTGAGTCACCAGACTTTTGAGTCACCCAAAGTCTATTAGCTCCCAGACTGAGACACGATAAATCAATTTTCTAGTTTTCTTCCTCACCCAGCAGATGCATCTTTCCTGCCATTATCTCATTTACGGCTCACCTGGCTTTAAAAGAAGGAAGTGGTGCTGTGGAGTGTTAAGATGCTTTTGTATTGTTTGGTCAGTAATTAGTTGAATCATCACAGCACCAAGGGCTTTGAGTGGGCAAATCTGCCCGAAGAACATGATTGGCTGAGAAATGTCAACACCAGGATTTCAGTTAGACCTCAGCCCACGCCTTGAGTGGCCACTAGTAACTGAGTCACACTCTGGTCCCATTGAGCATCTGCAGAAGCAGAGATCAATACCCTGGGGAGACAGCACTCAGCACACAGCCTCTGTCTCCTGGAAGCAGTGGGCCTGGGGACTCAGGAGAGGGCAACAGCCCCCCAGCCAGTGCCTGATACCATCACTGGGAAATGTCACATCCAGAGTGGAAGAGAGGGAAAAATGCCCACGAAGAGAAATTGGAAGCCGGGTGGAGGAGGCTGGGGTTGTGGGAAGCGGGTGGGAGCTGCAGGTGGGTGGGGGCGGCAGGGAGCCAGGGAGACACCAGCAGGGAAGAGTGGGAAGTGAGCTCAGGGCGACTGCACGCTGCTTTCCTACAAGGCCCTGGCTGTGTCCAGGCTCCCTCACTGAGGAGGTGACCAGAATGGACACAATGAGTATGATGCAACCCTGGCTTTGGGAGCTCCGGGCCCCTTTTAGGCAAGCCTACATGCAGATACAGCAGCTTCTTGGCTACTCCTGAGTGCACAAGTGGTGTGGGGGCAAACGCAAACACACTGGAAAAATCAGGCACTCACCCTGCCTGCTGAAAATAGGGAAGAGGCCGGGCACGGTGGCTCATGCCTGTAATCCCAGCACTTTGGGAGGCTGAGGCTGGCAGATCACCTGAGGTCAGGAGCTCGAGACCAGCCTGGCCAACATGGCGAAATGCTGTCTCTACTAAAAATACAAAAATTAGCTGGGGTGGTGGTACATGCCTGTAATCCCAGCTACTTGGGAGGCTGAGGCAGGAGAATTGCTTGAATCTGGGAGGTGGAGGTTGCAGTGAGCTGACATCATGCCGTTGCACTCCAGCCTGGGTGTCAAGAGCAAGACTCTGACAAAAAAAAAAAAAAAAAGAAAAGAAAATAGAGAAGAGACTTCCCACCGCCCCCTTGTCTTTCAGAGCTTCTTTCTCTGCTTTTTCCAAATACATATAAATCTTTAAAATGGCTAAAAAGCCTCTCTGCAGCCTCAAAACTCCACCTGGGAACTGTGTTTTTGAAATGGAAACATCCTTGAAGATAACCCTAGCTCCCACTCCCCAAGAGAGGGTGAAGAGGCTAACGTGGGTGGGCACCTTGCTCCAGTTTGCAAAACTAGCTCCCATCTTAAAGATGTGTGAGAAGGTTGCTTTTCTTCGGGTTAAAGCCAACACAAGTGGTCTCCTGGTTATGATGCTAGAGTGAGGATGTACACTGCGATCAAAGGCGCCATCAGGTCCTCTCACTGGTGAGGACTGGTGATGGTTTGTGCTGAGAACTGTGTGGAATGGGCTGGGCCTGCCGGGCTGCAGAAGGGTTGAGAGGCCTTCCTGTCTTTGCAATCTCTCAGCGGATTGCCCAGAGCACGTGCCGTATTATGGTTTGATGCTTGTTCAAGAATAAAACTGTCTTCTTTCTCTGCTACCCTTATGGAGAGATTTTCTGGGTAATGAAAAGATTTAGGGTTTTTAAAAAAATTATATTTCTCCAACAGTAGCAACTGCTCTGGTGGGAGTAGCATCACTCAGACGTGGGTGTCTGACCCTGTGTGGGCACCAGTCGTCAGGATTATCACATTACTTAGATATGTATGGACGGAATACTAGGTATGAACCCCTTGAGCTTTCAACTCGCGACAATACCAAAGTTTAAAGTTTACAAATGCAATATAGACACCGGCTAAGGATTAAAGCAAACCAACAAAATATGTCACTGGTGACACTTTTATGGGAAACCGTCAGTGTCTGTAGCCCAAGCACACACGAATGGCCCCAGGGCCGGCCCTCGGGAGTGAGGGGGCGGAGGGTGCGTGCCAGGGTCGTTTCCTCTCCCGTCTCCCACCTCAGCCCCTTGGAAACTTCCTTCCTACCACATGCTTGTGCCATCTTGGGACTTGTCTGGGCTTGAACAATATCTACAGGGAGTCTTTTCTGATTGCCCCTCATCTGGAAAGCTGTGACTATAAATACAAATGCAAAGGCAGGCAATGCACAGCTGCCTGACCCCTCAGATGAGCTGTGATAAAATACGATTCCTGAGAAAGCTCAGGCCCTGAGGGCATGGCTGGGAGTCTTGGGGTTGATGGGCAAATTGAGAGGGCTTCCTCCTGGGGTCCCACCGCAGCCACTTCACAAAGGCCCCTCTAAGAGTCTGCCTGGGTTTTCTCTGAAGTACAGGATCGCTGCTGCATTTGGAGCTTCTTTCTGCTGCTTAATTTTCTCCATATAAAGATGCATGGGAAACAATCTAGGTGAAATATTAGTTGAGGTTGTGACATTAAATAATTCAAACAAATCTGTTGGAACTTTAAATTCTGAGTCTTGAGAGGACATGTTTCACAGCTGAAACTTCTACCTTTTTTTTTCCCTGTGAATAATTAAGACCAAACAGGATTGGAGATAAGGGCCCCCCAGGTCACTGTTCCTCCGCAAGGTTGTGATCCTGCTAAAATTTCTACATAGGTGAAACCTTCACTAGTCCACTTTGGACCCCATTTGTTTGAAGTCTGTGTTTCTGGGTGGCCACTGTCAAGCTTTTGTTCTGATAAACTCGATATACTAATACTTATTTATATTTTCTGAATCTCATTATTTAGGGTTGACAAAGTAAATACAAGTTAATAGGAATAAATAAAGAGAAACAATTCCAGAGGCAGGATATACAAACATGAACTAGAGAATAATTCCAAGCAGGTATAAAGGATAATTGGTTTCAGCGGGGCTGGAAACCATGCTATGTATTTTACTAAAGGCTACTAAAGTTGCTAAACTAAAGGTTTACTGAAAATAGACAACTTGATTCTCCTCTTCATCCCATTGTCTTCAGACTAGGAAACTAGGAGATGCTCAGCCAGCCAAGGATCTGCCATGGGTCTCTACCTGGCCACCCTGGGAGGTCTCTAAGCTGGCCTCATCTAAGAGTTCTCTATCCTGGCCACACTGGAGAGGTCTCTATCCTGGCCACACCAGAGATGTCTATATCCTGGCCACCCTAGTCCTCCACTGTCCCCTGCAGCCACAGGTCCCTGGATGGACTTGGCTGAGTCAGCTCTTCCCCTTTTCTCAGAATAACTATAGAATGTGTCAAGAAAGCCACTTCCTGATGTAAGGAAGAACTGTCTGGACTGTCTAGAGCCTGGGCTCTAGAACTGGATATCCTTTGGCCCAGAGATCCCAGTTTCCCAGGGTATAACACTCAGAGAGGAATGCTTTCTGGGATCCCCCAGCTGCCGCATGACACAGGACACTTGCAGCTGAGACTCCACCCTCCCTGCAGCTTCCCTGAGCCTGGAGGACCTTGCTGCCTGACTGTGAGTAATGAAGTGGTTCTGCTCGACTTGTGTGTGTTCTGTGTTGCAGAACTCGACCTGCGAATGCAGGTGGTGGAGGCTCGACAGCTGCGGCACCGGGTCTGCTCTGAGTCCCCACCAGAGCTCAGCACACCTGCAGCTCCAAAGTCCTCTCGGGACACAGAAACTGCAGGGGCCAAGCCAGTCACTCCCTGATCTGAATGAAAGGACACTTCCTTGTGTCAGGGCCTTGCTTGCTGTTACATAAAAGGAGTTCTATGCCTCAGGAATTGTGGGCCCCAATGGGTGACGCGGCCATAGGCAGTCTTCACGCAGGCCTTCTCAGGGCCTTTCATGCCCGGCTATGCTCAGGGGCAAGGGTACTTCTTTCAGAGACTAAGTGGGCCCTCAAGGAAGTTGGTGCAGGAGAAACTTCCACCCAGGGTTGAGGAAGCTTCCAGATGACACTACAGTAAAAAGTCAGCTGAGGACACTGAGTCCGGAGAGATGCTGAATTCAGAAACTGCACGCTTCTGCCCCGTGGACACTAGCCCAATTTTAGAACCCAAACCCCTGTGATTCCCCATATTGCCATGCTAAGGAAGGCTCTTTTTGAAATTCAGGTGCTCATTTTCGGCAGATCATTTCTCTGGGTGCGGAAGCAAAGTGACAGGATGTTGGAGGAGCCCCTCACCTTTCATGCACGCGAAGGTTTGGCCCTGTGAGAACAGCCACGGGACAGATTTCCTGCTGAATGAGGGCTGAGAAAAGCCCGGGGCCTACTGCACACTTCTCCTCGTTGCCCTCTCCTGAGCCAGTGCTGGTCTAGTGACTGCCACAGGGTAGACTAAGGCCTTGGGAGAGGAGTCTGCAGCCCTGTGGCTGAAGAGCTGGGTGATGCTCCATCTCAGGTCGTCCTGTGCACCGAAGGGCCAGGGCGCTGGAGAAGCCCTAGACCCTGCAGAGCAGCTTCTGCCTGCCCCGCCCACCTCACCTGCCCCTTGAGAACCCCAGCCATGCACCACCTGCGTCCTCGCTGCTTCCAGGCCTTTCCTGACAAGGCTCAGCTTTCGCTTAGCCTCCCTCCTGACAGCCCAGAGCCCACAGGCCCGAAGGGAAGCTCCACAGGGCATTCCCTTCCCCAGCTCTCCCAGGAGGAGGGAGGAGGGGCTGTGTACCAGGTATCACCATGCCCAAGGAGCTGGACCTACATTCATCCAGGCTCCAGAAGATGTGTCTGAGACCAGCCTTGGCAAAACTGTGGTTCTGGTCTCCATTCAGAGCAGCCCCACTTCCCCTTCTCTGGGTTTTGTGCCTCAAGAGTCATCAGTTACAGAACAGCTCCCCATCCTGTGATTACACTGCTGGAGTCAAGGCTCTATCAGAGACATTAATAGCCTGTGTCTTTCATTGCCTTAAAGAACCTAGTGGTCATGATGTTCTCAGAAGAAACAATATTGCCTCTCCCCCAGTAACATGAACTTGCTCAAATTGAAATCAACTGACTTAACAGAATCATCATTTAAATGCAGCGAGCGGAACTCAGGGTACTTAAATCTTGTGATGAATTATTTCATAAGTTAATGTCTACAATGTTAGTGATTCTACTAATTTAACAGGTGTTAAGTATTATGAGCAGAGTTCCTTAGTGCCTATATAAAGCCTGCTAAGGGGCTGGGCATGGTGGCTCACACCATGACACATGCTAGACCATGTAATCCTGACACTTTGGGAGGCTGAGGTGGGAGGATTACTTGAGGTCAAGAGTTCGAGACCAGACTGGTCAGCATGGTGAAGCCCCATCTCTACTAAAAATACAAAAATTATCTGGGTGTGGTGGTGGGCGCCTGTGATCCCAGCTACTCAGGAAGGTGAGGCAGGAGAATGGCTTGAACCCAGGAGGCGGAGGTTGCAGTGAGCCGAGATTGCTCCACTAAACTCCAGCCTGGGTAACAGAGCAAGACTCTTTCTAAAAAAAAAAATAATAATACAGCCCGCTAAGGGTTTCACATAGCTGACAGATTATTTCCTCCTCTTGTAAAATATATAATACTTGATCAAGTATAAAATATATATTTTCATAAAAAGGAATGAAGCACCCATATGTGCTACAGCGTGGATGGACCTCAGAAGCATTTTGCTCGGTGAAAGGAGCTCGTGACAAAAGGCCAGATGTCCTTCTGTGAGTCCATTTACATGAAATGTCCAGAATAGACAAATCCACTGAGACAGAAGGAAGACTGGTGGTTGTCAGAGGCCGGGGACAAGGGAGACTGCGGAGTAACTGCTTCATGGGTATGGGATTTTTTGGGAGGGTGAAGTGTTTTGGAATTAGAGAGAGGTGGTGATTACACAACACTGTAAATGTACTGTCACTGAATTGTACACCTTAAAAGTTAATTTTTTGGCTGGGTACGGTGGCTCACGCCTGTAATGTCAACACTTTGGGAGGCCGAGGTGGGGGAATCACCTGAGGTCTGGAGTTTGAGGCTAGCCTGGCCAGCAAGGTGAAGCCCCGTCTCTACTAAAAATACAAAAATTAGCCAGGTGTGGTGGTGCACGCCTGTAACCCCAGCTACTCAGGAGGCTGAGGCAGGAGAATCACCTGAACCCGGGAGGTGGAGGTTGCAGTGAGCTGAGATTGCGCCATTGCACTCCAGCCTGGGCCACAGATGGAGACTCCGTCTCAAAAAAAAAAAAAATAAAAATAAAAAAATAAATAAATTTTTTGAAAGACTAAAGATTATTTTCTCCTAAATTCCATAAAATATTACTTTTTTCAAATTATAAAATACATATAAAAAATTTACCCTTTTATCCATTTTCAAGGTATTAAGTATATTTACATTGTTGTATAACTGTCACCACCGTCCATCTCCAGAACTCCTTTCATCATGCAAAGTACAGTCTCTGTACCCATTCAACACTAATTCCCCATCCCCCTTACCCCAGCCCCTGGTGACTACTATTCTAGTTTCTGTCTCTATTAATTTGACTAAGAACCTCAGATTAAATGGAACCATATGGTATGTGTCCAGAGTGACTGGTTTATTTCACTTAGCAGTGTTCTCCAGGTTCATCCATGGTCTAGCATGTGTCAGCATTTCTTTCCTTTTTAGGAGTGAATAATATTCCATGTTGCGTACATGCTGCATTTTTTTATCCATTCATCTGTCGATGGACACTTGGGTTATTTCCACCTTTTGGTTATTACAAATAACGCTGCTATGGATACGGGGATGCAAATATCTTTTTCAGTCCTTGTTTTCAATTTTTTGGGGTGTATACCAAGAAGTGGAATTGCTGGATCATATGGAAACTCAATTTTTAATTTTTGGGGAATGGCCATACTAAGACGGTTAATTTTCTGTTATGTGAATTCACTTCCACAAAAAATATTGTGATGATGTATCTCCATTAAGTAGGCTTGTGCAATTTCATAGTTTGAAAGTATTAAAAGCTGTAATTTCTCTAAAGTGACTTGGTGTGGAGGCAAAAAAGACTCCACGTGAAGAAATGACAAGACAGAAGTCTGTCCAGCCACCGTTACCTGACTCTCAGAGGACGCCCGGCCTCTCCGCTTGGAATGATGGGAGGCCATCATGTGAGCCCGGATGCTTTCCTCATCAGAGGTGTCCACGTCGGCCAAGTACTGCAGGGGCAGCTGCTCATTCCTGATGACATTTGACCCTTCAGAGTGAGAGTGGGTTTGAATTACTTGGAGTGAAAAGCTGAAAGCTGATGGACGTGTTTAGTCCAATGAAGAAAAATGAGACTCAAAGGAAATGAAGACATAAGGGTGTTCATGTTACAGGGCTGAGGTTTCAAAGTCACAATAAGAATGGGGCAGATTCCACGACCACACACAAAGATCTTCAGGAAAAAAGAGGCCCTTGCCTGGCATTGTGGGTGGGGGTTAAGAGTGGACATACTTTGCAAATGTGCAAAGTAAATGTAATATGATTCCCGATTTCAAATTGCAGATAACACCAGATTCCATGATGAGATCATAAACATGTTGTTTCAAGCCACATTTTAGGTTTGTGATAATTTGCTATGTAGTCAACAGGTTCAGCCATCTCATTTAATCCCCATGACAATGGGATGAGTTAGACGTTATTAACCCCTTTTGTACAATGAGGAAACTGAGGTGCACAGAGGTTAAACAATTTGTTCTAACAGCGCAGCATATCTCATTGAATCTCAGACTTTGCAGATTAGATGTTGCACTATTGAGAGACAATGCTGCCAGTGAGACTCAAGCACACACCTTTCTTACCACATTCACTAAGACTTTCTTCCCACATTCACTGTAAGACACTCCCCATTTGAGAGGCTGAATGTGTGTGAGAACCAGTGAAACAGACTGGCAGAGTGGGGCTCCAAACTCAGAACCGCCTGACTCCGAGGCAGCTCTCCCAGCACGACAGTCTCTCCCAGCCTCTCCTCCAGACTGCCTCCTGTCCACGTGCTCAGGGGACTTGAGATCACAGAGGAAATAAAACTGCTGTCCAGGTCTGCATCCTGTGGCTTGGCCAAAGTAGATTCATTTATTCACTGTTTTTGGGAGAAAGTAGAGCCCTGCCTTCCTCCCAAAGCCTCTAAGCTCCCCGTCAGCATGAGATTACGGCCCCTTCAGTACAATGAAGAGGGAGGCTGGAGAGTAGACGGCTTTCCCACACGCAGCCACTCGCTGTGGCTGGGGGAAGCTGGCTGCTGCTGTGATCTTACTTGCTCCTGCTCCGATGGGACATCTGAACTCCTGGACCCATGGTATGTACACCCTCGGGGTACCAGAAAAGACAGAGCTTTGGGGATTTCATTTCAAAGCAAAACTGACGACAAAGTTAAGCTGAGCAGATTTAGGTTCTCAGTGCTTAAAGATCTCCTGATCAACAGCCTTGAACCGACTGTGGGCCAGCAGCGGCAATGCCCAGATGCCCATCCTGCCCAGACCAGGATGGTTGGCCGGTTGACCAGTGGTTCTAGTCATTTCAGGGAAGCCTGCATGTCCCACCCCAGGCCGGCAGCACGGAGCTGTGGGCTGGCCACCTCCTGTGCTGGAAGTTCTGAGAGTTACAGGGAAGTGCATATCCCGGTCCCGGGGACGGCAGGTGTCCACGGCGTTTGCTGGGACTGCACGTCCTGGACAATCACGCCAAAGGAAGGGGCCTTTCAAATCAGCCTGTGTGTCAGCACAGGTCAGGGTGGTGTGGTTGTTCCTCAGTGACCCGCTCCCCCATGCCGAGCCCATCAGGAAGACCCTGGCCAAGGGCACCTACCGAGTGCTGCAGAGGTCCCCAGGGCCATCCTGTGGGAGCCTCCAGGCAGGCAGAGCTCAGCCAGGGCGCTGTGTCCGGAAGGCAAGATGCTGGTTGGCTGCTCTTCCGGACGGGACTGGCACCCAGAGGCCCCATTGTCAGCCTCCTCCAGGCCCTCAGCCTTGTGGGGGGCTGCCTTCTCCGAGCAGGACTCATCTGTGAGGGACTAAGCACATGGGGCTGTCAGCCTCCTCTGCAGGGTTTACTAGGAGGGGCTGCTGCCTGGAATGTGGGTCTTTCAATCTAAGCCCTGAGGCTTTCCGGGCACTTGACTGACCCAGCACTAGACACCCATCTGCGCTGGCCCCTGCTACTCAGTTCTCTTTAATTTCGAAGACTGTACCTAAAGCATATATTGCCTATTTGTTGCCTACTGACTGCCTGTTGCATGTGTCTGTGCAATGTTGGGGCTCCCAACGACACCCTGGACCAGGCATGACACGAGGGGATCAAAACTCTCCTGACACAGCCTCAGGGGCTCAGACTCACCCAGAGACCAAAGCTCTGAGGACGTGGGCAGGGAAATTAATATTTTTGGGAGAAGGGTTCACTGTTACTAACTATGTACACCTTAATCTTTGAAGATCAGAACAGTGGGTTGGGGCTTCCTGGCACCTCCTTGGCTGTAATCCGGACATCCCTCCAGCAGAGGGGTCTCTGTGTTATGTCATTGTCCCCAAGGAAAGGAGGTGCTGAGGGCTTCAGGAAGCAATATGCCACAGTGCCCTTCCAGTTGGACTGTGAGCGAGGGGTGGAGGCCAGAGGAAATGCACACTTAGGCCAGCCTCCAGTAAGAGCAGGACCTGTGGCCCAGAAACCAATTGGCTGCTGGCTTCCAGGACCCACCCTGCTTCCTCCTCCTCCTGGAGGGGTCTTCAGACCAGCCTGGGTGGACCCAGTCCCGCCCCACCTCTGGCTCAGCACTGCCTGTGCCCAGGGGTTGCTGGGAATGGAGTTCAGGAGTTCACTATGAAGCCGGCCTTGGGCCCGGGCCTGGGCCTGGCTCTGTGCCCATAGCTACCTTCACTGCCTGCCTGTGAGTCTCATGTCTTCCAGGTAGAGCATCTATGATGATTAGTAATGAGTGTCAACTTGATTGGATTGAGGGATGCAATATTGATCCTGGGTGTGTCTGTGAGGGTGTTGCCAAAGGAGATTAACATTTGAGTCAGTGGGCTGGGGGAGGCACACCAAGCCTTAATCAAGTGGGCACCATCTAATCAGCTACCAGTGAATATAAAGCAGACAGAAAAACATGAAGTGACAAGACAGGCCTAGCCTCCCAGCCTACATCTTTCTTCTGTGCTGGATGTTTCCTGCCCTCGAACATCAGACTCCAAGTTCTTCAGTTTTGGAACTCCGACTGGCTTCCTTGCTCCTCAGCTTGAAGACAGCCTATTGTGGGACCTCGTGATCATATAAGTTAATACTTAATAAACTCCCCTTTATATATATATGTATTCTATTAGTTCTGTCCCTCTAAGAAAACCCTAATACAGTGTCCTTGAAATGATCCTGTAGAGCGGAAATAATCAACTGGACACTAGCCCTAGTAACCGACACCTTACTAGCCCTATTACTACTAATAATCACATTTTGGTTCCCACAACTTAATATTTCTATAGAAAAATCCAGCCCCTATGAATGAGGATTTGACCCAATAGCCTCAGCCTGCCTCCCTTTTTCCACAAAATTCTTCCTAGTAGCCATCATATTCCTCCTGTTCGACTTAGAGATTGCTCTACTACTACCCCTGCCATGAGCCCTTCAAACAACCCACCTGACACTAATAATCAGCACAGCCCTTATACTAATTACTATTTTAATTCTAGGCCGAACCGTATTACTTACCCGAGGCCTTCAAATACTGCTCCTAGTAATAGCCTCTTGATGACTTCTAGCAAATCTTACTAATCTTGCTTTACCCGCTGTCAGTAATCTAGTAGGAGAACTCTTTGTGACTATGGCCTCATTCTCCAGATCAAATATCACTATTATGCTTATGGGACTTAATATACTAATTACAGCCCTTTACTCCCTATATATGCTAATCATGACACAACGAGGGACACCTGTATATTAACAGTATTAAACCTTCTTTACACGAGAAAATACATTAATACTTATACATCTTGCACCCATCTTCCTATTATCCTTCAACCCTAAAATTATTATGGGGTTTGCATGCTGTAGCTATAGTTTAACCAAAACATTAGATTGTGGATCTAACAATAGAAGCCTGCAACTTCTTATCTACTGAGAAAGGATGCAAGAACTGCTAACTCATGCCCCTGTGTCTAACAACATGGCTTTCTCAGCTTTTAAAGGATTAGAGTTATCTGTGGGTCTTAGGAACCAAAAACATTGGTGCAACTCCAAATAAAAATAACAAACATGAATTATTCTGCTGCTATAACAGCCCTAATCCCCTTAATCTTACCAATTACTGTTACCTTAGCCAACCCCTGCAAAAAAGGTTCATACCCAAATTACGTAAAAACATCTATCGCATGTGCCTTCATCATTAGGGTCATCCCTACAACGATGTTTATATACACAGACCAAGAAGCCATTGTCTCACACTGACAATCCAGACTCTCAAACCCTCACTAAGCTTCAAACTAGACCACTTCTCCACAATATTTATCCCAGCAGCACTATTCATTATCCAATCTATTGTAGAATTCTCAATATGATATATAAACTCAGACCCTAACATTAATCAATTTTTCAAATACTTATTTTCCTCATCACAGTATTAATTCTGGTTACCGCCTCTTTCAGCTCTTTATCGGATGAGAAGGTGCAGGAATCATGTCTTTCTTACTAATCAGCTGATGGTACGGCCGAGCAGATGCTAATACAGCAGCCCTTAAGCAGTCCAGTACAACCGCATCGATGATATTGGCTTTGTTTTAGCTATAGCATGGTTCCTCCTGTCCTCCAACACTGAGGATGTCAACACATATTTATTCTAGACCCCACCCCCAACCCCTTCCATTAATTAGCTTTCTCTTAGCAGCAGCAGGAAAGTCAGCTCAATTTGGCCTCCATCTCTGACTCCCATCCACCATAGAAGGCCCAACCCCAGTCTCAGCCCTACTCCACTCCAGCACTATAGTTGTAGCAAGTGTTTGAAGGCCCAACACCAGTCTCAGCCCTACCCCATTCCAGCACTATAGTTGTAGCAGGTGTTTCAAGGTCCAAGCCCAGTCTCAGCCCTGCTCCGCTCCAGCACTATAGTTGTAGCTGGAGTTTTCCTGCTCATCCGCTTCTACCCTTCAATAGAAAATAATCTATCAATCCAAAACTTTACAATATGTCTGGGGGCCGTTACTACCATATTCACAGCAACCTATGCTGTAACACAAAATGATATCAAAAAAATAGTAGCATTCCCCAACTCAAGTCAGCTGGGCCTTATAATGCTCACAATTGGCATTAATCAGCCACACCTAGCATTCCTTCACATCTGCACCCACGCCTTTTTTAAAGCTATATTATTATAGGTTCAGGGTCCATCATCCATAACATCAATGATGGATGAACAAGATATCTGAAAAATAGGAGGGCTATTCAAGACTCTACCCCTCACCTCCTCCTCCCTTGTTATCGGCAGCCTTGCACTTACAGGCATGCCTTTCCTCACAGGCTTTTACTCCAAAGACCTCATCATCGAAACCGCAAGCCCATCATACACCAACGCCTGCGCCCTTTTGATTACTCTTATTGCCACCTCCTTAACAGCTGTCTGTGGTACCCATATTATTTTCTTTGCTCTAATAGGACAACCTCGCTTCACGACTCTGGTTACTATCAACAAAAATAACCCCTTCCTAATTAACTCAATTAAGCATCTAACAATCGGCAGCATCTTTGCCGGATTCCTCATCACCAACAGTATTATTCCTGCTTCATTCCCCCAAACAACCATACCACTCCACCTGAAGCTCACAGCGTAGATGTAAACACCTTAGGCTTCTTGCTAGCAATGGAGCTTAATCTCATAACTAATAACCTTAAACTAAAATGCCCATTACAGATATTTAACTTCTCCAACATACTAGAATTTTATTCAGCCACAATTCACCATACAACCCCCAACTCAAGCCTATTCACAAGCCAAAATCTGGCTTCACTTCCAGACCTAATATAACTAGAAAAGTCTATACCAAAGACCTTTACACAAACCCAAATTTCAGCCTCCATTACCGTATCTACTCAGAAAGGCCTAATTAAACTCTACTTTCTCCCTTTTTTTATCCCATCCCTTCTAATCCTACTCCTAATTATCTATTATCTTGAGTAATTTCAATTGCAACATAAATACTAACAAATAATAACCAGCAACTACCACTAATCAGCACCTTGAAGAGATTCCAGGGACAAAGGCCACACAGCTAATGAGTAAGGCGGCCACATGTCCTGTTCACCTGGACGGCCCCTGCGCATGCCCTGTGTCTAGGTGTGATCATTAATAGCTGCCAGTATCACAGGACTGTCCTAGTTTGGGCAATAAAGTGTATGTTCCCCTCCTAGTAAGATGGAGATGCAGGCATCACAGCAGGCACTGCCTGACTCTACCTCAGATGACCTTCTCTGTCCTGCCCTCCTGAGTCTCGGGGGTTCTGCCTTATTTCTGTGCCAAGCACCGATCCCTGGGCCCCAACTCATCTGTCCAGCCTCAGGGCCCTGCATCGTCCCCTGCTTCTCCAAGCTGCCTGCTCATATCTCCAGACATGCTAATCCTGGGGTAGTGTGAGGTCTCTGGATCCTGTCTTCCCACAATGGTCCCCTTCCCTGTCATGCCTTGGGAGCCGGGTGGGACTCTGCAGCCATCAGACACTGCTTCCAGAGTGCTGTCCCTCACCTGGGGCCTGAGCACTTGCCACTCAGGTTCCTGGGAGGGGCAGGGGAAAGACACAAGGACCCACTGACCTGTGGGCTGTCCCTGGCCTCAGGGACTGAGGACAGGTGCAGGGAGTGACTTTGAGGCTGAGTGGAGTCATCTGAGTCTCCCTCGAAGTTGAAGTCGTGGATGGAGAGGAGGCGCTTTTTCTTAGCAGGCACAAGACAGGGCAAGACTCAAGTCAGGGCTAGCTTGAGGGAGAGGACCAAATACCCTGCACCTCCCCAACCGCACACTCAGCCCCCAGGGTGGCAGGGCAGGCTCCTCTCCCAGCACATCTACTTCCTCCACTAGGAACGAACCTGACCAAGCCCAGAGGGGGAGCTGGTTGGGGGACTGGTTGGTGCTCATGGTGCCCATCCCACCCAGGACACGGGATCTGCATCTCCAGAAACTTGGCTGAGCTGAAGGAACACTGAGCTGAACCCCTGCCCTTGCCCCAGGGGCCCCGCCTAGGGGGCAGGCAAGGTGTTCCAGGGCTGGGAGAGGGGAGGGTCCCTGGGACTTCGGATAAGGGGGGCGCAATGGCTGAGTGAGGCAGAGGTGGGCAAGCTCCTGATAGTTCCTTGTTCTTTAGATGTAAGAGCCTGCATTTAGTTCTAAACCCCTATTTCCTTATAATTCTGTTGATCCTTTAAACTTCTGTATCATGTAGGGAATATTCCAGGCACTGGAGGGCATTCTGGGAACTTCATAAATAGCATGAATCAAATGTTCTCAAACGAAAGATGATGACATTCCCCTTACAGCAGCCGCAAAGACCTGGTTCATGTTGAATGTCACTGGCTCATTTCTCTCCAAGCATGTAAGTCTGAACCCCTAGCCAGCCCCTTCTTCCAGCTGCTTCCCCTTCTTGCATCCCACCCCAAAACCCAGGGGTTACCTTGTTTGTCTCACCCACCCAAAATAAGTTAAACAATACGTGAAAACAGAAACACAAGGCTCATCGTTGGCAAAAAAACCCCAAAACAAACAAAACCCAGATGGAGAAAAGGTCTCAGAGGAGAGCCTGAGGGGTCCACTTTTCTGAAAGTTGCAAAGGCAGCTGTTCTCAGGACCCTCAAGAGCCCTCCAGGACCCATGCCTGTCCTACAGCAGCCCCCTGCACTCACCGCACCTGTGTGCCCCCAGACTCTGGCCACACACTCAGCAGGCTTTGCCCATCCCACATATTGCTTTTGAGGTTTCTGATGGTGGAAGCACTGCTCCTGCCTGGTGCCCAGTGATCTCAGAGACTACTGAGGCCTGGGAAAGGGCAGCAGATTCTTGGTGCTCGTGCAGTAGCAACTGGTGGAGTTGTGGAGAGACCATCAAAGTTTTCAGGAAATCAGAACCTGACGTTCCAGCTGCGGAGTGGAATCGAGGCAGCTGAGGAGGGGGTGACTGGAGATGACTTACTTTTCTGCCAAAGGGCTGGGCCTGGGCCTGGGCCTCTGTGTCCCGTTCTCCATCCTCATCTGTCTGGTCGCTGTCTCCACTTCCCTCTTCAGATATCGGTTCAGGCCCAGCTGCAACAGATACCTGCATGACTCCACCCAAGGACAAACAGTCTGGGAGCAAGCCATTTGTCAGCCCATCCACCCATCCATCCACTAATCCATCCATCTACCTACCTATCCCTCCCTCTTTCATCCATTCACCCATCTATCCACACAGCAATATATCCCTTCATCTACCCATCTACCAATCCACCCATCCCCCGTCTATTTATCAATCTATTCATTTATTCACCTACCCGCCCACCCATTTATCCACTCATCCACCCACTCAATAGGCAGCCCATCCATCCATGCATGCATCCATGCATCAATCCATCCACCCACCACACACCCACCTATCTATCCTCCACCCATCTATTCCTCCACTCATCCACCCACTCAGTGGCCCATCCATCCATCCATGTATGCACCTATCCATCCATCCATCCATCCATCCATCCCTTCTTCATCCACCCACTCATCATCAATCCATCTATACATCCATCTACCCAATCAATCAGTGGCTCATCCACTCACCCACCCATCCACCCCTCCTTCCTTCATCCATGCACCCACCCATCAATCAATTTATCCATCCATCCATTCATCCTCTCAATCAATCAGTGGCCCATCTATCCATCTACCTACTCATCCACCTACCCGTCTACCCACTTATCCACCTACCCATCTTCCCATCCACCTACCTATCCATTTATTCATCCATCCATCCACCTACCACTCATCCCTCTCTCCTTCATTCATCTACTCATCCATCCAGCTGCCCACTCATCCACCCACCAATGCACCCATCCACCCAGACATCTATCTATCCATCCATTCATCATCTATCCATCCATCCACCCATCCACTTACTTATCCATCCATCCATCCATCCATCCATCCATCCATCTCTCCCTCTCCCACAATCCATCTACTCACTGAGAAACATCCAGGGAAGGCTCTCTGCTGGCCTTTCATATACCTATCCAAATATCACTTAGAGCTGGTCTGAATTACAGTATAAAAACCAGTACTCCGCATCAACGTTACCAATCAGTTGCCAATGTTACCAATCAATGTTACCAACAGGTCTGACCATGTCTGCAGGATTGTGCTTATTGGGCGATAGGAAGACCCTGGAGCTGTGGAGTGTGAATGAGGCCTAGAGCTAAGTCATGTTCTCCCAAACACATGGCTTCACCTGCAGGCTCATAGCATTTGTTGGTCAGCAGGACTGACCTCATCACTGCAGGAAGGGAGGTGAGGCTCAGCCCTCATGCCACCTCTCCTTTCTCTGCCCCCCAGGGCTCCTTCCTCACACTGAGCTCCCAGGCCTGACCTCCCTAGCACAGCCCCACCATCTCTCCCTCCTTTCTCCTACTGACCTTGCCTTGGCCTGTGCTGTGATTGTGGTAAGTGATTTAGGAAAGGGACTCCAGGGTTTAGAGCTAGCAGGCCCCGTGGACCATCTACCTTTCTACTCCAGGGGCTGCTGAGGGCACAGCTGGCACTGTGGAGGTCAGATCTTCTGGGCCCAGCCAGACCTTGCTGCCCCTGGACACCCTTGCCCTGGGACCTGCCCCTTGCTCTCTGTGCCTCAGGGGTCACAGGTGTGAACAAGCAGGCATTGGTGCATTGGAGTGTGCACTGTCAACTGCAAAGGGGAGCAGGACTGTGGGTGCAGGGCCCGGGTGGCCTCAGAGCCACCTTCACTCTCTGCTCTGTGACGTGGGAGCTGGCCTTGCACACCGCACCTCTGCCTTGCCTGCTGCTCTGTGAGGGCTCGGCTCGCAGTGAGTGGGAGTGGGAAAAGGAAGGAGAAGGAATGTCCCCCTTCCTGTGGCTTCCAGCACCACATCCTTGACCCTGACAGCTGGTCCAGCTTCATCACGGCCCCTGAGACATGGGTACCAGTGGGCGGCACCCCTGCCTTGGAGGGCTGGGTCCCACCCCTGGGTGGCCTCCTTGGAGCTGCCTGTTTCCATTAATCCCAGCCTCTGCCCTTTGCTTGCACCCCTGGTGGTTGTGGGGGACGCAGGAACTCCCGCAGTTACGACCTCTGATACCTCAGTATCTCCTTTTCCCATTCTCGGTTAACAGCATTTGAACCAGTTCCTTATATGAAATGACCCTGTGGTTTCTGTTTTAGACATTTCCCTGACTGGCCCACCTGTGATCCCCGCAGCTCCTATCCTCATCTCTCGGGCCTGAGGCCCCTTTGCAGGAAGCTCCTCCCTTGTAGTTTTCAGTCCCAGAGGCACAAGTGTCCCTATTCACTGGACTGGCTGTGCTGACTGTCCCCAGGTGGGGACAGCAGGGCCTGGCTCTTCCACAGCCCTACCCTCAGGACAGCCCAGGATCCGGCACCTGGCGAGCATTCAGCGGATGTACTGAATCAATCACCGACGCATCTTCCAAAGCCTCCTGCGAGATGGAGACCTCACTGTGCACCTCCCTTCATCCACCCCCGAGTGCCGTACACCCTTCGTCGTGATGTCCACACCAGCTTACAATTCTACCACCGACTGAGCCTTGGGCAGCTCTGGGTTCTCAGGCTGTCGTAAGCCAGCAGTGATCTTTTACATGGGTTGGAAAATTAAGTCTCATTGTCCAGTTTTCCATTTACAATACAGAGACAGAAATAGTCAACCAATTGGCAAAACTGGAAGTCTGAACGAAGGACTTTATAACAAAGCTGAGATCAGGTGACAAACACACACTGTTACCGCTTGTCCTGCCTGAAGCTGCCACTGCCATTCACCGCTTTGCTGCCTGTTTAGGAATGTCTGGGAAGATACTGGGGTGAGTCAAGGGGACCGGCTGCCTCCCTGGGCTCAGAGGGCCTCAGTTTCCCCAGTAGAAGGAAAGATAGGGGAGGCAGCCTGGTACATTTTTTACTTAAATCTTTCTCTTAAAGATAAAAGCTGTCAAGCGTTTTAAAGAGGCCTGCAGGTGCCCGTGTCTGAGCTCTGACAGGTCTATTTTTATACACTTAGCAGATGCCTGCCTGGCTGGCAATGTTGTTGGGGCTCAGAAAACAATGCCCCCAAATGAGGGCCTCAGCAGCAGCCTCAGAAGCAAAGTTTCTCTCTGACCTTCTCCTGCTCTCTTGTCTCTCAGGCCCATTCTTCCCCAAGGCCAGCCACAGAAACTAGAATCCCTCTTCCCCAAGGCAGGACATAGAAACCAGTATCCCTTTCTCCCAAAGCCAGCCATAAAACATACAAATATCACTCCTTCTCTCTACTTTTCTGTGTAAAAACTAGCCCTAAAGAAATTCTCTGGCTGGGCATGCATGGCTTATGCTTGTAATCCCAGCACTTTGAGAGGCCGAAGTGGGAGGACTGCTTGAGCCCAGGAGTTCAAAACCAGCCTGGGCAACATAGTGAGAACCCATCTCTAAAAAAAACATTAAAAATAAAAAAAAGAAATTATCTGACCTTCCTTGTTTGACTTTAGGTCTTAAGACCCCCACTCCAGAGAGCATCTCACCCCATTCTCGGAGGAAGAAAGGCCAAGAAGAATCTAGGCAGACAGACCTTGCTAGATTCCCCACTCAGCCTATCAGCAGCAGGTCCAGCCTTATTATATAATCCTCTTTCCACACGCTGTCCACCCTTTCTTGAACCTAAGCATAAAAATGGACAATTTCCCTGCATCTGTTGGTCTGCATTCTGAAGGCTCCCATGTATACACGGTAAACACATTTCTATATCTTTTGTCCAATGAATCTGCCTTTCACGTGATGATTTTTCAGTGAACTTGCAGAAGGTCACGGCTTTTGGCCCCGAACGTGCCCAGATGACAGAGCCAGAGAGCAGACCTGGTTTTATTTTTGTTCTCTCTGGACAGTGAGTGCCTTGAGGAGACGCATCCCAAACCAACAGGCAGAGACCCCAAGACGTGAACTCCCCCCTGCACCCAGGGATGTGGAAATGGGCTTTCTGGGGCCTGGGGACCCACCTGTCAGGGTGATGTCCCTGGCCCCCATGATGAACATGAAGAGGAAGTATCCTGGGATCTCAGGGATCCTTTTAGTGTTGGTCCCTTTTGTCACTCTGCACTTGGGCCAAGGGTTTGGGCAACATTATCCTACCTATCTGATCAAGTCATGCTAAAAAAACAGAAACAAAACCAAAAAAATTCCAAAAGATTTTCCGTGTTCCTGACACGGAACAGAGATTTTCTGACCACTCTTGATAGAAGAAAACAAAAATAAAACCACATGAGCATAAAGAACTTAGTGCTGATGTCAGGTGAGGTCTACACTGTCAGGCAAAGCTACCACCGAGGGAAAGAGGGAAAGGTGCTGGGAGGGAAGGCACGGGGGTGGGGGGACCGCGTGCCCAGCGACCAGTCCAGGGGTTTTCCCTTCCTTTCCTGGCCATCGGCCATCGAGGCTGCTTCCTGCAGAGCCTGCCGGGTCCTCTATGGAAGGCCTTGGTGAAACACCAGCACTCTGAAGTTTCACTCAATAAAGACCCCCAGCAGCCCACTTACTAGCTGGACAAGGTCTGCATTAGGCCCTGGCTGGGTCAGGTTTCAAAACATTAACTCTAAGCTTTTTCACCCTCCTTTTTTTTTTTTTTTTTAAAGGCACAGCTTTCCCAGTTTTTGTGTTCCTTGCTTGCGCCCTGTTTTAATGTTGTAGTTACAGGTGTGAGCAGGGAGGAATGCAGCCCCTGTGGGCGCTTGGGGGAGCTGCTGGGAATCCAAGTTCAAGGAGCAGCTGTTTTCTGTTTTCTGTTGTCCCACAGCGCCACCTCCTGGCCCTTGGTGGTGATGATTTTGAAGTCGGCAGGTTCTGGCGGGCCGTGTGAACTCCAGCAGCTCTGGGCTGAGCTGTGGAAACATTGCGTCCTTTGAAATAATACAGCTTCCTGAGCCCACCCCAGTCCCTAAAGACTGCCTCTGGGGTTGAGATTCTCAGATGCTTGACAGCATGGCTTTTCCTGGTGTTACGTGTCGTTTCTATCCCTAAGCCTGGTAGGGGTGGACTGGAGGCTGGACCAAGCTCCGTTGGCTGCAGGAGGACCCTTCTGTGGGCTCCAGGCTGGCCGTGTGCATGTGGGGAGGTGGAATTTGCTGCTAGGCTTCATGATCACTGTGAAGAAGCAGCCCCCAAGAATAGGGTGATAGGCTCTCCCCATGTCACTGGCCATTCCTAGTCACATCTGTTGTTGCAGCATGTTATCAGTAGAGCCTCCTTTTACTCTTAAAAATGCCCTAGTTTGGATGGTTGATCATACCTGCCTCCATCCCCACCCCCACCTCAAGAAGTGCAGCCACTCTGTGGTGTGCGGTGTGCTGCTGCAGCGGTGCCTCTCCGTGGCCTGTGTCCTAAATTAAACGATGTGCTAAGATGCCTTGAAATGCGTGCAGCAGGCCCAGTGAGAGCCTGAATGCTCAAAGGTGTCTATGCCAACTTCTACTTCTCCAATCAAACTTGAGGCTTTAAGGGACAGATACGAATAAGGTGTCTCTCCAGAAGGAAGGCCTGGGGGAGACGCCTGGGCTGGGGCACGGTGAGGACGCCCCAATCCAGAAGCATAGCCTCTGCCCTGGATGTGCCCAGCTGCCGGAGCCAGGCAGCTGCCTCGTGGCCCTGGAGAAACTCCCCTTGGTCTTGCAGATGGAGTCATCCAGGACACTGAGACCCCAGACACCTGGCTTGGTGGGGGCTGTCCCACCCGAATGCTTGGCCAGGCTTAGTGGCAGAAGCCTTGGACTCCAGGTAACAGGGACAAGGTGAGCTTTCTCAAAAACACTGTTGGGTTAGCTCCCTTCAAACTCAAATGCAAAAGACCCCCCAGCATCCTCTTACCCTCTGCCTGAAAAGATCTCTTCCAAATGCCTTATGGGGGATCTTACAGGCAAACATGTTGTTTAGTTTAAGCCTACTGCCTGGATTTCAAATTCATCATGAAATAAATACTTGGATTCAAAAGATGAAAACAACTGAATTACAACAGATTTCTCTAAGTCTTGATAATCACCAGATTCATGTGAAATGTTTGTTGAAAAGAGAGAGCCTGGGCCCCAAACCAGATGTCCCAGGGAAGAAGGGCTTGGAAAACATGTAGTATTAACAAGCACCCTGGTGATTCAATCAGCAGCTGGGTTTCAGAAACTTGGCTTTGAGTTCTCAACTTACTTTGAAGATTTGGAAACAATATAATTTCAAATATTGGCAACTTCAACAGCACCCAGGACTTCTGAGGTGCTCAGACCAGGCCAGTGGGATGCAGAGGTTTGCACCTCACATGAAAAGGAGCCAATTTCACAGGGCACAGTGGCTCACGCCTATAACCCCAGCACTTCGGGAGGCTGAAGTGGGTGGATTGCTTGAGCCTAGGAGTTCAAGGCCAGCCTGGGCAACGTGGTGAGATGCCTGTCTCTACAAAAATTAAAAAAAAAAAAAAAGCAGCCAGAAGCAGGAATTGACAGAGAGGCATGTGCACGCACACACACGTGCACACACACGTGCACGCACACATGCACACACACACGTACACACACACACACACTCCAAAGGAACCTGCTTTAATATTCCTAAAATGCCTGGGAACAAAAAGCCCTTCCTACTCTCCACTCCTTACCTCCACCCTGCAGCCGCCCGTGGAGGGACCGGATGACCTTGGCACTTCCGAACCTCTTGAAGCGGGCTTTCACGTGCTCATAGTACCACTCCAGTGAGCTGATCTTCACGACTCTGCAGAGACAAGCACAGGCCCATGGCACTGCCTGAGTGCTCTACACAGGCCTGCATAAATCACACACACACATACGAGTGTGTGCATGTGTGCCTCCACCCTTCTTCAGCTAGCCCTACGGAAGGGACACGCCAGATCCAGAAACTATCAAGGTCATTTTACCTCAAGGCCTGGGCTCACCTGGCCAGCTGGCAGGGGTCGCAGAGCCAGCCCTGCTCCTCCGGGTGGACGCGGCCACAGCTTTTGCAGGTGAACAGGCCACATTCCAGGCACTGCCTTTTGCTATTCACAAGCAGCCGGTAGGGCTGCAGGCAGTGGGCGCAGTGGGTCTCGTTCAGATGGGCAGTGTCGGAAAGCAGCTCCTTCTTGGAGCTTTCCTTCTTAATCTTGCCCTTCAACCCCCTTGGGAAAATATCAGAAACAAGAAATACATTGGGCATCTTGATTTTGCAACAGGCTTTAAGTGTGTACACGTACATATACACACACACAGACACAGACACAGACACAGACACATACACACACACAGTAACTGTCTCCTATGCAGAAAACAGTGACCCAACATTGGGCAAAGCCACACAGGCATCTTTGTGCTGAGGGCTGAGCTCAAACGGGCAATTTTGGTGGCTGGAATGGAATGGAAACATGTTAATTTCATAGAAATGACATTGCATTTAAGCATTTCTGTGGCTGTTTACAATTGTACCAATTTTGGTTGGCAGGTCACTGCACCCTCCCCAGGGCAGTCACAGAGTCCTGAGGGCAAAGCCAGATGGTGTTTCCTGATTAAGCATTTTTTTGGTCTCCTCCAGCAGGGGGGCAAGAGTTGAGCTAACGCCCCAGGTTTGCTCCTCTAGAGTGCAGCTGAAATGGCTTGGTGAGTTTCCAGAGCAGGAATCATCCAGCACCCAGAAGTCTACAGTTCTCCTAGACCATCCGAGTTTAAATAACACAGCTTCCTGGTGAACCTGCCAAGTTGAACTGATTGGAAAATGTACCCTTAGATGATAATGAACACATTTCTTTCGTTCTAGATTTCAGAGAATGTCTGCCAAACATAATATTTTCAGTTTCAGATGAGATAAAATTAATCCATTCTTAGTGACAAAAACAAGGACACTAGGTGCCATTGTCTTCTGAGAACTCTAAAGTGCACTGATTTGGAGGAGGACACCCAGAGTGCAGCAAAGGTGAAGAGAGTGGCGGAGTCCCACCAGGCAGAGGGAGGCCACCTCCGGTTTCAAGTGCAATTGGCTGAACTTCACTGATTTTCCGCTCTCCACTATTTACAAAAGTGTTCACTGAGATGGACACAAAATCAGGCTCTTGTCATAGCTTCAAAAACCAAGAGAATAAGGGTCAAGCAGTTGTAGGAATCTAGGGGGATACCGCCATCCACAGACTACAGTTTAGATAAAGCTGCATTGACAAGGTAAAGTCTTTGCCCCAAACAGAGGAGCACAAGTCCCTGGAGCCAGATGGGAAGGGCCTCACTCCCTCCATTTCCACCCTTGCCAGCTCTGCACCAACCAGAAAACCTGGAGGCCACCCCTTCGCTTTGCCGGACAGGGCTTGTTCACCTCTGTCCCAGGGAGTACCTCTTCTTTTGTATCCAGGCAGAACGATACCCCGAGGGCCAGCACAGCAGGAAGAAAGACAAGGACATGTGTACAGCCCTGCATCCCAGGCTGGAGGAGTCCTCTTAAATAAGAGCCCAGAAGTGTTCTGGGGCAGCAGCTGGAGGTTGATATATTTCAGGGGCTGAAATTGGGGGAAAGGAGAACTGTACTGTGCTTTAGATTCTTTAAAACGTAACTTCCCTTCTTCATAGCCAGAGGCCAGGAAGGGAGGGAAGAGAAGACTCCATTTGGGGAGACCAAATGACTTCTGCCAGCCACTCCACGACATATCAACCAGACCCAGAGCTTCAGATCCTGAGGGGTGAATGGGGCCGGAGTACTCCATGCACTCTGCTAATTGGGTTGACCAGAAGTCACTCCTCAATAGGCAAAAGCCCAGCACGTGGCTCCAAGTTAAAGTTAGCTTCAGGAATAAAAGACCCTCCTGAATGTGACTTACTATCAGAAACAGACTCGAAACAAGTCAGCTTGGTGTGCTGAATGGGGTATAAGCAAATACGTGTAGTCTCAACGAGAGAGACAGAAGAGACACGGGAGGAAACCAGGCTGAGATGGGAGCACCACCGGCTATGCTGGTGGAGGTGGAGGAGAACTGGTTAAGACAGAGATGGCGAGGAATCACAACTCACAATGGAGGGGGAAATGGGCACAATTTCTACGGTGGAATATTAGATCCAATGATTTCGAAGAGTGGTCTTCAAAGTGTGGTCCAGGGACCTCTCTTCTGGAGGTTCCTAAGATCCTTTAGGGGGGTGGGTCACAAGGCCAAAGCTATTTTTGTAATAATGCTGAGACACCATTTGCCTTTTCTTTGCTCTTTGATGCCTGCACTGAAGGTGTAAAAACAATGGTGGATAAACTGCTGAGGCTTTAGCATGAGTCAGGGCAGTGGGCCCAACTGCACTGGCAGTCATTGGATCCTTCATCGAAAAAGAAATGAGCTGGGTGCAGTGGCTCTCACCTGTAATCCCATCATTTTGGGAGGCTGAGGAAGGCGGATCACCTGAAGTAAGGAGTTCAAGACCAGCCTGGCCAACATGGTGAAACCCCATCTCTACTAAGAATACAAAAATTAGCCAGGCATAGTGGTGCACACCTGTAATCCCTGCTACTCGGGAGGCTGAGGCAGGAGAGTCACTTGAACCAGGGAAGCAGAGGTTGCAGTGAGCCAAGATTGCACCACTGCACTTCAGCCTGGGTGACAGAGCGAGACTCTGTCTCAAAAAAAAGAAAAAGAAATGAGAAGAAAAAACAGTTTCATTTAAGAATCACCTTGACGAAACGCTAAAAGTTATGAGTCTTTTTGAACCATGGCCCCCAGTCCATATCTTTTGAGGATTCTGCGTGATGAGCTTGGAGGAGGACAGGAAGCTCTTCTGCCACATGTTGAAGGTGACAGATATTTCTATCAAAGGGACTGGGCAATTGTTCCGATTGCAACCTGAGCTAGAAACTTTTCTTATGAAATACCATTTTCACTTGAGAGAACAACGGAGAGATGAACTGTTTCGACTTGGGTACTTGGCAGATATTTTCTCAAAAATGAACAAAGTGCGACTCTCACTTCAAGGAAAAGAAGTGACAGTATTTATTGCCAGTGATAAAACGGAAGCTTTCAAGCACAAAGTAGAATTTTGGAAAATATATATCGCCTGCTGTGAGCTTGACAGTTTGCAACACTGGGAGACTTTTGATGAGCGTTTCCAACACCGGGAGCCTTTTGATGAGATCGCTGGTGAGAGTAACACAAGTGGTTCTCTTTTGGTGTGCATATGAAATGTGTCAACATTTGAGAAGTCTGCATCACTCAGTGAGCCAGTGTCTTCCAAATGATTAATGCACGGTGTTACAAAAATCACACAGGGATAGAAAATCCACTTCAAGTGCAAGAGAGACCAATGGATTTTAACAAACAGAAAAGGAAAGGTTCATTAATATGGTATCAGATTCCACATCGCAACTAACCTTTAAGAAACTACCAACTGGCTGGGCGCAGTGGCTCATGCCTGTAATTCCAGCACTTTGGGAGGCTGAGGCAGGCAGATCACTTGAGGTCAGGAGTTTGAGACTAGCTTGGCCAACATGGTTAAACCCTGTCTCTACTAAAAATGCAAAAATTAGCCAGACATGGTGGCACGCACCTGTAGTTACAGCTACTCAGGAAGCTGAGGCAGGGGAATCGCTTGAACCCAGGAGGCGGAGGTTGCAGTGAGCCGAGATTGCACCACTACACTCCATCCAAGGGTGGCAGAGTGAGACTTTGTCCCCCCCCCAAAAAAAAAGAAAAAAAGAAAAAAGGAAAAAACTACCAACTCCAACTGCTGGGTTTTCAAGTTGTAACAACACATGATGTTAATTATTGTCTACAAAGGCTATTCAAGTACTCCTTTTTTCAATTATGTATCTGTATCAGCCTAGATTTTCTTCAAATACTACAGCCCAGAAAACATGTTATGACCCACTGAATGCAGAAGCAAGTGGAGAATTCACCCGTCTTCTATTGTTCCAGATAAGGGAGGAGACCACCCCTCATATTGTCTTATGCCCAATTTTTGCCTCCAAAGAAAAAAGAAGTAAAAACTAAAAGGCAGAAATGAAATCCACAGAGAGACAGCTCAGCGCCACACCCTGGGCCTGGTAGTTAAAGTCCTGACCTAATCAGTTATGTTATCTATAGATTACAGACATTGTATGGAAAAGCATTGTGAAAATCCCTGTCCTGTTCTGTTCCGTTCCAATTACCGGTGCATGCAGCCCCTAGTCACGTACCACCTGCTTGCTCAATCGATCACAACCCTCTCACATGAACCCCCTTAGAGTTGTGAGCCCTTAAAAGGGACAGGAATTGCTCACTCAGGGAGCTTGGTTTTTGGAGACATGAGTCTGCCGATGCTCCCAGCTGAATAAAGCCCTTTCCTTCTACAATTTGGTGTCTGAGGGGTTCTTGTCTGTGGCTTGTCCTGCTACACAGACATTAAAGGGATTTGCAAAAACAGAACACCACCACTCACCTTACTCACACTCTTATTTTGGGAAAATCTCATTTTTTATAAAAACTGTATTTATGTTAATATGTAGGGGGTTTACTGTTATTTTTAAATGAGCGAATAAATATTTTTAACTACCAGTTTTAATTTCTGATGTGGTAAATATTAAAAGATATGACCCATATGAACAAAACTCTTTGGGGTTCTCAGTAATTTAGGAAATGCGAAGGGGTCCTGAGGCCCAAAGGTTTGAGAACTGCTGATTTCAAAGTCAAGTTTGCTCTCCCTCCCAGAATGTGGAGAAAAGGGACTAAGCGATGGGAGAGAGTGGGGAGATGATGGCAAAGGCCGAGAAAGTGAGCCCCCAAGGGGAACAGAGCCCTGGAGACGGGGATGTGTGGGGTGGAAGAGAAGTGCTGTCCTCGTCCTCGGGGCAGGGGACCCACATTACTGTCCTCTGCAGTCCCACCTCCAGAGGGCTCTGGGACACGCATGTCAGAGCTGTGACTGGTGGGGCAGAACAGAGCTAAGGGGAGACTCCTGTCCTCAAGGGAGGCCTGGCAGCCTCTGAGGAAAGGGCACATACCAGGGAAGGAAAACGCTTCCAGGACGGGAAGAGGAAGGAAAGGCTGCTCCTATGATGGGGTCTGGACAGGAGAGGTCAGCCATGCAGGGTGAAGGGGTCGGACCTGTGCCCTGCTCTGCCCCTCTTGGGGTGGAATCTAGACAGGGGTGTGGTGGCAACGTGCAGGAATACTGGGGAGAGCCCAGGATGGCGGGGCTGGTGGCCACTGCTGCAGGCACAGCAGGGGGAAGCTCCCACTGTGGCCATCCCCAAGGTCCAGCACACAGGCAGGGGAAGAGCCTGCATGAGGGGTCCTGCATGAGGGCACCTGCGTTGGGTGCTGGGGTGGTGGGGAATCCACATCCCCGTGATCCTCAGACCACGCTCCAGCAGGACTGCATGCGATGAGGAGCAGCCAGCCAGGGGACTGGCAGAGGCTTGGGGTTGGTGGAAGAGGCCACAGCACGTGGGTATGTGGCTGGGATCAGGGTCTCAGTGGTGAGTGCCATCTGCATCTCAGTGCCTGGCCAGTACCCTTCATGTACCAGCCAGCGGTCACCATCCTGCAAGCTGACCTGCCCTCCACTCTGCATCAGGACCAGCAAGGAGGTGGGGACAGTGTGTGGAGTCCAGACTCCATCAACCCGGCTACCGGGAGGGTCATGAGACCTTCTCCCAAGGCCCAGCTGCTGGCCTGGCCAAAAGCAGGGGTTGGGGAGCAGAGGTGGGGTTGTGGGGAGCTCTGGAAGAGAAGCTGAGCCAGGAACAGAGACCTGGTAAGTGAGCAGAGTCTGGGAGATCTGAAGCCCTGAAGCCTGCACTGTCTTGCTGCTCAAGGGGTGGGGTCTCACGAGGAGGAGCAGATGGGAAATAAAAGACTGTATTTCCTTCGCACAGCTTGGTTGGGCATGAGTGAGTTTTTGACCATGCCACCGAGGCAGCCGTCACCCTAACAACACAGGAAAACTCTCCTAACCAGAGGGAAGAAACAAAGAAAGATTAGAGGGGTCGCTGGATGGTAGGAGATGCCTACACAGACTGACAAGACCACTCGGTTACAGGGTGGACAAAACCCCTACCAGCATGGTGGACAGAACTGGTGGCCTCCAATGGAGTGGAGGTCATGCAGGGGGCCCTTCTGCAAGGCTGAGGGCTGGCCGTGGGGCAGTGGCTCCCGTCCTACTGCTGCTGTTTCAGAGCTCCCCCAACTCCATGGCTTAAAACAATGCAAATGCTGGCCGGGTGCAGTGGCTCACACCTGTAATCCCAGCACTTTGGGAGGCCAAGGTGGGTGGATCACCTGAGGTCAGGAGCTCGAGACCAGCCTGGCCAACATGGTGAATCTCCATCTCTACTAAAAATACAAAAAATCAGCCTGGTGTGGTGGCAGGCACCTGTAATCCCAGCTACTTGGGAGGCTGAGACAGGAGAATCGCTTAAATCCAGAAGGTGGATGTTGCAGTGAGCTGAGATTGTGCAACTGCACTCCAGCCTGGGCAATAAGAGCAAAACTCCACCTCAAAAAACAAAATAAAATAAAATAAACACAATAAAAAAACAATGCAAATGCATTACCTGACAGCTCTGGAGGGCAGAAGTTTGACTCAGGATTCACTGAGCTAACACCAAGGTGTCGGCAGGACCGTGGCCCCTCCTGGAGCCCCCAGGGGAGAATCTGCTCTCTGGCAGTTTAGCTTCTTGAGGGCTTCAGGTGTGTGGGCTCCTGGCCCCTTTCTCCATCTTCAAAACCAGCCATCCCTTCTGCTTCCAAGGCCCCTGTGATGATATTGGGCCCACCTAGGGAACCCGGGATCATCTCCCAGGTCCAGGCCAGCAGGTGGGCAGCCTAAAATGCATAATCCCTTTGCTGTATAGCCTCATGAATTCACAGGTTCTGGAGACTGGGAAGTGGACCTCTTTTTGGGGGGGATTATTCTGCTTACCACCGGTAGCAGCATCCCCACAGCCTGCAGGGGAAAGTGTGTGAGCTTCAGATTGTACTCCCAACCAAGTGGAACAGATCCTAAAAGACAAAATCCACACTCCACGCCATGCCTGAGAAAACAGCCTGAGGACAGACCCCAGGTGATGGAGAAATGATTCCCGAGGGTGACCCTGAGTTGGGGGCTGGAGCACAAAAGACCCAGTGAGTCACAGGATCGAGGGGCCAAACGACTGAAAGCAACCAAAGTAAACCTCATGTCAGGGCTAACGGCTGGCAGAGGACGGAAAGACGGCAGACATTGCTGAGGAGCAGCGCCGGGGACCCAGGCTCCCCATCCTGGGAACATGTGTTGGGAATTACCATGAGGGAGCTGGAAACTCACTCAAGTTCCTGGAGATCCTCTAAAGGGGAAGACCAAGATGATGATAAAAACGATGAAGAGGAAGTGAGTGGTGATGTGAGAACGGCAGGTGCTGAGAGACGGAGCCTCAGAGAATCTCATAAAACATCTCAGACCAACGTTCCCCTCCAGGCCCTGCCTTGGCAGATGATTCCCTGTTTCAGCCCCTATTTTTTTCATCTCTAGAGTTGCCTGTGTCAAGTGATTCCAACTGGTTCGGCTAAGGGTGATTTCAAATTCCTTATGATCAAAAAAATTTTTTATTATTTATTTATTTATTTATTTTTGAGATGGAATTTCACTCTGCCGCCCAGGCTGGACTGAAGTGGTGTGATCTTGGCTGAGTGCAACCTTTGCCCCCTGGGTTCAAGTAATTCTCCTGCCTCAGCCTCCTGAGTAGCTGAGACGACAGGCACCTGCCATCACGCCTGGCTAATTTTTGTATTTTTAGTAGAGATGGGGTTTCGCCATGCTGACCAGGCTGGTCTCGAACTCCTGACCTCAGGTGATCCACCTGCCTCGGCCTCCCAAAGTGCTAGGGTTACAGGTGTCAGTCACCGAGCCTGGCCAAAAAAAAATTTTTTTAAAGCAAGCCATGGTTTGCCTGTGTCTCATACTGGGAGACCCTTCACAGATTCTCTCAGGAGCCTCCTCTGTTTGCAGAGATCACAAATCCACGTCACCACCTATTTGCCTTTCCAGGGCAGGTTGGCAGCCCTAATATTTGATTTGTAGGCTGTGTCCTTTAAAACAGGGTGTTCCGTTTGGGCTTCAGCCTTTCCCCCAGGGCATGAGTCACCCAAGTCCGGCTATGCATGGTCTCCTAGTTCTTCCTGGGTTTGGAGAATGTCCATTAATTTCTACCATAACCACAGCTGAGGGGCTACCCTAACAAATGCAGAAAGCCATTACTGGAAGAACTTGACACAAGCATGATACAAAGCAAGACACAAATCAGCACCAATGCAAGCTCCAGGGTGCCCAGGAGGAGGTCTGCTCCTTTCGTGCACAGCCCCAGGTCCCTTGGGTCCAGGACAGGGATGGGTGCCCAAGAAGTTCTGGGCTCTTCTGGGGACAGAGGGAGTTAAAAAGCTGTGACTATTAACCAATGTTCCCTTCAAGAAGCTTTACTTTGGCCCTACTTTGTATTTGTAGAACATTAAAAAATAATAACATGTGATAATCTTTTCTGTACTTAAAACCTTCTTAATACCCAAGTGATATGAATGAATCTAAAACACTCAAGACGAGAGCACTCTGAGGACCACTTCTATGGAACTCACCACCAGATTACAGGAAAACAGGGACAATGGAACTTTGGTGCAAACATCACGAGGATATCCTCAGCTAACTCCAGACTGTGAAAAATTCCACAAAAGTAAACAGCTAGCTTTCTTCTACACATAAGCTTCAAATTAAAAAAACAGAGAGCTGAAAAGAGATCTTACAGATTCAAAGAGACTTAAAAGATACAGCAAGCAAGTGTAAGGTCTGGACCTTATTTGGAGATGAGTGGAAAAGTTTTAACACACATTAGATATTTAAAGAATTAGAGCTAATTATTTTATTTATTATTATTATTTTTTTTTGAGGAGTGCAGTGGTGCGATCTCAGCTCACGCAACCTCCGCCTCCCAGGTTCAAGCAATTTTCTTGCCTCAGCCTCCTGAGTAGCTGGGATTACAGGCACCTGCCACCATGCCTGGCTAATTTTTTGTATTTTTTTTTTTTTTTTTTTAGTAGAGACGTGGTTTCACTATGTTAGCCAGGCTGGCCTTGAACTCTTGACCTCAGGTGATCCACCCTCTTCGGCCTCTCAAAGTGCTGGGATTACAGGTATGAGCCACTGTGCCTGGCCTAGAGTGAATTATTTTAGATGTAATATATATTTATGGGAGAAATAGGAGATGAGAGGAACAATAATACAAGACAATACACCAATACACAGCAAGCTTTCACTCACTGCAGATAGACCCGCAAATGCTAAAAGTAAACATTTACCAGATATTCATCACAGCTGGCTAACCCGCCCCAGACTCAGTTTCTCACCTGTGCGTGGGGACAGTAAAAGTAACCACATCACAGGGGTGTCTGAGGATTAAAGGAGACAACAGAGATGAAGCTGAAAGAGGTCATCATCCAACCTGAGCCCAGAGAGCTGTGGAGTCATTTCATGGTCAGTACTGTGCTGGGGGCTGGTGACACAGTAGCCAATGCAATAGAGTCCTCATGGGGCTTAGATGCTGGCAGGGATAAGACACTATCAAGGAAATGACTCACTGGGCATTGGAGAAGCGCTAAGGAGGAAACAGAGGAGGGAGTGAGGTCCCACGGTGAGCAGGGGTGAGGAGGGCAAATTTCATCATAAATGCGATGGAAGCTCTGTGGGGGTTATGAGCCAGGGGATGACCTGATCCACATTTTTAAGGCATGAGTCTGGGGGACGTGGGGAGAATGGACAACAAGACAGTGAGGGTGGAGGGAGAGAAGAGTAAGTGTGTGTGTGGGGTGGATTCCTATGGTGTCCACAAGAAAGACAGTGTGGTGTGACCTGAGGCCGGCATTGAGGGTGGTGAGCAGTGGCTGTATTGGTTGAGCCATGGGACTGGCTGAATGTGGGGTGTGGGGTGAGAGGGAAGGAGCAGAGACAGCCATGAGTCCTGGGAACTTAACTTTGGCAACAAGCCTGCATCCAAGATGGGGATGGGGTGCTTGGAGGTGGAGGAGAAATCACAACTTCTGTTTTGGACATGCTGGGACAGAGATGCCAGTGGAACACTTTGGCTGCAGTGTCGTGCAGTCCTTTGCCTATAAAAGTCAGAGTTCAGAGGACACGTCTCTGATGTGGGTGTAAACTTGGGACTCATTGTTTAGATGTGTTTCTAGCCGCTATAGTAGCTCCTAGCTGCTAGGGCACATGCAGCTATTTACGTTTAGATTAATTAAAATTGAATACGATTAAAACTTTTGTCTCCCAGTTGCATTAGCCACACTTCTGTTGCTCCATAGCCTTGGGTGGCTAGTGGCTGCCACATGGGGCATGCAGATACGAATATTTCCATCACTGCAGAAAGTTCCATCAGGCAGTGCTGGTCTAGAACTCATTTAAAACCTTGGGGCTGGACAAGGTCACTGGAGAAGTGAGTGACACAGAGCAGAGAAGAGAGTTGAGGCCAGGGCCCTCGACCCTACAAAAGGGAATATTTAAAGAGTCCAAGAAGTTCCAGCAAAGGAGACAGAGAAGGGGCTAGACTCCAACACATGACGTAGAGCCACATCCAGAGAGGGCTCAATGAGTGCTGAGCTTCTGCTACTATTATTGGATTTTTCTATGTATTTTTTAAAAAAGTAAAATGTGGCTAAGTGTAGTGGCTCACATCTGTAATCCCAGCACTTTGGGAGGTTGAAGTGGGAAGATCACTTGAGCCCAGGAGTTCAAGACAAGTCTGGACAACATAGAGAGACCCCCTCTCTACAAAAAATTTAAAAAATTAGCTAGGTGTGGTGATGCACGCCTGTAGTCTCAGCTACTCAGGAGACTGAGGTGGGAGGGTTACTTGAGCCTGGGAGGTCGAGGCTGCAGTAAGCCATGATCACACCACTGCACTCCAGCCTGGGTAACAGAGCAAGACCCTGTCTCAAAAAACAAAACAAAAAAAAGTAAAATGGGATAAAATTACATTTTCACAACTTCCTTTTTCTACTGGACAATATCTTGTGAACTATTAATGTCAATTTATTTCTATAGCATTATTTTCATTGGGTGCTGAGCAACCCATTGTTAAATCCGTTGTTAAATTTGGTATTTAACCAAAGCCCGAACATTTGGACATTAGGGTCTTTCTAGTTCTTCTCTCCTGTAACCCTTGTCTGATTCTCTCCTTATGATGACTTTCAGCAGAGGACCTGCTGGCTCAACGGGTGAGCATACTTTTAAGACTTTTGCTACCTTATTCCAAATGGGCCTCTGCAAAGATCTGATATGGTGGTCACTACCCACGTGTGGCCATCAAAAACCTGCAATGTGACTAATAAGACTGAAAAGCTAAATTTTATTTAATTATATTTTTATTTTATTTAATTATAACTAATTTTAATAGCCACTAGTGGCTAGTACCTTCTGTCCTGGACAGTGCAGTCTTAGGTCTATTTATATGATGATTTAACTGGGCTATATATATTTTTTTCTTTATCTTCATCAATATGAGGTGTCAGGGCGAGGCTAGTGAACACTCAGGTATGAAGCAGTTTAAATCACACAGGATTTATTTGTTTTTTGACCATTTGAAAGATCCATCCAGGAAAGCATATGGATCCAAACCCTCCGGGAAGATCTGTCGTTGGCAATTTATTCCAATAATGGGCCAGCAGGAAAAAGAGGAGGCTTCAAACTAACCACAGAGAAAGGTCAAGAGAGTGTGGGGAAAGGAACACACAGGACAAACAGAGGGTCAGGAGGGACAAAGGCTGAGAAGGGGCTGCTGATCGGGCAGCTCCCGGGATAGGATGTGGGTGTTAAGTCAAATCTATCCTAAAATGCCTGTCTGACGCCAGTGGTGCTAACATCCTAATTTTGTACATCTTCAAGTTTTTGATTCTATGGTACACAGCACTGTGTCCTCGTGGGAGGCAGGAACAGCCCTCCCACTCTATATAGCAAACAGCCCATTCCCAAATCCCTAGTGGCACAGACAACTTCAGGGAGAGACTATGCCTGCCTGGGCTAGATCAAGACGTGCTGGCTTCCCCTTCCTTCTCACCGATCCCTCCTAAGGGCCAGCAAGGAGAGCCTTGTCAGGGGTGTGCGTCACTGAATGTCCACAGCACAGCCTGGAGGGAGGGGCAGGCCTGGCCAAGGGAGCAGGAGCTTCCGTGGCTTGGGGACAGGATGCTGCTCATGGGGGTCTCAAGGTCACATGCCCTCCTTCCTCCAGCATATCAGGGATCTGGACCAGCTTGTTTGTCCCTGCTTTGACAGAGGAGAAATCAAAGTTGTGTTGTTCTGACGCTGTGGGAAAAGGTGCAGGCGTCACCTCCAGACCCTGCCCAGTGTCCTTCAACGTGATTGATGCTCACATCTGGGGAGAAACATTGAGCAGGAATCCATCTGACGCACATCTGCTAATTTTAAGAATGTTAAAAGAAATGCATTTTCTTTGGTTTGATAATTGGTGCATTAAGTGAATCGGCTCTTAAGCAAATCAACCCCCTGGCAAACTTGTTTCTGGGGCACTGGCCTTGAGTCTGCACGCTGTGTTCCCCTGATGTATATTCTGGGTAGTAAAGCTCTTTCCAAGAAATGACAGTGTGTTCCCCACCCCTGTTCTCTCCTCTCTCCTATTAGTGGCCTTGAGTTTCCTCAGACTGGGTCACGCCCACAGGCATCCCTGTCAGAGTGTGTGAGACACACTGGAAACTGCTGGGCAGTTCCTGAATTGCTACATTTGTTACCGCCACCCACGTAGTGGTCCCTTGAGCACCAGTTTCTTCATCCAGCCTCTTGCTGATTCAGATATTTAAGACTTGGTGACCGGGAGCAGACATGAGGACCCCGAGGATGACACCCAGAGAGACGCTACAGAGAACGGGATTCTGTGGCAGGAGCACACAGATGACTGTTCATGTTGAAATTGGTTAAACGCACAGATTAGCAATGATGAAAGACGGGGAAGAAGGAGGTTCATTATTGTAAAAGTTATCTTCGATTTCATCATGGATTTCTGGTATTTTCGCCAGCTCCTCTGCAGAACCAATTTTGGTGCCAAGAACCAGAGCCTTTTTTCTATGCTTGTTTCCTCTGTGGCCTTGCAGAGCGTCCACACCACCTGGTTTGAGCAGAGCAGACTGCGAGGTGTGTTTTGACCTTGCAGTGCTCAAGGCACCTGCACCTAATGCGTGCCCACACGCCAGGGCCCTGCCACTCCCCAGGGCTCATGAGGCACCTGTGAAAAGGCTTCTCACAGGTAGAGGCAGCTCTCCTTTTAGTGACATATTTAACCAATAGGGCAGTCCACAAAAGACAAGCACAAATGAAACAATAAGAAACTCGAAAACCTCTTAACTACTTCTGCCACCACACTGTTTACATCAGGGGTCCCCAAGCCCCGGGCGTGTCCCAGTACTTGTCCCTGGCCTGTGAGGAACCGAGTTGCATGGCAGGAGGTGATTGGCAGGTAAGAGAGCATTTCCCGCCTGAGCTCCACCTCCTGCCAGGTCAGCAGCAGCGTTAGATTCTCATAGAGCTCCCATAGTTGTCTGCTGTGAACTGTGCCTGCGACGGATCTAGTCTGTGTGCTCCTTATGAGAATGAGAATGAGGTGGAACAGCTTCATCCTGAAACCATCCCCAACCCCGCCCCCAGCCCCCTCCCCCCGCCCCTCACATCTGTGGAAAAATTGTCTTCTATGAAACCGGTCTCTGGTGCCAAAAAGGTTGGGGACTACTGGTTTACATGATTTTTTGCCTCCCAAACGTGTCACCTGCTGAAATGTACTCTCATAGTAAGACCCATCATAGCAACGCCACTTGGGGCTTCAGTATTCTCGACTTAACGCTACCTTGACATAGGCTTTCCATAGCACTGCCTCTCTGCACACTGACATTTTCAACACGGTACTCTATGCTCATGTGGCCCCTTCCCATTGGAAGGCATTTGGGGATTTAACAAGCCCACCCCCTAATCACATAGCAGGCCGAGAAGACATAGCAGAGTGGGCCAATTAACGCCCCCACCACTGGCTCATTCTGAGCAAACAGCCTCAGGCACAGAATGAACAATGTGACCTCGGCTGTAACCAACTGGCCATGGGCGGCCCACCAGGCAGGGTCATCAGAACCATATTCTTACAAAAGTCCTTTCCTAAGAGTACTGAGAGGTGACCTGGGTGCGTCCTTTCCTAAGAGTTCTGGGAGGTGACCTGGGTGGGTGCGTCTCTTCTTTGCAATGTGAAATGATGAAAAGAGCATGAAATAAGGAAAGACGGGTGTCAGAAGGGGGTGAGACACAGACAGGAAACGCATGGGAGTTTCTGCTAAACTCGCTTCAGATAAGCCCGGACTGGAGCAGGGCGGACTACTCAGCAGTTCCCTGGAAGACAGTGCCTGCCCAGGACCCCCAGGCCCCACTGGCTCCCTCCCTCTGCTCCTTGGAAAACATCGTTCTCCCCCCTTTTCCATTTCTCTGCATTCGTCTATACTCAGGCAATGAGAAGTTACAAGTTGCCATTTGAAATAAGGGCTGACAACAGCCAGGGCTGCCTTGGAGACAGGGCAGGATGCACCTGGGAAGGATCCACCCAGAAGGGGGTTCTACTAATGAGAACGATGTTCTGCCCTTGGCACAGCCTGAACGCCAAAGCTGACGCAGGGAGAGCTGCTCTGGTGAAAACAGTAAGAGAACATTTGAGTTTACATAGAGAGAATGGGAAAGAGAGGTTGAGGGACTTCAGAATATGGAAATGGGGGATCTGAGATTCAAGAGAGGAGGGGTGAGGACAGGGCCCTTGAGACCGCATTTTTCTGCCAGCACAAAGGGGACAGGACGGTAGCCCTGTGGTCAGCTGCGTGCTGGTCGGCAGCCTCTGCTCAGGCTTTGAGAAGTTAGTCGTGGCCGGCCATGGCCACCAGGCTGGTACTGCCTGTACCAGGGCCAGCAGGATGGGCCCTCCCCCGAGGCCAGTGGTGAAACCTGGGCTATAATGAAATCCAGGGGTGATTGGTGGTCCAGGGCCGAGGGAGAGTGGGGGATCACACGGCAGGGAGGCTCTGACACCAGCCCCTCCCCACCAACATGGGCGCCTCCTGCTCCATGTGGGGCTGAACTGCTCTTGCTTCACCTAACGGTTTGTTGCAGACGCTGTTCAGCATGGGGACCCAAAGTCCCCCTTCTGCTGCTCCTTCTGTCTCCTTCCTTGGTGCTTTGTCTCCTCTCTTGGTGCTTTGTCTCCTCAACATGCTTGAGCTGACGTTCCTGGGGCTGGTCCCTATCCAAATTCCCTTCCAGTGTGGTCTCCTACAGCCCTGCAGCTTTAAATGCTGGGGTCAGCTGAACAATGCTGCCACCCCCCGCCCCAAGGCATTCATGTTCTAGTCCCAAGAACCTGTGAAAATGTCACCTCACATAGCAAAAGGGAGATGGAATGATATTAAGGATCCTGAGATGGGAAGAGGGTCCTGGATGATGTGGGCAGTCCCTAAATGTAACCATATTTCTCCTCATAGGGGAAAGAGGAAGGCAGGAAAGTCAAAGAGAGAGATGTGAGCATGGAGGCAAAGGTGAGAGAGGGGGAGGGTGAGAGAGAGGCAGTGGCAGAGGGAGACATTTGTTAGACGTTGTGCTGATGGCCTTGGAGGTGGAGGAGGGGCCAGGAGCCAAGGAATCCAGGAAGCCTCTAGAACCTGGAAAAGGCCGAGAGATGGGTCCTCCCTCGAGCCTCCAGCTGGAATGTAGCTCTGAGGACACCTTGATTTTAGGACCTCTGACCTGCAGAACTGCAGGAGAGCTGTGTGCTTAAATCTGTACTGTACAAGTCACATATGCTGCAGTCCCAGAAACGAATACAAATACCTTTCATCTGTTTCACCATATGAAGCTTCACCTTTACGAAGCTCTCATAACGCATATCCTCTGAGCTCCAGACTAGTGTATGTGTCCAACACCCGCTCAACACACCTGCGTGATGTCACTTCAACATGCCTGAAACATTTCCCCCAAACCTCTCCATCTGTGGCCTCCCCAGCAGAGCTGACCTCAACTCTGTCCTTGAAGTTGCTCAGGCCACAACCTTGAAGTTGCCCTTGACCCCTCTCACCCTGGAGACCCCCCATCTGATCTCTGGACAAGCTTGCTGGCTCTGCCTGCAAAGTGCATCTGGCCACTTCACAGAGCCCACCGCTGCGAAACAGAAACCAGGACTCGCTGTTGCTCTGCTCGAAGGCCTGTGGTGACTCAGGGGAAGGCTGAGGCCCTGTGAAGCTCTACAGGACCCCTGTGACTGGCACTAGATCCCATGCCCCCCACCTGTTATGTCTCCAACTGCGTCTCTTCCTGGCCCGCTCATTTACTCCACTCCAGCTTCGCCAGCCTATGCTGTCCCTGGGGCACACCAGGCTCCCTCCTGCCATCTTCAGCGGGGCCCTCTGCCCTCCACTCTTTGGCCTCTGCCCTCCACCATCTGCCCTCTGCCCTCCACCCACTGCCCTCTGTCCTCTGCTCTCTGCCTTCCACCCTCTGCCAGGAGCATCCTCTCAGCTTTTGCTTAACTACTTCCCTCATATGCTTCCTTCCCATAGGGTAACCCAATCCACTAAAGACATCAAGAAAGGATAAGGGGGCCCAGAAGATAGAGGGGGGAGGAAGATGCGCAGTGGATGGAGGAGTGAACAAGGATGGGTGGGCTTTAGCCCCATCACTGGGCAGAGTGGTACAAAACCGTGCTGGGGTCACCCATGGTGAGGACGGGATGCTGCCTGGCATTGCTGAAAAGAAAGGTGGAAGGGCAGCCTCTGTCCTAAAAACTTGATTCCAACATCTAGGTGTTTCAGAATGGCACGGAGACTTTCCCCATGTATCACCTTTTGCTCTATTCTTCAAAGATGTGGCCTAAGTATCACCTGGCTTAGGATATATCATCCTGGAAGCTGGGTCAAGGTGAAACAAAACTATTCAGAGAACAAGTGAATGTCAGTTTGGCAAGTCAGATCCTCTCACTGAGAAAACCAAGGCCAGAAAGAAGAGCTGTGTCCCAGACCCTGCTTCCTGTCCATCACTCTTCACCCTGCACATGGCCGTCGACCCACCCAGACAGCACCCATATGATGGCTCTGGGGGAAGATCAGGGACCCCGGGCTCCGTGGGCTCAGCACGGCACACTCACTCTAGTCGTTCCTCTTCTTTCCTTCGGAGGTCAAAATCTCGTTGAACAACTTCCAAGACATGCTGGGCCTCTTCATCAGTGAGCTTGGAAAGATCCAGTTTCTTCCCCATTTCTGCTTCTTGTCGGGGTCACACCTGGAATGTCACAGGTTCACAAGTCATCAGTCCCAGAAGCCTACCGATGCCAACCAAGTCACAGAGTAAGAGACAACACAGAATGCCGCTGACCTCTCAGGACATCTGTCTGTACTTGGGTTAAATGCTTTTCTAATGCTTGTCTGGAAACTTGTGTAGTTTAATGAACTTAAGTCAATCTATGCAAAATTTCCACATTCGAATTTTAAAAGGGATCTACTTCCTACTCTCCCAAACACACTCAGCCACGGGTCCCTCATTCTCTTTCCACTGTGGGATGAACGTCAGTGATCTCCCCATCCAGGGGCATGGCTCCCCTCCCTCACCTAGGGTTGGGCTTTGCAACGGAAAACCCTGGGAGAAATGCGCCATTCCTGAGGCTTCTCACCTTAAGTTTCTTGGGAGAGGGAACAGCACAGAAAAGAGGAAACTTCACAGCAAATTCATAGTCAGCTCAGAGTCTCCTGTGCATCTCCTAGACCTCCTAGAGCAATGCTGCAGGCTCCATGTGGGCAGGGACGCCTGGATGACTGACCCACTAGGTGGAAAATTTGGGAGACTCCACAGCACTTGGAAGGTTTCACCACCCTCTGGGCGTGGGAGGCTGTTCAGGTTTGCCATGTGTGTGTTTGGGGGTGGTTCCAGCGGGAGGTCATATGAGCTTGATGCCTGTGAGGGCGATGTGCTTGTGCCGGGAGTAGCCACATAATTTCCATGGGGAGGCAAAAGTGATGCAACTTGGGAGAACAAAACATCTGGGCAGTTTGAGCAGTGGGTGCTGAGTTTATTTACTTTAGAGGTCAGCTGTGGGGCTTCCCAGCAGGGATTCTCAAGCCTGGGGTGTATTAGGATCACCTAACACTACTGGTGGCCAGGCCTCACCCTCAGCAAATCTAATTAAAATTTTTAAAATTTTACTTAATTTTTTTTTTTTTTTTTTTTTTTTTTAGAGACAAGTTCTCACTATGTGGCCCAGGCTGGTCTTGAACTCCTGGGCTCAAGTAATCCTTCTGCCTTGGCCTCCCAAAGAGCCACGGTGCCTGTCTGAGAATCTGGTGTGACTCAGCTGCTCAGCAGAGCAGCGGCCCCACCCAATGCACTATGTGATGCTGTGTTTGTAGGTAACCTGATGACCAAGAAGTTAAACCTCAGATGATCTTACGCCCTTTTTGAAGTTCATCAGACCTGATCCCAATCAATGTCCAAAGGACAGAGGAAGGAAAATCCAAATGTCAAAAGCCAAGATAAGCGGAACCTTAGAATCTTGCTTGCTACTCAAAATGTGGTTCGTGGACTGGCAGCATCCCCTGGGAACTTGATAGAAGTACAGACTCTCAGGCTCCACCCCAGACCTACTCATTCAGAATCTGCCTTTGAACAAGATCTCCAGGCAGCTTGAGTGCATGAGTTGGCCCATGCTGCTGTCCTCAGACCCCTCTGAGTAGCAAAGCTCTAGGGGAGACTCATTCACTTGGGTAGTGGGTGAGTCACAGAGGACCTTGGCCTGTACATCCGGTCAGGTGGTTGATGGGTGTGAGGCAGGGGAGTGATGCAGTGGTGGTGGCTGAGCAGAGAATGACAGATCCACTTGCTGGCTTTTCATATGGCAATATCAAACAGGCCTCACAGCTTATATTGATGTGGACATTACTGCTGGGTATAAAATTGGAGGAATAATTGTACCAGGGAGAACCTCACCACCAATGCTTGCACACTGGGACACTGCAAAACTGTGCACGCTCTCCAGAGGGGACTTCCCTGATCATCCTGCGGTTTTTACTCCTTCACCTGTCCCCATCCCTTTAACGTTTCTTTATACCCCTTAACAGTTGGTGATGTCCCATTAGTTATTGTTAAGCTCCACAAGAATAGCACCTCTGTCTGTTCCCAGCACATGGCAGGTGCTTTTCTGTGCTTGCAGCTCCCTGGTGTGCAGCAGGCTGTGCCAGGGAAGCCCTCGGCCCTCAGATGCTGCAGCTACAGACAGACCAGCTCTACTCTGGATGCTGAGGCTTTGGGGAATGGATGACTGGGAGTTCTGTTGTGAGTAACTGAAAGTTTAAAAGCCACCTCGTAATTTCAATAAGTTTTCTGTGAGGACTTGAACCTATTTTCTCAGGAACATTAGAGAAGGCGTCCAATCTGTGTGCTTTCAGGGGGAAGTCTCAAAACCACCAAAAAGACTCAATTTTGCTTCTGAATTCTGAGAAGCATTTCCCATCAGTGCTGCTGACCATTTGGAAGTGTTTATCATAAAAATACTAACAAAACTCCCCCTGTGCTGGAGACGTACTTCGATTTTGTTGCACAAGAGGTTAATTATGAAAAGGGACATTTTCTGGGCAGATACCATTTAAAATAAAAATGTCTACAGAGCTCTCATGGAAGTCAGCCAAAATAGTCCCTGGCTTATGCCATAAAAATGGAGAATGATAATTCGTTGAATTTTTTTGCACCCATTCCTCAACATTTCCACTCTCAAATGTAAAGATGAGTGTTTGCAATACAAGAAGAGATTGCCCCAATGCCCTGGGAGCATTCAAACTCTGTTCCTTTACAGTCAGATTTAGGTTCTGGTCAAGAAACCCTTACTATAGAACTCATTTTTGATGCTCCCACAGAGCACACACTTTCTGGTTTCTAAAGAATTGGAACAAAAAGTTATTATTTGATGCATGACTGGAGTTCATTCACTTTTATTTTTCATGAGTTCTGAAAAAAAAGAGATCATAAGAAGAGCATTCACTGATGTTCTGTTTTCAGAATGGATGGACAGTGTGACCATCAGCTGAGGCATTATCATTCCCTCTCTTCTCCTAACGTAGAAGCCAAAATTCCAGGCCTCAGTTTGAGAAACTTAAATCATGATGTGTGATGAAGAAAAGCAAAACAAAAGGAAAAACCTGCTTTTCTTATCTTGCAAGCTTCACATTCTTAGAGCACAGTCAGTGACCAGTAAGTGAACGGATAAAAAGATCACAGAGCATCACAGCCAATGTCCTAGAGGCTGCCTGGATATCTGTCCCTCCCCCATTCTATCCCCTTTCAAATGGTTTTGTTTCCTATTTTTTGAGATGAGGTCCTGGTCTGTCACCCAGGCTGGAGTGCGATAGTGCAATCATGGCCCACTGCAGCCTCGACCTCCATGGGCTCAGGGAGGTGAGGGCAGAGAACATGCTAGACTCATGAGGAGTACAGGGCTGCTCTGTGCCTGCCCTAGCTGGGTGGGGTGGGGGCTCCCAGAGTGCATGTGTTGGGGGAGGGCAGATGCCACCCTGCTGTATCTGCTCCTTGTTCCATTTCTGTTTAGATAACGCCTGCTCACGAGGTTCCTGAACAAAACACTTCCACTTACTGCCTGTTCCACTGCTCAGATCTGATCATATTTTAAACATTGGAGACCACCAGCCTTCCCCAGTGGTTGAATAGCCATAGTGGGGCAGAGGGAGGGGACACAGGGATTAATAGGCAGGGAGGAGAGAGTGGAGCTGGTTTTATAAGATGGGTATCCCAGGCCCAGACCGCTGAATTCCAGTGGTGGTGTCATCTTTATCCACTAAAGAGTTGAATTCATTTTTTGGCCAAATTGAAGGGAAATCGGGGTGGGGGTTCCTCCTGGATGAAGAATTGGCTTAACTAGCTCTTGGGCTGGCTGCTTGGGGAGCCTTGGAACAATGGTGATTGTGGGTGATCACTCGCCTAGGCAAACAAACTGGCAAGCTAACAACAGCAGGAATGCTCTCTCTGACTCAGAGCCAAGGCGTGTCGTGTGGTGTTATTCTTGCTGATAAAGGGGAGGTGGCAGAGATGACTACTGTGGTGCCCTCTGCCTTAATCCTTTGTGGCTGTTTCCCGAATGCTGCTGTCCAGGTCAGCCTGTGTGGTTATTTCTGTAGGCGGGGCCCATCAGTAGGCACTGATCCCCAGCTCTCATCAGTGGCTAAATGAGCACATTTCCACCCAGAAGGGCCACTCCCTCCCCTACAGGTGAACCAGGCACATCTGTGCTGTAGCCACAAGGGTCTGCAATGGCCCCAGCAGCAACAGCACTGGGAGGGTGTTCTGCCCCTCAGCTACCTGCCCACCAACTTGCCATCCCCTCTGCTCTCCCAGTTCTCTGGGGAGTTGGTGGTAAACCTCATTTGTAAATGGACATGAGTTCTTCATTTGCACCTAAAGCCTCAGTGCTAGTCTCTACCGCAAGGATGGGTCCCAGGTGAGGCTGTAGGAGGATGGCGCTGAGAGGTGGGAGCTGGGTTCCCATCTCAGTTCAGGCACAGCCAGCCCGGCCACCTGGGACAGATGCTCCTCCTCTCAGGGTCTTAGTCTCCCCATCTGTACCATGGACAATGGCTGAGCTCCAAGACCTCTCTGGCCCTCTCCAGCCCTGGATGATGCCAGGATGTTGAAATTAAGAGGGGGAGTGATGGCATGGGGGTAGTGGGGAGGAGTAGAGGCAAGGGCTGTTCCTCCAGAGGTTGCTTCTGAAAAGAACAAGACAGTTGTCCCTAGAAGGCTGCCCCAACCACTGAGACTGGGGCTCATTTGAGCCATTATTACATTGTGGTTGAAAGGCACCAATTTCACTTTTCCCATTAGCCCACGGGGCTCTGGGACACTTCCACCACCTCCAGCCCCTCACTGGGCACACATTCAGCTGGTTTGTTTTAATTTTTTCCTAGTCACTCATGTCGTACTCAGTAAGACCCACTGACTCCCCATGTGTGTGCCAGGCACCAACCCATGTTCTCTAAATGTGCCCTCAGTCAATCCTCTGAGGCACCTGCTACTGTTCTCAGAGCCTGAGTGAGGGCCAGGAGCACAGTGACCCATGCCTGGTATTTAGATACTAAGGAGCACGGCTCTGGGCAGGGAGGGGGCTGGGCCCAGGAAGGCTGAGGCCTTGCTGAGGTCAGCTGAGTCCCACCAATGAGCAGGTGGAGGGCTGGGTTTCCTAGGACAGATGCAGGCCAGCTGAACCCGGCGTGTCAATGTCACTGCTCAGCAGCGTGGTCTGCAAGTCCAGGAGCCTTTTCCTGAGACTTCACAGCCCCCAGCAGTGCTGGCCTTTGCACCTATTGGGAGCCTTGCTCTCCCCCGACTGTCATTTCACTCCCTCAGAAAGAAGTATGTGAACAAGATACCAGTCACACCATCTAAAAAAGGACCTGTCCCAAGTACCGTGTGGAAGTGAGGTGGAGTTTCCAGTGCCAGTTAATGTCAGTGGGACGCCGTGTCTAAGCCCGGGGAATCTTCGGGGATTTACGAGTGAGATTCCGTTCCTGTAGGGACTTGGGGCCAGTAGGGACGAAGCCCACAGGTGCTCACAGCTCACAGACCCTTCCCACATCTCTATTTCCCGCACCTCCCTGGTGGGCCCAGGGAGTCTGTCTGCAAACAAAACGTGATTCCAATAAAACAGATTTTTAGACGCCCAGAGGAAGCCAGGTGCCTCCTCCCACGCCAAGATCATCCGGCCTCTTCCTCACCCCAAGACCAGCTCCTGGGCCGGGAGGAAACCTTTCCCCTGGGGCGAGCCTGCTTGGCATCAGCAGCTTTGGCCCAGTCTGCATGGCAGAGTCGCAATGGAGGCAATGGAGCTTCTGATTAAAACCAACCGTTTTGCCCAAAATGGGGATCCCCCGCCACCCCGCTCCCACCCGTGCCCGCACCCAGACCAGTCTGCTCAAAGAACCCAGGTGAAGTCTGGGGACTAAGGCTGGGTGGCTGGGAACGCGCTGTCCTCACCAGCCTGGACCGAGGCCGGGAGGCTGGCGGCTGGGGGCGTTTTCACACCAGTGGGTCTGCACGCGACACCGCGCACCTCCCAAAGCCTAAGCCCCGAGTCCTGGGCGCCACCCTGGCCCCGCTGTTCCCTCTTCTCGGTGCACTCACCGGATCCTCTCCGGGGGACGCTCAGTCCCTGGTCCAGCACCTGGGAGAGAAAGGAGGCGACGAAGCAGGGCGTCAGGCCAGGGCGTCAGGTCAGGGCAAGGCTGGGCAAGGCTGGATAATGGGGGCAAGCAGGGCGCGGGGCGCAGAGCGGCTGGCTAGCGCCTGGCTCTCCGGGGCAGGCGGGCAGCTGGCCAGGTTCTGGCGCCTCCGGCCCGAACCACGTGGGCTGCGCCCAGCTCCGCCCAGCTCCGGGAGCGAGGACACCTCTGGATGCCCTGCCAGGCCGAGGGCGGAACGGACACCTGGGGCGCCCGCGCGGGAAGCGCCAGTGCTGGGGAGAGCACCGGATACTCGCCCCCAAGCCAGTTTGGGGAGAAAGACGGCGGCGGGGAGGGGAAAGCTGAGCACACAGCTGCGATTCCCTTGAGTTGCGGCGACTTTGCATAGGTGACATCGCGCCGCGGTCCTGCCTTGGGCACGGTGGGACCCGCTTGCTGAGCGCGCTCTAGAGCGCGCGGCACATCGTCGAAATTTCTAACTCTGCAGGAGAGCGCTATGTACTTCGGCTTTACAGATGGGAAAACTGAGGCTCAGAAATGCGCCCTACCAAACCCACCGACCAGTAAGTGGCAACGCCAAATAATAAGTGGGACTTTAAGCCCAGGGCTTTCTGCTGCAGAGCGCGTACCCTCACCCCTTCGATTCTGCCAGGCATCAGGACCAGGAGGGTCCCGCAGCCGCGGGCAGCCCTGCTGCGGGGAGGAGACCGAGGCCTTGCCCGCCAAGAAAAAGTCAAGATCCGCGGGCAAATGGTGCAGATGTGCAAGCCAGGACGCGCGGCGCGGCGGTTCCAGGACCGAGGACGCGCTGCGGGGAACGCCTGGGAGCTCCGCGCCGCTGCGCTCTTCTCCTGGACTCTAGGGCCGGCCTTTGGGTGCTCAGCGGGTCCCGCAAGCACAGAGGGTCCCAAGGCGAGCCTCCGTCTCCAGTCGGTCCGGCCTGCCTGGCCTTCTGAATTCCAATGGACATTAGGGAATTGCCCTCCTCCCTCATCCTCCAAGACTGGGCGCTTCAGAACTTTCTCTCCCTCCCCCTGCCTCCCCCTTGTCATTTAAAAACTCACATTCTCTTCTCCACGAACTGCTTTTGCAATTCAGTTTTTGTATCTGCAAAATGATAGGAATAAAGCCATTAGGTGAATGAATAGATACTACTATCTCCATTTAACAGAAGAGGAAACAAAACCTTATAGGATTGTTGTGATATCATATTAGATTATTTGTAAACAGCTTTCAAAAGGCTGCAAAAGAACAAAAAAGAATGGTGTTGCCTGCTGAGCCCAGGGGAACACTGTAGGTGAATCAGGGTCTTTCAGGCCCCTGGGCTGCCTTGGGACAGGCGCTCTTACCAAACACCATCAATTGTTGAGTGTGAACCCTGGAATGGGGTAAAGCTTACACTGAAGCCAGCATTTCCACAGCCCGTATGATCTGGGGCTTATGTTTTTCATTTCCTTACCTCCTTGCCATATACTTTACTGTTGCTTGTAAGATTAACAAATCCCTTAAGAGTTGATGTAGGGACTTAAGTTCCTTGAGGGCAGAAGTTTTAAAAAATGTTTTTAATACTTTAGTGCTTATTTATTTGAACTAGTGGTTTTAAAAAATATACAACTGACATGCTGATATATAAGGTATATAGTAAAGAATATAAGGAGTATAAAATGAAAAGCCAAATTCTCTCTTATTCCATTACTAACCTCCATGACCTGAAAGCAATCATTATTAATGGTGTCTTTTATATTCTTTCTGAATTTGTGTGTGTGTGTGCGTGGTTAAGCATGTGGGCTCAAACCAACTGCGAGAGTCGGAATTCCAACTAGGAGTGTGGCCCACAAGCTGTGTCACCTTGGACCTGTTACTGAATCTTCTACTGACTTTTTTCTCTCTTCTCCATGATGAGAATAGTAATAGGAGTTACACATAAGGGTGTTGTGAATCAATATCCCTGCAGCTTGGATGAGACACCATGTGGTGAGTGCTTGGTAAATATTAATTACTATTCCTGTTGATTTACTTCATTCTTTTTTGGTTGCAGAGTATCCATTGTGTGAGTCACCATAATTACTTACCAGTCTTCTATTGATGGGCAGTTAATTTTTGATTTTTTGCTATTTAAATGATTCTGCCATAAATATCATCCTAGATATTATTGACACCTATCATACGTAGGATGACACATAAATATCATTGTACATACATACTGATATATCTGTAGACTAAAAGCCTACAGATTTGGATTTTCTGAGTCAAAGGATGTATACAATTTTAAGAGAAAATTCTAGAATTATAAACCTTTTTTTTTTTTTTTTTTTCAATGGAGATGGAATCTTGCTCTGTTGCCAGGCTGGAGTGCAGTAGCTTGATCTCGGCTCACTGCAACCTCCACCTCCCGAGTTCAAGCAATTCTCCTGCCTCAGCCTCCCCAGTAACTGGAACTACAGATGCTCGCCACCACTAATTTTTGTATTTTTAGTAGAGATGGGGTTTCACCATGTTGGCCGGGATGGTCTCGATCTTTTAACCTCGTGATCCACCCTCCTCAGCCTCCCAAAGTGCTGGGATTATAGGTGTGAGCCACCGCACCCGGCCCTAGAATTATAAACATTTAAAATGGTTAAACAATCCCCAAATTACAGAAAGTTTCAAGTGTAACACAAAGAACCCTACCTTCCCCTAGCCATTTGTGATGAAGTTTCTGACATGAGGGTTTAGTGTATTTTATACAAACAAGGACAACCTTCTATTAAACTGCAATCCAACCATCAACATCTGTAAATGATACGTTGCTATCATCTAATCATCGGAGTCCTTTCAAATGTTGCCAGTTGTCTCCGTAATTTTTTGTTGCCAAAGGATCCAGTTCAGAATCTCATGTTGTGTTTAGTTGTCATTTCTAAGTCTCCTTCAAATCGGACCAGTTCCTCTGTCTTTGACTTTCATGGCTTCGCTATCTAAATATTAAGCCACTTGTTTTTTAGGCTGTCCCTAAATTTGGGTTGGTCTGCTGTTTCCCATGATTATACTCAGGTTTTGCATGGTTGGGAGAATCTCACAGAAGTGAGGCTGGGTCTTCTCCCTGTGTCCTGTCAGCTGGTGCATGGCTGCAGTATGTCTCCTTACTGCTGCTGGGATCCCTGGACTAAGGTGCTGTCTTCCAGCCTTCACCATGCGCAAGTTACTCCCTTCCCTTCTGTAATTAATATGTATTTTTGGAGGAGGGGTGTACACATTTAAAATTTCCTAAGGCCGGGCGCGGTGGCTCACGTCTGTAATCTCAGCATTTTGGGCCGGGGTAGGTGGATCACTTGAGGTCAGGAGTTCGAGACCAGCCTGGCCAACACGGTGAAACCCCGTCTCTACTAAAAATACAAAAATTAGCCAGGTGTGGTGGCACACGCCAGTAGTCCCAGCTACTTGGGGGGCTGAGGCAGGAGAATAGCTTGAGCCAGGGAGGCAGAGGTTGCAGTGAGCCGAGATTGTGCCACTGCACTCCAGCCTGGGCGACAGAGCAAGACTCTGTCTCAAAAAAAAAAAAAATTAAGTAAATAAAGAATAAAATTTCATAAACAATGTCAAATGGTAGCAGAGAATAGATTTTATCTTTGTATTCCTGCCTCCCCAGCTTCTTCTCAGGGCTCCCCAGTGTGCCTGTGGGTGGTACCCTCTACCTCCCTGACGTTTTACCCTGCCCTGAGACCTACCCTTCCTTGTTCACTTTCTAAAGGAGGAAACTGATGCCCGGAGAGTCAGATGGTGTTTACCCAAGATCACACAATGAGTCAGAGGCAGCCGATCTCTTCAGCCCTGAGCCTCACCAGCCACACTGCTAAAGTCTGGGTTGGTGGGTGGACACCAGAGGGCAGCAGAGAGTCCCCTCCCTACTTCCTTGTCCTAATAGTGGCCGTCTGGAGACTCGGCCTTTGCTGGGACTTAATGGCTGGCATGAGAGGGAGGAAAGGATGGTTCACTTGGCTATGCCAGCAGGAAGCTCACCACGGAAGATGGGCTTCAGAGAAGCACCCTTTAATTTCACTGCCTGGGCATACCCCAGTTCCAAGGATAACTGGTCAGGCAAGTCCCACTGAGGGGTGGCCTTGGGCTTAGCCTCCTTTCTGCATGTGGATAGGGGACCTTAGGGGAGAGATGGTTTCTGGCTCACCAAGGAGCCTCACAGAGTCTGGATGTGCCTGCTTCCTTTGCAATGGCAGAGTCCAGGATTAGTGCTGAAAAGGCCCGCAGTTCCCATCCACTGACCCTCTGGGGTGCTCCAGCTCTCTGGCAGGCAGTAGTTAAAACCCATCCCCCTCAGTCTCTCTGTCTAAACCCTCTGGGCCAGTATGGCATTGGGCTAACAATGGTGTCTAGATTTTTGAGATACCATCCAGGAAACAGAACACATGCAAAATATTGCCCCAAATCTTAGCCATGTCCAGTAAACTACTTGTAAATTACAAGAAAATGTTTTCATCAGACACTGAATCCTTTCTTTTTCTTCCAATAAACCTGGAAAATTGAGGGGGGAACCCCATTTTTGGAAGCATTCTGGCTTTGCTGTTGTTCAGCTGGGTGGGGGATCATGGGTTATGCAAGAGTGCCCTGGGCCTTTAAAGAGCTGTCACCTGACTCTGCTCCTGCCAGTTCATCAGCACACAGGCTCATGTGACTGCCCTCCAAGCAGCTGAGCACACACGCAGCTCCCTGGGCTCACATTGGTCTACTTGTGCAGCCCCACCCTGGCTGCCTCCGCTTGCTGTCTGGGCTCCAGCTCTTTTCTGAATGACCCTGCAACCCAACCTCCCTTCATCTGTCCAAGTCCTGCTCCCTGTTTGGATCACCACTCAACTGTCCTTCCCTCAGAAATCAGGTCCTGGCCAAGGAGCCCTGCCCACTGTCAGCTTCCCTGTGGTTCCTGCGTGTTCTTGCAGACCAGGCCCATAGTTTATCTCCCGTGCTCGTGTGATTATCTGGCTAGTGTCTGTTGCTCCCCTGCTCTGAGCTCTGGGAGGACAGGGACTGCGATGCTCACTCTGATGTCCTGCTGCCTTCCACGGTGCTTGGTGCATAGTAGGCTCTCAACAATATGTGTTGAATAAATATTGTTCAATAACCATAATATATTTTGATGCTGCTCTTCATTTTAACTTTGACTGAAGGGCATTTTCCAAACAGAGCTAGCTCTGCCCTCCACCATCCAGGTGGCCTGAGCTCACAGCACTTCCCTGGAAGAGTAGGGTCCCTTGAGAAATGACTTGATGGGATGACGGAATGCGGAGCTGGGAGAGGGAGGGTTGAACTGTCCTCGCAGGGATCTCTGCTGGCTTGTGGGCCATCATTCTCCTCTTGCTGTTGCCATTCATTGGCTCTTACTATGTTTTCAGATGGTGGCCCCCAACTCAGCTCAGCCTCTTTCTCTTTCTTGTGTTGGTCCGAGATCACCTTTTGTTTTCTCTCCTAGGATGCATGCGCTACAGAGTAAGAAGTAATCTCCTTTTGCTCAAAGCTCAGCAGAATTCCATTTAGGATTCCTAGATTCCTACCCCACATGTGTGAGTGCTCGGAAGTGTAGGACTCCCACACTTATGTTGGCAATGTGCTTTCCCTCGTCTGCACATACAGAGAACTACATTTTGATGAGTGCTTGAAGGGAGCTCTAATTAACCAGAGAGGCCAGCCAAGAGGAGTGAAAAATCTGAACAATGAAGTTCTTGACTCTAAAACCATCAGAAATCTCAGGCTTCTGGGGGTTCTGGAAGCTTCAGCTCATGTTGGGGCATGGGCCAATGAGCAGTTCTCTTTACCTAAATTACCTTAATTAGGAGCTTTAACCATCAAGGATTCAGGAATTAGGCAGAAATGGTCCAAATTGAAGGGAATGAGTTCAGGCAATAAAATTTTCAGACCCACTTCTGGAAATCTTGGTCATGTGGTTATGAAGGAAGACAGCAGGAAGGGAACCAGTCCTCACTGAAGGCTACTGTGTGCCCAGCAAGTGTGCTCTGGGAGCCTGGCCTGCGCATTAGCAATTGGGTTGGGCATCTGAGCTCCCCAGCGTCAACTGGGTTGTGCAGATAAGGAAGCTGAGGCACTGGTGCAAGGTCACACAGTCAGAGAGGGGAGACCAGAGGCAAACCCAGGTCTAAGGGCCTCTGAGCCTGGACTTCCACAGCGCCTGGGGCAGGCAACAGCCACAGCAGGGGTGACTGGTTCATGGGGCCTGGCACAGCCAGAAGCAGGAAAGCTGTGAAGAGCAGACCTAGAAATTCAAAACGAGAGCCTCTCTCATGGGCCCATGCTGGGGAAAACAGCGGCAAGCAGCCCTGTTAGGCCCTGAGTGCATCGTGCCCCACATCAGGTGGTGGGCATCACCCCATTCCCAAATCACAACGGTCGAATCAGGCGTTACAGGAACAATTCTTTTTGCTTCTTCTCCACTTCCATAGTTCATAGCGATGGCCTAATTTCAGTTTCAACACACAAGCCACACTTCATATCTCACGTTAAACTCTTGTATGAATGTTGCAGAATATTTGCAGTGTTGCTAATGCCCTCCCCACGGTGAAAGCTGTTACAAGATCTCTTGCTTGAGCTGCTACCGCCTGCACCTCTCAGGTCGGTCTGATGTCAGCACACGGCTTGGCTGAAAACACCCCAGAGCCAGCAGCAGGAATCCAGCAGTATCCCTGCCCCTAGGCCTCCCCCTCACTCATGGCCAGATTCAAAGCCCATTACCAACTAGTAATGTACCTAGAGCCAATTCCTAACCCATGAATCCCCACCTTCACCTTCCCATTCCCCATACTCACCTCAGTCTTGCCCTTCTGTGAACTACACAGTTTTCCAAGCTTGCCACCACCTGAACTCCAAACCCAATTAATTTCCAGCCCTAACTTTCTTGGCTTTCTGACCCCACAAATCCAAATGAGTCCACCTATTCCTGGGAGCACGTGTGCCTTCAGTTCTGGGTGGAAATGCAATGTTAGGCTGTGTTTTATGCCTTCCCGTTTTCTCCTACAGTTATCCAAGGTTAACCCTCAAGACAGTCTCAAATCCTACCTGCTCAGGTGGCTGGGCTAGGTCACTGGTTTTGAAGTAGGCTTTGTAAACATATTTCAGGTTCTGAAAATACTTGGTTAGAATTTTCAGGTATTTAAAATTATTTAAAAACTGTCATAACAACTTAACACATACTTGGGAAACGGAATGACAGGCTCAGGTCTATCTCCCCAGGGCATACTGTGAGAGCCAGAAGGCCTCTGTGGCAGTGTTTAAAGAAATCCACATCTCCTTCCAACTTAGTGCAGACTGTGCTGAAAATCAGACCCAGGATTTGATTGTAAGGGTGCCAAGAGTAAGGTTTCCAGATGAAATGTAGGCTTTCCAGTTAAATTTGAATTTCAGATAAACACTGAATAATTTTTAGTATAAGTATGTTGTAAATATTGCATGGGGCATACTTGCTTACACTAAAATATTATTTGTTGCTTATCTCAAATTCAAATTTAACTAAGCATTTTGTATTGACATCCTGCAAATCTATACCAGAAATACAAAGGGAACACCCTGAAGATGTTTTCTGTGCTTAAGTCAGGGCATTGATAGGGTGGTAGAATCCTGGGACCTGGGAGGAGGACGTTTGGATAGATGAGTCTAAGCTTGAACACCTAGATTCCCAAGATTCCTCTTGGGAATAGCCCTTTCCCTTTTTCCAAGGACGCTGATACCTGGATACAGTGCAGAGTCTTCACCTGCGATGGTTGACTTCCAATGTGATGCTTGTCCTTCTCAAGATCTGTCTCCATCTCTTCTTATTTCCTCTACACCAATAACTAGGGCCAGGTACCAGTATAGCCCACGTGGGAAAATAAAGTTTCTTTTCTAGGAATAAACAGCATCTAGTGAACATAACTGCAAGTCTTGGCTAATATATGTCACCAAGCAACAGAGAGAAATGTGTCTGAATAAGCCACGAAGATATTGAATTCAGTTTGTTGATCTGGGGGAACTTGTCTATGTCTTAGAATTTGACTTCCTGGCAAGGATACTTGGAAATCATTCAAATACACTGTTGAGATGGCTCTGCGAAGCTTGGGCATGATGTAAATGAGGTGTAGATGTTATGCTTGCCTTGGCAGAGTATTGAGTAAGAGCTTAGAAGGCTTAGGGAGGTAGGAATGTGAGAATCGATTTATTATGTAAGACCAAAGACTCTACCATTTGACTGTGTTTCCTGGGAGGGCCCGGGGGACACTTTCTTCACCAAAGCAATAAGAAATGTACCAGTGTGGGGAGTGTCTGCATCTTTTCGCAACTCAATACTGGCTGTCCTCTGAAGCTGGTATTAACAGCAGGAAGTTACTCCGTGGAAATACACTCTGCAGTGTCACGGGGGATGCTGGGATTCTGAAATAGAAGAGTTCAGATAGAGATCCTCAACTATCAGAGGCAGGGTGGACAGAATTTCCATAATGGTAGAAAATCCAGAAAAGCAACCAACCATAAGTGTCTACGGGATGGCTTGTAGACTACGGTATTCCTTGGGGCTCGAAAAATTAGCAGACAATTAGGGTACTGATTGATTGTGCACACAGATAATTTAAAGACTGGTGAACAAAGGCTGATATCAGATGCTGCAATGAAAAATCACAATCCCTCACTCAGTTTCCATGTCTAAACCAGTTTTTATAGACCTAGACCGCATCGACTAGAGGAGAAGCAAGGTCCCTTCGATGAAGGACTTTACAATGTCACTGCAATATATACCATAAATATTATACATTGTTTTCCCCAAAGGGCACATGGTTATTTACCAGGATAACTGTACATAGGGGAAAGGGAAACACTCAAACTTTGGAGGGTGATTGGATACCAATTCTGAGCTGCCATTAGTCAGGGGAGTCATCACACTATCATCAGAAAAGATCTGAAACAGCTTTTACATGGGAAGGACAACAGTACACCTTCTCTCTATTGTCTGTCCCAGGGCTATATCAAATCTCTGATTACTGTCACAATATAATCCTCAGGAACCTTGAGCACATTGGTGCAACATATGATAATATTTTCCAGATTAGACCTGGTGAAAAGGAGAGTAGAAGGATGCTGTATACCCTGGTAAGACATATGTGCATTGGGAGGCCAATCTTATGACGTTCCAGGGATATAAAACTTAGGCTAGGTTTTTAGGGGACTAAAGATGTAGACTGTGCTGGGACATACCTTCAAAAGCATAGGGCAAATTATTCTCTTTGCAGGCGCTATGACAAAGACAGAGACATAGCACTAGGTGGAACTTTGGATGTTGGAGGCAGCACATGGCTCACTTGGGAATACTGCTGCAATCCATTTGGGAAGTGATTTGGAAGGCTGGCAGGTTTGAGTGATGCTTAGAGCATAAGAAAATTCTGTAGCAGGTCCAGGTATTAATGCAAGCTTCTCTGGTTGTTCAGGGAACTGGAAGAGAATAAGGTTGAAAGACTGGAGAAAGAGAGGTATGTGCAGGGATCTTGGGAATAGGCGCCATATGTGAATCTTCTATCTCATGTCAATGCTCACCAGAGGCCACCTAGTACAAAAAGGACACTGAATGAATGGGTATACTGGGTGATTTACCCTATGGAGTCAGACTCTGTCGTTGGTCACCTCAATGTTCATGCCAGGGGTCCATGAGGGAGGCCATGTGGTCCGACTACGTGGGCTCTATCTCACCAAGGCTGATCTAGCTACTTCTGTTGCTGAATATCTGACTAATGCTGAGCTCTTTACATGGCACCATCCCCTGAGAAGACCAATCAATCCCCTGGAGCTGGCGTAGATTTGGGGTATTTAGTGGGAGTTGGTGAGAGGTAGGTTGGAATGTGCTATTGAAAAGGGTTTAGGATTTTGATTCTGAAACAAAATGGGTAGACTCACTTTTCCCTACTCCTCCCTTCTAAAAACTAAATACCTGGAAATTATTTAACAGACAATGATGAAAGGACTCTGAAAGTTGGGTAGAAGAAGGTAGACTGACCAGAGACCTCAGGACTGGAGGAAAGATAATATGGTGGGTTCCTTAGACTTTTCTTCTAATCTCCCATGTAGCCTGGACTGGGTGTCAGAGATGTCTGCAACCAGTATCTCCAACAGGAGATATTCTTTAATATTTTGTAATAATCTTTTATTATGTTTGAACATAATAACCAAATGACCAGAATACAATACAAACCCACTTGTCATACCAAGAACCAGAAAAAAACCACCCGAGTGAGAAAAGACAATAAATAGATGTTGATACTTTGATGCATCAGATGGTCGAATTATAAATATGCAGTTATTATAAATATGCAGTTATTATAAATATGCTTCATAAATTAACATCAGTGCTTCAAAACCAATGCCATAAAAGTGCCTCAACAATCAATGTCAAGTCATTGATTTACAGAACATTAATACTTAGAATCAGAAGACTGGGATGTCATACCCACTAGCTGTGTGACCTTGGGCAAGATTTCCAGCATCACTGGGCACTGATTTCTCTGTCTCCAGAGTGGAGGTTAAATGGACTATGCAACAGCACACTGGCAGGTCCCATTAGTTGTCCACTCAATAACCATGTCCCTTGTATGCTAACAGAACCCTGACTCCAGGTAGAGGAGCAAGGACTTCAGCTAAAAATAGGCATTTTCCAGCCCCCCTTGCAGTGAAGATAACCTGCATGGACACTTCTGGACAATCGAAGTGCAAGAGGTTCCTGTCCCTTCCAGAATCAACAGGAAACCCTTGCTAGGAGAAAGCCCTTTACCTCCTGTCCTTTCACCCTTCTTCCTGCCTGGATCTTGAATCTGAGATCTGCAGCTACAGCAAGTACCTGGCAACCAGGAAGAGACCAGCAATAGGATGGCACGGATTGGGGATGGAAAGAAAGCCCAGTGTCCTGACACATTGCTGAGCTGTGCTCCCAGGCTGGCAGGCAACTTCTGAACTCCTTGTTATGGGAGAAAAAGACACCTGCACATCTAGTCCACTGTCGGTTGCGCTTCCTGAGCTTGCAGCTGAATGCATTCCTAACTGATTGAATGAGGAAGTTGAGGAGGAGGGTGCCAGCTACAATCCTTTCAATGCCAGGTGCTGTTCTAGCGAGTTTACGGGTTCAACCACATTTAATCCTCACAGCTACCAAATGAGGCAGATGCCAGTACGGTCCCCATTTCAGAGAGGACTGAAGGGAGGCATGGGTCCTTGTCTGAGAGGCAGGCACAGTGAATCAGGGGTGGAGTAGGAGTGTGTCCACAGCAATTCCGAGTGCCGGCGTATTCACAAATGGCTCACAGGTTCTGTTGTTGTGGTTACCTTAGGGGATTTGTGTGCGCGCGCGTGTGTTTGTGTGTCAACCCCTCTAGGATGGTGCTCATGGCATGGGAATTCCCTTCCTCGCTGCCTGCATCCTTCCCCTGGGTCTACTACCTTTTGCCAGGGGCTGGGGACATAGGAAAGGATAAAGATCGAGGGTATCCTCCAAGGCTGATCCCGACATCCCCAGGACTGACGTACGGCCTCCAGACCAATGTCAGGATCCTCTCTGCCAAGAAAAGGGGTCCCCGGGCGGGCAGCGCGGACCCCCCTAGGGGCCCCGCCAGCTTCGGGCTATTTCCCGCCGTGACTCCTCCGCTCCGGGAGGGGGCGACAGAGGCCGGCGGCTGCAGCCGGGCGCGCCGCCAAAACTCCTGCCTGCAGGGCGGGCCGGGGTCTGGGGTCTCGGGGTCCTGGTATCCGGGGCGGTCCGTCCGCGGGAGGCGGCGACACCGAGCTCGGCTCCTGCCCGGCGTGGCCTCCGTTTCCCAGGCTTCTGAGCTCAGGGGCCCGGCCGGGCTTCGGGAGGGTCCTGCGTCGCCTTCCGGAGCTCCGTCCTCCCCGCGCCGCCCCGGCCCTTCCATCCGCCCCCAGCAGCCCGGCCCCGCCTCGGAGCCATTCTGGGCGCGGCCTGGACGGCCCTGGGGTGATTACAGCCCCGGCCGCAGTTCCGCGCGCCCCCGCGTCTGCCGTCCCCGGACCCCGAGACCCGAGATGTGCGCCCCCGGCCCTCCAGCCCTTCCCGGGGACCCCGGGGCCTCGGAGCCCCGCGCCCAGGCATTGTCTCCTTGGAAATAGAGCCCCCCAGCCCCACGTCATGTTGCCGGGAGCCCCTCGTTACAGCAAGCGGCTGCCGGGAATCAGTGGCCACTGGGACCTTTACCCCAACGCTGCGAACCCGTGGGGCCGCTCTCCTCCCCGCCCTTTTGTGGGATTCAAAGTCAAACCACACTAAGCCATAAATAAGTGGTTGTGGGAATCCAGCGCTGGGCCCCTCCATCCAACAGACTTTATCCACATATTACTTGAATGCCTTTTAGTGTGTTTAGTATCAAATTAAAAAATTCTCCACTCTTAATGCCCTGCCTGGCGTATCGGTGGCCCAAGCCTCTGCGTGGTCAGCCCTTGGGGAATGACTTTGCAGGGGGGCTTGCATCGCATTGCACCATTGGGCTTTCTGCTCCCTGAGTTCTGCTAGGGGAGTCCCTGGGGTCGGGGAGCCGGAAGTGCTGGGATTTCCCACCATCCTCAAATACAAGGTCAAGATCCCTGGACCGTTGCCCATCCAAGCCCCAGGAACTCCAGGCCTGCAGAGGCCTCCAGGGACCCACCCACAGCCGCCTGGGGCTCTCCAGCCAGGGCTGCGCCCCATCCCCAGCCCCAACCCTAACCCTAGCAAGCACTACTGCTTGGGAAGGCCAAGCTCTCAGCTAGTCCCATCCTGGCCTGAGCTACTGCTGGAGGCCTGGCCCCTGCCCCGCTCTGGGGCCAAGCTGGAGGGGCATCATTTCTGGCCACAGTTGCAGGGCAGAGGCTGGGGGCAGCCAGTGGGTGGGCCAGGTGGGCCGGGAGTGTCAGGGGAAGCTGCCAGGCTTTGTTTCTAGCTGAGGGTTGTGGGGGGAGTAGATGAGCTGGACCTGGGCCTGCCGTTTCCAAGGAAACAGTGGGAAACTGTGGGTGTCTCTGTCTGCGGCTTCCTCATGTCATGAGGTGTGTGGTTTCTGGAGCCGCCTGACAGCCTGACCAACTTGGGGCCGCTGTGGCTGTGGGAACATATGTCCTGAGTTCCAAGCCATTGAGTGAGGAAGATGCAGAAAGGTTGGGAGGCACTTCTTCTCACCAACCGTTCTCACCCAGCACCTCCTACACTAGGGCACCTCCTACCCGAGGGCACCACCTACCCGAGGGCTTCCCTGGTGCTGCTGTCTTACCTGAGTCTAAGGCCTGAGGTCTGGACTCTCAGCCGTCAGCCCCGATGGCCTGGGTTTTGCCTCATCTGGTCTGCCTGGTGCCCTGCCTCCACCCAACGGGACCCTGAAGTGAGGGCATTGGGCTGTGAGACTTGGTAGCTGAAGGGCTCTGGCCTGGGAGCTAAGCCTAAACTCTCTCCTCCTGGTTTCCAGTGGTTCCCCTGCGTGTCCTCCTCCTGCCAGCCTGGGTCTGGGCAGGAGAGAGGTGGCAGAGTTGCTGCCGCGGGGACATCTGACAAAGGTATGGGCAGAGTTAGGAAACAGTAAGGCAGGTGACGTGCCCGGGGAGGGGCCGCAGTAAGAGCCGTCACTGCCTCGGCCCTGAAACAGGCACATGAGGGCTCAGTGTCTGGAATGTGGAGTGTGGAGCCTTGAGAGAGGTGCCCCCAGAGCTGTGGGGTCCAGGCAGCTGCAGCCACTGCAGGCAGGGAGGGAGACGGGGTCAATGTGAGGCTTCTCTCTTCCTGTGCCCCAGGCTCCTGCTGGGCCCCTCTTGGCTGAGCCCATTGGGAAGCTGGTGCCAAAGGGGCAGTTGGTGCAGGCCCTAGTGGCTGGTATTCGGGATAGAGCAGGGTGGCAAAGGCGGGCAGGGCATCGGGAGGGGCAGACAAGTGTCCTGCTGGGGGCCGCCACCACACTGCCCGGGTGGGTTTCTGAGTGTGCAGGAACCCTCTCTGGCCGGGGCTGCTGGGCTTTTGGGGCATCGTAAGTGCATCTTAAGGAGCAGCAGCCGGTGGTGTGAGGCTCTCCGGCACCCCAGGCCATCTGACCACCCAGGCCACGTGGGCTTCTGGGCTGGCCATCTGGGAGGCAAACGGAGTCTGGGGAGCCTCCAAGGAGGAAGAAGTGCTCGATCCCTTTGCCTTCCACACCCAGGGTGCCCAGCCCGGTGGTGTTCCCAGCGGTAGCCCCAGCGCCAAGGATCACGTCTGCATGTGGTTGCCTCAGCAAATGCTGTTGTGTAAGCGATGGCCTGGACCTCCCTGCTAGTTCTAAGAGAAAGGCCCATCTTCAGGTTTGGGGAAGGGGACCTGGGGCTCCTTGGGATGGGGTGCAGCACCCAAGGCCTTGTGAGTTGGGGCCCTGCCCTGGCCCCAGGTGAAGCCCAGCCTCTGTCCCAGGCCCAGACAACAATCTCCTGCCCCCTCTGCACACTGAGCGACAACCACATGATGCTAATACGGCTCTCTGATATTGAGCCCTTCCACGGTGTGCAGCCCTGCACCCCACGACAACCCTGGGGGACAGGCTCTGTTATTAACATCCCCATCTGATAGAAGAAAAGACTGCAAGGGAGGCTGAATGTGAGTTAAGTGGCTTTACAAAGGTCACTGGACAATGCCAGTGGAGCCGCGGCTCCTGCTGAGGCCTCTCTGAGAGCAGACGTTGGCCTCTGTGCCTCTCTGCTTCCCCTAGAAGGCCACCAGGCAACTGGGGTCCCTGCAGTGGCCCTGGGGAAGAAATAGCTGAGTCCCAATTTGATGATGCGCCAGGCCCTTGGGCAGAGCCAACCTGGCTGCTTCGTGCACCAGGACAGGTCCCTCTTGAATACCCTTCCCTTCGAGATCCTCTTCTAACTGCCACCATAGATCTGCCCTAGGTCCCCGTAACCCTGCCTAAAATGCACCTCTAAGCAGTCCTAACAGTCTGCTGTTCAAGTGTGTCTGTGTCTGGAATGGGCCCCTGAACAGTCCCATACCTACAATGAACCCCTGAATGGTGGTGTCCCTGGAATGCACCCACAAACAGTCCTATGCCTGGAACGCACCCCTGAACAGTCCTGTGCCTGGAATGCACCCCTGACAGTCCTGTGCCTGGAACGCACCCCTGAACAGTCCTGTGCCTGGAATGCACCCCGACAGTCCCACGCCTGCAATGAACTCCTGAACAGTGCTGTGCATGTAATATACCCATAAACAGTCCCATGTCTGTAATGCACCCATAAATAGTCCTGCGCTTCTCTTCTCTCCCCTCTGGCCAAACGTCCACCTCACCCTGGGGACATCCCCGCAGCCCTAGCTCTGCTGCGCTGAGCCTTCAGTGCCGGGTCTCTCTCTCATCCCTCGGGTGGCTCCTTTGGCCTTGGAGTATAACAGACCATCCTCAGGAGCTGGCTTCAGGGCAATGGTGACAGGTCTGACCCTGCGTTCAGTGCTTTCTCAGGGGGCTCATTCAGGAAGGGAGAGAAAAAGCATCGTCCCAAAGGGCCAATGTTTCAGGAGCCGATGACCCTGGAGGCCTCTGTGGCTCCAGCTGCTTCACTGGGCTCCTGGGAGCTGCTTCCTTCTGAGCCTGGGGGCGTTCACCCAGGAGGCCTTAAAAGGCAGGTCTCCCCAAGCCAGCTGGGATGGGGACTGCTTGTGCTACCGGCTTGGTCCCTCAGCCCTCTGATTCCCTCTACTGGCCAGAGCAGGTTACTGGGGCTGACCCTGCAAGCTGAGGGACCCAGAATCACAAACACACACACTCAAGACAAGAGCCATCCAGGGCCAGGCCTGCACACCAGCTTTGCAGCAGGGGGACTGTCCCTGTTTTGAACGTGTCCATCTACCCGGCTCTGCTCTGGAGCCCTCCCTGTTTCCACCTCGATCAGCTTGAGTGACTGCCGGGTGGTCCCATCTGACTTCCCATAGTGTCTGAGACATGCATAATCACAGATTTCTTCTGAACAGACCTACGTGGCATAATTTAATTCTCTAATGTTTACATTGTTTTGCTAAATGGCTTGCCATGGATTTTGGTATATGGTTTCAAGCCAATGGTCTTTGGAAGCTTGTAACGTCTATGCTTGATTTCTCAGGAAAAATGATTTCAGACGTCTGGATGCTGGAGTCAGCAATGGTTCTGCCAAAACATCTGAGTGTAAAATCCGGATGGAAGTTTGCTGGTCTGGGGAGCCCTCCTCCTGCATGGGCTTCCCAAGTCAGGGAGCATTAGCTCACCAGGTGCACCCATGCTCAGTGCAGAGCCCTGATAGGCCCGCCTGGTGCATGAGCTCTGTCCTGGGGGAGGCTCAGCTGTAGGCACTCACCTTGCACTCACTCTCAGACACAGTTGGAAACAAAGATCTGACATTGTTTAGAAACGGAACAGTAGCTTACCTGCTAAGAGGAGTTCATTCTAGGAAACCTAGAGAAGATGATAAAATCCCGTAGCTACATGTCTTCTTTAATGTACCATCTTGAGTGAAGCATTTCTAGTGTTATGAGTGTGTTGTTTAATTTGTCTCTTTTCCTTTGGTCCTCTGAATGTTGATCAAAGTGGAAGATTCTCTCCTTCTGGCCTTTCTAGGGATTTCCATCATTGTCTCAGTTGTATTGCTAAGAAGACTTATTGCTAGTGTGACCTTTCTTCCTCTCCTCTTTCCCTCCTTCCTTTCTCTTCTCTTCTCCTCTCTTCCCCATTTTTATGACAAGAATCAAACAGCATTCAAGTCATTGCCCCTTCCTCAACTATCCGGATAGCCAAACTGCAGCTGCAGTCAGCTGAGTGGGGTTACTTCCCATGAGAGTCTGCATTGCCAGGGGTACAGTTGGTAGCAAGGGTGCAGCCTCTTGCAGTGTAGGCAGTATGGACACCAGTGCAGATGCAGGCAAAGGTCACCCAGGTGGAAGTCAAGGGCCACCTGTGCCTGTGACTTGTGGCCCATTCTTCTTCCATCTGAATCAAGGTTGTATCAAGCCAGTTACTCCTGGGCTGGAGCTCTCTCTGTCCTGCTAGGAAGTAGGGAGGTGAGGTCCAACTGGGATGAAGAAACTGGGATTTTGTTCACCTATGCCCTGTCTGTCATTGACTGAGGCTGGGTTAGCTCCTGCAGTCGGGAAAGATGCCTGAGACAGAGTCTGGGTGTTACCACTCAATAGCCTGGGTCACCTGTAGGACGTGCAGGAGAAATGCGGTGCTGACAACATCCATTTGCTGCAGCTTCTCCGTGTGCCTCGTGTCCCTGGGGCTGCTCCAGCCCACTGGCCAGGGCCTCTCCTGGAATGTCTTGCCCTGTGTGCCAGATGCCCTGCTCCCTATGATGAGAGCCCTACCCCTGATACCACTGACCTATGAAAGGCAGGAACCTGCTGAGCTTTTTCTCTTCCCTTCCCTGTTGCTCAAGGGTTGAGCCCCACCCTTTGTCCTCCCTCTAGCAGTGGTTGGGTTCAGGACCACCTGTTGTGAATTTCTTGATTCTGATTTGTACCGGAGCTCTCACAGGATCTTCAAAGGATGGGTGATATGGTTTGGCTGTGTCCCCATCCAAACCTCATCTTGAATTGTAGTTCCCATAATCCTCACATGTTGTGGGAGGAAGCAGGTGGAGATAATTGAATCATGGGGGCAGTTTCCCTATCCCATTCTCGTGATAGTAAGTTAGTTCTCACGAGAGCTAATGGCTTCATAAGGGGCTTCCCCCTTCGCTTGGCACTTCTTGCTGCTGCCATGTGAAGAAGGACATGTTTGCTTCCCCTTCCTCCATGATTGTAAGTTTCCTGAGACCTCCCCAGCCATGCTGAACTGTGAGTCAATTAAACCTCTTTCCTATATAAAGTACCCAGTTTCCAGTATGTCTTTATTAGCAGCGTGATAACAGACTAATAGAATGGGAGATAAGTTAAAAATTCAGTTCAAATTATTTTGTTTTTCTTAAAAGTGAATGTTTTATGACATTAAGGGTTACTATATAGCTACAATAATCAAAACTGTGAGGTACTGGTAGAGGGGTAGACATGTAGTTTCATGGAATAACATAGAAAACCCAGAAACAGACCTACACAAATATGCCTAACTAATACTTAACAAAGGTACAAGGGCAATCTGATGGAGGAAGTGCTGACTTTTAAACAAATGGTGTTGGAGACGGGCAAAAATATAAACCTAAACTTCAACCTCACACATTATATAAAATTAACCCCAAATGGATTACAGACTTGCATTTAAACCGTGAAAGCACTAAACTTTTAGGGAAAAAATAGGAGAAAATATTTTGGACCAAGGGCTAGGCGAAAAGGTAGTTGCCTGACTTGATACCACAGGCACAATTAAAAAGGCACAATCCAAAAATGGATGAATTGGACATCAAAACTCACAGGTCTTGCTCTGTGAAAGACTCTGTTACAAGTCTGAAAAGCAAAGCCACACCTTGGGAGAACATATTTGCAAACCCACATATCCAACAAAGGATTAGTATCTGGAATATACAAAGAACTCTTAAAATTCAACAGTAAAAAAATCCATCCTGGCTAACACAGAGAAACCCCGTCTCTACTAAAAATACAAAAATATTAGCCGGGCATGGTGGCGGGCTCCTGTAGTCCCAGCTACTCAGGAGGCTGAGGCAGGAGAATGGCGTGAACCCAGGAGGCGGAGCTTGCAGTGAGCCCAGATTGTGCCACTGCACTCCAGAGCCTGGGCGACAGAGCGAGACTCCGTCTCAAACACAAAAAAACAAAAAAAAAAAAACAAAAAACAAACAAACAATTCCATTAGAAAACGGGCTAAGGACATGAACAGGTATTTCACCAAAGATAATACACAGCTAGCAAATAAGCTCATGAAAAAATGGTCAACACCATTAGCTATTAGGCAGAAGCAAACTGAAACCACAATGAGCTATCACTATGTACGCATAAAAATGGCTAAAATAAAAAATAGTGTTAACACCAAATGTTGGCAAGGATATAGAGAATCTAGATCACTTATACGTTGCTGATAGAAATGTAGGATGGTACAGCTCTTCTGGAAAAAAGTACGGCAGTTTCTTACAAAAGTAAACATGCCCTCACCATAAGGCCCAGCAATCACACTATTGGGTATTTATTCCAAAAATTCGAAAACTTAGTGTTCACACAGAAACTTGCCTATAATGTTCATAGAAGCTTTATTTATATTAATACTAGCCCCCAATGGAAACAACTCAAACGTCCTTCAGCAGGTGAAAGGTTAAACAAACTTTGGTACATCTGTATTTCAAAATACTATTCAGCAATGAAAAGGAAAAGGCAATGGATGCATTCAACAGGTTGGATGGATCTGAGGGGAGTTATGCTGAGTGAAAAAAGGCAGTCTCAAAAAGTCATCTGTTGCATGATTCCATTTATGCAGCATTCTTGTAGTGAAAAATTTATAGAGGTGCAGAATAACAGACTAGCGGTTGCCAAGGGTTAGGGACAGGGAAAGAGGGAGTAGCTGTGGCTATAAGAGAGTAGCATGAGGGATCCTTGTGAAAGACCATTCTGTATCTTGACTGTGGTGGTGTCACAAGATGTACATGTGATAAAATTACATAGAACTAAATCACACACACAAACATACCATGAGCACACGTAAAACTGGTGAAATCCAAACAAGGTCCATGGTCCCTATCAAGATCAATTTTTTGATTGTGACATTGTGCTACAGTTATGCAAGATGTTGCCATTGAGGAAACCAAGTAAAGGGTATATAAGGTCTCTCTGTATTATTTCTTACAACTGCATGTGCTTCTACAAGTATCTCAAAGTAAAACGTTTAAAAATGGGTTATAAGAGAAATGAAGAGAAATGAAGCCTTGTACACAAATGTTCATAGTATGATTGCCCACAGATGGAAACCATGCAAACATCTGTCAACAGGGTGACTAGGTAAACAAATTACGGCATATTCAGACAATGGGATACTACGCTGCAATGAAAAGGAGTAAACTGAAGATTCACAGAGCACCTTGGGTGGATCTCATAGACACTATTCTGAGTGAAAGAAGCCAGACACAGAAGAGTACATAGAATCTGGTTCCATTTATATGAAACGCTAGAGGAGACCAATCTAATTTACAGTTTAGATAGGTAAAGTTGTCTGCAGCTGGAGGTGGGAGTTTGACAAAGAAAGGGCACGAGGGGCCCTTTTTGGGTGATGGAAATGTTCTCTGTCTTCATGGAGGTGGTGGATACATGATTTCTTTCTTTCTTTTTTTTTTTTTTTGAGATGAAGTCTTGCTCTGTTGCCCAGGCTGGAGTGCACTGGTGCAATCTTGGCTCACTTCAACTTCCACCTCCCAGGTTCAAGCGATTCTCCTGCCTCAGCCTCCTGAGTAGCTGGGATTACAGGTGCGTGCCACCACACCTGGCTACTTTTTGTATTTTTAGCAGAGACAGGGTTTCACCATGTTGGTCAGGCTGGTCTCAAACTCCTGACCTTGTGATCCACCCGCCTTGGACTTCCAAAGTACTGGGATTACAGGCGTGAGCCACCATGCCTAGCCGGGTACATGTTTTTATGCATTTGTTGAAACTCATCAAAATGTATACTTCATGTACATAGGTGTACATATTTGTCAAAATTCATTGAAATGTACATTTAAAATGAGTGCAGTTTTTGGATACAAATTATATCTGATTAAAAATAATAGGTTATCCAAAATTCAAGCGGAAGCTTTTTGGCCCCGTAGCTAGGCCTGGTTACGAATGTCAGTGTTAGAACATAGTTTCCCATGTTCCATTGACGACTGGATGAGGTTTATCTCTTCAGAGATTTCTGTGTGTTTTGTAGATAAGTTAACTCATCCCAGCTGGGCCCTAACAAGCCTATCCACTGTGACTCATATGGTTAATGATCTATTTAAAAGTGTCCACGGGGAAGAGACTTTTGGCACTGGAATTATATACATCAGTTTTTTGAGGTTAGGCCCTATTCTTGTTTGTGTCTCAACTCAAGCGGAGTTCCTTTCGGATGAAATCAAGATGTAATTTAGATGATGTTTTACTGAAGAGTAGCTTGCTGTGGCGGCTATGGCATGCACCGCTTGGATCTCCCTCCAAGAAAGAACTTGCTGGAAAGCCGGAGGAGCGTGTTAGCCAGTGCAACTGCCGGAGGGGTTCTTCCTGCTCCCTGCACAAAGAAAGACGATGGCATTGTAGTAAAGAAGGAGTTTAATAGACACAAGGCTGGCCACACTATGTGGGAGACGGAGTTGGTACTCAAATCATTCTCCTCCAAAGCTCCTAGGTTAAGGGTGTTCAAAGGCAGTTTGGGGGAAGGGGTGGGGGCGGCCAGGGTTGCTGCTGATCGGTTGGGGTGGCGATGAAATCAGAGGGGTTGAAGCTGTCCTCCTGTGTGCTGCATTGCTTCTGGGTGGGGCCACGGGAGTGGGGTTTGGGTGTCCAGGTGGAGCCAGGGGTGTCAAACATGAAAAAAAACCCAAACCCTGAAAAGGGATCTCCAAAGGCCAATCTACAATACAATCTGCAGGAGTAATTGCGGAAGTTGCATATCCTATAACCTCCTGAATAATTGCTCGCCATTCTGAGTAACATGATGAAATCTTGTGCCATCCAGCTCCATCCCACTGTGGATGTGAATCATCTCCTTGTCCAGCACATCCACCCTGTGTATGCTACCCATGACCTGTGACTCAGTTAGTAGCCATCTACGTTATCAGATCGACTATTGCTGTGTCGCAGTGCTTGTAAACCCCATTTTACTTAATAATGGCCCCAAAGCAAGAGTAGAGATGGCGGCCTGTTTTTATAATTGTTCTATTTTATTATTAGCTATTGCTGTTAATCTCATATTGTTCCTAATTTATAAATTAAACTTTATCATAGGTATGTATATATAGGAAAAAAAAGTATGTATAAGGTTTGGTACTATCTGCGATTTCAGACATCCACTGGGGTCTTGGAATGTACCCACCTTGGATAAAGAGGTCTACTCTATTTCAAATAGAGGACGTGATACAGAGAAGCATTTCCACAGGTGGTGGAAAGAGATAAGAAGCTAAATGCAGACAGAACAGGCAATGAAGACAATAGCAAGAACAGGAAGTTCCTCTCTTCTGAGGCCTGGAGGGATAAAGCAGGAGAAGATGCAGTAGAATCCAGGACCTGGGGCTGCCTGGAGGAAGCTGGAGTCATTGCAGGCATGTCTGGGGGCAGCTAGAACTCCAGAGGGATGCATCAGGGGAGCTGGAGCTATGGGGGAGATGCAGCCACTACCTCAGGTGCTACCTAAGCAGGGAGGCGCACACACACACACCACACATACCACACACACACACCATACACACCACACACATACACCACACACACCACACACACCCACCACACACACCCACCACACACACACACCCCACACACACCCACCACACGCACACACCACACACACACACACCACACACACACCACACACACACACCACACACACCCACCACACACACACCACACGCACACACCACACACACCACACACCACACGCACACACCACACACACACACCACACACACCCACCACACACACACACACCACACACACACCACACACACCCACCACACACACACACCCCACACACACCCACCACACGCACACACCACACACACACACACACCACACACACACCACACACACACACCACACACACCCACCACACACACACCACACGCACACACCACACACGCACACACACCACACACACACACACAGAGACAGAGAGAGAGAGGAGAGAGAAACACCCCGACCTTCTCTCTGCCTGTCCCCCTCCAGTCTTCCACCAGTGCCTGCCCTGTCTAAACTTACCGAGAAGCTAGGAGACAGTGGGGCCTGGGAACCGTATTTTCCTTCAGTGCAGAGCAGAAGAAGGAAAGGTCAGGACACAAACCTGAAAGAAAACAGGGAAACGACCCAGGTGCTTTTTCCAAAACTTCATTTCTGCGAATTCACTTAAAAATATCATTAGGATTCCAGCTAGGTGGCTGGATGGATAAGTGGAGAGATGGATTGAAACGTGATAAAGGGAATGTGTAGTGAAATATTAATGGCAGAATCCTGATGATGAGATTCTTGCAATTTTGCTGTATGGTTGGGCATTTTCATAATAAAATATTGTTTAAAATAAATGTCTTTAAGTAGGATTTTTATCTTTCAATGGAAAGAGACAGGCAAGCCTCTGGCGTAGCCACTTCTTGAGGGAGCACAGTTGCACAGCCTTTTCTTTCTATATATATATATTTATTATACTTTAAGTTTTAGGGTACGTGTGCACAATGCATAATGTGCAGGTTTGTTACATATGTATACATGTGCCATGTTGGTGTGCTGCACCCATTAACTCGTCATTTACATTAGGTATATCTCTTAATGCTATCCCTACCCCCTACCCCCACCCGACAACAGGCCCTGGTGTGCGATGTTCCCCTTCCTGTGTCCAAGTCTTCTCACTGTTCAATTCCCACCTATGAATGAGAACATGCGGTGTTTGGTTTTTGTCCTTGTGATAGTTTGCTGAGAATGATGGTTTCCAGCTTCATCCACGTCCCCACAAAGGACATGAACTCATCATTTTTTATGGCTGCATAGTATTCCATGGTGTATATGTGCCACATTTTCTTAATCCAGTCTATCATTGTTAGACATTTGGGTTGGTTCCAAGTCTTTGCTATTGTGAGTAGTGCCACAATAAACATATGTGTGCATGTGTCTTTATAGCAGCATGATTTATATTCCTTTGGGTATATACCCAGTAATGGGATGGCTGGGTCAAATGGTATTTCTAGTTCTAGATCCGTGAGGAATCGCCACACTGACTTCCACAATGGTTGAACTAGTTTACAGTCCCACCAACAGTGTAAAAGTGTTCCTATTTCTTCACATCCTCTCCAGCACCTGTTGTTTCCTGACTTTTTAATGATCGCCATTCTAACTGGTATGAGATGAAATCTCATTGTGGTTTTGATTTGCATTTCTCTGATGGCCAGTGATGATGAGCATTTTTTCATGTGTCTGTTGGCTGCATAAATGTCTTCTTTTGAGAAGTGTCTGTTCATATCCTTATGAAAAGCCCACTTTTTGATGGGGTTGTTTGTTTTTTTCTTGTAAATTTGTTTGAGTTTTTTGTAGATTCTGGATATTAGCCCTTTGTCAGATGAGTAGATTGCAAAATTTTTCTCCCATTCTGTAGGTTGCCTGTTCACTCTGATGGTAGTTTCTTTTGCTGTGCAGAAGCTCTTTAGTTTAATTAGATCCCATTTGTCAATTTTGGCTTTTGTTGCCATTGCTTTTGGCGTTTTAGACAAGAGGTCCTTGCCCATGCCTGTGTCCTGAATGGTATTGCCTAGGTTTTCTTCTAGGGTTTTTATGGTTGTAGGTCTAACATTTAAGTCTTTAATCCATATGGAATTAATTTTTGTATGAGGTGTAAGGAAGGGATCCAGTTTCAGCTTTCTACATATGGCTAGCCAGTTTTCCCAGCACCATTTGTTAAACAGGGAATCCTTTCCCCATTTCTTGCTTTTGTCAGGTTTTTCAAAGATCAGATGGTTGTAGATGTGTGGTATTATTTCTGAGGGCTCTGTTCTGTTCTATTGGTCTGTATCTCTGTTTTGGTACCAGTACCATGCTGTTTTGGTTACTGTAGCCTTGTAGTATAGTTTGAAGTCAGGTAGCGTGATGCCTCCAGCTTTGTTCTGTTGGCTTAGGATTGACTTGGCAATGTGGGCTCTTTTCTGGTTCCATATGAACTTTGAAGTAGTTTTTTCCAATTCTGTGAAGAAAGTCACTGGTAGCTTGATGGGGATGGCATTGAATCTATAAATTACCTTGGGCAGTATGGCCATTTTCACGATATTGATTCTTCCTATCCATGAGCATGGAATGTTCTTCCATTTGTTTGTGTCCTCTTTTATTTCGTTGAGCAGTGGTTTGTAGTTCTCTTGAAGAGGTCCTTCACATTCCTTGTAAGTTGGATTCCTAGGTATTTTATTCTCTTTGAAGCAATTGTGAATGGGAGCTCAGTCATGATTTGGCTCTCTGTTTGACTGTTATTGGTGTATAAGAATGCTTGTGATTTTTGCACATTGATTTTGTATCCTGAGACTGCTGAAGTTGCTTATCAGCTTAAGGAGATTTTGGGCTGAGATGATGGGATTTTCTAGATATACAATCATGTCATCTGCAAACAGGGACAATTTGACTTCCTCTTTTCCTAATTGAATACCCTTTATTTCTTTCTCCTGCCTGATTGCCCTGGCCAGAACTTCCAACACTATGTTGAATAGGAGTGGTGAGAGAGGGCATCCCTGCCTTTTGCCAGTTTTCAAAGGGAATGCTTCCAGTTTTTGCCCATTCAATATGATATTGGCTGTGGGTTTGTCATAAATAGCTCTTATTATTTTGAGATATGTCCCATCAGTACCTAATTTATTAAGAGTTTTTAGCATGAAGGGCTGTTGAATTTTGTTGAAGGCCTTTTCTGCATCTATTGAGATAATCATGTGGTTTTTGTCTTTGGTTCTGTTTATATGGTGGATTACGTTTATTGATTTGCATATGTCGAACCAGCGTTGCATCCCAGGGATGAAGCCCACTTGATCATGGTGGATAAGCTTTTTGATGTGCTGCTGGATTCGGTTTGCCAGTATTTTACTGAGGATTTTTGCATCGATGTTCATCAGGGATATGGGTCTAAAATTCTCTTTTTTTGTTGTGTCTCTGCCAGGCTTTGGTATCAGGATGATGCTGGCCTCATAAAATGAGTTATCTTTCTCCTTGCCAAGAAAACAGTGAGGGGTAGTGGAACTCCCAGGGTCTGCAGTATCTGTGGTCTGCCTTCCATCTTGGTGGGAACAGAGGTTGTGTGTCCACGGGCAGGCTTCTGTCCAGGACACGCTATGTGTGGCTTACCTATTATTTTACAACTTTTGAGTTAGATACTCACATGTCAAAATCTGAAAAATTCTCATAAGAAGACAGATATCCAGCTTTTCTTTGAAAACAAAAGATTGGACAACACCAGGCCTGCATGTCTTCGTTGTGACAGCTGCGTGCAGCTGAGCGAGTTGAACATACCCTTTCTAGTTCACCACTGCCTCCACCGCTCCCTATTGTATCACACCCGGCCCACATTCCTCATTTAGTTTTCTTGTGTGGTCCCTGAAAACACTTGAATTTAGAACCCTGGATCCATGAGACCACTTCCATTTATAATGAGCACACAACTATCCCTTCAAGGCGATGCTTCCTACGTATCCTAGTATTCCTAACTATCCCTTCAAGGCGATGCTTCATGAGTTCATCCATGAACTCTCTTTTGTGACTTGCCATATCCATATGCCAACTCTACTTGGTTAAAACTTTAAAAACGGATTCTCTTAGAGTCAAGGCCTATTTTTCTGGTTTCCTAAGTAGTAATTCCTATCAGACCGAGAGTTTGGTGTGCTTAATAGGTTTTTTTCCTTAACACAAAGCAAAACCTGTTTGCAGCTAAACCCTCAGAGATCATCTCTTGCACTCTGGTGACACATGCACCTCCTCCCAGGCAACACGATCTGTGTGCCCAGGAAGACTGACCCTGTCTTATTAGTGTGGCCATCCCTCTCCCCGGATGGTCTTGCCTGAGTTACACTTTACTGATCCTAGGCCATCTATGCTTCTGCTTCCCTAGGCTGCCTTTCTTGTGAATCTCTGAGCCTCAGAGCATGTAGAGTGGCCTCTGAAGTCCCCACAACTCCAAGAGCTGCCTGGTTCTTGCCCTTCCTGAGTCCTGGTTCTTCCACGCCTCCTTGGATTCAGGACACCCTCAGTTTGCTTAAGTTTGCTCAAGTTCATTTCTGTTATTTGTACACGGAAGCCTTTAACAAGTTCAAGGTATAAGTCGTTCATCATGGATGGGGTGTGTGGTGGGAGGTAGGAACACGGTTGGAGGGGTAGACAGAAGCTAGGGATGAGAGGGTCTTCTGTGTCACACTTAAGGATTTGATGGTCAGTGCCATTGACAGGGTATTAATAATTCTCTCTCTCAAGAAACCAATAACTTGTAGGAATCATCATGTTATGCCAACAATGGAGACAGGAATAAGAACAACAGCAGCAACAATAACAACACCCACATTTAGCAAGCATGTACCACGAGTCCGGCACACACATCATCTCATTTAATGGTCATAAGAACACCTTGAGGAAGCTACACTGACTCTGGCTCTTTCATGGGTGAGAAAAATGATATTCAGAGAAGTTAAGCTACACGAGTAATGCCCCACAGCTGTAAGTGATGGAGTCAGTGCCCAGCCCCAGGTCCATTTGACACCGATGTCCACACTCTTCATGACTTGCTGTTTGCAGGCCTTTGATGCTGAGTCATTTCCTGTCTTTTGGTGAGTTAATCCCAGTCCCTTCCACCTTCACTTATAGGTCAAGTGGCTTTGTTATTCTTGGATTTCCCTCTGGGTTCTCCACCTTTGCTCTAATACAGCGTCCTGAATTAGGCACAGTGTTGTGAAAAGGGCACACAAACTGACTTGCCCAATGTGGCCAATTTTGGCTCCCAGAAAGATGCTGTGTGTTCTCCTTCTTCACTAGGTGGGAACCAGCAGTTACGCAAGCAGCCTCCACCCTTCAGAGGAATGAATTCCCCTCCATTCCGGCCAACACCACAGAATACTCTGGAAACAACATGAGAGGCTGGTGTCCTGATGTTACTAAGCCCTTGTTTTCTGGCTCAGTAATGCCCACTGACTTTTAGAGCTGGAAGGGCCCTATACGTGATGTATTCTCCAAACTCATCCTAGAGCAAGCAAGAAGGTGGGTTGGTCCTGCTGTCCTCCACGGGAGGCTGTCCCAGTTTACACTCCCACCAACAGAGTATGGGAATCTCTGCATATGCTGGGTTCGTCCCACAAATGAAATAGATGAGGGAGCAGAGACACTTAAGGCCAACCAAATAGTCACCCACTCCTCTAACTTCCAAGCCTTCCTTGTAGTCAAGTGGGGATCACATGGTCATTCTGGTCAATGGAATGTGAGTGGAAGTGATATGTCACTTCTGGACAGAGGCATTTGAAAGTCATTGTACTTCCTCCAGCTCTCTCTTTCTCTCTTTGCCTCTGCTATGATGCCTTTGGAGACCACATGATCCAAATGATGCTAGCTGTAAGATGGAGGAGGCCACTGGCCTGCCCAGGACTAACTTGAATGAGTATGGTAGCTGATCTTCAAAGACTGCCTCAATGAACCACATCTCTTGATATTCACAGCCTTGTATCATGCCCTCCTGTGTTGAATCTGAGCTGGTCCTCTGACCCCCTTGAAGCAATAGAATATGGCAAAAGGGGTGCTGTGCCAGTTATGGATCCAAGATGGATCCAAGCCCTAAGAAAACCTGGTAACTTTCACTTTTGGGAGCCTTAATCTGCCTCATATGAAGTGTGGCTGAACTTACCAAGTTGGAAGAGAGAAGCCCTGAGAGTACATGGAGAGAGAAGATGCTCAGCTATCTTAGTGTTCTCACCATCCCTGTCAAGGTACCAAGTGTGTGAGTGAACCATCTTGGATTTTCCAGCCCAGTTGAGGTCTTAGGGGACTGCCTCACCAGCCAACATCCTATGGAGCAGAAGAACCCCGGAGCAGAAGAACCCCAGAGCAGAAACTGCCTAACCCACAGAATCATGAGACGTAATAGAATGGTGGTTGTTTTGTCCCAGTAAATCTTAGAATGTTTTGCTTATAGCAATAGACAACCAATGCAGTGAGAGAGTAGCTGGTGACATCTTGGCTACTATGACTTGGTGGTTTGTTGGAACTGTTAGTGTCTATTTCCTTGAGGTAGCAGGTGACTAGTGCATTATATCAATCAAGAGATAGCCTTGAGCTCAGGCAAAGGTATAAAGACTGGGAGAATGTGCAGACACAACAGTTGCTCTCCTCATTTCCTGATTGAGTAGAAAAGAAGACTGAGAACAGAGAAGTGACAGTGACTTTGAGAGGCCCAGCCTGTGACCATGAGAGGATTTATGGTTTTTAATGAGGGCTGGGGACCCAGGAACAGGAGTAGGTCTGCCTGAGGTAAGAAACAAGAAAAAGAGGGCATTTGAGTTTTGGATTTAAGGTGCTGATGGGCTCTCAATAGGAAAGTTACCATCAGGTAGAGGGAATTTAACTTTGCTGCTCAGATGAGAGGCCAAGGCTGGACATAAGAGGGGAAGTGACAGCTGACTCCATGAGAGAATGACACCCATGGAGAGGGTGGAGGGAAAGGGAGAAGGCAGAGGGATAGTCATGGAGAATGCCTCCATGGAATTGGCACCTGGGGAGCTAGCAATCAGGGAGGGAGACCAAAGAAGAGCTGAGACAAAGAGATGATTCCTCAGAGCCTGGGGTCAGAATTTTACTTAGTGAGAGGGAGTCAGTGGTATCAAAGCCTGTGGTAGTGCTAAGAGGGGCACTGACAGCAGAACCCCAGACTCAAGCCAGAGGCGATGGTGAGCAAAAAGTATTAGATCTTCATCTGTCCATCTGTCTATCCCTTCATTTGCCCATTCATTCACCCATTCACCCATTTACCTATTCACCCATCCACTCATCCATCCGATACCCATTCACCCACCCACTCATTCACCCATTCACTCATCCACGCATCCATCCACCCAGCCACCCATCCACCCATTCACCCACCCACTCATTCACCCATTCACTCATCCACCCATCCATACACCCATCCAACCCATCCATCCATTCACCCACCCATCCATCCATCTATCCATCCATCCATTCCTATATCCATCTATCCATTCATCCATCCATCCATCCACCCATCCATCAATCCAACTGTCTGTCCATCCATCCATCCATCCAATAAATCCTTGTCAGAGCCTGCCATGGGCCAGGAATGGGGATCGTATTAGGGTGCAAAGTAGATGTGGTTCTGTCATTCGTTGAGAACATTTAATGCTTCCCCTCAAACCCTAAGATGCTCAGATTTCATGATAAGTTCCCTCCTGCATATGAAAGGCAACAGTAAAGATAATAACTACCATTTGTAGAACACTTGTTTGGGACCAACTACCATTCCTTGTGTGTTATATACATTGTACAACTTAATCCCCCCAACAACAGCAACATAAGGCGGAAACTATTTGGAGGTGACGTGACAGAGTTGAGAGGTGACTGAGGCCAAGACAGGGTGAGCATCTGATCAGAGCATGAGGTGGCCTTGGGAGTCACACTCATACTGTGGGTCTCCAAAGCTGATGGCCACTGACTCATGTTCCTGTGAGTGCCTTACACCATCACCAGACCCTCCTCACTGCCATTCACTGACAGGAGAGAGGGGCTCCCTTGTCCTGATCTGGACATCAGAATTTAACTTCTTAGGGAAGCAAAGCTATAGATGATGTTGAGGGGAACTGGAAAGGTGAAAATGGTAGTACATTTCAGATACTTTACTGAAGAAAGAGACATCTGTGGGTTAACTTTATGACCGATGCACATAGTTTCTATGGGAAAATGAGTTTCAAACTCCAAATGACTGACTTGGGAACACAGTCCTGGAACTCAGCCTGTGTATAAATCAGGGTCTGTCTGTAACTGTAAAAATTGTTTATTTTGAAAGTGGACCTAACTGGGCTTTCCTTTCCTCACTCTTGTTCTTTCTCTTATGTTTTTTCTTTTCATTATGCTATGCAAAGATCCCCAGACTTCCTCTTCTAGCTAATTGGCAAAAACCACATTGTCCCCTAGCTGAGTATACATTTTTGTAAATACCCCCTAGAGGTTCATTTCATCGTGATGGAAAATGTAATTCTGTTTTCCTAAGTGACGGGATGTGTTTATCCAGGGACTCCAAGTGGGCTCGGGTGCTGGGGCCAGATGGCTCCAGATGTCCTCAGTGTAACCCGAGGAGCTGAGCCCAAAGGACCTCCCTGAGCCATGTGATGTGCAGTGAGGGCCAGTGTAGACGGAGCTGTCCGCATGGTCCACATGGTTCTGCTCCGTGAAGGCCTGAGATGGTGTTGCAGGCGGGGGAGGACTTGCTCTTGCTGGAGCGGTGGTGAGGCCCTCCCAGCCAGATGTGAGTCATGCCTATTTTTAGCATGCCACTCGCCCAGGTGGGCCCGGCGCCACCCAAATGCTCTCCAGATTCTGTGTCTCTATTTCCAGTGTCAGAGGGCTAGACCAGTCAGGGATTTGGTGGCATTTTCCAGCCAATCCTTCTGTACGTGTGACTCTTAGCAGGGTTGGCAATGGAAAGAAGGAAAATTAGCCATTTTGGGAACTGGTGACATTATGAGAGTGACATTTGTTTTATGACTCTCAGGGCTCGGTAAGCCAGGGGCTGGAGTAGGGATGAGAAGTAGCTGTGCACTTGCCACCACCCCAACTCCTCTACAGGGACAGAGGTGACTGACTGGTCACGATGCTCTTTCTTCCCTGTGTGTGAACACAGCTTCAGAAAGTGCCGTGGTCAATTAGACACGTCTGTCTCTGAGGGGTGGTGAGGAAATCCCCATGGCCATGCACTGCTAATGTGCCATCCTGGGTTGATGGGCTTTGAGACATGACTTACTTATTGTATAGAATTTACTTATCTCTGCCTTCTTGGCAGCAGTTTGTTAGTATGGACAGAATATCTTAATTTGGGGCTCCTCAGAAGCAGACTGAGACAAGAATTTGAGTTCAAGTTTATTTGGGAGGTGACCCCAGGAGGACCTGAAAGTAGGCCAGTGAGACAGGGTGTGCAAACAGGCAGGTGGCCACTGTGGCCTGCTAGGGCTCAGTCTCATTGTGGAACTCGTGGGGACTGGGTAGAGCATGGCCCAGAGTTGTCCCTCCCTAGGGCTGAGGTAGCGGGAGTCCCCATCTCCAGCCTGTCACTGAGTGAGGCTCCTGTGGCTGAGTAGCACCCTGGTGCTTTTGTCCTGTCTGCCTGGGGGCTATGCATGCTTTTGTGTCCAGAGAGAGCTCTCAGACTGAGCTGCAGGGGAGCCGGTGGGAAGCTAGGGAGAGGAGTTCCGGGTTCTGGGTGGGGCACAAGAGTGTCTGCTATGGAAGGCCATTCATGACAGTGTCATGAAGTGGAGAGAGCACCCACTCTGGACTGCAAGAACTGGTTCATACCCCTGCCTCGCTGTGTCACAGTGGACAAGCCACTCAACCTCTCTGGCAGCTGTAATCCCTGCCCTGTTACCTCAAGGGGCTGCTGTGAAAATGTTACCAAACCAGACTTGGGATCTGCTCGCCCAGGGCAGTAAGGCCAGATGTCCACACTGAGGTTTTGCAGTGGGAGAACAGAGAGCGTTTATTTGCAGGATGCCAAGCAAGGAGAATCAGATGGCTCACACTTAAGACCCTATGTCCTCAATGGCTTACAAGCAAGGGCTTTTAAAGGCAGGGGTAAATTTCAGGAAAGCAGAAGTTACAGGCAAAATTGTAAATCAATACATGGAGGTTGATATGGTGGCTGGGTCCCCACCCAAATCTCATCTTGAATTCTAGATCCCACAATTCCCACGTGTCGTGGGAGGGACCTGGTGGGAGGTAATTGAATCATAGGGGTGAGTCTTTCCTGTGCTGTTCTCATGATAGTGAATAAGTCTCACAAGATCTGATGGTTTTATAAAGGGGAGTTTCCCTGCACAAGTTCTCTCTCTTTACCTGCCACCACCCACATAAGATGTGGCTTTGCTCCTCCTTGGCTTCCTCATGATTGTGAGGCCTCCCAGCCATGTGGAACTGTGAGTCCATTAAACCTCTCTCCTTTATAAATTACTTGGTCTCAGGTATGTGTTTATTAGTAGTGTGAGAATGGACTAATACAGAGGTTATACATTGGTTTGCCCTAACAAGACCAATATCTTGAAACCTGGGTGCTTACCGTCCCTATAGGTGCATTCAAAAATTCTCTTATTTGCAACTGGTTAAGGAAGTGAAGCTTTGCCTAAAACCTTGGGGTCAGCAGAAAGGAACGTTATCATCTGGCCCGTGGTCATGACTTTCTCCAGGTCTCTGTGGACACAGTTCAGTCCTCAGCTCCCTCCTTATCTGAGGCTGCATGCCAGCAGATCGATTTTGTGGGGATTTGGGCTTCTGAAAAAATAACTCAGAGACCTATGTTAAGATGCTGTCTTGATAGGAGTCACATACCTTGTGGCTCTAAGTTTCTTGGTTATTGTTTTAAGTTGTTGTTACCTTCTTGCTCATCAGGTTGCTTATTTACTTCTGAGGGTCAGCTAGGTGCTTGCAAATTCCCTTGAAGGAACTCAAGATTTTCTTTTATTTCCATGCTTGGAGACACCTGGCAGACCCCTAAGAGGGGTCCCTGCTCTGTCTCAAGAATGAAATGAAGTAATGTCTATGAAAATGCTTTGTTAATTTTAGAGATCTCTGTAAAAGTCTGTGTGAAGATACATTTTGGCTGCCTGTTGAACTCTAGGGAAGTGCTAATTGATCTGTCACTTCCCACCTGCACACAGGGGGCACATGGCCCAGCCTGGACCAGTAGAGTGTTCCCTCTTCCCGACTGCAGTGGTCGGCTCAAGAGGAGCACGTGACCCATGCAGGGCCAACCAGGGTCTCCCTTGGGATTGATATGTGGGTTCTGGGAGACAGAAGACCTCTGTCCTTGCCGTAGGAGGCTGTAAGTATGGGGTTGCTGGTGGTCACTATGTCACACTGGGGAGGCCTCCCTGGAGAATAAATCAAGGAGAGCCGTGCAGGGCTGACTGGCAGAGAAAAAGACAGAGAGAGAGAGAGAAAGAGAGAGAGAAAGAAAGAGAGAGAAAGAGAGAAAGAGACAGAAAGAGAGAAAGAAAGAGAAAGAGAGAGAGAGAAAGAGAGAGAAAGAGAGAAAACCCTAGTACAACCTTCACTGGGTCGCTGGACCCAGCTGTCACGAAATCTGGCACCATTCTCGAACTGTCTTGCTGGGTGAGTCTTTTTGCTTTCATCCATTGGAGCTGGGGTTTCTGTGATTCATGGCAGGAACCCTGTTAACTGAGGATAGAGACATTTGGAAGTCATAGGGAGCCTGCTGCACAGGTGCTGGGTTATATTTGCTGCTGTTGAGGGATCTTAAGGCAGCTACTGCCTGGCCTGCATCAGGTGTGGAATGGCAAGGGGTCCCACATTGACCAAACTTGCCCCAGGCACAGTGGGGATGCCTTTGCAACTTGTTGGCCAGGATTCTCCCCTCCGACCCCATCCCTGAGGGGCCATATCTACTTGGCCCCTGACCTACCCTTGGGCAGGTTCCTCAAGGCCCTTCCACTTTCCCTGCAGGGCCTCAAGGTTATTCAGGCTTGCTGGTGTCTGTGATTCACTCCCAGTTCTGGGGAAGAAGAACTAGTGCTCGCTGTTGACTTAACAAGCAGCCTCTCTCTGGGGATGCATTCGCAGCTTTGTCGTAGAATCTGGTATTCTTACATTTTCCTCCCCAAGTATCTCCAGTTGGGGAGGACAGTGAATGAGCAGCCCAGACACCAGGGGTCGGGCTCAGTGGGGTGGGTGAAATCTCTCCACTGTCTTGGCATTCATCCATAACAAGCAAGTGAAATTTGCTTTCTATGACATAATCTATCACCATTTTACTTACCATCAAATAATGTTTTCAATGACTTTAGTCTGCCACCCTCAGCTTGGAGTTTAGCAACATTCCAGAGCGACGGGCGAGGTTTAGCCTGTGATCTCTCACCCTTCCTAGTTATGCTGGGGTACGAGGACCCTAGTGCCACACGCAGGGCCCATGTGAAAGGGCTAAACTGGGGTGGGGTCCCCATGCTCTGGACGGTGTGTCCTGCCTCCCACTCCCTGCCCGTGCCTTTCCTTTCTCTACTCCTGCTGCCATCTGATGTGCCTTCCTTCTCTCTCCTCTCAGAGGACACACTCTCCCTGGGGCTGCCTCAGGCACCAGCATCTCCCTCAGAATGTCCTGGTTTTCCTAAGGAGCCCTTACCCACATTCCCTCTGCCACTGTCATGGGCATTGAGCTGTGGCCTGGCCATCTTTGGGGCCCAAGTTCCCGGGGAAAGGAAAGATGCAAGGTGTTGAATGAACCTCTGTCCCTGCAGCACAGAGCAGCCTGCCTGGCACATGCATAGTAGGTGCTCACTAAGTGAGGCTGAGTGCCACTCCCTACGGGCCACCTCCCTCTCTCCTTTCTCTGTGTGGGACTGGTTTTCCTTTGTGATCCGAGAGGAAGCAGTTTGAAAAGGCCGTAGGGGAGTGAACCTCCCCGAGCATGGCCAGCAGGAACTGGGATGCTCAGGGGGAGATGGAACCAGCCACGTGAACTTGCCGTTAACTCTCGGGAAGAGGTGGGGGTGGTACAGTCCAAGAGCCTTGAGTGCGCTAAGTGTTTGGAGTGATGGTTCCCAGCTGTTTTTCATTTTCGCAGGGGACTGAAGAGGAAATGGGTCTCAGCTGCAGCAGGAAGGGTCTCGCATTTAAAAAGTGAGGGAGACGCTGTCATTCCATAGTCAGATCCTGGATGGGGCCCAAAATGCAGAGATGCATCTTTAGGGCCATATGATGTGGCTCTGGAGAGAGGGGTCAGGAGCCCCAGGGGTGCCCTAGAGGAGCATGGTGCCTTATCCTCCTGCGCGAGTGAAGGAAAGTCAGCTCCCTCTTTCTCCCCACATGCCTCCCCCACTGGACCAGCAGAGGGGGCCTGCGTGGTGAGGGGGTGGTGATAGCAGGACACGCTTGTTTGGGCAGAGGTTTGGCCAGTTCCTTTTTTTGTTATGGAGGGCTTGTGTGTGCCTTCAAGGAGCTGCAGCGGCCACAGCAGGACTGGATGACGCCAGAAGAAACAGCCGTCGACTTGCTAAGGGTTCATCCAGGGCCCAGGGGAGTTCAGGCTTTCTTCTGTGATGTGTGCTGTAGGGCTGCGTGCATCCCCGCACAGCAGGGTGAGCTAAGCACTCCACAGGTTCCTCGTGTCATTTGCCACGGCTCTGTGCGCTGCGCACGAACTTTGATGCAAATTTGCCCAACTGATTTTTGATGAAGGTGCAAAAGTCATCTTGTCAACAAATGGCGACGGAGCTCATGGCCATCTGCCGGCAAAAGAATAAACAGGCAATCTTATACAACGTTAACTCAACAGGGATCATGAACTCGAATGCCAGGCATAAAGCTGTGAAGTGCTTAGGAAAAGCACAGGAGAGAATCTTTGGGAACCAGGAGGAGGTGAAGAGTTCTTGGACTTGGAATCAAAAGCACAACCCATAAAGTGAAAAAGTGATAAAGTGGGCTTCATCAAAATTAACAGCTTTTGCTCTGGAAAGATGCTGTTTAAAAAAAATGAAAAGAACAGCTTCAGAGAAGGAGAAAACATTTGCAGACGGAAGATCCAACAAAGGACTAGTATCCAGAACATGGAAAGAACTCTCCATGCAGAATGTCAGTGGAGTGACCTCCCCAGAGGGCTGGGATGCCAGGCACTGCCCCTTCCTCTAGAACTTTCTGCAGCGAAGAAAACATTTGCCGGCCCTGTTCACTGTGGTGGCCACAAGCCGCACGTGCCTCTCCTCCCTGGTCACTGGGATTCGTCAAAGGGTGGGCATGCAGCGCAGGCTGGCCCCTCACAGCACCTCCTTTTGCTGCCCTGTGGCCTTGGCCTGAGACCCAGGGTGGGGAGGTCAGTGCCCACCTGGCTGGGCATCACCACCTCCCATGCAGCTTGTGTGTCAGGCCGGGAAGCCCAGCGCCTCGCACCATTGGCCTTACTGCTGTGCTGCTGTTGTGCGTAGTTGGGGTGGACGAAGCTGAACTGAGGAAAGGGTGAGGAGTGTGTGGGTGTTGAAAAGGTACTCGGCTCCTCGTCTCTCAGACGTGGGCTTTATCACTCCCTCTGCAGGATGAGGAACGGGCTTGCTGGCCAGTCAGTCAGCCCCTGACCCGTGATTACAGCCAGACCCTGGACACCCCCTAGGGCCTTTTCAATGGTCGTTTATGCTTTTTCCCAACACCATGATGCCTGCTTTAAGAAAATGTTTTTAGCAAAAATGTATTGAGGAAACAGGCAGGATGAAAACTGCCTGAATTTGTTGGACTTGGGGATATGGAAAGATACCACGTTATCCGCTGGAGATCAGAACTCAGATGGCCACCACCACATCACATTGTCACGTGGTACACAGTCATCATGCCTGGCTGGGGAGCTCCTGCCTCCCTGGGCCTGCCTTTCCCTTGCTGGTGCCTCAACATGGGAACTGGAGCTGTCCCCCTGGACCAGGGTTGAACCTTGTCCTTACTGCCCATGAGCCCTGAGGCCTCTTCTCACACTCAGAGTGATGGCTGCAAGCTGGTTCCACTTTCCCACCTCACCTTCTAGAACTTTCTGTGTCATTTCTCTAGTCAGTCCTCCTGGCCTCAGCCTCTCCCTCTAAAATTCCAGCCCTCCCCTCACACTTCCTCTGCCCCTCCCACTTGATTTTGTCCTAATCTTCTCACTTTAACACAACAGGGTCTCCCTTATGTATCTGGATCCCTCTCTAGAGTGGAACCTCCCTGAGGGCAGGAGCCTTAGCCTGTCTCCCGTCTCCCAGGGCATCAGAGAGCAGCATCCAACACAGGGAAGCTTCTCAACACAGGCTTGGTGAATAAACGATCAAATGGAGTGCCATGCACATGACACCATGCAGTCATTTTTGGCACAAGAAGAACCAGTTGGATCCATATCAGAAAGCAGGCAGGACGGTGTGTTCCCTTGGCTGGAGAGCTCCAGAGCAGCCAGTGCTCTAGTGAGTGACACACCAGACTGGCAGGGTTTGCAAAATCTGGTGTCACTTATGCAAACAGCATCAACAGCAGGAGCAGAGATGGACAAAAACCGTTAACGGTCTTTTCAATAAACGAACAAGGAGACCCTTGGACCGCACTTCCTTCTGAGCTGACTTCTGTAAACACATGCAGGTCAAGCTCCCAGTTGGGGCGTTTCAGCCTGGCTTCTGCCAAACAGGAAACACTTGGGCTTCCTGAAAATACTTTTCTTATCTTTGACAAAAGTGCTAACTTAGAGGATCTTGATGCGGACATTGGGCAGTTGGGGGAGCTGTCAAGGATTCCACGGAGGCCCCTGGCACACAGGGCCTCTCTCCAGGCTCAGGTGCTGGAGAAAGGAGAGAGCACAGCATGCTCCCTGGCTGGGTCTGAGGGAGAATGGAACTAACACGGCCCTCCTGGGAGTGGGGAGGGGAAGGGAGCGCGATTGGGGGAGGCACTTGGAGAGGGCGAGGCCGTAGATCAGACTTGCCCTCACCCTGCTGTGGTGGGCAGAGAAATAACAATAAACAGTTGAATAAATAAAATGTTCCACTCAAAATGGGCCACAGACATATGTTTTTCCACTTTTTTTTTTTAGAATGAAGATAAATCTCCCCATCTGGGCATTCTGAAGGGGAATTTTATTTTCCTTCTTTTCCGAGTGATCTCTTCCAGCTTGGTACAAAACCTGCTCAGATCAGGAAATATTAAGGACTGGTGGGTTTGCTTGTGCTCAGAACCTTCCAGATGTGAGGGAGGGGCTGCCTGGGCCTGGGCCTTTGTAGAGATGGGCTGGAGTCACTGTGGCCTGGCTGCTGGGCTTCTGCCCTTCCTCTTCACCTGAATTCTAACGCGTCGGAGAGTCGGGGGTTGCTGGTGATGGATGAAGCTGTGATGGGGGCCCTGAGCACCTGGACTCAGCTCCCCTTCCCATTTTCTCAAGCCCTTTCCTGGGTAGGCCTGGAAATACTTTACTAAAATGGCCCTTCTGCCAGCCCAGAGAGATCCACGTTTGCACCCTGTCTTGGAAATACTTTCTGGATTAGATGTGGGTCTTAAGCCCCTTGTCTCAGCACCCTCCTTGAGGAAGGACACCTGAAGTTCGCAGCCTTAGGTCTCCGGCCCTCTGAGGAACTGGGACATGGCCCGGCAAGGAGCAGCTTGGGGCGCTCCCTCCTTTGGTGATGTCGCTCCATGAGCCCAGCGTGCTGTCCTCTGGGTCCTGCCCAGTCTTGAACCCCTCACTCAGCTTCAGTCCCTGCCCAGGCAAATGGCACTGGGACAGCGACTCAGAAGTTCCAGGTAACAGGACAACTGGCTGTCCTCAGGGGACGGGTGGGCCCCTGGAGGGCAGGGAGAATGAACGTCTTCCGGAGCCGGGGTGCGGGGGAGGACTGGGGCATCCACCTCTGCCATGCCTGTGAGAGTGCAGGAGAGGTCGAGAGCTTGGGGTCTGATTCTTGTCACTTTCGAAGGGCAGGGATCTTGACCTGTTTTGTCTCAGGCTGCATCCTCAGGGCTGAGAACAGCTCAGGACTCATGGAATGAATGGGCAAACAATGAAAGTCCCAGCACCTCTAGTTCCAAAGTCTGGAGTAAAAGAAAGCTGTGTGGATTAAAGAAAAACCTTTGGAACCTCCAGACGTGGCTCGGATTTGGGCATTACTTCCTAGTGAGTCGTTGGATTCCAGGCTAATCTCTTGACTTTTCCAGCCTCAACTGCTTTATTGGAAAACGTGGGGACAGGCGATGGAGCAAGGGCTGTGGAAGGGGTGGCTGCCGGAGAGCATGGAACGCAGCCTGATGGGTTGGCTGGGTTGCTTTTCACTGGGGAAGCCCTAGCTGGGGTATTTATTACAAGAGCAGGTTCCTCGCACATCATCCTCAAATTACCCAGGCTGCTGCCATTTCTCCTTCTTTGAAAAACGCTTGTTTCTTGGTGAGAAAGATGACGTACACATGCCGCTGCTAGGAGAGCCTGGGAAGCAGTGTCTCTGGGAAAAATCTGAGAGGTCCGCAAAACCCACCTGAGGCAAGAGAGGCAAGAGCAGTGAAGGACCAGAGAGGCCTTGGAGCATCTCAGACAAGGTCCAGGGGAACCCTGGCCTCTACCAAATGCTGAAAATTAAACCAGCCACACGAGTGCGTCAGCGGCCGCCAGCATGGGAGCATCTTCTTGTTCTCATTGATTGGGAATCTGGTTCTTTCATTTTCATTTCCAGAAATGGGCTGTCTCCCCTCTGGAATAATGAATACACTGATGTGTCATGAAAAGGTCTTTGAATTTGGTTATAGTTACTAGCACTTGCATTTGAATTTTTTTCTTACTTGTTCATCAACTAAAATTAGCTGTTCATCAAAACCATAATGTAATGCTGTCTTCATAGTAAGCCTTCTCAGGGGCTGTTTCTGATGACAATGGTTTCGGTTTTTGCTAATTAATCTGTTCCAAATATTTTTCTTTATATTTTGCTCTAGAGTGAAGAGGGCTGCTGTGGTCAGAATGCTTGTGTTCCCCCAAATCCTTGTGTTGAAATTCTAACTCCCAAGGCAATGGTATAGAAGGTGGAGTCTTTGGGAAGGGGATTAGGTCACGAGGGCGGAACCCTCACGAATGGGATGAGTGTCCTTATGAAATGGGAGCTTGTTCATGCCTTCCACCATGTGAGGATACAGCGAGGAGGTGCCATCTATAAACCAGAACGCGGGCCCTTGCCACACCCCAGGTGCTGGTGCCTTGATCTTGGATTTCCAGCCCCAAGAACTGGGATGCACGGATGTCTGTGGTTTATGGGCCACCCAATTTATGGCATTTTGTTAGAACAGCCTGAAATAAGGGCTCTGTTTGTACAACACTGTAAAGTGAAAGCAACTTGATAGCTAGGTTTGAATACTCCTTGGTGTCTTTGGCAGTTAATGTGCATTGATGTTAAACTTTCATCTACAAAAGTTGAATTCTACATTGTTAGCAAAAAAGATGGTTGCTTGATTCCATATTAAATCTCTTTGTCCTGCCTCTCTGATTAGGAAATGTTTTTACTTAGAAAGCCTAACACAGGCATAAAAATTATACCAGGCCCGTTCCTCCTCCAACAGGAGACTCTGGCTGGGGGAATTCCCTTCTTGGAACTGTGCTGGAATCTGAGACTCCTCCAACCAGGTCCTCAGGACTGGGAGTTGCTCAATATGTGGAAAAAGTGCAGTTTTCTTCTCAAAAAACGTGATCCACGTGGCAGTCACCTGTCAGCATTCACTGAAGCCATGGGGAGGGCAGGACTGGAGTCGGCGCTGGGGCCGACCAGGCTCTCTCCATCCTGCTCTGTCACTCTCTCGGTGCTAGTTTATCCCACGAAGATGCCATGCTCCCTAGCTTTCAAGCCTTTGCTGTGTGAGGTCCCCCCATGAACCCTACCGGGGCAGGGATGGTGATGCCCCAGGCCATGCGGGAGGGGTCAGGCAAGGCCACATTCCACAGGAAGCCTGGTGCCCAGAGAGCTGCCCGGCAAGGTGGGGCCAGCGGGAGCTGCTGCAGCTGGTAGGAACCCGGAAACCAAGTCCAGGGAGAGTGCCAGCCAATTCTCACCCAGCCATACCTGCCTGCCATGGGGCCATTGGGCCTACCCAGGTCGAGAGGCTTTTGTAAGCCCACCCACCCCTCAGGAGCTCTTTTCTTCATCGGGCACCTGAGTCAGTGCTGCCCACGGCAAGCCTGGGTGGGAGGGCCGAGATGCAGCATCGCATTTATTGTTGGTGAGCAACCCTGGGGCTCTGTTCTTTGTGGCTACTTGCGCTTATGCCAGTGTCCCCGCCCTGGGGCTCCTGCGCCTGAGCATGGCGCCAGTGAGCTGGGGACTCTGCCCAGTGCCGGATCCTGTACGTGCCTCCCTGGGCTGAGAGGTCCTCCTCACCCAGACTCCTGGGGGGGTACACAGCTACTCCCACACAATAGCATAGATTTTGTTTCTCTGCAAAAAAGAAAAACCCCAATTGCTGGTGCTGGTGTGTGGAAATAGATGAAAGTAAGGAGAGTTTTAAAAAAAGGCCAGTTCTTTGAAAGAAAATTGCTTTATGAATTACTTTAATCTTGAATACATTGATTATCATCTGAAGGCACCGCTCAAATGTTCACTGAAGTTGTGTTTCATGTGATGCAATGAATTATATGCTATATAATTACATGCAAATTTTTTGGATTTGAGAAAAGTATCAGATGCAGCACTTTAAATGCCCAGGGTGGAAAGCATCTAACTTTTTATGTGTGTGAGTCTTCCTTTTCCCCAAGGGACCAAGGGCCCCTTGAGGAGAGGAATTATTATTATTATTATTTTTTGAGACAGAGTCTTGCTCTGTCGCCCAGGCTGGAGTGCAGTGGTGCAATCTCGGCTCACTGCAAGCTCTGCGACGGGAGGAATTATTTTCTATGTCTTTATGTCTTCACACCGTGCCTGACCCAGTGCTGAATATTTAGAGGTGCTTAATAAATGCTTATTAAGCGATTAATTCAGAAGCTACATGAGCCTTGGTTTTTGCTCTGCCTTCAGCGTTCTGGGGGAGTATTGGGATAGATAAAATGTACCCCCTAGAAAACAAGATAAGAACATTTGGTACACAGCCACGTTAATAGTTGTAAAATATACCTGTGTTTCCTTATGCTATGGCATGTCCCAGCCACAATGATTTTCTTCCCACTCCACCAGCTCTGCTTCCTCCCAACCGTTCTCTCCCAGGTGCCCCAGATTCCCCAAGGCTGCTGCTGTCTGTATACATTGGGATGTATGGGCTGGAGACTGAGCAGAGTCCCGGTGTCCTCTGGCTCCTTTGGTCTGTTCTCCAGGTGGGCATTGAGGCCTCCACTGGACACTGTCCTCTTCTTCACCAGCGTAGCCCTCTCCTGTGGACACTGTCGTCACTGTTGACCACACTGGCTGCCTCTGGCTGGAGACCCAGAATAGCGCTGCCATCTCTGGAGTCCCCAGGTGCCCCAGCCAAGCGGCCTTTCTAAGAGAAAAGGGATGGCACCTCCTTTTTGGCTTTGGTATCTGTGCTTTGTCAATGAATGGCTGATTGTTCCTGTGGGGTGTGATGACCCAGCCTGAGGAGGTAGCCCCAAGATGGTGAGGGGCAGTGCAGAGGAAGGAGGAAGTGATGGGCGCAGGAGCCCAGAGGGGCCTGTGGAATGGGTGGAGGAGGAGAGCTGTTGGGAGGGAGGCAGGCTGGGCAGCAGGCTCAAGAAGGCCTGGGAGTTAACAGTATTCTTCCCTGGGCAGTTCTGAGAGACAGGCATGGACATTCCTGCTGCTTCCAATCATGTTTAGGCAGCTAGATTGTTTCTTTGGATGGGACTGTGTTTGGTATGGGGTGCAAGAGGAGGCTTTCAATCCTGTTTCAGAGGCAGGAGGACAACTGACTTTGAGGATAGCCATGCCCCAAGGGCTGGATCTCCAGAGGGAGCTAAAGGCACGGTCAAGAGGAAAGAGGTAGGAAGCAATGAGAAAAGATAAAATTTGTGAACTTCACTATTGCACAGTTTTAGAAATATAAACAATTTGGCTTGATTTCCAAAACACAATATGAGAGGACTTAAGATAGCCATGCTCAAGCTTTAAGGCACAATGGTAAAGACTTCACATCAAGATGACAGATGGCTCAGTAGCTGTATCTAGTCTGTCTGCAGCTCCACTAAATGCAGTCAAGAAGTTTTTAAGTTATAAATCCACAAAAAATAAAGAGATGGGAAAGGATCCTTCAAACAATGAGTGGGCCAGGTGCGGGGGCTCATGCCTGTAAGTCCAGCACTTTGGGAGGCTGAGGTGGGAGGATCACTTGAGCCCAGGAGTTCGAGACCAGCATAGGCAACATGATGAGACCCTGTATCAACAAAAAATAGAAAAATTAGCTGGGTGTGGTGGTGTGTGCCTGTGGTCCCAGCTACTCAGGAGGCTCAGACAGAAGGATTGCCTGAGCCCAGTAGTTTGAAGCTGCAGTGAGCTATGATAATGCCTCTGTACTCAGCCTGGATGACAGAGCAAGGTCCTGTCTCAAAACAAAAAAAAACAACCAACTCCCAACTCCCCATCTCCCCTCAAAAAAAAAAAAAAAAAAAAGCATGACAAGCAATTTCAACAAATGTTGGGAAAGTGGAGAGCAGAAGAGGGCGTTTGTTGGAGGTGCCTCATATGAACACTTGCAGGGGGCAGAGCCCTGCAGAGCCCAGAGATGCCCAGAATTCTGAGCGCCAGGTGTGGAGAAGGCTGTGGGCCTGAAACAGGGGCACCACCCCTTCTCCTCTCCCTGGGGTACCTGGCATTTACCTATTCCTTCTCCCCAGCCCCTGATATCCCACCTTCCCCTGCAAATTCAACCAACCAAACAATCAACCAATTAATCAACCAACCAGTCCAACCAACCAACTAACTAAGCATTCTGCTCTAAGGAAATTTAATGGGTTATTTTGGGAGGTCTAGAAGTTATTTTGGAAGGCACCAGTATTCCGGAGCCAAGCCCTGTGCAGTTTGACATTTACTGACCCCTCCCCTGGACCCTGGTCCTGGGATCCTGAGCTGTTGTTTGCACCAGTGCCATCACCCGAAGTGAGATCTACCAGCTATTGGCCCCTCTCCCCAGCAGCTTCTTTTACCTGCTTGAATAAATGAGCAGACAGCCAGGGACTGCCAGACACTTAAACTGGCAATGTGGAGGAGAACAGAGGAAAACACTCAGAAAGAAATGCAGAGGAAATGAGCATAAAGGCTGATGTGCCAGCCATGGAGGTGGGCCACTCCGATCTCCTTCCAAGGGAGCCTGCCGCTCACAGGCAGCTCTGACTGGGTGCCTTCAGGTTCTGCCCTGCTTCTGAGCCAAGGCCACATGCTCTGCCAGCAGCCCCCAGCCAAAGATGGAGAACAGTGGTGGTACAAGGGCCACCCATCCCCAGCTCTGTGTGGCTTCTCTGAGGATATTGTTGCACCAGAGCTCCCTGATGGGCTGGCGGAGGCTCTTCCCACCATCACAGTCCTTCCTCCCTCTCCTTACATAGGTGTTACACGTACATTAATATCTAAAGATGTTGTTTTTGCTTTTGTTTGCAGAAGACCTAAGAATTGGATTTAGGAGCTGGATTTCCCACTGCCTGGTTGGCAAGGGAGACTTTATCCTAAGTGGTATGGGGCTATGGATAGTACCCGGCACAAGATAGTGGCCCAGCAGTAACAATTTTAATGGCGGTGACTTGGACAAATGTCCTACTCAAGAGGGGAAGCCCTGACGAGTGTGATGATTCAATCTTTTGAAACATACAGAGGAAACAGTGCACATGAGGAGAGTGAAAATGGCTGGCTATTACTGCATTGCATTTAATTCTGCATTCACTTCCCAGATATGTAATTGGGGTCAATATATTTGGCAGTGGGTTCAGCACCCATGCTGGATCTTGGAATATGGAGTAAGAACAATTGTGATGAGGAAGACCAAGTAGAGTGCTCTGAAGTTCCACTCCCCACCCACCATGACAGTGAATCACAATTCCATACTCTGGAAGGGAGGAGGATGGATCAGGCTTAGCCTTGGAGATTTTAAGAGTGCAGGATTGGTGGGCAGACCCACCACATCATATAGCTGGGTGTGCCTGGGGTAGTCCATTTTCACATGGAAATGGCACAGCTGGCATGGAGCCTGAACAGGACCAGAGGACATAAGTGAGCTATACAAGCAGTGGTCCCAGATGACCACGTCCCCTGCCACGCTGGGCCAGTGCCCTCCCCCAGCTAGCATTAACAGCCCTGTGGGTAGGTCTGATAGGCTCTGCCAGAGGAGAAACAAAAAGCTGAAGCCTGGTTTACAGATGGTTCAGCTCAGAATCTGGAGGCAGCCTGGAAAGGCTCCTTCTCCCTTTGATCTTAATCATCACAGGCTTTTCTGCCAACACATCTCATTCTCTCTGACTCTGTCTTCTTGTCTGCTTTGCAGATGACCCAACTCTCCCTCCCTCCTCCCACACATACACACAACCAGCAAGAACAACAATAAAAAATCAAACAAACCCTCAAACCCCATCTAAATGAGCAACTTAAATGAATTTTGTAAAAAGATAATTTATGAAACATGAATAGAGGGCTGTGAGAATAGAACAGTCACTACGAGAAGGTGAAGGGAAATTAAAGTGTGGGAAAAATACCAGTACAAGTGTTGGAAGAGAAGTAGGAGAAATCTCCCAGAAAATAGTACAAAAAGGCCAAGAAATAAAGAATATGGGAGAAAAGCCACAAAGGCTCAAGTCAGAAGCTCTGATATTTGACTATTCACAGTTTCAGAGACTACAATGGGGGGACAGCCGCTCTCTCTCCCTGATGTGGCACTCGCACTTCCCTGCTCCTCTCCCATATCTCTCTCCAGGAAGGGCCCTGTGACCCTTCTGATGGGTAAATGTGGGAAGGTAACTGGGCAGGGGCAGCCCTGTCTTTCTTCCTCTTCAGAGGGAACTGCCTCCTGCTAGGAGCATTTTCTACTCTGTCCCCCTGTCAGGAGGTCTGCTGTGACCCCAGTGCCACTGAAACTGGGTGGATGAGTCAACCCAGTTCTGGAGCTGTGTGATTTCTGAATCTGTCTTGTTTCTAGAACTATAACATTTCTGGAGTTGTGCCATTTCTGGAGCTGTCTTATTTCTGGAGTTGTGCCATTTCTGGAGCTGTCTCATTTCTGGAGTTGTGTCATTTCTGGAGCTGTCTTGTTTCTGGAGCTGTCCTGCTTCTGAAGCTGTCCTGTTTCTGAAGCTGTCTCATTTGGTTTTCACCATGAGGCACATCCTCCAACTTGGCTTCCCCCAGTAATATAGGTGATGTTTTCTATCTCCCATCTGGCACTTCCTTGTTTTTCAATTTGTTCTAAATTTGTCCTCCCATGCCTCAAAAAGACAACAAGCAAGACCAGGGAGAATGGAGGGGAAGACATTTTCAATGACAGAAAGAGAGTGTGACAAAGATCACTCATGAAGAAATAAATACTAGGCTTCTCAGAATCCTCACCAGCAGCACTGGATGCTAGAAGCCAACGGAGCGAGTTCTAAAGGAAAAGGACTTTAGTTTATGACACCCTTAAACTCAGTATTCAACACCCTTAAACTATTGCTCAAGTGTGAGGGAATAACAAAGATTTTTTCACGCGTGGACGAGCTAAGCAAGTTTACCTCTCATGCATCTTTCCATGGGAGGTGAATGGAGGACATTCTCCCAAAAGAGAAGAAATTAAATCAAGAAAGAGCCAGACCTGCCTTCTAGCAGTTGGTGCATTTGATTGTAAGAGCACCATACTCTCTGCAAGGATGGTGGCAGTGGGGCACAGGCTGGAGGGAAAGGCTGAGAGGAAGTCTCTGGGAAAGGAGGAAAGAGAAAAGAGATAAAGCAATTGAGATCCTGGAGGGTCTTGGAAAGATATAAGGCAATTAGCGGAGTGCATAAAGGACTCACGTCCAGGGACAATTCCTTTTTAGTTGCATTGTTGGCCTTCCAGAGAAGGAAATGCAACACCAGCATCCTACTCAGCAGTGCAGTGACACACATTTACATTGTGTGTGTGATATCTCTGTGTAGCGGTGATAGGTTTTTAACTTTCAGATTCAATTTTTGGATAATTTACTCTATATGGAAACAGCATTGAATGTTAATATTAACAAATTCTTAAAAATAATAAAATAAGAGCAGTGATTCCACAGAGTGGGGTGGTGGAAGGTGCTGAGGAGGGGCAGAGGGAAGATGAGGGCATCATGTCCTGTTATAACATGGGATTCAAGAGGCAAAACAAGAATTAATGGTTGATTGTTTTAGGCCCTTTCTTTTTCCTTATCTTTTCTTTTCTTTTTCTTTCTTTTCTTTTCTTTTTTCTTTTTTTTTTTTTGAGACAGGCTCTTGCTCTATCATCCGAGCTGGAGTGCAGTGGTCCAATCAAGGCTTATTGCAGCCTCGACCTCCTGGGCTCAAGAGATCCTCCCGCCTTGGCTTCCCAAAGTTCTGGAATTACAGGTGTGAGCCACCTTGCCTGGCCACCCTTTCAATCTATTAATGCAAGTCGTTCAATTCTGGGAAGTTTTCCTGTGTTATTTCTTTAATAATTTCTTCTCTCCATTTTGAGGCTTTTGGGATAGATCGATCCTTTAATGGTCTTATCTTTTCCCCTCCATTGTAGATTCATTTTATTTTTGTTCTGCCTTCTTGGAGATTTTCTCAACATTATTGTCTAACCTTTTTGCTATTTTTTTTTTTTTTTTTTTGATATGGAGTCCTGCTCTGTTGCCCAGGCTAGAGTGCAGTGGAGTGATCTGGGCTCCTTGCAACCTCTGCCTCCCAGGTTCAAGCAATTCTCCCTGCCTCAGCCTCCTAAGTAGCTGGGATTACAGGCTCCCACTACCACACCTGGCTAATTTTTGTATTTTTTAGTAGAGACAGGGTTTCACCGTTTTGGCCAGGCCAGTCTTGAATTCCTGACCTCAGGTGATCTGCCCACCTTGGCTTCCCAAAGTGCTGGGGTTACAGGTGTGAGCCACTGTGCCTGGCCTATTTTTTTGCTTTTGATCCTTGTATTTGTAACTAAAGTGGCAGTTAAATATTCTGCCTTTAAAAAAATTTAAAATAACATCCTGCTCTTGTTTTAAGAATGCATTATTTTTTCTTTCTTTGAGGTTATAAAATACAGTGTTTTTTGAAGGTTTATTCTGCTCTCTTTATTGCTTACTTTAACTCCTCCCCCTCCCCATTTGTTGATTGTCCTTGGTCTTTGACTTCTATGGCAGGCACATATGTAAATTTGGGGCCTCAGGATGATAGTGGGAGGGTTTCTAAACATGAGTAACTTAGGCTTTACTGCAGGGTGAGCTGCAGGCCAACTGGCTTGTTCATTAGGAATCCCCAGTGGTCAATCTCTGTGGCTGTTTTCTCTGGAGCAGTTTGGTTTCTGTAGAAAAGGACTCTCTGATTGCCAGCTGGGTTGGGGCAAGGGCTACTGTTGATCTGGGTGAGATGGCAGGATTGGGAATTTCCATGCTCAGCATGCACAATTTCCTGGCCTGCTGGGTTTCAGCCCAGCCACTCTTTTCTCCCAATGTGCCTGCAGGTTTGGTTCCTTTGGTTCACTTTCCCCAGAGAATAAACCTCCTGTCTCTGCATCTTGGGGCTACCTGGGTGTGGAACCCAGGCCAGAGGGCTCCTTGTACAGATGTTTATACCATGCACTATTTCCAGCAAACCCCTGCCCTCGCCGCCTGGGTGGAGGATCCACAGGCTACATCACCTGCAGTTACCTGCACAGGTACCTGTCACCTGCAGTTCCCAAGCCTTCCTGGATTTGCTTCTCATTGTTCTCTCTCCCACTGGCCTTAAGTCCCACCCTCTCTGGCCCTGCTGTAAGTTTCCCATTCATCTGTTTGCTTCCTGCTTTCATGTTGTGAACTGGGATTATAAATACCTTTTGTGTCCCTATTTCCCTGTTCTCCTTGCTAAAACGTGCTTTTTGAGAAAAGTTGGGAGTGGAAAAGCTTCTACTCCAGTATCTTAAAACTAGGACTCCCCTGTGTATTTTTTAAAATTAGAAATTCAAAAATAAAATGTAACAGGGCATTCTCTGCACTCATGCCTGCTTTGAAGGGGTTTATCATGCAGCCTGGCCCCAGAGTTTAAGTACAGCAGCTCCTTTCTTCCTCAAATCCCCGCAGGCACAAAGTGGCCTGCGGGGCTGTGGGGCTGTCTCCCCGGGGTGCCTGAACAGTTAGGTCTGAGAGGCTCAGAGTGGATGGGGGTCTTGATGGGCTCACATTGTGGATGGATGGTTGGCAGACAGCATCTGGAGCTGGCAGGCTGTAGGTCACTCTGGCGATGACCGATGCCTTAGCAAGCTGTCCTGGACAGGCGCAGCATCCACTGGGCTCCTGGGTCCCCAAAAGCTATTCTGTGGAGAGGCCTTTCTCTGGTCCACTGACCATGGCTGACTCTTGGGCTGCCCACAGAAATGGGCTCAGGTGCTTAGATCACCCCCAGCCAGTGCTGCTTCTCTGACCCTCCCCATGTCCCATTTGAGCTCCCTGTCCTCACTGGGCAAGATGCCATGGGACCCCTTCTAAGGGTGACACCCTCTCTTAGTTTCCTGTGGCTGCTGTAACAAATCACCATCAATGTGATGGCTTAGAACAACAGAAATGTATTCTCTCACAGTTTTAGAGTCCAAAAGTCTGACATCCAGGTGTGGGCAGGGCTGTGCTCCCTTCCAGAGGCTCTGGAGGAAAATCCTTCCTGCCTCTTCTGGCTCTGGTGGCTCTGGTGTTCCTCGGCCCCAATCTCTCCATTTTCACAGGGCCTTCCCCTCCTGCTCCCCTCGCAAGTCCTCTCTCTTCCCCCTCTCTAAGGACACTATTTGTGGACTTGGGGCCCACCCAGGCAGTCCAGGATAATCTCATCTCAAATTTTTTTTTTTTTTTTGAGATAAAGTCTCACTTTGTCACCCAGGCTGGAGTGCCATGGCGCGATCTTGGCTCACTGCAACCTCCTTCTCCCAGGTTCAAGTGAATCTTGGCCTCAGCCTCCCAAGTAGCTGGGATTACAGGCGCGTGCCACCACACCTGGCTAATTATTCGTGTTTTTAGTAGAGACAGGGTTTCACCATGTTGGCCAGGCTGGTCTCAAATTCCTGACCTCAGGTGATCCACCTCCCTCAGCCTCCCAAAGTGCTGGGATTACCTGCGTGAGCCACCGCACCTGGCCTCGAAATTCTTAATTACACCTGCAAAGACCCATTTTCCAAATATGGCCATATTCTGAGGTTTAGGGATTAGAACGTGGATATACCTTTCTGGGGCCACCATTCAACCCATGGCACCCTCTAAACTCCTGACACATCCTCTTTTTGGCCTAATCCCTGTGGAGTGAGTTTTCTGCAGAGTCTTACTGATGACTATGAAGGAAACAGCCGCCTTGTTGGATCTCCAGAGGACCATTCTGCTCCTGGGCACTCACAGGTGGGATAGTCAAGAGTATGAAGGGGTGGCCTCTTCATTTGCATTCATTTAGCAGATGTTTACCCTCCATGTGGCACAGAGCAGGTGCAGTGGTGGAGCAGCTTCTCTTCGAGGTGTATCTGTTTTTCCCTTAGGATGGCGCCGCTGCCTGAACCAATCTTCAGGCTCATAAATCCTTAGCTGGACCCTACACTGCTCTTGCTCCCTCCTGGGGCTGGCCTTCCTCCGGGGTTGACCAACTGTCTGGCATGGCCACACCCCCCACCCCATCAACAACTCTTTGAACACCCAGTCCCTGGTGACAGAGCAGGAATTCGGTGACCCCCTGGGTGAGCATTTCAACAGGGCAGAGCTGTACTCCACGGAAGAGGCCAGCATGATAATTTTCAGCAGTGTGTAAAGTGAGAAGGGAGTATTTTGGCGAGGGGGTATGTACTACTGAAGTTAAGGTAATAAAAATACACACAAACCCTTAAAAGGAGTAGTAAAAATAAAAGAGCAAAGAAAGAGCAGAAACTAGATAAAGGAAAGGAGTAGGGGGAACGTGTACCAGAAACACTGTATTTGTCCTCAAAAGTGCTAACATTTTCTGTTTGGAGCCTGTTGCCTAGTGAAATTCCACAACCGGGGCGTCATTCCTGCTGTGTGCAGCCTTCTCCAGAAGCCTCATGAGACCAAGGCCTTCTACTATTTTAATATATGGGTCAATGGAAAACAGTTGGAAATCAGGTAGTTGGTTAAAATTTCACTAGCCAGGCCCTTGTTTGAATACACACATTTATAATTCAGTTAATGCTCTAGTAAAATTACACCGAGGTGGTTAGAAAATTTAAGGATTTTTTTTTATTTTGGAGAGGAGAAGAGGAGGGGTCAGAAATGTCCAGCTAGGAAGGCACTGAAAGACCCTGTGGCCCACCCCTCCCTTGTTGGTGAGCCAGGGGACAGAACTGAGACCTGTCCTCAGGTCTTCTGGCTCCAGCTTCTGTCCCACTTCCCTGGCAGAGGTCATGACTCTGCAAACGTGTTTTGCTTCAGAGAAAAAATTTGCTCTGACATTTAAAAATTCAAATCTCACAAAAAAGGTGGAATTTCTAGCTCCTCTGAAAATGCTGGAAGTTCTGCTGCCTGTGATGCTGTCCCTGTAAGGGTGGGTTGGCACAGCCATGCAGAAGCCAGGGGACCACCGTCCACCTGCTCTGGGGCCCCATGGGATTCGAGTCCTGTGGTGGCAGAGGAAAGCAGCTCACCCTTAGTTCAGCCGCACCTCACCCAGCAAAGATGGCCCCTACAGGTCCTAAAAGGGCGAGGGACGCAGCCAGGGAAGCTTCTTGCAGACTCTCTGAGGTCTCCGAAGTCATTGTTGACTCCCAGGGGTCTGACCCCCATGTGCACGCCTTTGTTTATTATCTCCTGGGGTGATGTGGGAGCACATGGGGCATGAGGAAGGAGGGCTCGGGAGCACCCCTGAATATGGCCATTACTGGCATTGTGAGCCCCTCCCACCACTTCCTGCCACCCCCACTCGCTTTCTAGCTGCCCGGAAATGTTTGTGGTTCTCTGCATCTACCACAGGGTTCCAGGGCCCACGCCATGGCTCTCACAGTCCCCTCTGCTGGGATGTCCTGCCCCCACACGGCTGCTCCATTTGAATAACTCCTACACATCCTTCCAGACCCAGATTAGGTGTCTTCTTCTCCAGGAAGGCTTTTATGACTCCAGCTGACTAGACTGAATTAGACCTTCAGGGCCAGAGCTGGGGAAGGGGTGGGGGGTGGCAGTGGAGGGGAGCTAGCAGTTTTAAGAAGCCCCCCAGGTGGCTCTGACTGGCAGCCAGGCTTGCCAGCACTGCTCTGCTCGAAGCATCCTGCAAAGGCCGTGCTTATCTACTTGCTTTTGTAAGCTTCATCAGTTCTTCCAATTTTCACCCTGAAAATGATCCTTCAAACTCAGCCGCTGGATAAGACACCCTGAAATGGACACGCCTAATGTGAAACATAGGTGCTTGATTGGGTTGGGCTATGATCGTCTGTAGAAGGTTGACTAAATGGGTGTCCAGTGTCTTATTTGTAGCTCAGGGAGACAACCTGCTGGCTACAGTGGTAAGAGCTGATGTCTCCTCCAGGTGCTTTTGATGGGCCAGGTATGTTCCAATTACTTTAAGTGTTATGCGCGCATACACTCTGCACTGCACCCTTATGTGCAAGTGTGACTATTATCCTTATTTTGCAGAGAAAGACAGTGAGACCTGGGGAGGTTGAGTACTTGGCCCCTGGTGACTTATCACACCTGGGATTTGATCCAGACCCTCTGGCTTACACCTGTCTTAGGTCTGGCTCCCTGGAAACAGTGCCTGAGACAAATTCTCAGTGCAAGTGACTGATCAAGGGATACGGATGCTGTGGGAGAAGCTAGCACAGGAGGGAGGGGAGCAGGAGAGGTCGGGGAGGAAGTGGGGCGAGGGGTGTGCAGGGGAAGTGCAGCCAAGCTGGCTCTCACGGAGCTCAGCGGCATTCATTAGATTTGCCCTATAGTGCTTGGCAGCCTTCCCTCTGCCAGTCTTTGGCTTTGGGCCTTCCCTGGAGGGGGACATACTTCTTGGGACCTCTGGGGAGGGGGTGCTGTGGCTCAGGGATGATTCTCCAGGGAAGGCTACCTGTGCAAGCGCTTAGGAGCACCTGCAGCAGCCGGGAGATGGGGTCTCCCGTGGACAATGAATCCTAGGGGCTGGAGGGGGAGTAGCCAATGATGTGGCCGTCACAGCCCTCATCCTTAGCCATGATACAGAGTGCAGAGCTGTAAGCCATCCTGGCAGCTCTCAGCCTGGCCCAGACAATTCTCGAAAGGGAATGTTCCTGGGCTTTTTTCTCCTGTGCTCCAGAATCTCCACTGTGGTTGCCATCAATAGACACGGTTACCAGGCACCTCTCTCTGGTGGCACCTGGATGGGCTTCCTTCCTTGGGAGTCTGAAGGTGGCAAAAGGGTGCAGAGGATGTCCTGAGAGTGCAAAGCCCTTCCCCTGCACTGAGAGTCACATGCAGGCATCTGTGTTCTGCACCTTTAGCCCATGGCACAGTCTGGCACATGGTAGCTCTCAGGGACACCTTAGTGGCATGAATGAATGAGTAAAGCAATGATGCCATCAACCTTATTGCCACCAAGTTCCTGGCCATGCTGCTGTCCAGAAAGCCTATTGGGGAAACTTGAGGCCTTGTTATCTTCTCCTTCACTGTCTTTCTAAGAAACAGGCTTGCAGCTCACTCGCCACCCCTCCCAGAGTTTAGTTGGCAGATTTGATGTAGGTCTTGGGTGTCTGCGAAAGTGATCATGTGTGTTTCCTGGGGACGCAGACTGCCAACGTGCAGGTGAGAAGCCACGGGGCAGTTCTCCAATGCCCAGTGACCCCACTCGGGGCTGGAGAGGTGAGTCGAGGAGACAGCGAGCTAGGGATGCTCATGCATGGTTACGGTTACTGTTTACAGCTTCTCGGCCATTTGTGGCTGCAGCCAGTGGAAAAAGGACTTCACCATTGCTTATAAACCATGAATCAGTGTCCGCCTTTGCTAACGGCTTCCTTGGTGAGTATCTCATTCACTTTGCCCCTGAGGGAGGATGGGGGTAGCTGGAACAAGGTGCGTCTGTGCCATTTCCTGTGAATGGCTGCCTGGCAGTCGTCTGCTCATCAACCCCAACACAGTGCTCCGACCCCTCCCGGTCTGTGGCCGAGGTGGGCGGGTGGGAGGTGAGCCTGGCTCCTCTGCTTGCCTGCCTCCCCACTTACTCACTACTATGTCATCTACCCAGGCCTGTCCCCGCCCACTTGCCGATGGCATCCCGGACCTGGGGCAGCCTGGCAGGGAGCCCATGTTCCTGTTCCTCCCTTCCCTTCCCCAGAACCTTCTTTATCTACCCCAGAGAGCCAGTATTCCCTCCTGTAGGGGCTCATCCTCCTGCAGTGCTGTGGTCAGCAGGGGGCTGGACACAGAGAGGTGAAAGCTCATGTCCTGTCTGCGAGAGGCACATGGTCTTATCACAGTGTGCCCAAGTGATGACACGGAGGTCAGGCACACTCCTGCTGGCAGCCCTGTTGCAGGACGGCATCACTCTGTCTGGGTTGCCAAGGACGGCTGCACAGCGGAAGTGATTGTTAAGTGTCTGGGTGGGGAAGAGTGAGAGGATGTTCCAGGCAAAGAGAACAGTATGAATGGCTGTGAAGTTCCGAGGCTCTTTATTTGTTACATGTGCTAAAACACTCTGTGGCCTTCAATCTCTTCTACTTACTCCTCTCAACCAATCTCCATGACAACCCTGGGAGGCCAGAAAGGTGAGGGCATTATTGTCATTTCACCACAGAGAAATGGGAGGTCAGATGGAGTAGCCAACAATCCACATCCTCTCCTTCAGACCAGTGACAGCCCCCAGCCTGCAGTCTGCCCCCCACTTCTCCATTGCTGGGTCAATGCACAAGACGCATGATTTCATTTCATTCCATTTCACTTCATCTCATCTCACTTTATTCCCCTTGCCTCCTGCTCCCCAGCTCTAGGCAACTACTGGCCTTTCTGTCTTTACAGGTTTGCCTATTCAAACATTGCATAGGAATGGAATCATGGAACACATGATATTTCGTGACTGCCTTCTTTCACTTGGCATAATGTTTCCGAGGTTCATCCACGTTGTAGCGTGTATCAATACTTCATTCTTTTTAATAAATGATTAATATTCCATTGCATGGATGTAACACATTTTGATCATTCATCACTTGATGGACATTTGGGTTGTTTCTACTTTTTGCCTATTATGAATAATGCTACTAAAATAAACATTTTTTTTGTTTTGCTTTTGTGTGAACATTTGTTTTCAATCCTTTTGAGTGTATACCTAGGAGTGGAATTGCTGGGTCATAGGATAACTCTATGTTGATCCTTTGGAGGAACTGCCAGAACGGTTTTTTTTTGAGGTGGCTGCACCATTTTACATTCCCACCAGCAGTGTGTGGGAGTTCCAGTTTCTCTGTATTCTCATTAATACTTGTTATCTAAGTCATCCTAGTGAATTGGAAGTGGTAGTTCTTTGTGGTTTTGATTTGTCATTCTCTGATGACTGGTGACATTGGGCATCTTTTCATACACTTATTGGCCATTTGTACATCTCCTTTGGAGAAATGTCTATTTAGGCACTTTGCCCATTTTACAAATTGGGTTTTTTATTTTTTATTGAGTTGTGAGAACTAATAATTTATTCTAGATACAAATCTCTCATGAGATATGTGATTTACAAGTATTTTTTCCCATTCTGTGGGGTGTCTTTTCACTTTCTTAAAAGTGTCTTTTGAAACACAATAGTTTTAAAATGTGGTGAAGTCCAATTTTTCTATTTTTACATTTGTTGCTTTTTTTATGTGTCATATCTAAAAAAAACCATTGGCTAATCTAAGGTTGTGAAGATATACCCCTATGTCTATTTCTAGGAGTTTTATAGTTTTAGCTCTTATGGTTAGTTTTTTTTTTTTTTTTTTTTTTGAGACAGGATCTTGCTCCATGATCCAGGCTGGAGTGCAGTGGTGTGATCACAGTGCAGCTTCAACCTCCTGGGCTCCAGCTCCTCCCACCTCAGCCTCCTGAGTAGCTGAAACTACAGGTGTGTGCTACCATGCATGGCTAATTTTTTAACTCTTTTGTAGAGACGTGGTCTCACTATGTTGCTCAGGCTGGTCTTGAACTTTTGGGCTCAAGTGATCCTCCCACCTTGGCCTCCAAAAGCATTAGGATTGTAGAAATGAGCCATTGCATCAAGCCACATTTAGGTCTTTGATTCATTTTGAGTTAATTTTTGTATATGATGTGAGGTAGGGATCAAAGTTCATTCTTTTGGATGTGGATATCTTGTTTTCCCAAGAATGATGGAAAAGACAACTGTTTCCCTTGGAGTTGTTTTAGTGCTCTTGTTGAACATAAATGAAAGTTTTAGTTATCAATTAAACATAAATATAAGAGTCTATTGCTAGGCCTTTTTGGATTCATTCATCTATATGTCTATCCTTATGTAAGTCCCATATGGTCTTGATTCCTGTTGGTTTGTAGTAAGTTTTGGAATCAGGAAGAGTGAGTCCTTCAGCTCTGCTCTACTTTTACATGATATTCTGGGTACCTTGTGAATTTTAGAATCAGTTTGTCAAGTTCTACCAAGAAGTTAGCTCTTTTTTTCCTTGTTACAGATCCAAATTTCTGACATCCTGATCATCTTAAGCCCAAGGAGTAAGCTCAGAATGGCAATGGAAGAAGTGTTGAGAATGTCAGATGCTAGGTCGGGTGTGGTGGCTCATGCCAGTAATCCCAGCACTTTGGGAGGCTAAGGTGGGTGGATCACTTGAGCTCAGGAGTTTTAGACCAGCCTGGCCAACATGGTGAAACCCTGTCTCTACTAAAAATACAAAAAAATTAGCTGAGTGTGGTGACCCACGCCTGTAGTCCCAGCTACTTGAGAGGCTGAGGCAGGAGAATCACTTGAATCCAGGAGGTGAAGGCTGCAGTGAGCCGAGATTGTGCCACTGCACTCTAGCCTGGGTGACAGAGTGAGATTTTGTCTAAAAAAATAAAAAAGTCAGATGCTATAGAGACAGAGGCACGGGAAGCATAGTCAAGAGGTGAGGGAGTGGTGCAAGCTGAGGGACTCCAGTGAGCATGGGCCCCGCCTCCTGGCTGGGTGCCTCCTTTCTGAGTTGTAAGTGGATTCAGGGCACCAACAATCCCCAGAGTCCCACAGGGCTGCTCAGCAGCCTTTGCAAAAAATTCTCACCAAGCTAGGGACACACTTATGTTTATTTTGGGGCTAATCGGATAAAAGAATTTTGCCTTCAACCCTGTCTTTATTCTGCCTGTAATTTTTGTATCTGAAACTTGAGTTTCATATGTGTTCAGTATCTTGGAGACTTGTGATCTCAAGCAACTGTATAGAAGCTTCAACTGTTTGCATCTTGGATACAGGCTGAGGGCTGGAAAGCCAACAAGGACAAAAGGGTGGAAGAAGCCTGTTTCTTTTCTTTCCCCAAGAACATTGCAGGGATGTGACTCATTGTCACTTAGGTGATGTGCATGACATGAGGGAAAAACAATATGGAAGAAACATCATTATAGTGTGTCTTCTACCAAAGATCGAAATAGTAAAAAAAAAAAAAAAAAGTAAAAACATTTTGAGGCTGAAAATATAGAGAAAAAGTCAATGTTCTCCTCAGGAAGTTTGTGGTTGAGGGTTAGAGAGTATGCAGCAGCCCACATGGAGAACCACAGAAAGATGAGAAGGTCAGCAAGAGAGCCGGGACTGGCAGGGAGCTGGAGGCTGAGGCTCTGCAGTGGATCTGCAGCTAGACCTTCCTGTGCCAGTCATGGTCTCTTCTTGCCTCAGTTTCTTCATCTGTAGGATGAAGATTTGCATTAGATGCTCTCTCAGGAGGCTTTTAGTGATGAAATGTTTGAATTCTGTGGATTGACACATTTTGGTGTGACATGAAGCTCTCCTATTGCACCAGTGATTCAAAGAGACTCATGGGAAAGAGGAGGCTCAAGACACTCGTCAGACAGAAGACTGAGTGGAGAACTCAGCACTTGCTTCCTTTGCCACCTGCCAACATCCAATCAAACTGTGAGGAGAAATGGTTTTGGTTGGCAAAGCATTTGTCCAATGCTAGGAATTGAGGAAGCTTGATTTTCTCCAGCTCCTTTACAGAATAATCCCAGTGAACGCCCTGATATTTTAAGAGGAGGGAGAGGGATGGAGAGTTGAGAAAGAGTTATGAATAGAGGAAGGATGCACAATGACTGCTTGGGGCTGTGGGGCTCTCTGCCCAGGCCCATCTAAATCTCAAGCACCTTTACGACTGAACTCTGGGTCTATCTGAAGTCTGTCTTCATCTTCTCCCCTTGGGAGTTTGTGCAGGGCTCAACTGTCTGGGTTCAAATCTCAGTTTTATCACTTATTAGAACAGTGAGCTTGGGCAGATTTCTTAACTGCTCCAAGCCTCATTTTCCTCATCTGTAGATGTCAGTGGTGACAAGAGTGTCTCATGGTGTTGTGGTGAGGTTAGAGAAGGCAAAGCATGTGATGTTCCCACCATTGAGCCTGCACTCAGTGCTGATCATTGCCACTTGATGGAGGTGGCAAGGGCCCCCACAGAATGCACAGAGTCTATAGCAGATGAGACTTCCTGACCTTGGGGCCACTTTCCAGAGAGTGGGTCTCCCCCATGATGATGAGTCAGGGAGGCACCTGGTGGCAGAGAAGGAGTTGGCATTGTTGCGTAGTGAAGAACATCAATACCAAAACCGAACCTCAAACCAGAAACAAGACCCGAAACTCAGCTTGCCTGCTGTCCTGCCATTAACCAAGCGGATCAGAGAGGACAGAACTGCATCTTTGCAGAGACTCACGGCCATGCAGGAACTTTAGGGACTGGTATGGATAGCCACCTTGCAGGAGATGAGGGTAGGACTTCACATCAAAGGGATGAACCAAAGCCACCCCAGAATGGCTGAGGGGCCACTGTGCTGCACTACATGGCCTTTCACAGCCACAGTAGTGACACCACTGGAACCCAGTGGTAAGGCATGTGAGAGGGGCTGCTTGGCACAACCTCATAGACATCTGGAAGAACAAGTGTGGGGACTGACATTGACACTGATGAGGCATGAATTGGTGGTTTTCAGCTGCTGAGTCCTAACTCCCTTGGAGCTGTGTAATGCCCGTGTCTGAGAAGTGGGAGTGAACAACAATGATTCCTTGGTCTGCCAGCCATTCAGGACTCATAAAGCTCATCCCAATGTCCATCTTCAGGAGAATGAGGGCCAGTGAGGCGTGACCTGGCCTCACACCTCTGAAGGATGGTTCTTGGAGCAAGCATGGCCTTACTCTCCTCCCCTTCCACAGGGATGGCTGTGACTTTTGTATACTCTGGCCCATTTCTGTTTTGAAATTGTTATATTTTATCAACAGCTACCTACAGAAGATGTGTTCATTATACATTTTTTTGGTCACCATATTTTTTAATGGCAAGTTAAATCAAAAGAAGTCTTAAATGGTGTAGTGATTTGTTCCCTCCCTCCCTCTCTCTCTTTCTCTTCCTTCCTTTTTTCTTTTCTTTTCTTTCTTTCTTCTTTCTTCCTTCCTTCCTTCCTTCCTTCTTTCTTTCTTTTTCTTTCTTTCTTTCTTTCTTTCTTTCTTTCTTTCTTTCTTTCTTTCTTTCTTTCTTTCTTTCTTTCTTTCTTTCTTTCTCTCTCCTTCCTTCTTTCTTTCTCCTTCCTTCCTTTCTCCCTTCCTTCCTTTCTTCTTTAGATGGAGTTTCGTTCTTGTTGCCTAGGCTGGAGTGCAATGGCACAGTCTCTGCTCACTGCAACCTCTGCCTCCTGGGTTCAAGCGATTCTCCAGCTTCAGGCTCCCAAGTAGCTGGGATTACAGGCATGTGCCACCACATCTGGCTAATAGTGTTTGTTTTTTAGTAGAGACCAGGTTTCACCATGTTGGTCAGGCTGGTCTCGAACTCCTGACCTCAGGTGATCCACCCACCTTGGCCTCCCAAAGTGCTGGGATTACAGGGATGAGCCACTGCGCCCGGCCCAAGTAGAATAATTTCTTTTAGAAAACAAGGGCTTTTACTAGACTTTTAGATTTAACTAGAAGTTTCAAAGATCAATCCAGATCTTGGGGTACAGATTAAAAGTGAAGAGTAGAATTAGACCTTAAGAGGCGCAAGACTGAATGTATTTTGGGAAAAGAGAGGACATGGAAAGAGAAGATCCTTATGTTTTAGGAAACTGTCTTCCACCATCTTTGCAGTACACAGCTGTTGCCATGGTACTACTAACCTGGTCTGTTCGTGAGCTCTGCTGTGATAACAAACAACCCCAAAATCTCAATGACTTTGAAATTGAACATTTCTTTCTTCCTTATGTTACACAAAAAGTGGCCTTGGATTCGCCAACAGCTGGGCTGCTGCAGCTGGACTCCAGGAATCCAGTATCCCGGAAAAACGGCTCCTATTTCATATGTGCTCATTTTGTAGCATGTAGAAAGGAGAGTTAGGGAGTCGCAGAAATTTGTGATGTGTTTCTCATATATCACATTTTCTCAAGTTCCATTGGCTCAAGCTAGTCACATGGTCAAGGCTGGCAGTGTGATGAAGAATTAAAATCTAGGCCGGGCACGGTGGCTCATGTCTGTAATCCCAGCACTTTGGGAGGCTGAGGCGGGTGGGGTGGTGGATCACCTGAGGTCAGGAGTTCGAGACCAACCTGACCAACATGGTGAAACCCCGTCTCAGCTAAAAATACAAAATTAGCTGGGCATGGTGGCATATGCCTTTAATCCCAGATACTTGGGAGGCTGAGGCAGGAGAATCGCTTGAACCTGGGAGGTGGAGGTTGCAATGAGCCAAGATCGCACCATTGCACTCCAGCTTGGGCAACAAGGCAACAAGAGTGAAACTCTGTCTCAAAAAAAAAAAAAAAAAAAAGAATTAAAATCTGCATAAAGGTGGGTTCGGTAAATCAATGATGATTGGAGGGAATATATAATCTTCTACCAGGCAGGAGCACACATGGTAGAGGAACAATCATACCCTCTGCCACACCCAGCAGGTTGTCCCCTATTTCCTGTAAACAGGGGAAAAGTCACAGATACTGGAAATTTCAGATTGGCTTTGCATGGTGGATGGGACGCTCACCAGACTGCATCCCTACAGTTAATATAGTGCCTACTGTGTAAAAGGTATGTTGAAAGAGTTAAAGAATGACAGAACGCAAACACAGTTGAGATGATCATGTGTCCTGTTCTTTAGTAGTTGTTTTATTTGTGCTGTCTCAGATTTTAAAACACAAAAGCCGCAGTTAATTTCATTCACAAAATATGGTACATCTGGGGAGCAACTCTCCAAATTATCTTTTGGATTTCTTTCCTAAGCAGGAAAATTTTCTGGGAACACAGAATGGCTGTTCATTTAGGATTAATGAAAAGCAGATATTTATAGTTTAGTCTTCAGAACCTTCCCTAACTGAGCCCCGTGTCTTAGAAGAATGATGAAAAACACCTTTGGAAGGCATATTGGCATGGCACAGCTAAAACTGCCAGTCCATGCAAATATCAGGACTGACCTGTGAACAGCATGGGTCTCCTTGGCAGGCAGTTCTAGTCCATAGGCAGTGCCCCAAGCCACTCCACAGTCTCTTCAAATCACCAAGGATGGGATATGCTTATCAGTTTGTGATGAGGTTGGAATTGTTTCAGAAAACACAATCTATCTGTTTTACTTATGACTGAGGGACTCAGTAGAATAAGAACAGATGAGAAAAAGGCATTTTAAAATAAATTTCTTCTTGCTTCGGCTTGCTATAGGGCAAATCCTTAAAACCGAGACACCAAGACAGAAAAATATGCCTTGGAGACTGCACACAATTTCCTTCTACTGCTGTTTTGAAAGGTATGGTTGATTTCAAGAATGTGCCAATCCTTTGCTTTTTTTTCTTTCTGTTTTAAAATGGTAAAAAGGATATGTGTATATAAATTTATGTCAGAAAGTTTTAAACTTTAAGCCCAAAATTCCATCTCTCCAAATTGAAAAGTAGTGCTTGGGAACAAATAAACTTGATACTGTTGCTAGGACCCTTTTCCCCAATTTTCCACCCTTTAATCTTCTTCAGAAATTTTGAAAATGAATTATTTGACAGGGAGCTACATTTTAAAAAATTGTTGTCTTGATTTTCTCTTTCCTTTTAAAAAGGGATTAAAAAAAAAACCACAATCCAGCAACCCTCTGTCTTTCCTGAAGCCACTTTAACTCTTTTCACTTTTTCTTCTGTCATTTTCCTCCCTGTGAAATGCTTATCCTGTTCATCTCAGCTTCTCCAGTTATAAATATCTCTGACTTCCTTCTATGGGAATGAGCATTTCCTTATCTTATGTCAGCCATTCCTCTCTCCCTGATAATTGTATCACAAGTGTTGTTTAAAGAACTCTTCAGTGTTTACATGATCACGAGAGCTAAAACGACCTCTTCTTTGGTTTGTTAGCTTGTGTATGTGTGTGTGTGTATATATATATATATATCTCCCCCAAACTCTTCAATAACCATTAAATGCAACACTGATCCATCTGCTTTCTAAATTCATGGAGGCCTCCCTTTTGGGACCCCCCTATCCTCTTGCTCTGGGCCTGGCTCATTGATCTTGACCTTGTGCCCACTGCATTAGCAGTTGTTCTTTCTCATGTATTGGAAATGCACTGTCCCTGCGTCTTCTCTGGGATCCGTCTTCTAGAATCTTTGTTTTCCTTTTTCCTGATTTCTCTCTCAACTTGGTTTTACACATCCTTGGTGTAACACAGCCTTTAGTGAACTTCTGAGCAAAGATAACAGATAATAACTTTTGACATCTTACCTAGTAGTGAATTTGATTAATGGTTGGATGTAAAATTTTAGGTTGGAAATATTTTCTTTCCAGGCTTTCAAAGGCATTGCTCCATGGGCTCTTTCCTTCCAGTGCTGCTGATGAGAATGTCTGATAGGCTTTCTGATTCCTGATGCTTTGGATAAACCCATGCAATCTTGTTTTTCTTTTTAACTTTCTGTAAGTTGTTAGGATTTTCTCTTTATTATCAGTATTGTGAAATGTGACAGGGATGTTTCCTCGTGAGAATTCTTCTTCATTCACTGTTTCTCTGTTCGATCAGGAAACGTACACTGTCCAATCCTGAGAATTTTTCCATATTATTTATTTGATCATTTCCTTCTTGTTGTTTTCTGTTCTCTCATTCTATCACTTTTGTTTCTCAGATGTTGGACCTCCTGGATGAGCCTGTAATTTTCTAGGCTTTCCTGTTTTATTATCTCTCTTTGACTTTTTATTATACTTTCTTAGGGATTTTCTCAAGTTAATCTAAAAACTTCTATTGACTTTTAATTTTTGCTATGGTATTTTTGATTTCTAAAAGATTTCTTTTCTTTTCTTTCTTTTTTTTTTTTTTTGAGATGGAGTCTCACTCTGTTGCCCAGGCTGGAGGGCAGTGGCTTGAGCCTGACTCACTGCAACTTCCACCTGCCAGATTCAAGCGATTCTCCTGCCTCAGCCTCCCAAGTAGCTGGGATTACAGGTGTCTGCCATCACGCTGGGCACAGTGGCTTATGCCTGTAATCCCGAAACTTTAGGAGGCTGAGGTGCGTGGATTGCTTGAGGTCAGTTCTAGACTACTCTGGCCAACATGGTGAAACCACATCTCTACTAAAACTACAAAAAAGATGTCTTATTCTGTAAACGTTCTCATTTCAAAAGTAACATTCCTGTCTTGTTTCATGGATTAGTATTTTTTCTTTGATCCCTGTGAATATTGTTTCCCTGTAGAACAGTTTTCTCTTTTTTCTGTATTGTCTGTTTCCTCCAAGTCTGTTGGCCCTCCCTCCTGCTCTCCCTCCCTTTCTCTCTCTCTTTCTTCCTCCCTTCCTTCTCCCCTTCCTCCCTTCCTTCCCTGTTTTCTTTTTTTAGACGGAGTTTCACTCTTGCTGCCTAGGCTGGAGTGCAATGGCGTAATCGCGGCTCACAAACCTCCGCCTCCCGGGTTCAAGCAATTCTCCTGCCTCAGCCTCCTGAGTAGCTCGGATTACAGGTGCCCACCACCATGCCTGGCTAATTTTTGTGTTTTTAGTAGAGATGGGGTCTTACCATGTTGGTCAGGCTGATCTTGAACTTCTGACCTCAGGTGATCTGCCCGCCTCACCCTCCCAAAGTGCTGGAATTACAGGCATGAGCCACCGCGCCCGGCCTTCTTTCCCGCTTTCATTTACATTTCTGCTGCTTATTTAGGGATATCCTTAGAGGGTGTGACTGGCTGTTCGTATTTGAGAATGAGTCCCTGAAAAGCTAGTCAGAGCTCTGTATTTATGGGTGGGACTTGGTGGGTAGTGAGTTTCCCAATGGCTGAAGACTTACCTATTTTTTTCAGGGTGGTGGTTGGAGGGAGACCTTATATATTAGCATCTTCTATCTTTTCTTTTGGTCCAGTCACTTTCTCCACGGAGGAACTTTGCCATTTCCGCTGATAGAGTGGTACAGATTGAATTGTGTCCTCCCAGAAAGATTTGTTCAAGTTTTAGCCTCTAGTACCTCAGAATGTGATCTTATTTGGAAATGGGGTCATTGCAGATGTAATTATTTAGACGATGATGACGTCATGCTGGAGTAAGGGGGCTTAATCAAATATGACCGGCGTCCTTACAGACGAGGAGAGACAGACACAGAGGAGAAAACCGTGTGAAGACAGACAAAGGGAGAAGCCTTACGGAGATGGAGGCTGAGATCAGAGTGAGGCAGCCACAAGCTAAGGGACTCTGGGGGAAGCAGAGAGGGAGCCTCCCCTAGAAGCCTGGAGGGAGTGGGGCCCCGCGAACACCTTGATTTCAGACTCCCAGCCTCCAGAACAGTAACAAATAAGTTTCTATTGTTCTAGGTGACCCTGTTTGTAGCACGTTGTTACAGCAGCCCTAGCAAACTAACACGAGAGTGTGTGTGCCCACTGCCGCCCAAGATGCTGGCCAATGGGACGGGAGCTTGGCGGGCAAGCACTTTTCCGAACCCCCTCCGCTTCCCCGGAAGCACTTTCCCGCACCCCCTCCACTTCCCCGGAAGCACTTTCCCGAATCCCCTCCAGTTCCCGGGAAGAACTTTTCCCAACCTCCTCCACTTCTGGTGAAGCACTTTCCTGAACTCCCCCCTCCACTACTGCGCCTGCTGTAGGTCTCCCCGGGCCCTGTTCTGTGCTTGTTGTCCCCGGGTCTGGAGCTTCTCTGGTTTAATTTCTCTTGAAATTAATCCCAGGGTGAGGAGGGAGGAGTGGTCAGCGTGGGTGGGGACCTAGGGGCCTAAGTCCTCACTACTGAAACTCCCAGCTCATCCCTGTGCTTTCAGCCTCAGCTCAGTCTTGGAAAATAACGGGAGCCTCCAGTTCCTGAGTGATCTGTTATCACTGCAGATCGGATTTCCAGTTTGCACGTTCCTCAGGGCTTCCTCCCAGGTGGAAGTGAGGGCGCCCTCTTCTGGCGTCTCCAGCATCCGCCCGGCCCCTCTCGGCCGGCCCCTTAGTGCCGGTTCTCCGCGGGTCTGCAATTAGATCCTTGAGGTCCACGCCTGCTTCATCTTGGCGTCACCTCCACTTCCTAGGGCAGGGCTTCCCCACACAATAGCCCCTCAGTGCACATTTGTTGAATAAGTGAAGGAATGAAGGAGTTGAGATGACTTTGAAGCTAAAATGAGTAGACATCTGACTTTGTGCCTAAGAGAAAATTCTTCCTAAGGCTAAGATTGTTAAATAAAGGAACTGGTCCACCCATCCTTTACACATGGAAATTTATATTTCAAACTGAAAAAGGCCAAATTGGCACTTTGGTGTCGTCCTATAATTATAAAACCAAACATCTACTTGCTAAAATTTTTGAATTCCAATCAACTGCAAAAAGTTTCTTGGATCTTCTCACATTTGGTCTTGACATCCTTAAAATTAATCAGCTGAGCATGGTTTATAGCTCACAAAAATCTAGAGAAAATGCTTTTTTTTTTTTTTTTTCTGAGGCGGAGTCTTGCTCTGTCACCCAGGCTGGAGTGCAGTGGTGCGATCTTGGCTCCCGGGTTGAAGTGATTCTTCTGCCTCAGCCCTCCTGAGTAGCTGGGATTACAGGCACTCGCCACCACGCCCCGACTAATTTTTTTTTGTATTTTTAGTAGAGACAGGGTTTCACCACATTGGTCAGGCTGGTCTCGAACTCCTAACCTCATGATCTGCCCACCTCGGCCTCCCAAAGTGCTGGTATTACAGACGTGAGCCACTGCGCCCGGCCAGGAAAATGCCATATTTTTAACTGGGCAATTTTACACTTATTTTTCCTAGAGCCAGCTAAAAGCTGGCACATTCTCTTTAGTGCAATCTTCTCATCCTCCCCAAATGTCCGGGTTCACATGTTCCCCCAAAATTAATCATTCAAGATGAATATAAAATTGTTTGTTAGACTTTTTCTTCACAAGAATGTTTATTTTCATAAGATGTTTCCCATACACTCAAAGACTCACTTTAGGACCCCCAGTCCTCGCCCATATCTCCCTGGGTTGACGCTTTAGGAGACATATTTGACATCTACTTTATATTTCAGGCTTTTGTGCTACTCAGAAACAAAGACTTCCCTTCCTGCCTGTTTTACATATTTATTTATTTATTTTTTTGAGACTGAGTTTTGCTCTTTTTGCCCAGGCTGGAGTGCAATGGCATGATCTCGGCTCACTGTAACCTCCACCTCCCGGGTTCAAGTGACTCTCCTGCCTCAGACTCCTGAGAAGCTGGGATTACAGGCGCTTGCCCCCACACCCAGCAAATTTTTGTATTTTTAGCAGAGACCGAGTTTCACCATGTTGGCTAGGCTGGTCTTGAACTCCTGACCTCAGGTGATCCACCCATCTCGGCCTCCCAATCCTGCCTGTTTTGATGAGAAAAGTGTTTTTAAGAAAAGTCAAGGAAAATCAAGAATAGCTACACTTTTACCACAGCAGAATAAATCGTGGAATTACAGTGGGAATTAGTGTAATGGCTTGACTGATCTGCTAGTCCAGGACTTATTTCAGAAATGTGTCTTCTTCGAACAGATTGTATTACTGCACCAGGCAGGACTTCTTTGGTTGTAAGTGTGGGGAACTTAACTTGAACTAGTATAGAAAGGATGTCTGGAATCAGGGAGCTGATTGCATTCTCTTTCTCTCCTCTCCACTTCTCTCTGCTTTGATCTCCCTGGCTGGCTTCCTCCAAATGGTAGCAAATATGGCAGCTCCTGGTATTAAGAGAGAGGGCTCAAGACTGGCTGGCTCTAAGATGTAAGCAGGCAGACCTGGGGATGAACTTACCAACTCTGGATCACCTGGTAGAGGAGATGCTAGAAGGTTCTTCTGGAAGATGGCAGCTCTCATTTGAACTCCTGGTCAAAGTAGGGGATGGGCATTCCTGAAATAAGAGAAGTGTTGGTCTAGACACATGACCCAACAGCTCTCTGTGCATGGCTGGCACGCTGTTTTCCTTCATAGCCTGGTGTGTTTTAGTAGCATAAAGTGAAGTACTGTTTGGTTTTAGACTCTCGAAAATCGCAGAAACAGCATCATTTGTGCGGTAGAATAGAGTAGGAAAGATTCACACCAACATGTCCATAGGAAGTGCTTAGGGAATGGGGAGGGGCAGCTGGTCCATCCTTGTTCCCGAACCCGGGTCTCAGTGGGGCTGAATCTAGAGGTGGGAGTTTCGAAATGTGCAAATTGGGGCAGGGAAAGAAGTTGAGGCTAGAAATGAGGTAGAGACGAATATGGTTAATGCAGCCCAGATCCCTGAGGGGTTATTGCTGGATGATTCTGGACATTATTGAGCACAGCTACCACTCACTCTGCAGAAGAGAAAACCGAGTTGCAGGAAGCTTAGTTGACGTGCCCAAAACCTGTGGTGAGTTAGTAGCAAAGAAGGCACTAGGGCCTCATTGCCAGAGATCCACTCAACTTTCCACTCTGACACTCGAGGGGGCTTAAAACAGGCACAGGGATGGAATGAGAAACCCCAGCTGCCCTCTGGCTGTGGGGTCAGTGGAAGTCTCAAGTCCTCTTCCTTGATTGGGCTTCTAATCCTTCTTGTCTTGAAACAGGCCTAGTTGCCTCAGTGGACCATTTTACTTTAAGCTGATTTTGGAATCTCACATACCTCCTCTTCAATAAGAGGAAACTCCAGCCTCACTGCAACAAGGAAATCTATTAACATGATTGCAGATCCATCACTGGAAGCTGGTTGGGAGGGTGAGAAGAGTGGACTTGAGCTGGTCCTCCAGGAATATCTCCTAGGATATCCCAGTATAAACCCTCTGGTCTATTCTGGGAGGCAGGGAAACAGGAGCCTGTACTGGAGAGACAGAAGTTAGGAACGCACTGCACAGCTGCAATCCAGGGCCTAGAGGACAAAGATCGAGGCACTCTTCAGCAACTGTCTGGATGCTGGGATGCGGGGTGTGGCAGATGCTGCTGCTTGGCCGCAACTTCCCTTTGAGTCCCAGAGACTGTAATGGAACTCGGATGCTGAGTCCGTTACACAGTCTGCCACTACCTCTTAACATTCAGGGAGCTGGAGTCTTCATATTAGCTTCTCTGTGACTGTGTGTATGTTCAAGTTCCTTCAAGCAGAGCCTGAGACGGGGTGCTGTGCAAGCGATTACTGAGGGAGAGCTCCCAGGGGAAACCTAGAAGGAAGGCAGGAAGAAGGATGAGGGCAGGAGAAGAAGCCAGGCAAGGAGTGGGTTCTGAGAAGTCAGGCTGGTCCCATGGTGGGTGCTCTGCAGTGGGAATCCTCTTGCCAAGTTTTTCTGGCCCAGAGGCAGTGCACTGGAGTGTGGTATCCCACATCAGACATCACTGGCTGTGGGCCACCCCAAGGGAGTGGGCTATAACCCTGTACTAGTTATCAACTGCTGTGTAACAAATTGTCACAAACTTAGCAATTTACGACAACATGCATTTATTATCTTGGGTCAGGAGTTCGGGCTTGGCTTCACTGGGTCCTCTGCTGGGGTCTCAGAGGCTGAAACCTCGGTTTGGGATACTACATTTCTTTCTGAAACACGGAGTCTTTTCAAAGCTCATGTAGATGTTGGCAGAAGTCAGGCACTTGTGGTTGTCGAGTTGGGGTTCCTGCTTCCTTGCTTGTTAGGAGCTGCTCTCAGCTCCCAGAGGCCCCCACATTTCCTTGCCATTGGCCCTCACAGGATGGCAGCTCACTTTGTCAAGGCCAGTGTCTTAGTCCATTTGGATGGTTGTAACAGAATGTCATAAACTTGGTGGCTTAAACAACAGAAATTGATTTCTCATGTTTGGGAGTTTGAGAAGCCCAAGATCAAAGTGCCCGCAGATTCGGTGTCTGGAGAGGTCCTGCTTCCTGACTCATGCACGGCACCTTCCCTCTGTGTCCTCACACGGTGGGAGGATGGAGCAGTCTCTCCATGTCCTCTTTTATAAGGCACTGATCCCATTCATCAAGGCTTCTCCTCTATGACCCAATAACCTCCCAAAGGCCCCATCTCCCAATACCATCACTTTGGGGGTTAGAATTTCAACATATGGATTTTTGGGGGACATGACATCCAGACACCAGCAGCCAGCAAGATAATCTCTCCCTGCCGTTTCCTAGGACAGAGTCTTCCGTGATCCCTGGGTGACTTCCCGCCACCCAACTGTAACCTAATCCAGGGAGGGACACCATTCATTTTTGTCATGTTCAAAGGCTGGAATCAGGGCTCAGTTTCCATTCGCACTCAAGGGGGGGGGGGTGGATTACACAAGGGCTTGACTCCTGTGGGTCGTCTTAGAATTCCACCCACCTCACACACCCCAATGTGTCCAGAAGAGACAGTTCCCAGCATCCATGAACAGTCCTCCAGGAAAGGGCGTGGGTGTGAACTGCTAACATTTGACTCTCATCTGAGGGGGGTCTTGCAGAGGCACCCATGGGACCTTCCACACTGTCCTTGCCCACAGGAGAAAGGCCAGCCAAAGTCTCAGAAAATCACCATCCCTCAGGCCACCTTCCAATCCCACAGCCGAGTATCTGGCTGGGGAGGCCTCATCCCCATCAGGGCCACAGCTACAAGGGAGCTTGGAAAATGGAGTTCTGAACTTGCTAACTTGTGCAGTTAAGGAAAAGATAAGGGAAGAAAATGGGAAGAAGTGCCAAGAGCCAGTTCAAGCCTGCAGTGAAGGGGAAACAGAATTGAGAGATTCCGTGACTTATGAGGTGAATTGAGAGATTCAGTGACTTATGAGGTCCCACCGATGGCCAGGCCTAGATCCAGGACTCAGGACGTTTAGGGTAGCTCAAACTTTTGAGGTCGTTTTCCTCCTGGGATCAGGTAGTAGAGAGGAACTGGAAATGTAAGTGGGAATCCCCATACTGGTGATTAAGGAAGAAAGCTGCCATAGAACCCAAATTCTCTCTTGTTAGCACAAGGGAGGTTTACCACGAGTTTCTGGAAGTTTCTAGAGCCACGGGCAGTGCTGAAGAGGATCTGGATCATCAATGATTAGGTGTAGCTAAATATTAAAGATTAAGGTTTCCTACTGAATGAGAGCTTTTATTTCTTTAAATCATGTTCTAAATGATTTCTTGCCCTTGCTATTTAAATATAGCCATCCATTGGTATCCATGGGGGATTGATTCCAGGATCCTCCATGGATACCCAAATCCACAGAGGCCCCAATCCCTGAAATAAGGTGGTGCAGTATTTGCACATAACCTACGCTCATCCTTCTGTGTACTTCAAGCCATCTCTAGATTATTTATAATACCTAATACGATGTAAATGCCATGTAAACAGTTGTTATACTGTGTCATTTACAGAATGATGACAAGGAAAAACATCTGTACATGTTCGGTATAGATGCAATCATCTACTTTTTAAAAACATTTTTGAACCACAGTTGGTTAAATCCATGGATGCAGAACCCATGGATACAAGGTCGACTGTAGTAGAAACATTCAATACCAAGGAATGCATGTGCCTAGCGATTTTGTGAAAAAGAGTGTATTTGTATTTCAAAGAAACTGTGGAGTGGAAACACCTAAAACGTGCTTGTTCAGTTAACCTCAGTTTGCTGAGCTGCTTGGAGCATGGGGTTGTAATCAAAGGTTGTCTTCTTTGCAGCAGACAATGTTCTGGGATAAATAGTCCCCCTTAGTGCTGAAGTTGCAGACTCTAACCAAGGGGGTGGCAGCAAGTATTCCCGGTCTCTGTAGGGGCTTGAGTCCATGCCTGCACTGTGCAGAGAGGATGAGGGCAGAGAACTGGATGCCGCTGGAGGGGTGTGTTGTCCTTCTACATGTCATGCAGGCAGCGCGGTTCTATACTCGGAGCCTCTGCTCAGCGTGTCTTCACCTAAGAACCCCATAATTCAGGTTCCATCCTTGTTCCCTACCCCAGTGCTCTGCAAGTGAGCCCTTTGGTGCAGAGATGGGTTGGGCTTCTTTATGGGAGAGGAACGGAGCCCTGGAGCTGCAGAGGGGAGCAGGCATTCTCTCTGGGGTGCTGTCTCCTTTCTTCCCTAAGTTGGAGAGAGATAATCCATGGATAGCAGTTAATGATTTCTTTGCTCTTCAAACTTGGTTCGGAAGGATCTCTCAGTCAAAAAGATCCTTTCGGATGTCTCTTGATATTTCACATTAATGGACTTTTCATAAGGACCACATGATGGGAGAGCAGTGAGAAGTTTGGGGATGGCCAAGGCTGGGTTGTCATTTGAGCTCTGCTACTAACCCAGACTGGACAATGACGATGTCACTTACTCTCTTGGAACTTCTTTTCTTTTCTTTGCTTTGCTTTGCTTTGCTTCTTTTCTTTTCTCTTCTCTTCTCTTCTCTTCTTCTTTTCTTTTCTTTCTTTCCTTTCTCTCTTTTTTGGAGTTTCACTCTGTTGCCCAGGCTGGAGTGCAGTGGTGCCATCTCGGCTCACTGCAACCTCTGCCTCCTGGGTTCAAGCGATTGTCCTGCCTCAGCCTCCCAAATAGCTGGGACTACAAGCGCCTGCCACCATGCCTGGCTAATTTTTATGTTTTTAGTAGAGATGGGGATTCACCATGTTGGCCAGGCTGGTCTCCAACTCCTGACCTTGTGATCTGCCTGCCTCGGCCTCCTAAAGTGCTGGGATTACAGGCATAAGCCACTGTGCCCAGCCTGTTTCTTTCATCTGTAAAATGGGACCACAATTTCACCTAATAAAAAAAGACATCTTTCTATTTAAAAGGGCTTAGGGTGTTGATGTTTGTGATAAAGGAGAGAATGTATATTGAAGTGTTTTGAAATGTGCAAAGCTTTCTAGAAACAGAAGTTCTTACTCAAGTATTTTCCCGAAGCTTTGGCAAGATAACCATTTTCATTACCCCGTCTGTGCCTAGAATGGGCCTATAAGCGCCACAATCAGAATCATTAGATATAGAAATGAAAAGAAATGTAGCCTCCTTTTTTTTGCCGGTGAACAGAGCTTTGGTTAACAGAAAACCAAGGCGATTTTAATTGCTGGTTTTTCTGTTTGAAGGGGGAGGTTATTAGTAGAAGTCTCAATTCAGAAACTTCAAGAAGAAATGGGAGGGTGTGGTGAGGGTAAGGGGGGGACTGCATTTCCTGTTTTCCTTTCAGATGGTGTTGGAAAACATTGCAGGAAAACCATGGATACCCATGAAGAAATTCCAAAATTTATTCTTTTTGACGCCAAGGGCCCAGCCCAAAAGGTGATGAGTAGGAGTGGTCAATTTTTTTTTCAAGAGTTGGGGCTTGCAGGAGTCCAGCTAAACGCTTGTAGGGTGAAGACAGAATTCAGAGGGTGACATCAGCCTGAGCAGGGGCCAGAAGAAACAGAGTGGAGGAGTCTGGTTTCATTTACAGTTTTGGGTCAGTTCTGCAGTGAGGAGGGGGAGAGGAGGGGTGGGGGAGGGAGGAGGAGGAGGAGGAGGAGGAGCTGGAGGAAGCCCTGACTGGTATCCCTGGCCCCAGTCCAGTTTGGAGCTCAGTCTTCCACCAAAGGCTGTTCAGTTCTCCTGGGCTCCAGCCTCCTGCAAGGACTGCAAGAGTTTTCCTCCGCAGCTCTGAGTCTCCACTTTTTTGGTGGAGAAAGTCTGCAAAAAGAAAAAGAGACGCAGTGAGTGGGAAAAGTATGCATCCTATTCAAATCTAATTGAATCGAGGAGCCCAGGGACACACGCCTTCAGGTTTGCTCAGGGGTAAGTGTGATTTCTCTTCTGTTTTTCCAGGTTTGGGGCTAGAAGGAAATGCTCTCAACCTGAAGTGATCCTTTCCAGGTAGCGTTAGTGGCTCTTATGCTCATGCTGTTCACCAGTTTTCTGTACATGTTTTAGGTCTCTGGAAGATTCCGCTGATTTTTCTTTCTCACTTTGTGGCAATGGGATTTCCTTAACTTGGTTAAGGTCATGGTTGCCTAAGAGTGTGAGCACTTCTCCACCGCGTGTCTGTGGCTGCTACACGTGCCCTGTGCATTCCGGGCGGCAGCGTGTTTCGGCCCATGATTTATTGAAGTTACCGCCGCCTTCTAAAACCCATTCGGGATCCGCTTTGTTTGCAGAAGCGTCTTTGCTGAGGACTAGAATAGCTCCCTGCCGAGTGGCTCCGCTGGGAGATGTTCTCTGAGCTCTCTGGGTGGTGACACTAGGTCAGGGTGCAACAACCTGCGTGGGTTTTCTGCCCAGGGCCGCCCATGGGAAGGTGCTGGTGGAGTACATTTGCTGCTTTCACGAGATTGGAGTAACTCTGGTGCCCAGGATCAGGTCCAAGTAAAGGGTCGCTCAGTCATTGCCGTCAAGCTTTCGTCTTTCCAGGAACCTGAAGTCTCTATTGGAGACTTTGTCCGTTGGGGTTGCTTAAAGGAGTTGCAGGGGTCAGAGGAGAAGAAGGAATTGGGCATTTGGGCAGCATGCTGAGTGTCTAAGGCGGGGCCCCTGGGGCTGCAGGGCCAGCCCATGCTGCACAGAGGTGAGGCCAGTGCCAAGCTGGGAGGCCCCGAAGGCTGTTCTCTGGCCCGGAGGATGCAGGGTGGGGCTCGGGTCCTCTCTTGCTGAGGATGGAACACATTCAATGACAGTGGCCAGCCTGTTTGGGGAACCTGTTTCAAGGGGCCTACTATGTTAGATAATGAACGGGGATTGAAGTATGGGTGGGGTCACTGGGAGGGACTAGGGAGTGGTTGAAGAAAAATCTGCTTCCACAGGAAGCCCCAGGAGCCAGTTTAGAGGCTGGTGCAGACCCCAGGAGCAAACCCCTCTGAGCGCAGGGGAGTCTGCTGCGCCGGATGGGGAGGCAGGGCTGTGGCCCCGGCTGACCAGCTTCTCTCTCCACATACAGCTCACCCCGATGAGGACCACAGGGTGCTAGAGCTGCAGGGTGCTCAGAGCTCATGGGGATGGTGGATGCTCAACCTGGGATCCCCCAGCTTCCCAGGGTCCCATTCTTAACACTGTAAAAAACTGAACCGAAATGGCTTTAAAATCGAAGTTACATTGCTCCTAAGCAAAATTATATTGAAAACTGAGTGGGTGGCCGTTGATGACATTACTGGAACTTCTGAGGTTTTTGTTGGGCTAAAGATAATGGAAGAGATTTTTGGTCAGAAACCACTGATGTAGTCGTTTCCTGGTTTTCAAAATGAGCAACCAGGGGCTCTGAGATGCGGAATTCCTTGCCCAGGCCAGGGAGCGAGTGTCTGAGATGGCAGTGAAATGCTTCCCCATTGCAGGAGAGCAGATGAGCCAGCGACGGAGGATCCCAAATAACTCACATCTCGTTGGGAAAACTGCTTTGGGCTCACTAAGACTCTACCAATGACCTGAGAAAGAAGGGAGGTGGACCGTGGGGTGGGGGCATCGGCTCTGTGACCAGAATACCGGGGCTGGCTGCCCTGCTCAGGCCACCTCCTGGGGGTGGAGGGCCCTGAAGGAGGGGACTTGAATGCTCTTCTTTCTGAAGTGGGCTTGTAGCTGAGGATGAAAGCCTGGGGTGGGGAGGCAGGGTTTTTACAAAGATCAGGATCTAGGAACAGCTGCCTGTCTGGACTTCTTTGTTTAGGGGGTTTCTTGCTACCCAGAGGTTTAGTTCTCTCCTTTCCTCACTCATGGTCGAGAGAAGCCAGGAAGCAGACACTGAGTGGAGGGGAGGGCTTGGGAAGGAATTCCATGTTGGGGTGAAGTGAGGCTGTCCTGGCTTTTCCTATCCAGGCATTGGAGGGTGTGGCCACAGCATCTTTCTGGGAGGTGGCTGGGGAAGCCTCTAGAATGTTAGCCCTTGGCCCCGCTCTTCCCCTGCTTGGCAGGGCGCGTGTTCCACCCCACCATGGTTGTGGCCCACAGGTGAGGGGCTGTGTGGCAAATGTCCAAACCTGGGGTCTGAATGATATTTTTGATACGAGGTAGGCACCTTTCTGAAAAATTGTCTTTACTTCACACTTCATTTTATTTCTAAAGCATTCAGGACTCAGCAAATTGCACTGACTTTATCATAAGTGCCTTTTGTGATTTCCTGTCCTAGAACTTAATACGTCCCTGATGAGAAAGTAGGAAGAAGCTCCTCTCTTCAGTCAATTGTTGATTTGTGGTTCCAATGAGGCTGCTCATCCTGACCTTAGTTTCAGGAACGGAACCCATAGACGTGGATGCCTAAAGCCGGCTTGAAACAAGACCGCCTTCTTTGGAAGCTTTGGAAGCTGGCAGTGACTTTTTGCCAGCGAGGCTTCATTTGTTTCCTTGCTCAGAGTGTTTAGACAACTGGATCAAGCGTAGTCTTCATCAGCGGTTGATATCACCTCCCACTTATATGTGAAATTCCATGTTTAGGATTTAAAATTCACCGGCAAGTCATGAATACTATTGTGTGACACTTCCTTGCAGGCACAGTAACAGCTTTAGCAAAAATTTTTATTTGAAAGTTCAGTTTTGTCACTGCTCTTTTTGGAAGAAGCTGAAAATCTGGTATCTCTTGGGGGAAGACTCGCAGGCGGTTTCCATCTGACAGGGATGTTGTGTACCAGGCAGCTTTTCCTCCCTGACTTACGGGAGCAAACTTTTCACGGTGTCCTGGCTGCAGCAAGCAGGCAGTAAAAGACACATTGCGCTACATAAATAGCTGACGATTTGAGGAGGGACCTGACATTTACAGAAAATCCTATTAGCTCTAGCTAAGGAAATGAAAGCCGCAAACCCTCCAAATTTTAAAGCGGGGGAGCTTTAAAGTTTCCTGCTAATTCAGACAGCCATGAACTAGACAAGAATGGTTATCTTCATTCTCGCATTTCTAGATACAGCTTCTCTGTTTCCACTGTAAAACTTCAGTGGAATTCAGTGTAAAAATTCAGTGCAAAGAAAGGACAACCCTACTCTTTAAATAAAAGATGTTGCTTGCCCCCTCTAATGTGTGGCCACGAATGTCTTATTTTCAGGGAGTATTCCGCAGGTCCTGATTTTGCAGAGATATTCCCTTCAACAATTCACTTTTTTAACTTTGAAAAATATAATTTTTAATACATTCTGGTCTTATAATCCATTTTGGGAAAGAGATGAAATTTTGAGGGCTGGGCACTGTGGCTCATCTCTGTAATCCCAGCGCTTTGAGAGGCTGAGGTGGGCAGATCGCTTGAGCCCAGGAGTTTGAGACAAGCCTGGGCAACATAGGGAGACCTTGTCTCTACAAAAGCATTTTAAACAATTAACCAGGCATGGTGGCATGTGCCTGTAATCTCAGCTATGAGGCTGAGGTGGGAGGATCACTTAAGCCTGGGAGGTTGAGGCTGCAGTGAGCCGTGACTATGCCACTGCACTTCAGCACCTGGGCGACAGAACCAGACCCTGTCTCAGAAAAAAAAAAAAAAAAAAGAAAAGAAATTTTGAGTTAGCACATTCATCCTGGTCTGTTTTTGAAAAGGCAGTTTGGTTTTCTTTCCTCTAGAGGGAGGTGTATCTCTGCGAGCTTCAGAAAAATCTCTGAAGCGGTGCCTGGAGTCTCCCAGGGTGGAGTTTCAGGGTTTGCAGTGACTCAGTGATGACCATCTCAGCAGAGCTTGCGGGCAACTTTAGGACTGATATTTCAATACATGATTATCATTATTATATTTATTGTGACTGTTCATAATAACTGAAGTGGACATACGTTAGAGCTTTGTTTTTTTCTCTGCTCAGGTGTAAGTGTATTGAGATGAAATTGTGCCATCAAAGGAGGCATCTTTGTTCCCAAACAATTGCATTACAAGGGTATTCAGCAAATAAGACATTTTATAGGAAGCATTTTACCCATATCTAATTACAGAGGTTTAAATGAACAGTCGAGTGCTTGAGAACCAAAGTAAGTTTGCATATTCATACCATTGTGTATCCCTGTAGAATTACAGGATTTTAGATCTGTAAGGGTGTTCATGACATGTCCTTTGATACTTTCCCCTAATGGACAATGGGTTTTAACATACTTTTAAAAATTCACACAAACTATAATTATGAATGTCTCATCTTAAATATTTATTAATACAAATATATATTACTGACTCTCAGATTTATGTCTGTTCGCTTGAGATAACGAGCATTAAGACCCTGAGGGAGAGAATTCTAGCTCAGAGCAAAAAAAAAAAAAAAAACAAAAAACAAAAACCTAACCCTTTGGTTGGTCTTTGTGTTCTCATGTTTACTTAAGTTTAACAAGACCTATTGTGCATCACAGCCTTGAGCGCTGAGGTTCAGGGAGGGGATATATCCCTAATGCTAAATGACGAGTTGATGGTTCCAGCACACCAACATGGCACATGTATACATATGTAACAAACCTGCATGTTGTACCCTAAAACTTAAAGTATAATAATAATAAAATTAAAAAAAGAGAATACATTCTTGGAGAATATAAAAAAAAATGACTAAGACATAGCCCCCTCTCTTCTGGTTGGCAAACATATAATTTCTGTTTGGCTAATTGAAATATCAAAAAAACTACTACCTTGGTGGACGGTTTCTCTACGCCCTTTATGCTTCAGATGAAGAAAGAGAGCTCAGAGAGGTATGCCCAGTGACAGGACCACAGAGCTTGTCTGACGTTTCCAATATGCAGACATCTTGGAATCTGGACATTTCAAGGGGGACAAGCCTTTTAAGAGTGTATTTTAGGGTGCCATGTGGAGAAAGGTACTCTTCCCATTCCCAGTCTTCCTTGGAGTAGCCTCTTTTAAGTTGATTCAGCAGAGGAGTAACTGTTGTTTAAAAAAATCTGTAAAGAAAAAGGAGAGAAGAAAAAAACAAATACGAAAAGTTCTGCCAAACCCTCTCCCAAAGGCAAATTGTTAGTCTTGTAGGGGTCTGGCTGCATTTAGCATAGTATGATCCTACTGTTCTCCTGAAGTTTAAACTCATGAAATACAGAGAAACATTTGAGAATTGCGAGTGGCCAGGGAAAAGTACAATGGGAAATGTTTCTGTAAAACCCCCTGTGTGTGCTATACATTAGATTTTCAGGAACCCAGAGCATCAGGAATTGGTCACTGGAAGGAAGAGCTCATGGCTCGGTTTAATTTCAAAATTAAAAATTGAACAGCAGCTGGAGTTGACTCAGATCTCAAGGGAAACCATTCCAGGAAACTGGTTTTTCACTTCTGGAATCTTCATTAGTTGATTCAGCAGCCCAGGGCCGGTACCCAGAGTTAGCGCCAACTCAGCTAAACCCACAGCTGGCCCGGCGGTGCACCAGGGTGCTCTGTTTCTAATTGGGGCTGCAGAAAACCCATCACTCATCAGAGCCCAGGGCAACAGATGGAAGAGAACAGTTGCAGGACTATGGCCTGTTCGAGCGACAGGCAAGGAGCCTTCTTTTACACAAAAGGGAGGCTGGGAGAGATTGGCTGACAGATTGGCTGGGAGAGATTGGCTGACAGATGATTGGCTGGGAGAGATTGGCCGACAGATTGGCTGGGAGAGATTGGCCGACAGATGATTGGCTGGGAGAGATTGGCCGACAGATGATTGGCTGGGAGAGATTGCCCGACAGATTGGCTGGGAGAGATTGGCCGACAGATGATTGACTGGGAGAGATTGGCCGACCGTTGCTGACAGAGGCAGTAAGGAAGTAGAATTTCCCAGGTTATTGCAATAAATCCAGCATGGATGATATTTTATCGGATGTTTCAACTTGATTTTTGAAAAGGTTTCTATTTTCAAGAATAATTTTATCTTCTCTACTTGATTATGAATTAGACTAGAAAACAGACAAAATATCTAACTTTTCTTTTTACAATGAGAGCACCTTTCAGCCACTTTAATCATTGACAATGGAACACCACAGTTTTGGAAAGGTCAGTAGCACCCTAGTTCATTGCCAAGAAGGAAAAGACAGGAATAAGTGCCAAGCTCCAATCTGGATCCAGCAGCGTCATGTGGCAAAGAGTTGGAATGGAGTGGGCATTTGTGCAATATTTCTTGAAGCATTTTCTAATGCACCTTTCTTCTTTAACGTTGAAATGGAACTAGTCTCTGCCTGATGTTTATAATTAGCAGTATAAGTGCAGACAAAATCTCGTCTGGCTGCCGTATATTTCAGAATGTGGAATGTGTTTTACATTTGCATGGTGGCGTCTAGCTTTTCAAATCACACCAGATATGGAATTTCTGCTTCATGGTTATTATCTTCAATGCTATGAATATGCTTTAGAGTAATTTTTTCAAATATCTGGGCAATTAATCTGGAGTTTCTTAATTGCCTTTGTAATGGGAAGGAGACCCACCTCTGAGGAGCTTGGCCTAAGCCTGGCCGGAGGTCGGCGCGTTCTTACAGGTGCTCTCATTCACAGAGGGGGGGGCATTGCTAGGGGATGTCCGGGCCCTCTCTTTCTGCATTGCTTTGTTATAATCCATGAGTTGCAGAACAGGTGTTGCTTTGTTAGATTTTACCAGGAAGAGCTGAAGATCTCGAATTGGCTACTCCATGTCTAACAAGGACCCCAGTAAGTGACAAAGGACCCCAGTAGGTGACAAAGGAGGTCTAGTTACCCTGCCTGACGAGAAGAGTTTTAAAATGTTGCTATCACAGGATACATATTCAGTTTGGGTCAAACAGATTATTGTTCTAGAGTATTTTCATAGAATAGAAATTCAAAGGCCAGGTGTAGTGGCTCATGCCTGTAATCCCAGCACTTTGGGAGGCCAGGGCAGGAGGATCCCTTGAGCCCAAGAGTTTGAGACCAGCCTGGGCAATATCATGAGATCTTGTCTCTACCAAAATTAAAAAAAAAATTAGCCAGGCATGGTGGCACACACCTGTAGTCCTAGCTTTGGGAGGCTGAGGTGGGAGGATTGCTTGATCTCAGGAAGTTGAGGCTGCAGTAAGCTGTGATCGTGCCACTGCATTCCAACCTGGACAACAGAGCTATACTCTGTCTCAAAAAAAAAAAAAAAAAAAAAAAAAGGAAAAAAAAGAAAAAAAGAAACATGAAATCCAAGTTGTTAAATAAACAGTAAAAAACCAAAATTTGCTGTATTTCTTTGGAAGTTTCTTGGAGCTGTTCCAAAACATTTACTTTTGAGGATTCTGCTTTGGGTCTTTCAAACAGCAAGAGTATATTAAATTCCACTCTCCTCCTACCCTAATTGCAGGACTTAATAAATCCTTTCTTAGCTTCCTTCCTGAGGAAAAGAATGGGGACTCCTTTCCCAGGATTCATGCAAAAAGAGAAAGAGTGAGAAAAAGAGAAAGAAATGGGGCACTCCTTCTCACAGTCTAGGAACGGGCGTGGCAAAGGCAAGGGTGGATGAGTGCCTCAAATTTACTGAAATTTGACTTTTTATTTCACAGTAAGTGTGCACGGCTCTCCCTCTGTGGTCTTTGACTATTGCCACTGCTCCCATTTTAAACAGGACAATTAGGAACTAACAGAAGTCCCAGAACTTGATAGGAGGGACAGGCTGATTTTAAAAAGCATTGCTTGGAGAAAACCAAATAAATGACTTCAAAATGGGAGCTCTGGATTTATTTGAGTCTTTGTTTTAAAACTATTTCCTTGTGTGCATGTGTGTGTGTCTCTTTCTTAAAAAAGATTTCCAGACATGGAAAATGAAAAAGGTTTTGAATAGGCTAAATGAAAACTAATTTACAGAATTGCAAAATAGCTTGGGAAATCATATTCATTGTAATATGATTGAATATGATTTCAGGTTGAAGGACCATGTAGGGCAACCTTTGTAATAAAAGGTATCCTTTTAAATTTCAAAGGGATAGAAACTAAACAGAAAAAGGCACCTGAAATCCTTTTTAGAATGAGGCAGAGTAAACAAAAAGATGAATAATCCTAAATAGAAAGATGAGAATGAAAATGGATGACTGTTTCTTATTGAATCTGTTGCCTTTAGGACATAGAATCTAGGATGAAGGAACAGACCCCTTCCAGCCCAAGGGTCTCAAGCAGCCAATTCTGAGTCTTTTTTTCATATTTGAAAGAATGATAGCAGACAGCCGACTTCTATTGACATAGAATCTGTGGTGTGTCACCACCAAGGAAGTCTATTTTTTCCCCAAAAGACGTGGAGAGTTTCCTTGAGATCTGGGCCAAATCTGGCACAGCCTCTAGGGTTCCCTAGGGTTCTTCCCATGAGCTTTGGAAATGCTAACTTGGGTTGGAATTCTGGTTCTATCTTGTTTTTATCTATGTAACGATCACTTTGAACAATCACTTTGCCTTGCTGGGGTTTCAATTTCTCAGCTATAAAATGGAGGGAAATCAGCCATCGGGGGGTTGGGAGGAGGGCGTGAAATCCCACCCACAAGACAGAAGCCCAGGAAACATTACCAGCACTCTCCTCTCTCCTTCCTCCGGGAGGGTGGTGTCAGGGAATGAGCGGGGATGGCTGCCTCATTCCCCCTTGTTGAAGTGGGAGGGTGATGGTGTTTGACATCTTTTAATGATCTAAATTAAAAAGTTCTCCAAAATTTGCTGCCAGGGAATTTCATTTTTTTATAAATGGAGACTCCAGGACATGATAAACAATAGAAGAGAGTTAATTGCAAATGAAAATATCAGCAAATACTCAACAGCTGGGCTAGGAGCCCACGAGCCACAAGACCTGCTTCTCGCATGATGGTAGGAAAGTATGTGGGGCCAAAGGCGTTTTTCCCATCTGGGAATTCAGCTCAGTCAAACCATATGGGTTCTGAGTCATCAGTGGAGCCTGGATAATGCATTGTCCTACAGGCATCATCTCCCGTCCTTTTCAGAGCTGGAAGGGCTCCTTTCCTTCTCTTCTCTCCCCTCCTCTTCCCTCAATATCTGGATATATTCTGGATAAAATAATTCCTGTGCAGAGTGTATTTATCTCATTACTTTGTGTTCCAATGGGAAGTATCTCCACTGAGGGGGCTACTCCTCTAAAGATTCACATCTTGAAAATAAAAATCTTTACATATGATTTTCAGTGAACTAAAAGTTTATTTTACTCAGAATGGTTGAAGTAAGTGAGTGATGTCTTAGAAAGACTTCCCGGATTTTATTTTGTAACTATTTAGATTGTATTGAGCACTCTGGAAGATGAGAAAGGTAATTTTGGAATTGCTCCAGAGTGAGCCCACTCAATGCTTTATATGTGACAGAATCAGTGGATTCAAAGGCGTTCACTGTGTGAGGTATAGGAATGATCAAGAAAACCGTTAGCAAAACCTGCTCAAGGCATAATTCACTTGTGCTCTTTGTCAGTGCTCCCTGCAGAGGCGTCTGCAGCTCTTCCCATCCCAGACTCAACAGTGAGGGGACAGCTCTCATCTTATCATGTCCTATTTTTTCCACCTGGATTACAAAGCCGAATGCTTTACAAAGAGCCTCTATAATACTCTTGTGTTCTCATTCACAAACAAAAATACCACTTAAAATCGTGCCTCTTGAACATGGATTAAACATTTAAAGTAATTGAACTGGATTTTCCAGAAGATTTGCGTTAAAATTTTTAATTGAAGCAGCAATGCTTAAACTTTGGGGGGTGAGGAGTGGCGCAACTGCCTTTTAGAATCACATACAAACATGGACCCTTATCCCCAGAAAAACCCTCATCCATAGATGCAATTTTGCACTCAACTGTGGGAGGATCATAGACTCTTTGAATCTGTTGATCCCGTATTAAAACATTGATCTAGACCAATTACAATAATACAGGTTGTTTTGGAAAGAACAGGCCATTTTCTTGGAAAGAATCTAGCAGGAAGCTTACCTTTGCTAAAAAAAAATTGACTCTCAAGCTTGATAGAAAGAATCAAGAATAGCACATATAAAATATACTTTTATATTATTCTAAAGTGTATATCGTTATTTAATTGAAGTCATACAAAAAATTAGATATGGCAATTGCTTTTTTTTTTAATTTAAAGAAACACTCAGGAATGGGTCTAACAGACTGTAGGGAAGAAAGGTAAAGCTTGGTGGAAAGGTCTGGAAGTTTCCCAGGGTTGCATGGGCTTGAGGATTCCTAGAGAGTGAAGGGGCAAAGTTGGGGCTGTGGCACGGTGGAGGTAGGGTCATCCTAAGTGGAGGGAGGAGAACAGGCAGTCCGGCCTGTCGGGGGTCCCTGAGCCCTGCTGTGCTGCGACCAGGTTAAAGCTTGGGAGCATTGTCAAACCACAGCACAAGCACTGGAGACTGCTCTTCTACATTGTATTAACATATATCCATGTCCAAAAGGCGGTGACCATTGCAAGGCAAAAAAATTGGGCTGAGCTTTTGCAATACTGCCATTATCACCACTCATTGCTGTCACTTTGTTGCAGAAAAAAATCTGTTCTGTTGATAACTGGCCTCCTGAGCATCATTAGAACAGCATTCCTTTCTCACTGTTGATACATTTCCAAGAGACTGCTGTATTGACAGGTGGTTCTATTTTAGCTGCTGAGATCATGCCTTCAAGTTCTCAGAATCTGAATCACAGGGTAGATTTGTTTCATCACAGGTGGTACTTTTTGTTGACTTTCTTTGGAAATCCAAAGCCACATGGGTCCTAGTGTTCATTCCCTTGTTTATCGCTTCATCTGTCTCCATCTCACCAATTTTTGGCGGGTCAGGCCTAGGGCCCACACTGTGTTCTGTCTTCCTCATAGCTGGGCCCCAAAATTTGGACTCCAGCTTCTCCCTCTGGGCCTGACCTCAGGCAGAAGGAATTTCATGACAAATCCACGGGACTGAGCTTCAGGTTTCCTTTGTACCCACTTAGCTCCTGTCCTTGACTGGCAGCCTCAATAACTCTCTGTGGCTCTCCCTGTACCTTTGCTAAGTGGTCCATCTGGACACTAGTCCGCTGCTCCATTCATGGCAAAGTTACATCACTCATCAGCCGGACAGACTGTCCTCTGCCATTAATCTTCAGATGGCAAGGCTGAGAACATTAGATCATCCTCATCCCTGATTTCATTAGCTGTATGGGGAAAATGGAATTCCTGTGCTACACAACAGACAACCATAAAGACTTGCAGAGCCCATGGGGGCACCTGTGGAGAGAGGAAGGTTAAGAGAGACACAAAAGCTCAGGCCTTGGGTAGAGCCGATTCCAAAGCTCAGAGGATACTAGTCAGGGCAGAAGCCATGTTTGCACCAGGTCTGAATGTTCATATTAGATTCTTTCCCACTTTCATGAGACTCTGATCTTCTTTGCCAAACCCTAACATTTTGCATGACATATATTCTTTTCTTATTTCTTTCCAAATCTTATTTAGAAGTAAGGGCAAACATTGTGTTATTTGAATACAGTGGCAAGTGGACACACTTTAGGATGTTTAGTTGTACTGTTTTCTCCTAGTAGCTCTTAAACTCTATCACACCTCAAAAAAGAGATGCTGCACTTACATCATTCCTGTTAAATTGATGGCTACATTTTAGGAGTAGTTACCCATGCTTTTAAAACCTGGCAAATGATATTTCCTGTCCTCATTTCTATTTGAATTGTGGTAAAAACCATATAACATAAAACATACTATCTTGACTATATTTAAGTGTACAGTACAGCAGTGTTAACTATATGCACCTTGTGGTACAACAAATATCTATAACTTTTTGATCTTGCAAAACAGAAGCTCTATACCTATGGAGCAGTAACTACAACTGTCCCCCTCCTGACAGCCTATGGCCAACACCATTCTAAGTTCTTTTTCTAAGACTTTGACTACTTTAAATACCTTCACATAAATGGAATTATAAAGTAATGTATTTGTCTTTTAGTGACTGGCTTATTTCACTTAGCATAATATCCTCAAGATTCATCCATGTTGCAGTAGATAAAAGGATATCCTTCTTTTATAAGGCTGAATAATATTCCTTGTATGTGGCATGTATAAGACTTAGTATAATACAGTAGGCCGTGCACAGTGGCTCACGCCTGTAATCCCAGCACTTAGGAAGGCTACAGTGGAAGGATCTCTTGAGCCCAGGAGTTCAAGACAAGCCTGGGCAACATGGAAAAACCCTGTCTCTACTAAAAATACAAAGCTTAGCTGGGTGGGGTTGTGTGTGCCTGCAGTCCCATTTACTCAGGAGGCTGATAAGGAAAGATTGCTTGGGCCTGGGAGGTTGAGGCTGCAGTGAGCTGTGATCTTGCCACTGCACTCCAGTCTGGGTGACAGAGTGAGACCCTGTCTCAAAAAAAAAAAAAAAAATTACAGTATAAATGGTGTAATAACAGTGCAAAGTCCTAGGAGAACTGTAGGAATAGCAGTTAATGAATTTAACAAATATTTATTATACACCTACAATGATACAGATAGGCATTTTGCCATACTCTATGCTCAGAGTGTGGCTGAGCTTCACAGTCCTGGAAGACTCTTTGTTTGTGATAAAGCAGCCTTGGAAATCTATAATCAATTTCATAATTGCAAAAAATTCCATTGTGTATGTATATATACATATATATACTTAACCAAGGAAGAAAAAAATGTGTGCACTAAAAACTATAAAACACTGTTGAAATGAATTAATTTCTTTATTCATCTCATCTATTGATGGACTTTTAAGTTGTTTCCACCTTTTGGATATTACAAATAATGCTGAAATGAACATGGGTGTGCAAATATATCTTTGAGATCCTGTTTTCACTTCTTTTGGATATACCCAAAAGTAGGATAGATGAATTATATGATAATTCTGTTTTCAGTTTTTTGAGGAACATTCATATGATGGAGGCTATCCTTTCCCCACTGTGTAGCTTTATTGAAGCTCAAAGATCATATACATGAGGTTTTATTTCTGGGCTCTCTATTCTGTTCCATTGGTTCATATGTCTGTCTTTAAGTCAGCATCATATTGATTTCATTACTGTCATTTTGTAATATGTTTTGAAATTATAAGTGTGAGGTCTCAAGCTTTGCTATTTTCCACCCCTTCATTCTGTTAATGTGGTGTATCACATTGATTGGTTTTCATACGTTGAAACATCCTTGCATTCTAGAAATAAATTCCACTTGGTTGTTGTGTATAATCCTTTTAATGTGCTGTTGATTTGGTCAGCTAGTATTTTGTTGAGAATTTTTGCACCAGTATTCATCAGGGATATTGGTCTGTATTTTTCTTTTCAATATTGGTCTTATAAAAGTGAGTTTGGGAGTGTTCCTTCCTCTTTAATTTTTTTGAGAAAAGTTTGAGAAGGATTAGTGTTAATTCTTCCTTAAGTGTTTGGAAGAATTTTCCAGGAGAGACATCTGGTCCTGGGCTCTTTTTTTTTTTTTTTTTTTGTGGAAGGTTTTTGATTACTGATTCAACCCCATACTAGTTTTAAGTCTGTTCAGAATTTTCTTTATTGCTTCATGATTCAGTCTTGGTGGATTGTATATTTCAAGCAAATATCTATTTTTTTTCTAGGTTATCCAGTTTCTAGGTGTGTTATTTTCCTCACTTCTTACAGATCTCATGGAGTCTTGTCAGTCTCTCCAAAGTCTTGTATGTCTTCCCAAAGTCTTGTATAAATAATTTCACGTGCCTGGTTTGCTTTAATTTCCCCTTGCTTTCTTCAGGGAATTGTCAAATTATTCCTGATGCAGGGGATATAAAACCAATTTAGAAGCATTTGGAGTTTTAGAATTATAAGATGAAAAAAGTCACATTTCAAAATCTGACATATACTTGATAACCAGAAAGATGTTTTTGATTTTCATTCACACCGATGCTGAATGCCTTTACATGCTATAATCTGTGAAACAGACTTTTTAACCTTCAAACCCTAACAGTGAAATGATGATGATAACTCAATCTCCCTAGATTATATGTATTTCAGTTTCTTAAGTCAAATGGAATTTCTAATTTAACTGTAGTCTATACTATATCATTTCCAATATCAAATAGTACGTCCTGAAACTCAGTATAAGAAAAAATGACAATATTAACTAGTGTCATGAAAGTTCATGCTGATAATGAGATTGAGTCTGGTCCTTCCCCTGGGCTTCTCTGGGGAAATGTCAGTCGTCTACCCATTCTAATTCTCTCACTTGGTCACAGGGAGGCAGGAGGCGGTCACAGGGAGATGGTGGACATCAAGGGACATGGGTCCCACTTACAGTTAATGGAGTCCAAGAGAACAGGTATTTGCAAACCCAGTGGCCTGGGCTCAGTGGAGGCCTGGACAGGTGGAGATGCCTTTGGTCACTGCTTCAGAGGAGTAAGAGCTTAGCAAAATTAGACATGGAGAGGAATAGCCCATGAAATATGTTTGGGGAATTCTGGGTTAAATCAAGTACAGCAGGTTTCTTTATTTTTCAGAACTGCTATACACTAAGGTATATTGTAACTGTTACAGAAGGAGGCTTCATATTCAGCACTTTCCAAACTGCGTTTCTCATGGAAACGCCTGTTTTTCCCCTTCGAACATCTAATGGAATGGGTGTTCCATGGAATGTGCTTTGGGAAATGCCGATGAAACCTACGTTGTTGGAGAATGGTAGTTAGAGTTCACTTACCACCCATTCTGCGTCAGGCATTTACCAAACAGCCTGCCACATGCTCCTCACAGAGGGCTGGAAGAGAGGCATGGCTATCATTGTTCTGTGTTGCAGAGGAGGAAACGGAGGCTTTGAGCAAGTATACCACCTACCTGAGGTAGGGTGTGGTGGATCCAGGATCCAGATTTATCTGATTCCAAGCACCTTGTCTTTCCCCAACATCACTGGCTCCTTTTCTGATTCCTAAAAAGCCCAAATTCAGGCTGGTGAACTTGATTGAAAAGTTGCTATGGAATCATGGGGTTTTCATGGAGAAATAAAAATGTTCTTCTTATCCTCTCATCTTATGAACCCTCAGTGTGGCAGGTGCTATAGAGCACCAAGGTGTCTTTGAGTAGTTGTGCACCTTGGCCACTTATTCTCTGCACCCCCATTTTTTCCTGTAAGCATGAGGATCAGCATCCATCTCTAAGGATAATGTAAAGATAAATAACATACATTATGAAAAATTATGAAAAACTGCAATTATCACATAGTAGATGCTGAATAACTTTTGATAACATGGCACCCAAAACAGCGGTTTAATAACATCCTAGCCTACCTGTGTCGCCAATGGCCTTGTTCCCCAGTACTGTTACCCAAACCTCTGAAAAGGGAACCCCTGACCAGAGAGCTCCTAACTGGGGAACCCCTGGCCAGTCTGGGTAAGAAGAGTCACTGACATGCACATCATTGCAAAATGAAAATGAGCTTCTCGTTCAAATGTTTTAACAATTCCAAGATAGCAACATCAAAGCATCAAACTGAGCATGGGGCCCTTCAGAGCACAGGGTCTTGTGGGCAGCCCTGTCTGTGGTCTCAGAAAAAGTTAAGGGAAACCAGAATCCTGCGTCAAGGAGAGGAGAAAAAAGATGCTGTCCTGGCAAGCGGACTTCAGCCTAGACAGAAAGACCCTAGCTCTCCGGAGGGGTCTTAAAGGAGACCCCAGCCCCCAAGCTGATCTCTTAGATTGGAGATTGGAGAGTGAAGAGGCTGTCACAAAATCTTGTGGTAGGAAGAAAAGATGTTGGCAGGGGAAAGGTCTGATGACACACACTACAGAGCTCATGTGAATGTGAACTTGGCTGGTGGGGCATCATGTGTGCGGCCCCCAGAGGCACGTGGGTATGGGAGACTGTGCATCAGGGCAGTTAGCCTCCAGGTCTGGCTTCACAGTCTTACTAATTAAATCACCCCGGGCTCATTCCATTGTGAGATTGGAGGTTGGCATATGGCAGAGTTTCCTTGGAGGAAAAGTGCTAAATATTAATAGAGAATATGGAAAAGGCTTGACATGGTCCCAGCTGCTGTGGTTGGGTTGCGTTTGGTGTAATTTGGGCAAAGCCTGTTCTTTCCATAAACTGAAGCTTTCCTCTGAGGTTCTTTTAAACATGACTTACAAACTTAAGCTGGGTGTCAAAACCTGACACCTTGTGCCTATGGGTGCTTTTACTCCTGACCCATTTCCATTCTGCTCTTTGCTTAGGAATATGCTATTTCCAAATTGCTGCCTACATCACTTTGGGAGGAAAAGAAGGTTTAATTGCATAGCTTTTAGCTGTGGCCAAAGTAATAGTCACTAGATTCAAAAATTCTCATTTATATGTTTAATCAAAACTATCTTTCATAATGGATAAATTTTTCATTCATTAGTAATTTGAAAAAGAAAGAGAATATTTTCAGATTGTGGAGAAACTACTATGAATGCCTATTTTCTAAAAATGTAATTGTGTTCTTTGAACTATGTTTAAGAATGTCCAGAGAGGAGAGTGAGCATTGCCATTACAGGTGATCTATGTTCTGCTAACAAGAAGAAGTCTGAGGTCCCCTCAGACAGAGAGCTCTGCCTATTCACTTCTCACTCACCTATTCTTTACCTTCCTCCCACCTTCCCACCTTACCTCCTCCCTTCCTTCCTCCCTCCTTCCCTCCCTCCCTCCCTCTCTCCCTCTCTTTCTTTCTTTCTTTCTTTCTTTCTTTCTTTCTTTCTTTCTTTCTTTCTTTCTTTCTTTCTTTCTCTTTCTTTCTTTCCTTCTCTCCTCTTCTTGTTTTTCTTCTTCTGCTTCTTTCTCTTCTTCTCCTTCCTTCCTTCCTTCCATCCTTCTTTCCTTCCCTCCTTCTCTCCCTCTCTCCTTCCTTTCTTTCCCTTCCTTCCCTTCCTTCACTTCTTGCTTCCTTCCCTTCTTCCTTCCCTTCCCTTACCTTCCTTCTCTTCTCCCTTCCCTTCCTTTCTCTTCCCTTCCCTTCCCTTCTCCTTCCTTCCTTCCTCCCTTCCTTGTATATATGCATATATGTGCGCATGTATGTATCTGTATAGATTTTTATCTATCTATCTATCTATCTATCTATCTATCTATCTGTCTGTCTGTCTGTCTATCTATCTATCATCTATCTAACTATCTATCATCCATCCTTTTGCTGTTGGTTCAAAGAATGAATCAGATACAAAGTCTTCTTGGAAGTCTAAAAAGGATGTAGAAAGCATGGGATTTTGAGGGATTTTGCATAATGAGAGTCAAAAACTGATCATTCCCTTTGCCCTGTTTTCTCTTTTAGGTTCATATTTGGTGCTCAGACAAATTCAAAATGAGGAAACATCGGCACTTGCCCTTAGTGGCCGTCTTTTGTCTCTTTCTCTCAGGCTTTCCCACAACTCATGCCCAGCAGCAGCAAGCAGGTAAGAGCCAGAAACGTCCTTGATTTTGTAAAAAGGAATATCATTCTTTGATTTTAGATCTTAGACATCAGGCACTGACATAGAGCTTAGATATGTTTTTAAGGTAGCTAAGCCATTTATTATAGGATAGTCAGATAGGATAGTTCTAGGATTTATAGACCTTTTCAGATACTCTTTATCCAGTGAGAGATGACCTATTTTTTATTAAAACTTGGGTTTGGTATCTTGGAATTGGCTTGAACATGATTTGTTTTTACATTGGATGTGAACGGAAAGTTTGTATCTCAAATGTTTTACCACCTGAAGGGACTTTCCACATTTCTGGCATTGGCTGGTCTCTGAGCACATAAAGTAGGGAGAAGTCAATGATTGAAAGTAAAAACTATTTTCCCTGGAAAAAACAAAGATCACCCTCTCTCTCTAACTCCAGATGCAGGAAGGCATTTTTCATCTAGGATCCTTGGATCTTTAAGATTTCTGTTTCCCAAAACGAATTAAAAGCATGGGTTCTAATTAACTCTATTAAGAATTTGATTTCAGAGTTTTAGAAAAGTGGGAAATGCTTCATGCATTGCAAGCTGGAAAGGACTCAGGTGGGTCTCCCTCTCCTTGACCCAGAGAGCTGGGCCTCTGAGGGATTCTTCCTCCAGGCCAGGTTGCTCTTAGATGGAGGGAAGTCTAGTGTCACTTCAATGGAAGAAGAACGTGGGTTGGGGCATCAGGTCAGCCTGAGGTAAGTAGAGTCCAGCAGCAAGCCTGGCTCACAGCTGCAGAAGGGCACCTCCTGGGGCCACTGACAGCCTGATACCCTGAGCCCCTACCCTTGAGGGAGAACTGGGTTCATCTGGAAATGAGATAGATAATGTTTGACATCTATGAAGACTTTTCTGGCTCTGAAAAATATGCAGTAACTAGTAGAGTACAGTTTGTTCATGCTCAAAAAAATCTGGAAAAAATAAGTCTTTTCCCTTCTCTACATTTACACAGGTCCTCCTTGCTTAAAGAACATGTATTTATTATATTTATTTTTCACACAAATTACCCAAAGCATTGGGGGTTAGTGAATGGAAAATAGCAATTTTTACTTTTCCTTTTTTGTCAAGGCCCAGTTTTGTATTCCAAACTAAAGAATGAATTTATAAAATGATGGTTGGTTGTCTGTGATAAGACTTCCTTCTGGTTTAATCAGGTGGGTCTCGGGGCTCAAACTGCCACAGGGAATAATACTTGAATTAAAGACAGCCCACGAAATTGTTTCCCCAATCTGGAGCATGCTACTGGCCCATTCATGATGGTCTCTGAGTATGGAACTTGGGCTAGTGACTGGGTACCAGCAGTTATTGAGTGCATGGGCTCAGGTCCCTGGTTCCCAGGTAAGTGGGTCCACCTTCCTGTATTACCAGTGAGGTGTGAAGTGTTTAGTAGCAGTATAGTGTAAACCAAATTTGTTTAGGAAGGCTTTGCACTGATAGGAAGTAATTGCTTACATAGTAGAAAAATCTAAACCAATGTCTTTTTTTAAAGATGTCAAAAATGGTGCGGCTGCTGATATAATATTTCTAGTGGATTCCTCTTGGACCATTGGAGAGGAACATTTCCAACTTGTTCGAGAGTTTCTATATGATGTTGTAAAATCCTTAGCTGTGGGAGAAAATGATTTCCATTTTGCTCTGGTCCAGTTCAACGGAAACCCACATACCGAGTTCCTGTTAAATACGTATCGTACTAAACAAGAAGTCCTTTCTCATATTTCCAACATGTCTTATATTGGGGGAACAAATCAGACTGGAAAAGGATTAGAATACATAATGCAAAGCCACCTCACCAAGGCTGCTGGAAGCCGGGCCGGTGACGGAGTCCCTCAGGTTATCGTAGTGTTAACTGATGGACACTCGAGGGATGGCCTTGCTCTGCCCTCAGCGGAACTTAAGTCTGCTGATGTTAACGTGTTTGCAATTGGAGTTGAGGATGCAGATGAAGGAGCATTAAAAGAAATAGCAAGTGAACCGCTCAATATGCATATGTTCAACCTAGAGAATTTTACCTCACTTCATGACATAGTAGGAAACTTAGTGTCCTGTGTGCATTCATCCGTGAGTCCAGAAAGGGCTGGAGACACGGAAACCCTTAAAGACATCACAGGTAATGGCAACGCCACCAAGCTACGCCCTGCCCTGCTGTTCTTGGGAGATGAGCTTGGCAACTGCTGGCCTTAAAGCAACAGCTAGGATGGCGCGCGGGCCAGGGAAGAGATGAATGTTCACAGGTTTAAAAACAAAGGTTTGATTTGGAATATTCTTCCATAGTCTTCTCCCCAAGTAGGGCATTCACCTACATACAAGAAGAGTCTTTTTTTAAACAACTAATATTTTCACTCTAAGAAAACCCACATTCTAATATCATGATCCCACAAAATACCTCTGCCTTCCTTAGAAAAGAAAGCCTCAGAGTGGTGAGGTGTGTATCTGATCAAACTCCTCTATTTGGCGTTGGGATCTGTTTCCTTTAAGGAAAGCTCCCTGTTGGAGAGTGCATGAACTGAGACGGGAGCGAGGGCATCTGTTTTCGTGTCCAGTAGACTAGCAGAGAGCGTCTCTCTTCTACTTCATGGAGTTAATTTAAGAGTGTTGGTAGAATCGGAATTACAAGAAACCTCAGCTATGATCCAGTCTAGATCGATTTGGAAAAAATTTAGTCGTGGATGGTTAGTGACAGCCGGAGCTGGAGGCTGTGCATTTGGGCTGTGGGTCTGGTCTTCTTATTTCTTTTCCATGTGGTAATCATGGCTGTGCCCACAGAGACTCTTCTAATTCTAATGGAGTTGATGAGAGCCACTCTGGAAGTATTGAGAGCACATGGACATTGCATCGATGGGTCATGTGCAGTTGCATGTACAGAGCTAATTGGCCAACAAGTTATTTAACCAGTTAAGCCTGTTAGCTCTCCTTCCAGGGCTAAGTGCCTAAATGGCCAGTGGGGAAGGAATTTGACAAGTACAATTTCAAACTGTACCATACCACAGCAACTGTAATGAGTGCCCAGAGCTTACTCATCAGTGATGGGCAGAGCAGAGGGACCTCCCCTTGTTAGAAAATGAGCCCATGCAGCCATTTGATAGTTGGTAGCAGAGAATTCTGGGTGGAATGAGCAGGAAATGAGAGAGGAATCCAGGGGGAGAGTTGAGCTCCAGAAAGGAGACACACATGTTCTCTGAGATGGAGGGAAGGCATGAGAAAAGGGGCTGTATTTCCAAGATATTCAGGTGTATAAGAGGCACATTGAGAGAGTTCAAGTTGAGTTGACATCCATCATCTCAATAAAGAAGGGAAGCAGTGGGGCTTGGGGGCTTGGAGGGATTGAAGTTATTTTTGATCAGCTGCTATAAGGATGTGAAGAGGGGTCACAAAACATTCAGGAAGCAACTGCTGATTTGAAGTGGCTTCCAGTTGCTATCAGAGATTACGAGTCAGTGGGTGTCTCCATTAGTGTGGATCCCTGCCTTTCTGCAGATATCTCAGGCACTCCCAGGATCAAAGGAGTTCCCAGAACTGGAACTTTCAAAGAGGGAACAATAGAGAGGACAGAAGAAAATTTTCTCAGTAAGGAAATCCAGAGTGGTAGCTAGTAAATTCCTGAAATAGCCTGCCATGGCATCTTAGCTGCATGGGGAGCTAATGAGAGCTGGAATGGGCCAGGAGACCTCTGAAGAGCCAGAGGATGAGAGGCCAGGGCTCAGAAGGAGAGCCCTGGAGACAGCTGAGTGTGCAAGTTGGAGACACTGCTGGTGTGTAGACAGGGAGACCTCCGAGGGCCAATCGCAGGGCTGGAGGAGTTTCCAATGGTGCTCAATGTGGTCCTCAGATGTGTAGGAACTATAGACAGCCAGCCACTGCAGAAACCAGAGAGGGTGGTGCTCACAAAGGTTGTCCATACAGACCTTAAAGTCTGGAGATGACCACGGAGCCTGCAGTGTGGATGCAGGCTGAACATAATGTAACTAAATCATGTAGGAAGGTTGGAGACTCTCTTCTGTGTATTTAGTAGGCATGAGGAAGTGGATAACTCTTTGAATCAAAAAAGAATGAGTGGGCAACCACATGGCATAGGGGAACTGATCATAGGAAGCAAGATTTATGAACAGATTTTTCTCCTACACTTTTAAAAATGGTTACCACCAAGATGGCCATTGAGACAGGAGGTAGGAGGTGAGGTGACTGATGGAGAGTCAGTCTCTTGTGAATACACGTGGATGGTGGGGCAGGAAAAAGAGAGTTGAGGCTTGGAGGCACACATCACTCTACAGGACCACATGGGAGGGACAGCAGAGGAATTGCAAGATTGCAATCAGAATAATGGAGCAGTTGCAGAGAAGCAGTACCAGATGTCAGTTTTTCATAACAAGGATTCAGAAAGCAGGAGCTGAAGAGAGATGACCCAACATCAGCAGAAAGGAACCAGCTGTCTTGGGCAGGCAGAGCTTGATGAAGAAGAGGGTTTCAGAACTAGCCAGCCCCAGGGTGTTTCAGAAGTTTGTTCATAAAATGGTTTTCCCAGTGGTTACCCCTGATTTCAGCTTTAACGGGGCTGGCAGTGCTGATGCCCTTACCCGTGGGTCTGCTTCTCCATAGGAAAGAGTGAGAGGCAGTTCAAACACTGCAAAGTGTTTCCTGCTTCCAAATGACAAGCCTCACCCCCGGCATTACCACACAGGCATCAGTCCTGCCAAATGACAGGAAAAGGTGGGTGTCTCTAACAGCACCCTAAATCAAACACTCAGATTACCAGGAAATGACAAGAGGGTATCTACAATGAACTGCACTGCTCGCTACCATAGTCTCAGTATCATTAATTCCCTGATCCATCACATTTCAGAATATCGGGATAATAACAAAGACCTACCAAAAAATAGTGAAAGGGGCTCACGCCTATAATCCCAGCACTTTGGGAGGCTGAGGCGGGAGGATCATCTGAGGTCAGGAGTTTGAGACCAGCCTGGTCAACATGGTGAAACCCCGTCTCTACCAAAAATACAAAAATTAGCCAGGTGTGGTGGTGGGCGCCTGTAATCCCGCGAGGCTGAGGCAGGAGAATCGCTTGAATCTAGGAGGTGGAGGTTGCAGTGAGCTGAATTCGTGACACTGCACTCCAGCCTGGGTGACAAGAGTGAAACTCTGTCTAAAACAAACAAACAAACAAACAAACAAACAGTGAAAGGGACCAGTAGAGAAATGGAACATCTTTTATTGACATTTCGTTATACTCACAAAAATAGCTGAGTTTGCCTTTATGTTTAACCACTATGAAATGGACAAACAATTAGATTACTGTAGTGAATGCTAAATCAACCTACCAACATCGTATGTTTCCACACAGATGATAAAACCTTTGTTTTTATGCCAAGAAAGCATCTCTGTCTTCTAGTGTCCAAGCCACTAGCAGCACCAGGGCAGAAAATTAATCCATTCATGTGTCTTTTCTAATTAACATCACTCTGCAATTCCTCCTAGTACCATGTCCTGCTGCATGTTCCATGGCAAAAACATAGAATAATAATCCTAGGAAGAACAGTACATCTCTGCTTATAGTTTTTTGGAAAGCCAGTTAGAAGGGCATTATAGAGATTGCTAATTAGTTAGGGCTGCCTCTTGTTACTACCTGTCTGCTAGGTAAATTCCCCATAGAGCGTTCTTGATTGTAAAACACACATATGTGTAAAATATGAACGATCACCACTGTTGTCAATGAACTCTACTCAAATAATCAATCTCTAATGGTTGTGTTTTTAAAAATCCCTCTATTATTCTTTAAAAAAACGGATATACCTGAGATACAAAGCCTTTATTTTAAAACAAAAGCTAAAGGTGACAGGGAGGATTTTGGCATGAGCTTTCTTTTCTCTGTAAAGGATGAAGATTTTTAAAATTTGTAAAATATATCTACAATTTTGTGTTCTGCATAGGAAATAAGAATGTGAACTTGTTTTTCTTAATGAAAGGAGGCATCACATGAGCTAAGAAAGGCATTGTGCCCACACCAGTGAGCTCAGGAAAAGAGCTTCCAGGGATGTCGAAGGAAACTGTGAATTTTCCTTGGACACCATAAAACTTTTCTGTAGAAAACACCATAGAGGATGTGATACACAAAGCACAGAAGCAGAAAACCAGACAGCTTTAAAGCTTTTAAATTGTGCATAGATCTGATTCCTTGTAACATTAACATTGGTCATTGGTCCGCCTTGCTGTACACAAGCACACATGGCCCCTGTGTGCCCTTGAGGCTTCAGCTCTCCTGAATAACAAAGCATGCCCTTGTATGTCCCATTATTGTGTGTGTAAGAGGATAATGTTGTTATTCAGTGATGACAAATTATCCAACGTGTTCTATGACTGGCCACTGTAGATGTTCAGTCTTTTAGAAGAGAATGTTCAAGGATTTTCCCTCAGGGTCCATTTATCTTATTTGCATGACTATAAATTTCAACCGAAAAGTAAGTTACAAATGGAGAAGAAATAGTGTTATCCTGCGACTTACGGATCATTTTTAAAAGCTTGACTGTATTGATCATATTTAATCCTTCTTTTAAATGTCTTGATATGCTGAGGAAGTGGCAAATTATTCCGTGTCCTTTGAAGTCATTGGTTTAGGCCTGGGAAATGTTGAGGAATTTTGTGGGATTTGTGGAGCCTCTGTATTATACAATGATGCAGGCCATTTCTATGGCCTTCTGTGTAATTCACATCCCCTGGCACCACACTCTCTTGAAGATCCTTCAGGAATCTTATATTTTGGCTGAACAGTGGCAAATGCTTTGGGCCCTAATCAAGGGCCTAGTCTTACATAAAACTTTTGTGTGGCAATTACTAAAAACACAAGATCTTAATTACTGTAGCACAACAATTATCCTACTCATTGTATCTTATAAGAAGGATTGTGATAGCAATGTTGCCAGGTTAATATATTTCCCTATGCAAAGAATTAATCTGCAAATATATTGTTAGGAACTTTTGTGTATATTAGGAAGGGAAGAGAGCAGTTCCGACCCTGGCAATCTCTGTTTCAGTTCACACAATGAGAAGAGCTTGGGTAAGAATGTAATTTCACTAGAGCAAAACTCTTCAATTTTGTGAGACAAGCTTTGGATCCTTTTCTACAGTGAGAACAAAAACAATTTTGTTGGCACAAGGAAACATTAATTTTAAATATAAAATGTTCTCTGTCATTGAAAAGATCAGAGATCAGAGTGAATGGTCTTACCTATAATATTACCATCATTTAAAAACAATACCCTGAGTGTAGTTTTCTGGAATCCCAGAATATAAATAGATAAGCTCACATATAATCTCTTCTTGTCCCTAACACATACTTAAGTTATCAAAAACATCGACTAGAATAATTGTGCTCCTCCTTGGGTTTAAATCAGCCAAATTTAAACATTTGAACTGAGGCTGTGAAATCTCTGGCCCTGACTTTTAGATTTCTCGATCCCTATTCCTCCCTCAGGGCTGCTATATAACCCTGTTCTCAGTATCAGGTTGGGAATTCTCTGTTCGCCGTTATGGGGGAGAGAAGAAGTCTTGGTCAGCTGTTTTTCTGCCCTTTGTGTAACCCCAGGCTAATTCTGATCGGGGTTTATTCGATGCTCATGGTCCTTCTAGGTAACTAGTTTAGGATGTCATAAAAACAAGGTTGGATAATTATGTCATGACTGGTTTCATATCACTCTGCTTAACATTGTTCTGCATTAAGTGACTGAATATAGAGGCAATGACAAAATAAGTGAACAAAACATACTGCCCAATCCCAGACCTGCATTTGAGTTTTATGCAACTAAACATCATTCGAGAAAAAAAAACAAACAAAAATTTCATCAAAGTATTTTTTACATGAAAACTTTAAATGTAGTTTGAGTTCTGATTCACAAAGTTGCATGTACAAGAAAGAAGAAGAAACAATAGTTGCTTAAGGCATCCAGCAACATACTGGGTTGAGGAATCACCAAATCGTGACTCTGTTTTGTAGCTGTGGATTTGTATAAAAAATTATTCTAATCATTTGAGGAGGCAGGAGAAATGACCAAAAATTAGAAATCATCTCTAAAGTTTTGTTAACCTACTCATTGATTTTCCCTGGTAGGTTTGGTAGTGGACAATTCATCCAACTACTTTTCCCTCCAAATTTAGTGGAAATTTCTAGAATATGTACCCAAGATTGTCCCCTCAGAAAAGTGAATATGATGTTTGGAAATTTAACTATGAGGATGGCACAAATGAAAAATTGCTATAAATGTCCCTTTTTTACACCATGATTTCTAAGAGGTTGCCTCTTATCCATTCAGAATGCAGAACTGAAAGAGAATTTCACATTCCTTCATCAACATGTGTTTTGTTTGCCCATATTTCGTGTTTCTTATTGGTTTCCAAAGAAACATGTCAGAACACTGAATAATGCATGTGGTCACTTGTTCTAATGCTTTCACATTTTTTGCATTTCTTTCTTTTAAAGCACAAGACTCTGCTGACATTATTTTCCTTATTGATGGATCAAACAACACCGGAAGTGTCAATTTCGCAGTCATTCTCGACTTCCTTGTAAATCTCCTTGAGAAACTCCCAATTGGAACTCAGCAGATCCGAGTGGGGGTGGTCCAGTTTAGCGATGAGCCCAGAACTATGTTCTCCTTGGACACTTACTCCACCAAGGCCCAGGTTCTGGGTGCAGTGAAAGCCCTGGGGTTTGCTGGTGGGGAGTTGGCCAATATCGGCCTCGCCCTTGATTTCGTGGTGGAGAACCACTTCACCCGCGCAGGGGGCAGCCGCGTGGAGGAAGGGGTTCCCCAGGTGCTGGTCCTCATAAGTGCCGGGCCTTCTAGTGACGAGATTCGCTACGGGGTGGTAGCACTGAAGCAGGCTAGCGTGTTCTCATTCGGCCTCGGAGCCCAGGCCGCCTCCAGGGCAGAGCTTCAGCACATAGCTACCGATGACAACTTGGTGTTTACTGTCCCGGAATTCCGTAGCTTTGGGGACCTCCAGGAGAAATTACTGCCGTACATTGTTGGCGTGGCCCAAAGGCACATTGTCTTGAAACCGCCAACCATTGTCACACAAGGTATGTATCCTCTTCTCACCATCTGTGTGGGAGTGGGGTGTTGTGTGTGTTGGTTTACATAGACGTAAGGTGGGCACCAGCATGATTCGCCACAGGAGAAGCTGTAAGTAGCCACAGTCCAGTCCTTCCCTGATGAGCTGGGTCCTGGATGTCATGTTTGTGATTGTTGCAGTGTGCGGAAAAACTAAAGACCAATGAGTGAGTGAAAGCTCTTACGAGAGTATGAGTTGCTGAGAAAGCGTACTTTTAAGGCTAATTCAACAAACCTGTTGCTTTGAGATTATTAAACATCACCGTATTAACTACTTATAATCCAGTCTTCCTAAAAATGGGCTTGAGGGGCTCATTACAGTTCTGAGAAAGTTACTCCAGGACCATGGCATTGGGCTCTAAAAGTCAGTGTTAGAAGTGTGTTCATAGAGTGTCTTTCCAAAAGCAAAGGTGGAGTGAGGGTGTCTCCTCAAAGTCCTTTTGTGCTAGGGTGCTGAGAGTTACACTTCTGAAGGTAAGAAATAACAGTGCAATCACTTGATGGAATATTTATGAAGTTTTTTTTTTTTTTTGCTGTGCTTGTAAAGTGTAGGAGTAATTCTCCTGGGTGGCAATATTAGGATACAGGCTCAAATGGAGTGCCTTTGGCAAAACAGCAAATTGGAGTGGTTTAAAAAACAAAAAAACCAACCAAGTCGCATAACAAATACACACAACAAACATAGGAGGTGTGGTGGGGGCATCAGGATGCATAGCCTCCTCTACCTTTTGAACTGTTTTCTGAGACATCAGTCACTTTTCAGACCTATTAATTTCATTACCTAGGTCAGGCCAATAGGATGCCATTTGGTAAATCAGGGACACAGTGGCCCCCAACAGTTTCCAGAAACACCCAACTCACTTTCAGTGTTGCTTACACACTGGGATGCTCTAACGAGATTAGTCCTTGACTATAAGACCTTGTTCTTCATTGTCCTTCCAGAGTATGGGCTCAGTGAAAATTGGTGAGTGGATACTGAGGCTCCTATAAGACTCTGATTATCATCTGCAACCAATCATCTAAATTTTCTTGGGTGAAATAACACATTGTCACAGCTCTTATTTGCTAACTTTATAAGTAAAGTCTGGGTCTACAAGATAAATATTGTAATAAGATACTGCTTTACCCATTGTATCAATTACAATTGATAAAGGGAGGTTTTCCTTTGATAAAGGAGTGACAATAACTTAAAAATAACCCTTTAGGAGAATATACCATTGTATGAAATTAAGAGTAGAACATTTTAAAGTCTTAATTTAAAAAATCACTATCTATTTATTTAAGGAACTGACCTCTACTTAATAGTGCCTTGCTAATCATTAGTTCTAGTTGCTGCATTCATGTAAAGGCAACATCACCACATTTCCTTACAAGGGTTACAAAATTCACACTGAGTTAGCTCGAACTTGCTTCAAATGATTTTAAACCATGGCTTTTGTTGTAATAAAAATTGCAGGTAGAAAGCTCAGGCTATGGCATCTCTACTTAATCTGTACATTGGAACTGTGACCTGGTGATGTAGCAAGAAAAGTGTATGTGAGTGTTGCCTTCTGAAGGCTGTGTCTGGCATTTATTTAAGTTTGAAAGGCCAATTCCATGTGGCTTAGCTTCTGCTGCATACAGTTTTCCAGCTTTTCCTCTCACTTGATGGGACCATAAAATTGGCCCAAATCCTTCAGATGAGCTAATAGAGAGACTAGAATTGTGAACATAATGTTCTGAATGCAAATGGACATTGAGAAGCAATGGAAACACAGTGTGCAGGACTACCTGCCCGGTGCCTGGAGCTGCTCATGCTTATTCCATTATGGTGCCGTTTTGTGACTCTGGCAATTAAGAAAACAATCAAGTGAAAATTTATGACCTGCTGAGGTTTCTCTGAGCTTGCATACTATTGGTTTGCATCCCAAAGTATAGAAGCCCAGAGATTTCCCTATGTTTTGCAGACACCGACGATGCAACATGGCTGTAGATGGGAAAGCTGGTCTCTGGTCCTGGGTCTTATGTGGACCTGCCATGTGATCCTGGGCAGGTCATGCAACCTCTCTGGGGTTTGATTTCTTGAATTTATGACAAAGGAGTTGCACCAGATGAAGATATGTCTGTACCAGGAGAAGTTTCAACTTTTTAATGAAAATGGGCAGCACATGACCCTTGTTTCAGATTTTCCCTAGCTAAGTAGAGTTTCAACCCCTTGATTACAAACCTCATGTTTAATATCCATGATTAACTTGTAAATATTCAACAAATATCCTTGACTATCTGGCATGTGCCGGACACTATGCCAAGCGCTGGAGATATGGTGCTGTTTAATGAGACAGATGTGGCTGCTCGTCTGTTACAGGATAATGGGGAAAGAGACAATAATAATATAAACTAGTGACCAGGCAAAATATTCCGAGCATGATAATTTGCATTGGGGCACTCAACAGGGCTGTGATAGGAAGACTGGGGAAGGGAATTTTAGATCAGGTGGATGGAAGGCCCTGAGAAGGTGTGGAACCGAAGGCAGATGAGCATGTGGAGAGCAGGGGGAAGAGTGGTCCAGGCAGAAGGAAGAGCAGGAGGGGTGGCCCTGCAACGTAAAGGCGCTTAGTCCCTTCCCAGAACTGTCAGAAGGCAGTGTAGCTGGAGCACACTGGACAGGGAGCCTGAGGTTCAGACTCCCTGGATGCATGGAGGCTGGAGAAGCAGCTGCTGTCGGGGGATGAGAAGCCACAGGGAGTGGAGCCTGTGGGTTGGGAGACAATGGCAGAGGAAGGTAGGCTGTGGGTTAGTGGTGGGGGCAGGGGCTCTCCTCTGAGGGCTTCTATTTTCTCAGAGACAGATGAGGAGGCCTTGGAGGCAGTGGCAGAGGGCTGAGCAGAGAGCACAGCCATGAGACAGTCATTCTGGAGGACAGGACAGCCAACTTCCCAAGGAGGCGTGGGAGGATGGTGGGCAGGCACAGGTCTTCCGATGGGGGTCTGGAGTTCCGAGAGTGGCATGCAGGTACCTGGTTGTGTGGTCTTCTCCAGGAATGTCCACTGCTTGGGTGATGCATGAGGAAGACCGTGGGCCTGATGGAGGCTTTCAGGAGAGTCTGATGGAGGTGCAGGGATGAGGCATGGAGGAAAACAGAGAGAGGCGTGGGAGAAGGGCTGAAGAGGGTTGTGCCATGTTGGTGAGGAGTAGCAGGACCTTCAAGTTCATCTCCCAACAAGGCAGTGAAGTCAGGCCCTGCAGAGCCACATTAAAGAGATAAGACAGCTGTGTTTGGGTTGATATTTATGTCAGGTGGAAGGAAATGTGTATGCATCCCTGACGTGGCTCACAGAAGAGTCAGCTGTGAGAATCCCAAGGTTTTTATCACTGGGTCAGAGGAGATTCATGGTGCAGCCCCCAGAGAAATGAAATGATTCTGCAAAGGCTAGGTGAATTGCGTCAGAGTCATGAAGCAAACATAGAAATTCAGTTATTCTTCCAGTTACTCAATATTTTTCAGTGTTTATTGTATTTGGCTAAGCATGGTTCTAGGCATATCATCTGTTATGAGCTCCCATGACTTGAATAAAAATCAAACGTAAATGACCTCTTACCTAATCAAAGGGGACTCTGGGACAGGGCCTCTGGTAACCAGAGGTGCATTCCAGGGTTCCCAGAGCTGAATCCTTGTTGGGTGCAAGGAGACTAGGCCACTTGTTTCATTAGATCTGGAAGGTATTCCTTCCCGCTGGCTCATCGGGAGAAGTTTTAGTGATGCAGTGGTAGGGGGAGGGAAAACGTGGGAGGGGAGGGGTTGATATTTATCTTCTCCCACCCCGAGTTGTGCCATTGCTGGTACTTATAAAGAAGAATATAACAATCTGGGCCACTTGGTATAGGAGCAAGGAGCTTCTCAGGTCATTGTTATATGAGTATTTGTCTATTTTTCTGTCATGTGTGATATACATAGTAAATACATGAGTGGTAGATTCATGGTATAGCATATATGGAATTTATATGTGTCTATATACATGTATGTGTGTATCCATCTATATACATATATATTCTCTCTAATGGTACAAAGGTATAAGAAGTCTTCTAGAGATCTACACATTAGTTTTATCTGCAAAGATATTTTAAATCAAAATGAACGGGTAGCCCAGAGAGACAGCATGTTCTAAATTAAATGAAGGAAGGAAAGCCCGGAATGGATGTTCATAACAATGACCATGAAATATTGAGGAAAGGTTCAATGATGTTCTGCACACATTGTTACACCAGTAGGCAACTGTGTTATTGTATTAAGGACGTTGGTGCATAACATGTTACCCTTCTCTTAGAACATAGACCTCATCTTGATGCTACAGGTGAGCACCCAGATGAGGCACTGCTGTCTTTGTCTGGCATGTGCCAGTGATTCTCACCCCAGGCATCATGCTCCCAGCTTCTGGTCCAAACAACTAGAAATGAACTGCATTTCAAAAATGTGTTCTAGGCTGGATGTGGTGGCTCAAGCTTGTAATCCCAGCACTGTGGGAGGCTGAGGCAGGTGGACCACTCAAGGTCAGGAGTTTGAGACCAGCCTGACCAGCATGGTGAAACCCCATCTCTACCAAACAAAACAAAACAAAACAAAACAAAAATTAGCCGGGCATAGTGGTGCATACCTGTAATCCCAGCTACTCAGGAGGCTGAGGTGGGAGAATCGCTTGAACCCAGGAAGTGGAGGTTGCAGTGAGCTGAGATCATGCCACTGCACTCCAGCCTGGGTGATAGAGTGAGATTCTGTCCTAAAATAAAAATAAAAATACGTTGTAGAAGGTTAGCTCTGATTCTTAGAAAATTCTTCCTTACCTTCATCCCAAACTTTGTTTCCTTTGTCTGCTTTTACAAAATCAACTTGCCATGCAATCTATCTGATGGTATACAGTAACAGAGGACTCTTTTGCAAACAGTCCATCTCAGGTTTAATCATTTATGTTCCTCTACTTCTTGGAAGCTCTGTCAGGTTTTTGGGTTAGGTGTTGTGGTCTTAACAGACTTCATGGTTCTTGCAGTATGGGCGGGGTGCCTACACATGGATACAGCAGTTCACAGTCACTGTGAGACAGTGATCTTATTGAGATGTTTTTGCTTTATGGTTTGCCTTTAAGTTATCACTGTCATATTACTTAGGATCTTTAAAAACAGGTTTTTTGTTGTTTTTTTTTGGAGATGAAATCTCACTCTATCACCCAGGCTGGAGTGCAGTGGTGCAATCCCGGCTTACTGGAACCTCCTCCTTCCAGGTTCAAGTGATTCTCATGCCTCATCCTCCCGAGTAGCTGGGATTACAGATGTCTGCCCCCATGCTTGGCTAATTTTTGTATTTTTAGTAGAGATGGGGTTTCCCCTTGTTGGCCAGGCTGGTCTTGAGCTCCTGAACTCAGATGATCCACCTGCCTCGGCCTCCCAAAGTGCTGGGATTACAGGCGTGAGCCACTGTGCCTGGCCAAAACACAGGTCTCTTAAGTGAAAAATGTTTGTGGCACTTGCTGGCTTTGATGCTGATTTCCTTTTTATAAGTTTTATGTTAAGTAATTCTTTCATCTGTCAAATGAAGACATGGAATATAGAACTGAAGAGAACAGGGATGTGCAGGCTCTTTCAGCTTTTGCACTTGACAATGAGCATTTTGAAATCAAGACTGTGAGGCAAAGGGTTCTCTGAGCAGACATCAGTGGTTTCTTTAATTATTCAAGCAATGACTTCACTCTGGCCAAGTTGTGTATTTATGGCAGAAAAGAACTTACTGAATTTTCAGTGACAGCATACAAAACACGTGGCTACTAAAACTAAATTTGTTTTTGTGCAACTATTTTGTAAAAAGTACTGACTGGGCAGGGCGGAAGGTGAGCCAGCTTTCCTCCCGCAGGTGGGGAGGCAACCGTAACTTATGTGTTCATTAGGACAAATTCCCTTTGGGGTGGCCCTGTGGTCACACTGGCCACAGTAAATGAGGGTGTCCTTTAAATGGAGTTAGCTTTGTAGAAAGTCATTGTTGATTGTGCTTGGTAAGGCCATTCTAATTGCCTTATAATGTTGCCACCTACAGTCATTGAAGTCAACAAGAGAGACATAGTCTTCCTGGTGGATGGCTCATCCGCACTGGGACTGGCCAACTTCAATGCCATCCGAGACTTCATTGCTAAAGTCATCCAGAGGCTGGAAATCGGACAGGATCTTATCCAGGTGGCAGTGGCCCAGTATGCAGACACTGTGAGGCCTGAATTTTATTTCAATACCCATCCAACAAAAAGGGAAGTCATAACTGCTGTGCGGAAAATGAAGCACCTGGACGGCTCGGCCCTGTACACTGGCTCCGCTCTAGACTTTGTTCGTAACAACCTATTTACGAGTTCAGCCGGCTACCGGGCTGCCGAGGGGATTCCTAAGCTTTTGGTGCTGATCACAGGTGGTAAGTCCCTAGATGAAATCAGCCAGCCTGCCCAGGAGCTGAAGAGAAGCAGCATAATGGCCTTTGCCATCGGGAACAAGGGTGCCGATCAGGCTGAGCTGAAAGAGATCGCTTTCGACTCCTCCCTGGTGTTCATCCCGGCCGAGTTCCGAGCCGCCCCATTGCAAGGCATGCTGCCTGGCTTCCTGGCACCTCTCAGGACCCTCTCTGGAACCCCTGAAGGTATGGTGGTGATGGCTTCAGACACACAATGGGGTGGTCTCCAGGCAGGACCTTTGAGAACAAAACAAAATGAAGTGTGTTTGTGTTTAGCTAAGAGACAACAAATGATGAAAACAGCAGCAACAAACACGATTTATTTCAGGTTTCCTTTTGCACTGGGTTGAGGATTGTATGGTTTACAATGTCATGCAATAAAATTTCATATGATAAGAACCATATGATTTAAACCATAGGACCATGGGCCACCTGTCTTTGAAGCTTCTGGCTGAGGAGGTCACATCTCAGTTCTTATTGCTTGTCAGATCCCTGTGTTCTTCTGTTTCTACTGGTGATTTCTGTCCAGTCTCCTCCTCATCACCAGGATGTAGCTTTCCTTTCCTGAGTTGTCCATCTACTTCTAAACAGCCCCAGTCTGAGCTGTTTAGGGCACAGTGTCCTCAGCTTTTAATCCCTCTCTTCTCTCTCATTAAGGGATTACCCTCAATGGGAAAGCATATTGAATGGCTAGTGTGGAGTTCAAATCTAGGGGTTCTTCAAATCCCTCATTTAATATGATTGCCAGTGGAGAGTTATTTTTAAAGACATTATACAGATCTATGAGCTAATGAGTTGAAGAAATACAATTCACCACCCTTAATGAAGGGAAGATAAGCATCACAGAATGATGCTTTCCCACCTTGCAGACTCGGATCACTAGAGGATTGCCTGATACATGCATGACCCATGTTGCCTGGATGCATGCTTTCTCTTCACACTCCCTGGTCTTCTATATCCATCTCTTTCTCTCTCTCTTTTAAAATTTTTCTTAAAACTTTTAATCCACACTTTCATAGCCAAAGTTCAACTTAGGATACAATTAGTTGTGAGGTCTAAGTTACAGTAGGGCATCAGGGAAGAAATAAAACATAAAATTTTAAAGGCACATGCTAAATGTGTTGGGTCAAATACACTATTTTGAGAATTATACTTTTTATTCTTGATGTGTATAAGTTTGGCCAAGCCTAGCAACTAGTCTCTTTCTATTTTGCTGTGTATTTATGGTCCCATCATCTCACTTTGGGGGAATTCCCCTGTTGGATGCTTGCCTAGCAAGGCTGTGACTTCCAATAGGAGAAGAGTCCCAGTGGAGAATGACAAATGGGGAAGTCCGAAGAAGACTTCAGTGTGAGACCAGCCTACTTTTGCTATTTTTTTTAGCCTTAAGGAGCTTGTGTTCTCAGGTTAGTGAGGGCTAACTGCTTCTGAGCTATGGATGGAAGACCCTCTGTTAGTGGGTAGAGGTGAACCCCAGAGGATCCAGCCAGGCAAACTTAAACCTGACTGGGATGAGTGATGTGGACTGATGCAGCACCTTCATAGAATTCATTTTTAGGGAAGGAGTGTTTGGTTTCAAGGATTCTGATCACTTTTGTTGTTTGTAAACATTCTAACTTTGATGTTGTAGCTCTCTTTGAGCCAACTTGGTTTCGTAAACTTGGCTACCAATATGTCTCACAAACATCAGCCACCACCAGAGGAAAATATGCAGCCATCTGCCATATTTTACAAGATGGACATGCTTTGCCACGCTGACTTTCTCTGTGTTCTAAATGTTGGCATGTGTGCACGTGTTGTAGGCACACATGATAAAACTCTCCATGGTTGTGTATGTCTCACTTTGTTTTCTGTGCTTCACTGCAGTTCATGCAAACAAAAGGGATATCATCTTTCTTTTGGATGGATCAGCCAACGTTGGAAAAACCAATTTCCCTTATGTGCGTGACTTTGTAATGAACCTAGTTAACAGCCTTGATGTTGGAAATGACAATATTCGTGTTGGTTTAGTGCAATTTAGTGACACTCCTGTAACGGAGTTCTCTTTAAACACATACCAAACCAAGTCAGACATCCTTGGTCACCTGAGGCAGCTGCAGCTCCAGGGAGGTTCGGGCCTGAACACAGGCTCAGCCCTAAGCTATGTCCATGCCAACCACTTCACAGAAGCTGGCGGCAGCAGGATCCATGAACACGTGCCACAGCTCCTGCTTCTGCTCACAGCTGGGCAGTCTGAGGACTCCTATTTGCAAGCTGCCAATGCCTTGACACGTGCGGGCATCCTGACTTTTTGTGTTGGAGCTAGCCAGGCGAATAAGGCAGAGCTTGAGCAGATTGCTTTTAACCCAAGCCTGGTGTATCTCATGGATGATTTCAGCTCCCTGCCAGCTTTGCCTCAGCAGCTGATTCAGCCCCTAACCACATATGTTAGTGGAGGTGTGGAGGAAGTACCACTCGCCCAGCCAGGTAAACCTCCCCTGTTGCCGGGAACTCCCTCTCCTTCCTCAGACACCACCCTGGCGGGTAGTTTGCCAGTCTGAACTCAAGAACACTGTGGACTGTAGGAAGACAATTGGCTCCCTTCCATTGAAATAGTTTGAATAGGGACTTGAGACACTGTACCAGCAAGGTTGGACTCTGTCTAAAGGGTGTTCACGAAAGAAAGTCTAGAACATCCAGCTTATGTTCTGTCCATTTTGCCTCACCCTTTATTCAGAAGGATTTTTTTCCTCTAATGACTGTGAGGATTCTGGAGTTCAAATCCAGAGTTGGGGATCATGGGGTGGAGAGAGACAGAGAGAGATTTTTCTTACATGAATATGCCTTGGGATTATTTAAACATTGAAATTGTATTTTTACATGATTTTTAAATGTTCAACTTCTGCTGTATCTAGAAAATTCTTTGTTATAAAACAAACAAAGGGTGCATCTTCATGCAATGGTAAAATGGTTTCTAGGGGAAGGCTAACTTATTATTATTATTGCAAATTATTATGGTGGTAAGATATGGTTGTATTAGATCTACCAGTCTGCTAACATCACACAGATGATTGGCAAGACTAAACCAATTGAAACCTAATCAAAATAGTTCTAAGAATTGTTTGAACTGAGAATGTTATTTATATTACACGTTGTGGTGCCATAGGGCCTGTCATCTGTGTTTCCTATTGTCTCATTACAACAGATTGGGAAGCACTGACAAGGAGCCTGACCCACATAGCAGTAATGGGCACTATTGTGGGTCTTGGCCCGTAACCTCAAATTTAATGATTTGATCATTCAATTACAGCAGATTCATGGCAACCCAGTTATCTTTGAGTGGTTGACCCATATTAGCCCCCCCTTTTTTTTCTAGAGATTGAGATCAATTTTTTAAAGCAAAAGTTTATTAAGGGCCATGTTTTCAATACTTTTATCTGTAACAGTTTGAAAATGCTGTCTGTTTTCCTGGAGCGACTGCCACCTGATGTAAGAACACAACCCGGTGGAGCTTTTCCCTGGCTTGCTTTATTGAAGAAGCATGATGCTAGATGGGATAGGCTGTTCTAGTTACTAGCTTTGCAAATATGCACTGCTTTGAAATAGCACATTTTCAAGACAAGTGGTATGAATTTGGGTTTTCTCTTCTCTTGCTGGCACAGTGGTCATCAGATGAGTTTCGCCAACTCCTGTTGTCAAATGGTGCTGGGCTGAAGTCGCTTTGGTGCCTGTTATGCTCTCTTCCCTCATTGTATCCTAATCTACCTTCATTGCAGAGAGCAAGCGAGACATTCTGTTCCTCTTCGACGGCTCAGCCAATCTCGTGGGCCAGTTCCCTGTTGTCCGTGACTTTCTCTACAAGATTATCGATGAGCTCGATGTGAAGCCAGATGGGACCCGAATTGCGGTGGCTCAGTACAGTGATGATGTCAAGGTGGAGTCCCGTTTCGATGAGCACCAGAGTAAGCCTGAGATCCTGAATCTTGTGAAGAGAATGAAGATCAAGACAGGCAAAGCCCTCAACCTGGGCTACGCCCTGGACTATGCACAGAGGTACATTTTTGTGAAGTCTGCTGGCAGCCGGATCGAGGATGGAGTGCTTCAGTTCCTGGTGCTGCTGGTGGCGGGAAGGTCATCTGACCGTGTGGATGGGCCAGCAAGTAACCTGAAGCAGAGTGGGGTTGTGCCTTTCATCTTCCAAGCCAAGAACGCGGACCCTGCTGAGTTAGAGCAGATCGTGCTGTCTCCAGCATTTATCCTGGCTGCGGAGTCACTTCCCAAGATTGGAGATCTTCAACCACAGATCGTGAATCTCTTAAAATCAGTGCACAACGGAGCACCAGCACCAGGTATGGTAGAGAAATGCTAGTTGCTCTGCCACTCAGTTCTCTAATGCATGAATTGAGGGTAGGCTGCTGGCCACTGGTCCTCAGATAGAAGTCCTCCTTGAGTTTACAGGAAAGGTGGAAAATTAATCACCTGCTGGTTTCAGCAGGAGCAATAGAATATGAGATTTCTTTCCTTACTTTGATTTGCTAGCTGCTCTCTCAGGAGAATCAGAGTGAGTATTTTTAAGGGCATTAGATTATTTCATAGTAAGACATGTTATAAAGATTTAGATATCAGTGGTTAAAATCCTTTTTTAAAAACAGTTTTTATGGTATAAATAATAAAAGCCATATCATATGGTTACATTATACCTAAAACAGCCTTCATCTTCACATTCACCCAATGCCTTTATATTGTTATAATTCCTTCATTACATTCATTAAAAATTAAAAGATTAGAAGAGACAGATAAATTTCCATCATAAACTCTGCATTAAAATTCCCTAACTGCTAGTTGACACTGCCATGACTTTTCATTTAACCACTTTAATTTAGTGATAAAAATGCAGTGAGGAGAGTAATTTCCCCTGTACGCCTTTTGATGAAAACTGAAGACTCCAGAACCTCTTCTTTGACTACTGGGCCCATTGGCCGTTGGCTTGGGATGGTAACTCCGACATCTGGGTTCCATTTCCTCCCATTAACCCACTTGGGACTTGCAGCAACTCACTTGAAACTTCCCATCAATAAAATGCTAGTGGTTGTGCAGGTGCTGCCATCTCATATCTCTCCTCCCATCCCAAGTTTTTTCTTGAATACATCTTTGAAAGCTAACCATACTCTTCAAGCATTGAAAAGTTCCAAAATAAAAGGGGTCCCTATATTGGTGTATTAGTTTCCCATTGCTGTTATAACAAAGTAACACAAATTTAGTGGCCAAAAACAAAACAGGCCGGGTGTGGTGGCTCACACCTGTAATCCCAGCACTCTGGGAGGCTGAGGCGGGCCCATTGCCTGAGGTCAGGAGTTGGAGACCAGCCTGACCAACATGGTGAAACCCTGTCTCTACCAAAAATACAAAAATTAGCTGGGTGTGGTGGCGGGTGCCTGTAATCCCAGCTACTCTGGAGGCTGAGGCAGGAGAATAGTGAGCTGAGATTGCGCCACTGCACTCTAGCCTGGGTGACAAGAGTGAAACTCTGTCCACCCCCCGACCCCTCCACGGCAAAAACAAAAACAAAAACAAAAACAAAACCAAAAAACCTTATTATCTGACAGTTTTGAAGGCTGGAAATTGTCACTAAGCTAAAATCAAGGTGTCAACAGGCTGTGTTCTTTCTGCAAGTTCTAAGGGATTCTCCATCTGCTCACCTTTTCCAGCCTCCAGGGGCCGCCTGCATTCCTTGCCTCCTGGCCCCGTCCTCCATCCTCATTGCCAGCAGCTTGGCACTTTCTCTCCTCTCTGACCTCTGTTTCCATCCTTACATCTTCTCTCTAACTCTGACCCTCTTGCCCCCTCTTATAAGGACACTTGTGATTGATTACATTGGGCCCACCTGGCTAATTCCAGGGTAATCCCCCCATCCCCAAATCCTTAGCTGGATCACATCTGCAAAGTCCTTTTCTCAAGTTCAGGGATTTGGACTTGGACATCCTTGGGGTGCTGTTATGCAGCCCACCTCGTTGATATGAAGTTGTTGCTCTGATGTCCCGTGTGAGTTACCAGGCTGTCCTCCTCCCAGTTTCAGGCGAAAAGGACGTGGTGTTTCTGCTTGATGGCTCTGAGGGTGTCAGGAGCGGCTTCCCTCTGTTGAAAGAGTTTGTCCAGAGAGTGGTGGAAAGCCTGGACGTGGGCCAGGACCGGGTCCGCGTGGCCGTGGTGCAGTACAGCGACCGGACCAGGCCCGAGTTCTACCTGAATTCATACATGAACCAGCAGGACGTTGTCAACGCTGTCCGCCAGCTGACCCTGCTGGGAGGGCCGACCCCCAACACCGGGGCCGCCCTGGAGTTTGTCCTGAGGAACATCCTGGTCAGCTCTGCGGGAAGCAGGATAACAGAAGGCGTGCCCCAGCTGCTGATCGTCCTCACGGCCGACAGGTCTGGGGATGATGTGCGGAACCCCTCTGTGGTCGTGAAGAGGGGCGGGGCTGTGCCCATTGGCATTGGCATTGGGAACGCTGACATCACAGAGATGCAGACCATCTCCTTCATCCCGGACTTTGCTGTGGCCATTCCCACCTTTCGCCAGCTGGGGACCGTCCAACAGGTCATCTCTGAGAGGGTGACCCAGCTCACCCGCGAGGAGCTGAGCAGGCTGCAGCCGGTGTTGCAGCCTCTACCGAGCCCAGGTACGCAGGGAACTCTTTGCACCCTCACTCGGTGTCATTGTCTGGGGCTACTTGTCTGGACTGTGGGCCACAAGGTGTTCTCAATTTTGCTTTTCCTGCCATATGAAGTGAAAACTAAAATTACAGGAAAATTTAGGAACCCACATGCCCTTTTTGGCCTCGATGGGCAGAAATGACAGAGGTTCAAGGGGGGAGATGCTAAGATTCATGTTTTGGGGCAAATTAAATTCTCCAAAAGGGATATATATGCAGCTTGGAGTTCAAGACTCCTTAACTTTGCATGAAGGCTTCTGTCTAGATATCTGAAGGGAGGGGCTGTCTAACTGATAACGCCTGTTCCATATCAGTCCTGCGCCCCCTGGTAGGTTTGGTCAGCAGCCTTCTGTGAGGCAGGAAGGAGTCTGACCAGGGACACTCTGCAAGCTGGGACATAGACTCTGAAATATTGGTATCTCCCGAGCCAAGGTGTGAAGATAATTTTGACTTTGCTTGGTGCTGAGAAGTGTCTTAACTGGCAGGAAGGCCACCTGGCTCTTATGACCATAGTTTATTCTATTTTCTTCTTCCTGTTCCCTCTTTCTAGGCCTGGTACAATAAACTAAAAAATGGTGGGAGCCCTGGTGCTGAGAAGGAAGGAGGAAAGATATATCCACCTCTCAATAAGTGCCCTCCAAGGGCCACTCTCCCGGGGCACTAGGGTTGGGGGGCTCACAGTGGCGAAGGAGGCAGATGCGGCCTTGCTCCCTCGTATTGCTCACTCGCCTGCTCTTCCAAGAGGAGAGAAAAGAAGGAAAGGTGGGGAGAAGCGGAGGAAGGAGTAAAAACAAGTGAAAGGAAATCACCGCAGGATACAGTGGGTGATGAGGGTGGTGAGGATGACTATTTGGGTGCAACTGAGAGGGGCTTGGTTTCTCCTCGCTGGTGTCCGGGGAAGAGAGCAATGTGGCCCACCAGGTTTCTGTGGGATGTTCCTAAGCATTTGTGATCAGGTAAATTTGGGCAACAGTGGGATAAACAAAGTGAAAGAGGCTTTCTTTCTTCCTAATTAAGGTGCTTTGTGTGTCTCCAACACAAGAAAGGAAATGCAACATTTCCAAAATGTATCTGCCTGCAGGAGGCCTCTGTTATGCTGTGTCTGGGCCCCTGGTTGCCGAGAATGGACTTTGGGAATATTGTCACAGTGCGGGTGCAGCTTCTGTTGTCAGGAACGTACATTTCCACAACCCTGTGGCTCTTTGCCCAGTCAGTCTCCTGCGCTCCAGAACAGCCTCCCTCTTTCCCCCTTCTCCCCATTCAGAGGCTTCTCTCACACCTCTCCTGACCCAGCTGACTCTCAGCTGATAAAATCTCAAGTCCAATTTCTCCAAGAAAATGCAAGTAAACCCGAAGAGAGCTGTCCCTGGCCACGTCGTCCTGCGGTTCCTTGGGTGGCCTGTATCCGCCTCCTCAGCTCCCTTTCCTCTCACCTGCTCAGTGGCACAATCTGCAGTTCCTTTTCTTGCTCTTGTGTCACCCTTTCTCCACTGGTTGGTTCCATCCATGATAAAATGCATTGCTTCTTCTCTCTTAAATACCCTCTCTGATGCGCCACTTGCCCTGCCAGCAGCACCTTTCTCCTTCTAAAGACTTATCTATACTCTAAAGTTCCTTTCCTCTCATTCTTCTGAGCCCACCCTACTTTGTCATTCATCCTTGTTCCTCCCCCAAGTGCTCCAGTTGAGGTCACTCCATCTGACAAGGTCCCTGCCTCTGGCGAAGCCCAGTGGCTGACCCTCAGGTCCCTGAGCAGCACCTGATGCAGTGCAGGTCACCTCCTTCCCAAGTACCATCCTTGCTAGTGCTGATGCAACTCTTCTGATTCCGCCTCCGTTGGGTTTTTCATCCTTTGCTCCCGTTCTCTCTGATGTGTAAACACTGCAATGCCCAGGACTCCCACTTCTTGGACTTTTAACAGTGGTGGTTGGTGTTAGGATCCCCTGCCTGTGACTCCATGACAAACTGGGCAGTGGCTCATGAACGCTAAGAATTTGGTGACGATGAAGGTGAAGCCATGCTCACATTTGTTTCGCAGGTGTTGGCGGCAAGAGGGACGTGGTCTTTCTCATCGATGGGTCCCAAAGTGCCGGGCCTGAGTTCCAGTACATTCGCACACTCATAGAGAGGCTGGTTGACTACCTGGACGTGGGCTTTGACACCACCCGGGTGGCCGTCATCCAGTTCAGCGATGACCCCAAGGTGGAGTTCCTGCTGAATGCTCATTCAAGCAAGGATGAAGTGCAGAACGCGGTGCAGCGGCTGAGGCCCAAGGGAGGGCGGCAGATCAACGTGGGCAGTGCCCTGGAGTACGTGTCCAGGAACATCTTCAAGAGGCCCCTGGGGAGCCGCATTGAAGAGGGCGTCCCGCAGTTCCTGGTCCTCATCTCGTCCGGAAAGTCTGACGATGAGGTGGACGACCCGGCAGTGGAGCTCAAGCAGTTTGGCGTGGCCCCTTTCACGATCGCCAGGAACGCAGACCAGGAGGAGCTGGTGAAGATCTCGCTGAGCCCCGAATATGTGTTCTCGGTGAGCACCTTCCGGGAGCTGCCCAGCCTGGAGCAGAAACTGCTGACGCCCATCACAACTCTGACCTCAGAGCAGATCCAGAAGCTCTTAGCCAGCACTCGCTATCCACCTCCAGGTGAGATGGGGGTGTCGGAGGTTCTCCTTGGAGCATTTTCCATATGAAAAATAACAGGATCAAAGGCCATGGTACTCATAATAAATTAAATTAAAATAAAGGTTGTATGCCCTTACCTTTATGGTTTTTTATTTTGAGACAGGGTCTGGCTCTGTAGCCCAGGCTGGAGTGCAGTGGCATGATCATAACTCATTTTAACCTCTGCCTTCTAGGCTCCAGCCAACCTCCCACTTCAGCCTCCTCAGTAGCTAGGACTACAGGTTCATACCACCATGCCCGGCTAATTTTTGTATTTTTTGTGGAGACGGGGTTTCGCCATGCTGGCCAGGCTGGTCTCGAGCCCCTGAGCTCAAGTGATCCAGCTGCTGCGGCCTTCCAAAGTGCTGGGATTACAGGCGTGAGACACCGTGCCCAGCACCTTTGTGTTCTTCATGCCCACCAGCCAGACCCCACCAGGACACACCTGTGATTGAACAAGTTGGGTCTATTGCTCATGGCATCCAGGGAGAATGCATACCATGGTGAAGCATGGGGGCATCTCCATAGGAGGGTGGCCGGAAGGAATGGGGGGACTTGAGCTAGTGGCAGGTCATTTTGTGGAAGGCTTAAAGAAATGAAACTTTGGCCTGGATTGGATGTTGTCAAGATGTGGAGGTGATTCTGTAGCTGTATCTTAAGTCTTACCTAGAAGCAGGATGGCCTTGGTATAGATTGGTAGAGAAGAGCAGTCACTCTTATTAACCAGGACAGGGGGTGTTTTTGTCCTTTTTGTGGTTTGCACCATGTTTTTCTTTTTGTCTGTGTTCAGATAGGGTTACAATGTGGTCTCATTTTCATCT